>NC_069686.1:63072714-64329019 GCF_023699985.2 Odocoileus virginianus | reverse complement strand
AGAATATATGGAAGTGTTTCTTGGAAAAGTAAGATTCAATTTCTGATATGGAAGATGGAAGGTGCAGTAAAATTGTGATGTGTTTGTGGGTAATTTTCCATGCAGAGCTGCCAGCATATGTGAAGGTCTTGAGGGATAATGGCTTATCACACTGGAGAAACTGAAGGAAGAATAACATGGCTGGAGCATAAAAAAATATCATGAGCATAAAATATTAAAGATAATTGTAGGGAGAAATGGGTGACATTGTATGACATGGTAATAATTGGGATTTGGACTTAGAAACAATGATGGCCCAACATTGGCATTGTATTTGCATTTTAAGCCAAAGTATGCTTGTCTGCACGAAGTACCAAATAGCATGCTGTGTGTGCATGCTAAGTAGCTTCAGTTGTGTCTGACTCTGTGCGACCCCATGGACTGTAGTCTGCCAGGTTCCTCTCACCATGGGATTCTCCAGGCAAGGATACTGGAGTAGGTTGCCATGCCCTCCTCCAGAGGATCTTCCTGAGACAGAGACTGAATCCATGTCTCTTGCATCTCCTGTGTTAGCAGGCAGGTTCTTTACCACTCAAACCATCCGGGAAGTCCAAATAGCATGCTAGCCTTACATTGTTATTATTTTAGAAACACAACAGCACTCTGACCGTTTCATGTCTTTCTAAAGGAGACAGGATGTTTGGAGCCTTATTGGTCCTTTTAAAGGGAAAAAAATTGATGGGCACCCAAGCGGTGAGTAAATATCTTAATACGTGAGAACGTGACACTGGAACAATCAAGCCACATCAAACCTTCTCCCCACCACATGCTGTATCAAAAGATCTGGAACAATATACAGAAAAGCAAATAAATTTCTTCACATCTCACACAAAGCAAGCTCACATATTGTTGAAGTTGCCTAGACCAAGCTTCTGGACAAATGCCTCCAAAGAAGTGAGCTTCCCTTTTCAACTTTCTTGGCTTCATCCACTGAGAAACAAGAAAGCTTTCCTCTCCACAACTTCAGATTTGGGGTGATAAACCCTACTTTAAAATAACATATTGAATGCTTGTACTCAGTAAGGTGTTTTATATATAATGCATTTCTTCTTTCCCAGTTAGAAATGACCAGTGTAGTTAAGAACACACTATTTTCCATTGCAAACACTGTGTCCAATTTCTGTGAGGAAAGAGTTCCCTTTAGGAAGTTGCTACTTCCAAAGCACCTAGGTTGGAAGATGTGCGGTAACTACACAGGCTGAGTTCTGTTACTGAGACAGGCCTCGGTACTGGGGCCCAGACCCTTTGTTGCGGTGCTGTGAAGCTTGCACGTGGACAAATGTCTCCGGGGGCAACAGAATACAAAGAAACTACAAGAGATTAAAAGTAACTGCATGCATGTGAGTTGGGGTAAATTCTGAACAAAAGACCAGAAAACCCAACTGCCACTTTTGAGGAGCCTAGAGCAAAAACTGGGTACTCCACAGCACCCCCTTTCACAGCTTCACAAAGGGGTGGGCACACCACCTAAGCCACCCCTCCACTTTCACCCTTGGACACACTCCTACCTTCACTTCATAAAAGGAACAAGCTTGCACCCCTCTCAGGGAACAAGTAAGCAAGAGGACCTGTTGTTTGTTCTCACTCCCCACTGCTGCAGCGGAGGCCCCACAAAGCCTTGTCTGCATTTCTTGTCTGGCCTCTCGCCAATTTCTATTGCTCAGGGAAAGCCAAGCCCTCTGGTTGGTATCACAGTCAACACAGCACTGGGGATTACAACGGTCTCCTCTCTCATCATGGCTATTCCCAAAGCTGGGATTTCTCTGAACGTGATACAAAGATATGGATTCAGAATGATGACATAGGTTTGAGGACTGGCCAAACAGCTGCTGCAAGAAATTTGAAGATATTTTCTGTGTCAAGTACAAGTTGTATTAATAGGAACATTAACAAGTTTGGTACTGCATAACTGAATCACAGAACAGGTAATGCATTTGTAAGCAATTCCAAGAAACTTTTGTGAATAATTTAAATCTTCACGCTATGGTCTTCAGTGCATAATTATATACTTTGAGAGTGTGAAAGCAATGTATTCACTTATTAAGCTGTGTTCAAAATAGTCAAAGAGATGTGAACTCTCCTTATGCTTAAAAATAAATTTTGAAATCTATTTGCTGACTGAACTCTTTTTATTTGATAGTACTGTTCATGAGAATGGCCAAGTGAAGAAAGTGATCATAAAATGCATTTCTATCTTTTAAAAGTCCCAGGGTATTTCTCCTGACGTTTTTAAAAGTGAGGACTCTACATTTTCCTCACCAGTGGAAGCAGCGAAGCAGTAGGACTTTTACTTACTCATGGTCAAGGTGAGAGACAAGAGTCACCAGAAATGAGGTTTACATGATGTAGACAAAGATGCTTGCTTTTTGAACTAGGTAAAATTTGTCCCCGTAGGAACTCTCTCCAGACCTCCGTGCCCAAGCAGGGAAGAAGTGGGAATGCCCTCCTCCGAGCCCCATTTTGCACTGAAGCATTTCTACCCTAGTAGAACATCACAGCATATCTATTTCCTATCTCATAAATTCCACTCTAGTGTCTTTGTAATTCCAAGGCCCAGTGTTGGTCACTGTGGTTGACACTGTCATTACATTTCCCTCTGGACTTAATGCTCCCTTGGTGCCTCTCTCCAGAATATAGCCCATTGCTCTAATAAAAATAAAGGGAATAAATAATTCACCAACAGAGAATGCAATAGAGTGTATTAAATTATACTGTGGTGAGGAGATCCTGGATTTTTGAGAAAACGGACACCAATTGTAGACAAGGAGCAGAAGATGGTTCAACCCAGGGTTGGAATATGGGGCTTTGGACTTGTCAAGGAAAACTGTTTCCTCCAGAGCTCCCCAGCCTCATCTATGTATACCTACAATAAAAAATAAAAATAAAATAAACATTGGGATCAAGAAAGGATATAGAGAGGAAAAATAAAGAAACAGAGGCATAGAAAGATCAAGAAAATTATGTACCTTATTTATCAGGGGTGAGTCCTATGTGTTAAAATTAGAAAACTAATACTTTCATTTAAACCTCTCCTAACATTTTAGTCAAAGCCATTGTAACATTAATTCATCAGCAATATTTAGTCTGTTGTGAGCTGATCAGAGAGCAGCACTCTAGTCATTTAATCAGACAGAGCCAAGTTCTAACCCCAACCTTCCCATTTACCATAACTTTAAATTTACTCAGTGTGATGCACTGCTGTCACCATCAGCTACCTCGTCTTGAAGAATAAAACAAATATGGAGCTCATATGCTTCTTATCTGAATTAAATGTGATGCTTCCAGTAAAGATCCTGGCACCTCATAAATAATGCAAACAGAAGCTAGGAGCGATTATAAAAAGTATAGGATTGTGAAGATTTTTTCCCAAAAAGATCATGTTAGATGTACAGAAGTTTGAAATAGTTCATATCTTTCAAAAACTGTAATCCCATTTTTATTCGGCAGTTAAAAATAATGAAATATCTACGTTGACCAAAACCATTAATATCCACCATTTTTTTATTACAGTGTTTTAAGCAAAGTGATACATGTTTTAGACTCCTTATATGCTTCTATGACCTTCCCCATATCTGATTGCATACATGGAATGTAAGTTTCCTAGTTTGATTCTCAGCAGGCAATTTTACTCCCCTTTGTTTATTGGAGCATGTCCTATGGTCACCACAGGACAAAGTTGTGTCAGTAAGGACAACTTCTGCATTGTAAGGATAGAGCAAGCTGAGTGATAGGACACGAGAAAATAGTGCTGTAAATTTAAGGTATGAATGAAAGCACTCTCCTTCCAGTCTGTCACTATAAGCACAGCAGTGGATGGAGAAAACATTTTTATGGCACTTATTCCCAGGTGGCACTGGTGGTCAAGAACACTCCTGCCAAGGCAGGAAACTTGATTGTTGGTTCTATTCCTGGGTTGGAAGATCCCCTGGAGCAGGACATGGCAACTCACTCCGGTATTCTTGTCTGGAGAATCCCCTGGACAGAGGTGTCTGGTGGGCTACAATCCACTGGGTCACAAAAAGTCAGACATAACTGAAGTGATGTAGATGCATGTTCCAGGCACTATTTTTAGAGCTTTAGGTATGCTGACTTATCTAATTTTTACCATAAATCTTTGAGGTAGATACTATTATTTTTATCCCCATTTTATAGCTAAGAAAGCAAAAGTGCAGACATGTTTATGAGCTTCCCAAAGACACATAGGCAGTGGCAATGCCAGGATTCCAACAAATCCATGCTCTTAGCCACTATGCAAAAGTGGCAGTAGCTCCACCATCCAATTTCCACACATAAGTGCACGAACGAGGATGAACTCAGTCTCTGCGACTGGCCGTCGCTCAAAGGGCGCAGGCTGGGCTGCTCCGCACAGGCGTGCTGCATCTGTGCTACGTGAGGGCACGCTGCTGCTTCAGGCCTCAAGATCGGGTAGGAAGTTGTGTTTACAGGAAGAAACATCACTTTTTTTTTTAATACTCGCAAAGGTCCTTTATAGGTTATAGTGTCCCAGGGAGCAGGGATATATGGAGAGTAGCTTGAAATCTTTGGATGGGCATGTGATGTCCTATCATCCCCCAAATTCAAGGACAAACTCAAGAGTGTCAGGAAACACTGAAAGGACCAAGAAAGTTCTGAAGGTCAGGCTGCGATAATCTGTGCATCATTCACACTTGTGACTGATAGTCATTGTAGTTATGAAATATCGTGAGTTTATAATAATATGCAGAATGCAAATATATGAAGAACATAAAAGGCGTTACCATATAAAAGCGGTTGAATATTGTACAGACGTAAACGCAGATACTCAACAATAGTGAATACTAGACTGGAGATCCTTTCTCTTTTCCTCTTAGCATTATGTATACTTGTGTGTGTTCAATTAGAGAGGAACGCACATGATAAGCTGTAAATTAACTAATTCATCTCAAAGACTGGGATCTACAAGCAGAAGTCATAGCAAAATTAGAAGGTTGATAGAGGATGGAGAAGATGATCATCTCTGCCCTTAGAGGTCCTGTGGTTAAGACTCCATGTGTCCATGGTAAGGGGCATGTGTCTGATCCCTGGTCAGGATCCCACATGATGAATGGTACAGGCAAAGAAAAACAAAAAGATGATCACCATCGATAGTGATGCACGAAAAATGTCTAACAGTGAATTCCAAAATGAATTTCTAATCATTTCTTAAATGAGAGTTATGTAAGAAGATTCAAACACTCATCTCATAGTAGAAGACACAACTACAAGAACCTACATTTTATATTGATAAAGCTTTCTAGAATTTTCAATTACACGAACCAGAAGTTCCTATATCACAATATACGATAACACCATGATGAACACGTAATTAAATTATGGTAATTTAATTCCAAGCTTCAAAAGCTACATTCTATATGGAATGTGTGACTAAAGTTCACTTTATATATCAAAGACCTAATCTTTGATAGGTTAATTATAAACGATCAAAGGTTTGACTCTGAACCATGTTTCACTGCGTACTCCCAAACCCACTGCGGGCTCCAAAATCACTGGGAATGGTGATTGCAGTCATGAAACTCAGTTCAGTTCAGTTCAGTCACTCAGTCATGTCCGACTCTTTGCGACCCCATGATTCACAGCACTCCAGGCCTCCCTGTCCATCACCAACTCCCAGAGTTTACTCAAATTCATGTCCATTGAGTCAGTGATGCCATCCAACCATCTCATCCTCTGTCGTTCCCTTCTCCTCCTGCCCCCAATCCCTCCCAGCATCAGGGTCTTTTCCAATGAGTCAGCTCTTTGCATGAGGTGGCCAAAGTATTGGAGTTTCAGCTTCAACATCAGTCCTTCGAATGAACACCAGGGACTGATCTTTAGGAAGGACTGGTTGGATCTCCTTGAAGTCCAAGTGACTCTCACAAGTCTTCAACACACAGTTCAAAAGCATCAATTTCTTGCTGTTCAGCTTTCTTTATAGTCCAACTCTCACATCCATACATGACCACTGGAAAAACCATAGCTTTGATTAGATGGACCTTTGTTGGCAAAGTAATGTCTCTGCTTTTTAATATGCTGTTTAGGTTGGTCATAACTTTCCTTCCAAGGAGTAAGTGTCTTTTAATTTCATGGCTGCAATCACCATCTGCAGTGATTTTGGAGCCCAGAAAAATAAAGTCAGCCACTGTTTCCACTGTTTCCCCATCTATTTCCCATGAAGTGATGGGACCGGATGCCATGATCTTAGTTTTCTGAATGTTGAGCTTTACGCCAACTTTTTCACTCTCCTTTTTCACTTTCATCAAGAGGCTCTTTAGTACTTCTGCACTTTTCTACTCATGAAATTAGATGACAATTACTTCTTGGCAAGAAAGTTATGACAAACCTAGACAGTGTGTTAAAAAGCAAAGATATCACGTGCTGACAAAGGTCTGAATAGTCAGTGCTATGGTCTTTCCAGTAGTGCTGTGAGAGCTGGACAATAAAGAAGGGAGAGCACTTTAAGAGTTGATGTTTTCAAACTGTGATGCTGGAGAAAACTCTTGAGAGTCCCTTGGACTTCAAGGAGATCAAACCAGTCAATCCTAAAGGAAATCAACCCTGAATACTTTGGAAGGACTGGTACTGAACCTGAAACGCCAATACTTTGGCCACCTGATGCAAACAGCTGACTCACTGGAAAAGACCCGGGTGCTGGGAAGGCAGAAGGAGAAGAGGGTGACAGAAGATGAGACGGTTGGATGGCATCACTGATTCAGTGGACTTAAATTGGGGCAAACTCCGGGAGATGGTGAGGGACAGGGAAGACTGGTGTGAAGCTGTCCATGGGGCTGCAGAGAGCTGGACAGAACTTAGTGGTTGAACAACAGCACAGTCCAGAACCTGAGCTAGGCTGATGATTTACTAGTTTTTCTTTTGATACAGAAAGATTATTGAAATTCTAAAACAACATAGAAATGACTACCTGTTATGATTGCTCTAGCCTTGGAAATAAAAAGAGCAAGAATAGTGTTGAAGTTAGAAATTATGAAGAAAAATTTTAAATCTCAGGAGTTAGAAAATGTTATTAGTTTAGCTGAAAGTGTATTAGCAAAGTTTTAATTATCTTACAATTTTTGTTTGTCTATTTAAAGGTAATAAGACATTTTATTTAATTACTCTGCTTAGAAAAATTTGGTTAAATATGTCTATAATAACCTTTTAAATTCAAAGAATAAGTTCCATTATTTTCAAAACATTTCATTTTTATTGATAAATTGTACCATAAAAGATATTTGAATTCTGACTATTTAGTAAATGGATTTTATTGTTGTTATTGTTTAGTTGCTAAGTTGTGTCCTGACTCTTTTGTGACCCTATGGACTGTAGCTTGCCTGTCTCCTCTGTCCATGGGATTTCTCAGGCAAAAATATTAGAGTGGGTTACCATTTCCTTCTCCAGAGGATCTTAGCCACCCAGGGATATCCCCTGCCATGTCTCCTGCCTTGCAGGCAGATTCTTTACTTCTGAGGCACCAGGAAATATTAATAAATGAATACATGTTATATTATTAGTATTTCAATATAAAGATGAATATTGGCCATAAAATAGATTCATGAGGGAAGTAAGCCAAATGCACACAGTGTGACTGTTTCTTCACACACAAAATCCCTCAGAAGATAAAGAATCTGAACAATTGAAGAAAAGGAAAAGCTTCCACGGGGTTAAGTTGCAGATTTGATGCAGATGTTGACTAAGTGTCAAACGGAGAAGCAACAAGAATAAGACGAGGGGGTTAGAGGTACAAAGTTAAAAAGTTTATTTGGGGTGGCGGGTGGGGGGGCAGGGGATAAGCCTGAAGCATGCAAGGAGTAAAAAACTCAGGAACAAATGTAGACAAAGTGGTCCAGAAGGGCAGCTCTAAGTATCAATTTATTTCTTTTCTCCTTTTTAAATTTTGTGGTTTTATTTTTGTCAATTCAGTCTTTTAAATACATTGAATGTGAAATAGGAGTTGAATTTTTGAAAAGATAATATTAGGTAATAGGCAGAGATAATCTGAGTCAGAAGACAGTGAGAGAGACCCATTTGAAAATTGATGCAGTAATTGCCATATAAAACAGAATGACTGAGCTTAGGTGGTGAAATGGGACCCCTTCCTCCCCTCTCCCCCAGCCCAGGGACAGAAAACTATGACACCATCCCAGAAAAGCCTTGGCAACTCTCTGAGTGTGGGGAGGGGATGGGCAGACAAAAACTGCCCTTAGATTTGGAGCCTGGGAAATAGCTATCCAGAGGTCCATTCATTTCCGAAGCAGAAAGTACCCTATTATTCCTCAGAAAGATTTATCTTTGCAGCTTGGCACTCACAATAGTACATATTTAAAGGCACACAAACATGTCCCTGTCACTTCCATTGTGAACCACCCTGGGAATTTCAGGTACCCCGTAATAAAGTCAATACCCCAGTAAAATAAATGTCTCCCTTTAATCTTCCTCTCCACAAGGAGATGTTTATTATGTCAGAGAAAAACATTTTTACTTTGGGTCTGTGAGCTCATGTTGTGGAGGATGGTTTCCCAGGGTGCTTGAGTGTGATGAACTATAACTTTGAAAACTGTGACATTTTAACAAGAAACAGCCAGGCAATTGTTTGCCCTAGAACAAATCTCCTGCATGTGGAGCTCAGTTCTTAAAAACATGGGAGTTTCAGGAAGGTTTGGGGCCCTGATGACATGGAGTCAAATAGGAGACAAAATTAATTTTAAAAGCATTAAAAAATGTTACTGTTGTAAAACACTTAACACAAGGTCTACCCTCATATTTTTAAAACTAATTTTACTGGAGTATACTTGCCTTGCAATGTCGTATATAGCTTTACTGTACAGGGAAATGAATCATAGATGTACATACATCACCTCCCTTTTGGAACCCCTTTCCATTAAGGTCGCAGAGTATTTAGAGTTCCAGGTGCTATACAATAGGTTCTCATTAGTTATCTATTTTATACATAGTATCAATAGTATGTACGTGCCAATTGCAATCTCACCACTTATTCCACTCTCCCTTTCCCCCTTGGCAGCCTTATATTTGTTCTCTTTGTCCATGCTTCTATTTCTGCTTTGCAAATAAAGTGATCTATACCATTTGTCTCGGTTCCACATATATACATCAATAAATGACATTTGTTTTTCTCTCTCTGACTTACTTCACTCCGGCACTCTCTAGGTCCATCCACCTCCCAACAAATGACCCAATTTTGTTCATTTTTATAGCTGAGTAGTATTCCATTGTATATATGCACCACATCTTCTCTATCCGTTCCTCTGTTGATGGACATTTAGGTTGCTTCTGTGCCCTGGCTATTAATAAGAGTGCTGCAGTGATCATTGGGGCCCATGTATCTTTTTGAATTATGGTGTTCTCTGGGTACCTGCGCAGTAGTAGGATTGCAGGATTATATGGTAGTTCTATTTTCAGTTTTTAAAGGAACTTCTGTACAATTTTCCATAGTTACTGTATCTACCCTCTTGTAGTTTTAAGTATACAATGCATTATTATTGGCTGATGGTACAATACACAGCAGATGTCTAGAACTTATTCACCTTGCTTAACTAAAGTCTTATGCCTAATGATTAATAATTCCCAATTTCTCCCTCCACCAAGGTGGCTTAGATGGTAAAGAATCCGTCTGCAAAGCAGGAGACTTGGGTTTGATCCCTGGATCAGAAAGCTCCCCTCAGAAGAAAACGGCAACTCACTCCTGTATTCTTGCCTGGAGAATTCCATGGACAGAGGAGCCTGGTGGGCTACAATTTATGGGATGACAAAAGAGTTGGACACAACTGAGAGTCTAATACCCAAGCCCCTAGAAACCACTACCACGTTCTGTGAGTCTATGGATTTGACTCTTTTAGATATCTCACATGAGTGGAATCATGCCATACTTTTCTTACTGGTACTGGCTTATTTCACTTAGCATAACATCAAGTTACATCCATGTTATTAAATACTGCAGACTTCCCTCCTTTTTGTATAAACTGAAGAGTATTTAATTATATGTATATACAACAAATCAAAACCATAATGATTTACCTTACACTTGTCAAGAAGGCTATTATCAAAAAGAGAAAAGAAGACAGGCTTTTACAAGAACGGGACTTCCCAGGTGTCTCAGTGGTAAAGAATCCACCTGCCAATGCAGGAGACACAGGAAAGATATGGGTTCAATCCCTGGGTCAGGAAGATCCCCTGGAGAAGGAAATGCAGCCCACTCTGGTATTCTTGCCTGGATAATCCCATGGACAGAGGAGCCGAGCAGGCCACAGTCCACAGGGTTGCAAACAGCACAACTAGAAACCCAAAATCTGATCGAAGTGTGCTCCTTCTTGCTTGCACATTTATAAGAATGTGGAGAAACCAAATACCTTCCACACTGTTAGTAGGAATGCAAAACAATGTAGCAGTTATGGAAAATAGTATGGCAGTTCCTCAAAAATTAAAACTAGAACTATCATATGATCCAGCAGTCCCCTTTCTGAGACAGAAAGAGCTTTGAAATTAAGATCTTGAAGAGATAATAGCACTCCTACATCCATTCAGCACTATTCACAACAGCCAAGATGTGGAAACAGCCGAAATGTCTATCAAGAGCTAAAATGAATTTAAAATTGGCTTTATCTCATGTTACATCGATGGCTCAAAGGATGGACTTCTTTTTTTCCTTCTATTGTTGTTGTTCTCACTCCAAGTTTCCTTTATACCCGAATCTTTCAGTCGAATTCAATCACCCTTTCAAGCGTAAGTTATAACTTATGGTGCTCAGCTTGGATCAGGATAATAAAGTGCATTCTGTTTTGAGTTTAAAGTGTTAAAAGTAATCATAATTTTAGCAAATAGTCACCAGCATGTGAAAATCTGAGAGCTTCCTGTGTAA
Source organism: Odocoileus virginianus (assembly GCF_023699985.2). Classification (NCBI taxonomy): domain Eukaryota; kingdom Metazoa; phylum Chordata; class Mammalia; order Artiodactyla; family Cervidae; genus Odocoileus; species Odocoileus virginianus. Next base: position 64,318,092 of record NC_069686.1, on the reverse strand, counting down.
ATATAAATTTATATTGAAAAAAATTGAAGATCTGGCAACATTTTTGAGTTCCTTCCTGAAAACAATATCTGACAGTGAATAGTGACCACCATTTGGAGACAGCCTAAGTGAGGAGTCCAGTTCCAGGCTTGAACGCTGTCTGTGATTGTTCAAACCTGACCAGGGCGATTGCAAGGCTTTACCTGGTGAGTCTCGTGAGGGACTTGGTACATAAACAGCACTGCAGTTTCCTGGAGGAAGTCACGGCCAAGGACTCAGGTTCCCTTACTTCCCTGCTGGTCACCCTAATATGCATATCAGTATCTCCAGTCCAGGCACCTCCACGTAGAAATCTCCTCTGGAGTCTCAGCTGAAGCAACTCTCTCTACTTTTAAAAACTTGTAGTGCTTTTCTTAAAGCCTTTCTCCTTCTCACTATCCTTCAGTCATGGGTCCAAAAAACCTATGAGCTTCTTGCTTAGCATTCTTTGAAATGAGACCTTGGCCCAGTGCTACTCTGCACAAGGAAATGGAGCACTTGGAAGTCAGCACCTCTTATTGCGACATTTACCTGCACTGTTTCTTTTCTTTTTTTAAAAAAACGTGGACGATTTTTAAAGCCTCCATTGAATTTGTTACAGTATTACTTCTGTTGTTTTTGTTCTGTATTTTTGGCCATGAGGCCTGGGGGCTCTTATTCCCTGACCAGGGGTCAAACATGCACCTACTGCCTTGCAAGGGGAAGTCTTACCCACTGCATCACCAGGAGCCCAGCTCGCACTGTGGAATGAGTAAGAGTGGCAACCCACTCCAGTATGCTTGCCTAGAGAATCCTGTGGACAGAGGAGCCGGGTGGGCTGCTGTCCATAGGGTCGCAGAGACAGACATGACTGAAACGACCTAGCATGCATGCATACATTGCTTTTAGTTTGATTCTTTGTTCTAACTACACCTACACCTGATGGAGCAACAACAGATACCAAGTCTGGGCGGTCTTATTTTCCAGCTAAACACCCATTAACACCACATGCCTGTTGTAAGTTATTTGAATTCCTCCTTCCAGGCATAGCCTCATTCCCATTTCAACCAAGAATCCTTGACCACATAGCCTGATGAGCTCTTCTAAAATTGCATAGAGTATTGTTTAATTCATATGTCCATGAACAAAGAGGGTGTCATCACATGAAATCTTGAAACATATGTGGTAATACAAGCCTCACTTCATATCTATCAAATTGCAGTCTGAATTGTACAGGATCCCCGGTAGTTTGTATATGCATGAAAATCTTAAAAGCTGTGGCTCAGAACATCATTCTGCATCATATGAATTAGCATTGTATGTGCTTAGCTATTTTGTATCAATATAGGATATCTTATGAATTAGACTTCAAGCATGTCAATAGTAGAGATTGTGTCCTGGGATATTTATTTGGTGTATTTTGCTAGATGAACTAGTAAAAGCTGATGGACATAGACATTAAATACAAAAGTGTGTTAGTTGCTCAGTCATGTCCAACTCTTTGCAACTCTATTGACTATCAATAGGCTCCTCTGTCCCTGTCCGTGGAATTCTTCAGGCAAGCTTACTGAAGTGGGTAGCCATTCCCTTCTCCAGGGAATCTTCCCAACCCAGGGATCAAATCTGGGTCTCCTGCATCACAGGCAGATTCTTTACCATCTGAGTCACTAGGGAAGCCCCCAAAGTGAGCTGCTCGCCTTTGAGCTGGAGTTGAACCAGCGACCTAAGGATTAAATACAAATCCTTCATCCAAAGCAAATTTGCTCATCACTTAGCATCTGCCTTCCTAGAACCTGTACCACACATAAAGATACAAGGTGGGCAATTGACAGCAAGAGCCCCAGCTTTATCTCATTCACGCTGACCTGCTCCCTTTTGGTTTGTATTTAGCCATAAGCCTATCCTGTGATTCTGGCTTTAACTATTGGACTTGATGTTTTAAACACATTTTTTTCTTATTTTGACCCAAAGCACTTGTAAACTTTCTGACTTCCCCAACTCCTGTCTGTCTAGGGTAGGATCTCTTACTGTTCTTTCATTAGGATTGATACCCTAATATGGGCTCTCTTGGGCTGGCAATTCAGTATTTTTTAAATCTGTTCTTAATTCTAAAAAGTATGTCTTATATTTTCCAAATAACAAAATGAGACCAAATTAAACATTATGTATGTTTAGTTTTTTACAACTGAACTAGTCCAGAGGTTAGCAAACTATGGCCTCTAGGACAGTAGTCTATTTTTGTAAGTAAACTTCTATTTGGAATAGGCCACAATTATTCATTTACATGTCTATTATGTATGGCTGCTTTGGCACTATCAAGAGAGAATTGACTAGTTGGGACAGAGACAAATGTGGCCCTCAAAGCCTAAAATATTACCATCTCTTGAATTAGCCAAATTTGTAAAAAACAGTCAACAACCCAAACAGTATTTTTGGCAACAGGCAGACAAATGACTGCTTGATTTATTTTATTTTATTTTTTTTTTTCATTTTTTAGCATGCCCTGTGTACTTAACATCAACGACACTGAAAGAAAGGGAAATATAGAAACTGGCATTTCAAAGGAAGCAAAAAGGTCACCTCATGTTTCTTTATCCGTGATAGACAGCCAATCATTCCCATGACTACTGAATGTGTTTTGAGCTCTGAGTTCTCAATTATTTTCCACATTGCAAACAATTTTTTTTTTAGGTATTAGTCCATGTATATCTTCAGAAAAGTTGTAGAATCTTTTTTCATTTATTTATTCACCTATTTATTCAACTAGGAAGTGCCATGACTCTGATATACCCATCGTGCTAGGCCAGGTTCTGTCAAAATCAAAGTTACAAATGTGAGATCTCAGTCTTAAAAATCTTTACCATCCCTATCGGATTTCGTGAGCAACTGGGCTGCAAAATATCCATCTTCATTGATCACCAGACTTGATTAAACTAACCTGGTTGATACATGTCGATTTTCTGTGTACTTATTCAATTACAGGTTATCAGGCTGGTATAAAACTGTGATTCCAGACTGTTTAGGCTTCAGTCAATCATATACACGTAGTTTAACTCCACTAATAGAATCTGGACGTGGTCTCCATGGAACAGCACAGTACATACACCAATGACAAGACAGAAATGAGAGGCTATAAATGTATGTTTCCTGTCAAATAAAGAATGGAGATGTGGTCCCTAGTCTCCCAAGATGCCTCTCCACCCTCAGCAAACATGACCACCAGTTTATGCTTTTACTCGGTTCTCCTCCTCTTGACGTGACTAAAGTGACTAAGAGGCAAGCAGCAGCATGCGACCCATGTTTTAACCCACGCAGTTCATAATTCTGAGTTAGGTCGGAAGGTGCTTTGTGGTTTTCTTCCAGGTCGTCAGAGAATGCGCTCTAGAGGAAACTAATTCCACATACAAAATCCTACTCTGTGAGGCTGTTTCCACATGAGGGAGAGGCACAGAGGGTTGAGACCCCTCATGAGGAGAGGAAAAATAACAAGGAACACTGACCATTCAATGTGAAGGAAGGGCCTCTCAGGAATTGAATCCTCCTGACTTGGCTGTGCCAGCTGCTTCCAGACAAATCACAGATAGGCCACCTGACAGAATCCAGCCTAAATTTCTGGGCCATAAAATTGTGAGCGAAAATAAAATGGCAATTTTAAACCAGTAAGTTATGAGGCAGGTAGTGACACACCAATGTAAATCAGAATTGGTGGATGAACATCTACTGTTGTCAGGAAAGTATGAACTGGGAAGTAGGTGATGAGGTGGACCATTAATGATGTCAAGTACAGTGGAGAGGAAGAGGCAATTGATATTAAATGATGACAAGGTGTCCAAAGCAAATTAATAGGAAACAGAGAAAAATCACATAGTCGGGAGATCCTGGCTCCACGGGGCTTAAATCTTTTAGATGGACATGGATAAACAATATAAGTAAGTGTTACTGGCATATTGTTGACAATTTGGCCAAAATAGAGTGAAATACAAAACAGAAATATTATATTGAGGGTGGGGGTGGGCATGAGAGATTTTTCAAAAGTGGATGCCATTTGCGGTAAACTAGATGGAATGAAACTTCAGTGGTGTGGATGAAAGATCAAAGCTCATTAGGAAAAAAGGAAGAAAAATGAGAGATCAGCTTGGGAGGGAGATTTTATCACTGCTGGGAGGAATACGGAAAACAATCACAGTCGTAGGTGAGTCAGACGTAAAGAAAATCTCCCTGGTGTAACTGTGGCTGGCACACACACCACACTCCCAATGGGGGGGGGGGGCCCTGACTTTGCTTCCTGGTGGGGGAACTAGACCCCACAAGCTGCAAATAGAGACCCCACATGCTGCAAGGAAGATCGAAGCTCTCGAATGCTGCAAGTAAGGACCTGGCACAGCCAAATGCATACATATATGCAAAATAAAAATAAAACCCTCCTGAGGCCAGGCTAGGAACGCAATGGATGTCCTTGTCCGTCTGGGCCTTTCCAGACCACACTGTGTTCTGCTGTCTGATCACTGTGGGAAACACCTGACACTTTATGAACATGCCTTGACATTCAAAATGAGCATTTTCTCTGAACTTTACTCTAAGCAGCAAAATGTTTATACAAGCACAAGGAAATGTTTCAAGCTATTTTTATTAGGCAACAAGATATATTAATGTAGAAGAACAGATAGAAGACAGAACTGTGAATCTGAGTGAATCTCATTGTCTACCTACCCCTGTGTCCTTCCTAAGAAGCTCAGGATTAAACATGTGGGGACAACTGAACTTTATAACTTCTTCCTTTGTGCGAAAGAGAGGAAGTGAAAACTATTACAGATAAATTGTCTTAAATGGAAACCCTGAAATCCTTTCAGGGCTATTTCAGATCAAAATAATGATGGAAAACAATTACTCTATTTTTCTGAAAAGACTCTTAAAAATAATATGAGCAAAGTGAAGCTAAACAAGCTTATTCTTTAGATATCAAATCCAAAATAAAACCAAAAAAAACCCAGATAGCTAAGAATACAGAAAATCTTCCTATTATAACTACAGCACTCCTGTAATGACAGCATATTTTGTATGAAATAGAGCTTCTGGTTAGAAAGATGATCAAACATACCTGATGGTCAATCTCCATCCACTCCATGTTCTCCTTCGACTTCAGTTTAGTCTCCACACAAAGCCAGAAGGATGTCTGGGAGTGGAAGGTTTATGGCCTCAGCACTCGTGAGACACTTGCGTGAAAGCTGCCAAATATCCCCGGCGGCAGCCAAGGCCCCGCTGGCTTGTCCCCCACTTGACTTTCGCGCCGACACCGCTCCCTGTCACTCACGCACAAACACACAACACATTCACACATGCTGAGTTCTGCTGCCCTTCACAAACTTTCCTCAGATTTGCCCTGCCTCTCTCTCCCTGGATGCAACTGCGTAAGATGACTTTTTCCACAGAGAACTCCTCTCACTTCCCTTCATGAGCTAAACTAGTTCTTAACATGTTGGCTCAATCTTCACCTCCTGTAAAAGACTTTACTCTTGCCTTCCAGACTAGAACAGATTCCTCTATTATATGGTCTCATGGTATCAAACTTTTTTCTTTTTCTAAATGGAAGTATAGTTGATTTACAAGGTTGTATTAATTTCTGCTGTACAGTGAATTGACTCAAATATAGAATGGATAAACAATAAAGTCCTACCATATAGCACAGAAAATTTTATTCAGTATCCTGTGATATATATTCTTTTCCCCTGTGGTTTATCCAAAGATATTGAATATAATACCCTGTGCTGAGTAGTAGGACTTTGTTATTTATCCATTTCTGTATAATAGTTTGCACATGCTAATCCCAAACTCCCAATGCTTCCTTCCCCCACCCCTCACACCCTAAATCTGTTCTCTACATCTGTGAGTCGGTTACTGCTTCTTAGATAAGTTCATTTGCGTCATATTTTAGATTTCATATTTAAGCAATATCATATTATATTTGTCTTTCTCTGCATGGTTTGCTTCACTTAGTATGATCATTTCTAGGTCCATCTATATTCCTGCAAACAGCATTATTTCATCTCTCTTTCGGGCTGTGTATTATTCCTGTGTATATATGTACTACATCTTCATCCATTCATCTGTTGATGGATATATTGTTTGCTTCCATGGCTTGACTATGAACATTGGGGTGCATACATCTTTTTGAATTATAGTTCTTTCCAGACGTGTGCCCAGGAGTAGGATTGCTGGATCATATGGCAACCCTAGATTTAGCTTCTCAATGACCTCCCATGTCATTCTCCATCGTGGCCGCACCAATTTACCTTCTCAACAGTACTCACATTTTCTTCTTTATAGAACATATTTCTGCGGCTATTTTTCCACCTAAACGTGATTATTTAAATGTCTTAGAAATGACTAGATTGTAAGCTGTATGAGGGCAGGCTCTTTTGTGTTCTGCCTGGCACTCAAAACAAAATCATTGATTGAAAAACTGAATGTTTGCTTCAACATCAATCGCCCCGGAACAAAGCCCAACCAGGGAGTCAATGGCTCGGTGAGTTACTCAACCTTGCTGGTGACTATGCATGTGCCGAGTCTCAGTAGTGAAGCCTCGTATTGTTTATGTGATCGGAAACCCAAGGACAATGCTGAGCAGAGATTATTAGATCCTTTTTCCAGTGGTAAAGGAAGCTGAGGCAGGGCAGATGAAAGCTGTTTTTGCAGCATCCTTCAGAAAGCAAGTCAGGTAGCGTGGAGAGAGAGCTTCCACCAGTGAATGCGACCCAAGTCCCCTTCTTCAGGGCCTAATTTTGGAGCTTAGCTACCATGTTCTTACATTTTCTTCATTGTCTCCAATATACAAAACAACCAACCAGACAGCAAAACAAAACCAAAACGACCCACAAAATGTTTCTCTCAGATCTCCTAACTATATCCATTAGGCATCAAGGAAAAAAAAAAGATAGGGAAACCAAAGTGAGGATCTAATGCAGAGGCAACAATAAGGACTTTGAGATCAGGTGAGGTTGAAGGTCACTCTTAGCATTACCCTTTACTGGCTGTTTGATGTTATATAAATTAATTCACTTTCATAAACTCGAGTTTTCTTCAATTTAAAATAACATCCATACCTTAAATGGATTGGGAGGAAAATGAAATAAGTGCCAATTACTACTGTAGATGCATGAGCAGTTCTTAATATCAGTACATGTTAGCATTCTACCATTGCTGTTTAATGCTATAACCACCAGTTACCTTTCCTGGACCAATGGTCAGAGACTCATGCTAAAATGAGACAAGCATGTCTCAAGGAGGAGCTGCACCCTGGGGTCCACACTTGGCATCGACAGAAGGATAAACTTCAAGTGCTTCCTCAAACAACATTGAGTTAACAGGCTCTTATTTGTAAGCAGAAGAATCAGTCCAGTATTGAATAATTTGTATTGACTTTTGAGTAAGAATTTTTCTGATCCAATTTTTTAAGGTATTAGGACAATCATGAATTAGGTTTCTGGGTTAATTCACTTTTTTAAGTACTTAGAGCAAGAATATAAATGTCTCCAGTGAGCCGCAGCTGAAAGGAATTTGCACTTGTCAAAGACTAAATACTTTTGAAGACATATGGAGGAAGTGGGGGCAACTATTATAGGAAGGATATATTCTGTTATTTATCAATATGTACATAATGTGCTTATAAAACAAGGTTTACTGGGGATAATATCAAAACATTTCCTGGGTCATCTGCCTTTGCTTATTTATCACTAATTTAGAAACAGTCTGAAGAGCCTGGATTCACATAAGTTCAAGGTTATTTCATTTTGGTAGAAACAAATAGATTTGTTTTACTCTCAAGCCCCTGGTGTTGAAAAAAAATTTTTTCAGGTGCATTTTTGCTTTAATAAAACAAACTAGTATTGAGATATTAAATCTCAATAATTTGTTTTCCTTTTTCATAAACACTTTTAGGAGTTTTTGGATAACCAAATTTGATTGTAAATTTGCCTTAAAAATCAAGAACACAGAATTTGAATATAATTGAAGCTCAGACTATAATTGTTTCTTCCCAACAGAACAAATTTACTCAGTCTCTGACCTCTTCTTTCTTTTCTGCTGACCTTTGAAACTCTTCTTTCGATATGTCACTGACTGACTTTCCTTTTTTCTGGTGGTCATTGTAGGATGCCAGTATCTCAAAGAGCCAGTGAATGTATGAAATCAGAAAGGCGGGAAGTAGGAAAAGCAAGAGCCTGAGAATTGATTGAAAATAGCAACTATATATGGAAGCCTTCATGAAATGTGTTGATAGCAATCTCATGGAATAAATGTGTTCTATAATTTATAGTTAAAAAAAAGAATACCTTGACCGTTCTTGTGAATAAAGAGAATGAGATTTAAATCTAGTTCTGTATAATGTCTAAATACTTTTTTTCCTGAAAGAATGCAGCTTAAAATATTTGATGAACTGCAAATGATAAGTAACTATAAAAAGAATCTTCACAGTGATTAAGCTCACATTTTAAGAAATTCACAATTATTTAGATCAATAATTATGATGTAAATTAATTGAAGTAACTGATATGCTGCAAAATACTGGTATTCAGACAGTTATTATCAAACTGAGTAGCAAAAGAGTAAAAATAATAATACTTGTGGTCAGAGGATGTTCCATGAGACAGAAACTCCATGAAACATCAATACTCAGTATATGTACAATGTCTGAATAAGAAAGATAAATTACTTCCAAGCGTTTTGGCAAAACTGTAGTGGTCATAAGATCCACAAGGACCAAAAAGGTTGCAATACTTTGTCACTAATGAAAAGACTGCAAATTATACAACCAAAGACAACATTTGGACCAGAAACTGCACACTGGTGTGTGCCTTCCAGTTTACTGGAGAAAACTGAGGAACTAATTAATGTGCTACTGAGGATTGACCTGTATGAGCCAGGAAAGGAGGGACCTAGTGAGGCTGTGTTCAGATTCAGACCAAGAGTTTACAAATATGTGACAAATAAAGGATGCTCACGAGCTGTTCAATGTGTGGATGGTTAGAGTAATATATTAGAATTCTTCAAGAAAATTAGAGACCAAGGGAACATTTCATGCAAAGATGGGCACAATAAACACAGAAATGGTATGAACCTAACAGAAGCAGAAGATACTAAAAAGAGGTGGCAAGAATACACAGAAAAACTGTACAAAAAAGATCTTCATGACCCACATAATCACAATGGTGTGATTACTCACCTAGAGCCAGACATCCTAGAATGTGAAGTCAAGTGGGCCTTAGGAAGCAACACTATGAACAAAGCTAGTGGAGGTGATGGAATCCATTTGAACTATTTCAAATCCTAAAAGATGATACTGTGAAAGTTCTGCACTCAATATGCCAGCAAATATGGAGAACTCAGCAGTGGCCACAGGACTAGAAAAGGTCAGTTTTCATTCCAGTCCCGAAGAAAGGCAATATCAAATAATGTTCAAACTACTGCACAATTGCGCTCATCTCACATGCTAGTAGAGTAATATTCAAAATTCTCCAAGCCAGGCTTCAGCCATACATGAATCGTGAACTTCCAGATGTTCAAGCTGGATTTAGAAAAAGCAGAGGAACCAGAGATCAAATTGCCAACACCATTGGTTCACGGAAAAAACAGGATAACTCTAGATAAACATTTACTTTTGCTTTATTGATTACTCCAAAGCCTTTGACTGTGTACACCACAACAAACTGTGGAAAATTCTGAAAGAGATGGGAATACCAGACCACCTTATCTGTCTCCAGAGAAATCTGTATGCAGGTCAAGAAGCAACAGTTAGAACTGGACATGGGACAACAGGCTGGTTCCAAATCAGAAAAGGAGTACGTCAAGGCTGTGTATTGTCACCCTGATTATTTAACTTACATGCAGAGTACATCATGCAAAATGCTGGCTGGAAGAAGCACAAACTGGAATCAAGATTGCTGGGACAAATACCAATAACCTCACATACACAGATGATGCCACCCTTACAGCAGAAAGTGAAGAGGAACTGAAGAGCCTCTTGATGAAAGTAAAAGAGGAGAGTGAAAAAGCTGACTTAAAAGTCAACATTCAGAAAATGAAGATCATGGCATCTGATCCAATCACTTTATGGAAAATAGATGGGGAAACAATGTAAACAGTGACAGATTGTTTTCTTGGGCTCCAAAATCACTGCAGATGGTTACTGCAGCCATGAAAGTAAGAGATGCTTTTTTTCTTGAAAGAAAAGCGATGACCAACCTAGACAGCATATTAAAAAGCAGAAACATTACTTTGCCTACAAATGCCCTCTAGCCAAAGCTATGGTTTCTCCTGTAGTCATGTATGGATCTGAGAGTTGGACCATAAAGAAAGCTGAGCACCAAAGAATTTATGATTTTGAACTGTGAGGTTGGAGAAGACTCTTGAGAGTCCCTTGGACTGCAAGGAGATCCAACCAATCAATCCTAAAATAAATCAGTCCTGAATATTCATTAGAAGGGCTGATGCTGAAACTGAATACTTCGGCCAATATTTTGGCCACCTGATGTGAAGAACTGACTCATCAGCAAAGACCCTGATGCTGGGAAAGACTGAAGGCAGGAGGAGAAGGGGACGACAGAGGATGAGATGGTTGGATGGCATCACTGACTCAATGGGCATGAGATTGAGCAGGCTCTGGGAGTTGGTGTTAGACAGGCATGCTACAGTCTACGGGGTCGCAAAGAGTTGGACATGACTGAGCAACTGAACTGAACTGATTAGAAAACTTAAGAGAAAAAAAAATCCTAAGAAAACAACCCTTAGGTGTAGTTTTAAAAGAAATAGAAAACCTAAAAGACCATATGATATGACCATGAAAGCTATGTAATCAGTAGTATATAGTCAAAAATATAAACATTCAAGGAAGAGATAATTCAAATATTGCACATTCTTTAAAAAAAGAAAACACCCCTGGATATCACTTATATGTGGAATCTAAAAGATGATACAAGTAAAATTGTTTACAAAGCAGAAGCCGACTTAAAGCTTTGGAAAACAGATTTATGGTTACCACAGAGGAAGACTGTTGGGGAGGGATGAATTAGGAGCTGGGAATTAACATCTACAAACTACCATATAAAATAGATAACTAAGGGTCCTTCTGTATGGCACAGGGGCTCTGCTCAGTACTCTGCAGAAACCGTTATGGGAAAGAATCGGAAAAATAACACATATATGTGTATGCGTAACTGAATCACTTTGCTATACACCCGAAACTAACACAACATGGTAGCTCAACTATACTCCAATGTAAAATAAAAACTAAATTAATAAGTTAAAAAATTTAAAAATACTCATTTTATAAACTACTATATACTTGATAATCAAGCCAGAAAAGGACAGTGTGAGGGGAAAAAAGAAAAAAAAAAAAAAAAGCCAAACAGTTGTAATATATGCTCACTCATGTAGGTAAGTATGGAAGTTCTAAACAGCACACACCCAATTATGAGTGATCAGAGACTCTTGAGAAAAATTTCTTGCTTCACATCAACCAAAACTTTGCAACACATTGTCAGGATCAAAGTTGGACTCACATAAATTGGACTCCCATAACCACCCCAAACAAATGAACAAACAAGTGAAAACGGATCCTGCAGACACTTGATAGCTGGGGTTTATGGTGGTAGCTGGTACTGGATCTTAGGTGTCTCAGAGCCAGAGGGATACCCAGGATCAGATGGGAATGGCAGAGGACAAGTCTCAGAAACTGGGAGTGTGTTGTAAGGGGCTGACCTAAGAAAGAAGCAGGCTTTTTTTTCCACCCTGGAGCTAGATTATTGAGACACACAATTGCTGAGATATTTATTCTTCAAACAATAATTAGTAAAAGAAAACTCTGAGACTCCCAAATTTAGGTGTGACAGGCTAAATTGAGCAGAGGATGCATCTAGCAACCTACAGAATTTAGCCTTTTTTCGGCAAAATTTCCACAAATCCAGGCACAAAGAACTTCCCTAGATTATGGTCAAACTTTATCTTACAAATAGTTTGGTCATACATTGTTAAATGAATATGCACATACTCTATGACCAGTATTCATAACATTGTATCCTTAGCATCCCTATGTAGGGAGACATGTTTAGACACATTCATAGCAACATTGTACATAAGTGCATAAAAGTTAGAGGTGATCCAAAGTGTAATAAATCAACATGGCAATAAATAATTCACGGTTTGTAAACTACACAGCACTAAAACAGAATTATAGGAGCATAAAGTTGAGTAGCAGTCCATCCTAAAGGAGATCAATCCTGGGTGTTCATTGGAAGGACTGATGCTGAAGCTGAAACTCCAATACTTTGGACACCTCATGGGAAGAGTTGACTCATTGGAAAAGACCCTGATGCTGGGAGGGATTGGGGGCAGGAGGAGAAGGGGACGACAGAGGATGAGATGGCTGGATGGCATCACCGACTCGATGGGCATGGGTTTGAGTAAACTCTGGGAGTTGGTGATGGACAGGGAGGCCAGGCATGCTGCGATTCACGGGGTCGCAAAGAGTCAGACACGACTGAGCGACTGAACTGAACTGAACTGAAAGTTGAGTAGAAGAAAACAAACAAGTAACAGATAACATAGACAACGTGATTCCATTCCAAACAAAAAAATCTCAGTTGTGTCACGGAGGATGATAAACACAGAATCTAAGATGGTCTTACAGAGAAAGCAGGGAGATTTGAAAGTTAGAGGTGAACGAGAGACTCAGAAACTGGGTTAAAATTCATATTCTTGAAGGTGGTAAGCACAGAAGTGTTGACTTGCTTTATTCCTTACAACATGAATTGAATGGTGTGTGTGGTGTTCTTTAGCATTTATGTATGCCATAGCTTATCATTTAAAATATTTTAATAAAGAGTAGTTTCAACCAGACTAGGACACCATTTGAGTATCAGAGAACATGTTTGAATAAGTGGCCGTAAGTGTCTAGTGTGGTGTAAGAGAAGTAGGCAAGGAATGATGCTGGCTGTGCTCACGTGTATATGCATGTCCTCCAAGGTTGACCAGAGACGTGTGAACCTGAGTGACAGACCCTGCGAGCCGAGGAGACATTTCTCAGCTCCAGTCACATCAGGACATGAGGAATATGGGCCAGGTACTACTACATTTTTTTTTCAGGTATTTCAAAAGAGAGACCAGAAATATGAATTTTTTATATGAAATCTTTGACTTGATAAAGGTTTTCAGTTTCACAAAGCATATTTGAGATAACCTTCGACCAGATTTGACCTACAGGTTGCAAAGTTGTTCCCTGATATTTGATTTTTACCCTGCATGGAGTAAGTCCTAGGGGAATCCTGGGAATCAATAAATGACTGGGATTAAATACTGAGATCATGAGAAAACTTAAGGAGACAGAAGCTGGGCTTCAAAACACATCATCTGATAAAAGTGAAAGTAAAAGTCACTCAGTCATGTCCAGCTCTTTATGACCCCAAGAACTATACATTCCATGGAATTCTGAAGCCCAGAATACTAGAGTGGGTAGACTTTCCCTTCTCCAGAGGATCTTTCCAACCAGGGATCGAACCCAGGTCTGCTGCATTGCAGGCAGATTCTTTACCAGCTGAGCCACAAAGGGAAGGCATGAGAAAGTAGGTGAATGGAAGGTGATTGCCGGAGCTTAGGTAACACAGTGAGGAACTGAGTGGGCCAGGGCTCATGGGAATACAGTGAAGGAGACAGGTAGTAGGGAATGTGCAGGGCTGGGATTTAGCAGCACAGATGCATTGTGTTCCTAAGAGGATGGCCTTGGAAACCTCACGACTGGTGATGTGAAGAATGGATTCTGGAAATAAGAAAGGACTTAACAAGATGTAGAGAAAGGCAATGAAGTCCATGTTCAAAGTTATAATTGGGGCTTGTCCATCGAGCAGAAATCTACATGTATATTTGCTGCAGAAGTTTGGAAGTATTAAATCAAAGAATATCAGAGAGGGAAAGTTCTAAGACTAACAGTGAGAGTTGAAATTAGAGATAAGATTCGGTGAGATAAGACACAGCCTGTGCACCCACCATAGTGTGTAAACTGTGAGTAAGCAAAGTCCAACTGAAAGTATATGTTGTAGTTTTAAAATAAAGACTTATATCTGCAAAGCAGTTCCACACACCAGGATGAACACAGGCTGTGTAGGTGGCTGCTTTGAATTTGCATCTGGCCCTGCAAGAACTATCCTTCTAACTTAGCCAGGCTATAAAAATTCTGTAAACTCTAAAAAGCTTCACATAAATTGGGAGTAAAAAGAATGCGGCCTCATGAAGGAGACACAGAAGAGTCGTTTTATAAAATACTAGATTAGTAACATTGTGGACACTCCACCAATGTCAATTTCCCTCCACTTTTCATTGGATCACATCTTCTCAATAGATTTTAGGCTGGCTGTTGCAGGATGGGCTTTCTAGAAACATATATTGAAAAGAAGTCAGAGTGCAAGATGCTTACTAGGAACCAACCCCTGTACAAGGCATGGGATGGAAGAAGACCTGAGCAGCAGAAGTCAAAGTACAATGCCGACTCAGCGAAAGGTGGGGCACTCGGGAACAGTCATCGCTTATTCAGAGTTATCCTGCATTGGTCCTAAACCACAGGGCTTTTAAAAAATTTTTATTAGAGTAGTTGTTTTACAGTGTTGTGTATAGGAACTATAGGAAACTATAAGCAAGGTGAAAAGACAGCCCTCAGATTGGGAGAAAATAATAGCAAATGAAGCAACAGACAAAGGATTAATCTCAAAAATATAGAAGCAACTCCTCCAGCTCAACTCCAGAAAAATAAATGACCCAATCAAAAAATGGGCCAAAGAACTAAACAGACACTTCTCCAAGGAAGACATACAGATGGCTAAAAAACACATGGAAAGATGCTCAACATCACTCATTGTCAGAGAAATGCAAATCAAAACCACAATGAGGTACCATTACACGCCAGTCAGGATGACTGCTATCCAAAAGTCTACAAGCAATAAATGCTGGAGAGGGTGTGGAGAAAAGGGAACCCTCTTACACTGTTGGTGGGAATGCAAACTAGTACAGCCACTATGGAGAACAGTGTGGACATTTCTTAAAAAGCTGAAAATAGAACTGTCATATGACCCAGCAATCCCACTTCTGGGCATACACACCATGGAAACCAGATCTGAAAGAGACACGTGCACCCCAATGTTCATCGCAGCACTGTTTATAATAGCCAGGACATGGAAGCAACCTAGATGCCCATCAGCAGACGAATGGATGAGGAAGCTGTGGTACATATACACCATGGAATATTACTCAGCCATTAAAAAGAATTCATTTGAATCAGTTCTAATGAGATGGATGAAACTGGAGCCCATTATACAGAGAGAAGTAAGCCAGAAAGATAAAGACCATTACAGTATACTAACACATATATATGGAATTTAGAAAGATGGTAACGATAACCCTATGCGCAAGACAGAAAAAGAGACACAGATGTATAGAACAGACTTGTGGACTCTGTGGGAGAAGGCGAGGGTGGGATGTTTCAAGAGAACAGCATCGAAACATGTATATTATCTAGGGTGAAACAGATCACCAGCCCAGGTTGGATGCATGAGACAAGTGCTCGGGCCTGATGCACTGGGAAGACCCAGAGGGATCAGGTGGAGAGGGAGGTGGGAGGGGGGATCGGGATGGGGAATACATGTAAATCCATGGCTAATTCATTTCAATGTATGACAAAAACCACTGCAATGATGTAAAGTAACTAGCCTCCAACTAATAAAAATAAATGGAAATAAATAAATAAATAAATTTTATTAGAGTAGTTGTTTTACAGTGTTGTGTGTTTTTCTTTTTCCTGCCATACAGTGAAGTGAATCTGCCACACATATACATGTATTCCCTATTCTTTGGATTCCCATACCATTTAGGTCAGCAGAGAACATTATAAGTAGAGTTTCCTGTGTTATACAGAAGGTTCTCATTAGTTATCTGTTTTGTACATAGTAGTGTATATATGTGAATCCCAACCTCCCAATTTATTCCACCCCCATTTCCCAATCGGTTCTCTACGTGTGTCTCCATTTCTGCTTTTAAAATAGGTTCCTCTGCACCATTTTTCTAGATTCCACATATATGTGCTAATATGTAATATTTGTTTTTCTCTTTCTGACTTACTTCACTCTGTATGGCAGTCTCTAGGTCCATCCACATCTCTGCAAATAGCACAATTATGTTCCTTTTTATAGCTGTATAATATTCCACTGCATATATATATGTATGTCACACCTTCTTTATCCATCCTCTGTCAGTGGACCAAATGACCCATGAAAAGATGCTCAACACCACTGATTACTAGATATGTGCAAATAAAAAATACAATGAAGTTTACCTTACATCAGTCTGGATGGCCATTATTAAAAGAAAACAAAAATCTACAGATGATAAATGCTAGAGAGTGTGTGGATAAAGGCAGCCTCCCACACTGTTGGTGGGAATGTGGTTTGGTGCAGCCACCTTGTAATACAGTGTTTAGGTGCCTTAAAAAACTAAAAGTAGAACTACCAAATGATGCAGCAATTCCACTTCTGGGCATATACTCTGAGAAAACTGTAATTGCAAAAGATACACACACCCCAATGTTTAATGCAGCACTATTTACTTTAGCCAGGACAGGCAACCACAGAGCTTTGATGTCCTGGCTTGATCAGTCACTGGATGCTCGCTGCCCTGGGAAGCAAGTGCTTGTGACTGAGGCAGCTCGCTGCAGCTAGAGCAGACCCTGAAGGAGGTACGATCCAGACACTGCATGCTGTTCACCCTGGGCAGTGGTTCACCCTGTTCACCCAACAAGTCCTTCCTTGGAATGGGCTGGGACAGTTCAACTCCATGATATGATGCTGGAGAAAGCTTGACTTCCTGTTTGACAGTGAACTAATTGAGAAGTGTCACGAGGTCTGAATTCAGTTTACAATCATAGTGATAATAGCTGACTTTGTTAGGGCCTACTGCATATCTTGGAGAAGGAAATGGCAACCCACTCCAGTATTCCTGCCTGGAGAATCCCGTGGATGGAGGAGCCTGGTGGGCTACAGTCCATGGGGTCACAAAGAGTCAGATATGACTGAGCGACTTCACTTTCACTTCACTGCATATCTAGGCATTCCACTAACACTATACATACTTTCCTCAGGTGAAAAACAAAATCTTTGTCTTAGATGAAGAAATATGGATCATATATAGCAGGAAAGTGGTAGAAATGTATTTCATACCAAGAAAGCTGGACTCTGGACACATTTCTTGTTCACATGTCTTCTTCCTCAGTGCCTCACTGAAACAAGAAGTAAATCCAAAACAGAGGGAGTATATGTATAACTGATTCACTTTGCTTTACAGCAGAAAATAAAACAACATTGTAAAGCAGAGATACTCCAATAAAAATGTTTAAAAACCCTTGCAAAGATAAACAAGTCTAAAGAAAAGACCGTGATGCTGGGAAAGACTGAAGGCAAGAGAAGGACATGACAGAGGATGAGATGGTTGGATGGCATCACCGACTCGATGGACATGATTTTGAGCAAGCTCCAGGAGTTGGTGATAGACAGTGAAGCCTTGAGCACTGCATTCCATGGGGTTGCAAAGAGTCAGACATGACTGAGCGACTGAACTGAACCTAACTGGAGGCATTTCACAAGACCTGAGTTGGTTAATTTTTCAAAACAGAACACAACAAGAACTGCCTCATTTGATGTTCTTGAGGGTAGAAAGATATACTCGGAGAAAAGAAAATACCACTTTAAAGAGAGGAACAGAAATATCTAGGTACAGGATCCAAATTCTTTAGACCTCAGCTATCTAAATTAAATGTATACTAACACGATGACCTATCTTATAGTGTTGTCATGCAAATTACACAAGTCAATACCTAGAAGGGCACTCAAAGTTTTGCCTGGCACGTGTGTTTAATAAAGTTTGGACATTTTATACCTACTCTTATTATATAAGTAGATTACCCTTTTCTTCAAGATTTCTAAGTGTCAACCACTTAACTTTATGTATATAATTTTTCTCATACTCACATATGAATTTAACACTGTTCCTATGGTGTTTTTACATATTTCTAGCTATGGGAATAATGAGGTGTGAAGCTGTTAAATAAATTTATGAAATCTAGCTAGCCTAGTTGTTAGAGTTACTGATGGCTATGTTATATATTACCCCCCAAATTGCTCATGTAAAACAATCACCTATTATGCTCACAGATTCACACATTCTGTGGGTCAGGAATTTTCACCGGGCATAATCAGGGTGGTCTTCCTGTGATCCACAGGGATAGTGCCTAAGCTACAATCATCTAAAGTTCATCACTCACCCATCTGGCAAAGAATCCTGACTGGAAGCGGAGGTGTCGGTTCATCTCCATGTGAACCGTTTGACCTTGCTCACGCCACAGGGGCTGGGCTCAAGGGCGAGAAGGCTGAGGGAGATGAACATGGCATCTGTCCTTGGATAAAGAATATGTGGCACGTATGCACAGTGGGGTACTAATCATGCATAAAAAGAACAAAATAAAACCATTTGCGGCAACATGGACGGACCTAGAGACCAGCTACTATGTGACGTCAGACAGAGAGCGATGAATGACATGTGACATCACTTACAGGGGAATCTAGAAGTCTGACACCAATGAACTTACGTACAAAACATAAGCAGACTGACAGACTAAGAAAACAAACTTATGGATACTGAAGGGAAAGCAGGTGATGGCGGGCGGCAGGGGAGGGTAAATAAGGGACTGGGGACTAATGCACACCCACTACTATGTATGTAAAGTAGATAAACCACAAGGACTTACTATAGAGCACAGGGGAAGCTATTACTTGTTTTGTAATAGCCTCTAAGGGAAAAGAATCTGAAAAAGAATGAATATAGGTCTACATGTGTGTGTGTGTGTGTGTGTGCGTGTGTGTGTGTATGTAGCTGAATCACTTTGCTGTGTACACAACATTGTAAACCAACAGTACTCGAATAATTTCTTTTTTTAAGTGGCATATTTCTTGCTTTGGATGTCATGCAATATCTCTTCTGCCACGTTCTGTTCAGCAATGTGGTTATAATGTCTCCCTCTGGCTCAAGAGAAGAGGAAATAGACTCTGCCTATTGGTACATGTCTGGAAGAACATATGGGACCAAGGACAGTGTTTTAGACATTTTTAATTGAAGTTTTTAAGATAAGTGCAGGTACTCGCAGAGCTACAAAATAATACAGAGAGATCCCATGTGTTCTTTACCCAGCTACCTCCAAAGGTATCATCTCAAAATAATGCAGATGGTGGCTGCAACCATGAAATTAAAAGACACTTACACCTTGGAAGAAAAGTTATGACCAACCTAGACAGCATATTAAAAAACAGAGACATTACTTTGCCAACAAAGGTCCATCTAGTCAAAGCTATGGTTTTTCTGGTAGTCGTGAATGGATGTGAGAGCTGGACTATAAACAAAGCTGAGCACTGAAGAACTGATGCTTTTGAACGGTGGTGTTGGAGAAGACTCTTGAGAGTCCCTTGGACTGCAAGGAGATCCAACCAGTCCATCCTAAAAGAAATCGGTCCTGAGTATTCATTAGAAGGACTGATGCTGAAGCTGAAACTCCAATACTTTGGCCACCTGATGTGAAGAACTGACTTAGTTCAAACGACCCTGATACTGGGAAATATTGAAGGTGGAAGGAGAAGGGGCCAACAGAGGGTGAGGTGGTTGGATGGCATCACCGACTCAATGGACAAGAGTTTGAGTAAATTCCGGAAGTTAGGATGGGCAGGCAGGCCTGGCATGCTGAAGTCCATGGGGTTGCAAAAAATTGGACATGACTCAGAAACTGAACTGAGGGTATGGATATGGGTGCAATAAAACCATCTATTCAGATTTCCCCAGTTTTACTCTAGAGTGATGTTTTAGAAATTGCACTCTATCACAAAAATCAATAATAAAGCTGGGCCAAACCCATGTCTGTCTGGCTCAAAAGCTGGACTCTTAACCAATGTAGAATAAAGTATCTAACCACTGTATTTTTGCAAAGTCTAAAAAAAGAAAAAGTATGTTGACAAGCTCAAATCCATCACTGCTTAGATTGAAGATGTTACTTTGTATTTCCAGTAAGTTGAAAAAACTCCACAGTTGCCTTACTCTTGTAATCATTAATATTCAAAGCTATGCCAAATTCATAAACTAGCTTAATAAGGAAAATGAAGGTAGGGAAAACAAAACTAGAACCAAAATACGATCATTTACCACATTCTTACCATGTTCCAAGCTCTATAATAGATACTCAGCATTCACAATCTCTAATTTTTGCAGAAGCTCCTAATTTTAGATAGTTATTCATTCCCATTGTACAAGTAAGTAAATCAACTTATAAAGAGTTTAAATAGTAGTTAGTTTTAATAATAGACTGCTAGTTCATAATCTGTATGAGAGCCTCCATTAATCTAAAATCAAATTCCTCAATGTGAAGATTTTGTATCTTTCTCTCCTTCTGGAGACAAAGTGCCCAATTAATAGAATGAAGAAAAACTGACTTAGAAAGAGCCCACTGTACTACTTTGTGCCGAGTATCCACTTGGCATATTTTGAGTCACTGGAGGTCAAAGTTATAAGTTGATGGTGATAGTTCCTATTAGAAATTAGAGACCTTTGTATGTTAGGTGACTTTTTACAGAATTTCTTAGCCATAAAAGACTGGATTCATCATTGAATGAAATCTGAAATTGTAGTTAAATCTGTAGACTCATGTGTTAAACCATGGCAGATTAATTTTCTTTAAAAAATTAAAAATATCAGCATCAAAATTCATTAATTAATTGGAATGATTGAGAACTGCCTCTGACCATATTCTGGGATTTATAAATGGGAAATTTTTAAAGATTATGAGTATTTTTGTTGAAAATATGTCAATTAGAGGAGACTTAAGTAACTTTTTTGTGAAAATTATTATGACCCTGCAGCAGGCCATAATTCCTCCAAGTAAATAAACTCCTATCTTTGTAGGTACCTTGACCTTTTTTAAGAAAATGTTTTTAACCATTGAAATTAGAGGAAACAGTTAAAATTAGTCAATTAGTAAGCAGGTATTAAGAATGTGAAGGATCGTGCTGCAAGTGTACACTAAATATGATTTCTATTAAATTCTTATTAAATAAACTGAGTATATACAAATAAAAAATGCAAACTAATACATCAGTACAGA
The DNA here is from genome assembly GCF_023699985.2 of Odocoileus virginianus. NCBI lineage: Eukaryota > Metazoa > Chordata > Mammalia > Artiodactyla > Cervidae > Odocoileus > Odocoileus virginianus. Next base: position 64,296,872 of record NC_069686.1, on the reverse strand, counting down.
TTATAAACCTTTAAGTACTTCAGCTAACAAGGTTTCATAGTCACAGAGGAAGACAGTTATAGTCAGAAAACGTGTATTCATTTGAGGCTCTTTCCCTTCTACCCCTGAAATGCTGACGTGCTTTCAGTCACTGTCCTTCACCTTTTTCTAATTTAACATCCATCCTCTTTTGTGAATGATATCAGATCAAAGATGCCAGAACTATTTCTGACTCTGATGGAACAGCAGGACTGCCAGACTTACAGACTCTCAGCCAAAGTGGGAATAGGGTAGGTTATCCAGCTTTGTCAGGGAAGCAGAGAGGCTGTGAACCACTCCATCAATGCCTCAGCCACTCACACATGGCATGTGAGCTGAACCCTATTCCTAGGCAACCCCTGTAACCTTGTCACCATGGCTTCTTAAAGGCTGATTCTACTTCTTGAGACATCCTTTATATCTTCAAGAACACCTGCTGCTGCTGCTGCTAAGTCACTTCAGTCGTGTCTGACTCTGTGCGACCCCATAGACGGCAGCCCACCAGGCTCCCCCGTCCCTGGGATTCTCCAGGCAAGAACACTGGAGTGGGTTGCCATTTCCTTCTCCAGTGCATGAAAGTGAAAAGTGAAAGTGAAGTCGCTCAGTCCTGTCCAACTTTTAGTGACCCCATGGACTGCAGCCCACCAGGCTCCTCCGTCCATGGGATTTTCCAGGCAAGATTACTGGAGTGGGGTGCCATTGCCTTCTCTGTCAAGAACACCTAGGTTTTCTTAAATGAAGGTGTCTTCCTTTTTTTGAAAATTCTATTTCTGTTTTTACTGATGATTTTAATTTCTCATGTGGTTCATTTCATAAGTAGATTTTTCATCAACAATAGCAACATAACAGCTTATTAGTTTACTTACCATTGATACAGTTCATTGAGTTAGATAAGTCTGTGGTCCATGTGATCTGTTTGACTAGTTTTCTGTGATTGTGGTTTTCATTCTGTCTGCCCTCTGATGGAGAAGGATAAGAGGCTCATGGAAGCTTCCTATTAGGAGAGACTGACTGTGGGGGAAACTGGGTCTTGCTGTGATGGGCAGGGCAGTGCCCAGTAAATCTTTAATCCAATTTTCTGTTTGATGGGCGGGGCTGTGTTCCCTCCCTGTTGTTTGATCTGAGACCAAACTAAGGTGGAGGTAATGAAGGTAACGGGACATCCTTCAAAAGGTCCTGTGCTCACCCTGCCACACCCAGTGCCCTGTGCCCTGCCGCAGGCCACCGCGGACCCACACCACCGCCAGAGACTCCTGGACACTCACAGGCAAGTCTTGGTCAGTCTCCTGTGGGGCCATTGCTCCTTTCTCCTGGGTCCTGGTGCACACGAGGTTTTGTTTGTGCCCTCCGAGAGTCTGTTTCCCAGTCCCATGTAGGTTCTATAATCAAATCTTACTGACCTCCAAAGTCAAATTCTCTGGAGGTTTTCAGTCCTTTTGCCAGATCCCCAGGTTGGGAAATCTGCTGTGGGTCCTAGAACTTTCTTACCAGTGCGAGAATTTCTTTGGTATAATTGTCCTGCAGTTTGTGGGTCATCTGCTCCACAGCTCTATGGTGGGGTCCATGGCAACCTCCTCCAAGAGGGCTTATGCCACAGGCTGTGTGGCCAGGTCTCCTGCACCCAGAGCCCCTGCCCTTGTGGCAGGCCACTGCTGACCTGTACCTCCACAGGAGACACTTAAACTGTGGAAAATTCTTCATGATGTGGGAATACAAGACCCCCTTACCTGCCTCCTAAGAAATCTGCATGCAGGTCAGGAAGCAACAGTTAGAACTGGACATGGAACAACAGACTGATTCCAAATAGGAAAAGGAGTGCGTCAAGGCTATATGTTGTCACCCTGCTTATTTAACTTATATGCAGAGTACATCATGAGAAATGCTGGGCTGGAGGAAGCACAAGCTGGAATCAAGTTTGCTGGGAGAAATATCAATAACCTCAGATATGCAGATAATACCACCGTTATGGCAGAAAAGGAGGAAGAACTAAAGAGCCTCTTGATGAAAGTGAAAGAGGAGAGTGAAAAAACTGGATTAAAACAAAGCTCACAGCATCCAGTCCCATCACTTCATGGCAAATAGGTGGGGAAACAATGGAAACAATGACAGATTTGTTTTCTTGGGTTCCAAAATCACTGCAGATGGTGACTGCAGCCATGAAATTAAAAGATATTTGCTCCTTGGAAAAAAAGCTATGACCAACCTAGATAGCATATTAAAAAGCAGAGACATTACTTTGTCAACAAAGGCCTTTCTAGTCAAAGTCATGGTTTTTCCAGTAGTCGAGTATGGATGTGAGAGTTGGATGATAAAGAAAGCTGAGCACTGAAGAATTGATGCTTTTGAATTGTGGTGTTGGAGAAACCTTTTGAGAGTCCCTTGGACTGCAAGGAGATCCAACCAGTCCATCCTAAAGGAAATCAGCCCTGAATATTCATTGGAAAGATTGATGATGAAGCTGAAACTCCAATACTTTGGCCGCCTGATGTGGACAACTGATTCCTTGGAAAAACCCTGATGCTGGGAAAGATTGAGGGCAGGAGGAGAAGGGGACGACAGAGGATGAGATGGCTGGGTGGCATCACCGACTTGATGAGTGTGAGTAAGCTCCAGCAGTTAGTGATGGACAAGGATGCCTGGTGTGCTGCAGTCCATGGGGTTGCAAAGAGTCAAACACAACTGAGTGACTGAACTGAACCACTGATACGCTTGCAATTCAGAAATTTCTATCTTCAAATCATAGCTGTATCCTGATCTTCTTTTAAGAAAATATATCTGATGACTTCTTTTTGTATTCTCCCTTTGTAGCATATGGTAGTGTGTATGTGTGTGTTAGTCGGTCAGTCATGCCCAGCTCCTATGACCCCATTGACTGTAGCCCACCAGGCTCCTCTGTCCATAGAATTCTCCAGGCAAGAATACTGGAGTGGGTTGCCATTTCCTTCTCCAGAGGATCTTCTCTACCCAGGGATCAAACCTGGGTTTCCTGCACTGCAGGTGGATTCTTTACCATCTGAACCACCAAGCAAGTGCGACATACAGTGATGCCTGATTAAATAGTGAATAAAAGATTAGCCTTCACTACCTACATGACAACAATCCTTTAACCCGGGTTACTTCATTTGGAAGGTAATAGTATTAGACTGACTCATTCCCATAAATTCCTTCGCTTCTGGTATTCACTTCAGTTTTAGTTCCAAATAACTAAATATTTAGTAACTTTTATATCAAATATTCTTATTATATAATGTGTTTCTTCAGTACTATCAGCATTATTCTACACCTTAGCTAGTGATAAAGTCCTACAATAATATGAAATAATCAACTCTAAACATTTTGATAATTCTCAGTTAAGTAATAATGAGAGGCATAAAGTATTGTCAGAGGCTTTCTCTGAAATTTCTTCTACTAAGCTAAGAACTTCACGACTCTTTGGGGTTTGATGATAATGCTTCCTGCTACACAGAGGATAAAAACTGCTAACATCACGTGCTGAATTATTAGCCCGTTGTTGAGAAAACATGCCCCATATTAGAAATGAAAATAGATGTGCTGCAACTTCACCCTCTTAGGAGTTTTATAAGTGGATTTGAAAATGGCTTTGTCATATATAATAGGCTCTGTTCACTTATGAGAAAGAAAGAATTCAGTTGTCCATAGACCTTTCCACTTTACTAACACTCAACGGACTACAGTCAGTTTTCCCTCTGCCTAATTCATTCATTCCATCATGACGGAAACAGACAAAGCAGTATTTTTTAATAAGGCCTCACTTTAATGTCTCCTATAAGGCACATTCTAATCACTTTATTTTCTTATTTATTATTCATATCTATTCTTGCAAGCAATTGGAAAATGCTATTCTAATTCTTAAAGAGATCTTAAGAAAGTTACGACCTATTACAAGAAGCAGCGCACACAAAAACAAACCTAAGGCAGTGAATGTTTAAATGTCACATGGGAGCAGCTGTCACTGTCTTTGGGGACTGTTATTATCAAAAGGGGACAAGATATGAAGAGGAGATCCCAGAACAGAGTTTCAGTAGTGAAGGAGAGGAGGTTGCTCCAGCTGTGCTTCCTTAAGCTAAATTACAAATAATAACACTGCATATTGATGATCTATAGTAATACTGTAAGCACATAATCGTGTGTTTTACATGGATAGGATATAAAGTTAACTGGATTGACTACATCACCTTAATTTTTCATTACAAACCTTACTGAGTTTGAGGAGCACTGTTAGATTAGAAGCCATCACCTTTCTGGCTGAGAGGTGGAGACTTACCCCAGGGCTGTGCTTAAAGATGGTGATTACACAGCTTGCAAGCCAAGGCCAGAGTCACAGGTGCCTGGGTGCTAAGCTGACTCAGTCACCAATGGTTCAGGGCAGTGACTCTTGGACTTTGATCTGCTTGGGAATCACATGGTGAACTTGTTGGGTTTCTTTTTCTGGGCACTACACTCCAGCAATGTTACTTGTTCAGCAGGTTGGATCAGGGCTCTGAATTTATGTTCCTATCAGGCTTCCAGATTACTCTATGCTGATGACTTGAGGAATCCAGTTTGGGTCACCCTGGTGTGAGGGCTCTGAGGTCAGTCTGGTGAGGTTTGAATCCTGACTCTAGGAATTACTAACTGTGTGAACTTGAGCCTTGGATTTTTCATCAGTAAAATGGATTAATGCCAGAAACTACTTCACGTGTTGTTATGAGGATAAAGGTAAAGTGGGATCAAAAAGTGCCAATTATGCCCACCATAAGTAGTGTTATTACCACCATCATCACCACCACCATGGGCCATTTTCAACAGAGCTGAAAGCCATCGAAGAAGATGCTTATATGTGGAATCAAAAATAATCTACAAATGAACTTATTTACAGAACAGAAACAGACTCACAGATATAGAAAAAAACTTATGGCTACCAAAAGGAATGGATAAATTAGGAGCTGCAGGACTAACAGATACACACAACTATATATGCAATATGTGAACAATAAAACTTACTATATAGCCTAGGGAAATACATTCAATATCTTGTAATAAACCTTAATGGGAAAGAATCTGAAAAAGAGTGTCAGAATCGCCTTGCTGCACAGAGGAAACTGACACAACATTGTAGATCTACTATGCTTCAATAAATGAAAAAATAAAAGAACCTGCTGGACTCGGATGGACAGGCAGATAGGAACCTGAAAGGCAGAAAGACACAAAGTCAATTAAAAAGTGACCCATCTCTAAAGAGCTGCACTATTTGCCCAAAAGAGAATGTTGATGGTACGGACGCACAATACTGCTCTGTGTGTGAGTGATTTCACCCCAAAACACAACTACACCAAGTGTCCTGGAAGGCAGAGCTGCGTTTCTCTCATCTCCATCAAAGGTCTGGCAGGAAGTTGGCATTCATTTATTGACTGAATAAGCCAACATTCTCTGACTTTGGAAAGTCACTTTACCACTCATTTTGAACTCCCATTAAATATGGAAAATGCTTGCTTAAATATGCATGTGCACACACACATACACACACACAGAGAGAAAGAAATATCTGAGATGCTTCTCTCTCCAGATTAAAGATAAAATTTCAGAGGCAAAGAAAGGTTAAGTGACTTGCCCTTAAGCAAGTATGAGGTAGGGCCCAAACTGGACGACCATTCTCAGCCCTTTCTGCCAAGGGCAGTCTGCATGTGGAAGTGGAGCTGACTATGTATTAATATTTTTTGTAATAATGGTGTTTCTAATAGGAGATTATTTACATGTAAAATGTACATGGCATTAATCAGCATCTTTTAAAAAGAATTTCTGAAACTATCTCTTCTTTATTCCCATTGCCTAACTGAGTGGTTACCAATGGAGAATCCTGCTGCAGAAACTGTTAAGATTCTATACTCTATTGATACTATGTATAAAATAGATAACTAATGAGAACCTACCATATAGCCCAAGAATCTCAACTCAAGGCTCTATGGCTTAACTTGGACCAGAAGGAAGTCCAAAAAAGAGGGATATATGTGTGTACACATACACACACATACTTGTAACTGATTCACTTTGCTGTACAGAAGAAATTAACTCAATATTGTAAGGCAACTAAGCTTCAAAAAGAAATGAAGAGTCCATGAAGACTGAAAATTTAAATACCTGTTCATTAGAAATTGGGTTTGATTTTTTAATCAAAAAATAAAGAAAGAAGGGAACATGTTTAAAGGCTGACAATTAATCTATATGTTATTTAGTAATTTTAACAGAATAGAAATCTGAATCTGTTGTGGAAGTCCTAGACTGGTGTGAAGAATAGAAGGAATAGCCTTAGGGTTCTCACTCTAGTGTTCTCTGGGATCCTGATAGTTCTTTCCATACAGAGCACAGATATAGAGGCAGCTATAGATATTCTTATTTGAATATATTTTCTCCTGACACATTCAGGAAAGCTTCATCAGATTTATATAAGTTCATTGCTTTTTTTTCCCCTTTAGTTTGAATAATCATCATATTCTATATAAAATATAGCTCTTTCTTCTGTCCACATCATAAACCCAAATGTGTGCGTGCTAAGTCGCTTCAGTCTTGTCTGACTCTTTATGACCCCATGGTCTGTCACCCACAAGGCACTTCTGTCCATGGGATTCTCCAGACGAGAATACTGGAGTGGGTTGCCATTCCTTTCTCCAGGGGATCTTCATGACCCAGGGATGGAACCCATGTGTCTTATGTCTCCTGCATTGCAGGCTGGTTCTTTTACCACTAGCATCACCAGGGAAGCCCATAAATCCAACAACCTGGACCCATAAGTGACCGGAACAGTCTCCATCCTAAGTCCTCATTTAAATGATAATCACCACACCTGGTCACCCCTGCAGCCTGTGTGAACTGCCTGCACATCATGCCCGTGGTTCATTGACACCATCACCACTCCTCACTGAGGCTGGAAGACATTCCCTTTCTTCTGCAAATGACAAAGCTGAAGTTCAGAGACTTGAAATAAGGTGACATTTAATGTCCAGTCATGGACTGAACAAATGATGTTTAAACTTCTTGTCTCTGATCTTTCCAGTGTATCAAACAGTAACTCATGTAAGGTCTGTGAAGTTCACTTCATGCTTTTAAGGTCAGTGAGTTATTTAACATCAAAGTTACAATTAGAAGGCTTCATTGCAGCTACTTATAGCTCAATTTGTTTCTAAGAAGATGTAGATTTTTGGTGCAATTCCTGTTTAATTCATTCCAAAAAGTATGTACTTTGGACCTACTGTTTCCTTTTTTGAAGCAGCTATAACACTCTCTCCAATCAAAGGGCTGCATTTCACTCTGGTCTCTAAAGGTTTGTTTGTCTGTTGACAGCTCATCTGAGTCACCTAAACCACTTATCTGTAACTCACTCCTCTCATTTTGTCACAGAAAAAGGCCCATCATCTTTTTCAGTTTTAAATTGTCTTGCATTTCAGTGTTCCTGACTTTTTCAGAAATTATTACCTCAATCAAATGCAGTGTGATCTCAGATTCCTTTGCACTCTGTGGGTCAAAGCTGAACTTGGGGTAAACCTTTGGTCATATATGAGTACCCTTTCAAGTCTTATAATTGGGATCATTGGGGAGAAATTTGCACATAAATTTAGTAGTAGAACTGAAATTCAAGATTAGTTTCAATTCCGTATACTCTCCTGTCCTGGAGCTGGAGGTCTGTATCTAAGAAGTTAGACTGTGTTTCTGTTTGCCACTAAATCAATAGTAACACATCTCTATCACATTCAAAGAGGATACTTAATACACAACGTTTAATAAATATGTGCAAAGATAAAAGACAATGAATAACAGAGAGTATGGAATGATTCTACATCCGTACACACTGCTGCACACACAGTCCTACTCTCATGATACCAGCCAGTTGCTCACATTACTGGAAGCATATGAAGTTGTCCCTGTTGAGCAATGCATTTTGAGTGTTAAAAAATGATCAGATGTCTTAGAGCTAATTTGTGGACAGTTCGAGACAACACCTCTGTTCTTTTTGTTAAGGCACTTGAGTTTGTTTGTTTCTTAATTTTAAGCACATGTCTTGCAGGATCTTAGTTCCCCAACCAGGGATTGAATCCAACCCCTCAGCAGTGAAAGCACAGTCCTAACCACTGGATGGCTAGGGACTTTCAGACAACATCAAAGCTCTTTTATTTTTTATACAGAAATAGGTAAACAAACAAACAAACAAAAAAACTATAGGTAAAAAACTGCTATCTACAAAAAATTATATAGATATAGGCAAAAGCTCTCTTTCCTGCATGATTTTTGTATTGTTCTTTTTTTTTTAAACAGAAATTGTGAAAATAAGCAAATAACAACAAAGCGAGAACAAGCAAATCTTATTTATTCAAAGTGCTGCAGCGATGAAGTCAGCCACTGTCCCTTGTTTTGGCAGAGACCCAAGACAAGTCAGAAGAGTGAGAGCAGGCTTCAAGTATGCCCTGATTGGAGGCTGTTTCCATGGGGAAGTGGTAGGAAAGCTAAGCAGAAAGGAGGCTTTCTATTTGATTATGTGATGGGGCAAGAGTGCCTATTTTCTTCTATTTGGTCCTCAGTTGAAAGTAGAGACAAAAATTAGAGAAGCTGTCAATTATTAATCAAATTCTGGCCATCCTGAGCCAGTTGTTACTGGAGTTATTGTTTGATTTCCTGGATTGTTACTAGAGACGGTGTTCTTGTTCGGACTTCCCACAAGACCGACACAGATAGGAGGCTGACATCCTGGGTTGGTTACTGCAGCTAATGGGTTGGTTTCCGGGGCTGGTTGCCACAGGCTGTGGGTTGCAGTTCTATTTTTATAAATGGGTCTATCTATCGTTTATTCATATATTCAGTGGCTCAAAATGGAGTTATTATTTTCAGGGTTTTGAATTTTGTTTTGCTCCCTTAAAACTGGTCTCTGGAGAAATGTCAGCAAAAGATTTCCCTACTTTTTGTCCCCCATTTTAATAACTAAAATTTGGCATCTATTTATGAATAAACATGATTCTTTGGGAATAGTGGGATCCAGCTGTGCATGTGAGGGGACCTAGAAGGAGACTCAGCCCCCAATGCCTTGGGCAACAGGCACCCAGGCCTCTGTATAGACTATGAAACCAGCAGAAGTCTATAAGGCGGCCTCAGCCACAGTCAGGAATCCCTGCAGAGTGCTGACTTGGGCAGCCAGGCGCATCGGGAGAGCCTTTGGATAAGAACTCTGTCAGCACCACCCCGCCCCGGTTTGATGGGACATAGAGCTAACCTAGCCAGCAACCGACTTCCATCAGGGAAAAGGAAATCAGTGAGCGAGTACCAGGCTCCTCTGGCTTTGCAGGATGCTGCTAAAGAAGCAGTTCTCTGTCAAAGCACTTGAAGCGCTGCAGGGAGACCTCCGTGGCCAAGCAGATCAGAGAGCACTGAAAGGACATAGCTCTTGTCGGCTGTGCTCAGGACTCCACCAGGATGACTGTTTATAAGCTGCTAGGGAAACCTCCCCGCTGCAGCTGGTTCCTTGTGCGGACTCCTCAAGGCTGGAAAAAGAACCGGCTCTGGTAGACATGGAGTACTCTCCAAAAACATGCCAGAATCTACAGGAGAGTGACAAATCAAAAAATGAGCTCTAGCTCCAGCATCAGGAAAACAAGAGAGGTTTTTAGTAGCTGGTGACTTATAGATCGAGAGATTTACAAGCTTAAGGATTCAGCCACAAGAGGGAGCAAGAAGCATGGAGCAGATTACCCACACAAGGCCAGAGTAAGCACCAGACACCAGCAGGACCAACACAAACTATCGCCCACCTGGAAGCAGCGAGTAAAGACTGGAGAAGGTGACTGCTTCTGCAAATGCAAAAGCAGCAACACAAAGCCACAAGCAGCATGGAGAATCAAAGCATGCCATCACCAAAAGATGACAGCACGTCTTCCTACAAAGCATGCCATCACCAAAAGATGACAGCATGTCTTCCTAACCACGCCCAAGAGAGGCAGTTTTGTGACTTAGCTGATACAGAATGCAAAAAAAAAAAAATTATTTGAGAAAATTCAATAAGTTACAAGAAAACAACAAATACGTCAACGAAATCAGAAAAGTAGTAAATGAACAAAATGAGAAATTTAGCAAAGAGATAGAAATCATTAAAAGAACTCAACAGAAAGTCTGAAACTGAAGAATTCAACGACAGTGCAAAGAAAGCATCAGGATCAAACTGAAGCAAATGGAAAGTAACGACAGTGATCTTGAGGGTGTGGCTTCCAATCAGCCTAGACCTAGGTTCTGACGGAGACGCTCAGCTTTGGTTCACTGACCGGTCTTGGCACCCTCATCTCCTGAGAACCACTGAGAAGAAAAGAAGGTCTCTTGGGCCTTCACTAAGGTTCGAGAAACAAGAAACAGGTAGGCAAGGTCAAGCAATAAGGATCATCACCTCCAAGAGGCTACCCCTTCAAGAGTGAGCGATATGGCTTTCTTATCTAATACATAGAAACCAACACAGAAAGTCAAGCAAAACGGAAAAAAAAAAAAAAAAAAAGGAAAAGGTTCCAAACAAAAGAACAGTGTAAAACCCTAGAAAAAGACCTTAGTGAAACAGAGACTAAAATTTTATCTGATGAAGAGTTGTAAACAATGGTCATAAAGACCTCAAAGTACTGAGGTCATGAGAATAACCCATGGACAAAGTAAGGATTTCAGCAAAAATATAAAAATATAAGAAAGTACCAAGAAGAAATCATAATTTCTCTTTGTACATTATGTAAGTAAACTACATCACATTAATAAATGTAATAATTGGCATGACATAATTGACAGCAGAGTTTCAACAGCAGTCTAGATAAAGTGAGAGAGTCAGCAGACTTAAAAACAAGGATATGAATTTAATCCAATCAGAGTAGGGAAGAGAAAAAAGTAATGAAGAGGGTGGCTAGCTTAAGGTAGTTATAGGCAACCTACGTACCAATGCAATTGACTCTTGAACAACAGGGGGATTATGTGCACCAATCATCTGTGCTGTCAAAACTGCACACGATTTTTAGGTGACTGAATTATCTTCCCACATCTGAGAATTAACCAACCGCAGACTATATATAACACTGTAAGGCTTGCTGTTGAAAAGTCGCACCTATTAGTGGACTGACTCAGCTCAAACCCATGCTGTTCAATGGTCAGCTCTATTCACATTATACAAGTCACAGAAGGAGGAGAGAGAGAAAGAGGCGGAAAGTTTATTTGAAAAAACAATGGCTGAATGATGCCCGAACTTGTGGAAGAAAACAGACAGGCAGCCCAGAAAATTTCCAAATAAGATGAATCCAAATATACCCATTCCAAGACATGTTATCACTAAATCATTAAAAATTACAGGCAAAGAGAGAACCTTGAAAGCAGCAAGAGAAAATCAACACCTTATGTGCAGGGGACTATGAGCACATTTTTCAGCAGCAACTTTGCAGGCCAACAGGGATTGGCATGATATATTCAAAAAGCTGAAGAAAGAAAAAGGAAATCACCTACTGAAAACATTCTGCCTAGCAAAGCTGTTCTTCTGAATAGAAGGAGAAATATAGAGTTTTCCAGAAAAGCAAAAGCTGAGGAGTTTACCACTAAAATCAACCTTACAAGAAATTTTAAATGAGCTTCTTTCAGCTAAAATGAAAGGGCTCAGATGAGAAAAATAGAAAAAGAAATATAAATATCACTGGCAAAGGTAAACATATAGATAAATTCAGAACAAAACAAAAATAGTAGAAACAATTGCAATTACAATAATTGTTAATGGATATTCTAGCAGAAAAGATGCAAATTGTGAAAAAAAGTTATAAAGTGTGGATACAGGAGAAAACTAGGAGAAAATTGCAGAATTTTAGAATACATTCATAATTAAGTCATCAGTTTAAAATAGACTGTTGTAAAGCTAAGATGTTTCATGTAAACCCTGTGGTAATCACAAAGCAAAAACTTACAGTAGATAGACAACAAATGACCAAAAAATGTAAGTATACCACTAAAGTAAGTTATCAAACCACCAAGAGAAGAAATGAAAAAAATTAGGAAACTTTCAGTAAACAATGAACAAAATGACAATAATTATACCTATAAATAATCATTTTACATGTAAACAAAATAAATTATCCAATAAAAAATCAGAGTGACTGAAAAATTAAAAAAAAATCAAACACAAAAATATGATGTTTTCTATAAGAAACTCTCTTCAGCTTTAAGGACACACATAGACCAAAAGCAAAGAGATGGAAAAAGATATTCCAAGGAAACAGACACCATAAGAAAGCTGGGATAGCAATCAGACAAGATAGCCTTTAAGGCTATACTAACACATATATACGGAATTTAGAAAGATGGTAATGATAACCCTATATGCAAAACAGAAAAAGAGACTCAGATGTATAGAACAGACTTGTGGACTCTGGGAGAAGGCGAGGGTGGGATGTTTCAAGAGAACAGCATTGAAACATGTATATTATCTAGGGTGAAACAGATCACCAGCCCAGGTTGGGTGCATGAGACAAGTGCTCGGGCCTGGTGCACTGGGAAGACCCAGAGGGATTGGGTGGAGAGGGAGGTGGGAGGGGGGACCGGGATGGGGAATACATGTAAATCCATGGCTAATTCATTTCAATGTATGACAAAAACCACTGCAATGATATAAAGTAATTAGCCTCCAACTAATAAAAATAAATGGAAAAACACACAAAAAAGACTAGGACTGTGAAAGTGTTACTCACTCAGTCGTGTCTGACTCTTTGCAACCCCATGGACTATAGATTGCAAGGCTGCTCTGTCTATGGAATTCTCCAGGCAAGAATACTGGAGTGGGTAACCATTTTCTTCTCCAGGGGATCTTCCTGACCCAGGGATGAAACATGGCCAAGTCTCTTGTATTGCAGGCCGGTTCTTTACTGTCTGAGCCACAAAGGATTTCACTTCATATCAGACAGGATAGATAAGCTTTAAGGTTAGGACTGGGCTTTCCTCGTGTCTCAGACTGTAAAGCTTCTGCCTGCAATGCAGGAGACCCGAGTTCAATCCCTGGGTCAGGAAGATCCCCTGGAGAAGGAAATGGCAATCCACTCTAGTAATCTTGCTTGGAAAATTCCAAGGACAGAGGAGCCTGGTGGGCTACAGTCCATGGGTTCGCAAAGAGTCGGACACAACTGAGCGACTTCACTTAAGAGACAAAAAAGGTACAACAGAAGCACATAACATTTGTAAATATTTATATATCCTAACATAGGAATACCTAACTATATAAAGCAAATATTAAAAGACATAGAAAAATAAAAATAGTGGGAGATTACAGTACCCCTTTTTCATCAATGGGTAAATAATCTAGACAGAAAATCAGTTAAGTAAACACTGTATCTTATGAATGATATGAACTTTAAATGACACAAACTTAGACATTTACAGAACATGCCATCCCAAAGCAGTGTAATGCATATTCTTTTCAAGTGAACATTGAACATTCTCTAGAATAGGTCCTATTCATCATAGTGATGGACAGCAAATCCTGGCGTGTTGCAGTTCATGAGGTCTCAAAGAGTCGGACACAACTGAACGACTGAACTGAACTGATATTCATCTTAATGCTTCTGTTTCCCCTTCATTTCTCAAGCAAATTCCAGTGGACATAGAATCCATGGATGATAGCACATTTCTTTCACCACTTAAAAATATTGTGTCAATTTCTTCTGGCTTCCTAGATTTTGAAGAGAACTTCTCTGTAATTTGAATTGAGATTGCTCTATTAATAATATTCCAATTATCTCTGCCTGTCAATTCCCTGCCAATGTAGGAGATACAGGAGACCTAGGTTCTATCCCTGGGTCAGGAAGATCCCATGGAGTAGGAAATGGCAACCCACTTTAATATTCTTGCCTGGAGAATTCCATGAACAGAAGAGCCTGGTGGGTTACAGTCTATAGGGCTGCAAAGAGTTGGACGTGACTGAGCACACACATGCATGAATGTGTGTTTTCTTTCTTTCTTTTTTTAACTTTTCAAGGATTTAATGATGGTGTGTCCCGTCTGGGATGTCTTGTGGTTTGTTCTATTTGGGGTTCATTTAAAATCTTGGGTCTATAAATTTGTGTGTTGTCAAATTTGGGAAATTATCAGCAATTACTCCTTCAAGTAACCTTTCAGGCCCATGTTCATTCTGTTCTAATTGTGATATCTTGATGATATTAATATTGTCTTTTTTTTTTAGTGTATTTTCATTTGTTTTTTCAGACTATATGAATTCTATTGTTCTTTCCCCAAGCTTGCCGTTTATATCCTCTATTACATGCAATCTACAGTTGAGCCCATCTAGTGATTTTTTTTTAATTGACATTATGTTTAAGTTCTGTAATTTCCATTTGCTTCTTTCTTTCTTTCTTTTTTTTTCTTTAAATAACTTCTGGGGTTTTGTTTACAGATATTTTACATTTTTTCATTTGCTTACACATGCTAACATACTTTGTGATTAATTTTGGAACATTTTTACAGTGACATTTTCAGCTTCTTATCAGATAATTCCAACATCTGATTCATTTCATTCTTGGTCTCCATTGACTTTTTCTCATTAAAGTTTTGATTTTCTTAGTTCTTGGTCTTGTGGGTGATTTTTAATAGCATTCTGGACAATTTGGCTATTATGATCTAGTACATTTTTGAAGAAAATAGTTTATATCTTTTTAAGGATATTTCATTTTCCTTTTTATTCTTTTCTCAGAAGAATGAGGTAATCCCACAATTTTCATTTAATTGTGCTCACCGAGCTACAAATGAGAGTGAATTGAAGAGTCCCCTTATAGCTTCTTTAGACTTCATTTGAAATTTCTATTATGACAATGCAGAAGTTCAAAATAATGATGCTTTGATGTATTTCATTGCTTGGAAAATGTTACCAAAATGCTTTTGTAATGTCTGATACTGTCCTTTCACAAATTCTCTTTATAAGAATACTTGTTGTATTAATGATTTATATTTAAACACCTACTGTCTATGCCTACAGTGAATTAACTAAAATATTTTAAAGCGTCATTCCTCTAAATTGAGTTTAAGGAGATGATGTTTTGAGGGATTGTTTGTGGGGTCTCCATCGCAGGTCAAATAATTTGTTTAAAGTTTCATAAAAAATTTTTCAAGATCCAACACCACAGTGATACCTAAACATGTCTGTATAAGTTATCAGTGAAATAATGTAAGGTTTGCTCTGTTCTCTTGGCTAACCTAAACCAAATTTGATACGCTTAGATTTGAATGAGGCATGTTGCAATTTACCATCATTATTAATTCTTTCTTCTCATAAGTCATACCATAATAATCTTCTCTGTTGGATCATGTGAATGCTTGCCAGCCCCCAGTTTTTCCTTCTTCTCAGAAAAAAATATAAGCAGTATAAAATAAAAATAACACTTTAAAACATTTTCTATAGCACATTGTCATTTGTCAAGCAAGGGAAGTATCCTTCTTCCATAGTATAACTTTATGGTCTTCAGTCCTCATTACTGAGATAGAACTGAGAAGAAAGATATATCCTTACTAAAATTAAATTAGAATACATGAAAGAAAAGAAAATATCTTAGTAAGCAATGTGTTGGGAATGGGAAGAAGAATGAATAAATATCCACTCAAATATGGTATCTCAACTTTGAATCTATTTTTGCAACAGTGGGGAAAAAAATCACCCTACTTCTCCAGATTTTAATTTTATCTTCAGTAACATATTGCCTCATCTGTATGTGTATGCTCAGTAGTGTCTGACTCTCTGTGACCCCATGGACTGTAGACCACCAGTCTCCTTTGTCCATGGGATTTCCCAGGCAAGAATACTGGAGAGAGTTTCCATTTCCTACTCCAGAGGATTTCCCAGTCCCAGGGATCAAACAGGGGTCTTCTGTGACTCCTGCACTGGTAGGAGAATTCTTTTACCACCGCACCACCTGGGAAGCTGCAATGTATTGGCTTGCACGTGTGAGTGCGGGGTTGCTCCAGGCGTGTATGACTCTTTGAGATCGTAAGGATTGTAGCCACTAGGCTCTCTGCATGAGATTCTCCAGGCAAGAATACTGGAGCGCATTGCCATGCCCTTCTCCTGGAGTCTTCCTAACCCAGGGACTGTATCTTGTCTCGTCTGTCTCCTGCATTGGCAGACAGCTTCTTTACTGCTAATGCAACCTGGAAAGCCCAATATATTGGCTTAAACATCCACAATTCCATATGTTTAAAATTCAGGTTTACCTACTTACTGGTTTCAACAATTTGCACCCCCACAAAAATTACCGTACTCAAAACTTAGAGAACCATAGATTTCTGAAATTGTTTAAATAGTTTTGTGAATCCTAAGAAGGAAATTGTTTCTTCATGGAGTGATCTGCGAGGCCACTCAATTGTTCAGTCGCTCAGTCATATCCTACTCTTTGCAACCCCATGGACCGCAGCCAGGCTTCCCCGTACTGCTCCAACACAATACTGTGAGACGTTGCTGCTACGGATACTTATAGTAGAGACCAAATACTCCAAAGTTGTCCAGATGCTTCTGATGCCCACTAGAACATGATATCTACAACCTAAATTCCATTTGACTTGCTTTTCAGATCACCTTAACTTTCCTATGGTTTCAATGACAAAACGATGAATATGTTAATATTGTGGTGTTGGAGAAGACTCTTGAGAGTGTTTTGGACTGCAAGGAGATCAGATCAGTCAATCCTAAAGGAAATCAGTCCTGAATATTCTTTGGAAGGACTGATGCTGAAACTGTAACTCCAATACTTTGGCCACCTAATGCGAAGAGCTGACTCATCAGAAAAGACCTTGATGTTGGGAAAGATTGAAGGCAGGAAGAGAAGGGGACGACAGAGGATGAGATTAGTTGGATGGCATCACCGACTCAATGGGCATGAGTTTGAGCAAGCTGCAGGAGTTGGTGATGGACAGGGAAGCCTGGCATGCTGTAGTCCATGGGGTTGCAAAGAGTCAGACACAACTGAGTGACTGAACTGAACTGACCGATTCATAGTTGTTTCTACTACATTTTGGCAAATAGCTTATGAAAGAGTTCTAACTTATGCTGTCTCTTTAACTGTATAGAGATATAATCACTACTCTATTCCATGAGTCTTGGGTTCAAAAACATATGTAGAAAATAAGCCAGAAGCCGTCTGAATCATGGACCTACATTGTATTCATAGTGGTCCAGCATTCTGCCTTCCCCATTTTCTCTACCACATCACATCCTTAAATCATACTCTTGTAAGAAGTGTGTATTCCTGAACAGTTCCTTTGTCTAAGAAGGCTGTCTTACAGGTGATTCTGAAACCCTTCGCAGATAAACCTGGTTGGATGATCTTTGTTGTCTCCAGTATAATGGTTTTGCAGGATGGTTTCCAAGTTGGGATGATCTCCTTAGGGCTCCCTACCTAGTGTCTATATAATGTAAAAGACCATACTCTTTTATTATTTGTCATAGTAGGATGTGAAGTAGAGAAAGTGACTATGAATAAAATATTAATAATCATTAGCACAGTATGATTTGCATTCATTAAACGTCTTTCGTCAGATGTCCATGTGCCAGACCCTCACTCTCAGTCTCTATCTCTCTCTCTCTCTCTAGATCTGTATATCTATTTCTCACAAATATAGATACAAATACCTGCCTCACAAATGAAAGATTCAAAATTGTATATCCATACATACACACACACACACACACACACATATATATATATATAATTTTTGAGATACGTATTTTATCTATTCCATGCAGAAAACAGAAATACCAAGGAAGGTAAAGATACCTTATTTTCTTTTCTTGCCTGCAAGATGTCTTATGAACAGGTATATTAATGTAATGATATAAATTAATGAATAGCATGGAAAATATTATGCCTTTGTGTTCTGAACTCCTTTAAAAACAATGCTCTTAAAGAGGACTCTAGCTGATTAATGAGGCCATGATGCTATCCTACCAAAAATTATCAGTGTTATCATTAATCATCATCATTAGTCTAGTGTATTTTTTGATGAAGTTGTTTCTTTAATAGTTCAAACAAATCAGAAGAATATTTCATGATACATGAAAATTACATGAAATCTGAAATTCAATATCCAAAAATAAAGTTTCTTTGGGGTATAGTCATACTCATTGACCTACATATTATCCACAGGTTATATGCAATAATGACACAATTGATTAGTGGTGACAAAGATGATCAGGCCAGCAAAGCTAAAAATATTTACCATCTTCCCCTTGACACTAAAAGTTTGCCAATCCCTAGAGCTAAAATGCTGACTTTCAAAAACACCAGCTAGTAGACCATGGAAATTGGTGAAGAATGCCATACTCAAACCAGGTCACATGGGTAAGTAAGTGTGGAGTAGCTAGCTTTATGTTTTTTGTACAGATTATGTTTTAAGTAGACATTACCAGAAGATAGATAATGCCTCAGCAATCTTTAATAATAGGGACACTGTTTCTGTTCACTGAGAATTAATTAATATATGTGTTTAGAAATCACCAAACTGTAATTAATTAACAAAGTGATGAAATATTTATAGAAAACAGACAGAAAACAATAAACAAATTAAGTACCTTACAAAGTGAATACATTGCACTAAATTTTAACTCTTATCAAGATACATATTTAATTTTATAGTTTGTATGCTGGCTTCTTAATTTCATTTAATTGAATAATTTGCTATTCACAGAGGAAGAGACCTTTCATTTACTGAGTAAAACCTTTATGCAGAATTAGCAAATTGGTGAGCAATTTATATTTAGTTTTTTATTGATTGATATTATACATTAAAAATGAAAGCAGATACTCACAATGATGAATCTTTGGGGAAGAAGCAGAGTTTGATTTATATTTACAATTCTTTACACAGTATTCCCATAAGATAACTATTTAACATTTAAATACATACAAAATATACATGCAAATTAAATTACTTTTCTTTAAGGAAACACACAATGATATAAATATTCAATTATTTCTCTAAAATGACAAGATTGAATCTGCTTACAATTTTAACTCTGGGTGTTTTTTTTTTTTTTTTATCTCAGGAATATATTTAAATAAATTACTTGATGATATTTATGAAGAACCAAAAATTAGATGAATAATAGGGTGACAAAGAAAATAGTACTGGCCTTCCTTGGTAGTCCAGTGGTTAAGAATTCTTGTGCCAATGCGGGGGGTTGGAACATGGGTTCAATCACTGGTCTGGGAAGATTCTACACGCCACAGGGCACCTAAAAAGTGAGAGTGAAATTAAAGGTCACTCAGTTATTTCCCACTCTGTGACCCCATGGACTACACAGTCCATGGAATTTTCCAGGCCAGAATACTGGAGTGGGTCTGGGAAGATTCTACATGCCACAGGGCGCCTAAATCCTGTGCCAAAACTACTAGCCACCAGGCCTTAGAGCCCATGCTCCACAAGAGAAGTCCCTGCTTGCTATAACTAAAGAAAGTTCATGTGCAGCAACAAAGACCTGCCAAGGAGAGCCAAATAAACAGCATGCAAATCTCTTTTTAAAACAAAGATAGTACTGTTTTTCTTCAAAATTAGCTTGTGACTTCAAAGTAAGAAGGTGAAATTTCAATTATTTTTTTTAAACTGGACTCCAAGTATTTAATTAAATAATTTAGTCAAATAATAACTTCCCAGATGGAAGTTAATGCTACTATGAAACTATCAAGAAATTAAGGAAAAGAGGAAGAAAGAGAACAGGAAGCTGCCATTGAAGGGACTGAGGATACAAGCTCTCTGCATCCCCCACCAGAGGAGAGTCGGGATGGAGCAGCAGTGAGGAACCTAAATGTCCAGGTAATCTGCAAGAAGCTGCCTTCTTTAAAGCAGTATTTTTGATGCATTCCTTTTTTTTTTTTCATTGTGGTAATATGTATTACAAAAATTGACCACTTTAACCATTGTTAACAGCACAGTTCAGTAGCATTAAGTACATTTACATTGTTGTGCAGCCATCATCACTATGCATCTCCAGAAATGTTTCCTCTCCCAAGACTGGAACTTTGTACCTGTTAAATGCTAACTCCCCATTGTGTTCTCCCCACAACCTGTTGCAGTCACCTTCCCACTTTCTGTCTCTATGTATTTGATTACTGTTTGCATTTTACATAAGGAGAATCATACAATATGCCCTTTTTGGACTGGATAATTTTACTGGGCATAATGTCCTCTAGGTTCATTCAAGTTGCAGCATCCAGGAAAAAATGTAGGTATGAATTAAATGTCAGATGCTCTTGAAGAAATAATTCAAGAGAATATGAGGCTAAAATAGAGATATTCTGGCCATACAATTTTTAAAAATGAGAATGAAGTGAAAGGTAACAAATTTGGTGCAGCTCACAGGCTCAGTAGTTGTTACATGGCCTTAGTTGCCTCGTGGCATGAGGGATTGTAGTTCTCCAGTCTAGGATCCAACCCGCATCCCCTGCATTGGGAGGCAGATTCTTAATGAATGGACCACAAAGAAGTCCCTCAAAGAAGCTTTATGAATTATATGTTGTAAGTTTATGAACAAGTAGCCTTTGTTAATTTTGCCTCAGATGTAGTTTGGTCTTTGATATCTTCATCCTGAAGATATTGAACTTCATTATTAAATGGCAGTAAACAACAGTATCATAATATCTATGCTGTCATTTTTTTCCTCAAATACATCTTTCCTATAACTTCTGGTTAAAGTCTGAAATATCACAGACAAACATTTCTTTCTGTAGTTAAGGAGTAAAGTATAGAGAGTCAGCAGGTGCAGGGATCTAATCTGAGTTAAGTAAGGTAAATTTTAAGAAGTGTTTCCCAAAAATTAAATACAATAAAAACAAGCCCTAATTTTTAGTGTTTGCATGTGGCTGGTTTCAAGCTATTGATGTGGAGCTGAAAAGAAAAGTGCTTAATGCACTCTGGGAGCGCAGTGGCTGACAGTCTCTTCTTGAGCATCTTCTAGGTGAAGCTTTCTAGTGGACCCTTGGAAACTTAGGCTTATTACTTTTACAACATGAGGAAAGTGAGAAATCATTAAGATACTGTTTAAGATCATACAGCAAAGAAGTGGCATATGGTATTAGTGTCTGCTCATTGGAAGGACTGATGCTGAAGCGCCAATACTTTGGCCACCTGATGCAAAGAGCTGACTCATTAGAAAAGTCCCTGATGCTGGAAAAGATTGAAGGCAGGAGGAGAAGGGAACGACAGAGGATGATGGTTGGATGGCATCACTGACTTGATGGACATGAATCTGAGCAGGCTCCAGGAGATGGTGAAGGAGAAAGAAGCCTGGCGTGTTGCAGTCCATGGGGTCGCAAAGAGTCAGACATGACTAAGCAACCGAACAACAGCAACAGCGTACATCATGCGAAATGCCAGGCTGGATGAATCACAAGATGGAATCAAGATTGACGGGAGAAATACCAACAACCTCAGATGTGTAGATGATACCGCTCTAATGGCAGAAAGTGAGGAGGCACCAAGGAGCCTCCTGATGAGGGTGAAAGAAGACAGTGGAAAAACTGGCTTGAAACTCAACACTGATAGAACTAAGGTCGTGGCGTCTGGTTCCACCACTTCATGCAAACAGAAGGTGAAAAAGTGGAAGCAGTGATAGATTTTATTTTCTTGGAATCCAAAATAACTCTGGATGGTGACTGCAGCCATTAAATTAAAAGACACTTGCTCCTTGGAAGAAAAACTATGGCAGACCTAGACAGCATATTAAAAAGCAGAAAAATTGCATATAGTCAAACCTATTGTTTTTTCATTTGTCTTATATGGATGTGAGTGTTGGAGCATAAAGTAGCCTGAGTGCAGAAGAACTGATACTTTTAAATTGAGGTGGTGGAAAACCCTATTGAGAGTCCCTCAGACTTCAAGGGGATCAAACCAGTAAATCCTAAAGGAAATCATCCTGAATGTTCACTGGAAAAACTGCTGCTGAACCTGAAGTTCCAACACTTTGGCCACCAGATGTGAAGAGTCAACTCATTGGAAAAGACTCTGATGCTGGGAAAGATTGAAGGCAAAAGAAGAAGTGGGCGGCAGAGGATGAGATGGTTAGATAGCATCACTGACTAAATGGATATGAATTTGAGTAACTCCGGGAGACTTTGGAAGACAGAAGGCCCCAGGATGCTGCAATTCATGGGTTTGCAAAGAGTGGAACATGTCATAGCAACTGAACAACAACAGACTTATCCTAATGTACACTTCATACAGATGAGAATGGTCATCATGGAAAAGTCCACAAATAACATACGCTGGAGGAGGTACGGAGAAAAGGAAACCCTCCTAGACTATTGGTGAGAATGTGAGTTGGTGCAATCACTATAAAGAATAGTGCAGATGTTCCTTAGATACTAAAAACAGAGCTATCATGTGATCCAGCAACCCCATTCCTGGACATATGTCTGTATAAAGCTATAATGTGAAAGTTGTATGCACCCCCTGTGTGCATAGCAACACTGTTTACAATAGCCAAGACTTGGAAGCAACCTAATGTCCATTAAAACATAATGAACAAAGATGGATATATGTATACATACATACATGTATACACAATGGAATATTACTTAGCCATAAAAAACAGGGGCTTCCCAGGTTAAAGAATCTGCCTGCCAATGCAGGAAATGCAACAGATGCAAGTTCGATCCCTGGGTTGGGAAGATCCTCTGGAGTAAGAAGTGGAACCACTCCAGGATTCCTGCCTGGAAAATCCATGGACAGAGGAGCCTGTGGGCTACAGTCCATGGGGCTGCAATGAGTTGGAGCACAAAAAAAGAGAATGAAATAATGCCATTTGCTGTGACACAGATGGACCTAGAGATTATCATACTAAGTGAAGCAAGCCAGACAGAGAAAGAAAAATATCATATGATATCACTTCTATGTTGAATTTTAAAAAAATTTATATACCTGAATTTATTTACAAAACAGAAATAGACTCACAGGGAAGAGACTTATGGTTACCGAGGAGGAAAGGCAGGTTACAGGCGATAAATCAAGAGCTGGGGATTAAAATATACACACTGCTATATATAAAATAAATAGCCAACAGAGACCAATTGTGTAGTCTAAAGACCAACTCTATATAGATTCTAGAGTATGTATTCTATACTACACTCAAGATCTTGTAGTAACCTATAATGGAAGAAAATGTAAAAAATGAACATATATACATGGATATATGTATATACATATATCCTAATCAAATTTGCTGTACATCTGAAACTAACATGACATTGCAAATTAAGTATTTTTCAATAAAATTAAAAAAAAAATAACACTTAGCCAGGGTAGTCTCTCTGCCAAATAAGCAATCCATCAAAAATCCAGAAATATTGGAACTTTTTATATGCCAACATTCTCTGTTGGGTTTTTTACCTTCAGCACAGATGATCAATTCATCCCCAACTTTATTCTCAGGCGTGCAAAATTGTCCATGGTTATTTCTGTCTAAATGCAAGCCTTCTTTGCTTGTGACCCAGTCTGCTTAGTTCTGATGGTTTGAAAAGGAAGGTAAGCTTCATTCCTGCTGTTTCTTAATTGGAGCCATCTGTCCTTTGTCTCCATTAAGAAGCTTCAATGTGAGGCCTGTATCTGATGTGGGCTTCTGGGCCTGTAAGCTTTGGAACAGAAAGCAGTCTTCTGAGGGAAGGCAGAGTGCTCTGTCTGTAATGGAATTACTTAAAAGATCCTCATTTGGAAGAAAAGTGTCCAAGAGTAACTACTGTTCCAATGAGAACTTACTTATCTTTGTAGAAGATGGGCTAAGAATTTTTACTTGCAATTTACTTGGAAAAGATATGATTGTTAGAAGACTGGAGGGAATTCATATTGAGACCCATTTATATACTAGTTATTTGACTTTTGGTGTCTCACAAAAACCCAGAGAATCCATTTTACACATGAAACTGCAATGAGATGGAGATGGGTTGAGTCCCTGAAGTCCAGAGCTCACCCATAGCAGAGATGAGACACTGAATAATATCTCTCTGGAATAAAAGTTCTTGATGTTTCTAGATAATATAGGAGGAGTTGGAAAACCATGAACCAACCCAAACTGGTCAGTGATTTTTGCCCAAAGGTTAAGAATACTTCTCAGGCTTCCCAGGTAGCTCAGTGGATAAAGAAAAACCTGCAATGCAGGAGACGCAGGTTTGATCCCTGGGTCAGGAAGATCACCTTGAGGATGGCATGGCGACACACTTCAGTATTCTTGCCTGGCGAATCCCATGGATAGAGGCGCCTGCCAGGTTACAGATCTTGGGTTCACAAAGAATCAGACACTATTGGAAGAAGCATGCACACCTTCAAGAATGTTTCTTACATGGTTTTAAAAGCTGTAAAAAAAAAAATTATAAGAAACAGCATTTTGTGGCACATGAAAATTATTTGAAAGTCAAAGCTTGGAGTCCCTGAAGAAGGCTTTATTAGAGTGCCATCGTGATCACTCATTAGAGTACTGTCCATGACTGTCTTCATGCTACAACAGCAGTGCTGAGAAGCTACATTAGAGACTGTATGGCTTTCAAAGATAAAACTATTTAGTAACTTGCCTTTTGGAGGGAAAAAAAGTGTGCAGGCCTCCTCACTGGACCAGTGATTTTCAAACTTGAGTGTGCACCAGAACTAGCTGGGTAACTTGATCAACACAGATGCTGAGCCTCACCCCCAGAGGGTATAATTTGGCAGGAGTGGGTGTGGCTTGAGCATCCCACTTCTAAAATGTTGCTATGTGGTGTATGCCCATGTAACTGGTCTGAGAATCACATTTTGAGACCCAGGGAGATGTAATGAAAGAACAAATCTGACTTCATATTAGATCTGTTCCTTTTACTCTAAACTTTGTGCTCTGCTGACTGTGTTTAATTATGCTGGCTTTGCACCTTTTGTAAAAGAATGTTGTCTAAAGCCTGAAATATACAAGATAACACATTCTCAAGGTTCTGACCTTTAAGTATTGATTCATATAGAGATAAAAGTTTGCAGAACAGAGAACAATATTTGTTTTGAGTTCAGTTGTTCAGTCGTGTCTGACTCTTTGTGACCCCATGGAGTGCAGCACGCCAGGCCTCCCTGTCCATCGCCAACTCCCGGAGTTTACTCAAACTCATATCCATTGAATTGGAGATGCCATCCAGCCATCTCATCCTCTGTCGTCCCCTTCTCCTCCTGCCTTCAGTCTTTCCCAGCATCAGAGTCTTTTTCAAATGACTCCG
The DNA here is from genome assembly GCF_023699985.2 of Odocoileus virginianus. Taxonomy (NCBI): domain Eukaryota; kingdom Metazoa; phylum Chordata; class Mammalia; order Artiodactyla; family Cervidae; genus Odocoileus; species Odocoileus virginianus. Next base: position 64,271,619 of record NC_069686.1, on the reverse strand, counting down.
CTTTTCGCAGCAGGTGGCCAAAGTGTTGGAGCTTCAGCTTCAACATCAGTCCTTCCAATGAATATTCAGGACTGATTTCCTTCAGGATGGACTGGTTGGATCTCCTTGCAGTCCAAGGGACTCTCAAGAGTCTTCTGCAACACCAGAGTTCAAAAGCATCAATTCTTCAGTGCTCAGCTTTCCTTATAGTCTAACTCTCACATCCATACTCGACTACTGGAAAAACCATAGCCTTGACTAGATGGACCTTTGTTGACAAAGTAATGTCTCTGCTTTTTAACATGCTATCTAAGTTGGTCATAACTTTTCTTCCAAGGAGTAAAAGTCTTTTTATTTCATGGCTGTAGTCACCATTTGCAGTGATTCTGGAGCCCCCCAAAATAAAGTCTATCACTGTCTCCACTGTTTCTCCATCTATTTGCCATGAAGTGATGGGATCAGATCATGTGATTTTAATTTTCTGAATTTGTTGAGCTTTAAGCCAACATTTTTACTCTCCTCTTTCACTTTCATCAAGAGGCTCTTTAGTTCTTCACTTTCTGCCATAAGGGTGACATCATCTGCATGTCTGAGGTTATTGATATTTCTCCCAGCAATCATTTTTTTTTTGAGGTTGTTTTTCTTTTTTTTCATTTATTTTTATTAGTTGGAGACTAATTACTTTACAATATTGTAGTGGTTTTTGCCATACATTGCAGGATGGGGAACACATGTAAATCTCCCAGCAATCTTGATTCCAGCTTGTGCTTCATCCAGCCCTGAATTTCTCATGATGTACTCTGCATATAAGTTAAATAAGCAGAGTGACAATATACAGCCTTGACATACTCCTTTTCCTATTTGGAATCTCTGTTGTTCCATGTCCAGTTCTAAATGTTGCTTCCTGACCTGCATACAGATTTCTCAAGAGGCAGGTCAGGTGGAACTGAACTCCTCCCAAATTCCCCACAGTTTATTGTGATCCACACAGTCAAAGGCTTTGGCATAGTCAATAAAGCTGAAATAGATATTTTTGTGGAACTCCCTTGCTTTTTCGATGATCCAGCGGATGCTGGTAATTTGATCTCTGGTTCCTCTGCCTTTTCTGAAACCACCTTGAACATCTGGAAGTTCACAGTTCACATATTGTTGAAGCCTGGCTTGGAAATGTTTAGCTTTTAGTTCAGTCAGTGTATTTTGCAGCTAAAGGATAAGCCCTCACTAACTGACTTCCTGTTCTGGATTTTCTCTTTGTCTGATGCATGTAGCACTTAGACTGCTGGAAGATACTTGAACAGTTTGCACTTTTGTAGGTCTAATTTTTTTTATATCTATAATTTAAGTTTATTGAGAGTAAAATTCAAATAGATTGTGGCCATATATCCACAGTGGTGACCAATGCAAAGCAGCTCTCACACTGAGGATAGAAGGCAGAGTGAAAAGACCAAAGATGTGCTCTCTTTAAACCCCAATTGTTTTGCTTTCTACCTAATTTTTCTTTCTACCTAAATTTGGGCCTGTCTCTCTCCAAGAGCCTCAATTTCTTGTGTTGATGAAATTAGCATGATGATGGTGGACCTGACAGATGTCTTCTGAACTTTATATCATGTCAAATATGTAAGGCATATTCAATGCCTAACAAACCCTAAATGACCTGGCAGCTCTTGAGGGGTTCACCATATAATAGTCAAATAAAAGCTCTCAATCTGGACACTGTAACAGAGAGCATGAAATGAGGAAAGACATTGCCTGTGCTGGAGCCATTGATTGACTTCCACGTCTCCCCTGCTAAGACCATGGAATCCATGGCAACTTAGGCACACACTGATACACATTTTACTCCCAGGTAGCCACCTCCTCAGCTAGAGACCAAAGAAACTCTGGGTGGCATCTAGATGGACAGTCTCACAGGTTTGCTTCCAAATCAGAGAAAGAGATGCTTAAGGAACTCTGGAGTGTCGCCACCCTCTAAAATGTTATGAATATTAGGAAAAATTGAAATCTACTAGTGTCAAGCTGTTTGCCGCAATCTCTCAGAGTCGTGGAGGTTAAGAACTTCAATATGGAAAGTGACCACATGCATCTGCTTCCTGACCCCATCAGGTCCTTCTGGAGTGGCATTAGGTGTGTAATGACCTTAGTAACCCTAAGTGTTTGAAGTTTAATTTCTCTATTCTTCATTTTCATTATTTCTAAAAGTGGGGCAATCCCAGAACTTACCTCCTATGGCTGCTATGAGTGACAGGTGATTTATGTAAAGCTCATGCACGGTCCAAGGGAGGTGTGACTCAGAAGAAACACTTATGTAATACTGTTTCAGGAATTCTGCTCCTGCTTTAGTGATATTCATATATAAACCAAGACAGCACTGATGCACACTGTGACTTCACTGGAAATACATACAGAGAAGGAAGCCTGAAAGGGTTTGGAACAACAGGTTATATTTGGGACTGTTATTATTGTTAGCACAATTCTGTATGTGAATGTGTGTATTTTTCCATACATATTTCTAGATGCATCTTTTAATACTATATGACAAAAATATTTTGTAATCAGAAATATGTAGTTGTATATATTTTTGCTTGTTCTCAGTTTTCATACTGCCGCCGTGTCTTCATGCCTTTATTTTGCATCATCTTCTAGAATCCCTTACCCCGCCACTCAAATCTTCTTTGCCTTCTGGAATTTACAGCTCACTGGGAGAGAAAGGCTCCTAACGGCAGAGTGTTCTGAATAAAACTTCTTAATTTCACTCTCTCCCATATAAAAACCTACCATTGCATTGCTAAGATTATTTGAAAAAAAAAAAAAACAAGGAAGAGGAGGAAAAGGAAGGACTAGAAGGAGAGGAAGGGAAAGAGGAGGGTTAAAATAAGAATTGTTCTAAGGTCTCTAAAAATAAAAAAATCTTTCCTATGTTCTCCTCAGTTAACATCTTCAGGACTACAGAGCTCACAGATATCTTGATCAAAAAGAATATTGATGAATACTAGGAGGAGGATTTTAAAAGTTACTTTTCATGAGACCACATAGAAAAGCAACCTGTTTTTGCAGTGTTTGTTCTAGAGCAGGATACCATGCTAAGGATATCCACATCCAGGAATGTGTGCCAACTAGCTAGTAGCTGGTGCTCTGTTACTATAACCAGCAAGAAGGTCCCTTAAAAACTATCCTTACATTTTTAAACAAGCAATGCTACATAAAGAGAAAATGAAATCTGCTGGCACTGGCGCTTCCCACTCCCTCTTTCAGACTTGCTCCTAATTACTCAGAGCTTTCTGCACTTGCCTGTTTGTTCACTGGAGGACAGTCTGTTTACAAGGCTGCATAGTTTCAGGGGCACAGACAGTGGTTCATATATATATATATATATATATATATATATATACACACACACATTTCTTTTCTTTTTCAGATTCTTTCCCTTTGTAGCTGTTACAAAATCCTGAGGATACGTCCCTGTGCTGGACAGTAGGACCCTGATGGTTGTCTGTTATACATACAGTAGTATGTGCATGTTAGCCCTAAATTCCAAATTTATCCCTTTTTGCAAGCTTTTGTAACTATAAGTTTGTTTTCTATGTCTTTGGATCTATTTCTGTTTTGTGAATAAATTCATTTGTGTTATGCATCCCAAAGTTCATAACAGCCAATTTATAATAGCCAAAATATGAAAATAAACAAACTAAATATCCATTGACAGATATATATCTCCCAAATCTTTATATGTGTGTATATATATATATATATATAAATATATAATGGAATACCATTCAGCCATAAAGAAGAATGAAATAATGGCATTTTCAGCAACAGGAATGAATCTAGAGGTTATCATACTAAGTGAAATAAACCAGACAAAGAAAGACAAATATGATGCCACATGTATGTGTTTGGTTTTGATTGATGATCACATGCCATGTACATCTCTTATTTAAGCCCCAGCTGGGCTCAAGCATCTTACCCAAGACACCACATGACCTGCTGTTGGTCAGATGAACTTTCTGACACATTCTCCTTTTCTGTTTTTTATGTTGGTTTCCCCCTCAAATAGTATTTTTGAACCCCTTAGCTTGGAGTAGTATCTATAATAGATTGTTCAGGGCAATATTCTCCAACTTCATCTGCAAAATGTTGGCTGAAAGGGGGTTCATTTTTTGACAGGTATGGGAGTCATTGGATTGGCTGGTGGGCTTGCTTATGTTTTTCCAAACACAGGATGCAATTTTACATCTACAGATCTTTCTTAAATTATGTTGGGGATATTTCATGGTAAATCCATCATAAGTTGAAAATAACATTAGTTCAAAAATGCACTTAATACATCTAATTTACTGAATACCACAGTTTAGCCTGCCTTACCTTAAAAATGCTCATAACACTTGCATTAGCCTAAAATTGGGTAAAATTATCTGATACAAAGTCTGTTCTAAATCTGCGCTGAATATCTCGTGTAGCTAATTGGCTAATGAAAGTGAAAAATAGAGTGTATTTTTGGGTGCAGAAAAGTTGTAAGTGTATTGCTTATTTACCCTGTGATCATGCGACTGACTGGGAGCTATGGCTCACAGCCATTGCCCAGCATCACTAGAGAGTATCACATTGCATATCTAGTCCAGGAAAAAAGATCAAAAGTCAAAATCAAAATTCAAAGTACAGTTCCTGCTGAATACAAATGAATTTGTACACTATTGCAAAGTTGAAAACTCCTAAGTTGAAGCAGCATAGGTGAGGGACTATCTGTCCTCTTCTTGCTGGGCTCTTTCCCGTTTCCCTGTCTCCCGGTTAACACGCTTTACTCGCGTGCTAGGGTTTAGGTGAGGCGTAACTTTATGCAGGGTGCTGTGGGGTACTTGGTTGCCGAGTCGTGTCTGACTCTTTGTGGCCCCAGGGACTGTAGCCCGCCAGGTTCTTCTGTCCATGGGGATTCTCCAGGCAAGAATATTGGAGTGGGTTGCCATGTCCTCCTCCAGGGGATCTTCCCCACCAGGTATTGAACCCAGGTCTTCCTCACTGTGGGCAGATTCTTCTCCATCTGAGCCACCAGGGAACCCATGAATACCGATGTGGGTAGCCTCTCCTTTCTCCAGGGATCTTCCTGACCCAGGAATGGAACCGGGGCCTCCTGAGTTGCAGGTGGATACTTTACCAACTGAGCCACCACGGAAGTCCTGGTATTATTTAGGGAGCTCCCTTTAATTTCTGCCTCCCTGAGATTATTTCTTATCTCCTGTGATTGACTGAATCCCATGCTCCCTTCTGTCACCAGACTCTCATGGAAATATGATGATCCATTGTATTTGAGATAGCTGAAGGCATGAAGTGTTTAGTATTTTAACAAATAATACTTTTAATCTCTAATCACCATTGTCTTGTACACTTGGATGGATGGCAAAAGAATAAAGGATGAAATAAAAAATGTTGAGTTGACGGAATAAAGAAATGAGAATAATTTTGCCTGTTCTCTTCTACTTATTTTGTTAACAACAATATCAGTTTAAGAGAATTTTTCCATTTTGGGGTATAGCTGATAGTTATTATAGAGAAAAGGCTTTTGTAGGAAAAAAAAAAAACTATTTTAAAAAGCCAACAATGCATTGCATTTGTGATCCACATGAAAAATAGATTAAACATTTACCTAATACTCCATCCAGAAATGCTCAGACTTCATCTTTACTCTATGTAGGAAAGTGATTTATTAAGAGCTTGCTGCTTAGAGCTGATTACCAGAAACTAATATATTCTTCCTCATACAAGAAATTCTCTACCAACAAAGTGCTTCCAGGGAGAACAGAGTGTGTTATGTTACTACCCATTCTACACTAAAACAATTGGTGATGTTTTCTTATTTATGTTTTTCCATTAATGATTTTATGATTTGAGTAATGTTAGATTAATGATTCCAGACATCAGATATTTGAAACATATGAATATCCATCTAAATGTATAAATATCCACCATAAAATGTAGTATATAACAAAAATGCAATTCTTTGAATTTGGTGTGTGAATTTTTTTTTATTAGTCTCCCTTCATTCTATAGAACAGAAGTTTCACAATGAATCTCCAAAAGACATTAGTATATTACAGCATTAAATCTATATACTAAAAGGTATCATTTTCAAAATGCTGTTGGGAGTAGAAAATAATACTTGCATATATTTTTATCATTAAAGGAGATCAGTCCTGAGTGTTCACTGGAAGGACTGATGCTGAAGCTGAAACTCCAATACTTTGGCCACCTCATGCGAAGAGTTGACTCAATGGAAAAGACCCTGATGCTGGGAGGGATTGGTGGCAGGAGGAGAAGGGGATGACAGAGGATGAGATGGCTGGATGGCATCACCGACTCGATGGGCATGAGTTTGAGTGAACTCTGGGAGTTGGTGATGGACAGGGAGGCCTGGCATGCTGCGATTCATAGGGTCGCAAAGAGTCAGACACGACTGAATGACTGAACTGAACTGGCTTATGTACAGTGAGCTTTAGAAATCATTGCTGACAATGCAAAAAATCCTGAGAGCTCTAATAACAATACACATAAATTAATGTTTTCTTGCCCTCTGGGAGGATTTTCTCATAATAATAGATACATTTTATTTAGCTTTGGAAGCAACAGGGCTTAATGGAAATAACATTCTTGCTGGATGCTAAGAGTCCTTGTTATTCTATTTCCTTGGTGATCTTAAGCAAGACATTCAGTCTATGTCTTTCTTTCTCAACAGTAAAATGAAGAATGATGGCTTTCTAAGGTAAATTATGGATAGTGGCTAAGGTTTTCTATAGCTTCAGTATTGAATAAAAATATTTTGTTTAACAGACATTGATAGCTACTCAGTAGTTACACATACACATACAAACACACACACACACACACACACACACACTAACAGAGACTTTGTGGCTACTTAGGGAGTTTATTTTCTACTAAATGGGTTGAAAATATCAGACCCTTATTAGAACTACCTCCTCTCCATCTAGAAAACATTAATAGGTTCCAGTTCTAGCCAGGGGGATATAAAAAGTCTGCAGTTAAAAGTCTAAGAAGGTTTTCCCTTGGTAGTGAAATGGAAGACATGGGGGGGAAAAATCTCTCATCTTTGCTGGATCCTCAGCTCCTCTATGTCTCATTTGGAGATCTTGCCACCATGCTGGTTCCCTGAGGGAAAAGCAACCACCTATTCCAAAGTAAAATCCACAAACTCTGTCAGTTCATGATTGTATTGCTGGTTAGATAAGACAATTATTGAGCCATTATAACCTATTTGTTTGAGACATAATATCTTAAATTTACAAGGGACTTTTAGGTGGATGTCTTGTCTTTAGGCAAAAGCTCAGTTAAAGTTACATATATACCCCTTAGTTGATGCTGCTAAAGTGCTGCACTCAAAATGTCAGCAAATTTGGATAACTCAACAGTGGACATAGGACTGGAAAAGGTCAGTTTTCATTCCAATCCCAAAGAAGGGCAATGCCCCAAAATGTTCAAACTACCATATAATTGTGCGTATTTCATATGCTTGTAAGGTTATGCTCAAAATCCTTCAAGCTGGGCTTTAACAATACATGAATCAGGAAATTCCAAATGTATAAGCTGGGTTTTGAAAAGGCAGAGGCACCAGAGATCAAATTGCCAACATTTGTTGGATCATAAAGAAAGCAAGGGAATTCCAGAAAAATACCCACTTCTGCTTCATTGACTATGCTGAAGCTTTTGACTATGTGGATCAAAACAAACTGTGGAAAATTCTTTAAGCAATGGGAATACCAGACCACCTTACCTGTCTCTTGAGAATCTTGTTTGCAGGTCAAGAGCCAACAATCAGAACAGGACATGAAAGATTGAAGGCAAAAGGAGAATTGGATGGCATAGAAAGTTAAATAGCTTCACCAACTCAATAGACATGCTGCTGCTGCTAAGTCACTTCCATCATGTCTGACTCTTCGCGACCCTGTGGACGGTAGACCACCAGGCTCCACCATCCCTGGGATTCTCCAGGCAAGAGCACTGGAGTGGGTGCCATTTCCCTCTTCAATGCATGAAAGTGAAAAATGAAAGTGAAGTCGCTCAGTCGTGTCTGACTCTTCGCAACCCCATGGACCGCAGCCCACCAGGCTCCTCCGTCCATGGGGTTTTCCAGACAAGAGTACTGGAGTGGGGTGCCATTTAAGCAAATTCTAGGAGATAATGGAGTAGAAGGGGCCTGATGTATTTCAGCCCATGGAGTTTCAAAGAGTTGGACATCACTTGGTGACTGAAAACAGGAATAATACCCCTTAGGTGATCAGCTTTTCTTCTCTGTATTTGAATATATGACTTTCAGTCCATTCACCCCAGATTTTTTCGTGGCCTGTAACTTCACAGCAGTGAGGTCTCCATTCAAACTTCTGCCTTCTTAAAGGGTTGTTTACCAACTGCTGCCCTGCACATGCATGCTCATTTGTGTCAGACTGTGTGACTCCGTAGCCCACCAGGCTCCTCTGCTCATGGGATTTCCTAGGCAAGAATACTGGAGTGGGTTGCCATTTCTTTCTCCAGGAGATCTTCCCAACCCAGGGATCAAACCCACGTCTCCTACATTGGCAGGTGGATTCTTTACTAGCGAGGCTCCTGGGAAGCCCTGTTTATTGACTGTCTTACCCAAAACAGCTATTCTCCATCACTTCCTCTTCCCCATCCCACTCTTTTTCTTTCTAAGCACTTATTTCCACAGTTACTTTTTTATTTAATTTTTGATTGCTTATTTATTGTATTTCTTCTTCTAGATTGTAATTTTAGGAGGGCAGAGTCATCATTTTCCATGACTGTTCTGTTTATGTGGCCTCTACAACAGGGTCTGACACAGAGTAGATAGTAACTAATTATTTGTTGTATGAACTAATGGTAGTCTTAAGTTAGAGAACACCAATAAACTGAGCTTCCAACGCAAAGGTTCTTATGATTGTTAATTAAAACTTTGATAAATTATAAACACATACGAGAGCAAAGCAAACATGACCTACCATTTATTAAAAAAAACACCATAATTTGTAAATGAGTTATTTGGATGTATATGCATACATTTTTTTATATGTATACATTTAATATATTTATTTTCATGGAATGATCTTAAAATTTTGTGATAGAAATGCAGTTCATATCAAAGTCAGTGTTCAGTTGGAGAAATGAACATTTAAACAAATGAGTGTGAAAAATGATTTGGGGCTATAGAAATCTGTACTAGTTACAAAGTTGCCACACATAAGATGCTGGTAGGAGGAGCATATCCAAACCCGTTCTCAATTGTGTATCAACCTTCCTGCACGATTTTCCTCCTACCCCATGGAGGAGGAGACAGCAGTCCACTCGTGGAACATTGCTGCATCCTGACTAGCAGCTGGGTTGCTCTGCATCTCTGCCCAGGATCTCCTTCTATGCATGTGTCTGTGTGGTTACTTTCATCCAGGGCCTGCCCTGCATAAGGGCTCATCCACCACCCATTCTTATCTCAACTTCCTACCCACACCTTGACAGGCCAGAAGATAGCCAGCTTCAAAATTTAAAATAAATAAGAAAAGATTGGAGGAGAAGATGATGACACACCAAACCAAAGGATTTAAACAGATCACCAGCCCAGGTTGGGTGCATGAGACAAGTGCTCGGGCCTGGTGCACTGGGAGGACCCAGAGGGATCGGGTGGAGAGGGAGGTGGGAGGGGGGACCGGGATGGGGAATACATGTAAATCCATGGCTAATTCATTTCAATGTATGACAAAAACCACTGCAATGATGTAAAGTAATTAGCCTCCAACTAATAAAAATAAATGGAAAAAAAATTTTAATCCCAAACCAAACTTTTAGCAAAACTTACGATTAAGAATTATTGGCAAACCTGAAAAGCTTTAATAGGATGATTCTGTAATTTATATAGCTATTATCCATTCAGTCAAAGACACTCAAGAAGATAAGAGTTAAAGGATGAAGATTATGAGCAAGGTAAAATTAGGGAGTTTCAGGACTGTTGTCTTAATAAGCGAATTGTCAAACCCCTAAACAAAACTATTAAACTCCATTGGGATTCTGAATGTATGAATCTCTTTGGGGTGAGTGACTAGAGAAAAATTTTCCGGAGAAGCAAAGGAAGGCAAACTATATAAAAAAAAAAAAAAAAAAAAAAGTCAGCTTATGTGTCCTCAAGCAGACAAAGAGATAGGAGAGTGAATTATTTAGGCAGGTGAATACATTTCTATCAGTTAAACACCAGACACTTCAATATGCTAAGCACTCAAAAAGAAAAATTAAATAATTTAAATAGAAATTCAAGAATTATTACTAAAGAACAATGGATAGGTAACAAAAAATTTTATCATGCATCTTTCTGAGACATTATACCAATATTATGTAATACAAGTCCAATTAGATATCTCCAGATTTAAGTCTAAATATGAAATCATTTTGGTTGTTAGATAAGTTCATTTATTTATCTTTAGCTTTTTTTATATGTTTAACATTTATCAATTTATAGAGATGTGTTAGGTGATCAGTCATTTATAGAGATGTAAGGTTACATTAATGTGTTTAATATATATATAACCAAATAGTATGTAATGATGCTTTTAATATTTATTATTAATACAGTGTATCTATTAACACTATCATATAAATATGGCTATTTTAGTATTTAGTAAAAACTTTTCTTTGATTCATTTGTCATTAGAGAAAAACATTTTGACATGAATTAGGGAAATAATCACAATGTAAATGAGAACACATTAGGAATCCAAAGATAATAAAAATAAAATATATCAAGCTATAGGATGAGTCTAAATCTGATATTAAATACAATTTTATAACTCAAATAAATATATTACAAACCAAGTTTTGACAAGAGATCTAAACACCTCTTCCAAGAAGTTAGAAAGCCAAGAGCGAGATGAACCAAAGAAAAGTAGAGGAAAGGACATAATACAGATAAAGGCAGAATAAAGACAAATATAAAAACAAGATCAAGTAATGTTAAAAATGCATTTGAAAAGCTTTATAAAATTGATAAAGTATCAAGAGGTCTGTTAAGAAATAGAAAAAGAGAGGGAGGAAGGAAGAGAGAGAGAGAGAATTACTAATATTAAGAATAAGAAATATAGATCTCAAGATCCTGTAAGTATATATAAATGGATGATGTAATAACTTTGAAAAATTCTATCAACAAATTGGGCAATGTAGATAAAAACATAAATTCTTTAAAAATTAATACTGACTAAAACTGACTCTAGAAGAAATAGAAAACTCGAATTATTCCAAATGGAATTTCCCCTTTGACTAAAGTCCCTCACAGTGTAGCAGCTTCAGAATAATCATATTTCTTGTTTCTTATACTGGTGCTCAAGAGTCCAAGATTGTGTGTTTCCAGTGACCTAAAGAGGCTGTGTTCCCTTTTCTGATATAATCTGAGAAATCACATGGTATCACTTCCACCACATTCTTTTCATTATAAGGCGATCATGATCCTTATGATATGGAAAGAGATGAATCTCAAGTCTGGGTGGGATAAATGTCAAGGTCACATGAGAAGGGAGATAGCATGATCACCTTTGAAAAACACAATCTGTTAACAATTACATATTTTCTCTAATCCCTCATTTTGGAAGATTTTTTCACTGACTTATTTAAGTTTTAGATTAGCTCTTGTAGTTTTTATTTACTTTTTTCATGATTTCCATTTTATCGTCATTTTTACTATACTTTTTAAGATTTTTTTACCCTATAGTTCATTTCTGTATACAAATATTTTATCTTGTGATAATGTTTTTTATTTCCTAGAAGTCACTGTTATACTTGAATTTTTTTCTTTTCCTTAAGATCCTTTAATTTTTTGTGTTATATATTTTCTTGTCGTATATAGGCAATATTATAACATCTGTGAGCCTGAAACATTTGTTTTTCAAAAACCGTCTAAATTTCATCACTTTCCATTTTTGTGTACCTTTGCTTGTCTTTCTCTCACTGATGCCCCTGGATATGTTACTGGCTGTTGACATTAAAAACTGATGCTTGTTGCAAACATAGTGTTCTTTCATTAGGATTTATTGACAATCTGGTTTTAGTTTTGTGTACTTGGTCTGGTTGCTGTTCTTTTATTGAGAAGGACTGTCAACAGAGATCTTTTGTCAAATATTAGCTTTTCCAGGGAAGAACAGCCTGAAACTCTTACCCAAGGAGAATAAAGGGAGAAGACCCCAGGCTGAGACAACGTGGGAGCCAGACTGTAAACATTGTGCTCATACTAATTTGTGTGCAAATGCCGGTTGAGTCCCTTGATTCATCTCACTTCTATCCTTGGCTGTAACTGCTGCACATCCAGGTCACTTTTTTTGGAAAAATGTCTGTTTAATGTTCTGCCTTGAAGATATGTGCTCGTCTTTGGGTGTTCTTTCCGTGGGGCAATAAAAGTGTGTTGAAAGTTCTTATGGCTAAACTTACAAACTACTTTCACCCAAGAATGCGTTCTGTGATTTTGCTTCAATTTTAACCTCTTCTTTATTGATGCCAATATATTTTTTGAATCCTTGGGATTTTACAACGCATCTCAGTTCATCACATCTCATCACTTCTCAGCATGATCAACAACTTGAAAGCCATTTAAAACCTGCCTTCACATGTACCCATTTCCTGTTATAAACCTGAATTTCATGTTTGCTTTCCTTCACATTTTTATCATATGTATGGATCTTGAATTTAAGTTTACATGAATACAGTAATGTAGATGAAAATGATTGCAGTTACTCATCTATTACTTACATAGTTTCTGCTCAAAGATGTTTGCAAGTCTGGTTTGATTTATTTCCTCTCAGTTATACAATTATCCTTTCTGTCTGTTCTGTGAAATCGAATCTGGGCCTTTTCTTCTTTTTGTCCTTAGTCAGCTGGTACAGAGCTAAGCTTTGATAGTATATGGCCCTGGTAAGTCGTATCAGGATGAAAGGATCTCTCTTCCTGGTTCCAGTGTACCATCTGGACACACAGATTCCCCAGACCCTGGTTCTGCATCAGCCACAGTTTATCCTGTCCCCACCTCCTGCAGTTTATGGATGTCAACAGAGTGAGCTAACAGCCTTCCCTGCACACCTCTACAGGTGGTTTCCTGGTAGATTAGCTCTGGTGAGTAACTCCTTGAAGGCAAATCTCTATTAAGTCCCAAAAAGCAGCATTCTGGAATGTTTTGCAGCATGAGACCACGGTGACTTTTCTGCCATTCAGAGGCCATGGATATTCTTGCCCCATCAAGGGCTGTGTCGCATTCCTGACAGGTGTTTCCAACCTGGCTGCAATGCTTGCTGAAGGTGTAGTCACCATTCTTCATCAGAGTTCTTGCTACTTCCCAATAGACAGTACCTTATTACTACAAGTCCTTGTTATGATTATTTATATTCAAATTTTCTCTGTTTCTCTGTGATTCTGTGATTCTCTGTCCTTATTTGACCCAGATTGATATTCTCCCTGTATATGTATAGTTCTTTTTTTTTTATTACTTCTGGCATTCTATTAAAAATTTTCTTTCAATTTGTGCTTCCTTGATCACATAAATTTGCCTAACTGTTGATATTTTTATTGGCAATTCATATTCCTAACTACAAAACCACTTCTAACATCATTTAATTCTCACAGTAACCTTGAAAGGTAGATATAATAGTCCTCACTTATTTATGAGGAAAATAACTCTGTTAAGTGTAGTGTTTCTTCAAGTTAGCTAAGTTTCCTAAGGACAAAAATGTGGTGGATCTAAAATTTATTGTCTTTAATTTCAAACTCACTGTTATTTCTACCATTTTATGTTAAGCAATCATGGACATGGTATAGAAAGTGGGAGTTTGGTGCTATAATTTGAGGAGACAGTGCTTTATTTATTTCTACACTATCTAGGGTTCACTAGGGTTTCCCAGGTGGCACTGTGGGAAAGAAGAGACCTGCCCATTCAGGGGGCGTACGAGACACAGGCTCAATCCCTGGGTTGGGAAGAATCCCTGGAGGAGGAAATGGGAACCCACTCTGGTAGTCTTGCCTGGAGAATCCTCTGGACAGAGGAGCCTGGCGGGCTATGATCTACGGGGCTGAGAAGAGTCAGACACGACTCAAGCAACTCAGCACAGAGACAGGGCTGAGTAACAACATAGTAATCTTTTTTCTGGCCAGTGGGAGCAGAGGTGAATGAAGATAATTTAAAAAATTTTAAATAACCTAGAAAGGACAATAGGACAATACTAATGATTTAAAAGCTAGTTTTCCTTTGAGTTTTTGAGTTAAACATATTCTGAAAGTCATCACTAACCCCTAAATATAGTTTCCTATAACATTAGGTCATTACATTTTTAGTCATCTTTAAAGTAAATGAAGAATAATATGTTTGAAAATCATTTTGATGAGGAAAGAAAATATTTAAAATTCAAATTCAGATAAGACTTCATTAAATAGGCAAAGGAGAAGTCCCAAAGTTAGGCTTGTTCATTTCTTGCTTTGAAAATGAAGATTTTTAAAATAAAATGACAGAGAGATCAATGGATGGAGAAAATTCAAAAACCAGCACCTCAAAGGAGTTAAGTACAATATAATTACACATCAAATCCGTGAGCTAGACTCTCAGGAGTGCCAATTTGAAATCTTCCAAGGTTATTCAAAGGGACAAGAGTAATATCCTCCCCTGCTCCGCATTCTGCCACTGTTTCACCTACAGAGAGCCAGTCCCAAAACTAATTTAAACCTTTGTGACGATTTCCTTTTTTGTCCACTCTTTCATCTAGACTATTTTCTCTTCTTAGTATCCTCTGCTCTTGAACTTCTATTGTGTTCAATGTTAAACTTTCAAAACTGGCAATGGGTAATAGCTGGTGGGGTTAATTCTCAGAAATTGAAAAATCATTAGAGGCATAGAGAAGTAACAAAAAATTTTTCAAAAAAGAAGAAGAACTTCAGACACTAGAACAAAGGATTATTTAAATAGGGTTTACTTCTTGGCAGCTTTCAAATTACCCAACATTCAGTTCAGTTCAATTGCTTAGTCATGTCTGACTCTTTGTGACCCCGTGGACTGCAGCACACCAGGCTTCCCTGTCCATTGCCAACTCCCGGAGTTTATTCAAACTCATGTGCATTGAGTTGGTGATGCCATCCAAACATCTCATCCTCTGTCGTCCCCTTCTCCTCCCACCTTCATTCTTTCCCAGCATATGGGTCTCTTCTAATGAGTCAGTTCCTCGAATCAGATGGCCAAAGTATTGGAGCTTCAGCTTCAACATCAGTCCTTCCAATGAATATTCAGGACTGATTTCCTTTAGGATGGACTGGTTGGATCTCCTTGCAGTCCAAGGGACTCTCAAGAGTCTTCCCCAACACCACAGTTCAAAAGCATCAATTCTTCGGTGCTCAGCTTTCTTTATAGTCCAATTCTCACATTTATACATTACTACTGGAAACACCATAGCTTTGACTAGAATGACTTTGTTGGCAAAGTAATGTCTCCGCTTTTTACTATGCTGTCTAGGTTGGTCATACTTTTTCTTCCAAGGAGTAAGTGTCTTTTAATTTCATGGCTGCAGTCACCATCTGCAGTGATTTTGGAGCCCCTGAAAATAAAGTCTGTCACTGTTTCCATTGTTTCCCCATCTATTTGCCATGAAGTGATGGTCCCGGATGCCACAATGTTAGTTTTCTGAATGTTGAGTTTTAAGCCAGCTTTTTCTCTCATTTTCACTTTCATTAAGAGGCTCTTTAGCTCCTCTTTGCTTTCTGCTATAAGGGTGGTGTCATCTGCTTATCTGAAATTATTGCTATCTCTCCCAGCAATCTTGATTCCAGCTTGTGCTTCATTCAGTCCAGCATTTTGCATGATTCCCTCTGCATATAAGTTAAATAAGCAGGTGACAATATACAGCCTTGACGTACTCCTTTCCCAGTTTGATACCAGTCTATTGTTCCTAATTTGGAACCAGTCTACTCTTCCAGTCTGCTGTTCCATGTCCATGTTGGGTAATGTTCCATTATCCAACATAAGTTGCTGCTTATTTGCATTTATCAGAATTTATGAAACCAAAGATTATTCATTAGTAGATCTCAATACAGTACGAAATGAGGATTTTTCTTTTTTATTATTTATTTATTTTTTAATTGGAGAATGGTTATTTTACAATATTGTGATGGCCTTTGCCACACATCAACATGAATTGGCCCTGGGTATACATGTATCCCCTTCCTTTTGAAGGTCCACTCCCACCTCCCTCCCCAACAATCCCTCTAGGCTGTTACGATGGGAGCTTGATGTGTGACCTAGAGATGAGGCTTTCTAAAGTTGCTTCTGATAAAGTTTAAAAGGTGATATAATGAAAACTAATCAGGGTAAGACGACCAATGCTTTATTGTAGAGAGTATATCTTGCATACACCAACAATCTTACCACCCCACACATAAAGCTCAGTGTTTTAGTTTCCAAACAGTGAAGTTTTTTATTCTTTTTTTTTTTCTCTCTTCCAAATAGCTAAGTTTTATATGCATTGCCTTTTGCTGGTTGCTGAACAAATTTCTTGACTGTTGTGTTGAAATATTTTCATTTACAAAAGTAGAATCATATGCAAATCTTTTTGGTCCATTTAAGTATAGGTCTGTAATATACAATCTTGTTTACCTGAACCTCATTTGACTTGTTGATTTTAGAACATATATTTCTCAAATAATATATTTTGAGATATATTATTTCTCTCTTTCTATAGGAGATGACAATTTCTTTATTTTTTCTTGACTTTTTATGTGGAATTTATGGTATCCCTTGTGATTTGTGTTTCTCTGCCTTGAATTTTCAAAAGACTGTCCTGTATTTTTAAGATAAGTGGGTGCTCACGCATGCAAAGAGAAGAAAGGACAGTTGGAAAACCCCAACTGAATTGGAAAGTGTTCATCTGGGACACCTGAGATTACATCTTTGAAACTGGTTGGAAGTAGCTGATGCCTTTAATTTACTGACTGGTGGTTTGTGCCATTGCATTTTCTATTCCCTATCTCATGTCTCCTAACCTGTCTCCCTCAAAGAGTCTGACACAACTGGGTGACTCAACAAAAACAACCTCTTATCAGACAGCCATACTGTTTTAATGCCAGAGTTGGGGTTTATGTTACTTATCATTAATTGCCCAAATAGTTCCAGTATTGTCAGTTCCAAGACTTGAGTGAAAGGTGACCAACAACAGAAGCCTAGATTCCCCCACTTAGATATTGACTCAGAAAGATGTTTCTGCCTCATCTAAAAGCTTAATTTATTATCGACCATTCCACCCTCACACCAACACTGTTGGTGGCCGCAAGCCATCCTTCTTCACCAGGCTTTCGGGACCCTTGGTATTCACATTGTTGAGAAAGTAGAAGTATCTGTAGCCTCCTTGCCCCCTTGCCGGCATACACACACTCAGAAATATTCACATCCCCTTCCTTAGATGGGACTCAGGTTAGCGGTATGTGACAAGCTGTCACTTCGGATGTAATGAAGTAAGAACCTACTCTGAGGAAAAGCTTCCAGTAGGAAAAGTGATTTTGTTTTTCCCCATGGGGGCATTTCTTCCCAGAGGAGCATATACAAATATTTAGTTTTAATAAAGGTTTTACCAGCAACTAAGAATCTCAATTTAACATTGTATACAAATCAGTTGAGAAATTATAGCACTAGACTGTAAGCTAATGATTTCAGGGTAAGAATCCCATTTTCACCACAGTATCCGTGGAGTCTAGATGAGAGTTTGGTGCCTTGTAAGTGCTCTTAGACAATATAATTAATGCTACATAAACCATTCCACGCTGAATGCATATAAGTATAAATGGGATTTTAAATAGATGACTTTCTTCCTTAGCAAGATGAAAACAGAAAATTAATATAACTAGCAAAAAAAAAATGTGAACTACAAAATGAGAAATACAGATATTTTAAAAGAAACAAACTTTCAGGGAGAGCAAAGATTGATATGAATCAAACAACTAGGAAAGTCTTAACAAACCTTTCAGGAGAAAATGGATCAGTGACTAATTTTTGGTAATTGCCTTAAATATTATATCATGACAAATATTCATTTTGCCTGTCAAATGACTCATTACCATTATATCAAACCAAGACTCAAAAGAAGGAAACTAAAAATAACCCACTATAGAAATAAGTCTACCTGTGAACCTTATTCATAATTTTAATATGAATAATAACTAGCATTTCAACTTGAAATCTACATCAGCTTGTGAATAATTTACTTGCACTAATTTGACCCTAATAAAGTCCTTGACATGAAAATTAGTAATTTTGTGTCAAGTGCAAGTATATATTTAATCTCAGTGAATTTACAATAGAAATATTTAGAAAAAATAAATACTCATCTTCCCACAGGGTAAATTATGCCCCTGGGTCCAATCTCTAAACTCAACACAAAATAGAGGATGTTAGAATACTCTAATGGAGACAGAAAAAAATGTGTGAGCAATGGTCATGACTTTTGTTTCATTTATTCACTCATTTAGTTTTACAGTCCTTTATTCATTCACTTGTCAGTTGACACATATATTTACTTTACAAGCATATGCTAAGAAAGCCCTGCATGGAGGCTCTAAGAAGTAGGTGTATGAAGTGGAGGAAGGTGCAACCCCGTTCTTTTCCTGCCCACCACTGTGTTCACCATTTCCACATCCCTGTGATCAGCGTATGACACTAGTGGCATTTTCCAAAGATGCTGCTTACCTACTATGGCCCAGTCTGGCCAGCATCATTCTTCCCTCCCTACTCAGCCGAAGTGAACCTGGTTCTCCATGTGCTCTGGAGACCAGCAGAGAGAGTGTGCAGAGGATTCACACCCTTTGATATTCCTGGAAAGTATCAGGCACGCGTGCGAAGACACTTGAGTTGCGTACAACTCTGTGCAAGCCTTTGGACTGTGGCCCCCCAGGCGCCTCTGTTCATGGGATTCTCAAGGCAAGAATCCTGGAATGGGTTGCCATGTCCCCCAATACAGGGATTGAACCCACATTTCTCACATCTCCTGTATTGGCAGGCAAGTTCTTTACCACTTCTAAAATCCACTGTTTTAATCAGTCTCAAATGGATGCTTAGATGCCTACCACTCAGGGTGCAGCGATGAGAATTAGATGATAGGCCTTCTTCACAGGAGCTCTTGGGCCTGTTGCCTCCTGCCGTGCTCTAGGAGTGGCACCTATTTAAATACTCTTTCTCCATTAGTTATATTGCTGTGGGACCCACCGGCTGCCAGAGCCAGGTGATAGAGGTGTCCCCAGGCCTGCTGTTGTTTGGTTGCTAAGTCGTGTCCGACTCTTTGGGACCGCATGGTCTGCAGCATGCCACAGTCTTCCACTGTCTCCCAGAGTTGGCTCAGATTCATAGCCGTTGAGTCCATGAGCCTTTGCTGCCCTCTTCTCCTTTCGCTTTCAATCTTTCCCAACTTCAGAGTCTTTTCCAATGAGTCAGCTCTTCACATTAGATGTTCAAAGTACCGGAGCTTCAGCAACAGTCCTTCCAGTGAATATTTTAGGGTTGATTTTCTTTAAGATTGACTGTTTTGATCTCCTTGCAGTTGAAGGGACTCTCCAGAATCTTCTCCAGCATCACAATTCAAAAGCATCAATTCTTCAACACTGAGCCTTTTTTATCGTCCAACTTTCACATCAATACATGACTACTGGAAAAACCATAGCTTTGATTATACAGACCTTTGTCAGCAAACTGATGTCTCTGCTTTTTTAATACATTGCCTAGGTTTGTCATAGCTTTACTTCCAAAGAGCAAGTGTCTTAACTTCATGGCTGCAGTCACCAATCACAGGGATTTCACAACCCAAGAAAATAAACTCTGTCACTGCTTTTACGTTTTCCCCTTCTATTTGCCATCAGGTGATGGGACTGGATGTCATGATGTTAGTTTTTTTACTGTTGAGTTTCAAGTCAGCTTTTTCACTGTCCTCTTTCACCCTCATCAAGAGGCTTTTTAGTTCCTTTTCACTTTTTGGAGTGGTATCAACTCTATATCTGAGGTTGTTAATATTTCTCCTGGCAGTCTTGATTCCAGCTTATGATTCATCCAGCCCAATAGTTCACATGGTGCACTCTGCATATAAGTTAAATAAGCAGGATGACAATATACAGCCCTGTCATACTCCTTTGCAGTCACAAAAATTGGGATACCAGATGGGGGTAGCGATGGTTAATTTTGTATGTCAACCTGACAGGACCATAGGGTTCCCAGAGCTTTGGTCAAACACGATCCTGGGTGTGTCTGCATGAGATAAGATGAAACTCAGTGCACTAAGAAAGCAAATGGCCCCCCTGATGTGGGCCTCATCCGAGCAGCTGAAGACCTGAATAGAACAAAAAGGCAAGAGGAAATGCCTTCTGCCTGGGGGGTTGAGCTTGACCTTGGTCTTTTCCGGCCTTTCGAAGCAGATTGAAGCATTGACACTTCTTGAGTCTCAAATCTGCTGGGTTTTAATTACAACATACACCACTGGTTCGCCTAGTTCTCAGGACTTTGAACTCAGACCAGAACTGCATCAATAGCCTTACCAACTGAAGATCTTGGGGACTGTTCAGTACACACACACACACACACACACACACACACGTTATTTAATTGGTCTGTTTCTCTTAAGAACCCTAATACAGATGATAAAACTATGTATTAAGAATGACAAAATCACACAGTAAATATAATTATATACATTTAAGATACTATATGGATTTCCTTTGTGGCTCAGCTGGTAAAGAATCTGTCTGCAATGTGGGAGACCTAGGTTCGATCACTGGATTGGGAAGATTCCCTGGAGAAGGGAAAGGCTACCCACTCCAGTATTCTTGCCTAGAGAATTCCATGGATGGTATAGTTCATGGGGTCACAGAGTCAGACAAAACTGAGTGACTTTCACTCACTCACTCAAGATACTAGATAGCATTGATATATACTGAATTTAAACTTACCTTCAATAAATGAAGTAGCAAAAATACCAAGTCAAGGAAAATTGCTAATGTTATTCCATGAAGATTTAGATTCTAGTTTATATTGTTTCTCTTTTGTTTGTCCAACACTATATCTTTTGTTAGAGAGATCAAAAGGTAGACACCTTAATCTCAGATTCTATGTATTGTAAAATGGGGTAGAGAGAATTGGTCCAAAGGCTTTTCCAAGCCTTTATTTAATATTCTGGGTAATTGGGCTGATAATGCCTGTCATACATGACTGGGATAGTGAAATCTCACAGGTGAAGGTTCTACATTTTGATTAGCACGGAATGGATGATCAGTGCAAATGATGATTATGCACACGATGATGATAAACAATTGAAGATTCATCTGCCCTTATACAGAATAGATTAAAGATAAGAGATTGGGTGTGGAAAACATATTAGGTGATGGTGTCTGAATGACAATTAGTACAGGAAGATAGAACACCTTTGAGATGTAGCATGAAATAAATTATCAACTTCTTTTAGTAATAAAAAGTTTATAGGCAGCAGGTTTCACGTGAGAATGTGCATATTTTCAGTACCCTTGGCAAGTAATGGGGAGCAAGGGAGAGTTGCAGAGCTGGATTAGGCGGTGTTGAGTGGGTGTGAATTAACATTCTCGTGGCCCTGGTGGTGAAGAACCTGCCTGCCAATGCAGGAGACATAAGATGAGGGTTCGATCCCCTGGGTGGGGAAGATCCCCTGGAGGAGGGGATGGCAACCCCCTCCAGTATTCTTGCCTGGAGAATCCTATGGACAGAGGAGCTTAGCAGGCTACAGTCCACAGGACTGTAAAGTGTATATACACAACTGCAGTGACTTAGTATGCATGCATGTATGCAAGCTAAGGAGACAGATACTGGACTGCTAACTTATGGCAGTGTCCAGCCATGCCCTAAAAGGCTGGTCAGTAGTACTTACTCAAAACATGCGAAGATCTAATTCCTAATAGCCAATTTATCCCTCTTCCTTTGCAGTTTTCATATTATGACACAGCTGTATACAGAGCAATAGGCATGTTGTGTTTATACTCTGAAGCCATTCAGATAAGGTTGCATTAGAAAAGTAGTGTGTTCACTAATTCTGTGGGTAAATACTCATTCAATTTGACTAGAGTCTCCAAGCATTAGCTTCGCACAAGTCTGCAGTCCAAATGAACATAACTGCAAGAGAATTTTATGAGCTGTTAAATTCTACTCGTAAAAAAGAAAATCTTCACAATAACAGCAGTGGTGATTTGCCCAAGAAGTTTAGGACTTAACGTGCTCTGTGTAACCTCTTGAGTCCATAAAAAAAGTCATAAACATTGGATTCTGATTCTAAAAATTTTCAGTTGGGGAAGCAGAATTGAGTTCAAAGGGAAATTATTAGCATAAAAGGAAGTCAATTAAGAGGAAAAAAACAAAATTTATTTTAAAACAAAGTTTATTTTAATACAAAGTCTTGTTTGCTTAATTTTATTTTCTCTGCTTTTGATTTTTTTTTTTTTTTTTGTATGTTTGGGGGTATGGAGATTATATTGGTAAGAATCCAAAATAAACTTTTTTTTCAGAAGACTCCGGGTACAAATTGAAGGAGAACATTAAAATAATCTATGTGCTTATGTATTCATTTCTGTAATTGAGTATCTAATATTGAACTTAGTTGTGACATTCAAAAAAGTTAATATGATTAAAATAATAATATTATGTGAGTATAAGTATGCATTTATGCACTTTTATATTCAATGCATGTAGGAAGAACTTGTTAAAAGATCACTGAATTAAAAATAATGGCTCATCTGGCTATCATATTATCTTGTAATGGCTAGGACATAGTTAGAACAGTTACTAGTAAAGTTCTCATTTTTCAGCAAGGAATCTAAGGAATAGGTGATTAATTACCTTGCTCAAAGTCACAGATGATAAAATACAAACCAAATATATTTTGAAAACGAAAAATGTATAGTGATGTCTATCTTCCTCCTTAATTAATTGCTTAGGAAACCTGCATCAATCAATCTGAAGAGAGCAATACCTTTGTTTGGAGATATGTTATTATTGTCTTTGTTGGTTTCATCAGTGTAACTGCTGCTCTCAACTTTCTGTCCTCTACTATTCTTACGTCACACTGGTAATAGCAAGGACACATTTGATGTGCAGTCCCATGTGCCTGGATGGTAGTGGTCCTTTATTCTCTATGTCATAGACTGACTTTGAATGATTAACTTAACACAGCCTGGATAATCCCACTCCCTCCACTGGTGCCTGGTTTTAAAACTGTTTACCTCTGATTGGGACTTGAACCCTTGTGCTGGGACTTGAATCCAGCCAAAAGCCAGTTTGGGACTCTAACCTACATGTCTGAAACTCAAACCCAGCCAAAACCCACAGTCTTTCAACTGAGATCACAAATCTGGTTTTCAGGACCTAATGAAACTCAGATTCTTAATGTCTCATCACAGAAAGAATTCAGTGGGAGACAAAGTGATAGGTAAGTAGTGGATTTATTCAGAAAGGAAACACAACCCACAGACAGAATGTGGACCATCACCCATGGCAAGCACAGCCTGGGAATACAGACTGGTTAGATTTTATGGGCTGGGTAATTTCATAGGCTAATGAGTGGGAGGATTCTTCCAACTATCTCGGAGAATGGTGGAGATTTCCAAAAGTTGGGCCAACACCTACTTTTTGGTTTTTTGAAAGTTGGTCTTGGAACTGTC
Organism: Odocoileus virginianus; assembly: GCF_023699985.2. NCBI lineage: Eukaryota > Metazoa > Chordata > Mammalia > Artiodactyla > Cervidae > Odocoileus > Odocoileus virginianus. Next base: position 64,247,934 of record NC_069686.1, on the reverse strand, counting down.
ATGGCCCCTCTGGGTATGTCAATTAGCTTGCTGAGTGAGGATCAAGGTCCAGTCAGAGTTGATCTGTCTGTCTTCTTGGACCCACTGGTGTTGTGTCCTTAGGCTATGTCATTCTTTCAAAAGTTGTGCCTTGCCCATTTCCCTCCTGTTTCATTTTCAGATGGCCAAGTGGTCCAGGATGACATAAAACTAGAGACATAAGATGCTGGGTTCTTTTTTCTTCTCTAGACACTACTGTATTTTCATCTCACACTTAGACATGGAAAAGGCATTGTACAACCAGGAGTAAGGCTAAGCTAAGGACGGCAAGCATCATAGTCAATCCTTCTTGGGAACTTTGTATCACGTGATATTACTTTCTTACGGTACAACCCAGTCAAAATGCACTCTGGCAGCTCAGTTGGGAAGGAATCTGCCTGCAGTGTGGGAGGCCTGGGTTTGATCCCTGGGTTGGGAAGATCCCTTGGAGAAGGGAATGGCTACCCACTCCAGTATTGTGGCCTGGAGAATTCCATGGACTGTATAGATCATGGGGTCACAAAGAGGCAGACACAACTGAGCGACTTTCACTTTCATTCATAGATGGAGATGTTCAGTCATGCAAAGGGAGGCCCATTTGAGTTTTGCTAATATGGGATCTGTTTATATAATCACAAGCATTAAGATAAAATGGGAAAACTCAGCAAATCAGCTGGCATTTGAACATGTATGAACCTCTCTTTTCATCAGGCAGGACATTGTTATCTATACACAGCTGATGCAGAATGCATCACAGATGCCTTACAGGTGGGTTTCCTTTTTTCTTGAACGACTAAATACTCACTGAATTAAATTGAATTAAATCTTACCCCATATTCTGATACTTCAACTTATTTGTTTCTTGTACATTTGGAAAATAATTCTTAGATGAGAATGAAAAGAATAGAAGAAATATTTTCCACCAGCACCAAAAAATTCATTGACAATTTTGTGAAACTTTATAGGAAACTAGTTTTACTATTGTTCAGATGTTATACCATTAGAGACATTCTTCCTTGTTTAGGAGTTTGACATCATTTCTGTTTTGGCAGATGTTTCATTTGGTTTTTGTTCCAATCATGTCAGAGCTTGATTTAACTAAAATCTGTTGCAATGTGTGACTGGCAGGCAAGCAGCAATTCCCTAGCAGTGGGGCTATATATCTGAGCTGATACAGCCGTCCGCTGCTGCTGCTCTCTTGGAATCTGCTTCTGTGGTTGTTCCCTTTAGCTTTTGCTTCATGAGCTGAAACACAGGCAGAAAAAGGATAGGACAAACCTAGAGAGGGATAACCTAGAGGTCTGCTTAAGTGTGCGATATCTGGCAGAAAATAACAGTATGGGCAGAAAGTCATTTTAAAGAGAGAGACACAAGCAAGGGCTATAAAACCAGGAGGAAAAGGTCAATATGAGCAGGAACACTTGAGTTTGGTAGAAGGGTATGGATTTTGGATCTAAATAGATTTGAATGGAAAGCCTATCTCTCTCCTTTTCTAGCCTCTGACATTTATCAATTTTATTTTACTATCCAAAGGCTTAGATCTTTCATCTTTAAACTTGAAAAAATTGCACCTATTTCAAAGAAAAATGTGATGAAAAGATTTCCTGACCAGCCAGTATTTAACTGTAAGTCTTCACTATTCTTATTGTTATTGGGGAAGTCTACCAAAGTAAGCAGAAGCAAAATATTATGTCAAGAAATATCATTAAGGATAAATAGTCACCATCAAATGAAGAGTGCTTTGACCTTTAAGCCTAAGAAAATGATTTGTTCTGAGCTTATGAATGTTCCTTGTAATATATGGGTGTAGAAAGTAACTGGTAAGCTATATTACTAATTTTTAGTAATATATCCCTAGTGAGAAGGGATATACATACCTTATTTGTTTCTAACTTAGTGATAGTGAACATAACTATTGGGAATATAAATGAGGTCAAAATGAGTTCTTTTCCTGGTCTTGCTCATTCTTTTTATAATTCACACCCATCATAGGTATCACCTTCTAGACTAAAGGCAGATCTAAGGAGGTAAAAACACAAAACCTGCTCAGAATATATATTAAATTACAAACAATAGCTAGAACATATGTGTAATCCAGTGAGACAACATTAAGCAAGGCAATGATCAAATAGAGATATTAGCCAGCATTGCATCTAGAAATAGGTAAATCTAGAGATGTAGAGGTGAAGAGAAGAACAAGAGACATTAACAATTTTTGAGAAGCTATTCTAAGTCAGGAACCATGCAAGCCACTTTAAAGCTGTCCCTCATTTAATCTATTTCATTATATTTCATCCTAGTATATTTCATTCTGTTATATTTTAATATAATCAATATGATTATATTGAGAGGTATAATTTTCATCTCCATTATGCATGAGAATACTGCTATGGGTAGTCACAGGCTGGTAAGTGGCAGAGTTGAGGTTAGTGCTCTGGTTTATCAAAATTCATGAGTTGTACCTTCTCCACATAACTAGCAGCACTTCCCATGGGAGGAATATTTGCAGGTTAGGTGGGGACAATTTTTGGAACAAACGGTAAAATCAACATGTTTTATGAACAGTTTAATTAAGAGACTCCCTAAGAGTTAATCTGAGTTGTTCTGGCTGGAATGATCATCTGAGTTCCATTGTAAGAATTTAGTTCGTAATGGCAAAAAGATAAGGTACAGGAAGCAACACTACACAGAGAACTATTTGTCTAAAGTATATTTCTGTGAGTATGTTTTTTTTAAACAGTTCCTAATTTTACTGGGAAAGTATCAAATTCAAAAGAAATCAAAGCACAACATTTTGATAACTGTAACAAGACTCTTTTTACTTTGAGTCTTATTCTAATAATCTATAAGACAAGAGAAAACTCAATCTGATACTGTTCTATTATCTATCATTATCTGTTAGTTTCTGAAAATATATTTTCATTGACTGGTTGAAGGTTTCTCACCCATTACCATAACAAGTAGTTTCTAACCCTTTATTAGATTGGCAAGTTATTTATATGTAAAAAAGTTTTGTCAGTGAGTTAAAAGTTGCTTGCTATGGTTGCTATAATAGAATGTAATCATTTTCAGGTAATGGCAACCGGGGAAGAAAGAATGGAAGCTTAGTAATTTACATAATTCCTGTCGTACCATTTATCTCTGATCCACTCTGAGATGTGCTGAGAAAAGACAGCATGATTGGGAAATGGGAACTGTCTAGAAAGTACCTTTCAAAAGACCTTTTTTTTTTTTTCCCCAGCTTCCTTAATTTAAAAATAAAATTGATATTTTAGGGAAAAAAACAAGCCACCAGGTAACACCATGTGTTTATTTTTTCACCTTTATGGCTATTGGAACTTAAGAATAATAAAACATGAGAGTGAGATAACATCACACATTGCAAAAAGCATACTAGCTTACAAAAATGTTGACTCCCTTGCAGTCCTCTCAAAAGTTTTAAAAACTTCTGAGTGTTTTCAAGATAGATGGAGTATGGCCAGGAGGCTAAATTCAACCAGCAAATGTACTTTGGTCTGCACAACTTAATTTTAATTGAATTTGTTAGGTAGAATAGGAAAAAGGAGTCCAGAATGGTGGTGGCTAAAAGACAAAGAAGGGAAAAACTTGCAAAAATAGAACAAAGGAAGGTCTGAGGACCAGAGTGAGAACCTCAGGAGAAGCAAACAGCCCTCCTGTCTAGCCCAGTTTACACAGGGCAGGTTCAGGGGGAGGAGGAAAAAACAAACAAACAAAAAAGAGCCAAAATTGAGCCTCATGCCCTTCTCTTTACTTCTTTTGGGTTGGCACACCCTCATGCTCGAGGATGTATTTTCCTTTGTTTACCAAATAAAACTGAACTGTAACTGAGCTGTGACACTGGTCTATCCGTTGCTTCAAATTTTTGCTGTGGTGATACAGAACCGAAGAAATTACACTGTCTCCTGACAAATTTAATTTGTAAGTTTAAGGTTTACATAAAACTCTAGACAGATATCCAAATCTCTTTTCTAAGACCTTACAAGATAATAGTTCAAATCAAACTCCTTTTAATTTAAGGTGTCTTTTTAAAGTTAATTGTTTAAAATGAAACTAATCTAGCCGATGCTGATTTGGTACCAAAAGAGAGAAACATATAAAGCTAAAACCTTTGGAAGGGATTTGCTCTGTTGTTGAGTTTGAGGTTAATATACATTACCAATGTTTGTATCTTTGTGAACAACAGGCATATTTTCCAGACTGATAAACCAGAGTCCCTGTCCAACACAGCTGTATGCTCTTAGAAAGAGTGGTAGGGAAAAATGCTGCCAACTTTAATCCACAGCTCCTTAAGACTCCTGGAATCTGAGCACCTCCTGGGAAGCTTTGCATACAGCAACTTTGCATATATGATCACTTGGACTTTTAGTATTTGCGGTAATCACATTAATGGCCCCAGAGGTCAACACCCTAATCCTGGGAATCTGTACATATGTCAGCAAAGATAACTCAAGGTTGAAGATATAAATAAGGCTGCTAATTTTTACTTACTCGACTGATATTAAACTAAGGAGAATCTCTTGTATTATCTGGGTGGGTCCAATGCAATTACTATGGTCTACAAAAATTAAAGTGGGAGGCAAAAGAGAGAGCATCAGACAGATGGCGGCATGAGAAAGCCTTAGCAGGAAGTTGCTAATGAAGATGGAGTAGGGGCCAAAAGCCAAGGAATGCTGTTAGCCTCTAGAAACTGAAAGAAACAAGCAAGTCAAACAAAGGAAACAGATTCCCCCCAAAGCCTCTGTAGAGGAACATAGCCTTGGAAAAATTAATTTTAGCCCGGTGAGGCCAGTGTCAGACCTCTGATTTTAAAACAAAACAAAAAATTGCAAGATAATAAATCTGTTTTCCTTTAAGCCATGACGTTTGTGGTAATTTGTTACAGCATCAATATAACTCTATAATATAGATTTTCCTAACTGAAATAGAGTGATGCTAAAACAAATGCCAAACACAAAGGAATGCCTTTGGAATTTGGCAGTGGGAAAAGGCTGGAAACATTTTGAGGAACATGATAAAAAAAAGCTTCAATTGACCTGAACAAATGTTAGTAAAAATATGAATGTTAAAGACTCTGTTGGTAAGGCTCAAGGAAAAAGCAAGAAGAATGGTAGATAAAGTATATATTGCCTTTGAGAATACCTAAATTGTGATGAGTAGATTATTTGTAAAAACATGTGCATTTATAGCATTGCTCATGAGGGCAATTGCTCAAACGGAAATGAAGAACAATTTTGTTAGAAATTGGAGAAAAGCTGTTTCTTGCTATACTGTAGGAGAAAGCTGCACAGAATTGTAAAATGTGTAATTTCACATTCGGTTGAGAAAATTTCCCAGCAAAATCTTGCTGCCTGGTTTCTTCTTGCCACTTATAGTAAAATGTGCATGGAAAGAGACAGCTATAGATAAGAACTGTTAAGCAAAATGAAATCAGAAATTGGTGAATTGGGATAGTCTCAGTCTATCAGATCACTAAAAACATTACACTAGGAGATTCATGATAGGAAATCTGCTGTAGAGATAAAGCCAAAAATGTAGCTAGACAATCCTTTGCTGATATCTCAAAAAGATAAAAATGTCAGAGTATTTACTCATGTGAAAGGCTCTTTGAGGAAATTAAGCATATGACTCATAGATCCTCTCAGCCATTTAAGCAGAAACCAAAAAAATTTAGATGAGATTAAGTAGAGGAAATTTTGGCTCATGGAGTGAATCCCAGAGAAATGCATGGAAGGCTCACATATGTTTGGAGAATTGTGTAATAATAGAAACAGTGCCAGCTTGGAGATTATCTGTATTTTATAGGTAGGCTCAATATAATCAGGAGATGAATTAAACTAGAGGAGGGAGGCAGTAGAGAGAGAACTGGACAAGTGGGAATACAAGAAAAAGTAACCTTTAGTTGTTGACTTTAATAAAAAAATGAAGGAGAAATGAATCAAGGAATATAGGTGACCTTTAGAAACTAGAAAGGATAAGGGAATTGATTCATTCCCAGAACCTCCCAGAAAGACACTTGCTCCTTGGAAGAAAAGCTATGACTAACCTAGACAGCATATTCAAAAGCAGAGACATCACTTTGCAGACAAAGTTCTGTCTAGTCAAAGCTATGTTTTTTCCACTAGTCATGTATGGATGTGAGATTTAGACTATAAAGAAAGCTGAGCACCGAAGAATTGATACTTTTGAACTGTAGTGTTGGAGAAGACTCTCGAGAGTCCCTTGGACTGCAAGGAGATCCAGCCAGTCAACCCTAAAGGAAATCAGTCCTGAATATGTATTGGAAGGACTGATGCTGAAGCTGAAACTCCAATATTTTGACCACCTTATGGGAAGAACTGACTGATTGGAAAAGACCCTGATGCTGGGAAAGATTGAAGGCGGGAGGAGAAGGGGATGACAGAGGATGAGGTGGTTGGATGGCATCACTGACATGATGGATGTGAGTTTGAGTAAGCTCTGGGAGTTGGCAATTGGCAGGGAGGCCTGGCGTGCTATAGTTCATGGGGTCACAAAGAGTCAGACATGACTGAGTGACTGAACTGAACTGAAGAGAACCTTCAATAGGGAACATAAAATTGTAGCACTTTGATATTAATCCAATGATAACTGAAAAACTCTAACCTCCAGGTAGTACTTATATGGTTATAGAAGATGAAAAAGCATTTCCCAACTGACTATGTAATAGCAGTTTTACTCTGATACCTAAAGCAAAGAGTATAAAAAAAATACAAATATATATATATATATATATATATATATATATATATATCATGAAATTAGACAAAATATCAAGAAAATACAGAAAACCCAATTCAACCATGTATAAAATAATTATACATGACCAAATGAGATTTATTTTAGGTACACGAGACTGGTTCAATGTTTTAAAAATCAATCAATATAGTCCACTGTATAAACAGGCTAAGAAGAAAATATGTCATCTGTCAATGAGGATGAAAGATTCATATCAGTCTTGTTAAAATCCTGAACCTATTCCTGTTTAAAGTGAGCAATTAAACAAAAAACTCTCACCAAGCCAGTAACAGAATGGAACTCCTTCAATTTGAGAAAGAACATATTCTTTTACCCCAAATAACAAAAGCAAACAAAACTTCATACCCAGCATCCTACCTAAGTGTGGAAAATAGAATTCTTTCTCTATAAGACTGGAGAAAAGGAGAGGGTATCCACTTTCACCAATGTTACTGACCAAAGTACCAGAACTGCTATCTAGCTCAATAAGGCCAATACACACACACACACACACACACACACATCTATATAGCTTGATATATAGATATCAAGTTATCTTGATATCTATTTGTAGCTATCTTTGTTATCTATTTGAAGCCTTTGGCTACAAATGATTATATACATAGAAAATTCCAGATACTCTACATACAAACACAGAGACACAACCTTTAAAACTGATAAAATTCATTGGATAGAGGTGCATCATGTAAAAATCAATCATTCTACTAATAATGAACATGTAGGAACCAAAATTAAAAGCACAAAACCACTCAGAGTCACTCTAAAGGAAATGAAAAGTTAAATATGTACCCATATAAACAAATGTAGAGTTTGTATGTTGAAAAATACAAATATGGATAAAAAATAAATGACAACATAAATAAGCAGAGGCACAGAACTTGCTCAGATTCAAAGACTCAACATAGTAAAGGCATCAATATTTCACAAAGGGATTCATATGATAAAAACAATTACTATCAAAACTACTTATTGATATGGATGTTTTTTAGTCATAGCAAACATATTCTAAAATTTATATTGAAAGTGAATAAAGAGGGAAGAATCATTCTATGTAACCTCAAAGACTTATTTTATGCCAATGAAATTCAAGACAATGTGTTAATAATGCAATGCTAAAGACATATATCAGTATAACAGAAGACAAAGAAGTAGAGTCACACAGGCATTAACTGAATTTTGAGAAAAGAACAAAAGAAATTCAACTGTGGAAGGATAATTTTTTCAACAAATATTGCTGAAGCATCATTAGAAATTCATAGGCAAAAGCATAGACCTCAACTCAGACCTCACACCTTATAAGTGATTAAGTCAAATTGATTATCAATTTAAACATAAAATGTAAAACTATAATTATTCTTTGTTTAAAGTTAAGAAAGTAAGAGAAGATCTCTGATACATACAGCTAAGCAAAACTTGACACCAAAAGCATAAACCATAAAAACACATTGAAAAATTATTCCTCATCAAAATTAAAAATGTTTGCTCTGCAAAAGCCCATATGAAGAAGCTGAAAAGACAAGTCACAGGTTGGGGAAATTTGTATACAAACCATATATCCCAAAAAGGTTTAGGAACTAGAATATATAAAAACTCTCATAGTTCAGAAGTAAACAAAAGAACAGAAATCCAGTTAGAAAAGGGCAAATGACATAAACAAACTCTATTTAATAGACTACACAGGGCAATTAAGGCTTTGAAAAGATAGGTAAACAAACATTAGGACTCCCTGTAACTCAGACAGTAAAGAATCCACCTGCAATGCAGGAGGCCCACATTTGATCCCTCGGTCAACTAGATTCTCTGGAGAAGGGAATGGCAACCCACTCCAGGATTCTTGCCTGGAGAATGCCATGGACAAAGGAGCTTAGCAGGTTACAGTCTGTGGGGAAGAAAAGAGTCGGTCATCACTGAGTCACTAACACTACTACTAAATGATCATTGAAAGTTCAGTGAAATATTAGTTCAGTTCAGTCACTCAGTCATGTCCGACTCTTTGAGACCCCATGGACTGCAGCATGCCAGGCCTCCCTGTCCATCACCAGTTCCCGGAGTCCACCCAAACGCATGTCCATCGAGTTGGTGATTCCATCCAGCCATCTCATCCTCTGTCGTCCCCTTCATCTCTTGCCCCCAATCCCTCCCAGCATCAGGGTCTTTTCCAATAAGTCAACTCTTCACATCAGGTGGCCAAAGTATTGGAGTCTCAGCTTCAGCATCAGTCCTTCCAATGCACACCCAGGACTGATCTCCTTTAGGATGAACTGGTTGGATCTCCTTGCAACCCAAGGGACTCTCAAGAGTCTTCTCCAACACCACAGTTCAAAAGCATCGATTCTTCAGTGCTCAGCTTTCTTCACAGTCCAACTCTCACATCCATACATGACCACTAGAAAAAACATAGCCTTGACTAGACGGACCTTTGTTGGCAAAGTAATGTCTCTGGTTTTTAATATGCTATCTAGGTTGATCATAACTTTCCTTCCAAGGAGTAAGCATCTTTTAATTTCATGGTTGCAATCACCAGCTGCAGTGATTTTGGAGCCCAAAACAATAAAGTCTGACACTGTTTCCACTGTCTCCCCATCTATTTCCCATGAAGTGATGGGAACAGATGCCGTGATCTTAGTTTTCTGAATGTTGAGCTTTAAGTCAACTTTTTTATTCTCCTCTTTCACTTTCATCAAGAGGCTTTTTAGTTCTGCTTCACTTTCTACCATAAGGGTGGTGTCATCTGCATATCTGAGGTTATTGATATTTCTCCCAGCAATCTTGATTCCAGCCTGTGCTTCATCCAGCCCAGCATTTCTCATGATGTACTCTGCATATAAGTTAAATAAGCAGGGTGACAATATACAGCCTTGACGTACTCCTTTTCCTATTTGGAACCAGTCTGTTGTTCCATGTCCACTTCTAACTGTTGCTTCCTGACCTGCATTCAGGTTTCTCAAGAGGCAGGTCAGGTGGTCTGGTGTTCCCATTTCTTTCAGAATTTTCCAGTTTCTTGTGATCCACACAGTCAAAGGCCTTGACATAGTCAATAAAGCAGAAATAGATGTTTTTCTGGAACTCTCTTGCTTTTTTGATGATCCAGCGGATATTGGCAATTTGATCTCTGGTTCCTCTCCTTTCCTAAAACCAGCTTGAACATCTGGAAGTTCACAGTTCATGTATGGCTGAAGCCTGGCTTGGATAATATTGAGCATTACTTTACTAGTGTGTGAGATGAGCGCAATTGTGTGGTAGTTTGAGCATTCTTTGGGATTGCCTTTCTTTGGGACTGGAATGAAAACTGACCTTTTCCAGTCCTGTGGCCACTGCTGAGTTTTCCAAATTTCCTTGCATATTGAGTGCAGCACTTTCACAGCATCATCTTTTAGGCTTGAAATAGCTCAACTGGAATTCCATCACCTCCACTAGCTTTGTTCATAGTAATGCTTCCTAAGGCCCCCTTGACTTCACATTCCAGGATGTCTGGTTCTAGGTGAGTGATGACACTATTGTGATTATCTGGGTCATGTAGATCTTTTTTGTACAATTCTTTTGTGTATTCTTGCCACCTCTTCTTAATATCTTCTGCTTCTGTTAGGTCCATACCATTTCTGTCCTTTATGGAGCCCATTTTTGCGTGAAATGTTCCCTTGTTATCTCTAGAAGAGATCTCTAGTCTTTCCCATTCTGTTGTTTTCCTCTATTTCTTTGCATTGATCACTGAGGAAGACTTTCTTATTTCTCCTGGCTATTCTTTGGAACTCTGCATTCAAATTAGAATATCTTTCCTTTTCTCCTTTGCTTTTCACTTCTCCTTTACACAGCTATTTGTAAGGCCGCCTCAGACAACCATTTTGCCTTTTTGCATTTCTTTTCCATGGTGATGGTCTTGATTCCTGTCTCCTGTACAATGTCACAAACCTCCATCCATAGTTCATCAGGCACTCTGTCTAAAAGATCTAGTCCCTTAAATCTATTTCTCATTTCCACTGTATAATCATTAGGGATTTGATTTAGGTCATACCTGAATGGTCTAGTGGTTTTCCCTACTTTCTTCAATTTAAGTCTAAATTTGGCAACTAGGAGTTCATGATCTGAACCACAGTCAACTCCCAGTCTTGTTTTTGCTTACTGTATAGAGCTTCTCTATTTTTGGCTGCAAAGAATATTATCAATCTGATTTCGGTGTTGACCATCTGATGATGTCCATGTGTAGAGTCTTCTCTTGTGTTGTTGGAAGAGGGTGTTTGATGTGACCAGTGTGTTCTCTTGGCAAAACTCTATTAGCCTTTGCCCTGCTTCATTCCGTACTCCAAGGCCAAATTTGCCTGTTACACCGGGTGTTTCTTGACTTCCTACTTTTGCATTCCAGTCCCCTATAATGAAAAGGACATCTTTTTTTTTTTGGTGTTAGTTCTAAAAGGTCTTGTAGGTCTTCTTAGACCTACAACTTCGGCTTCTTCAGCATTACTGGTTGGGGCATAGGCTTGGATTACTGTGATATTGAATGGTTTGCCTTGGAAACGAACAGAGATCATTCTGTCATTTTTGAGATTGCATCCAAGTACTGCATTTCGGACTCTTTTGTTGACCATGATGGCTACTCCATTTCTTCTAAGGGATTCCTGCCCACAGTAGTACATATAATAGTCATCTGAGTTAAATTCACCCATTCCTGTCCATTTTAGTTCGCTGATTCCTAGAATGCTGACATTCACTCTTGCCATCTCCTATTTGACCACTTCCAATTTGTCTTGATTCATGGACCTAACATTCAAGGTTCCTATACAATATTGCTCTTTATAGCATCGAACCTTGCTTCTATCACCAGTCACATCCACAGCTGGGTATTGTTTTTGGTTTGGCTCGATCCCTTCATTCTTTATGGAGTTATTTCTCCAGTGATCTCCAGTAGCATATTGGGCTCCTACCGACCTGGGGAGTTCCTCTTTCAGTATCCTATCTTTTTGCCTTCTCATACTGTTCATGGGGTTCTCATGGTAAGAATACTGAAGTGGTTTGCCAGTCCCTTCTCCAGGGGACCACATTCTGTCAGACCTCTCCACCATGGCCTGACCTGTCCCCACATGGTGTGGCTTAGTTTCATTGAGTTATATAAGGCTGTGGTCCTGTAATCAGATTGGCTAGTTTTCTGTGATTATCTACAAACTCCTAAATGGAGAATAGCACACAGGGATGAGGATGTGTAAAAACAGGAACTCTCTTTCATTCCTGGTGAAGATGAAAGTTCATACAAACACTCCAGTGTGTTTGGCAGGTCCTTAAATTTTCAATCCGCAACGATCATATGACCCACCAACTGGAATTTTTCATATATTTTTCAGAGAAAATGAAAATTTGTATACACAAAAATTTTATATGAATGTTTATAACAATTAAGATTTTTAGTAGCCAATACCTGGAAACATCCCAGATATACATCAATGGGTGAATTGGTAAGCAAAGTGTGGTAGATCCATATTATGTAATACTACTCAGCAAAATCTACCACACTTTGCTTAGATGAATTATGCTGAGATAAATAAAGAAATAAATTCTGAAAGGTCACCTACTGTATGGTTTCATTTATACATAATTTCTTAGTTGACAAAAATATAGAAGTGATGAAGAGTTATTCTTTGCCAGGTCAAGGACAAAGAGGGCTGTAGGTTTGGATATAAAAGGTCAATACCTGTCATCATTGTGGTGAAGGAACTCTTTGATATCTTGACAGTGAATATCAATATCCTGTTTGTAATATTACACTATAGTTTTGTAAGATGTTACAATGCAGAGAAATTGGGTAAAGGGTACAGTTTTTCTCCAGATTATACCTTACAAGTGAGTTTGTAATAATTTCAAAATTAGAAAAAAAAAACTTTATAAATGGGAGGAATGCAGTCCTTACATGATGCGCTCTCTGTCTCAGGCTGACATTAAAGTGAATGCTACCAGAAAAGCAAAAAGTATAAAATGTCTTGTCAATAAGTGTTATGCCAATTAAATGCTGAAATAATATTTTTAATATATTGAGTTAAACAAAACTTATCATCAAAATTAAAAATAAATAAATAAAGTGAAAGCTGCAACAAGGCAGCATCATGTCATATGAACCACTGTGTCAGATGGGTCAGGAGACCTGGTAGTGATACACAACGCCAAGAGGAGATGAGGAGCCAGCCTCCCGCAGCCATCTGGATTAGAAAAATGAGACTGATTTATGTCTGTTCTATCCCCAAGGGCTCCCCAGGTAGGGAAAGAATCCACCTATGACGCAGAAGGAGAAGGCAATGGCACCCCACTCCAGTACTCTTGCCTGGAAAGTCCCATGGACAGAGGAGCCTGGTAGGCTGCAGTCCACGGGGTCACGAAGAGTCAGACATGACTGAGCGACTTCACTTTCACTTTTCACTTTTGTGCGTTGGAGAAGGAAATGGCAACCCACTCCAGTGTTCTTGCCTGGAGAATCCCAGGGATGGGGTCGCACAGAGTCGGACACGACTGAAGTGACTTAGCAGTAGCAGTATGATGCAGGAAATGCAGGTTTAATCCTTGGGTTGGGAAGATCCCCTGGAAGAGGGCATGACTACCTCCTCTAGTATTCTGGCCTGGAGAATCCTATGGAAAGAGGAGCCTGGTGGGCTATGGTCCATGGGGTCGCGAAGAGTCGGGCACAACTGAAACAACTAAGCAAGCGCACAATTGCGCCTGAGTCAAGCTTTTCACTGGCTCCTCTACTAAACATAACTAGATTGCCTATAGTATATACTAAACTAGCCCATCACCAGCATTCAATCTTTCAAACCCCAAATGTCTGTTTAAAAGACTTTTGCCAAAGTTACAGAACAGAACTCAGGAACATAATGATAGTGATATTGTTAGCAAAAATAATAGTTAATATTAACTGAATGCATATTACATGCCAGATGTTATTATCATTGCTTTACAGGACTTTATAATTTAATTACCCACTAGGTCCAGGAGGTAACTAAAATTTGAATCACATTTTTCACTTGACTTAACTGATTTACAGAGAAAGCTAAGTGATTTTCCACGTAATGAAACATTTTGTAAGTGGTGGAAGCAGGGTTTGAACTAAGCTAATATGACACTGGAGACTGTTATCAAAACATTCTGCTCTATTGCCTTTACAGAATAAAGTACTGTAACTCATAAAATGATCCCTGGAGAAACATATTCAGAGGAAAAGAGAAAACCTAATATTAACATTGGAACAGGTATACTGAGAATAAATAATAAGCATTAAGAACCTGGAAATTGTATATAGGTCTAGTACTCAATTACATAGGAATTCTGGTAAAAGAAATCATTACAGATCATCTGAAGGTTCAGGGTCAAACCTTTCATAGGTATGAGATTCTACATTAGAGACGGGGGTCAAAGCTGCTGGTAGTAGACTCTCTGGTACCAGTACATCTAGGATTGAAACCTGGCTCTGAATAAGGTCATAATACCTGGTATTAGTTTGTCTCGGTTGCTCTATTTCATAAAGAGTGATAAAAGTAAAATATTTGTCATTGAGTTATTAGGGAATAAAATGGGATAAGAAGTGAAAAACTTTTAGACAATTCTCAGAAAAAATAGCTATTTTAGCATGTAAAATATGCAGTGCAAATTAAATTTTCAAATGCTAAAAAACTACCTAGAAGAAAATTAAAGTAGTCCCAAGATCTTAGGCAATTCAATACCTTTGGTAATTCAACTAGTATTAGTATCTTCTTTTTAATGAGTAGAGAAAGGACATAAAATCACAAGCTCCCAGTTTGCTGAGTCTTTGCAGCCCTATAGTGGTCTCAGGCTAAGGTGTTTGGGAATAATGAAGAAAAAATATACATGTATAAAAAGTTTTCTACACACATGGAGTAGGTAAAATAGAAATATTAAAAACTTAGAGACTTTTCATACTCCTTCAAAATCTTGCGTTTATGCAAAAATTCATGCTTATACCAATAACATATTTTGTTAGGAATATGTTTTATTGCCCTTTGCCTTCCTCCAGAAATGTCTGTTTCCTTCCATATTTGCCTTTTCGTTTCATTATCTCTATTTCTTTCCTTTCATGTTGCACGCATCATCAAATATCTTATGATTCAGTTGTCTACTGATATTCAAGACGCAGATGGTTGGAACACTGAAAGGGTGTTCTACATTCTTATTAGTTAATAGAACCATCTTTAGGATGAGCCCAGAGGAGCCACACAATAAGCTTCCCCCGCCCCATTCAAGATGGGAGGGAAGAGCTGATGGTGACAGCCGCTAGTCGTCTCAGTTCATCCAGCTGCTACAAAGTTCTAAAGGACAGGCTTTTGTGGTTGCCAAGGGGCTATCATGGCTGAAAGTGGGTGAAGGGATGCTGAGGCCCACTCTCTCATATAAAAGCATTAAATCAGTGTCTATATTTTCTTGTCTACATCTTATTTCTGCTTTTAATCCCCCTTCCTAGGCTTCCCAGAGCTCAGCCCTCCTGGGAGTTCCATAGGAGAATCAGACTAATGGATACTGTCTCGTCCTCTGTTTGGCGTCATTGTCAAGCTACTCACAGGTTTTGGGTTTTTTTTTTTTTTTTTGCTTTTTATCTTCATACGTTTAATGCTTTTGTTTTCTGAGAGAAGAAATTCCCATTTACATTGCTTTTTAATGCTATGTTTGTTCAACAGCTTTATTGTGGTATAAGTGATATACAGAGAGCAGTACATACTCAGCGTGTACCATTTGAAAAGTTTATGTAAACACGCATAACACCACAACCACAATTGCAAGTAATAGACACATCCAATGCCTCCCCAAGTTTTCTTGTTTCACTTCTGTGTTTGTGTTTCTGGTAAGAACGTTTGACATGAGCTGTACCTTATTCACAGATTGTGAACTGCACGATCCTATAGTTATCCCCAGGCACTATGTTACACAGGAGATCTCTGGCATTTGCTCATCTTGAAACTCTAAAACTTGATAGCCACTGAAAAACACGTCCACATTCCCCCCACCTCTCAGACACTGACAACCACTGTTTTAGTGCCAGTGTTCTACAGGTGAATGGAAAATGAAAATGCAGTGACACAGACAAAGGAACATTATTGAGCCTTAAACAGAGAAGCACTGCCACGGTGACATCAGTGAGCCTGGAGGACAGGATGCTCGGTGAAGACAGCCAAACTCGAAGGACAAAAACGCCGCATGACTTCACATGTACACACGAGGTATCTCAAATGATCAGGCTCATAAAAGCAGATAATACAACAGTGCTTGTTTATAATCAAACACATTATTTCACTATTAGACATCTGTGATTGAGAAGAAAAGGATGTAAGTGTGTATCATTTTTTTGCCATCTTGAAAGAAAAGGCCACTGGTAATTTTGGCTAACAGCATGTAAACTATAAACTTTGACACTTCTTTTTAAATATTTTCACCACATTTTAAAGACTGATGGAAATAACCATGTTGTGTCAGGTGTATCCTTTCTAGGACTTCATCTCTTCTTTCCCCTAGTTTATTGAGATAAAATTGACATATAATTTATGCAGGTTTAAAAAAATACAGCCTAGTGATAAGATGTATACATTTTTGTGAAGTGATTGCCACAAAATTGTTAGTTAATATATCCATCACATCACATAGATACAATTTTGTGTGTGGTGAGAACTTTAGAACTACCATAAACCAAGTAATTCCATTCCTGGGCATGTATTCAGAGAAAACCATAATTCAGAAAAGATACATGCACCCCAGTGTTTATGGCAACACTATTTACAATAGCCATGCCATGAAAGCAACCTAAATGTCCATCAGCAGAGGAGCGGATAAAGATGATGTGTACATATATGCAATGGAACATTATTCAGTAATAAGAGAACACAATATGCCATTTGCAGAGCCATGAATGGACCTAGAGACTGTCATACAGACTGAAGTATGTCAGGAAGAGAAAAACAAATATTGTATGCTGCTGCTGCTAAGTCACTTCAGTTGTGTCTGACCTTTGAGGCCACATGAACTGAAGCCCACCAGGCTCCTCTGTCCATGGGATTCTCTAGGCAAGAATACTGGAGTGGGTTTCCATTTCTTTCTCCAAAATATATTATATTAATGCATACATGTGGGATCTAGAAAAATGGTATAGATGATCCTATTTGCAAAGCAGAAATAGAGACATAAATATGGAGAACAAATGGATGCACACCAAGAGGAGAAGGAGGCGAGATGGTGGGGAAATTGGATGGACATATACACACTACCATACACACTGCATATATATACACTACTATACATTGATATACATACCTGCACATATATACTACCAAGTATAACACAACTAGTGAGAACTTACTGTATAGCACAGGGGACTCTACTCAAAGCTCTGTCATGACCTAAATGGGATGCAAATCCAAAAAGGAGGGGATGCATGCATATGTGGAGAAGAACATGGCAACTCACTCCAGTATTCTTGCCTGGACAGTGCCATGGACAGAGGAGCCTGGGGGGCTACATACAGTCCATGGGGTCCCACAGAGTTGGGCATGGTGAGTGACTCAGCATGCACAAGTATATGTGTAACAGATAAACTTACTATACAGGAGAGATCAACACAACATGGTAGAGCAACTCTACTCCAAGAAAATTTTTTTAAAAAAGACTCATATTCTGAGCTATGTTATAGGATTTTGGACAGAAGTGTATGCAGTTGATTCAATAAAGTATGTTGTGAACTGCTGCTGCTGCTAAGTTGCTTCAGTCGTGTCCGGCTCTGTGTGACCCCATAGATGGCAGCCCACCAGCCTCCTCTGTCCCTGGGATTCTCCAGACAAGAGTACTGAAGTTGGTTGCCATTTCCTGCTCCAATGCATGAAAGTGAAAAGTGAAAGTGAAGTTGCACTTAAATTAAGAAAAAAAAAAAATTACTCACTTAGCAACTTTCAAACACACAGTATAGTATTGTTAACTGGACTCATCATGCTGTGGGTTACATTCCCAGAAATGTTGATCCTATAACTGGGAGTTTGTACCCTTTGATCAGCTTCATACTTTTCTCCCACAGTCCATCCCCACCTCCAGTAATCAGCAGTCTGTCTTTGTTCCTACTAATGTGACATTTTTATTCCACACATGTCACACAGTATTTGTCTTTCTGTCTGACTTACTTCACTTAGCATAATGTTCTCAAGTTTCATTCAGGTGACTTCAAATGACAGTATTTCCTTCCCTTTATGTCTGAATTGTACTTACAATTTCACAAGGTATGAGTTAAGAAATGAGCTTTATTGAGAAAGGGGGAAACTCAGAAAGCCACATTGGCAAAACAGAAAATCACGTGATCCTCATGCTTTCTTAAAATAAATTTTCCATTTCATACATATAGATATAAAACTCATCCACATGAAATATAGAAATCAATGTTTTTAACATACTCATGCATATGTACAACCACTGCATCAGTCAATTTTCATCATATGGAAAAGAATACCATACCCTTACCTGTCACCCTACTAGACCCTCACCCACCACAGCCCTGAGTCACCACTCATCTACTTTTGGTCTTGATAGTGTCACTTATTCTAGACATTTAACATAAATGGGATTGTACAATATCATGTCTTTTGTGACTGGTTTCTTTCACCAAGAATATTGCTTCAAGTTTCATCCATGTTGTGACATGGGTCATGTATCAGTATGTTATTCATTTTTTGTGCTGTTGAAGTATATTCCAATGAATGGAGATACCATATCATTTCTCCACTCATCAGTTGATGGACTTTTGGATATTACCATCTGTTGAGTATTATGGATTATAATACTAACATTATTAATTTACATGAACATATGATTTTACTTCTATTGAATGTATACCTATTGGGTATATACCTATGCTTGGTTCATTTGGTAAATCTGCTTAATCATTTGCTGAGCCTCAAGACCATTTTCCAATGTGGCCACACTGTTTGACATTTCCATAAGCAATGATTTCAATTTCTCTACATCCTGGCCAACACTATTACCTGCTTTTTTAAATTTTAGAGGCACTAGTGAATATTTTTTATGTAGTGTAAGATAAGGAAAAGCATCATTCTTTTATGTATGGTTTTCCAGTTGTTTCAGCATTATTCATTGAAATGATTATTCTTTCTCCATTGAATAGTAACTGACACCTTCTTTAAAAATCAGTTGACTATAGAAACATGGATTTATTTCTGGATTATTAATTCTATTCCACTGATCTAAATGTCTATCCTCATTTCAGTACCACACCATAATGATTATCATTTTTGTTGTTCAGTCATTAAGTCGTGTCTGACTCTTTGCCAACCCATGGACTGTAGCACACCAGGCTTCCTTAATCTTCACCATCTCCCAGAGCTTGCTCAAACTCATGTCCATTGAGTCAGTGATGCCATCCAACCATCTCATCCTCTGTCTCCCCCTTCTCTTCCTGCCCTCAATCTTTCCCAATATCAGGGTCATTTCCAATGAGTTGGCTCTTTGCATCAAGCTGCCAAATTATTGGAGCTTCTGTCTCAGCCCTTCCAATGAATATTCAGGGATGATTTCCTTCAAGATTGACTAGTTTCATCTCCTTTCAGTCCAAGGGATTCTCAAGAATCTTCCCCAGTACCACAATGTGAAAGCACCAATTCTTTAGTACTCATCCTTCTTTATGGTCTAACTCTCACATTTATACATGACTACTGGAAAAACCGTAGTGTTGATTATATGGACTTTTGACAGCAAAGTGATGTCTCTGCTTTTTAAAATGCTGTTATAGCTTTCCTTCCAAGGAGCAAGTGTCTTAATTTTATGACTGCAATCACCATCCAGTGATTTTGGAGCCCAAGAAAATAAAATCTGATAATGCTTCCAATATTCCCCCCTTTATTTCCATGAACTGATGAGACTGGATGCCCTGATCTTAGGGTTTTGAATGTTGAGTTTTAAGCCAGCTTTTTCACTCTCCACTTTCACTTTCATCAAAAAGCTCTTGAATTTCTCTTCACTTTCTGCCATTGGAGTTGTATCATCTGCATATCTGAAGCTGTTGACATTTCTCCCAGCAGTTTCAATTCCAGCTTCTGATTCTGACAGCTTACAGTGAATGATGTCAGATTCATGATCTCTGAAGAAGATTTAGCTTCAGGATCAGGGACCAGGCTTGATCACTCCAGAGCTTTTGTGTAGCAGAGTTTTATTAAAGTGAAAGAGGACAGAAAGCTTCTGACATAGACATCAGAAGGGGGACAGAGAGTGCCCCCCTAGCTAGTCTTATCAAAGCCTTATATACTTTTACCAGACCCACTCCCACAACATACAACCTAAATTAACAAGGTTAGAACTAACAATGGAAAGATCTTACCAGACACACTCCTGCAACATACTTCTTAAAATAACAAGATAAGTCAGATGGTTCTTGTTAAGGAGAAACATGCCCTTGAGCAAGATACATTGTTATATTGACTAAGATAAATCAATGTAGAAAAATGTTTCTGTTTTTCTCCTTGAGAGTCCCAGACCCTTTTCTCCTTCTCAAGAGCTCTGGACCCCTTTCTTCTCCTTGGGTACCCTGGACTTCTTATCAACCTACCTAGGCATTGACTCTCTCTGCTCATCAAGCTGGCATTTTGCATGATGTGCATTGCATATAAGTTAAATAAGCAGGGTGGCAATACACAGCCTTGAAGTACTCCTTTCCCAATTTTGAACCAGTCCATTGTTCCAAGTCTGATTCTAACAGTTGCTTCTTGACTTGCATAGTTTTCTTAGGAGCCAGGTAAGTTGGTCTGCTATTCCCATCTCTTTAAGAAATTCCTGCAGTTTGTTGTGATCCACACGATTAAAGGTTTTAGCATAGTCAACAAAACAGAAGTAGATGTTTTTCTGGAATGTTTCTCTGGAATCATAAAGAAAGCCCTTGCTTGCTTTATGATCCAATGAATGTTGACAGTTTGATCTCTGGTTCTTCTGGCTTTTCTAAATCTAGCTTGTACATCTGGAAGTTCTCAGTTAATGTACTTGAAGGATTTTGAGCATTACCTTGCTAAAATGTGAAATGAGCACAATTGCGCAGTAGTTTGAGCATTCTTGGGCATTGCCCTTCTTTGGGATCAGAATGAAAACTGACCTTTTCCAGTCCTGTGACCACTGATGAGTTTTCCAGATTTGGTGACATAGTGAGTGCAACATTCTCACAACATCATCTTTTAGGATTTTAAATAGCTCCACTGGAATTCCATCACCTCCACTAGCTTTGATTACCATTGCTTTGTAGAGTGTTTTGAAATTTGGCCAGTTCCCTAGTAGCTCAGCTGGTAAAGAATCTGCCTGCAATGCAGAGAGCCTAGTTCTATTCCTGGGTCAGGAAGATCCCCTGGAGAAGGGATAGGCTACCCACTGCAGTATTCTGGCCTGGAGAATTCCACAGACTGTATAGTCCATGGGGCCTCAGAGAGTTGGACACGACCGAGGGACTTTGACTTTTCACTTCACTTTGGAACTGTGAAGTTTAAATTTTTAAGTTTCACACTTTATTATTTTAAGGATTTTTATACAATTCTGTGTCATTTTCAATTCCACATGAAGTTTAATATCAGCTTGATAATTTTTGCAAAGAAGTCACTTGAGAGTCTGATACAAACTACATTGAATTGGTGGATCAGTTGGGAACTATCACTATCTTTACAATGTTATATCTTCTGGTCTATACATATGAGCTTTTCCCATTTATTTACATAATTTCAATTTATTTTAACAGAATTATCTGACCTTCAGAGTATATATTTGCATTTCTTTTGCTATATTTATGCCTGAATATTTTATTCTTTTGATGATATGTCAAGTTAAATTATTTCATTAATTTCATTTCCAAAGTATGAATTGTGAATGTATAGGAATGCAATTGATTTTGAAATATTGACTCTATATCCTGAAACTATTGAATTCATTTACTAATTCTCAAAGATTGCTAGTGATTCTGTAGGACTTATTATATACAATATCATACCATCTGCAAATAGAGATAGCTTCACTTCCTTTTTTCCAATTTGGATTCTTTTTTATTTTTCTTACCTAAATGCCCTGCTTATGTCTCGCTCTCATATTTGTTCATGAAGGGCTGAGCAGAATTCATGGACATCGGACACTGTGTAGATTTCACTGCATTGGAGGGACTTCTGTCTGAGGCACTACTTTGCTCGGAAGTAAGCAGGAAGATCATACATGCTATTTGGCTGTCCTACTCTGGAGTAGGGCACTAACTGTATCTGAGACTAAATACCATATGATTCATGGAATTTTGAAGTATTGCCTTGAGACTTAAGGTAGCTGGTATTGGGGGAAGTCCTTTACTCTGAAAAAGGGGAACCTGATTCCTGTTTGTTTGTTGTCCATAAAACCCATAGTTAGGATTTGAGTGTCTTCTGCTTATTGCACCACCTATGAAAGTAGATAACATAAAATATCCATTTTTAAAGTCAATCTGTTTGCTTATTACTTATTACTGCATGATGCTCTTTTCTTGGAGCAAGGGCTGAAGTGTGATTTTGTCCATTAAGTTCATTTTTAAATTTGTGTAAACTCCTGGGAATTGGAAACCTAACTTGAAACCACACACACTATCTCATCTAGAGAAAATCACTTTATGCCATTTTCACAGTTTTTGAGTAGACTTGTTGCAATGATTTTTTTTTTAAGTTACAAAGGTAAAGTAAAATTTCAGACATATACACATGTATACATACATTCATTTTGATGGGTTTATTTGTATAAGTTAGAGATATATTTTAGAAAATCTTTCTTGCAAGTTGTGAAAAAAAGTGAAAGTTAGTCACTCAGTCATGTCCAAATCTTTGTGACCCCATGGACTGTAGCCCACTAGGCTCCTCTGTCCCTGGAATCCTCCAGGCAAGAATTCTGGAGTGGGTTGCCATTTCCTTCTCCAGGGGATCTTCCCAACCCAGGGATCAAATCCAGGTTACCCACATTGCAGGCAGACTCTTTACTGACTGATACACCAGGGAAGCCTTGCAAGTTGTGACTCTATTAATGCCTACATCCTGTTTATGTAATCACGGCTCTATTGAAAAACAACTTGATTCTTCTACTAGGAAAAGTTGTAAGCAATAGAGACTGGTTTCCCTACCTTCATCATTGTACATGTCTCTCATTTGTAAACCATCCACTCCAGAGGGGCTACTCATTTCATTTCTCTGAATATACTTTAAGCATTTGCCTTTATACCATGCCATCCCCTTACTTACAGCCCTTTGCTCACCCTGAGATTAGACTGTTTCACCTTATCTTTTCATTATAGTTCATATTCTATGTCATCCATAGATCTTCCCTGGGTTTAAGGGCATGACTCCTCCTTTGAACACCATTAATTCAGTCGTGTATCACTCATGAAGTATTGTATTTCTTTAATCATACTATAATGCAATTGCTGTAACTGACTCTCAGTTGGATTATGGAATGATTTAAAGCATAATACTTTATGAGTATTAATAAAACTATAATGCAGGATCTGTTAACAAATCTATCTATATATATATACATATATACAAAGTATATGTAAGTTTATGTTTGAATATTGTGTGTATATGTATATACATTTGTGAGCAAATATATGTGTGGGTATATGTGGATATATGTGTAAATAATGTATATATTTAAAAAGTTTTTTACAGTAATGTCAAGTTTAACCTGCTGAATATGAAATTGAATTTGTGGAGCATGGTTTGCCTGGGTGCTACACCCTGAACAGAGGCTTTTATTGAAGTGATAGATGCATACGTACACACACACACACACACGTATGTACACACACATACACACATGTGTACACACATACACACATATGTACTATGCTGCTGCTGCTAAGTCACTTCAGTCGTGTCCGACTCTGCGACCCCATAGACGGCAGCCCACCAGGCTCCCCCGTCCCTGGGATTCTCCAGGCAAGAACACTGGAGTGGGTTGCCATTTCCTTCTCCAATGCATGAAAGTGAAAAGTGAAAGTGAAGTCTAAGTCGTGTCCGACTCTCAGCGACCCCATGGACTGCAGCCTACCAGGCTCCTCGGTCCATGGGATTTTCCAGGCAAGAGTACTGAAGTGGGTTGCCATTTCCTTCTCCACATGTGTACTATATATACATACACACATGTGTACATATGTACATATAGTACATACATACAGATACATACCTACTTAGATACATATATTTGCATGTGCACTGATCCATATGCATTATTTATAACATGGTCTTAAAGATTATCAAGTAAGCATTTATTGTTAATTATGAGTAGATTCCACACACACCACATGTATATTAATATAAATATATACACCAATACATACCAGTGTGTGTATATATATTAGACACACACATGTAAACTCATGTGTGCATACCTGTCTATGTATGTGTGTGTATATATACATATATATAATTTATGATGAACACTAAATGCTTACTTGATACTTCTTCAAGGCCATGTAGTAAATGTTGTCTCTTCATGGAGCCTAAGTGTCCATATAGAAATTCTTGCACCTTGGGAGAGAGGGTGAGAAAGAGGTTCTAAGTTATCACCTAATCATTGTATCTCTAGGTCATCTTGGCTGCTAATTCCGGGGAACCTAAGTGAGATTTGCTATATTTAATGGTAAATTCACTTGATCAAAATACATCATGTGAAGCCTCTTTGAAAGAGACACAAAAGCATAGTCAGATGAGACGGGGATTTTATCGACTTCTGCAAGAGGAGACAACTAAGGCCATACATAGGCAATTTATAGTAGGCTAACTTAATGCCATATTCAGAGGCCTTCTTTGTTCAACCTTCATTTGATGACTCTTAAACGGTAATGTTAGGAGTGTGATGAAATGCAGTTTGCAGTCCATTGTCTCAGGTTTGATATAAGAGCAATCTTCCAAATATGAAAAGTAATAACATTGCCTCTAACCCATAGTTTTTCTACAGTAAGGAATCCTGACTGACCCCTTCCAACTCAGTGTTTTTCATAAACATAAAATCTAATTCAGAACTCAAATGCAATGCAGGAGTAGAAGATATTTGGGAATGGATTATAAAGTTTTGGCCCCAAAGGTTTAAAGCAGCATAAAAGAGCATACAGGTCAGAATTTACATTGATGTTAATTGACAGATGGGATCAATATCTTCAAATCATATGGCAGATATGAAACCTGCCAGATATCTTATTTGTATATGTGGAATACAAATATTTTTCATTACCAGTTTTTTGCTCTTAAATTTTTGGTAGCTTCAACTACAAAAGCACTGGGATTTTTTTGGTAGAAAATTATTTCTCAGCATCATTTTTTACCACAGGTTTCTTTCATAAGGCATTTTTCATACTTGATTAATTTGTTAGTATGAGTTAAATTACTTTATAGCTTTGTATTAATGTTTCCTAAATTGGAAGTTTGCTTTACTCCTTGTGACTTAATTCCAATAAAAATGGCAAAAAGATCACAATAATTTTCACTTAAAATGGGATAAGGGTTGACTCTCTATACATACTTAGATTATACTTTGTTAATAATTGGTGCTTAATAGTATACTCTGAGAACTCTGGGATTCACCAGTTTGAATAAAATCATAGGAAACAAACTAAAAACCACCTTTTTATTTTGAATAGTCTAGTTTTTGTTTGTATGTTAGTCTTCCTCTTCCTCCTCCTAATCTTCTTCATTCTCTTACTCTTCTGTTCTTCTTCTTCTGTATCCTTATTTTGTTCTATTTTATTCTTTACACTAATTTGAGCAAAGTGGCAGACAGGGAAACACCAAATTCTATTACCTTTACAGAAACATTAAAAAAACAACCAAAAGCTGTTTGAACAACTTCATAGGATCTCTCAAAAACAATAAAGGATTGCAGCACAAGCAAGAGCCCAGTGAGGGAAAAAAAAAAAAAGAAATCTGTAAAATGATAGAAAACTTTTGTGAAATGCCAGTTCCTCTCTGTTCCACCACTTCCTGGCAGAGTAGCAGTCTTCCTGCTTGAATAGCAACAACCTGTTTCCTAGTTTCCTTTCTTAAACACTAGGGACAATAACTAATCTCTTTTGCAAGATACTTTCTATGTTTGTTCTAACCTGCTAGGAGGCTAGTTTCAAGACTAAATGACTTGTTTTTCTTTGTATAACTTGGACCACAAGCAGGAAAAGCACTGCACACTTTTCATAAAAATTCCAAGGGATATGCAAACCTACTGATACCTGGAAAAGAAAGTATAGGCAGATATATACAACATACTATAAAAGGCCTGAGGGAGAAGCTGGAGTGACATTCTTTGGGAAATTCAGACATTCAAAACAAGCCATGTGTAAAGGGGAGTTCATCTTTAAGTACCCTATCTTTTTGCCTTTTCATACCATTCATCAAGGTAAATGGGAGGGAGATGGCAAGAGTGAACATCGACATTTTAGCAATCAGTAGAATAAATGGACTGAAAAAGGTGAATTTAGCTCAGATGACCACTATATCTACTACTGTGGGCAAGAATCCCTTAGAAGAAATAGAGCAGCCTTTATAGTCAACAAGAGTCTGAAATGCAGTACTTGAATGCAATCTCAAAAATAACAGAATGATCTTTGTTCGTTTCCAAGGCAAACCATTCAATATCACGTAACCCAAGCCTATGCCCTGACCAGTAATGCTGAAGAAGCTGACGTTGAATGGTTCTATGAAGACATACAAAACCATCTAGAACTAAGCCACAAAAAAGACATCCTTTTCATTATAGGGGACTGGAATGCAGAAGTAGGAAGTCAAGAGATACCTGGAGTAACAGGCAAAGTTTGCCTTGGAGCACAAAATGAAGTGGGTCAAAGGATAACAGAGTTTTGCCAAGAAAATGCACTGGTCGTGGCAAACACACTCTTCCAAAAACAAAAGAGATGACTCTACACATGTATATCACCAGATGGGCAATGCCAAAATCAGATTGATTATATTCTTTACAGCCAAAGGTGGAGAAGCTCTATAGAGTCAGCAAGAGCAAGACTAAGAGCTGACTGTGGCTCAGATCATGAAATTCTTATTGCCAAATTCAGACTTAAATTGAAGAAAGTAGGGAAAACCACTAGACCATTCAGGTATGACCTAAATCAAATCCCTTATGATTATACAGCAGAAGTGAGAAATAGATTCAAGGGATTAGATCGATTAGACAGAGGGCCTACAGAATTATGGAGGGAGGTTCATGACATTGAACAGGGGACAGGGATCAAGAACATCCCCAAGAAAAAGAAATGCAAAATGGCAAAATGGTTCTGTGAGGAGGCCTTACAAATAGCTGAGAAAAGAAGAGAAGCAAAAGGCAAAAGAGAAAAGGATAGATATATATCTGAATGCAGAGTTCCAAAAAATAGCAAGGAGAGAGAAGAAAGCCTTCCTCGGTGATCTATGCAAAAAAAAATAGAGGAAAACAACAGAATGGGAAAGACTAGAGATCTCTTCAAGAAAATTAGAGATATCAAGGAAACATTTCATGCAAAGACAGGCACAATAAAGGACAGAAATGGTATGGACCTAACAGAAGCAGAGGATATTAAGAAGAGGTGGCAAGAATACACAGAAGAACTGTACAAAAAAGATCTTCAAAACCCAGATAACCACAACGGTGTGACCACTCACCTAGAACCAGACATCCTGGAATGTGAAGTCAAGGGGGTCTTAGGAAGCATCACTATGAACAAAGCTAGTGGAGGTGATGGAAGTCCAACTGAGCTACTTCAAATCCTGAAAGATGATGCTGTGAAAGTGTTGCACTCAATATGTCAGCAAATTTGGAAAACTCAGCAGTGGACACAGGACTAGAAAAGGTCAGTTTTCATTCTAATCCCAAAGAAAGGCAATGCCAAAGAATGTTCAAACTACCACACAATTGCACTCATCTCACATGCTAGTAAAGTAATGCTCAATATTCTCCAAGCCAGGCTTCAGCCATACATGAACCACGAACTTCCAAATGTTCAAGCTGGTTTTAGGAAAGGCAGAGGAACCAGAGATCAAAATGCCAACATCCACTGGATCATCAAAAAAGCAAGAGAGTTCCAGATAAACATCTATTTCTGCTTTGTTGACTATGCCAAAGCCTTTGACTGTGTGGATCACAATAAACTGTGGAAAATTCTGAAAGAGATGGGAATACCAGACCACTTGACCTGAAGCTTGGGAAACCTGTATGCAGGTCAGGAAGCAACAGTTAGAAGTGGACATGGAACAACAGACTGGTTCCAAATAGGAAAAGGAGTACATCAAGGCTGTATATTGTCACCCTGCTTATTTAACTTATTTTCAGAGTGAATCATGTGAAATGCAGGGCTGGATGAAGCACAAGCTGGAATCAAGATTGCTAGGAGAAATATCAATAATCTCAGATATGCAGATGACACCACCCTCATGGCAGAAAGGGAAGAACTAAGGGCCTCTTGATGAAAGTGAAAAAGAAGAATGAAAAAGTTGGCTTAAATCTCAACATTCAGAAAAAGAAGATCATGGCATCTGGTCCCATCTATCCACGGCAAATAGATGGGGAAACAGTGGAAACAGTGAGAGATTTATTTTGGGGGGCTCCAAAATTACTGTGGATCATGTTGCAGCCATGAAATTAAAAGACTCTTGCTCCTTGGGAGAAAAGCTATGACCAACCTAAACAGCATATTAAAAAGCAGAGACATTACTTTGCAAACAAAGGTCCGTCCAGTCAAGGCTATGGTTTTTCCAGTAGTCATGTATGGATGTGAGAGTTGGACTATAAAGAAAACTGAGTGCCAAAGAATTGATGCCTTTGAACTGTGATGTTGGGGAAGACTCTTGAGAGTCCCCTGGACTGCAGGGCGATCCAACCAGTGTATTCTAAAGTAAACCAGTCCTGAATATTCCTTGGAAGGACTGATGCTGAAGCTGAAACTCTAATACTCTGGACTCCTGATGTAAAGAACTGACTCACTAGTAAAGACTCTGATGCTGGGTAAGATTGAAGGTGAGAAGAGAAAGGGACGACAGAGGATGAGATGCTTGGATGGCATCACTGACTGGATGGACATTATTGGAGTAAGATCCAGGAACTGGTGAAGGACCGGGTAGCCTAGCACACTGCATTCCGTGGGGTCATAAACTGTTGGACATGACTGAGCGACTGAACTGAACTGACTGATAAAGTGGGAGATGGGTGTAAAGTCATATGCATATCCAGGTAAGATATATACTGAAAAATGTCCTGTGAATACTGAAAAACGTTCACCTCAGTCTCCTCCATAAGATCAAAACAAGTTTATCTTATTAGTAATGGACTTCCCCAGGTCAGAACCATTCTGCAAAGACTAGGAGAGGTGAATCATTTCAATATTTGTCTGTCCTCTTCAGCTCCTAGAATTCAAGGAAATCTTGGTCATTAGTTGAACATAAAAGGACCAGAAACTTCAGGGAATGCATTAAGTAAGAAATAGTCTTTTAAGAAATAATTTAGAAAAGGCTTAAAGAAACAGACTAATAAAGCTCTGGACTCCCCAGGTGGTGCTAGTGGTAAAGAACCCGCCTGCCAGAGCAGGAGATGTGAGAGACCCAGATTCTGTCCCTGAGTTGGGACGATCCCCTGGAGAAGGAAACAGAAATGTCCTGAAGCATTCTTGCCTAAAGAGCCCCTTGGACAGACGAGCCTGATGGGCTGCAGGCCCCAGGCTTGGATGTGACTGAAACAACTTAGCGCACACTGTAGTTTCAACAGCAAATAAAACCCAGCAACACTGGAGAAGGAGAAGAATCTAATTTCTGGGTATATCATATTAAAAAACCCAAACGTCTAGTTTAAAAAAAAAAAAAGGAGTACAAATAAACAGGAATGCATGGTTGATTCAAATTAAATTGACAGAAGCTGTCGTTACTAGACAAGGATTTAAAAAAGAGCTGTTGTAAATATTTTCAAAGAACTAAAGGAAAATGCAGACAAAGAACTAAAGAAAATCAACTAAACTATGTATGAATACTTTGGGAAAAATGCTAATGTTAATAAGTGTACAACATGTATGTAATTTATGATATTAGTAACGTAAGGGAAAGGAAGAGCTATAAAGGAGAAGAGTTAGTGCAATCAACACTAAAATGATATCAGTTTAAGACAGACTGTCAGGGACCTCCTTGGTGGTCCAATGGTTAAGAGACTTACTCCCAATGCAGGGGAGGCAGTTTCGATCCCTGGTCTGAAAACTAAGATCCCACATGCCGTGGGGCGACGGAGCCTACAGGCTGCACTTACAGACGCCCATACGCTGCACCAAATCTGAGTCTCCTGCACTGCAGGGAGGTTTCTTTACCATCTGAGCCACGGGGGAAGCCCAAATGTCCCCAAAAGAAAAACAAATGGTCAATAAGCATATAAAGAAGTGATCATCCTTACAAGTCATTAAGAAAACCTAAATCAAAACCACAATGACCTATTATAATGGTTCTTATTTACGAAGACAAAACAAAACAAAAAGAAAATAATAAGTATTTATGAGTATGTGGAAGAATTAGAAGCCTAAAACATAGCTATCAAGAATGGAAAGTGGGTGCAGCCACTTGGGAAAGTATGGAAGTTTCTCAAAAAGTTAAACATGGAGTTACGATATGAACCATTATTTCCACTTCTGAGTATGAACACAAAAGAATTTAAAGCAGGACTTCAATAGGTAACTGTACATCGATATTTACATTAACAGTCATAACAGCCAAATATTAGAAACAAAAAGTCCACCAAAAGACTGAATAAGGAAAATGTGGTACATATAGTGGGATATTGTTTAGCCTTAAAAAGTAAAGCAACTCTAACACATGCTCTAACATATGAGCCTTGAAAACATTATGGAGTAAGGATTACATAAAAAGACAAATATTGCATGATTCCATTAATTTGAAGTTCCTAAAATAGGCCAATACATAGAAAAAGTATGATATAGTCTGAGATTTGAGGTTGGAAAATGGGAAGTTATTGTTTAATAATATTTTCAAAGAAATCCAAGAACTATGGTGGAATCAAAAGAAACAAATCTACTGTAGGTGATTTAGTCTCCAAGCTTTATGGAGAACATATTTCTTAATATCACCTTACTTTCTGCTTGGGAATTACTAAAATATGGGCTGCTGTCAGAATGGCAACGTGTTCAGAGTCCAGTCTACCCAGAGTCCAGTCCAGTCCAAGTTCAATAAAAACCAGATAGGCATGTATTACTTTTAGAGTACTTATCCCAAATTGTTAAATGCCCCAAAGAGTATATGCTTCTAACCAATTAATTATCTACTTCTCTTCTTGTAATATCAAATTGTCAACATCTGTTGGATCAGAGGAAAAGCAAGAGAATTCCAGTAAAATACCTACTTCTCTTTCATTGACTATGCTAAAGACTTTGACAGTATGGATCACAACAAATTGTGGAAAATTCCTAAACAGGTGGGAATACTAGATCACCTTACCTGCCTCCTGAGAAACCTCTATGTAGTATAAGAAGCAACAGTTAGAACCAGACATAGAACAGACTGCTTCCATATTGGGAAAAGAATACATCAAGGCTGTATATTGTTACCCTGCTTATTTAAATATGCAGAGTGCATCATTCTAAATGCCAGGCTCAATGAATCACAAGCTGGAATCAAGATTGCCAGAAGTATTAACAACATCAGATATGCAGATAATACCACCCTTATGGCAGAAAGTGAAGAGGAACTAAAGAGCCTCTTGATGAAAGTCAAAGTAGGGAGTGAAAAACCTGGCTTAAAACTCAACATTCAAAAAACTAAGATCATGGCATCCAGTCCAATCACTTCATGACAAATAGATGGATAAACAATGGAAACAATGACAGACTTTATTTTCTTGGGCTCCAAAATCACTGCAGGTGATGACTGCAGTCATGAAATTAAAAGACACTTGCTCTTTGGAAGAAAAGCTATGACAAATATATACAGCATATTAAAAATCAGAGATATCACTTTGCTGACAAAGGACCATATAGTCAAAGCTATGATTTTTCCAGTAGTCATGTATGAATTTGAGAGTTAGACCATAAAGAAATCTGAGTGCTGAAGAACTGATGCTTTTGAATTGTGGTGTTGGAGAAGACTCTTGAGAGTCCCTTGGACAGCAAGGAGATCAAACCAGCTAATCCTAAAGGAAATAAACTCTGAATATTCATTGGAAGGGCTGATGCTCCAATACTTTGGTCACCTGATGCAAAGAGTCAACTCATTGGAAAAGACCCTAATGCTGGGAAAGATTTAAGGCAGGACGAGAAAGGGACAACAGAGGATGAGATGGTTGGATGGTATCACTGACTCAATGGACATGAGATTGAGCAAGCTCTGAGAGATAGTGAAGGGCAGGGATGCCTGGTGTGCTGCAGACCCTGGGGTTGCAAGGAGTTGGACATAACTCAGTGAAAGAACAACAACTTTTTGTAAGAAGGAGGATATGAACGAGACAGAACCTAGAGTTTGTACTTGTCTGCCAATTCCTCACTCCTTGATAACTAACTAGATGTCCAATCTGGAATGATGATGCAGAAGGTAACTGACTTGTCAATAATAAAGACAGAGAATAACTTGTATTTGTAAAATGCAAGGAACCAGTGAAGTTGCTCAGTCATGTCAAACTCTCTGAGGTCCCATGGACTGTAGCCCACCAGGCTTCTCCATCCATGGAATTTTCCAGGCAACAGTCCTGGAGTGGGTTGCCATTTCCTTCTCCACAAATGAGAAGAGACAAAACAATAAAGTCTAATTAGTCTGATGGATTTTTTCCAAAAATAATTTTAATGAAATATGGGAATCATACAATTCTTCTTGTCATTACATAATCCTATCAATGTTAACAGCATAAACAATAGAGTGTCAGTTAAGGTTTACCCTGAGGACTGTGTTACAAAGAAGAAAGTTGAAAATAAGATATGTTGGTAATAATCTAGAATTTTTTGCTTACACGTGAAGGGAATACAAAAATGAATTAACTTGTTGATCAGGCAGCTTTATTGTTTCATAAAATTCAAGGAGGGTTTGAATAATCAAACCCTGAAAAGAGAAAGAGTGTACCTTTGCCCTAGGAATAAGTTTACTTGGGCATTAATTTTTCCCAGACCAGTGTGTGCAGCCTTCTTTTTGCATGTTTTGGGTATTTTCTTACTTTATAGACCTACCTCACCAAAAAGCAAGATTTCATTGCTCCCGAAGTTCAGATCTTTATCTCCATGGTCTACATCATTAGAAAGTCATTGACTGTTGCTTCTAAAAGGTTCTAGAGAAGGACTAAGGATCGGCATACATTGGGCTATTTATCAATCTTTGAAACAATAGTTTCAGGATGTCATATAAGAAAATGAGCATGGCGTCATCAGAGTGGAGTCCAGAATTATTCCTACATGAACAGGAAATATAATTCTCAGAAGAAGTGAGGTACCAGGGTCAGATAATTTTCTTTTCTTCACAGGAAACCCTGGTCTAAACAATTCTTATTTTTGTGAAAGCTATACAGGGAAGGAGTGCTTAAAAGGAGGAAACTTTCCCCAAACCTAAGAAATAGAATAAGTAATGAAAATAATTATTTATATAATAAACAATAGCACATGAAGGAAAAGATAACAAAAATTAGAGGATTTCAGACTCCCAGGCTCATGAAATACTTTCTGCCCCCTACCCATACAATATTCTACCTATTCTTCAAAGTTTATGGGACTGGTTATTGCTTATACATCCTTGAGTCAGTCAAACTAATCTTTATTTGTGTGCTTACTCACATCTGTGTTTTTCACAGCTATATTCTATTTACCTCCCTCAGTGTCTAGTAGAGTGAAATGCCCAGTGTAATGCATGCTATTGCCTAACACTCTAATCAATCCACTGACAGTTATTTATAATCTATACTTTATATATTAATCAATTTTCCTTAGCATTTAGCACAGATGCAAAGAATATAATAGATGCTTGTTAATTTTATTTCATTTTGACATACAAAGAAGAGAAACATTATGCATAGAATAGTATATTTGTGTAATGTTTCATATTAAACAGTGAAAAGCAAGTACATTTATTAGAAACATTGAGCCAAAGAATTGATAAGTCACCTTCACTCTTTGAAAGGACTATGGAATTGGACAATGTACCTCCCAGAAAGCTCTGACTACACTGACGATGTGAACTTTACAAAAGAGTGTGGATTGGTAGTCTTGGTAAATTCAAAAAAATTGAAATCATTCCAGTCATCTTTTCTGACCACAGTGCAGTAAGATTAGATCTCAATTATAGGAAAAAAATTATTAAAAATTCAAACATATGGAGGCTAAACAATACGCTTCTGAATAACCAACAAATCATAGAAGAAATCAAAAAAGAAATGAAAATATGCATAGAAATGAATGAAAATGAAAACACAGCAACCAAAAACCTATGGGACACTGTAAAAACAGTGCTAAGGGGAAGGTTCATAGCATTACAGGCCTACCTCAAGAAACAAGAAAAAGTCAAACAAATAACCTAACTCTACACCTAAAGCAACTAGAGAAGGAAGAAATGAAGAACCCCAGGGTTAGTAGAAGGAAAGAAATCTTAAAAATTAGGGCAGAAATAAATGCAAAAGAAACTAAAGAGACCATAGCAAAAATCAACAAAGCTAAATGCTGGTTTTTTGAAAAAATAAACAAAATTGACAAACCATTAGCAAGACTCATTAAGAAACAAAGGGAGAAGACCCAAATTAACAAAATTAGAAACGAAAATGGAGAGATCACAACAGACAACACTGAAATACAAAGGATCATAAGAGACTACTACCAGCAGCTCTATGCCAATAAAATGGGCAACTTGGAAAAAATGGACAAGTTCTTAGAGAAGTATAACTTTCCAAAACTGAATCAGGAGGAAATAGAAGATCTTAACAAACCCATCACAAGCAAGGAAATCGAAACTTTAATCAGAAATCTTCCAGCAAACAAAAGCCCAGGACCAGATGGCTTCACAGCTGAATTCTACCAAAAATTTAGGGAAGAGCTAACACCTATCTTATTCAAACTCTTCCAGAAAATTGCAGAAGAAGGTAAACTTCCAAACTCATTCTCTGAGGCCACCATCACCCTAATTCCAAAACCAGACAAAGATGCCACAAAAAAAGAGAACTACAGGCCAATATCACTGATGAACATAGATGCAAAAATCCTTAACAAAATTCTAGCAAACAGAATCCAACAACATATTAAAAAAATCATACACCATGACCAAGTGGGCTTTATCCCAGGAATGCAAGGATTCTTTAATATCCGCAAATCAATCAATGTAATACACCACATTAACAAATTGAAATATAAAAACCATATGATTATCTCAATAGATGCAGAAAAAGCCTTTGACAAAATTCAACATCCATTTATGATTAAAACTCTCCAGAAAACAGGAATAGAAGGAACATACCTCAACATAATAAAAGCTATATATGACAAACCCACAGCAAGCATCACCCTCAATGGTGAAAAATTGAAAGCATTTCCCCTGAAATCAGGAACAAGACAAGGGTGCCCACTCTCACCACTACTATTCAACATAGTTTTGGAAGTGTTGGCCATAGCAATCAGGGCAGAAAAAGAAGTAAAAGGAATCCAGATAGGAAAAGAAGAAGTGAAACTCTGTTTGCAGATGACATGATCCTCTACATAGAAAACCCTAAAGACTCTACCAGAAAATTACTAGAGCTAATCAATGAATACAGTAAAGTTGCAGGATATAAAATTAACACACAGAAATCCCTAGCATTCCTATACACTAACAATGAGAAAACAGAAAGAGAAATTAAGGAAACAATACCATTCACCATTGCAGCAAAAAGAATAAAATACTTAGGAGTATATCTACCTAAAGAAACAAAAGACCTATACATAGAAAACTATAAAACACTGATGAAAGAAATCAAAGAGGACACAAACAGATGGAGAAATATACCGTGTTCATGGATTGGAAGAATCAATATTGTCAAAATGGCTATACTACCCAAAGCAATCTATAGATTCAATGCACTCCCTATCAACCTACCAATGGTATTTTTCACAGAACTAGAACAAATAATTTCACAATTTGTATGGAAATACAAAAAACCTCAAATAGCCAAAGTAACCTTGAGAAAGAAGAATGGAACTGGAGGAATCAACCTGCCTGACTTCAGACTCTACTACAAAGCCACAGTCATCAAGACAGTATGGTACTGGCACAAAGACAGAAATATAGATCAGTGGAACAGAATAGAAAGCCCAGAGATAAATCCACGAACCTATGGTCACCTTATCTTCGACAAAGTAGGCAAGGATATACAATGGAAAAAAGACAACCTCTTTAACAAGTGGTGCTGGGAAAACTGGTCAACCACCTGTAAAAGAATGAAACTAGAACACTTTCTAACACCATACACAAAAATAAACTCAAAATGGATTAAAGATCTAAATGTAAGACCAGAAACTATAAAACTCCTAAAGGAGAACATAGGCAAAACACTCTCCGACATAAATCACAGCAGGATCCTCTATGACCCACATCCCAGAATTTTAGAAACAAAAGCAAAAATAAACAAATGGGACCTAATGAAACTTAAAAGCTTTTGCACAACAAAGGAAACTATAAGCAAGGTGAAAAGACAGCCCTCAGATTGGGAGAAAATAAAGCAAATGAAGCAACAGACAAAGGATTAATCTCAAAAATATACAAGCGACTCCTGTAGCTCAACTCCAGAAAAATAAATGACCCAATCAAAAAATGGGCCAAAGAACTAAACAGACATTTCTCCAAGGAAGACATACGGATGGCAAAAAACACATGAAAAGATGCTCAACATCACTCATTATCAGAGAAATGCAAATCAAAACCACAGTGAGGTACCATGACACGCCAGTCAGGATGGCTGCTATCCAAAAGTCTACAAGCAATAAATGCTGGAGAGGGTGTGGAGAAAAGGGAACCCTCTTACACTGTTGGTGGGAAGGCAGACTAGTACAGTCACTATGGAAAACAGTGTGGAGATTCCTTAAAAAGCTGGAAATAGATCTGCCATATGACCCAGCAATACCACTTCTAGGCATGCACACTGAGGAAACCAGATCTGAAAGAGACACATGCACCCCAATGTTCATCGCAGTACTGTTTATAATAGCCAGGACATGGAAGCAACCTAGATGCCCATCAGCAGACGAATGGATGAGGAAGCTGTGGTACATATACACCATGGAATATTACTCAGCCATTGAAAAGAATTCATTTGAATCAGTTCTAATGAGATGGGTGAAACTGGAGCCCATTATACAGAGCGAATTAAGCCAGAAAGATAAAGACCATTACAGTATACTAACACACATATATGGAATTTAGAAAGATGGTAACGATAACCCTATATGCAAAAAAAGAAAAAGAGACTCAGATGTATAGAACAGACTTGTGGACTCTGTCGGAGAAGGCGAGGGTGGGATGTTTCAAGAGAACAGTATCGAAACATGTATATCTAGGGTGAAACAGATCACCAGCCCAGGTTGGATGCATGAGACAAGTGCTCGGGCCTGGTGCACTGGGAAGGCCCAGAGGGATGGGGTGGAGAGGGAGGTGGGAGGGGGGACCGGGATGGGGAATACATGTAAATCCATGGCTAATTCATTTCAATGTATGACAAAAACCACTGCAATGTTGTAATTAGCCTCCAACTAATAAAAATAAATGGGAAAAAAAAAAACAAGAGTGTGGATTGGGAAGATTTTTGGTTTCCTCCTGTGCCCAGAGCTCTAGGGTCTGATTATAAAACAGTTATTGCAGGGCTAACCAGTGTGAAGGTTATATAAGGAGAGCTCTGAAATACAAGGCTGCTTATGGGATATTCTATGTCAACTTTCATGTGTTATTGTAAGAATTTTGTGTCCTCTCTTCCGATTTTACCCTACAGCCTGTGTCTGTTGGAGTCATCAGGTCAATTGAGTGAAGTTACGTAGTGGAAAGGCTTCAGATGAGATTTTCTCTCACGTTTTAAAAAGTCGTATTGCTGTGGCTTCCCCTATTTAACCTTGGGAAAAGAAAAAAAAATCATATATCAATACCCAAGTGCTGCAGAAAGCACACAACGCACTTTCTCTTTTAACTGGTTCATAAAACTGAATTTTTATCCACAGCACCAAAGTTAAACATGAACTCATTCTGTAAGGGCAGGAGGACTAATTTTCTTTTTAGTGTTCCATATGGCTAAATTTCACATAAAAGTCCTCATGTGACTGGGACTAAAGCAATTTCCATAGCATGACAAAACACAAGAAAAACTTCAAGAAATGAGAAAATCCATATTAGATCAGATCAAGAGGTCAACTTAATCAAACTCTTTTTTAACAGCGTTATTATATGTGCTAAAATATTTGAGGTGTAAGAAGCAAAAAAGGTCAGACCTCAGATAGCTCATCAAATAATTAGGCAGATAACACCAATATATAGAAGGAATGTGTATGTTAGTCTTTTAGTCATGTCCAGTTCTTTGTGACCCCATGGACTGTAGCCCACCAGGCTCCTCTGTCCATGGAATTCTCCAGGCAAGAACTTTGGAGTGCGTAGCCATTCCCTTCTCCAGGGGATCTTCCCAACCCAGGGACTAAACTTCAGTCTCCCACAATGCAGGCAGATTCTTTACCTTCTGAACCACCAGGAATGCTAATAATAATAATACGGTACGAATAACTCTAACTATGATAGTTCCATCAAGGTAAACTATATGACTTATTTTTGGCTATATCTTCAGTAAATTGTATATTTCTTGTTGTTCATTGCTAAGTCATGTCCAACTCTTTGCCACCCTGTGAACTGCAGGATCCAGACTCCTCTGTCCTTAAATATCTTCCAGAGTTTACACAAATGTGTGTCCATTGCATCAGTGATGCTATCTAACTAGCTCATCCTCTGTCATCTGCTCCTCCTTTTGCCTTCAACCTTTCCCAGCATCCTAGCATTGCCTTCAATCTCCCCCAGTCTTTTCCAATGAGCTGGCTCTTTGCATCAGGTGGCGAAAGTATTGAAGCTTCAGCTTCAGCATCAGTCCTTCCAATGAACATTCAGGGTGGATTTCTTATAGAATTGACTGGTTTGATCTATAGCTAAACAAACATGGAGCTGAAAGCAGCTCTTTCGCTCCTTTTCCTGTTTCCCCATTTCCATTTCACTTCAACCTTAGAAAAACTTATGTATAGGCATGAGATCAGC
The DNA here is from genome assembly GCF_023699985.2 of Odocoileus virginianus. Lineage (NCBI taxonomy): Eukaryota > Metazoa > Chordata > Mammalia > Artiodactyla > Cervidae > Odocoileus > Odocoileus virginianus. The sequence continues at coordinate 64,208,881 of NC_069686.1, read as the reverse complement.
AGACAATTTAGCCTAACTCCTGACATTTGCTCTCCTGAAAGCACACCACTCTTTGCCTAAATTGTTGATCATTTTCCTAGATAAAAAGGAGTAAGAATAAAGAATTCAGCAGTTTAAAAAAAAAAATGACTAGCTCTCTACCTTCCAACAGTTCCTCTAGCAATCCTGCTGACAAATCAAAGGGGCAGGATAATATTGATGACAGAGTCAGCCCATTTGCACAAAATGGAGAAGGCTACAGAACCCTATCTCCTTGCTCAGTGATTCATGAGATTCTACACCCATTTTCTCCTTAAAATACTGTCATGGCTGAGCCAAATATTTGGAATTGGCCTCAAAACACAAGTCCACCCTCTCCCCAGATTTCTGGCTTGTCTGGTTAAAGCTACTTTCCATTCTATTGACACTTGCTTCTCAAATTATTGTCTCTGGAGCCACAACCAGCTGAACCTGAGCTGAGCAACATTTCCTCTCATTCATTCAAAAGTTATTTATAGTTACTACATGTTTGATGTCAGGAACCTTAACTAGTAATATACTAGGGAATAATACGTAATATTTCTTTAATATTTTCCAACATTTAAAACATAATATGCATACTCTCTCTAGGACCATGGCTTACTTTTGGTCATCCAATTGCTGTCTAACAAATCCAGGCTAGAAGCAGAGTTATTTGTAGTTCAGAGTAATTTGGAAATTAAGACATTGGTACTGACTATGGTTCTGGCAATAATATGGTGTGACTTATGTTGAAAGTAAACTGAGGCATATTAAAATTTTTAAGAGGTTTTTTCCCAGCAAAAATTGACTTGAATCTAACAACGTCAAACCAGAAGTGGTTAGGAGTGCTATATCAGCTTAGGGAGAGACTTTTACAAAAAAAAAGAACAGGAGCAAAGCAAGAAGATTATTGCTTAAAGCACATTTGGCTGTTTGTTATTGGCCATACTTATTTAACTTATATGCAGAGTACATCATGTGAAATGCCAAGCTGGATGAAGCACAAGCTGGAATCAAGATTGCTGGGAGAAATATCAATAACCTCAGATATACAGATGACACCACCCTTATGGCAGAAAGTGAAGAGGAACTAAAGAGCCTCTTGATGAAACTGAAAGAGGAAAGTGAAAAAGTTGGCTTAAAGCTCAACATTCAGAAAACTAAGATCATAGCATGTGGTCCCATCACTTCATGGTAAATAGAAGGGGAAACAGTGGAAACAGTGACAGACTTTATTTTTTGGGCTCCAAAATCACTGCAGATGGTAACTGTAGCCACGAAATTAAAAGACGCATGCTCCTTGGAAGAAAAGCTACGACCAACCTAGACAGCATATTGAAAAGCAAAGACATTACTTTGCCTACAAAGGTCCATCTAGTCAAAGCTATGCTTTTTCCAGTAGTCATGTATGGATGTGAGAGTTGGACTATAAAGAAAGCTGAGCACCAAAGAATGGATGCTTTTGAATTGTGGTGTTGGAGAAGATTCTTGATACTCCCTTGGATAGCAAGGAGATCAAACCAGTCAATCCTAGAGGAAATCAGTCCTGAATATTCATTGGAAGGATGGATGCTGAAGCTCCAATACTTTGGCCACCTGATGAGAACTGACTCATTGGAAAAGACCCTGATGCTGGGAAAGATTGATGGCAGGGGAAGAAGGGGATGACAGAGGATGAGGTGGTTGGATGGAATAAGGGACTCCATGGGCATGAGTTTGAGCAAGCTCTGGGGATTGCTGATGGTCAGGGAAACTTGGTGTCCAGCAGTTACTGGGGTTGCAAAGAGTTGGACATGACTGGTTGGCTGAACTGAACTGTGCATAGGCTTCAGTACTGTGCTATTGGGGCATTTACAGGCTTAATTTTTTTATTTGCTTACATGAGCTGTCAAGGAATTAAAGTCATCTCCCTCTAATGGCCTCCTCATTAAGTTAATTTAACACTTGTATTCAATCGTACTACTTTTCCTTTCCAGACTGAGACTCATTTACATTGCCGGAAGGCTACTAATGTTCCTCTGCATTATCAGGGTGTTATAATTGAATTGATCTGTAGAACCCCAATTCTCTACACCAGGATCATTTGGTCTCTCAACAAATGACTCTCCCTGGGTTGTAAGAGGAAATTTTTCTTATAGTGATTGTTCAGGGAGTGACATGAACCATTTCAATCCAATTCTTTAGAAAGTCACAAAATTAGTATTCATTTCTTCACTCAGCATCAGCTACAGAAATAGCAAAATGGGCAGAAATAACAACTTAGGGGTATGAGAATGGGCTACTCAACCTAGATGCCCATCAGCAGACGAATGGATGAGGAAGCTGTGGTACATATATACCATGGAATATTACTCAGCCATTAAAAAGAATTCATTTGAATCAGTTCTAATGAGATGGATGAAACTGGAGCCCATTATACAGAGCGAAGTAAGCCAGAAAGATAAAGACCATTACAGTATACTAACACACATATATGGAATTTAGAAAGATGGTAGCGATAACCCTATATGCAAAACAGAAAAAGAGACTCAGATGTATAGAACAGATTTGTGGACTCTGTGGGAGAAGGCGAGGGTGGGATGTTTCAAGAGAACAGCATCAAAACATGTATATTATCTAGGGTGAAACAGATCACCAGCCCAGGCTGGGTGCATGAGACAAGTGCTCGGGCCTGGTGCACTTGGAAGACCCAGAGGGATGGGGTAGAGAGGGAGGTGGGAGGGGGGACCGGGATGGGGAATACATGTAAATCCATGGCTAATTCATTTCAATGTATGACAAGAACCACTGCAATGATATAAAGTAATTAGCCTCCAACTAATAAAAATAAATGGAAAAAAAAAAAAAAGAGAATGGCCTACTACAAATTAACCCCTATGCCATAAGGATAATTTTAAGGTTTTTATTTTATTTCATTTGAGATATCTGAGAACTTTTTTTTTAGTTGGAGTATAGTTGCTTTACAATGTGTGCTAGTTTCTGTTGTACAGAGAAGCGAATCAGTTACCCTTACACACATATCCTTTCCCCCTGGTCCTCCCGTCCCCTCCATCCCACCTCTGCAGGTCATCAGACAGCACCAAGCTGGGCTCCCGATGCTCTGCAGGAGCTTCCCATAGCTATCTGTTTTATCTATAAAGTGTGTGTATGTCAATTCAGGCACATGAAAAGATGCTCAGCATCAACAAGCTGACTATTTTTGAGGAACTACAGACAGAAGAGAAGCTGTGAAAACAGTAGGAGGTACTCTTTTGTAAGGCAAATGTACACTTACAAGGGAAATCTCCCTCTATAAGGGTCTCTCTTAGTACCAGAAGGAAAAGGATATGATTCTAAATGACAGGACAGTTTTGCCAGTGAAGAAGGTAATGTCTCCAGAGCAACTTTAACCACATTTACTATGCTTTTCCAGTCACCTTTATAACTGTCTTCCCCTCTCCCAGTATCTTTCTTTTGTTTTTAGCTGAAGCTGGTCTTTAAAGTGTCAGTTAATGTCATCAGGAAGAATTCTCACTTTTCCTTTCCTGGATATCTCTCACCTGTATCTGGGTTATAGATGACAATAAATGTATGTTTATTTTTCTTTTATTGATCTGCCTTTTATTACAAGGGGGTCTCAGTCAAAAACTCAGAAGGGTATTGAGAAAATTATTTTTGCTCCCTACACTGTATATTTAAAAGCCAGGGAAATGCCTGGTTTCTTGAGAGGTTTGTTATGGATTTTCTTTTGGAACTCATGTATCATGTAAAGTACAGCTTTCATTTTTGCTCTAACCTCTTACATAGCAATTAAATTTATGATTCAGTTTGAAAAACTGTTTTTTTCACAGCCTGGATATCACTGTATTAGTGTTCTATTCCTAATTCAAAAAAGGATTCAGTAAAATAATTACCCTCTAATGAAAATTAAATTTAAAAAAATTCATATTCTACTATTATGCTCCTGATTATTTTTACTTATTATTTTCTGTTTCACTATGGCTTAACCAAATCCTCTGACAAAAATGTGCAAAATTCATAAATAAGTTATAGAAGGTCAATTATTGGGAATTTTAATAATTATTTCATATGGTAAACTAAACATATTGTAAGAGTCTGAAATTTTTTGATTTTTGAATGGGTTTTGAATGAGATAATTTCATGAAGCAAAAGGTCAAGACTGCTTAGTTCCTACTATTTTGAAAATGAATATGATTTAGAAAAAAGAGAAGCTCTATACAGTCAGCAAAAACAAGACTGGGAGCTGACTGTGGCTTAGATTATGAACTCCTTATTGCAAAATTCAGACTTAAATTGAAGAAAGTAGGGAAAACCATTAGACAATTCAGGTATGACCTAAATCGAATCCCTTACGATTATACAGCAGAAGTGACAAATAGATTGAAGGGATTAGATCTGATAGACAGAGTACCTAAGAACTTTGGATGGAGGTTTGTGACATTGTACAGGAGACAAGACCATCCCCAAGAAAAAGAAATTCATAAAGGCAAAATGGCTGTCTGAGGAAGTTTTACAAAGAGCTGTGAAAAGAAAAGAAGTGAAAGGCAAAGGAGAAAAGGACAGATATACCCATCTAAATGAAGAGTTACAAAGAACAGCAAGGAGAGATAAGAAAGCCTTCCTCAATGATCAATGCAGAAAAATAGAGGAAAACAACAGAATGAGAAAGACTAGTGATCTCTCCAAGAAAACTAAAGATACCAAGGGAACATTTCATGCAAAGATGGGCTCGATAAAGGGCAGAAATGGTATGGACCTAACAGAAGCAGAGGATATTAAGAAAAGGTGGCAAGAATACACAGAAGAACTGTACAAAAAAGATATTCAAAACCCAGATAACCATAATGGTGTGATCACTCACCTAGAACCAGACATCCTGGAATGTGAAGTCTAGTGGGCCTTAAGAAGCATTACTATGAACAAAGCTAGTGGAGGTGATGGAATTCCAATTGAGCTATTTCAAATCCTAAAAGATGATGCTGTGAAAGTGCTGCACTCAATATGCCAGCAAATTTGGAAAACTCAGCAGTGTACACAGGAGTGAAAAAAATCAGTTTTCATTCCAATCCCAAAGAAAGGCAATGCCAAAAAATGTTCAAACTACTACACAATTGCACTCTTCTCACATGCTAGCAAAGTACTGCTCAAAATTCTGCAAGCCAGTCTTCAACAGTATATGATCCATGAACTTCCAGATGTTCAAGCTGGATTTAGAAAAGTCAGAAGAACCAGAGATCAAATTGCCAAAATCTGTTAGACAGTTGAAAAAGCAAAAGAGTTTTAGAAAAACATCTACTTCTGCTTTATTGATGATGTTAAAGACTTTGATTGTGTGGATCACAACAAACTGTAAAATCCTTAAAGAGATAGGAGTACCAGGCAACCTGCCCTGCCTCCTGAGAAATATGAATGCAGGTCAAAAATCAGCACTTAGAACTGGATGTGGGACAACAGACTGGTTCCAAATAGGAAAAGGAGTACATCAAGGTTGTATATTGTCACCCTGCTGATTTAACTTATATGCAGAGTGAATCATGTGAAATGCAGGGCTGGATGAAGCACAGGCTGGAACCAAGATTGCTGGGAGAAATATCAATAACCACAGATACACAGATGACACCACCCTTATGGCAGAAAGTGAAGAAGAACTAAAGAGCTTCTTGATGAAAGTGAAAGAGGAGAGTGAAAAAGTTGGCTTAAAGCTCAACCTTCAGAAAACTAAGATCATGGCATCTGGTCCCATCAATTCATGGCAAATAGATGAGGAAACAATGGAAACAGTGACAGACTTTATTTTCATGGGCTCCAAAATCACTGCAGATGGTGACTGCAGCCATGAAATTAAAAGAAGTTGCTCCTTGGGAAAAAAGTTATGACGAATCTAGACAGCATATTGAAAAGCAAAGACATTACTTTGCTGACAAAGCTCCATCTAGCCAAAGCTATGGCTTCTCCAGTAATCATGCATGGATGTTAGATTTGGACTATAAAGAAAGCTGAGCACTGAAGAATTGATGCTTTTGAACTGTGGCAGGAGAAGACTCTTGAGAGTCCCTTGGATGACAAGGAAATCCAACTAGTCCATCCTAAAGGAAATCAGTCCTGAATATTCTTTGGAAGCACTGATGCTAAAGCTGGAACTCCAATACTTTGTCTACCTGATGCGAAGAAGTGACTCATTTGAAAAGACCCTGATGCTGGGAAAGACTGAAGGCAGGAGGAGAAGGGCACAACAGAGGATGAGATGGTTGAATGGCATCACCACTCAATGGACATGTGTTTGAATAAGCTCCAGGAGTTGGTGATGCACAGGGAAGCCTGGCATTCTGCAGTTTATGGTGTTGTAAAGAGTTGGACACAACTGAGTGAATGAGTTGAACTGAACTGAACTGATGATTTAGAACCTGACTCAATGACCCACTTATAATTTTCTTTTTTTTTTTAATCCCCTGATATGTTCTTATGCCTTTTTTATTGCATATCTTTAAAAGAGTGCATGTATGTGTGTATTGGTCATTCAGTCATATCCACCCCTTTGTGACCCCATGGACTGTAGCCCACCAGACTCCTCTGTCCATGGGATTCTCCAGGCACGAATACTGGAATGGATTGCCATTCTCTTCTCCAGGGAATCTCCAGACCCAGGGATTGAATCCAGGATATTCCACATTGTATACTAATTCTTTACTGACTGAGCTACCACAATGCTTAGCAAAATTTAAAAAAAGAAGAAAATACACAATAAATTGAACAAAATCAGTTCTAACCTCATTTTTGTTTTGAACTGAATGCAATATAGCACCATCAACATAAAAAGTGACAGGAAAGGCAGAGGCTTATTAAAAATATATTATCTTTACAGTTTTACATGCATTAAACATGTCAACCCTTTTCCAATTGTTTTACTTTCTCAGCCTGAAACAGAAGGGAATTCAACAGGGAAATATCTCTTGTGCCAGGGTTCCACTGAGTTATTGCATTTCCTAATCCAAAAAGCAGGTTTCATTATTTTATTTGACAACGAATCTTGTTAAATGTCTGTGTTATTTTTTTCTTCTGAAATCAGAGAGCATACATTTTTCCTAATATTACTCAACAATCATTAAAACATAGTATAATTTCTATACATATATTCCTTGCCAGCTCTTTCTAAGTTTGTTTTGAAGTGCGGACTTTGCAAAGATGAAATGAATAGGACAACACAAAGCCAAAGAGACGTGTAGGCTAAACGTATAGGAAGATGACAGCTGCCTAACAGACTCTGGGTTAATCCTTCTGCTCACGGTGATTTTAAGATGGTTGCCCTCCACTGACTGTCCCAAATTTTCCACCAGGGAACACGCTCATGGCTACTTTATCCTTTAGAGACATTATTATCCATCTATGCCGGGTCCCTCTCCCCACTACCTGTATTGTCCATATTTATGTTCAACTGGTTGAGTTTTATACTACTCTCTCACAAGTCATTTGGATTTTAACTAGAGAAAGAATGATAAAAATACTAGTAGAATGACTTTTTAGAATGCTGTATGGATTGTGAAAAAATTTTAAGGGGTGGATACATCTTTAAAATCTTGCCACATGAAAAATTAGTATTAATTCTGTCAGTGCTTACCAGTAATCTAGGAAGATGAAGAGAAGTATCCGCCGCCAGTGGAGGCAAATTCATGTACCTTTTAAATTTGGTATTTTACCCACTCCAGTCCTCTCGCCTGGAAAATCCCATGGACGGAGAAGCCTCGTGGGCTGCAGTCCATGGGGTCGCTAAGAGTCGTACATGACTGAGCGACTTCACTTTCACTTTTCACTTTCACGCGTTGGAGAAGGAAATGGCAGCCCACTCCAGCGTTCTTGCCTGGAGAATCCCAGGGACGGGGGAGCCTGGTGGGCTGCCGTCTGTGGGGTCGCAGAGTCGGACACGACTGAAGCGACTCAGCAGCAGCAGCAGAGTTGAAATAAATATCTCTAGGAATAAATTATGACGTCCGATTTGTGGTGAACGTTTTGTAGCAATCTAGATGGCCAATTGGCTTAAATATTTTACCAAAAAATACCAGGTAGATGTTCAAAGATATATTGCAAAGAAAGGTTTAATAACATTGGGAAAATACACAAGATCTATTACTATATGAGTAAAATAGGGGCAGGCTTCCCAGGTGGCACTAGTGGTAAAGAACCCACCTGCCAATGGAAGAAACATGAGAGACTTGAATTCAGTCCCTAGATCAGGAAGATTCCCTGGAGGAAGACATGGCAAACCTCCCCCCCACACACACACACAGCGTTCTCACCTACAGAATCCCATGAATAGAGGTACCTGACAGATTATGGTCCATGTGGTCACAAAGAGTTGGATGAGACTGACGAAACTTAGCAAATAGGGTCAAATATACATAAAACTTTCCAAATGTATAGAAGTAGCAAGGTCATAAGTGCATGCAGAAAGAAAAATAAAACACTCAAAAATATTTACTTTCTCTTCTCTATCAAAAAATACAATTTATTTTTCTCCCTTAAATATTGTTTCTTAATGGAAAAATTCTATTATTCTATTTTTTTCTGAATTCTAACTTCATTTTGAAGCATATACTAATTGAGACACCATAGTTTTTGATGAATCCCTAATTCCTTTCCCTATTAAAATCTGAGATGCCTGAATCTCATCTGAATACCTCAAGTTCATGACAACAATTTTGACCAATAAAAGAAAATACATTACCAGTGGCAGTGACCATCAGCCTCTATCAAAGAACCTTACATCAATAGGCTGCTTCCTGATTTATGAATATCAATTAAACCTCTGCTAATGTAGCAAGAAATTGAAAAGCAGTAATTTTCTTTCAGAACTTGTGGCCAGGAGATAAGCAGAACAAAGGGCCACTGATATAAGGAGAGAAAACCATTATAAAGAAAGATTATTTTTCATAATAGTGTAGCAAATTCTGGCAAATATCTGTGACCCACAAAAGTCATCAACATACATTTCTTTCACTAAGTTTATCTTGGACAGGTAGAATCTGACCCAAAATAAGAGAGCAATACTGCACGCAATACTGTCTTCTAGACTCACATTCAGGAAGTTGTGATGATGCCACATTTCAGGCATCACCGATGCTTTAGTTTTATTAATATACCAGCCTTTTGTCAAAATCAGTCAGCCAAGGTAAAGGCACTTCCCTTCGAGGGGCACTTAAATGCAACTTTTACCATAAAGTTTCTTCAGGTCAGGACCTTCATCTGTTTTATTGACTATCAAAAGTTTACCATGTAGTTTAAATGTTATATTTTATCTGAAGAATAATCCAATAGCAAAGCGCTATTATTTTCATTTTATACATGCAAAAGCTGATACTTAAAGAGATTCTTTGACTTCCTAGGAAGACGTATCACTTAGATGTAGAGTCCATAGCTTCCAGCTTAATGTGTGATGCTTTCCACTGTATCCTAGTGTCTTAAGGCTAGAGGAATGATCTTTAAGATTGCGAGGCATTGTCAACATTTTCAACGCTTCCTACATCTTTAGGCTTTTCAGTTCAATATACTACTTATTTTTAAATTGATAGACAATGTAATTGACTTACTTGACTCTATATTTTTTCATCAAAACAGATATCCCTCCTTTTCTTCCCCCATCAGTTCCACTGGTTATATTTTTAACATCTCAAGCTCCAGTTTCATCTTTGAAGTTTACCCGTAGTACAGGTTGACTAGTCTATGTTGTTTTCATTCTCTTGTGAAATTCTCTATAGAATTTCTTACTTACACATTTATGTGTAATTAATATCTTTTGAGATTTGTTTTATTCACTTCAGTTTCCTTTCTTGTGGCTTCTTTATCTTTCTAAAGTTTAATGCTTCTCATTTGTCTTAAATATTAATATATTTGTAACATACACTATTTATTCAATGCTTATTAGCAATGTGTTTCAGAAAATATATTAAATGCTTTAAAGTGTTCTCATGTAATAACAGCAAAATTGCCAGAGGTTGACAGTGTTATATTACTCCTTTTTGAAATTTAAATGGCACCCCACTCCAGTACTCTTGCCTGGAAAATCCCACGGAGAAGCCTGGTACGCTACAGTTCATGTGGTCGCGAAGAATCCGACAGGACTGAGACACTTCACTTTCACTTTTCACTTTCATGCATTGGGGAAGGAAATGGCAACCCACTCCAGTGTTCTTGCCTGGAGAATCCCAGGGACAGGAGCCTGGTGGGCTGCCTTCTATGGTCGCACAATGTCGGACACGACTGAAGCGACTCAGCAGCAGCAGCAAACAGAAGCTCAGTGAGATTCAGTAAAAAGCTTCAAAGCTAGTATATTGTGGTGGAAAAAAATGTTTCTAGATTTACTCTGAAGAGAAATCACAAAACTAAAAATTTTAATGTTTGAGAGTAACTTTAGAAGCTGGAGAAACCTTCACAAATCACAAAGAGATTTCCTGCCTACTTTTCTTATGCATATCTGGGGCCCAAACTGTCTCTTATAAAAAATTATACCATCTAATTTTTTAAATGTCCTATGATAAAAAATAAACAGCAAGGAATAAATGCACACATCTTTTTTCTTTTTTGCAGAAAACAAAACAATATTGCCTTGTGCCTACACTTTGAAAGCTAATTGCAAACAACACTTTGAAGTATCCCAGAAATGTTCTCACTGAGAGTGCTTAAATTTCCATCATTGGTCTTTCTTCTAAATATTTAAGAGTATCCTCTAAATCTTAGTTAACCTGGAGTAGAGAGAGTGAAGTCGCTCAGTCGTGTCTGACCCTTTGTGACCCCATGGACTGTAGCCTACCAAGCTCCTCCGTCCATAGAATTTTCCAGGCAAGAGTACTGCAGTGGATTGCCATTTCCTTCTCCAGTTAACCTGGAGGTTAGCCTAAATTAATTCCAGAGAATTCACCCAGAAAAAAGCATCGGGTGGTCCACAGACAGAGAGGAGGTATGGTTCAGGAGGAGACTGGTTGTGGTAATTCAGTTTCTCCCCTCATTTTATCAGGTAGTACAAGTTTACTAATCTGAAGTCAACACAAGAACTGGCTCTTTCCAAAAGGCTTTTCTTTTCTAAATAATCTGATTTCGCAACCAGAAAGCTCCAAGTGTTACAAAGTGGCCTAGGAATTCACTTTTCCCTCTGTGTATAAATGGATGGATGGATGGCATGCATGCTCAGTTCTGTGTGACTCTTTGTGACCCTTTGGTACTCCACCAGGCTTCTCTGTCCATGGAGTTTTCCAGGCAAGGATGCTGGAGTGGGTTGCCATTTCCTACTCCAGGGGATCTTCCTGACCCAGGGCTTGAACTTATGTCTCTCTCATTCCCTGCATTGGTAGGCAGATTCACAGTATTAAAAGAGGCATTCCTCTAACAAGCCAATTTCATGTTACATGACCCTCATATTTCTGACTTTACCACAGTTCTGCAGATTGAGAACTCAAGGAGTAATGCATCATCTTCTATGTGTTTATTACTTCTCTCCCAGTGTTCCCTATCTTAGATTTATCATGTGCTGTACTGGTGAGGTGTATGCCCATGCCCTCATAGCAAGATGGTTCATCCAATCAACATTTAGTGGGTAATCACCAAAACTCAGGCAGGATAGCAGGCTCTGGGAGCATAGTGATAAGACATAGCACTTTATGGAGCACGTAGTCTTGTGGAAGACAATAAATAAATGAATATAATACAACTTACCAATAACATACAGCATCTTTGAACAGGGGCCACAGGGTCTATAACTGAAAGCAGTTTTATCCCTCTGCTGGGAGCAGCTCTTAGTAAAAAAAAACGAAAATGTTGTCAGGGCCCAGGGGAGGTGGGGGGTCTTCCACACAGAGAGAACCGAATACAAAGACTCATGGATTTTAAAATTCCAGAGATGCTCCCTGGCCACTTATGATTCTTTGGAAGGAAGGAATGGTCCAGGAATTACAAGGCGTTGCTGTTTTAAGGAATATGCCGGATGACTTTCATTCTCTAGTATTTTGGGAACCAGTCTTTCAAAGTGTTCTAAAACTCTTCATTGTATACATCTATCTCCTGCTATCTATTACATTTCCTGTTCTTTAATTTTTCCTTTTCCTATTTTTTCTATACCCATGTTATATCTTTCTGATGAAGGATCTTATCACCACCCAGACAACTATGGTTATAAAATTTTTCATTAAGGGAACAACAAATGTGACTCGGGGCTCAGGGGTTTCTTATGTAGCAGAAGATGAAGTTAATTAGCAATATATATATAGATGAAAATTGAGTTGTCACTGTTGTAATGAAATCAACTACAGCTAAGCTGGGGAGATAAGGTTACAAGCTAAAGTTTAAAAAAAAAGGAGCAGACATTTGAATTACCGTTACCCTTGGGCAATAAGAGAAATTATAGTTGGATTCCCAAGTATTGAGTTCTGTCCACTCATTTAATGACTAATACATAAAACCTTGCATAAAAATGCTTAATAACCAATTCTATCAAAAGAACAATATTAATAATAGTAATTGTAAAATTTAATTTTATTTATTTTAGTAAAAATAAAAATTTAATTTTAGTAATCAACTTGTGTTGGGAGTTTACTATGAGCAAAGCATGGTGCTAAGTATTTACCTTCATTATATCATTCAATTCTCACTGGAATTTAATGCTATTCCTGTTATTTTTCCTATTCTGTAGAGATTGTGAAGGTAAGATTTGAATTTAGAAAGAAAGTAGCACAGATACTCAAAATTAGTAAACGCTCCCAGTGATTGTTGCTGTTCAGTTGCTAAGTCGTGTCTGACGTTTGGCAAGCCCGCGCACTGCAGCATGCCAGGCTTCCCTGTCCTCCACTATCTCCCAGACTGCTCAAGTTCATGTCCGTTGAGTCAGTGATGCTGTCTAATCATCTCATCCAGTGATTAATAACCAATCATCCCAGTGATTCAGACTATTTCAATTCATTCTCATGTTTATTCTGCTTTAACCAGATATATTTTTAATTATTAAACTGTACCAAAATAGATGTACTAACAAGCAGAGAGTACAATGTTTTTCTTCTGAATGTACTTGTGTACTGTTTTAATTTATGCACTATCATGGAATGATAGTGACATTAACGTACTTTACAAACTAAACATAGTTTCTTCAATTGGAAAAATAGGCTTGCTCCAGTAGAGCTAAAAGTCATGAATTCTAGAGTAGATGCTATAAACTAGAAGTTTAGTTCACTACAGTTCATCAATGTTGGAGACTTGCACAATGAGAAACAAAAATCAATGAGTCAGTCACTTGCATTGAAATTAATTGATTAATGGTAGATTACACCAACAATTTTTTTTTCCACTCCTCGTGTGACCCTGTTAATTAGGAAAATTATTTGTGCTCATTAGAAATTTTAAATAAATTCATTTGCTTCCTGAATATGTTGACCTAGCACAGATATATCTGTTAAAACATACACATTTTAGAACTGACTCTTTCTAATGAAACTGCAAGTGATCTCCGACAAGTCAACTTCTTTCTCTAATTTTCAGTCACTAACATAAGAACCACCTTTGATTAAATGAGAAAAAAAAAAGACTTAATTTGTTTTCTGTAAAATTTATATGACTTGATTTTTCTATAATTGATTTTTTGCATCCATTCAGACCAACAATTTCCCATATTAACACAATTGTCAGAAAGAAAAGAATGCATTGAGACATCTATATTTTTAAAACTTTTTTTTTTCCATTTATTTTTATTAGTTGGAGGCTAATTACTTTACAATATTGTAGTGGGTTTTGTCATACATTGACATGAATTAGCCATGGATTTACATGTATTCCCCATCCCGATCCCCCCTCCCACCTCCCTTTCCACCCGATCCGTCTGGGTCTTCCCAGTGCACCAGGTCCGAGCACTTGTCTCATGCATCCAACCTGGGCTGGTGATCTGTTTCACCCTAGATAATATACATGTTTCGATGCTGTTCTCTCGAAACATCCCACCCTCGCCTTCTCCCACAGAATCCAAAAGTCTGTTCTATACATCTGAGTCTCTTTTTCTGTTTTGCATATAGGGTTATCGTTACCATCTTTCTAAATTCCATATATATGTGTTAGTATACTGTATTGGTCTTTATCTTTCTGGCTTACTTCACTCTGTATAATGGGCTCCAGTTTCATCCATCTCATTAGAACTGATTCAAATGAATTCTTTTTAATGGCTGAGTAATATTCCATGGTGTATATGTACCACAGCTTCCTTATCCATTTGTCTGCTGATGGGCATCTAGGTTGCTTCCATGTCCTGGCTATTATAAACAGTGCTGCTATGAACATTGGGGTGCACGTGTCTCTTTCAGATCTGGTTTCCTCAGTGTGTATGCCCAGAAGTGGGATTGCTGGGTCATATGGCAGTTCTATTTCCACTTTTTTAAGAAATCTCCACACTGTTTTCCATAGCGGCTGTACTAGTTTGCATTCCCACCAAGAGTGTAAGAGGGTTCCCTTTTCTCCACACCCTCTCCAGCATTTATTGCTTGTAGACTTTTGGATAGCAGCCATCCTGACTGGCGTGTAATGGTACCTCATTGTGGTTTTGATTTGCATTTCTCTGATAATGAGTGATGTTGAGCATCTTTTCATGTGTTTTTTAGCCATCTGTATGTTTTCTTTGGAGAAATGTCTGTTTAGTTCTTTGGCCCATTTTTTGATTGGGTCATTTATTTTTCTGGAGTTGAGCTGGAGGAGTTGCTTGCATATTTTTGAGATTAATCCTTTGTCTGTTGCTTTCTTTGCTGTTATTTTCTCCCAATCTGAGGGCTGTCTTTTCACCTTGCTTATAGTTTCCTTTGTTGTGCAAAAGCTTTTAAGTTTCATTAGGTCCCATTTGTTTATTTTTGCTTTTGTTTCTAATATTCTGGGATGTGGGTCATAGAGGATCCTGCTGTGATTTATGTCGGAGAGTGTTTTGCCTATGTTCTCCTCTAGTTTTATAGTTTCTGGTCTTACGTTTAGATCTTTAATCCATTTTGAGTTTATTTTTGTGTATGGTGTTAGAAAGTGTTCTAGTTTCATTCTTTTACAGATGGTTGACCAGTTTTCCCAGCACCACTTGTTAAAGAGGTTGTCTTTTTTCCATTGTATATCTTTACCTCCTTTGTCAAAGATAAGGTGACCATAGGTTCGTGGACTTATCTCTGGGCTTTCTATTCTGTTCCATTGATCTATATTTCTGTCTTTGTGCCAGTACGATACTGTCTTGATGACTGTGGCTTTGTAGTAGAGTCTGAAGTCAGGCAGGTTGATTCCTCCAGTTCCATTCTTCTTTCTCAAGGTTACTTTGGCTATTCGAGGTTTTTTGTATTTCCATACAAATTGTGAAGTTATTTGTTCTAGTTCTGTGAAAAATACCATTGGTAGCTTGATAGGGATTGCATTGAATCTATAGATTGCTTTGGGTAGTATAGCCATTTTGACAATATTGATTCTTCCAATCCATGAACGCGGTATATTTCTCCATCTGTTTGTGTCCTCTTTGATTTCTTTCAAGAAACAAGAAAAAAGTCAAATAAATAACCTAACTCTACACCTAAAGCAATTAGAGAAGGAAGAAATGAAGAACCCCAGGGTTAGTAGAAGGAAAGAAATCTTAAAAATTAGGGCAGAAATAAATGCAAAAGAAACTAAAGAAACCATAGCAAAAATCAACAAAGCTAAAAGCTGGTTTTTTTGAAAAAATAAACAAAATTGACAAAGCATTAGCAAGACTCATTAAGAAACAAAGGGAGAAGAACCAAATTAACAAAATTAGAAATGAAAATGGAGAGATCACAACAGACAACACTGAAATACAAAGGATCATAAGAGACTACTACCAGCAGCTCTATGCCAATAAAATGGGCAACTTGGAAGAAATGGACAAATTCTTAGAGAAGTATAACTTTCCAAAACTGAATCAGGAAGTAACAGAAGATCTTAACAAACCCATCACAAGCAAGGAAATTAAAACTGTAATCAGAAATCTTCCAGCAAACAAAAGCCCAGGACCAGACGGCTTCACAGCTGAATTCTACCAAAAATTTAGAGAAAAGCTAACACCTATATTACTCAAACTCTTCCAGAAAATTGCAGAAGAATTTAAACTTCCAAACTCATTCTCTGAGGCCACCATCACCCTAATTCCAAAACCAGACAGAGATGCCACAAAAAAAGAAAACTACAGGCCAATATCACTGATGAACATAGATGCAAAAATCCTTAACAAAATTCTAGCAAACAGAATCCAACAACATATTAAAAAAATCATACACCATGACTAAGTGGGCTTTATCCCAGGAATGCAAGGATTCTTTTATACCCACAAATCAATCAATGTAATACACCACATTAACAAATTGAAAGATAAAAACCATATGATTATCTCAATAGATGCAGAAAAAGCCTTTGACAAAATTCAACATCCATTTATGATTAAAACTCTCCAGAAAGTTAATTTAACTTTTATGTAATTGATGAACTATGAATTGTTTTCTCTTTCTATTAAAAAAATTGCAAAAAATATGATTATTTGTGAAGCTAATGATTATAGAGACAGTTTGTGTTAATCATAAAATCCCATGGATCAGAAATTGGTCATATGAGAGAAACTTATAATTAAGGAGAGTAAGTTAGAATATGTTTGAAATTTTTTTAATATTGAGCTCTATGACTGTATATTTTAGAGAATAATCCTTTATCTGTTGCTTTATTTGTAAGCATTTTCGCCATTCTGGAGGTTGTCTTTTCATCTTGTTTATGGTTTCTCCGCTGTGCAAAAGCTTTTAAGTTTAACTAGGTCCCATTTGTTTATTTTTTTAACTTTCATTACTCTAGGAGGTGGGTCAAAAAAGAACTTGCTCTGGCTATGTCAGAGAGTATTTTTCCTATCTTTTCCTCTAAAGTTTTAGAGTGTCTTTGTTTACATTAAGGTCTTTAAGTTATTTGAGTTTATTTTTGCATATGTTGTTAGTATTCTAATTTCATTCTTTTATATGTAGCTATCCAGCTTTCCCAACACCACTTATTGAAGAGGCTGTCTTTTCTCCACTGTGTATTTTTGCTTCTTTATCATAGACTAGGTGGACATAGGTGTGTGGGTCTGTCTCTGGGCTTTCTGGGAAGACCTATACAGATGTCTCTCCAGAGAAGACAGATATATAGATGGCCAAGAAGCACATGAGAAGATGCTCATGATGACTATTAAAGGTATGCAAATCAAACACACAGTGAGGTATCACCTCACACCAGTCAGAATGGCTGTTGTCAAAAATATGTACAAATAATAAATGCTGGAGAGGGTGTGGAGAAAAGGAAGCCATCTTTCAGTGTTGGTGAAAATGTAAATTGATACAACCATTGTGGAGAACAGTATGGAGGTTCCTTAAAAGACTAACATAGAACTGCCGTACGACCCAGCAATCCTGCTGCTAGGCTTATATTTTGAGAAAACTATAATTCAAAAGGAAGCATGCACCTGCATGTTCCCTGCAGCACTGTTTACAACAGAGAGGGCAAGGAAGCGCCCTGAATGTCCAATGACAAATGAATAGATGAAGAAGACGTGCTGCGTACATACAATGGGGTATTATTCAGCCACTAAAAGGAGCATAGTAGGGTCATTTGTAGAACTATGGGTGAAACTAGAGTCTGTCATACAGAATGAAGTCAGGAAAAGAAAAATAAATATTGTATGTTAATGCATATATGTAGAATCTAGGGAAAAAAATGGCTGACATAAACTTATTTCCAAGAGAGGAATAGAGATGCCGATGTGGAGACCCAACATTGGTCATGAGGGGAATGGGAGAGTGGGATGAACTGGGAGACTGGATTGATGTATGTACAATACTATGTGTAAAGTAGATAGTTAGAGGGAACCGGCTTAAAGCACAGGAAGCCCAGCCCGGGGCTCTGTGATGATCTAGACAGGCGGATGGAGAGGGTTGGGAAGGAGGGCCAAGAGGAAGGGGATATATGTATGCATGTGTCTGATTCACTTTATTGTACAGAAGAAACTCACACACATTGTAAAGCAATTATATTCCAGTAAAGAAAATGGAAAAAAATATAGAGTATAAAATATAGTGGACAGCACTCCAGTATTCTTGCCTGGGAAATCCCATGGACAGAGGAACCTGGTGAGCTACAGTGCATGGGGTCACAAGGAGTCAGATACGACTGAGCATGAAGAGGTAGATGGATATTCTAACCCAAAAATACTCCAGTATCAAAGATAAAAAAATAAAAATACAAATATATATAATATTTAGTAGAAATAAATGGTACTTTTGGATGCCTAGCTTGAGTCTGCCAAACAACATTTTTATTCTTGAGCTTCATGCATAGGCAATGTAACCTTAACATTTATTTTTATGTGTAAATCCAAACCTCCGAATGATGCCAAAACAACTTTTGAACTCTAAAAGAAATATTCAGTGTTATTCAATAGCTCACCTTGATTTTTATCAGTTCAGAGTCTTAGATAACTAATGATTCTGGAAGGCATATTAAAGTATTAAAGAAAGTTCTATTTTTCAGAAACTGGCTATATACTAGTGATGTTGGTGACAGTTGACTAAGTACAGTCTAACTGTTGTTAGTGATTTACATTTTCAAACGCAGCAAAAGGGCACTCTACCACCAGTGAGCAATTCAACTACACAAATAGACTTGAAAGGGAAATATAAATTACCCTGAACAATTTGAACCACTGGAAAATAATATTACCATACAAAACATTCTAATTATCTCACAAAAGGCAGATTTACTTTAGAGCATGTGCTAAACGTGAAATGCTAACAGTTCTTTAAAATGCCAATTTCAGTAGACTAAATTTTAGCCATTGTATCTCATTATTCCAATTTTTGGTTTCTTTCTCCTTAGACTGAAAATTAAAACTGTTACTTTTCCACTGATTGCACCATAATTATTTTTTTTCTGAACTATCCACATATCATATAATGTATATTATTTAGATTGATTCTGGTGATATAGAAATAGAATTTAAAAAGTAAACTAATGTTGTATTTCCCAAATAGTGTTCCATGATACACTAGTTCTATAATATAGTCATCTTAAAGAATCAAATATCCCATAATTAAGTAATTTTGAAAGACTGTAAGTTGAAGTATGCAGCTTCCTTTAACAAATGTTAGCGCTAAATACTATACAGTTGACAGTTCAAAAATGTGGGTTTTTTGGATACTCAGACCCTCCACTGAGTAGATCTGCATATAACTTTACAGTCAGTCCCTCCCACTCCAAGGTTCAAAATCATGGATTGGATTTGACAAAACCATGGATCCTGCTGTATTCTGTTCAGTCACTCAGTTGTGTCTGACTCACTGTAACCCCATGGACTGCAGCAAGCCAGGCCTCCCTGCCCATCACCAGATCCTGGAGCTTGCTCAAACTCATGTCCATTGAGTTGGTGATGCCATCCAACCATCTCATCCTCTGTGGTCCCCTTCTCCTCCTGCCTTCAGTCTTTCCCAGCATCAGGGTCTTTTCTAATTGCAGCACTATTTACAATATAGAAGCATTTATTGGAAAAAAAAAATCCACCTGTAAGGGGACACATGCAATACAAAACTGATGTTGGTCAATGATCAATTGTATTTTCAATTCATTGGAAATTTATAAGGTGGGGTGTGCTTGTGTACTATGATACTTACTTACTGTAAGTACATTCTAATTATTATCTATCTTAAAATATAATTAAAATTCATCATGGATAACAACATAGATGGCTGCCATTTCACAGTTAACACAATACTTTAAGACACCAAATGACAAATATGGTGTGTGCCATATCACTGAAAAATGAAACTTTGTCAATCTGACTCCAAAGTTCATGCATCTAATCAAAGAGGTGCCCAACAACCTAAGGCACTGGAGAGTTGAAAACCTCAGACTTTGACTATTCCATTTGCAATTTTGTTGGATCTCAGGACTGATATTAAACTGCTAGTATGTTCATTTCAAAGCCTTATTTTGAGTTAAAAAATCAGCTATCAATCAGTTCAGTCACTCATTCATGTCCAACTTTTTGCAACCCCATGGACTGCAACATGCCAGGCTTCCCTGTCCAACACCAACTCCTGGAGCTTGCTCCAATTCGTGTCCGTTGAGTTGGTGATGCCATCCAACCATCTCATCTTCTGTTGTCCCCTTCTCCTCTTGCCTTCAATTTTTCCCAAAATCAAAGTCTTTTCCACTGAGTCTGCTTTTTTCATCATGTGGCCAAAGTATTGGAGCTTCAGCTTCAGCATCAGTCCTTCCAATGAATATTCAGGAGTGATTTCCTTTAAGATAGACTGGGTGGATCTCCTTGCAATCCAAAGGACTTTTGAAAGTCTTCTCCAACACCACAGTTTTCAAAAGCATCAATTCTTCAGTGCTCAGGTTTCTTTATAGTTCAAATCTCACATCCATACATGACTCCTGGAAAAACCATAGCTTAGACTAGATGGACATCTGTTGGCAAAATAATGTCTTTGTTTTTTAATATGCTGTATAGGTTGGTCACAGCTTTTCTTCTAAGGAGCAAGCATATTTTAACCTCATGGCTTCAGTCACAATCTGCAGTGATTTTAGAGTTCAAAAAAATGAAGTCTGTCCCTGTTTCCATTCTTTCCCCATCTATTTGCCATGAAGTGATGGGACCGGATGCCATGATCTTCATTTTCTGAATGTTGAGCTTTAAGCCAACTTTTTCACTTTCCTTTTTCACTTTCCTTTTTCACATTCATCAAGAGGCTCTTTAGGTCTTCTTTGCTTTCAGCCATAAGGGTGGTGTCATCTGGGTATCTGAGATTATTGATATTTCCCCCAGCAATTTTAATTCCAGCTTGTGCTTCATCCAGCCCAGCATTTCTCGTGATGTACTCTACATATAAGTTAAATAAGCAGGAAGACAGTATACAGCCTTGATGTACTCCTTTCTAGATTTGGAACCAGTCTGTTTCTCCATGTCCAGTTCTAACTGTTGCTTCTTGACATGCAAACAGATTTCTCAGGAGGCAGGTTAGTTGGTCTGGCATTCCCATCTGTTGAAGAATTGTCCACAGTTTGTTGTGAGCCACACAGTCAAAGGCTTTGGCATAGTCAATAAAGCAGAAGTAGATGTTTTTCTGGAATTCTCTTGCTTTTTTGATGATCCAATGGATAATGGCAATTTGATCTCTGGTTCCTCCGTCTTTTCTAAATCCAGTTTGAACATCTAGAAGTTCATGGTTCATTTACCATTGAAGCCTGGCTTAGAGAATTTTGAGCATTACTGTGCTAGCATGTGAGATGAGTGCAATCGTGTGGTAGTTTGATCCCTGGATTGGGAAGATCCCTTGGAGAAAGGAACAGCTACCCACTCCAGTATTCTGGCCTGGAGAATTCCATGGACTCTATAGTCCATGGGGTTTCAAAGAGTCAGACACGACTGAGTGACTTTCAATTTCACTTTGAACATTCTTTGGCATTGTCTTTCTTTGAGACTAAAATGAAAACTGACCTTTTCCAGTCCTGTGGCCACTGCTGAGTTTTCCAAATTTGCTGGCATATTGAGGGCAATACTTTCACAGCATCATCTTTTAGGATTTGAAATAGCTCAACTGGTATTCCATCACCTCCCCTAGCTTTGTTTGTAGTGATGCTTTCTGAGGTACACGACTTCCATTCCATGATGTCTGGCTCAAGGTGAGTGATCACACCATCATGGTTATCTTGGTCATGAAGACATTTTTTGTATAGTTCTCTGTATTCTTGACACCTCTTCTTAATAGCTTCTGCTTCTGCTAAGTCCATGCTGTTTCTGTTCTTTATTGTGCCCATCTTTGCATGAAACATTCCCTTGGTATCTCTGATTTTCTTGAAGAGATCTCTAGTCTTTCCCATCCTATTTTTTCATCTATTTCTTTGCTTTGATCACTGAGGAATGCTTTCTTATTTCTCCTTGCTATTCTTTGGGACTCTGCATTCATATGTGTATATCTCTGCATTCAAATGGGTAATCCCTTGACAAATAGATTAAAGGGCTTAGATCTGACAGACAGATGCCTGAAGAACTATGGATGGAGGTTCCTGACATTGTACAGGATGCCTTGATCAAGACCATCCTCTAATAAAAGAAATGCAAAAAGGAAAATGATTGTCTGAGGAGGCCTTACAAAGAGCTAAGAAATAATTCAGCTATATTGTTGTATAAATTATTCAGAGAAAATAAAGCATTTAAACCCACAGTGGCTATTAAATCTTTTCATTTTCTCCTTTAACTCCAGTAATGAATAACTAGCAAATTTTGATAAATGAGTAAATAAAAGAATGATAAACTATAGACAAATACTTTACAAGATGATTTGCTTTTTTTAATCATTATTTGAAAATAATTGTAGCACCCCTACACTTATGCATTATTAAAATTATCTTTTTTGTTTCCAGTTGTGATATAACTGACATAGAGTGCTTTATAATTTTAGGGTGTGCAGCATAATGACTATATATATATATATATATATATATATACATATATATATGTATATAAATATGAGTATATAAATATATATATATGTATATAGATCCAGGTCTCCCGCATTGCAGGTGGATTCTTTACTAACTGAGCCACAGGGGAAGCCCAAGAATACTGGAGTGGGTAGCCTATCCCATCACCAGCAGATCTTCCCAACCAAGGGGACAAACTGGGGTCTCCTGCATTGCAGGTGGATTCTATACCAACTGAGCTACAAGAGAAACCCATAATGACTCTGTGTGTGTGTGTGTGTGTGTGTGTGTGTGTGTGTATGCATCTTCTTTTTCCATCCACGTGTTGGTAGACACTTAGCTTGATTCCAAATTAATATACCTTGGCTATGATAAATAATGCTTCAACAAACAGAAGGTTGTGTACAGCTTTTAAAATTATGGCTTTTGTTTTCTTTGGATAAATACCCAATATTGGAATAACTGGATACTATGGCAATTCTATTTTTAATTTTTTGAGAAATATTCACACTATTTTTCAAGATGACTGCATTAACTTAATCCTACCAACAATGCAAGAGGGTTCCCTTTTCTCCACATCCTTGCTGACCCTTGTTACTTACTGTATTTTTTAAAAATAATAGTCATTCTGACAGGTGTGAGTTGATATCTCATCATGGTTTTAATTTGATTAGTGAGAATTAGTGATATTGAATATCTTTTCATGGGTCTCTTGGCCATATGTGTATCTCCTTGAAAAACATTGCATATTCAGGACCTCTGCTCTTTTCTCTAATGGGTGGTTCATTTTTTGCTGTTGAGTTGGGTGAGTTCTTTGTATATTTTTAATATTAACTCCTTATTAAATATATGCAAAAGCCCTCTCCCAGATCACCCTGTAATCTCTTGAAAAAGTCCTCTCCAATTCAGTAGGCAATATTTTCTCAATTTTTTGATATTTTTCTTTAATGTGCAAAATATTTCTAGCTTAATATAGTCCCATTTGTTCATTTTTGCATTTGGTTCCCTTGCCTTAGGAGACATAGTCAAAAGACCTATGTCAACAGTTGTATTGCCTAAGTTTTTTTTCTAAAGTGTTATGGTTTCAGGTCCTATCAGCTCAGTTCAGTCGCTCAGTCCTGTCCGACTCTGCAAACGCATGAATCACAGCACGCCAGGCCTCACTGTCCATCACCAACTCCCAGAGTTTACTCAAACTCATGTCCATTGAGACGCTGATGCCATTCAACTATCTCACCCTCTGTCATCCCCTTCTCCTCCTGCCCTCAATTTTTCCCAGCATCAAGGTTTTTTCAAATGAGTCAGCTCTTCGCATCAGGTGGCCAAAGTATTGGAGTTGCAGCTTCAGCATCAGTCCCTCCAATGAACATCCAGGACTGATCTCCTTTAAGATGTGGACAGGTTGGAACTCCTTGCAGTCCAAGGGACTCTCAAGAGTCTTCTCCAACACCACAGTTCAAAAGCATCAATTCTTTGGCACTCAGCTTTCTTTATAATCCAAGTCTCACATCCATACATGACCACTGGAAAAACCATAGCCTTGACTAGATGGAACTTTGTGGACAAAGTAATGTCTTTGCTTTTTAATATGCTGTCTAGGTTGGTCATAACTTTCCTTCCAAGGAGTAAGCGTCTTTTAATTTCATGGCTGCAGTCACCATCTGCAGTGATTTTAGAGCCCAGAAAAATAAAGTCAGCCACTGTTTCCCCATCTATTTGCTGTGAAGTAATGGGACTGGATGCCATGATCTTAGTTTTCTGAATGTTGAGCTTTAAGCCAACTTTTTCACTCTCCTTTTTCACTCAAGAAGCTCTTTAGCCTTTGCTTTCTGCCATAAGGGTGGTGTCATCTCCATATGACATCTCCATATGTCATCTCCAATAACCATAATCCAGGTTATTGATATTTCTCCCAGAAATCTTGATTCCAGCTGGTGATCCCTCCAGCCCAGCATTTCTCATGATGTACTCTGCACATAAGTTAAATAAGCAGGGTGACAATATACAGCCTTGATGTACTCCTTTCCTATTTGGAACCAGTCTGTTGTTCCATGTCCAGTTCTAACTGTTGCTTCCTGACCTGCATACAGGTTTCTCAAGAGGCAGGTCAGGTGGTCTGGTATTCTCATCTCTTTCAGAATTTTCCACACTTTATTGTGATCCACACAATCAAATGCTTTGGCATAGTCAATAAAGCAGACATAGATGTTTTTCTGGAACTCTCTTGCCTTTTCAGTGATCCAGCGGATGTTGGTTATTTGATCTCTGGTCCCTCTGCCTTTTCTAAAACCAGCTTGAATATCTGGAAGTTCATGGTTAATGTATTGCTGAAGCCTGGCTTGGAAAATTTTAAGCTTTACTTTACTAGCGTGTGAGATGAGTGCAATTGTGCAGTAGTCTGAGCATTCTTTGTGATTGAAATGAAAACTGACCTTTTCCAGTCCTGTGGACACTACTGAGTTTCCCAAATTTGCTGGCATATTGAGTGCAGCACGTTCACAGCATCATCTTCTAGGATTTGAAATAGCTCAACTGGAATTTCATCACCTCCACTAGCTTTGTTCATAGTTATGCTTCCTAAGGATCTTTAGACTTCACATTCCAGGATGTGTGGCTCTAGGTATTTAAGTCTTTAATCCATTTCAAGTGTATTTTTGTTGTGAAAAAAGAGTCTAGTCTGATTTTTTTGCATGTAACTGTTCAGTTTTCTCTATTAATGTATTGAAAACACTCTTTTCGCACTGTATACCCCTACTTCTTTTGTTGTAGATGTATTGATCCCATGAGCATTGGCTCATTTCTAGGATCTTTATTCTGTCCCACTGATCTTTCTCCACTTTTGCAACAGTACTGGTGGTGTTTCAGTCGCTAAGTCATGTCTGATTCTGGTGACTACATGGACTATAGCCTTTCAGGCCCCTTTCTTTTCATGACTATAGCTTTGTAATATAGTTTAAAATCAGGGCACATGATATCTCCATCTTTTCTCAAAATTGTTTTAGTGAATTGAGGTCTTTTTTGTTTCCATACAGATTTCAGAATTATCTCTTCTAGTTCCATGAAAAACATCCTCCATCATTTGAGAGAGATTATATGGAATCCAGAGTTCGCCTTGGGCAAATATGGTCATTATAACAATATTCAAAAATGTTGAATGAAAGTGGTGAGACTAGAAATCCTTGTCTGGTTCCTGATGTTAGAAAAAAAAATTCAGTTTTTTAGCAATGCAGTATGTTAGTTTTAGGTTTGTCAGATATGGTCTTTATTATGTTGAGGTACGTTCCCACTGTACCCATTTTGTTGAGAGTTGTTTGTTTTTTTTTTTTTAATAACTTGAAGCTAAGTGTTGTAAAAACTGTTTCTGTATCTATTCAGATTATGATATCCTGATTAGTCCTCATTTCAATAATCAATTTATAGTTCCTGAACCATTTTTGTACCCCTGGGATGAATCCCACTTGACTGTGATGTATGATACTTTTAATGTATTTTGGAATTTAATTTCCTATTATCTTGTTGAGGACATTTGTGTCTATATTTATCATTAATATTGGCCTGTAATTTTTGTTGTTGTCTTTTTGTTGTTGTATTTTTTGGTGTCAGGGTAACTCTGGCCTCACAGAATGAATTTGAAAGTGATCTTTCCTCTGCAATTTTAAAACATATTTAGAGAACGCTGAGGCCTATCCTGTGAGGCCTACTTCAGGCCTGTGAAGTATTGTCTTAGACTTTGGGTTGTTGAAAGCTTAAAAAACAGAAAAGTAAACTGATTCAATTCCATTGCTATTAATTGATCTGTTCATATTTTGTATTTTTTTTTTTCTGATTCAATCTTAGGAGAATGCACATTTCTCAGAATTTATCCATAACTTCTCAATTGTTCATTTTCTTAGGATGTTATTGTTCATGATAATATTGCATGATCCTCTGTATATCTGCAGTGTTGTTAATAAATTCTCCTTTTTCATTTATGATTTTATTTGAGCCCCCTATCTTTTTTTTCCCTTGATGTATCTGGCAAAATTGCATATCTTACTTAAAAAAAACAAAACTGTAAGTTGTTTATCCTATAGTTTAATTATTTAATAAGACTCAATGGAATTTTTATTTGAAAAAATCATATATATTCACAAAACTTTTGTGTGTCATTTTCTTGATTTATTTCCCTTAAGACAGAAGATGTTATATAACAATCAGGATTCTGATCACAGTGAATTTGTTTATAATGAAAATAACTCTCAAAATATTTGAAATTCCAACTCTGTCAAGTTGCCAATAGATATTTTTATAATATTTGCAACCATTTTAAAAAAGCATAAATAGACTAATTAAAAGTATAATAACAATAATTAAAAGGTAGATGTCAGTGTTGTGATTTATTTATATGTTTAATTGCAAATTAATTCACACAACTTTAAATTACAGAAAATGTATACTCAGCACCTTAAGTTTAACAGCTGGTAACATTTTACCACATTTAATTTGAACCTTTTTAAATTTTGAAAATGGAAAATATGGTTAAAAGCAAAACATCTCATCAGAAATAAAAAGCAAATATAATCATTTGTTTTACTCTCATATTTGTATGTATATTGTGAAATTAAAAGTATAATATAATTTAAAAGTATAATATAATTCAAAATATATCATTGTTTTAACTTTACAATTACAAGACTCATATTGCACCTACTTTTTAATCAATTGTTTATTTTTCTCAGAATTACTTTTCCAATATTCATGTGTATAATGTTTATTCAATTCAACTGCTGAATTAAATGTCAGTGTTTGGGAACCTATTAATTTAAAATACATTTATTTATCGTCTAATGGACAATTTTGCTAGTCTACAGTTTTAACTTACAAATCATGTAGGAACACTATTAATCATACCCCCATATGAATGCAAATGAAAAGGCTGAGTTCTAACTCTATATCTCTTCTTTTGATTAAAATAATAATTAAAAAATTCATCCATGAAGTGATTTTAATAGTTATAATCTAACCATAGAGAAGTATTTTATTACTACAATGTTCTTAAAAAAATTTTGCTTTATCAGAGATGTTCATCTTTTTAAACTTATGAATATGAAATATCCTGATTTATAGACCTATACACTTTGAATATTTATTGCAAACTCAGGATTTTTTTTAAACTGAGTTTTTATATTTTTGGATCTGTTCTCCTAATAGGTTACTTTAATGTTTTTTTTTTTTGGGGGGGGGTTTGATCCTTGGGTTGGGAAGATCCCCCAGAGAAGGAAATGGCAACCCACTCCAGTATTCTTGCCTGGAGAATCCTATGAACGGAAGAGCCTGGAAGACTACAATCTGTGATGTCTCAAAGGGTCGGACACAACTAAGTGAGTAACACTTTCACTTTGATAGTTTATTTATCACATTATATTACCTTCAAGGGTACAGCATAGTAATTCAGTATTTCTATAGAACATACTAGGTTTAAAGCTATTCTAAAAAAATGGCTATAATTCCCTGGGTTGTACAATACATCCTTGTAGCTTATCTATTTTTACATACAGTAGGTGATATTTTATTTTATTTTATTTTGATGTGGA
Organism: Odocoileus virginianus; assembly: GCF_023699985.2. Lineage (NCBI taxonomy): Eukaryota > Metazoa > Chordata > Mammalia > Artiodactyla > Cervidae > Odocoileus > Odocoileus virginianus. The sequence continues at coordinate 64,180,814 of NC_069686.1, read as the reverse complement.
CCATTTTTAAAGCCTTATGGAATTTGATTATGTTGCTTCTGTTTTATATCTTGTTTTTTGGCCATGAGGTATGTGAGATCTTAACTTCCTAAACAGGAATTGAACCCACACCCCATACATTGGAAGGTGGAGCCTTAACCACGGCATTGTCCCTCACCCCTCACTCTCCCTACCATTAACCACTAGCTTTTTTTTTTTTTTTAATATATATATATGAGTCTGTTTCTCCTTAGTTATATATATATATATATATATATATATATATATATATATATATTTTATAGATTCCACATATAAGTGATATCATACACTATTTGAGTTTTTCTGATTAATTTCACTAAGCATAATATTCTCTAGGTCCATCCATGTTGCTACAAATAGTATAATTCCACTCTTTTTATGGCTGAATAACATTCCCATAAATGTATACATGGACCACATCTTCTTTATCCATTTGTCTGTTGATGAACAAATAGGTTGCTTCTGTATCTTAGCTACTGTAAATAATACTGGCCTGTGAGTACTTTTCAAATAAGTGTTTTCTCCAGGGGCATACCCAGGAGTAGAATTGCTGAGTCATTAGGTAGTTCTATTATTTCTATTTGAAGTTTTCTAGGAACCTCCATACAATTTTCCTAAGTGACAGTACCAATTTTAATTCCTATGTATTTTCCTTTTCATATGTATAAGACAAATCATTTTTATATTTTCTATTCACTCACTAAAAGGATTTTTCCTTTTTTGCCCATCTCACATATATCTAAAGCAGCATATTGCCATTTATGATATGTATTTAATGTTTTTTGAGTTATTAATCAGAATACAGTTATTAATTTTTGTGTATAAAAAACAACTAATATATATTGTGCTTTTGAAAAGAGGCCTACATTATTTCTAATTCTGCAATTTTAATTACTAATAAAAATTTAATAACAGGACAAAAGTTATCCATGCATGAGGGCAAATATAAGCTGTCAATGTTATCTATGACGTTTTTATTCTAGTACAGTATTAGGATATAAACTGCAATTTGTGCTCACAGTTCAGTTCAGTCGCTCAGTTGTGTCTGACTTTTTCTGACAACTGTGACAATCATGGACTGCAGCACGTCAGGCATCCCTGCCCATCACCAACTTTCAAAGTTTACTCAAACTTATGTCCATCAAATCAGTGACGCCATCTAACCATCTCATCCTCTGTCATCCCCTTCTCTTCCTGCCTTCAATCTTTTCCAGCATTAGGGTCTTTTCTAATGACTCAGTTCTTTGCATCAGATGGGCAAAGTACTGGAGTTTCAGCTTCAGCATCAGTCCTTCCAGTGAATATTCAGGACTGATTTCCTTTAGGATGGACTGGTTGGAACTCTTGGCCACTGCTAAGTTTTCCAAATTTGCTGGCATATTGAGTGCAGCACTTTCACAGCATCATCTTTCAGGATTTTAAATAACTCAACTGGACTTCCATTGTGAAAATGATGCTTTCTGAGGCTCATTTGACTTTGCATTCCAGGATATCTGGCTCTAGGTAAGTGATCACACCATCATGATTATCTGGGTTATATAGATTTTTTAGTACAGTTCTTCTGTGTATTCTTGCCACCTCTTCTTAATAGCTTCTGCTTCTGTTTGGCCCATACCATTTCTGTACCCATTATTGTATGATATTTTCACTTTGTGTCTCTAATTTTATTGAAGAGATCTCTAGTCTCTTCCATTCTATTGTTTTCCTCTATATCTTTGTATTGGTCATTGAGGAAGGCTTTCTTATCTCTCCTTGCTATTCTTTGGAACTCTGCATTCAAATGGTATATCTTTCCTTTTCTCCTTTGTCGTTCACTTCTCTTCTTTTCTCAGCTATTTGTAAGGCCTCCTCAGGCAGCCATTTTGCCTTTTGGCATTCCATTTTCAAAGATGGTCTTGATCACCACCTCCTGCACAATGTCACGAACCTCTGTCCATAGTTCTTCAGGCACTCTGTCTATCAGATCTAATCACTTGAATCTATTTGTCACTTCCACTGTATAATTGTAAGGGATTTGATTTGGGTCATACCTAAATGGTAGGGGTTTTCCTTATTTTCTCTAATTTAAGTCTGAATTTGGCACTAAGGAGTTCATTATCTGAGCCACAGTCTGCTCCTAGTCTTGTTTTTGCTGACTGTATAGAGCTTCTCCATTTTTGTCTGCATAGAATATAATCAATCTGATTTCAGTATTGACCATCTGCTGGTGTCCATGCGTAGAGTCTTCTCTTGTGTTGTTGGAAGAGGGTGTTTGCTATGACCAGTGTGTTCACTTGGCAAAACTTTATTAGCATTTGCCCTGCTTCATTCTGTACTCCAAGGCCAAATTTGTTGTTACTCCAGATATTTCTTGACTTCCTACTTTTGCATTCCAGTCCCCTATAATGAAACATATTTGACTGCTAGCCCTAAAAGGTCTTTTTATCTTTAATTGTTCCCTTATCCCAGTACAACTCTGCTCCCATTCACCTCATTTTTCTACATGTTATCTACCAACTTGTCATACATATTTTACATTTCTATATGTTACAGGGCCAATAGTATATTAAGTAGATATCACTTATGCATTCTCTTATGATATAATTTAAGAAAGGATAAAATGGATTTAAAACTTGTGTGTGTGTGTGTGTGTGTGTGTGTGTGTGTTAGTCACTTAGTTATGTCTGATTCTTTGTGACGCCATAGACCATAGGCCACCAGGCTCCTCTGTCCAAGGGATTCTCCAGGCAAGAATACTGGACTATACTGCAATTTCCTTCTCCAAAACTTTTATAATCAAATACTATTGATTGCATTTTTATTTTTTAATGTGTATTTCAATTATTGTCTGAGTCTCTTGCTTTAAGACTACAGAATTTTTTTAGTAATTTTTATAAGCCAGTGATCAGTGCAAAGAAATAGAGGAAAACAATAGAATGGGAAAGACTAGAGATCTCTTCAAGAAAATTAGAGATACCAAGGGAATATTTCATGCAAAGATGGACTCAATAACAGACAGAAATGGTATGAACCTAACAGAAGTAGAAGATATTAAGAAGAGGTGGAAAGAATACACAGAAGAATGGGACAAAAAAGATCTTCACGACCCAGATAATTATGATGGTGTGATCACTCACCTAGAGCTAGACATCCTGGAATGTGAAGTCTAGTGGGCCTTAGGAAGCATCACTGTGAACAAAGCTAGTGGAGGTGATGGAATACCAGTTGAGCTATTTCAAATCCTAAAAGATAATGGTGTGAAAGTATTGCCCTCAAAATGCCAGCAATTTTAGAAAACTCAGCAGTGGCCACAGGACTGGAAAAGGTCAGTTTTCATTCCAATTCACAAAGAAAGGCAATGCCAAAGAGTACTCAAACTACCACAAAATTACACTAGGGTAAAGTGTCTGCCTGCAATGCGGGAGACTCAGGTTTTGATCCCTGGGCCAGGAAGATCTCCTGGAGAAGGAAATGGCAACCCACTCCAGTACTCTTGCATGGAAAATCCCATGGACAGAGAAGCCTGGTAGGCTACAGTCCATGGGGGTCGCAAAGAGTCGGACATGACTGAGCGACTTCTCTTCACTTTCACACACCAGTAAAGTAATGCTCAAAATTCTCCAAGCCAGATTTCACAATATGTGAAACATGAACTTCCAGATGTTCAAGCTGGTTTTAGAAAAGGCAGAGGAACCAGAGAGCATTTGGCCAGCATCTGTCATATCATTAAAAAAGCCAGAAAATTCTAGAAAAACATCTACTTCTGCTTTATTGACTATGCCAAAGCCTTTGACTGTGTGGATCACAATACACTGTGGAAAATTCTGAAAGAGATGGGAATACCAGACCACCTGACCTGACTCTTGAGACACCTGTATGCAGGTCAGGAAGCAACAGTTAGAACTGGACATGGAACAACAGACTGGTTCCAAATAGGAAAAGGAGTATGTCAAGGCTGTATATTGTCACTCTGCTTATTTAACTTATGTTCAGAGTACATCATGAGAAATGCTGGGCTAGAGGAAGAACAAGCTGGGATCAAGATTGCCAGGAGAAATGCCAATATCCTCAGATATGCAGATGACACCACACTTATGGCAGAAAGGGAAGAAGAACTAAATAGACTCTTGATGAAAGTGAAAAAGGAAAGTGAAAAAGTTGGCTTAAAGCTCAACATTCAGAAAACTAAGATCATATCATCTGATCCCATCACTTCATGGCAAATAGATAGGGAAACAGTGACAGACTTCCTTTTGGGGGGCTCCAAAATCATGGCAGATGTTGACTGCAGCCATGAAATTAAAAGATGTTTACTCCTTGGAAGGAAAGTTATGACCAACCTAGACAGCATATTAAAAAGCAGAGACATTACTTTGTCAACAAAGGTCTGTCTAGTCAAGGCTATGGTTTTTCCAGTGGTCATGTAGGGATGTGAGAGCAGGACCGTAAAAAAAAGCTGAGCACCAAAGAATTGATGCTTTTGAACTGTGGTGTTGGAGAAGACTCTTGAGAGTCCCTTGGACAGCAAGGAGATCCAACCAGTCCATCCTAAAGGAAATCGGTCCTAAACATTCGTTGAATTGAAGCTGAAGCTGAAACTCCAATACTTTGGTCACCATATGCGGAGAGCTGACTTGTTAGAAAAGATCTTGATGCTGGAAAGCTTGAAGGCAAGAGGAGAAGGGGACGACAGAGGATGAGATGGTTGGATGGCATCACCAACTCAGTGGGCATGAGTTTGAGTAGATTCTGGGAGCTGGTGATGGACAGGGAGGCCTCTCATGCTGCCGTCCATGGTGTTGCAAAGAGTCAGACATGACTGAGCAACTGAACCGAACTATTAAGCCAGTTACATTAGTAACAACTTTCTTTCAATTGTTTTTGACCTGAAAAAGTCTTTATTTTCATTTTTGAGAAATATATATATATTTTTTTCTGGATATGAGATTTTTATTTCTTTTGTTTGAGCTGTATGAATATATTATTCCATGTCTTCCTGACATCCACTTTCTTCTTTTCGTTTTCTTTTTTTCTGCTGAGAAATCAACTGTTTATCTTGTTGGGTTTCTTTTATAAAATTGAGTTGTTTTCTCTTCTTTTATTTAAGATTGCCTCCCTGTTTTTTTTACTATAATGGATCTGACTAGGAATATCTTTATCTTTTTCCTACTTGGAATTCATTGAGCTTTCTGGATGTGAAGTTCAGTTTTCAATAAATTTGAGTTCTCAGCATTTCTTTGAAGATTTTCCCCTATGTTTTTCCTCTCCTCCTTTTGTCCTCTCTGCACATATTGGTATATCATACTTTTTCTAAGGCTTTCTTTGTTTTCCTTCATTTTTTTTCTAGGTATACTGCAACTTGCACATGCCACATTCAGTCCTCCACGGACTGTAGCCCACCACGCTGCTTTGCCCACGGGGATTCTCCAGGCAAGATTACTGGAGTGGGTTGCCATGTCCTTCTTCAGGGGATCTTCCCGACCCAGGAATCGAACCACGGTCTCCTGAATTTGCAGGCGGATTCTTTACCAGGGAAGCTCTGTATAGTATAATGAGCTTGTATAATCCCTACAAGTTATCTGCAATTTACTTAGTCATTTTTCTGCTACTCAAATTTACTGTTGATATCCTCTAGTGATTCTTTTTTAAATCAGGCATCTACAGGAGTCAAAATTTATCCAACTGTATGCCTAACATCTGTCATTTTGCTACATATAAATTCTACCTCAATAAAAGAGTCTCAACTGGTAAAAAAAAAAAAAAAAATCTACAAATTTTTTTTGGAAAGGGTGTAGAGAAAAACAAAATTCATGCACACTGTTGGTGGGAATGTAAATTGGTGCAGCCACTGTGGAGAACAGTATAGAGTTTCCTTAAAACACTTAAAACAAAGCTACTATACGATCCTGCTATCCCAACTGTGAGCATGTATCCAGATAAAAACCAATATTCAAAGCATTCATAGCAGCACTATTTACAATAGTCAAGACAATGAAGCAACTCAAGTATCCATCAATAGATGAATGGAGTGATATATATATAACTCAGCCATAAAAAGGAATGAAATAATGTCATTTGCAGCAACATAGGTAGACCTAGAGATGATTATCACAGGTGAGCCAGGCAAAGGTAAATATCATATGATAAACTTATATCTATAATGTAAAGAAAAATATACAAATAAATTTATTTACAGATCAGGAATAGATTCATAGATACAGAAAATAAATGTATGATTACCAAATGGAGGGGTTAGGGATAAATTATGAGTTGGGAATTAAAATGTACAGATTGATTTATATAAAATAATTAACCAACAAGGACTTACTATATAGCACAGAGAGCTCTGCTATCTCGTAATAACCCATAAGGAAGGAGAATGTTAAAAAATATATATATTTATATATGAGGCTTCCCCGGTGGCTCAGCAGGAAAGAATCCACCTGCAATAAGATTCAGGTTCAATCCCTGGGTCAGGAAGATAGCCTGGAGAAGGTAATGGCAGCACACTCCAGGATTCCCTCCTGGAAACTCCCATGGACAGAAGGGCTTTGCAGGCTACAGTTATTGGGGTTGCAAGAGTTGGACACAACTTACTGATTATAACTGCCAATCATTTTATATACACATATAACTGAGTCATTTTACTATACACCTGACAGTGACACATCAGAAATCAACTGTATTTAAATTAACATTCTATAAAATTTAAAAATTTTAAAATAAAAAAATCAGTTGTACTTTCAGTACATTGGATACCCTTAACAACAGATTTAATGCAGTAGATGGTTTTAAAAACTCAGAGATATTTGTTGTTCAGTCACTCAGTCATGCCCAACTCTTTGTGACCCCATGGATGGAACACCTGTCCAAGGACAGGCTACCCTGTCCTTCACAGTCTCCCAAAGCTTGCTCAAACTCAAGTCCATTGAGTTAGCAATGCCATCCAACCATCTCATTCTCTGTCATCCCCTTCTTCTCCTGCCTTCAGTCTTTCCCAGCATCAGGGCCTTTTCTAATGAGTCAGTTCTTTGTATTAGGTGGCAAAAGTATTGAAGCTTCAGCTTCAGCACCAGTCCTTCCAGTGAATATTCAGGATTGATTTATTTTAAGATTGATTGGTTTGATCTCCTTGCAGTCCAAGGGACTCTCAAGAGTCTTCTCCAACATCACAGTTCAAAAGCATTAATTCTTCAGTGTTCAGCCTTCTTTATGGTCCAACTCTTACATCCAAACATGACTACTGGAAAAACCATAGCTTTGAATATACAGACTTTTTGGCAAAGTAATGTCTCTGCTTTTTAATAGGCTGTCTAGGTTTGTCATAGCTTATCTTCTAGGAGCAAGCATCTTTTAATTTTATGACTGCAGTCACCATCTGCAGTGTTTTTGAACCTCCCCATAAATACAGTCTGTCACTGCTTTTGTTGTTTCCCCATCTATTTGCATGAAATGATGGGACTGGATGCCATGATCTTAGTTTTCTGAAAGTTGAGTTTTAAGTCAGCTTTTTCATTCTCCTCTTTCATTTTCATCAGGAGGGTCTTTAGTTCCTCTTCACTTTCTCCATAAGGGTGGTGTCATTTGCATATCTGAGGTTATTGATATTTTTCCCAGCAATCTTGATTCCAGCTTGTGCTTCATCCAGCTCAGCATGTCGCATGATGTGTTCTCCATATAAGTTAAATAAGCAGGGTGACACTATGCAACCTCAACACACTCTTTTCAAAATTTGGAACCAGTCCATTGTTCCATGTCTGGATCTAACTGTTGATTCTTGACCTACATACAGATTTTTCAAGAGGCAGGTAAAATGGTCTGATATCCCCATTTCTTGAAGAATTTTCCTGTTTGTTGTGATCCACACAGTCAAAGGCTTTAGTGTAATCAATGAAGCAAAAGTAGATATCTTTCTGGGACTCATGCTTTTTCTATGATCCAAGGGATGTTGGCAATTTGATCTCTGGTCTTCTGCCTTTTCTAAATGCAGCTTGAATATTTGGAATTACTTGTTTCCTGTACTTTTGAATCCTTATTTGGAAAATTATGAGCATTACTTTGCTAGCACGTGAGATGAGTGCAATTGTATGGTAGTTTGAACATTCTTTGGCATTGCCATTGTTTGGGATTGTAATAAAAACTGATTTTTTCCAGTCCTGTGCCCACTGCTGAGTATTCCAGATTTGCTGGCATATTGAGTGCAGCACTTTCACAGCATCATCTTTTAGGACTTGAAATAGCTCAGCTGGAATTCCATCACCTCCACTAGCTTTCTTCTCTGATACTTCCTAAGGCCCACTTGACTTCACACTCCAGCATGTCTGACTCCAGGTGAGTGATCATGCCATTGTGGTTATCTGGGTCATGAAGATCTTTTTTGTGTAGTTCTTCTGTATATTCTTCCCACCTCTTCTTAATATCTTTTGCTTCTGCTAGGTCCATATCCTTTCTGTCCTTTATTGTGCTCATCTTTGCATGAAATGTTCCCTTGAATATTTGAAATTAGAGAAAATCTCTAATATTCTTGATGAGATCTCTAGTCTTTCCCATTACGTGTTCTCCTCTGTTTCTTTGCATTGATCACTTAGGAAGTCTTTCTTATCTCTCCTTGCTATTATTTGTAACTCTGCTTTCAAAGGGATGTATTTTTTCTTTTCCCCTTTGCCTTTCACTTCTCTTCTTTTCTCAGCTGTTTATAAGGCCTCATCAGACAAGCATCTTGCCTTTTTGCATTCCTTTTTCTGGGGGATGATTTTGATCACTGCCTCCTATACAACGTTACAAACCTCTGTCCATATTTCTTCAGATTCTATCTATTAGATCTAATCCCTTGAATCTATTTGTCACTTCCCCTGCATAATCATAAAGGATTTGATTAGGTCATACCTGAATGGTCTGGTAGTTTTCCCTACTTTCTTCAATTTAAGTCTGAATTTGGCAATAAGGAGTTCATGGTCTGAATGACAGTCAGCTCCCAGTCTTGTTTTTGCTGACTATATAGAACTTCCCTATCTTCGACTGCAAAGAGTATAATCAATCTGATTTCTGTATTGACCATCTGGTGATGTCCACATATAGAATCGTCTCTTGTGTTACTAGAAGAGGGTGTTTGCTATGGCCAGTTGGTTCTCTTAGCAAAACTCAGAGACATATCACACAAATTTTCCAAAGAGAGAGCAATAAAGCAAAGTAACACTGTACATTAAACTGGCATACTGACTGACACTTCAAAAAATTGGAGAGAGAAAAAAATGGAGCAGGATCAATATTTCAGAAAAATAATTTTGTTTTAATTGAAAGAATATACCTAACCAGGCATTCAAGAAGCCTCATAAAACAAAAGCAGGATAAATATCAAACAAAATAAAACAATAACCTCCTCAGAAAGAAAAAAATCCCAAATATACAATCAAAGAAACAAAATATCGCAGTCAAATTGCTGAAACCAAAACAAAGAGAAAAATATTTCATCTAGAAATAAAATATTAATACCATAATAAGAAGTCATTAATTTAAAAAAGATATATCAATGCTAAGTAAGTATTTATCTAAAAATATAGCTGTGACATTTAACATGAAATATGAACTAAAGCAGCATACACAAATCCACATTCACTGGTGGAGATTTTTGCATATGTCTCTTGGTAGGTTATAGAACAAATAAGTACATGTGAATTGATCAACAATATTAACCAACTAAATTGTTTGATTAACCAATAAAGACAGAGCCATAATAGTGATAACCTTAGTGTTACAGATGAGGAAACTTACAAGGTACCATATGAGATCTATAAAAGTTTTTTATATTATCTGGGTACACATGGATGTAAGTATATGATATCATTAAACTGTACATCTAAGGATAGCTAACTTTATGGGCTTTACAATTATCTACTATTACTCATTTTAGTAAAGAAGAAATACGAAACTAATTTTAAAGAAATCCAGGCTAAAGAGTAAGATGAATATATGATAAATAATTTATTCTTATTTATGCTTACTTAAAATGATAGAAGTAAATATAAACAATGAGCTAAAGAGGAGTGAAAAAAGTAATGTAGCAATAAAATAATAAACAACATAAAAGCATGAAAGTAGTTATTTACATATTAGTGTATGTTAGATTTAAGGACCAGCAGACATGATAATTCAAGTCAAATAGAGTTGAATCAGTGGGGATTCTAAAAACTCAAAACATCTACAGAATTTGCTTAAAGGCATCCTCAGATAGTGAAGCAAAAAAGAAATATCAGATCTTAATTCAGAAAAGTCAGATATCCAAATGTGGAGCTTATACTTAGGCCCACTCTTTAACCCAGAGGAGCACACATATTTCAGAAGAGAGTCTTTGAAGGCGTTTGACAACTCTTCATTGTCATGGGTGAGGGGGCAGGGATGATGCAGGAGACGGAATCCAGATTGTACAAATAAATGGTAAATGTATGCTTTGTCCTGAAACCTCCAAATTAACACTCTTTAAAATACTTAAGCATATTTAAGACAGACTTTTTAAAGTGCTTGTCTGGCAATTCTGTCATCTATGTCATGTTTAAGTCTGTTTCTGTTGATGAATTTCTTTTCTGGTTATAGGCCAAATTGGTTAGCTTCTTTGTATGTCTAGTAACATATGACTGGATGATGAATATTGCTAATAATATGTTGCTTGACATGTTAGTTTTTTTTTTTAAGAGTTTCCTCCAGCAGGCAGAAAATACTTCTAGAATCTTCCAGCAGGCGTTTATATTACTTACAGAGCAACTTGATTTTTTGAGGTGTGTTTAAGTTTTGTTAGGGCAGGAAGAGAACGGCATGTCTTGTACATTTAGTCCTGCAAGTTTTCTTAACTGCAGAATGATGGCAAGGTAGCAACAGTGCTTACTTTATAGTTATTCTGATAATTACATTATTTAATGTGTGTAAGTATCTTAGAATGATATTTACTGCAGAGTATGATACACTGTTACCTAGTATTCATATTATTTAAATATTACATTATTAAGGCAGTAACACATCTAACACCTAGGGTGAAGAAAGAGAAGGGCTAAATAAAACAACCAGTACAATTAAAAACAACAAAGAAAACAGAACTTTAGGAAAAGTTGGATAAAAATAAAGTACAAACAGGCATTGTTTCAGACAAATTGAAATATACAAATTTTTTATACAAATATTCATAGAGATAAATGGGGTTTCCTAGATGGTGATAGTGGTAAAGAGCCAGCCTGTCAATGCAGAGGATATAAGAAATATGGATTCAACACCTGAATCAGGAAGATCTCCTGGAGTATGAAACAGCAACCCACTCCAGTATTCTTGCCTGGAAAATTCCACACACAAAGGAATATGGCAATATAAAGTCTATGGAGCCAGAAAGAGAAAATTTAAAATGTTTTGGTAATTGAGTACAAATACATTACAAAACTATATTACAGAAGAACTGTACAAAATAGGTCTTAATGAACAAGATAAACATGATGATGCAGTCACTGACCTAGAGCAGGACGTTCCGGAATGTGAAGTGAAGTGGACCTCGGGAAGCATTACTACGAACAAAGCTAATGAAGGTGATGGAAGTACAACTGAGCCGTTTCCAATCCTAGAAGATGATGCTGTTCAAGTGCTGTACTCAATATGCCAGAAAATTTGGAAAATCCAGCAGGCCACAGGCCTGGAGAAGGTCAGTGTTCATTGCAATTCCAAATAAGGGGAATGCTGAAGAATATTCAAGCTGCTGCAAACTGTACTCATTTCATATGCTAACAAGGTAGTGTTCAAAACCCTTCAAGCTAGGCTTCAATAGTACATAAACCAAAAACTTCCTGATGTACACGCTAGATATAGAAAAGGCAGAGGAACCAAATATCAAATTGTCAACACCCATCGGATCATAAAAAAAGCAAGAGAATTATGGAAACAAACATTTACTTCTGCTTCATTTACTACACTAAAACCTTTAACTGTGTGGGTTAAAAATATACTGTGGACAATTCTTAAAGAGAGAAGTACCAGGCTACATTACCTGCCTCCTGAGAAACCTGTATGCAGAACAAGAAGCAATAGTTACAACTGGACCTGGAACAATGGACTGGGTCAAGATTGGGAAAGAGTGTGTCAGGGCTGTATGCTGTCACTCTGTCTATTTAACTTTGTATGGAGTACATCCAGATAACTCACAAGCTGGAATCAAGACTGGTGGGAGAAATATCAATAACCTTGGATATGCAGATGACAGCACACTTATGGTAGAAAGTGAAGAACTAAAGAGCCTCTTGATGAAAGTGAAAGAGGACAGTCAAAAAGTTGGCTTAAAGCTCAACATTCAGAAAACTAAGATCATGGCATCTGGTCCTATCACTTCATGGCAAATAGATGGTGAAACAGTGGAAACAGTGACAAACTTCATTTTGGGAGGCTCCAAAATCACTGCAGATGGTAAATGCAGCCATGAAATTAAAATACATTTTCTCCTTGGAAGAAAAGTTATGACCAACCTAGACAGCATATTAAAAAGCAGAGACATTACGTTGCCAACAAAGGTCCTTCATGTCAAAGCTGGGATTTTTCCAGCAGTCATGTATGGATGTGAGAGTTGACTATAAAGAAAGCTGAGTGCCAAAGAGCTGATGCTTTTGAACTGCGGTGTTGGAGATGACTCTTGAGAGTCCCTTGAACTGCAAGGAGATCCAACCAGTCCATCCTAAAGGAAATCAGTCCTGAATATTCATAGGAAGGACTGATGCTGAACTGAAAGTCCAATACTTTGGCCACCTAACACAAAGAACTGACTTATTTGAAAAGACTGATGCTGGGAAAGATTGAAGGTAGGAGGAGAAGGGGCTGACAGAGGATGAGATGATTGGATGCCATCACCAACTCAATGAACATGCATTTGAGTAAACTCCGGGAGTTGGTGATGGACAGGAAGGCCCGGCATGCTGCAGTCCATGGGTTTGCAAAGGGTTGGACATGACTGAGCAACTGAACTGACTGAACTGAGAATATCTTAATATTGCCAAATTACAATTTTTTTCCTAAATTGGTCTATAGATTCATTGTAATATCAAAAAATCCCAGCAATTTTTTTCGAGATCAATATACATGTAATAATTTGCTGGGATCCCAAAGTTTATATGGGGAGGTAGAAGATTCAGAATTCTCAATACTATTGAAGAGAAAAACAAAGTTAAATAACCGTCACTACTTGATTTCACAAATTACTCTAAAGCCACAGTAATCAAGAATCTGTAATGTTGGGGAAGGAATAAGTATAGATCAGTGAAACAGAATAGAGAGCTAGAAATAGACTCACATACAGGTAGTCAATTTATCTTTGACAAAGGAGCAAAGACTATACAATAGACAAAAGATGGCTTTTCAGGAAATGGTTTCTGAACAGAGGACATCATGTAGAAAGAAGAACAACAGCAATAAGAAGAAGCAATACCATAGACAGAGATTTATCTATTTCACAAGAATTAACTCAGAATGGATCACAGACCTAAATGTAAAACATACACTTTAAAAGTCCTAGAAGATAGCATAAGAGAATATCTAGATGACTTTGAGTATGGTGATGACTTTTAAAATAAAACACCAAGGGCATGATTCATGAAAGAAAGAATGGATGAATTTAAGCCCATTAAATATTTCAAAAAGATTACTTTGTACAACATAACCAAGAGAGTGAGAAGTCAAGTCACAAATTAAAAAAAACATGCAGTTGGTAGGTTAATAGGGATTGCATTGAATCTATAGATTGCTTTGGGTAGTATAGCTATTTTGACAATATTGATTCTTCCAATCCATGAACACAGTATGTTTCTCCACCTGTTTGTGTCCTCTTTGATTTCTTTCATCAGTGTTTTATAGTTTTCTATGTATAGGTCTTTTGTTTCTTTAGGTAGATATACTCCTAAGTATTTTATTCTTTTTGTTGCAATGGTGAATGGTATTGTTTCCTTACTTTCTCTTTCTGTTTTCTCATTGTTAGTGTATAGGAATGCAATGGATTTCTGTGTGTTAATTTTATATCCTGCAACTTTGCTATATTCATTGATTAGCTCTAGTAATTTTCTGGTAGAGTCTTTAGGGTTTTCTATGTAGAGGATCGTGTCATCTGCAAACAGCGAGAGTTTCACTTCTTCTTTTCCTATCTGGATTCCTATTACTTCTTTTTCTGCTCTGATTGCTGTGGCCAAAACTTCCAAAACTATGTTGAATAGTAGTGGTGAAAGTGGGTACTCTTGTCTTGTTCCTGATTTCAGGGGAAAAGGTTTCAATTTTTCACCATTGAGGGTGATGCTTGCTGTGGGTTTGTCATATATAGCTTTTATTATGTTGAGGTATGTTCCTTCTATTCCTGCTTTCTGGAGAGTTTTAATCATTAATGGGTGTTGAATTTTGTCAAAGGCTTTCTCTGCATCTATTGAGATAATCATATGGTTTTTATCTTTCAATTTGTTAATATGGTGTATTACATTGATTGATTTGTGGATATTAAAGAATCCTTGCATTCCTGGGATAAAGCCCACTTGGTCATGGTGTATGATTTTTTTAATATGTTGTTGGATTCTGTTTGCTAGAATTTTGTTAAGGATTTTTGCATCTATGTTCATCAGTGATATTGGCCTGTAGTTTTCTTTTTTTGTGGCATCTTTGCCTGATTTTGGAATTAGGGTGATGGTGGCCTCATAGAATGAGTTTGGAAGTTTACCTTCTGCAATTTTCTGGAAGAGTTTGAATAAGATAGGTGTTAGCTCTTCTCTAAATTTTTGGTAGAATTCAGCTGTAAAGCCATCAGGTCCTGGGCTTTTGTTTGTTCAAAGATTTCTGATTACAGTTTCGATTTCCTTGCTTGTGATGGGTCTGTTAAGATCTTCTATTTCTTCCTGGATCAGTTTTGGAAAGTTATACTTTTCTAAGAATTTGTCCATTTCTTCCTAGTTGTCCATTTTATTGGCATAAAGCTGCTGGCAGTAATCTCTTATGATCCTTTATTTCAGTGTTGTCTGTTGTGATCTCTCCATTTTCATTTATAATTTTGTTAATTTGGTTCTTCTCCCTTTGTTTCTTAATGAGTCTTGCTAATGGTTTGTCAATTTTATTTTTTCAAAAAACCAACTTTTAGCTTTGTTGATTTTTGCTTATGGTCTCTTTAGTTTCTTTTGCATTTATTTCTGCCCTAATTTTTAAGATTTCTTTCCTTCTACTAACCCTGGTGTTCTTCATTTCTTCCTTCTCTAGTTGCTTTAGGTGTAGAGTTAGATTATTTATTTGACTTTTTTCTTGTTTCTTGAGGTAAGCCTGTAATGCTATGAACCTTCCCTTTAGTAGCCGCTATGGAGAAAATTGTGGAGATTTCTTAAAAAACTGGAAATAGAACTGCTATATGACCCAGCAATTCCACTTCTGGGCATACACACCGAGGAAACCAGATCTGAAAGAGACACGTGCACCCCAATGTTCATCACAACACTGTTTATAATAGCCAGGACATGGAAGCAACCTAGATGCCCAACAGCAAATGAATGGATAAGGAAGCTGTGGTACATATACACCATGAAATATTACTCAGCCATTAAAAAGAATTCATTTGAATCAGTTCTAATGAGATGGATGAAACTGGAGCCCATTATACAGAGTGAAGTAAGCCAGAAAGATAAAGAACATTACAGCATACTAACACATATATATGGAATTTAGAAAGATGGTAACGATAACCCTATATGCAAAACAGAAAAAGAGACACAGATGTACAGAACAGACTTTTGGACTCTGTGGGAGAAGGTGAGGGTGGGATGTTTCGAGAAAACAGCATCGAAACATGTATATTATCTAGAGTGAAACAGATCACCAGCCCAGGTTGGATGCATGAGACAAGTGCTCAGGCCTGGTACACTGGGAAGACCCAGAGGGATCGGGTAGAGAGGGAGGTGGGAGAGGGGATCGGGATGGGGAATACATGTAAATCCATGGCTGATTCATGTCAATGTATGACAAAACCCACTACAATATTGTAAAGTAATTAGCCTCCAACTAATAAAAATAAATGAAAAAAGAAAAGAAAAGAAAGCCATGAACTGTAAAAAAAAAAAAAAAAAGAAAGAAAAATGCAAAAGACATATCTGGTAAAGGACTGTTACTCAAAATATACAAAGAACTCTTCAACTCGGCTATAAGAAAATAAGCAAACTGATTACTAATTAAAAAAAAATGGGATAAGAAACTTAACCAATATCACAGCAAAGAAAATATATGGATGGCAAATACACATATAACCAGAAGCTTGATATCATATATTGCAAGGCTATTAAAACATAAAAAGGGTATCATTATACATCAGAATGGCCAAAATTCAGAACACTGAAACCAAATGCTGATAAGGATGTGAAACAACAGAATTGTCATCGATTGTTGATGGGTGTGCAGAGATTCAGTCACTTTCGAAAGCAATCTAGTGGTTTCTTACAAAATTATGCATAGACTTACCATAAGATCTAACATTCAGAGTTTTTGGTTTTACTATAATGAGTTAAAAACTTATGCCCACAAGCACTGCACACAGCTGTTTATAGCAACTTTATTGATTATTGTCATAATTGTCAAAACCTGGAAACAACTAAAATGTCCTTCAGTAGATGTATAAAGAATGCTGAGTGCAGAAGAATTGATGCGTTTGAACTGTGGTATTGGAGAAGACCCTGAGAGTCCCTTGGACTGTAAGGAGATCCAACCAGTCCATCCTAAAGGAGATCAGTCCTGGGTGTTCATTGCAAGGACTGATGCTGAAGCTGAAACTCCAATACTTTGGCCACCTGAAGCAGAGAACTGACTCATTGGAAAAGACCCTGATGCCGGGAGGGATTGAGGCCAGGAGGAAAAGGGGATGACAGAGGATGAGATGGCTGGATGGTATTACCAACTCGATGGACATGATCTGGGAGTTGGTGATGGACAGGGAGGCCTGGTGTGCTGCAGTTCATGGGGTCGCCAAGAGTGGACACGACTGAGCAACTGAACTGAAATAAACTGCGGTATACCCAGACAATGGAATGCTACTCAGGGTCAAGAAGAAACAAGCTACCAAGGCATAAAAGACACAGAGGAAACTTCAACTCACATAATTAAGTGAAAGAAGCCAAATTGAAAAGGCTACATACTGTATGACTCCAAATATACGACATCTTGGAAAAAGCAAACTGTGAAGACAATAAAAAGATCAGTGATTGCCAAGGTTAGGGGAGAGGGAGAGATAAATAGGAAGAACACAAAGAATTTTTAGGTTAGTAAAACTACTCTATATGACACGATAGTTTGATACATGTCATTATCCATTTGTCCAAATCCACAAATCATACAACTCCAAGAGTAATTCCTAATGTAAACTTTGGACTTTGGATGGCATTAATGTGTCAATATAGGTTCATCATTTGTAACAAATGCACCACTCTGTTGGAAGATGTTGAGAATAGGGGAAGTTATGGATGTATGGATCAGGGAGTATAAGAAATCTCTGAACTCCCCCTGACTTAGTTTTGCTGTGACTAAGTTCAGTTCAGTTCAGTCGTGTCTGACTCTTTGATCCCATGGACTGCAGCACGCCAGGCCTCCCTGTCCATCACCAACCCCAAACTCACGTCCATTGAGTCGGTGATGCCATCCAACTATCTCATCCTTTGTCATCCCCTTCTCCTCCTGCCCTCAATCTTTCCCAGCATCAGGGTCTTTTCAATTGAGTCAGCTCTTTGCATCAGGTGGTCAAAGTATTGGAGTTTCAGCTTCAACATCAGTGCTTCCAGTGAACACGCAGGACTGATCTTTAGGATTGACTGGTTGGATCTCCTTGCATTCCAAGGGACTCTCAGGGTCTTCTCCAACACCACAGTTCAAAAGCATCAATTCTTCAGTGCTCAGCTATTTTTACAGTCCAACTCTCACATCCATACATGACTCTAAAGCTGGTCTTGCAAAGAAAATTCTCAAATTACTGTAAAATTTGAAAACTCCATAAAATTTCTTTTTTTATGAGCTGTAAGATTTCAGGACATTTTAATTAGTTGTGCAATGACTATTTTTATACACTCTTTGAATTAAGAACTAATCAGTAATCACTTTGTGAAGCTCTAGTGGCTCTGGGTAATCCACCTTGACTGCTAATTTCCTCTTACATTCCCTCTTCTTATGCCTTCCCTACTACAGGGCATGAAGTCTTTGTCATTTCTCCTGTTATCTTCTTGTATACAGGCTAAAGTTGTTACAATTGAACCTTCACACCAAAATAAGAATTTACCCAACTAAAGCTTTTCAAGCTTTCTATAGAGCTTTTACGTGCAAAACTCTAAATTTAACACACAAGGCTTTTTAGATATGGTTCCTTTCTAGTCCAATAATTCTCGTTACTTGATGAATAATAGAATTACCTGGAGAATGTTTTAAAACAAACCAGTGTGCCATCCAAGTCTAAATAAACACTACCTATCCTGTTCATAAGGAATATTTCAAAGCATGCTATGTAGTTGTAATTGGGCAGCCACAATTTTAAAGCTCTATATAAATTAATTTTGCTTGGTCTTCTTCCCGGAAACTCTTCACTTTATCTTCACCAGTGAGCTTGAAATTCCTGAACTAATGTTGATATTTTGAAATTGAAATATGTTCCTGCTGTGTGTCAGGAATGCCCTGTTGCTGACTGCCTGTTATTGCAGAGATACATCTGGTTATGCTTGCCAGAAGGCACATTCTGTTCTCCCTCATATACCACACTTTCGTTCCTCAGAAGTCCCACCATTCCCTTAGATATGAAGTTTTAATAAGTCTCTTGAAGCCACCAAATATTACTCCTGTTGTTCACCTTTTCATCCTTAAATGGTATTGGCTTGAAGTTGTATTACTAATGGCTTACTAACAGTTTACATTTGTGTTTATGTTGCTACCGGGACTTCTTCTTCACTAAAACATCAGTAATAATAACAGAAGTCCTCAGTGCCATAATGCAACATATGTATTTCCCTTTGTTCCTGAAATATTTGTTTTTCCATAGTTAACTTTTTAGTCTATGTCTTGTTACCTTCAAGATTCATGTAAGCATCCTCTCTAGGACACATTGGGAATGGGGTTGCACCTACAAGTCAACAGAGATCTGTGATATCTCATTCTTTACAAGGGAATCAAGATCTTCCCATACACAAGGAAACCTGTGGTAAACAAACCCCGCATCTATTGCTATAGACCAGGAACCTAGAAAAGAATGAAGCCCTGAAGCTTTCTCAAGCCAATTTCTTCCGGTTTCTTTTCTGCTACTGGGATATACTTTCTCTCTCAACAGTTGACATATTTATCATTCAAAATGATGCAGGATCCACCCTAAGACTGCACTGTCTTTAGAAACAATGAGAATTAGAGCTGGAGAGGACCATGGAGAGCAGTGAAGGATGAGGAAAGCTCATAAGAAAGTGCAGTAATTCCTTACACGGGACCTTTAAAGCTGTGAACTTTTGAAGATACAAGCATGCACTTCACTCCAGCAAGGAACCAGAACCTGTGCCATCAACGTCACGAATGTCTGAAATCGCAGCTTGCCTTCCTTCCTATTGCCAACGATCCTTCAGCTCTGCCATCTCCCACCTCCTGTCCTTCCTTTAGTCAGTAACTCTTCCTGTCTGCTCACTGGATGCCAGCCCCTTGGACGCCAGCCCCTGGATGCCAGCTGGTGTACTATACTACTGTTCTTTTGAAGGTACCACACTGCAGGGTGGAAAATGTTTTCTTTATTTTTTGTGCTTGTTTTTTTATGGATTACTTGTGTGAAAAGTGTTATAAACCTATTACAGCACCATGCTATGTAGCCATTTGTGTTAGTTGGGTACCTAGGCTAACTTTGTTGGACTCATGAACAAATTGAGCTCACAAGCATGCTCCCCAAATGGAACACATTTGTTCACAGGGGACTTACTGTAAACACTTGCTATCAAGTATACAGGAAAAGACAAATGTCTGGAATATAGTCAGAAGTGTTTGAGAACAATTGGATTTTATTTATTTATTTAAAGTTTATTTTTTTTTTTTTGAAGTCTTGAATTTGTTACAACATAGCTTCTGTTTCATGTTTTGTGTTTTAGCCACAAGGCATGTGGGGTCTCAGCTCCCCAGCCAGAGATCAAACCCACACTCCCTGCCCTGGAACATGAAGTCTTAACTATCGGACCACCAGGGAAGTCCTGGGAACAGTTGGATTTTAAAGTGTTAAATGCATTTCTCACTGCAGTAGTTCTAGTCTCTAATTTCACTAACAACAGCATGGGTCTCTGAGAAGAGCCTATGATAGTGGTTCTTTCCAGATACATCAAATTAATTTAATTGAACTCAGTTTTTTTCTTTTTTCAATACTGCCCCAATACTTTTCCTTCCACTGACCTTCTACTGCCCTCTCCTTTGGCCTCTTGCCTTACAAAATTAGATTACAGCTCATAACATGTGGCATATACAAGTATATGAAATGTGCTTTGGGGTTACTCTTTCTAAACAGGAATTTTTAAAATAATAAAACAAATTAAGCACTAATTTTGAGATAGATGAGGGGACATAAACACAACCTATCATTTTTCTCACTCTCAGCAAATTATCTTTCAAGGAACTGCAGTCTTCAATGATACAAATAAACCACGATATTTGGAAATGAAGAGTCAGTAGAGTGCAGAAGCTCCAGTTCTGCTCACAGCTGATGAGTATTAGCTAGTTGGAAGACACCTAAACCACAGCAGAATCCATCAGTCAAAGTCACCCACTGTCAAGACGTGAAGGTATTTTATTTGACATAATTGATTGCAAGATATGTTTCATTTCCTTCCTATTTGGAGCTACCTCTTTTTATATCATCTGCCCATGAATATACTTACTCAATAGCTTATGTGAGTTTGCTTTGATCAGCCTCCAAGCATTCTGTACATCCTAAAGGTTAATGATTTCTAAATGCCTAGACTAAGAATAATCTATTATAATACACTGTGTCCAGCTTCTATGAAGCTACTAACCCACTAAAAGAAAGTATGGATTTCTTTTTATATTCTCTTATAGAGCTCTTATGGAACAGTTGAACACTTTTTCTTTAGTCCTTGTGAGAAAGAAACATTTTCATATGCTCTAAAAGCACATCCTTCATATCAAATATAATCCTTTCTTATTGTAGAGAAAACTCAGATTCTCCATTTGAAATGGTAATATCCTATTTAGTACAAGTGGAGACAAAACTTAATGTACGTGAACTACTTAGTCCTCATGAACTCTTCACTATATTGTGATTGCAAATGGAATTTCTCACCTAGTGATAATTGTAAATTCATAAGGCAAATTGTCTCTCTAATGCTGTGTTTCTCAACCTGGCACAGTGGCCTCAAAGATAATCTTTTCACTAAGGCCATTTCTGCCATTGTCCTTGCTGATCATTCTATATGCCAATAGCAGAGATCAAAACTGATCCCATATTATTTCACCATCTGCTTAGGAATCCACCCAGACATTTTACAGGACCAGTGCTTTTTTCTTATCAAAATTGACATCTACTCTTGATGTGGGTTGTCTATCCTGTTTGCAGTCAATCTGCAACTACAGATATCTGAAGGTTTAGGAGCTATCCAATACAACAGCATGGGATCTTCAACGAAATATTTCAAGCTCAAGAGTGGCTTTCTGGTAAAAGAGAGGGGACAATAGGTTCACAGTCACAGGGACCACTTGTCTTCTCAGCTACTGTATCAATGAAAATAGGTTGACTAACAGAATGGTGGAATGTTCAATTAAAAAAACATAGCTTAAAGCACTTGGTCCACTTTCTGAAATTTCAGGTGCTGTCCTCTTAGAGGTAATATTCACATTGTATCAACAACCTATATATATAGCTGCATCCAAATATATATTTACAATGGGTTGAGCAAGCAAAGGGTACAAACATCATGTCAATTCCACAATTCTTGCAAAACGTACGCACTCTGTCCTGATGATTTAGGCTGTACCAAATTGGAACTACTTCTTCCTGGACAATGGCTTATTTCTCTTGGTGGGGGGTGGGGTACGGTGAGAATTCCACTGAACCTGAAGTTATGACTATCATATAGTCATTTGTTCATGCTAAAAAACTGAAAAGCAAAGAAAATGAGTTAAGATGTGGAACGAGTTGTTCTAAGTATCCTAAAGAGCTAAGGTTGCTACAAGACAGAAATCTGCAAAGAATAAATACAGAACTCAAGGGATTAATCTCTTGATGTTCCTTGTGGAGTGATTACTACAAATAGACAGTGTAGCAACCACAGACTAAAAAGGGTAAAGCAAAAGATTCCCAGTCTCTTGAGGATAAAATCCGAGACCCTCCATCAGGTAACTAGATTTGCTAAAGTCTTGACTGATTCTAAGGGAAATCTAGACTGGCTGATGGTGAAGGGAAATAATGAAAATCAGTGACTTACTTGGACCTGTTTTATGAGAAAGAACTGTAGCAGGTTTTACCCTTCTGTTTTTTTTTTGTTTGTTCATTTGTTTTAGAACCACCACCTTGAGGGTTCTTTTATGAATTAGGCTTTATGTAAAACAGAAAGATCTGAAAGGTACAACATATACATTACAGGATAAGATCTACATTGTGTCTTATTTCATAACCTCTTCTCCATGTTATTGTGTCAAATTCATGAGTTGAAAAGTTGATATTTTCAATTTTCCTACAGCTGATCTATAAATTTAATATGGTCAAAATTAAATTCAAATAGGTTACTGTGTTTGAAATTGATAAATTATCAAATTTATCAAAATGCCAACATTTGTTGGGTTATAGAGAAAGCAAAGGAATTCCAGAAAAATATCTGCTTCTGCTACATTGACTATGCAATGGCTATTCATTGACTATGTCTTTGTGTGGATCACAACAAACTGGAAAATGTTTAAACAGATGGGAATACCAGACCACCTTATCTGTCCCCAGAGATACCAGTATGCCTATCAAGAAAAAACAGATAGAACCGGACTTGGAACAACCAAGTTGGGGCAATATACGCTGTATATTGTCACTGTGCTTACTAAACTTCTATGAAGAATACATCATGTGAAATGCCAGGCTGGATGACTCACAAGCTGGAATCAAGATTGCCAGGAGAAATATCAGCAACCTCAGATAAGTAGATATCACTCTATTGGCAGAAAGCAAAGATGAACTAAAAAGTCTCTTGATAAAGGTAAAAGAGGAGAGTCAAAAAGCTGGCTTAAAACTCAAATTCAGAAAACTAAGTTCGTGGCATCCTGTCCCATCACTTCATGCAAATAGAAGGGGGAAAAGTGGAAACAGTGACAGATTTTATTCTCTTGGGCTCCAAAGTCACTGCAGATGGTGATTGCAGTTATGAAAGTAAAAGATACTTGCTGCTTGGAAGGAGAGCTGACAAACCTAGACAGCATATTAAAAAGCAGAGACATCACTTTGCCAACAAAGTCCATATAGTCAAAGCTATGGTTTTTTTTCCAGTAGTCGTGTATGGATGTGAGAGTTGGACCATAGAGAAGGCTGAGTGCTGAAGAATTGATGCTTTCAAGCTGTGGTGTTGGAGGAGACTCTTGAATTGCAAGGAGATCAAAATAGTCAACCCTACAGGAAATCAACACTGAATACTCATTGGAAGGATTAATGCTGAAGCTGAAGTACCAACACTTGGGCCATCTGATGCAAAGAGTCAGCTCATTGAAAAACCTTGATGCTGGGAAAGATTGCAGGCAAAAGGAGAGAGTAGTGGCAGAAGATTAGATGGTTATATAGCATCACTGATTCAATGTATATGAATTTGAGCAAGAGATAGTGAAGGACAGGAGAACCCGGTGGTTGTGGTCCATGGAGTTGCAGAGCTGGACAGGGCTTAGCAACTGAACAAAATAAACAAACACACAAATACAAATGTCCAGACATAACCAAGGTAAACTTGAACAAGGAAATAAAAACTGAAGGATTCAGTAAGACATCAAAACACATTTTGAAACAAAAGTTGAATTCTTAAAATAAGAATTATCAAGTACAGTAATGATAAACAAAAACTTCTAAAAATGCACATGCACAGGAAAGATTAATTGATTCATGAAACAAGTGGTAAGACTGTGTAGCACATATCTGTTTTTCAATAAAGGAAATCAAATTGCCATATGGAAAAATTATAAATTTTACTGGATGGATTATTGCGGTGTAAGATAAATTAAAGGCCAACATCACATGTTGTCTTGACAGCGTGTGAAACCAAGAACATGCCAAATAGACTAACCACAAGTTACACTTCCCCGTCTGCTCCCTTGGACGCTCCCAGCCAAAATCCTTCCTTATCAAGGGGACCAGGCACAGTTCCTGTTTATCCTTGAGTAGCAGGTTTCACATCCCTGTCAGTCCACATTTTTCAAACAAGCTGATGATGTCTTCCTTGGGAGCCAGAGGTCAGCCAACCTCTTGATACTGCTAAATCTGCCTCGCACGGTCCCTGGTCATTCACTTTGCACCTGAGTAAAACTTCTAGGCAAAATCATGCGACACATGCTCCTTCCTCATTTCATGAGTGTATGGGACTAATAAACTTCTGTCATCTCATGAGTCCATTTTACAATGTCCTAGGTTCGTCCATCTCCAGAACTCTCAACAATAATCCCTCCCTCATCAAGGAGATGAATAGAAGGTAATTAAAACAATAGTAGATCTAAATGTGAATAATGAGATTTAAAATTTGATCATTTGCAAGAACCCAAATCTCCATCAACATCAGGTCAGTTCAGTTGCTCAGTCGTGTCTGACTCTTTGTGACCCCATGAATCTCAGCACGCCAGGCCTCCCTGTCCATCACCAACTCCCAGAGTTTACTCAAACTCATGCCCATCGAGTCGGTGATGCCATCCAACCATCTCATCCTCTGTCATCCCCTTCTCCTCCTGCCCCCAATCCCTCCCAGCATCAGGGTCTTTTCCAATGAGTCAGCTCTTTGCATGAGGTGGCCAAAGTATTGGAGTTCAGCTTCAACATCAGTCCTTGCAATGAACACCCAGGACTGATCACCTTTACGATAGACTTGGTGGATCTCCTTGCAGTCCAAGGGACTCTCAAGAGTCTTCTCCAACACCACAGTTCAAAAGCATCAATTTTTTGGTGCTCAGCTTTCTTCACAGTCCAACTCTCACATCCATGCATGACCACTGGAAAAACCATAGCCTTGAACAGACGGACCTTTGTTGGCAAAGTAATGTCTCTGCCTTTTACTATGCTGTCTAGGTTGGTAATAACTTTCCTTCCAAGGAGTAAGTGTCTTTTAATTTCATGGCTGAAGTCACCAGCTGCAGGGATTTTGGAGTCCAAAAAAATGAAGTCTGACACTGTTTCTACTGTTTCCCCATCTATTTCCCATCAACATAAGAAAGCATAAATAATATTTGGTATATGCGTCCAGTGAAGTAAATTGAATTAAAAGAAAAAATGAAATACATTATATTCAAGAACATAGATTAAATTCAGAAACAAAATAGAGGCCAAAAAAAGACAGAAGTTTGCATATAGCAATATGATTCCATTTATGTAAGTTTCAAGTAGAGACTAACCTGCATCACTATATGGTTATTCTAATGTGCAGAGTTGAGGGCTGTCTTTTGGGGAATGAATGCTCTAATTGCCAATTACATGGGCATTTTGATTATGAAAAAATTCATCTAGCTGTATGTTTTTACTGTTTTTCTTTTCTCTATATACAATATATCATATAAGACTTTCCTCTGAGATTATTTGAATCTTGAAATCTTTAGCAAAATATTTCAGTTAGTATATTAAGTGCTGGCTTAAGGTAAACAGTCAATACAGAATAAATTAAATGCTGAATATTTTTAAAGCTTAAATTGAAACCTCATTTAACATTAAGTAAAAATATACCTAAAGATATTTATTAATTCCCTGTAAATTTTAAATCCTTTTAAAGAGAGCAATGTGAACAGCTGACTCATTGGAAAAGACCCTGATGCTGGGAAAGATTGAAGGCATAAGGAGAAGAAGGTGACAGAGGATGAGATGGTTGGATGGCATCGTGGATTCATTGGACATGAACTTGGGCAGGCTCTGGGAGATGGTGAGGGACAGAGAAGCTTGACCTGCTGCTGTTCATGGGGTCGTGAAGGGTCGGACATGGCTTGGCAGCTGAACAACAAAAAATGATAGCAAGACAGGAAGAGAGATATTTTCTTATTTTATAAATGATAAAATTAAGGCTTAGAGAATTGTCCCATAATAATTGTTTGAAGACACAATTTTATCCCAGGTGTATTTCATTCATTCACAGTATAATATGGTTTCCATTTACAAGTGGACTTAAATTATTTTTCATGAGAGAAAAAAAAAAGTGGGTTTAATTATCCATACATTGGATATATTCATTCTTTGATTTCTCACTCAGTTTTATATTTCAGTTTTTGCTCCATGTTCTCATTAAATACAAAAATACTTACCTTATCAGTATTTGTTTTCTTTTAGAACATTTTTTGCAAGAAATATACATGTATATTTATATAAATGCAGAAACATTTCATGGTTTAAATGATAAGATCCAAGAGGAAATTATATGCATGTTGGAAATTAGCAATTTATTTTTAAGGATTCTGGGTGCAATTATTTCCAAGTTTTTATGAATAAAATAAAGTATATTTAGTTACAAGTATTTAGACCATAATTGGCAGGGCTCATTAATTTAAATAGCTGTTTTGTGTGTATTGGTTTATTCTTCTCTAAAACATACAGAGCCTAGAATTAAATAGGCATGGAAAAGATTATTTTCTTCCCCTAAGGCTTTCTTTTCTGTTACTAACAGCAATCACTTTCACAAAATGAGAATGGAATTGAGGAATTGTGAAGGCAAATAGTCCATAAGTGCATTTAACTATAAGAACTGAGCAATCATGACATATTTAACACTTGTAATATTGCCTTCTTCAGCAGGGGTTTGTGATTGCTGAGCAAGTCTGTACTGATATTTTATTGTCATCAAAATTATCTCCCATTTCATTATCAGTTGGAAAAACAAGGAGAAAAATTGTCAAGGACTGTGACTACTATCTTTCCTCCAACTGCCAGACTATCAACTAGTAAATATTTTCTTCCCTGCCTATAATAGTATATGCATCAAACAATTCATTCCCCCATCTTGGACTAACAATCCACTGATCCCACTAATTTGCATGGTCTTTCATAGCTTTAGGCCTCTCTTCTGCTTACTCAGGTCAGATTCCATCCCTTTCTTGCCTGTGCTCTCCATGACAATATAACAATGCAGGCTCCAAGGGCTGCTGTGTCAACTCTGCATCTGTATCATATAGCTGAATTGGGATTAGAGGAAAAAACAAAAAAATTACAGCATGCAACTCTGATGACCATGATGACTTGAATTCACAATCAGTAACTTTAACATTCTGTCTAATATTCTGATTTAAGTTCCTTCATCCTCTCATGCTCCCGCATTTTTTTTTTTTTCTTTTGGCCGAACTTCTTGGCATGTGGGATCTTAGTTCCCTGTGTGTGGTTGTCGTTTTAGTTGCCAAGTCATGTCCCACTGTTTGCAACGCCATGAATTATAGCCCACCAGGCTCCTCTGTCCATGGAATTCTCCAGGCAAGAATACTGGAGTGGGTTGCAGTTTCCTACTCCACGGGATCTTCTGGACTCAGGGATCAAATCTGCATCTCTTGCTCGGCAGGTGGAGTCTTCTATCACTGAGCCAGAAGGGGAGCCCCTTAGTCGCATGACCAGGGATCAAGCCTGCAGCCCCTGCGTTGGAAGAAAGGAGTCTTGGGCAATGGACTACCAGGGGAGACCCTGTGCTCCTATATTTTCAGAAAACTCTTCCACATCTTCCCAAATCACCAGCATCCTCTCTCTAAGTTGAGTATGTCACTTCCTATCTTAACTGAAGGAAGAGAAGGAAGCAGAAAAGAACATCCACATGCATTCAGTATTACATATACCCACCTACCTCCATCTGTCCCTGTATGATTCACATTTCCTCTGAGAGCCCATGGCTATACCTATAATCACTTTCATGAACGTCTTTAATTTACTGGATGAAGTGTGCATGAGCTAAAATAAATAGACTAAATATAAACACAATGTTAGTCGTTCAGTCGTGGCCGACTCTTTGCGACCCCATGGTCTGCAGCCCACCAGGCTCCTCTGTCCATGAGATTTTCCAGACAAGGATACAAAAGTATTTGAAATAAGTATATTAAGTCATAACCCTTTTTGTCGACTGGGTGACATTCTTCCCACGATTGTGCTTTCTCTCCTGCATCATCAATATTTTTCTTTCTGCTAGATCATTCAGAGCTGCTTCATATGTTACAACATCCTTCATGATGAAAATGTTCTCTCTAGTTACATTTAATTTCAGATACTGCTTCCATTTTTTTCAGATAACATTTTGAGCAAAATATTTCCCTCAGAGTACATAAACTTCATATCTTCAATCCTTCTCCCAGTCTCCTTAGAAACCACTTGAACAGATGTTTTCTTGGCCACTCTAGGGACAAAGGCTTTTTAATGATCTCCACATTGCTAAAACCAATGGCTAATTGTTAAATTCCATCATATTTAAATTGTCAGTAGCACATAGCATGCTTTATCATTTCCTCCATTTTAACACATTTCTTTCTTTAACTTCTAAGACAGCATCCATTCTACATTATTGATAATTCCTTTCCAGTCTTCATTTCTATTTCCTCCTTATCTTTCTGACTTTTAAATAATAACATGCCATAGGCTTACACCTTAGAATCTGTATTCTTATCTACTTGCACTCACTAAGTTATTTTGTGCAAATCTTGTATATCTAAATGCTCAGTCTTGACAGATTCTGATTTTTAATCTCCAACCAATCAAGTGCTCTACCCAAAGCTCTATGCTCTTGTGACATATGCACTTGAATTTCCAACAGATTCAGCCGCAATTGAACCTTACTAATCAAATTTTTGATTCTCTCTCCTACTTACTCTGATCTTTGATAAATAAATATCTTGTCTTTCCAGTTGCCCAAATATATTGATTATACATGGTCTAGGATATACTGCAGAAAAAAATAGCCTGCAGAATTTTAGTGAATCAACTATTTTCTCTCTCATACTTCTTCAGCTTTAGGGTGGGCTTGGAGCTCTGCCCCATGCTGTTCTCACTCCAGAATTCAGACTGAGGAAGTAACCAACATTTATGACACTGCCAGTCCTAGCAGAGTCAAAAAGGGTATTTGGTTAATCATACAAAGGATGAGAGACACTTAGGGATGCCAGTAAAATGTGTCAATTGTCATATTTCAGTAGCTAAAGACCATCATGTGGCCATATCCAAAGGCAAACAAGCCGAGTTCATTCTTCTCATGTATCAAAAACAGGGAAGATATTCTGTTGGTTCAGGGGCAATCAGAATCTTTGGTGAACTATGTAATGACTACACTATCAAACCTAAAATAGTAGAACTCCCACTGACTCCTTTCTTTCTCTTTCACATCACAACCACATTTTGCTTCCAGTCCTCTGGTAGCTTCCAGTTCTCTACTTCCAAGATATATCTAGAATATAGGCCATATTATTTCTTCTACTGCCTCATCCCAATTTAAGTTGCCATCACCATTCATCACTATGACTATAATGGCCTCATCACTGGTCTTCCTCCTGCCTTTCCTTGTCCATCATTTGTTCGCCATACAGCAAAGTCCTGATACTGTACCATTTATCTGATCACTGCACTCCTTTGCTCAAGCACTTTAATACAGTTCACCTAATCCAGAGTGAAATGCTCTGGGGTCCATGAACTTTATAACGTCAGGGTTCTTGCTACTATTCTGATCTCATTTAAACATAATTTCTACCTCCTTCATTCTGCATTGATGCACCAGCTCCTTACTACAGCGTGAAATCAGAAAGTGTGTTTTTTCCTCAAGACCTTTGTACTTGTTGTTCTCTCTACAGAGGATGTTCTTTTCTAGGATATCTGCATAATTCATCGTCTCCCAGCCTTTAGACAGTCTTTATTCACATGCCACACTTTCTTTATTTCTTTGGTTATTTATTTATTTATTTGGCTGCATCATGTAGCATGTGGGATCTTAATTCCCTGACCAGGGATTGAACCTATGTCCCCTGCCTTGGAAGCATGGAGTTTTAACCACTGGAACACCAGGAAGGTCCCATATGCTACACTTTACAAGAGACCTTTGTTGAAAAGTTTATATACGCAAAACATTCCTGTCTTGCAATTCTGTCTTCCTTACCCTTATCCATAATATTACCAAGTGATATATATTGATTTATTTGTGTATTTCTTGTCTTCATTTTTTAATGTTTTACTTTCACGTGGTAACAGTTTTTCTTATTCATGAATACATCCCAAGCTTCTAGGGTATTGCCTGTATAGAAAAGATACCCATAGTTTTAGAACCAATAATTGAGGAGAAAATTATATACATATTTATTAATACATCAAAGTATGTAAACTTTATATTCTATATATTGTGTTAGGCACATGTGCGCAATAAAATGTGATATGAATTTTCACTTCAGCTTGCTTGCCTGAAGAGACAGAAGGTAGAGAGAACAATTATAAAATCTGGGAGTTTTGAAACTTGCAGCTGTGAACGAGTGAAAGATGTGTCTAGTTCTCGACAACGACAAGTAAGCAGAAGTGCTGTGAACCCCTTTAGGGAGTCTCTGCTTCGTCCATGCTCCTAGGTGGGATAGACAATGCAAAGGGACCATCCTACTGATTGAGTGAAACCTGGGCCTGTGGATAACCAGAGATTAAAGTTGCAGTTTGTCCAGGGATACCAGTTCTTAACTCTTTCTAAGAGGGAAATCATTTACTGTCACATGGAGACATTTTGCATCTTCTGTGTGCACTCTAATGTGCTTCAGTTGTGTCCAGCTCTTTGCGACCCCCGAGACTGAGCCCACCAGGCTCTTTGCCCCTGAGATTCTCCAGCTAAGAGTACTGGAGTGGATTGCCCCTTCCTCCAGGGGATCTTCCCCACCCAGAGATCAAACCCACAGCTCCTGAGGCTCCTGCATTGGAGGCAGATTCTTTACCACTGAGCCACCAGGGAAGCCCTGTACACCTTGTACAAGTATCATGTTATAGCCTTGTATCAAAAGGCTACATTTTGTTCCACAGAATTAAATTTATTAAGAAGCTTAGAAGAAAGATCAAATTTGTGAAAGTGGAGTAAAGAATGATGAGCTCACGTTTTTGACTTGGCGATTCTGAAGGCATGTGAGATACTCACGAATATACTGTGTGGAGCTCAGAAGACAGGCCTGGGATAGACAGCTTTGATTATCATCAAATATAAATGAGTTAAAATTGATAGTGGATAACAAGGCACTGAGTAAGTAGTGAAGAGGAGCTTATGAGTGGAATCATGAGAAACACCAACTATTAATAAGCAGGCAAAAGGAAATGGCAACCCACTCCAATGTGTTTGCTTGGAAAGTCCCACGGACAGAGGAGGCTGGGGCTACAGTCCACAGAGCTACAAAGACTCGGACGCAGCTGAGCACGCACATTCTCGTTCAGGGGAAGATGAACATGGAGAAGATTTGCCCACATGTCATGTGTTATATTCCAACCAGGCTGCAAGTAAGGGTAATCACACCCACGTTAGACCTAGTGGAGCAGACATTCTGTCTTTCCTGCTGAGACTAACTTATCTGGTGTAGAGAATTGTTTGAATTTCCTAAGACCTGAGGATTCAACAAGCAAGTTTGTTTGTTTGGTTTTTTTTTTGCCTCAGAACTTCACAAATGTGCATAAAAAAAGGTTTATGCAGACTGCAGAACATTTAATTAAACAGTTAAATGCTCCAATTAGAGTTTGCATTTACTTTTGCTTTAAAAAAAAAAAAAGCTCTAAAATATACTTGTCAACTAATTGTGTCAATTGCTTTTTTATTCTCTATACTCCAAATATTGACTTACTATTCTACAATCTAGCCTAAACCACTCATGCATTGGTTCAGTTCCAATAACACAAACTGTATTTTAAAATTTACTCATGGGAATGCCACATTATAATTCCACTAAATACAGTGATTTTGCCTTTATTCATCCCTGACTTCAAATTCACAGTTCTTAGAATGCATTTAGATAACATAAATACGCTCATTCATTTAGTGTAACAGCATTAACTTGCGTTTAGCTACTATTTAGAATAAAAACATCTGTGCTTAGTTTTGCTCTTTAGTTTACTTATTTTTAATATTAACTTATGCACCCATCCTCACTCTTAAATGCCTGTAGAGTGTTTGTTATGTGTATGGATGTTGGTACTTTTTGTAACAAATCTTTTGTCAACATTGTTCTAGGTCCTGCTCTCCTTTTATGTTTTTTCCCCCTCACTTTAATTGGTAGCTTACAGGAGACACTTGAATATCTTGTAGCCATTTTAACCTCACAAAGAAAATTATTTCTAAATGTATCAAAGTTCTTTCTCCCTTAATTATACTATGAGTGTTTCTATTTGTAAAACAACACAACATTACAAGGCAGTGGTGTGGGGGAGGGGTAAACTGGGAAATTAAGATTGACATATACACACTGTTATATATAAAATAGATTACTAATGAGGACAAGCTGAATTTAGAAAAGGCAGAGGAACCAGAGATCAAATTGCCAACATACACTGGATCATAGAAAAAGCAAGACAATTCCAGAAAAACATATGCTTCACTGACTATGCTAAAGTCTTTGATTGTATATATGGATCACAACAAATTGGAAAATTCTTGAAGAGATATCAGACCACCTTACCTGCCTTCTGAGAGCAACAGTATGCAAGTCAAGAAGCAACAGTTTGAATCAAACGTGGAACGACAGCCCGGTTTAAAATTGGGGAAGGAGTATGACAAGGCTGTATGTTGTCACTCTGCTTATTTAACTTCTGCACAGAGTATATCACACACAATGCATATCCAATATGCTACTGGTGAAGAGTGTGTGCTGGGCTAAGGCGTTTCAGTCATGTCAACTCTTTGGGACACTATGGTCTGTAGGCTGCCAGGCTTCTCTGTCCTTAGCTTTCTCCAGGTAAGAATATTGGAGTAGCTTGTCATGCCCTTCTCCAGGGTATCTTTCCAACCCAAGGGTCAAACCGTGTCTGTCTCCTTCATTGACAGGTAAATTCTTTATGACTGACACCACCTGGGGAAGCCCTCTGTATGTCCCTTAGAGGGCTTAATATTTTTGATGAAATGAATAGCAATATATGCCACAATAATTATTCTCCTTTTATATACAAATAACTCAGGCCAGCTTTCCCCAAAAAGTAAATAAAGTGAATGATAAGGAGGGTGACTATTGATCTCAAAGGAAGAGATGAACAAATAAGACTAGAAAGAAAGAAGGGAAGGTACAGGAGTCGTCAGCAGCCACATGCATTTAGATTATGCACATTCTATAACAGCATCAGTGATCCTCAGACTCTATCTCCACTCAGTCTGCACTCCAGGTTCTAAGATGAGAGCATCTAATTGGCCTATAACCAGAGAGGAAACTTTAAGTTACCTCTGGATGCCCATCCTTGTATATTGGAATCCACTGTCAGAGTTAATGAGCATGTTAAAACATCAGAAATAAAATAACTTTAGAATGTATTCCATTACAATCTGAAGACACCAATTTTTTTTTCAAAAATTTGGTTAATTCCCTAAAAATTTTCTAGTTAAGCTGCATAAAATCATTGATGTGCACTTGGTAGGTAGGAAGTTCTCCTATCAACATCACTGAGATAAAGATATAATTTAAAAAGAATAGATGTATAAATACATAGGTATGTGCATGTCAGTCACTCAGTCATGTCTGACTCTTTGTGAGCCCATGAACTATAGCCCACCAGGCTCCTCTGTCCATGGGATTCTCCAGGCAAGAATACGAGAGTGGGTTGCCATTCCCTTCTCCAGGAGATCTTCCTGATCCAGGGATCCAACCCAGGTCTATTGCATTGCAGGCAGATTCTTTACCAATTCAACTACCACGGAAGTCCATGGAAACCAGTGATGACCTTTAATCAACAGTAAAGCTGAGGTGAGAGGCTATCACCATGTTAGTACTACATGCTGCTCCCATTGTATCCCTGGCCCTGATCACATCTTGGAAAAGGCTGGTGTTTTCATTGTACTATATTATGTATATTAGAAGCTTAGCTTCCCAAAAGTGGCAGTTTCTCCACTGAACTCTGCCCCAAATCTTGCTTGAACTTGGCATTGCTCTAGGATGCAAAAAGCCAGGGTACCAGGATACATGTGACTACTCTGTCCTCAGTGAGTTTTCAACTATGTTGAGAGAGTTCCTTGGTAACAGTCTCATTAATTTGCATGGTAGATCCATTAATATTAATGCCACGCACCTTTACTTCAGTTTAGTTGCTCAGTCACGTCCGACTCTTTGCGACCCATGTACTGCCACATGCCAGGCCTCCCTGTCCATCACCAATTCACGGAGTTTACCCAAACCCATGTCCACTGAGTCCGTGATGCCATCCAACCACCTGATCCTCTGTCGTCCCTTTTTTCACCTGCCCTCAATCTTTCCCAGCATCAGGGTCTTTTAAATTAGGTCAGCTTTTCACATCAGGTGACCAAAGTATTGGAGTTTCCACTTCAGCAACAGTCCTTCCAATGAACACCCAGGACTGATCTCCTTTAAAATGGACTGGTTGTATTTCCTTGCAGTCCAAGGGACTCTCAAGAGTCTTCTCCAACACCACAGTTCAAAAGCATTCATTATTCAGTGCTCAGCTTTCTTTAGAGTCCAACTCTCACATCCATACATGACTACCGGAAAAACCATAGCCTTGACTAGGCGGATCTTTGTTGGGAAAGTAATGTCTCTGCTTTTTAATATGCTGCCTAGGTTGGTCATAACTTCCAAGGAGTAAGTGTCTTTTTATTTCATGGCTGCAGTCATCATCTGCAGTGATTTTGGAGCCCCCCAAAATAAAGTCAGCCACTGTTTTCCCATCTATTTGCCGTGAAGTGATGGGACCAGATGCCGAGATCTTAGTTTTCTGAATGTTGAGCTCTAAGCCAACTTTTTCACTCTCCTCTTTCACTTTCATCAAGAGGCTCTTTAGTTCCTCTTCACTTTCTGCCATAAGGGTGGTGTCATCTGCATATCTGAGGTTATTGATATTTCTCCCGGCTATCTTGATTCCATCTTGTGCTTCCTCCAGCCCAGCATTTCTCATGATGTACTCTGCATAGAAGTTAAATAAGCAGGGTGACAATATACAGCGTTTTTGTACTCCTTTTCCTATTTGGAACCAGTCTGTTGTTCCATGTCCACTTCTAACTGTTGCTTCCTAACCTGCATACAGGTTTCTCAAGAGGCAGGGCAGGTGGTCTGGTATTCCCATCTCTTTAAGAATTTTCCACAGTTTATTGTGATCCACACAGTTATACATGAGAGTGACTTGGTTTATCCTGAGAATGACTTTTATTCAAGGGCACAAACAACATAGCTATTTCAAAGCAGCTATCAAGCATCACCATCTATTTGGGATCTTGAGAAAGTAGTTTTGTAATCTATAAAAACAAGCTATATGAATCCCCTCCCCCTAGCTAGACCTGAGGGATAACTCATTAATCTGATTCAATGACTAGTGTGGAAAACTATTGCTTTTTAGCTAATACCATAAAAAAAAAAAGTGACAACATGTTAAACAATATGGATCAGTCAATTCAAAATGTAAATATTTTGAGAAAAAAATGTAAGCCAAAGTATTCAAAACAGTTGTTAATATAGGATACATGGAGAATTAAACTAGTGAAATAGAGAAGAAGGATAAGAAAGGCCAGTATGGGATAAACATGAAAAAAAGCACCATTGTTTGAAAGTGATTTCAAAATACCAAGAGCAGCAAGAAGTCTTGAGGGACAATCATATGTATTTAAAGTATCAAAAATTGATCTAAAAATGAGGCAAAGGAATGTTATCTGTGAAACAGAAACAGACTCACAGAAATAGAGAATAGTCTTGTGGTTTCCAAGAAGGGTGGGTGAGAGAGGGATTGAGAATCTGAGATTAGCAGATGCAAACTATGATACAGAGAATGGATAAACAAAGGCCTACTGTATAGCACAGGGAACTGTATTCAATATCCTGTGATAAACCACAATGAAAAAGAATATAAAAAGGGATGTGTGTGTGTGTGTGTGTATATATATATATATATATATACACATGTAAAACTGAATCACTTTCTGTACAGCAGAAATTAACATAACATTGAAAATCAACTATGCTTCAATTTAAAAATGAATTTTTTTAAAAAGTAGCAGAAATGGAAAACAAACTAAATAAGACTAGATGTTTCCTTGGATAAACTTGAGTCTATTATTCATTAAACCAATAAATATTATCTCTGGCATGTGATGGATGAAGGGGGGTGAGGCAGAGTAAAATCTAAAAAAGTAATATTAAGAAAAGTTTGGTTAACACTTCTAGATTTATTTATAATTTTGTCATTCTTGTGCTTACACCAAGAAAACCCTGGGCAAACAGGAAATCAATTATTTCCCTTTAGTCCATGGAGATCTGATGTTTCGAGGAAAACCACCAACCCACAAAGTAAGCTATCACCCACATCTGAACAAACAGGCTCCTGCAGTGGGACCGAACAACTAAGAACTGCTTACCTGGAATAGAAGCCACTGGAGGTGTAATTTAGTAGGAACATTTAAATGGAAATTTTGATGAATTGCTGGAAACTGAGAAAGTGTTAGCATGAAAGTAAGTAACTCCTGGGCTTCCCTTGTAGTTCAGTAGGTAAAGAATCTCCCTGCAGTGCAGGAGACCCAGGTTCCATCCCTAGGCTGGGAAGATCCCCTGGAGAAGGAAATGGCCATCCGCTCTAGTATCCTTACCTGGAAAATCTCATGGACAGAGGAGCCTGGTGGGCTGCAGTCCATGGGGGTGCAAAGAGTCAGGCACGACTGAGTGACTAACACTTACTTACTTACCTAAGTAACTCCTTGGGGGTTGCAAGTGAAATAACTAAATTTTCATGGGCTTTACTTCTAGGAACATGGTTTTCCTGATGCAGATATGAAGAAGACATTCTAGTGGCTCTATTAGGGGGAGAGGAAAACTAATCATTGTGAGATATTTGAGGAGCCCTCTCCAGAACAAAAGCCTATACCCTTTGGGAAAAGACTGCAAGCATTATATCAACCACACCTTCCTCTCTGTCCTTCTCTAGCTTTCTGCTTCACTTAAGGAGGAAGGAGCCTAGTCCATAGGGTCAGTGACTGGCACTTACTCAAAGTATTACAGAATGATAATCTTCCACACCACCGCACCTCCAGGGGTCCAGTATAATAAATAAGGATGGGGCGCAGCTAGAGAAAAAGGCTGTAACAGTCACACGCTGAGAAGTAATTAGGAAAGCCCAAAGTCAAGAGAGAAGATGTAAACAAGGACAAAGAGAAATCTGAAGTCTCCTGCACACTTGTAACTATGGAAAACTGTAAACATAGCCCAGCTCTAGCCAGTTAGCATAAATGTCCACGCTAAAACCTTATCTATGTCAGTCTTTAGAAACTTTATAAAATATGTTCACTTTAAACAACAATAAAAAACTATAAGGCTGCTGCAAAAGGGTAATAAATACAGTCTGTAGAGAAAAAAAAATCAGAACTCTACTGAGATATGAGCAGGTAATAGGATTACCACTGAGGGAATTTAAAATAACTATATGCAAAGGACTTTAATGGAAAACAACACATGAACCACATATAGAAACAGATGCAAGCAGAAATATAGAGATATAGAGAAACTCCAAGACAGACTAAAAAAAGGCTAGAAAATTTAAAAAAACTGTAACAAAATGTGATGGACCTAGTAGTAAACTTGATGCAGCTGAAGAAGGAATCAGTGAGTCACATAAAGATATAAAGATAATCAATAAAGATTCCCCACCTTAAATATAAAGAGGGGAAAAAAACAAAAAACTGAAAATAAAACTTCAAAAGTCGTAAAAGTATTTGGAATATCACAAGGAAAATGGATGGTTTAGAAGGATGCTTTAAGTAAAAATGGTAAAGAACTTTCCAAAATCAGTTACAGATACCAACTACAGATTCAGAGAGCTCTGAGAACCTGAAGCAACAAAACTACAGAGAAGGACTAGAGAACCCCACACACATTGAGGTTAATCTTATCCAAATGGCTGAAAAGCAATAGGAAAAATGAAAGTTCTGAAAGGCAAAAGCAAAAATTTTAACCTTACCAGTAAAGAATAAGAATTATAGGATGCTTCCAACAGAAATCATGCATGCAAGAGAAGAGTGGAGTGAAACATTTGAAGGGTTAAAAGAGTGGGGAGTGGCCAAAAGGGCAAATCAGGAAGATCATGACCTCAACTTCTTGCATAGACTCACCATAATTGAAAGTACTTAGAGAGCAACTGTCAATGAAAAAGACCTGAGGAGTAGTGGGAAAGATTTTCCACAACAAAAAAATATAATGAAAGAATCACAAAGAGACAAGCAGGAGGAACTGAGACGTCAAAACTCACACGATCGGGTAGGGAACCCATGAACAGGAGGATGTTTGTCACTGCAGGGTTTTCCCCAAGGAGTGGCGTCCAAAGCCCACATCCAGCTCCGCAGGTCCAGCGATGGGAAAGCAGGCTGCAGAACACCAGGCTTTGCGGACCAGCAAGGCTTGCAGCCAGGAGAGCCAGAGGGCTGCAGTTAACAAAAACTCTACTCTTAAAGGGCATGCGCGCAATCACACACGCTCTAGGACCCAGGGCAGAAGCCGCCAATTGAAAGAAACCTGGGCCGGCCCACATACTGTTCTTCAAGGGCCTCCCAGAGAGATGTGAGGTCACTGGGATCGCCCCTTGTGGACAGAGATGCTGGTTACAGACATCTGGGGAGTCTGTCCCACCAGGAGGACACTGGTGCTGGCGAGAGCCGTTTGGACATCCTCGCTTTAGACTCTCCGGCTGGGACCTGGCTCCACTCGCCAGCTGGTGTGATTAATTGGAAACCACCCAATCCACTGTTACCAGCAGCAACAATGCTCTTGCTTAATATTTCTTTATAATACTTAAAAGTCTAGATTACTATGTTTATCAAGTTACCCTGCAGTCAGCTTTGGAGCAACCTGTACAAAGAAAAACTATCTACTTTAGCTATTCCATTTTGCAAACCTGTCTACATTTTTTATTATTCACATCTTTGCATCCTCATAGCCAGCATATTGAGATCACATAATAGGTGCTCAATACAGAATGCAGGTTGAGTTATTTAATGTACAAATAAAAGTACATGTTTGGGCCTTAAATTTGTCTCTTCAGGTAAACTAGAAAACTCTTAACTTTTCTCTGCAACAGTCTTTCCAATCATTATTTGAAGATAAGTGCTTTTCATAATTTTTTCTAAATGTTAAATGTACCTATTGCCTTCCACTGGTTCCACAAAATAATTCACTTTGTACACTTTCTACTGAATGAGTTTTGATTTTTCATTTTCTTCTTAACACACTTCAATGTCAATTGCCAATCCAAATCTTTCATCTCTCATTCCCATGTTACAATCTCAGGTTTATTTTGCAAATGAGCTTTCTCATTCAAATATTAATAACTCTTTCTCAGAGTTGTGTGTTTCTGATGTTCTGATTAGCCAGCCATTCATCTCTAGGAAGTTTCTACACTGTTAAGTTTTTCTATGCCATGTATGACTAAGATATGATCAGTGGAGAATTGGAGATTTGTCTAAAACTTGGCTGTCTAACATAGTAGCTGGTATGTACACGTGATCATAGACACTTAAAATGTGGCTGGTCTGAATCAAGATGTACTGATAAGTGTAAAATACACTCTGAATTTCAAAGAATTATTTAAAAACATCACTATCTGATAATTTTATGTTGATTGCACATTAAAGAAAAATATCTTAGATATATTTGTTAAATAAAAATATATTATTAAAATTAATTTCATCTATTACTATTTATTTTTAATGGATGTTGATTAGAAATTTTTAAATTACATGTATGGCTTGCCTTTGTGGCTTACATTATATTTCTCTTTGACAGCACTGGTTCAAATCTATGTCACTGCCCAGAGAGTAACAGAAAACTAGAACTTAAATTCTCTGACTTAAGGTCCATGTTGACTAGTTCTGTACATCATGATTTGAGAAGAAACCCAATTCAATAAAATCAAATGACTACAAAGTCTATCTTTATTGCATAGGTTTTATAGGCAGTCACCATTTTCTGCCTTTAATAATTTGACAGATTGACTTCCTTATGATGAAGGACAGCAACAGGCATTAATTGGAAATGTTTTATTACTTGGGCTTCTGCAGGTAAGATCTGCATATATGTAGCTTTCATTGATCCTCATTTAGAACCTGTGCTAAGAAATCCCCCTTAGACCGAATAAAAAATCAAGTCCTTAGTGGCGCTCTCACTTTTAAACCTTAGTACAATGGCATGTGATACATTAAAGTTAATTTGTCATTTCATGGAAAGTCACCCTGAAGCAAGGTTTTGATTATAATAGGCTTTCTTTAGATCATTTCCCAGGCACATTTTGCAACACAAAAATGAAATAAAGGTATGATTTGTTCCTCCTTTCTACTGGATTCAGTCTAGTAGCTGATAGAAGTTTATTTTTATCTTGCCATTGGAGGTAGGCCCCAGGGCTGTTGAATAATTAAGGAGCATGGTTCTGATAGTTCCTCAATAACAAAATATTATTAGTTAATAACAGAAACAAAGTTAAGTTTGCTGCTTAGAAGAGTAGTAACGTTTTATTGTGCAAAACTGGCAATTCTATTTGCACTTTCCCCCTCTAAATCTGCAAGGCCCTTGACACCCCAGCAACAGCATGAAAACCCATAGGCTTCTTGTTACATAAGTGATGTTGATCTAACAGTTCAGCAAAATCTCTAAATGGAAATCACAGGTAGTTTTTTTGTCTTCCTTTGGTAAATAATTTAATAGTCATGTAAGTATTGATACTTTCTGAAGGGATCTTAGAAACTTTATACATTGTACCAAGAGTTTAGGACAAAATGTCTTTTAATTACTTATATTGTATCCTACTTTTAATTGTTTGTGGCTCGTTTGAAGATTTTAGTTCTGTGACAAAGAAGCTTTTGGTTCCTGGTCTGCAGTGTGAGGCAACAGTCATGGTAAGACTAAAAAATAAGTCACTGATCTGCAATCTTCTCAAAGAGTGGCAGCTTGAAACAGCTCCTTGGTATGCATGTAATGCAACTACAGAAAGCTGGCTAGCTTAGTGCACTATCTCTAAACTTACCACTAAGAGGAAAAAAAATGGACTCAAGGTTTCAGAGTATATGGCTTGACTAAATATTGTCAAAAGGGCATGCTTGTCAATATACATACAATGCATTCATTTTCTTTACTACTAACTAGCCCTCTTTTTTCACATTTCTCATTTTGAAGTTCACAACAGAAAACATTTTAACTAACATGTTCCACTGTACAGTTAATTAAATGATCATGCCTAACTTCAACTTACCCTCTATTATTCTAACATAGAGTCATATCTATGATCTTCAAGGCAACTGTGAATTTTTGAAACCATAAATTTGTTTAGTTACCTCATTTCTATCTCCCCTTAGACTCTAGCCTTCAAGAGGTAAGTGTTTTATTTATCTTTTTCCTCTGTTTCATCTCCAACATCAGGCAGTGTCTATAATATAAAGGATGCACCACAACTGCTTGATGAATACTATTGGATCTACATGTATGAATGTGGGAGTTGGATCATTACAAAGACTGAGCACCAACGAATTGATGCTTTCAAACTGCGGTGCTGGGGAAGACTCCTGAGGGTCCCTTTGACTGCAAGGAGATCAAATCAGTCCATCCTAAAAGAAATCAACCCTGAACAATCATTGGAAGGACTGATGCTGAAGCTGAAACTCCAGTACTTCGGCCACCTGATGCAAAGAGTCTACTCGTTGGAAAAGATCCTGATGCTGGGAAAGAGAGAAGGCAGAAGAAGAAGCGGGTGACAGAGGACGAGTTGTTTGGACGACATCACTGACGCAAGGATATGAGTTTGTGCAATCTCTGGGAGATGGTGAAGGACAGGGAAGCCTGGTGTGCTGCAGCCCATGGTGTCACAGAGTTGGACATGACGGAACGACTTGACAACAAAAAATTGGATCTGTAAGAGGAACGCTGTTACAGCTGCAAGGTGAGCGATGACACAACAGGCTGATCAAGAAAGACCAAGAAAAGCTCCATTTGAGCCACAGAAGTTTGGTAAACTAGAAGGTAGAATTTCAAAGGAAGAGTGAGTGACTGGATAGACTGAGGAGGAGTTCTTCTGGCTGGGCCACTGAGGGGCGCTGTCAACGAAGTGTAGCATTGAATATGTGACACCTTGCTGTATAGTAGAAGTACTTATAATTTACATTAATCATTTGTCCCACTGTTTTCTGGACCAGCTCAGATTATTCTTAGTTTCTTATTGTCCATATTTTGCACATTGTGTCTGTAAGTTTGCAGTACCATCCTATTAGCAAAGTTTGCTTCTTTTTGTTAAAGCACTTATTATTACCAGCTGACTTCTAAAAAATATTGCATCTTCAAATCATTCCAACACATTGTAAGCACTATGTCTTGATCATAACATTAACTTGAATATCCACTTATCCTCGGGATCTCATTTGATATGTAAATTTGCCTACACTGACAGCTCCATTTCTACTCAGGTTTGAGGAGTAAGGGAGTGC
This sequence comes from Odocoileus virginianus, assembly GCF_023699985.2. Taxonomy (NCBI): domain Eukaryota; kingdom Metazoa; phylum Chordata; class Mammalia; order Artiodactyla; family Cervidae; genus Odocoileus; species Odocoileus virginianus. The sequence continues at coordinate 64,138,014 of NC_069686.1, read as the reverse complement.
CAGAGAGAGGATATTTCTAATGTCTTTTAATACAAATACTCTTACAAAATAGAAACAGACTTACAGACTTAGAAAGCAAACTTATGATCAAAAAAGGAGACAGGTAAGGGCTAAAGATAAACTGGAATTTAGGGACTGACATATATACACTGCAATATTTAAGATTGATAACATACAGAGAACTCTGCTCAATATTCTATAATTACCTAAATAGGAAAGAATCTGAAAAAGAACAGACACACATATATATATATAACGGAATCATTTTGCTATACATCTAAAACCAACACATTCAAATCAACTCTAGTCCAATATAGGGATTTCCAAGTGGTACCGTGGTAAAAAAAAATTCTACCCGCCAATGCAAGAGATGCAGGAGACACAGGTTTTATCCCTGGGTCGGGAAGATCCCCTGGAGGAGGAAATGGCAACCCACTTCAGTATTCTTGCCAGAAAAGTCCCATGGACAGACGAACTTGGCAGGTTATAGTCCACGGGTTTACAAGAGTCAGACACAACTGAGTGCACACACATACAGTCCAATACAAATAAAAATTAAAAAATGAAATACTCCCTACACAAATCATGAATCAAGTCCAAGCTGAACAACAGAGGACATCATTTACCCTCACCGTCTTTCTCCAATAGACACCGGTGTGTGTGCTCAGGTATGTCTAACTCTTCATGACCCGATGGAATGTAACATACCAGATTCCTCTGTCCATGGGATTTTCCAGGCAAAAATACTGGGTTGCCATTCCCTTCTCCAGGGGATTTTCCCAGTCCAGGGACTGAAATACTGTCTTCTGCATTAGCAGGCAGATTCTTTATCACTGAGCCAGCAGGGAAGCCCAATAAATCCCAATAAATACACACAAACATAAACAGCAATGCTGTTAATTATTTGTAGCTTTTAAGATGCAAAGCAGTTAGGACACTAGTCCATGAACCAAGTTTTTCTGGGCTTCAAATTCCAAGGATGTGCAATCTGAATTAATATGGAATTCTTCCTAAAAGGATTGTATAAAAATGTAAAATATATATGGCCAAGCAAGTAGGAAAGAAAATGAAATCTCTAAATGCTAGGGAGAAAAGAGCAATAAGCATGGGGATTCTTTGATGTTTTGTGAACGTCTGTATTGAGAGCGGACACATTTTAACGTTTAATTATGCAGCAATGTGCATGCGTGTGTATTAGTCTGTCTGTCATGCACAACTCTTTGGGAGACCATGGACTGTAGTCTGTCAGGCTCCTCTGTGGAATTCTCCAGGCAATAATACTTGAGTGGGTAGCCATGCCCTTCTCCAGGGGATCTTCCTGACCCGGGGATGGAAGCCAGGTCTCTTGCATTTCAGGCATATTCTTCACCGTCTGCGCCACCAGAGGAGCCTGTGCAGTAACATACTCAGGCTCAGATGTCAGCGTCTGTACCGTGATTGGAAATGAAGCGTTTAATTACATGGTTAGAAGAGACAATAAAATTGTAGTGCTTTAAAGCATTATATACTCCTTGTGAAGGTAACTTTCCAGAAAAGCAACAAGGAAGCTGCTCTGGACATCTTCGACTTCCCCCAGAGATCCGCCTTGCATCCATTTTCACGCTGCCTGCTCCAGAACCCTGACCTGTGAGAGCCGTTTCAGCTGGGTTATTTGCCTCCTGGATTTTGGCTGGGGTTCACTGATGGAAAGTATAACCAAGGGGATGAAGGAATGGAGGGGAAATGTGGATAGCTAGTTCCCTAGCTTCTTATTTTCAGTTTTGCCACAATGAAGTGCTTCCTCGCCTGAGGTCAGAAGGTCATCCACTACAGTTTTATCAGTCTGGAGTTTCTAATGAATGGGTCTGCCTTTTCACTTCTTCAAACCTACATCAATTACTGAGCCTTTGCATTACCATCCCTGAGGCATTATATACTTTGGACTTCTTGACAGCTTGTCTACATCTTCTAACAATACTTTATTAACTCCTCTTAAATATTTCAATATTAATGGACTATATATTATCCGCTAGGATCCTGGATGATAGGAAAACTAATAGAAATGTACCTTTCTCCTTGTATTTACATGAAGAAGAATATGTTTTTTCAAGGTTATATACAAAAACCTTCTAGTTCAAGTTTAGCTTACTTATATGTTACAGGAATAATAGAATTTAAATAGCAACATAAAAATTGCTCCAAGCCAAGTATAGCAATGGCTAATTTGACAAAAGAAAAAGCTGAAAATGGCTGTGAAAGACATTTCCATAACACAAAGACATGATTTTCCCAGAAGAGTCAGGATTTGATACTCAATGAATATGAGCTCACAATTGAAAACTGAAGAAATAATATGAAGAAAGCATAAAGAAATAATCCATCATGAATGAGTCAAGAGACAGCAGTTCAGTTCAGTTCAGTTGCTCAGTCGTGTCCGACTCTTTGCGACCCAATGAAACGCAGCACGCCAGGCCTCCCTGTCCATCACCAACTCCTGTAGTTTATTCAAACTCATATCCATAGAGTTGGTGATGTCATCCAACCATCTCATCCTCTGTCGTCCCCTTCTCCTCCTGCCCCCAATCCATCCCAGCATCAGGGTCTTTTCCAATGAGTCAACACTTCACATGAGGTGGCCAAATGATTGGAGTTTCACCGTCAGCATCGGTCCTTCCAATGAACACCCAAGACTGATCTCCTTTAGGATGGACTGGTTGGATCTCCTTGCAGTCCAAGGGACTCTCAAGAGTCTTCTCCAACACCACAGTTCAAAAGCATCAATTCTTCGGCACTCAGCTTTCTTCACAGTCCAACTCTCACATCCATATGTGACCACTGGAAAAACCATAGCCTTGACCAGATGGACCTTTGTTGGCAAGTAATATTTTCTGCTTTTTAATATGCTATCTAGGTTGGTCATAACTTTCCTTCCAAGGAGTAAGAGTCTTTTAATTTCATGGCTGCAATCACCATCTGCAGTGATTTTGCAGCCCCCCAAAATAAAGTCAGCCACTGTTTCCACTGTTCCCCATCTATTTGTCATGAAGTGATGGGACCAGATGCCATGATCTTAGTTTTCTGAATGTTGAGCTTTAAGCCAGCTTTTTCACTCTCCTTTTTCACTTTCATCAAGAGGCTTTTTAGTTCCTCTTCGCTTTGTGCCATAAGAGTGGTGTCATCTGGGTATCTGAGATTATTGATATTTCTCCTAGCAATCTTGATTTCAGCTTCTGCTTCTTCCAGCCCAGCATTTCTCATCATGTACTCTGCATATAAGTTAAATAAGCAGGGTAACAATATACAGCCTTGATGTACTCCTTTTCCGATTTGGAACCAGTCTGTTGTTCCATGTCCACTTCTAACTGTTGCTTCCTGACCTGAATACAGGTTTCTCAAGAGGCAGGTCAGGGGGTCTGGTATTCCCATCTCTTTCAGAATTTTCCACAGTTTATTGTGATCCACATATTCAAAGGCTTTGGCTTAGTCAATAAAGCAGAAAGAGATGTTTTTCTGGAACTCTCTTGCTTTTTCGATGATCCAGCGGATATTGGCAATTTGATCTCTGGTTCCTCTGCCTTTTCTAAAACCAGCTTGAACATCTGGAAGTTCACGGTTCACGTATTGCTGAAGCCTGGCTTGGAGAATGTTGAGCATGACTTTACTAGCGTGAGAGATGAGTGCAACTGTGCGGTAGTTTGAGCATTCTTTGGGATTTCCTTTTTTTAGGATTGGAATGAAAACTAACATTTTCCAGTCCTGTGGCCACTGCTGAGTATTCCAAATTTTTAGCATATTGATTGCAGCACTTTCACAACATCATCTTTCAGGATTTTAAGTAGCTCAACTGGAATTCCATCACCTCCACTAGCTTTGTTCATAGTGATGCTTTCTAAGGCCCACTTGACTTCACATTCCAGGATGTCTGGCTCTAGGTGAGTGATCACACCATTGTGATTATCTGGGTCAGGAAGATATTTTTTGTACAGTCCTTCTGTGTATTCTTGCCACCTCTTCTTAATATCTTCTGCTTCTGTTAGGTCCATACCATTTCTATCCTTTATTGAGCCCATCTTTGCCTGAAATGTTCCCTTGGTATCTCTAATTTTCTTGACGAGATCTCTAGTCTTTCCCATTCTGTTGTATTCCTCTGTTTCTTTGCATTGATCACTGAGGAAGCCTTTCTTATGTCTCCTTGCTATTCTTTGGAACTCTGCATTCAAATGGGAATATCTTTCCTTTTCTCCTTTGCTTTTCACTTCTCTTCATTTCACAGCTATTTGTAAGGCCTCCGCAAAGAACCATTTTGCTTTTTTGCATTTCTTTTCATTGGGGATGGTCTTGATCCCTGTCCCTGTACAATGTCATGAACCTCTGTCCATAGTTCATCAGGCACTCTGCCTATCAGATCTAGTCCCTTAAATCTATTTCTCACTTCCACTGTATATTCATAAGGCATTTGATTTAGGTCATACCTGAATGGTCTAGTGGTTTTCCCTACTTTCTTTAATTTAAGTCTGAATTTGGTAATAAGGAGTTCATGATCTGAGCCACAGTCAACTCCTGGTCTTGTTTTTGCTGACTGTATAGAGCTTGTCTTCTTTGGCTGCAAAGAATATAATCAGTCTGATTTCGGTGTTGACCATCTGGTGATGTTCATGTGTAGAGTCTTCTCTTGTGTTGTTGAAAGAGGGTGTTTGCTATGACCAGTGTGTTCTCTTGGCAGAACTCTATTACCCTTTGCCCTGTTTCATTCTGTACTCCAAGGCCAAATTTGCCTGTTACTCCAGGTGTTTCTTGACTTCCTACTTTTGCATTCCAGTCCCCTGTAATGAAAAGGACATCTTTTTTGGGTGTTAGTTCTAAAAGATCTTGTAGGTCTTCATAGAACCATTCAACTTCAGCTTCTTTGGTGTTACTGGTCGGGGCATAGGCTTGGATTACTATGATATTGAATGGTTTGCATTGGATATGAACAGAGATCAGTCTGTCATTTTATCCTAGAATAAAAAAGGTAATATTTCATATTATTACATATTAAAAGCAATATTTAACAAAATAATATCAGGATTCTTCATGATTAAATCAAGACCTAAACATGTAACTGCATACATTGTTTAAAAAGAAAAAGTTTTAAAAAAAAAGTGAAAGGAAAGAGAAAAAGAAAATTAAAAAAAAAAAAGAGGGAAGTGATATCTTTCCATAAAACACAGCAAGTATGTTACTATTTCAGCAGCTCTAATGTTCTCCATAGACAATGGGAAAAATATCTGAATAGCTGAAGGAAAATATCCAATAAACTATTATTCATGAACGAGAATGATTCTTTGGAAAACAAAGCCTGATAGCTTGTTGCTTAAACCTTCACTGAGTTACTAAAAGATCCGTAAATACCAGTAAAAATTAAATCCAAAATCATGACATGTTTCAGTCACTAATTCACATCCGTCTCTTTGCAGCCCCATGGACTGTAGCCCACCAGGCTCCTCTGTCCGTGGGATTCTCCAGGGAAGAATGCTGGGGTGGGTTGCCATTTCCTTCTCCAGGTGATCTTCCTGACCTAAAGATCAAACCATCTCTCTTGTGTCTCCTGTTTGTGTAGGCAAATTCTTTACCAATAACGCCACCTGGGAAGCCTAAATCATGATAAATGCAAGAAATATTCTGAGAAACTGTTAAACAAGTTACTTTGAGTGAACATTTCTTTTTTTTTTTTTCTTTCTCTGATGGCACATTTTTTCATCTACTCTGAAATATCCAGTTTATAAGCATTCAATGTAGTGATTTTATGCAATGGCATTTGCTTCATAGCTCAGTCACTAAAGAATCTGCCTGCAATGCAGGAGACCTAGGTTCGATTCCTGGGCTGGGAAGATCCCCTGGAGAAGGAAATGGCAACCCACTCCAGTCTTCTTGCCTGGAAAACCCCATGGATGGAGGACCCTGGAAGGCTACAGTCCTTGGGGTTGCAAGAGTCAGACATGACTTAGCGACTAAAGAGAGAATGAGAGATAGTGAAAAAATGAATAGGTTTTGTTTTAATTGTGAGGATAGGTCTCCATTGAGGAAAAAAGTAAAGTCATGAATACCACACTCTTTGATATCTAAGCCATGTGCTAGTGTGCGAATGTTAGTAACCATTTTGCAATATTTACTACATGAATGTGAAAGTCACTCAATCGTGTCCTATTCTTTGCCATCCCATGGACTATATGGTCCATGGAATTCTCCAGGCCAGAATACTGGAGTGGGTAGCCTTTCCGTTCTCCAGGGGATCTTCCCAACCCAGGGATCAAACCCAGGTTTTCCGCACTCCAGGCAGATTCTTTACCAGCTGAGCCACAGGAAATCTCAAAAATACCAGAATGGGTAGCCTATCCCTTCTCCAGAGGATCTTCCCGACCCAGGAATCAGACCCCGGTCTCCTGCATTGCAGGTGGATTCTTCACCAACTGAGTTATCAGGGATAACTCAGTAAATGTACCATTTCCTCCATGCATGTGTGCTAAGTCGCTACAGTCATGTCTGACTCTTTGCGACACTATGGACTGCAGCCTGCCAAGCTCCTCTGTCCTGGGATTCTCCCTTCAAGAATACCAGAGTGGGTTTTGATGCCCTTCTCCAGGGCATATTTACACCTTAACACAAAAAAGGGAAAAAAAATGTGTGATGGGAGGATAAGTCCACATGATCTTCATAAATTAATACATATATAAATCATCTTGTTAAAATTCAGACTTGATTACTTCTAGGTGGAGCTTAAAAGCCTATATGCCCTTCAAGCTCTAGGCAATATGATCATTTGTTTCCCCCAGGCTTGCTCAAAATGGCATGCATTTTCATACCTTCTGGAGGGAGTAACATCTATTTGTAAACTTTACAAATGACACAAAAGTATTACTGTAAATTAATTATTCATTAAACAGTAAGTTATTTTATATTTCTGTGTTGGATTACTACTTCCTTTTCAAAGCTTATATTTATTTACCTTTAACACACCCTAAAAGGTTAGTGTGCAAAACATTTTCCCCGATATTTCAATAAGCCATACAACATTAACCCAAACTTTAAAATTCCAGGAAAGTTTTTAGCCAGTATTTGAACTAGAATTAAATTTCCTTGTATGTTCTCTCTCCTGTAAGTAAACCAATTACTTGACATTAAATGATCACTCTAAACAATCTTATACAAATGTGGAGATACTTCACTAAACATTCTCTTTCCTGCTTTTTTCTCTCTTTGCCTTGCGGTTAACTAACTATTGCAGTTTTCCATTCTCTAATTAAGTAATTAAACACATGTTTTGGTACCATAATGTGTTGATTGCTTTTATCTTTACAGGTAAAACAATAAGAATGAGGTTAATTGTTTTCTTTCTGCAGTGGAGGAAAACAGAGCCAGATGGAAATGGGCTATTTGTTCCAAATCTGAGGCAGTTCATGGAAAAGACTAGTGACAGATGTCAAAACTATCAGAGCTGTCTTTACTGTATTATTTAATGCTTGGGTGATTACTAGTACAGGTTGGAAACAGTGAAGTCTTTAAAAAGAAGTGTTCTGGGTAGTCTGATTTGAAATAGCTTTGAAATGGCTAATAAACGTGTGCCTCTATAATTTTAACTTACAGATCTTTATGGGGATGGGATAAAAGACAAACTGTTTAAGAGAAAGTCTCGACTTGGATTTAATCCTGATCTCAGCTAGCCTGGGCCTGTGGCAGCTTGAAGTAGAATTTTGGTTCCTGGCCAGTGACTGAAATCAGGCTGTGACAGTGAGAATTCTGAATCCTAGCCACGAGACCAGTGACAAGGCCTGGGCCTACACAACTTGGTAGAAAATGAGTCACACAAAGTAGTAAAACAAGTAAAATGCTAATTAGGAAGAAAAAGAGCACATGCGGATAGATACACGGGCAGCCTCGGGGAGACAGTCCTGCCTTCGAGGTGGTCTGAGTCACCTACACGGAGCATTCCGTCTGGGTCTCCTCCAGCCCGGCGTCTTGCTCACCTGGTTCAGAGTCCATGTTTGGTTGATCTCAGGGCCGTCCCCTGCATGCACGTGCATCTCTAAGCCAAGATGAATTCCCGGGAACAGACCTGTGGGTAGGTTGACATCACCTCTCCTAGCCTCAGCCTCCCCTATTATCCTCCAACGATGGCCCATCTTGGGAGCCTCTGTCCGCAGGAGACAAACTCCAGCTGCTCAGGCTGGGACCCATCCATCTCCTGCCTCAATTCTAAGGGAGATAAGATGGAAATATGCCTATCAATTGCAGAGTTTTTAGTCTGTACCTTGCTGTCTCTTTTTATTCTCTTACCCTTAGATTACCAGTCTTTCTTGGATTTACTTACAATTGAAATTCTTCTAAGGGTGAGGGTTACACACTTGTTCTTCCAAATTGTAGGGAACATTTGGAGTAATAATACTATGGAGCAAAGAAGTTTAAGTAAGTGGTTTATTCGCCTTAAGGGATAAATGAGTGATTTTTTTTTCTAAGATTATTTTTGATGGATGGAAAATGTGCTAAGTGTATTTAAACAGAGAGGAGAATTAGTGTAAAGTTCTAATGGTTGTGTTTTTGTGTTTCTTTTTTGTAATGCAAGTGCATGATTAAACTTTGATTGCCTAGGTATCCATTTAAAGATGCATCTACTTTAAAGATGGTTATCTCTATTAAGACATTGCCATACAAATAGATAAAGAGCAAGGCTACCCACCCCACCTCCCACGCACTGAGGTTTCTTTGATTCAGACCTAGGTATATTTCAACTGACCATTTGGGCTATTTTTTTTTCTTCCTTTCCCCAAGCTTCAAATTCCTAGTCTTACGTTTAAAATTCACCAATAAAGAGTGAGCCCATGAAACCCTGGGCTTCTGCCCTCAACTCCAATAAAACAGAATCGCAGGCGCTGCACTTTTTCTCTCTCCACCAGTGACCTTGCTGTGGCCTGATAACTATAGAATGTCACCCAGCCAACAAGGACTGAGTCATTAGCCACCGTAGCCACTGACCTTTAACTCACCCTGAAAGGATTTCAGAGTAGAGATCAGGAATGAGGCACTCTCTGCTCTAGAGAAACTGGCAGAGCAGACCTTCAGATAGATAATTTTAAGAGAATTTTTTATGAACCTGGATTCTTACATCTTCCCATACTTAGAAAAGCACTAAAACCATTAGCTAAGATATCCGTTTCTTGTGAATAGCAGCAACCTTCAACCCAGATGTCTGCTTAGTTTCATGTACCACCTTCACCAAAATCACTCAGACACTGACCGCTTCTGCCCCTATCTCTTCGTAACTGTATCTCAGAGCTGAAAAAATGTCTCCAAGGCTAGAGTCCTCAGTATGACGCTGAATAAACTCAATTCACAGCTTTTACACTGTGCAGTTTTTCTAAGCCTACAGGCCCCAGGTGGGCTGTGAAATTTCCAGATTTTGTAAGTAATAAACCTATGTATGTTTTTCACTGTTTCCGGGTGGTTATTTTCAAAAGACATCTTGCAATCATAAGAACCACGACACTGATTATTGATAGGCTGAGCCTCGCACAGCATAAGGAGTGAACACTGACTTAGGCAACAAAGTTAATGTCATAGTTTGCCAAGAAATAGTAGATACCATGAACTCCTAATAACTGCTGTTAATGTCTAAAGCAAATCCAAAGTACTAATGTCACTTTTGGGATTTTTCTTATTTTCCAAGTCCAAGATTTTGTCACTTCTAATCATTAAATTTCCTCAGCTGAAATCACTGAAAACACCTCGTTGTAATATTTGGCTTATTTACTCCTAGACAGAATCCAAATTCTTAAAGCCAATGATTGCTCACTTTAGTTCACATTTGTCATATCTGGGATGAGGCCTTAATACCTAAGGTATTCTAGACAGTTACTAAGTGCATAGTTGTAATGAAGATAAATCTTTTCTACTGTCTATTTAAGATACATATTAATGACTATTGTCACAAAAAATTACTTTAAAAAGACAAAATTTAGGACCAAAACAAATACAGGTTAAAAGTTCAGCCCTGCCAAAGTCTGTATCTAGTGGTCTTGGGATGATTAATTCCTCTGAGTCTCTCCTTTATCATCTGTGAAATGATGATAACTTCTCTCAGAAATCAATTGAATACTGAATCATCAAATATAAATAAAGCCATGAATTAATTATAGTGGTTACAATGTAGGTTAGACTCAGGAACTCCAGACAGTAGGGGAGCCTGGGCTCCTTTCTAAGTGGCACGAGATGACTGGGATTCTCTAAAGAGAAAGTGAAGAAATGCGGGGAGTGGCAGGCAAGACAGAAGAATCAGAATTAAGGAAATGAAGAATTACAGGGGGTTGGTCTGTGTGAATGCAGTTAGGTCAGCTGTATCTGCAAGAAGGCAGTTATGGAAGCTAAGATTCCTCTCCTCACAGAGACTAGGAGACGGGGACTCTTTCTCTTTTGATGATTACTTTTCAAAAGGACGACTTTTAGGTCCTTGAGAAAGATACTCTTGAATTGTAAGAGATGTATATTCACAACTGTACGCCCTTCTTAGAACTGTTCTAAAGAGGAGAGGTCAGGCACCTATCATTCAGCTTTGGCTAAAACAAAGAGTAAATTCTCCAGGCAGTGATGACCTTTCTCAAGCAGACATTTAGGTGGGGGTTTGAGGGCAATGATCATCATAGGGACATGACCTTAGTTTATAGAGGCAGGCTAGAGTTTGGTTATTCCTCTGGTACACAGGTCTGCGTATACTCATGTGCTAAGATTTCCACAGAGTCAAAAGGAGTGTAAAATTATTAACATACTATCTGACATAGTGTAGGCTATTAAGTCAATCTTTCCAAAACCTTAAACATCAAAAAGCATACTTAGTCTTAAAATAATCAATATCTTTTTTAAAAATGCAGTTCTTTATGTGGACCATTTTTATTTTTATTTTATTTATTTTTATTTTTTTCCATTTATTTTTATTAGTTGGAGGCTAATTACTTTACAACATTGCAGTGGTTTTTGTCATACATTGAAATGAATTAGCCATGGATTTACATGTATTCCCCATCCCGGTCCCCCCTCCCACCTCCCTCTCCACCCCATCCCTCTGAGTCTTCCCAGTGCACCAGGCCCGAGCACTTGTCTCATGCACCCAACCTGGGATGGTGATCTGTTTCACCCTAGATAATATACATGTTTCAATGCTGTTCTCTTGAAACATCCCACCCTTGCCTTCTCCCACAGAGTCCACAAGTCTGTTCTATACATCTGAGTCTCTTTTTCTGTTTTGCATATAGGGTTATCGTTACCATCTTTCTAAATTCCATATATATGTGTTAGTATACTGTAATGGTCTTTATCTTTCTGGCTTACTTCACGCTGTATAATGGGCTCCAGTTTCATCCATCTCACTAGAACTGATTCAAATGAATCCTTTTTAATGGCTGAGTAATATTCCATGGTGTATATGTACCACAGCTTCCTCATCCATTCATCTGCTGATGTGCATCTAGGTTGCTTCCATGTCCTGGCTATTATAAACAGTGCTGCGATGAACATTGGGGTGCACGTGTCTCTTTCAGATCTGGTTTCCTTGGTGTGTATGCCCAGAAGTGGGATTGCTGGGTCATATGGCAGTTCTATTTCCAGCTTTTTAAGAAATCTCCACACTGTTTTCCATAGTGGCTGTACTAGTTTGCATTCCCACCAACAGTGTAAGAGGGTTCCCTTTTCTCCACACCCTCTCCAGCATATATTGCTTGTAGACTTTTGGATAGCAGCCATCCTGACTGGCGTGTAATGGTACCTCATTGTGGTTTTGATTTGCATTTCTCTGATAATGAGTGATGTTGAGCATCTTTTCATGTGTTTTTTTGCTATCTGTATGTCTTCCTTGGAGAAATGTCTGTTTAGTTCTTTGGCCCATTTTTTGTTTGCGTCATTTATTTTTCTGAACTTGAGCTGGAGGAGTTGCTTGTATATTTTTGAGATTAATCCTTTGTCTGTTGCTTCATTTGCTATTATTTTCTCCCAATTTAAGGGCTGTCTTTTCACGTTGCTTATAGTTTCCTTTGTTGTGCAAAAGCTTTTAAGTTTCATTAGGTCCCATTTGTTTATTTTTGCTTTTGTTTCTAAAGTTCTGGGATGTGGGTCATAGAGGATCCTGCTGTGATTTATGTCGGAGAGTGTTTTGCCTATGTTCTCCTCTAGTTTTATAGTTTCTGGTCTTACATTTAGATCTTTAATCCATTTTGAGTTTATTTTTGTGTATGGTGTTAGAAAGTGTTCTAGTTTCATTCTTTTACAGGTGGTTGACCAGTTTTCCCAGCATCACTTGTTAAAGAGGTTGTCTTTTTTCCATTGTATATCCTTGCCTCCTTTGTCGAAGATAAGGTGTCCATAGGTTTGTGGATTTATCTCTGGGCTTTCTATTCTGTTCCATTGATCTATATTTCTGTCTTTGTGCCAGTACCATACTGTCTTGATGACTGTGGCTTTGTAGTAGAGTCTGAAGTCCGGCAGGTTGATTCCTCCAGTTCCATTCTTCTTTCTCAAGGTTACTTTGGCTGTTCGAGGTTTTTTGTATTTCCATACAAATTGTGAAATTATTTGTTCTAGTTCTGTGAAAAATACCGTTGGTAGTTTGATAGGGATTGCATTGAATCTATAGATTGCTTTGGGTAGTATAGCCATTTTGACAATATTGATTCTTCCAATCCATGAACACCGTATATTTCTCCATCTGTTTGTGTCCTCTTTGATTTCTTTCATCAGTGTTTTATAGTTTTCTATGTATAGGTCTTTTGTTTCTTTAGGTAGATACACTCCTAAGTATTTTATTCTTTTTGTTGCAATGGTGAATGGTATTGTTTCCTTAATTTCTCTTTCTGTTTTCTCATTGTTAGTGTATAGGAATGCAAGAGATTTCTGTGTGTTAACTTTATATCCTGCAACTTTACTGTATTCATTGATTAGCTCTAGTAATTTTCTGGTAGAGTCTTTAGGGTTTTCTATGTAGAGGATCATGTCATCTGCAAACAGAGAGAGTTTCACTTCTTCTTTTCCTATCTGGATTCCTTTTACTTCGTTTTCTGCCCTGATTGCTGTGGCCAAGACTTCCAAAACTATGTTGAATAGTAGTGGTGAGAGTGGGTACCCTTGTCTTGTTCCTGATTTCAGGGGAAATGCTTTCAATTTTTCACCATTGAGGGTGATGCTTGCTGTGGGTTTTTCATATATAGCTTTTATTATGTTGAGATATGTTCCTTCTATTCCTGCTTTCTGAAGAGTTTTAATCATAAATGGATGTTGAATTTTGTCAAAAGCTTTTTCTGCATCTATTGAGATAATCATATGGTTTTTATCTTTCAATTTGTTAATGTGGTGTATTACATTGATTGATTTGTGGATATTAAAGAATCCTTGCATTCCTGGGATAAAGCCCACTTGGTCATGGTGTATGATTTTTTTAATATGTTGTTGGATTCTGTTTGCTAGAATTCTGTTAAGGATTTTTGCATCTATGTTCATCAGTGATATTGGCCTGTAGTTTTCTTTTTTGTGGCATCTTTGTCTGGTTTTGGAATTAGGGTGATGGTGGCCTCATAGAATGAGTTTGGAAGTTTACCTTCTTCTGCAATTTTCTGGAAGAGTTTGAGTAAGATAGGTGTTAGCTCTTCTCTAAATTTTTGGTAGAATTCAGCTGTGAAGCCATCTGGATGTGGACCATTTTTAAAGTATTTTTTGAATTTGTTACAATATTACTTCTTTTAAAATATATATTATATATTGTTTATATATTCATTTATAATATATATTATATATACATATAATATATAGAGATAGATCACAAGGCATGTGAGATCTTAGTTGCCTGACTGGGGACGGAACCCACATTCCCTGCATGGGAAAGCCAAGTCTTAACCATTGGATTGCCAGGGAAATCCCTAAAACACAGTTCTTTAAAGTTGGAATGGATGGGAAATGTATTAATAGATTCAGGACTAAGTAAAATAGTCTCAAGATGAATACTTGGATAAGAATAGTAATAATTTAAAACTTTCTCACTTACAATCTGCTGTCAAAATGTTCATATAAACCAGCTCTAAAAGGTCCATTTCCCCAACAACAATCAAATCATAGTTTTTCAGTCTTGGGAACTTTCAAAGATGCCAGTTGACAGTATGAAAGCAGGCAGGCAGTAGACATGAGCAGAAAGGGAGGCACAGGTTACATGGCAGGAAACTGGTCCTTGGCTCACCAAGGAAGCCACACATTTTGGGGTGATCAGTGTCCTGGAGGCAGCAGAAGAAAGATGGGAAGGGGGGGGGCATCTTTGCTGTCCTGAATGTAACACTTTGCTCATTATGATCTTATTACCAAAAATTTAGTCTTGCAGATAAGAAGTCAAGTTCCCACCATGCACTGAGGCCAAGATAGTTCCCATCAAGATGAAAAAAGGGCAGAAATCACTCCTCCACTTAGGAAGATGGAGATGGGGTGAAAACTAGAGAAAACACCCTCAACCCCTCACTCCACAATGAATACCCCTCTGCTTCATTTCTACACTCCACAGAAAGTGCTTGCCAAGACACTCAGAGCAGCTACTCACCCGAGTCTGCCTGCTGTAGGATTACTGTCACTGAAATAAATCCTCACCTTGCTTTATTGACCTCCCGCTCGCCTCTCTGCATTCTTCCTACAATAAGACCCAAACCTACCCTCGGTACCTTTTTTGGCAGAGCCAGCCGAGAGGATTAGGGGAACCTCAGCCTCTCCCCTCCCTTGAGCTTTATAGGTGTCACTTGCCTTCCTGCCATTATTCTCTCAGTCTCTGTCCCTGCCTCTCTCTCTCACTCTTTCCACTCTTACTACTGTGCCTTATTCCCCTGGAAGTGAGAAAAAAGGAAAAGAAATCATTCATGCATCTTCACACCAGCCCTCCAGGTCTAGCATTTCTGTCACTTGCATGGAGGTCCCATTAGGAGAGTCTCCAGCCATTCTCGGGGGCAGCTGGGGACCTGATCCTCAGGAGTCTGGCCCTTTGGATCCACCACCTGAACCCTCATCAGATCCTATTGTTTGGAAATAGACAACGCAGCCTTACTTTGAATTGGAGATGAGGCAGGCTGAGGTTCCCTCCTGAGCTCTACCAGCCTCAGGTGTTCGGAGTGGGGACCGTCCATGCCCTGTGGTTGGGACTCTTGCAGTGGGACCCTTTTGCCAGGCTGTGAGCCACTTGGTGCTGGGCAGGCCCCCTCCAAGGTCCATCACGTGGCCCATTCCCATCTTTGTCCCTGCCCCCACCTCGCTCTGTCCTGCTGGGCCAGGTGTGCCTGGGTGGGCGGCTGGAGCCATCGTTGGGTCAGGCACACGGCCATGCCAGAGGCATACATGCCGGCTGGTGACCCATGTGAGTTGCACCCTGCTTGCTTCTTTGGGGTTCCATGATTGGGAATGTCCTTGCAGGGTGTCCAGGCCCTCTATCCCCCTAAGTGCAGACACAAGACTTCTGCCTCAGGCCACCATTTCTCCCCACCCCAAACACACACTACACATGCTACACGCACACACACACACACACACACACACACACCTTTTTCTTTGACCTCAAGCAGTGCCACCCTTGCTTAGGTCATTTTCAGAGGAACCTAGCCAGTTCACCGAGGAATTCCAGGGACTCTCTCCTTTGGCCTCACTTGGAAGGACCTAAATACTGTCTTTTCCTCCTGCTGCACCACTGGAGTACCCTTTGGGCACAAGGTCAAATATATGCTGATGGGTTACATGTTGTCCAACCAAATTGGTACCCTGTGAGCCTCCAATGGATCCCAATTGAGACTATCAGCCAGGCCAGTGTGGTAGCATGATCAGTGTGGATCACATGATCCTTCACCTCATTAAAGGGATGAAGAGGTGAATATTTAAACCTGTTAATTATGGTAAGCTTAAAGAGATCACCCAAGGTCAAGATGGAAACTCAACACTATTTCAGTCCTGATTGGTAGATGTCCTCAGAAAGTAACACATATAGACCCAAACACTTTCAAGGGACATATTGTATTTGCAACCTACTTTGTCAACCACTCAGCCCCCGACATCTGTTGTAAGCTTCAAAAGCTTGTTATAGTGCCCCGAGCCTTTCTCAGCCTTATTGCACAACCTTCAGTGTCTTCAACAATAGTCCCCAGCCTGAGGAGGAGAGGAAGGAACAGACTGAATTAAGGACGGAACCATGGTAGGCGCCATGGTAAGCAAGGGGTCCAACTCCGTGTCCCAGAGTTGCAAAAGCCAAACTGCTAAGGCTTCCTCTTGCTCATTCCAAAACTGCCTACCCAAGTTGACCAACTCTGTCTGAGCATATGGTCTTTGGTTGTGAACTCAGTCACATCGGGGGACCCTTGAGGATGCCCACCACACCACACTCCCCCGCCCCAGGCCACAGGCGGCTCCTGCTTCACTTTCTGCTGAACAACTGGCCTCACTGCCAAGCAGGGGCCTGCAGCCTCAGAACATTCATCATCGCGGTCACTTAAGGCCTCGCTGTCAGAGGTGCTGGGTTCGCCAGGGCCACGGGCTTCTTGCTCTAATGCCGATAAACGTTGCTCTAGTTCTTCCAAGTGTCTCTGCACTCCGCACTGGTGCGGCATCACGGAGAGCACTGTCCGTATCCGCCTCAGGGCAGGCCGGAAATTCCCCCCAGTGCCAGCGGCAGCCAGCTGCCTCCTTTGGAGATCGGGAACTCACTGCCTTTAACGCCTTCTCAGCGCTATCTGGTGAACCGCCCACTGCCTCCCAGTGGGGAGCCCACACCAAGAGGGTCACACCCGCACGGTATCACGTACTATGTGGTGGCCGCTGTCTTCCTCCTTCTTTTGGAGCCTCAGGGTATCCTCTCCCTGCTGGGTACCCTGCCAGCTTCAGCAACTGCGTTATTGATCCTGTTCATGATACCAGTCGTCTCGCTGTTGACACCATCCCAGGGTAGGCAAGGTGCGAGCTAAGAGGCTGGAAGAAGACCGGAGGAGCTGGAGGAGCTGCAAACATGTTTATTCTCTCCTGCCTGGAGCAGCAGCCGTAGCGTCAGATGCGCTATATTCCCTCCTCCCGTGGCTGACCCGAAGGACACAACCGTGATGCAGCAGTAAATGCTGCTGCTTTTTATGTGTAGCTCATTATCCCTAGGGCACAGAGTAGCTTACGACCAAGCCAGTGCCTCATGATGTGCACGCACAGTGCTATAAGAGATCTCAGCTATTACGTGGTCATTATTTACAAAACTTGGGGCCAAGAAATCCTGAACACACCCTCTTGGCTAACTTGCTCTCTCCGCACACCTTGCAAGAAGATGGCCCACTGGATGAAGGAATGCTCCCAGGTGTCAAGGGTCTGAGGAAATTCCCCAACATAAATCCTGGCAGTTGTTGATCACCCAGGCTTTCCAAGGCTCCCCAGAAGATGGTCATTATCATCGTAAGGGGGGAACCCATGGGTGATCACTGATATGGTAGGAAAGCTTGTCCAGTGTGTAGTGGATCCTGGAGCCACTTACTATATCCTGACTGTTCATGCTGGGCAACTTGCCCCATGAAACCATGAAACTTGCTGTATTATAGAAGGAAGACCAAATCTAAAACCTTTCACCACCCCTCTAACTTGCACCTGGGAAAGATTCTTTTAATGCACAAACTTCTAGTCATGCCTGAATGTCCCAGCCCATTATTGGGAAAAGGGGTTTCTCTCAGCCATGGGGGCAGCTTTTACTCTCCCCATAAACAAAAACCAAGGAATGTTTCTGGCTGTACTGTGTATTATTATAGAAGACATGGACAGTTCAGCCCTAAATATTACCCAGAAATTGAAAAAAAAAAAAAAAAATCCCCAGATCTGGAATTAGGGAATCCCAGGGAAAGCAAAGTTTGCCACTCCTATAAAGATTACTTTAAGGAGGGTTACCAGCTTCCCTTCCAGACATCAGTGCCCTCCCTGTCCAGCAAACTCTGTGTTTCTCTGCACCTTTTCTTCCCATGAAGTCATTTCTCCTTTTTCCACACCTACCCTAAGGGTCATCCTTGCTGTTCACGTAGGCACAGCTCCAGCTTTAGATGTCCACCATTTGACACCATGAGTGCCGCTGATAATGTTGCTAATTCACCCGATTGTTAGATATGCCCCCACAGCCACATCACCCCAGAGGACTCATGTCTTCTAGGACTTACCACTTCCTTCAGGGATCTGATGGGGTTAACAGCTAAACATGTTGTATTCTCATTTACCATCCCCTGCAGTAAGGAAGGAAGGGCTGGGGCAAGAAACAATTGAAGGCCAAACTCTCTGAAACAGAAATGTAATTCCAAATCAGAAGGAAAGGACACTTCAGTTTTTAAGCAAAGTCAGCCTCTGTTTTACTGGTATTAACATCCAGGGACTAAAAATAGGATGGCTTAATAAAACAAGGCACAATTACACTATATTTTTTAGTAATCACAGTTGGATGACAGACACCATCTAGACTACCAATACCCAATGCATAGGGAACATCACTATCTGGTGGAAGAACCTAGTGACTGGAATAAATAAAACTAAAACACACAATAAATCATAGTGAGAGTTAACAACTGTCAACTTCGTGAAATGTACAATGGGAGAATTGTGAGTTAAGTTTTATCTGAGGAAAAAATAAAGACTTGCAGCCCAGGAGATAACACCTCAGTAGCCCTGAAAAACTGTTCCGAAGAGATAGAGAGGTGTAGGTCAATATATATATGACTTTGGTTAAGGGGAGTTTATGTAATTAAGCACTTATCGTAGCAAAATTTTTTTGCTAGTCACAAGGAGCTAAGGTCACTATGAAGGTATTTAGTGCTTTTCTAGACATGAGGAGATGTAAGGATTGGACTCATAAAATCAGCTTCTGAAAATATCTAACTATCTGAAGACCTGTTTCCAAAGTACCGAGTGCCTCATTTCTGCTCTCCAACACTGAGCTTCTTGTAGGGAGTGTTGAAGGTCAGTAGTCGCAACTACAGAAGGCCTGTGTAAAACCCAGCTCTGGATTCTGGGGGTTTCTGTTTCATTATATTTCATTATACCTTACAGTACACATCAAAGGCTAAATCTAGAACTGGAAAAAAAAAGATCACAGAACTGTCCTGATTCCTGATTAACCTTTTTTAGAAAGTAATGCTAGTATTGACTGTTTTTTTTTTTTTTCTCTTCCACTGCCTTAATGTTTTGTTTTATGTGTTCAGGTTAAAAAATCCTTTCCAACATATTAGTAAAATTTGATAAGACCTATTAGAGCTCGAATTGATTTTGTGTGCATGGGATTTTCCAGGCAACAGTACTGGAGTGGGCTGCCATTTCCTTCTCCAGAAGATCTTCCTGACCCAGGGATCGAATCCAGGGCTCCCGCATTGTAGGCTGACGCTATATTGTCTGAGCCGCCAGGGAAGCCATTATCAGAGCACTCAATTTCGTGACTGTCATAGACCCTTTTGTTGAAAACATGCATTAAATGGAATCATCATCTTCTGCGGAATAATTGGAGGAAAGTCTCTAGTTGCATCTCTCCAGCTGTGTATTCTTTGAATGTTGCTCAAATTTTCTTTTTTTTTTAAACGAAAAAAAAAAGATGTTATGTGGCTCATAAATACAGTAAGTCCCCTCCATAAGAATGAGCTCTGTTCTAAGAATGCATTCATGAGTTTAATTTGTTCATAAGCCAAACAAAGCTAGCCTAGGCACCAAACTAACATAATTGGCTATACAGTACTATACTGTAATAGGCTTATAATACTTTTCGCTTAAATAATACATAAAAAAATACAAAAGTAAAAAAAACATGTTTAACCGTATAATATAATACATTGAAAAGTATAGTAGTACAGTACAACAACTGGTGCTTTTAGCAATTCCAGCTACATCACCTCTGCTTTTACCCTTGTGTCTATGCATCCTGGGCTTGTGATAATGATGCTGCATTACTGTATTCCACATAGTGCTGTATAGTAAAGTACATAGAAGCACAACCGATTTTGCGTTTGTGCACACGTGTAGGATGCACACATGTAACAATGTACACCAGAAACATGAACTAGCTTATGTGATTGGACATGTGAACACATGCTCAAAATTTTGAAAGTTCATGAATTGAAGACCTATATCATATGTAGAATTTCTGTAGTTGAAAATCCACAAATAGAGACAGCCTGAATGTATAAACTTAATATTTCATTTAAAGGAAACATTCCATAGAAATATTTAGTTGGTCTTCTGTAGTTTATCATGCAGTACAAAGGCACTTCAGTTTAAAATCTTTTCAAGTCATGAGATTACAATAAACATCAGGAATGATAAACTTTTGTGACCTGTTCCCTTCTTTCTTGTGTTCTAAAGCTTGTGAGGAAATTCCCACAACTGAGTGCTTAAAAGTGTGTGATCTTTCACTTTCTCTGTCTTACAAAAGCAAGTTGTATATATCAAGTATAAAAACTATGGAGAGATGTCCCTAAAAAAAAAAATTTAATATGTCAAGCCCAAATTTTGTAGCCAGATAGAACTGAGATGAAATCTACCATTCTGTTTGCTAATCACTTTTTATGTGGCCTTGGACATATGGTCTCCCTGCAAATTCATTATGATATACAGAGACAGATGCTATGCTTAACATATGTAATGTATATTATATACAGGTCTACATATATATGTATGTATCACATTACACATAAATTTGGTCAGGGGCCATGTTACAAACCTCTGTTTTCTATGTTAGAACTATTTGAAATGAGCTTTCCATTTTGAATACATGAATTCATGCCGAGAAAAAAAAAAAAAAAGATTGCTCTCAGTTAAATTCCTATTCCCACCAGAAATACTAGTATTTTTAAAAGTAATAAAAATAAAAACTCTGATTCTTAGGAATGTCAGTGGGGAAGATATTTTGGGCAAGTCCTGTTAAGCGAATGTATGTTTTGCCCATGCCAAAATGAAACTATCTCCCAAACCCAATCACAGAAGGCCATAAAGAGGCCAGAAGTAATTGTAATAATAACTATTGCTTTAGGCTCCTTAATAGTGGGGGCAGATAGACTGTGGGTTTGGATGAAAGGAGATTGAGTGGAGATGAATAAAAATGAAATATGCAGATATTTACCAACTACTCAGTCATGATATATCCTACATGATTATGCCTCAAGCCTGGAAATATTCTATTTGAGTGGATTTAATTCTCTTCTTTACCTGCACTTACTGTTTCATAATCAGGTTGCTTCACAATTCTCTGTAATATAACTAACACTATAAAAGAGCATCACATGCAATCTTTGACTTTTTTAATGCTCACAAGCCCTTCTGTGAAGACAATAATCCCATCTTCATTTGAGTCATAATGGGGAAAATAGAAAGGAGAAGCACAGGGAGTGGAAAGGAAAACCATACCTGTTAAGAGCTTAATCATGGAGGATCCTACATGTGTTAAGATCATAGTTCATTTATTCTACGTAATATCCCCATGAGGTAGGATGACTTCCCCTCCTTTTTTAATTTCTTTTTATAAATGAAAAAAAGTGAGGGTCAGAGGGTTTATGCATCCTGTCCGATGTCACATGCAGAAAGATGATCCATAATCATGTGCTAGTGTGTGCATGCTAAGTTGCTTCAGTCGTGTCTGACTCTTTGCGACCCCATGGACTGTAGCCTTCCAGGCTCCTCTGTCCAGGGGATTCTCCAGGCAAGAATACTGGAAGAGGTTACCATGCCCTCCTCCAGGGGATCTTCCAGACCCAGGTATCAAACCCACATCATTTACTTTTCTTGCATTGGTCACTGAGTTCTTAACCACTGGCGTCACCTGGGATACTGGGATTTGAATTAACCTTTACTTGCCTTCAAAGCTAACTAATATTTAATGCTTTAAACACAGGCACTTTACTGACTTCAAGTACGTTCTCTTGCCAGGACATCACACATAATTGCCACCACTTGACCAGTCACTAGGCAAACGACTCTCTAAAATGAACTTCCTCATAAACCTTAAGATCATATGCTTCAGAATTCTCTCTCCACTTTCAGCTCCTAGGTCAATGTGACTTTATAACGCCAAGAAGAATTTTCTGGTATCTCAAGTTTTGCATTATTATTATTATTAACTTTTTAATTGTATTATTTAGATGTCATCTTATTCTTGCATTTCTGAAGAAAAACAAAATGCTTGCCTTGATTTAAACTCTGATGCCACCCATAATGTCCCTGGATCATGAATTATGTGAATTTTGAGGCTAAAGGAACATGTTGCCTTCTGGACACAGTGAAATGAATGCCTATCCTTTTGAAACAGAGGGTATAACATATTTAAATGTGTTTGTTCAATACTTTTATTTCAAATATGTTGATGCTAATATGAGAAAAATCTCCTTTTTGAAGCTAAGAGAAGCATACAAAAAGAAAAAAAAATGTTTTTAGTCAACTTCGGTTTGGACTGCTTGGGAATTGATTTTAATGGAATATACATTCTATTTGGATTTGTTCTCTACTTCTCCAAAGACACCTTTCAATGCTCTTTCACAAACAGCTGACAGCATCTGTCTTCAGAGATGATAAAGGAAAAAACATGATAATAAAATGTATCTGTTACATCTCTGGGGAAACACATTTTCAATTTCCTTTAACTTACTCCACTTAATTTGACAGTTGGAACTTCTGTCTATTTGGTCCCCAGAACTCAGTGGTATACATCGTGCAGTGAGCCTAATTGTATTACAGATATTATCCAAATGCTTTTTAATCATCCAAGATCATGATGAACACCAGAGAGGGAATGTTATTTAACAGAGACACGTAACAGTGAATTAAATGAAGATAGTACTGATTAATAAAGTGGTTTGAGCTTCCTGCTGCAATCTCATTCTGTTTACATGCTATTTTTGAGATGACACGGCCATGGTTTGAATCTTGAGACTCAAGTCTTCTTTGATTATGCAGTAAAATTGCATTAATTGTAACTTATTATCACAACATGTGTGATAATTCCCATAGTGCCTGAGATTGAGTTCAATTTGATGCTAATATTATATGTAAGGAAATGGTGATAACCAGTGCTAGGGGGAAAATTTATTTTTAAATTATAGAGAATCTCTAATTCCAGGCTAGGAAGTGAGTTTATTTTGGAAAGGAGAGATCACATTGAAAAAGCTTTGATCAACTCATTGGTCTTTTCAAATTTTCACATAGAAATCTGTCAACAAACCCACCTTGAATATACTAGTTTCTTAGTAACCCATGGATGATATAAATGCTTGAAAAATACTTTATCTCCATTCCAATCCTCACTACTGTTAATTAAATTTGACTGGAATACCTATGTAAATATGTCATAAATAATTTGAAAGTGAAAAAATACATTCCTTGTAGGCAAAACTAAGTCCATAAATAAGAAAAGCACAAGACATTTTTGTTTGACTATTATCTATAATTTACTATCTAAGTTAACATGCAAATTAAACCAACTAAGAATGAAGGAAAGACAATAAAGTTATTCTTATTTGTTTCTTTTATTTTTGGTTAAAATTAAGTTTACTAAAAACATTGTATATTATAAAACACATTTATGCATACTTCGGTCTGTTACTAAAAGAAAAATCCCACTTCATGATATCTTAAGTTTGGCTTTTGGGTAAGCTCTAAGTGCTAAAATTTGAATTGAAAGAGACAAAGGAGTAGACAAGCAGACCTTCTAAGCAAATTACTGTGTGAATATGGGATTTTGAATAAGACCTGCTTTCTGCAGCCATGAATTCAATAAATAATGAAAAAACATAGCTTTTTTTTATAGTGTCTAAATTCTTCTCGGTAGTCAATGTCAAACTTGAGATTGCTGAGGAACAAATCAATATACAATATAGGGACAAGGACAGACTCATTCCTTGGACATCCATAAAGTAAGGAGTTTCACCAAAATAGCAGCTATCAAAGTAAATGATTCTCCTACTTTTGTTATGGATACAGCGTTCATATTATGCAAAAAGCTCTTTTATGTGAATAATCAGACTATTTTCATAGCTTCCAAATGCAAACCTTAAGTAGTACCTATCACTGTATATTAAGATTTTCATATTCTTCACCATTTCCTGTCAAAGGATATAAACTACATGAGAGGAGGAACTGGGTCTATCAGTCACATAATTTCAAGCCAGAGAAAAGCTGTGGATGAGACTCAGTTGATTTTTCATTTATTTATCTTTAATTGAAGGGTGATTGCTTTGCAATATTCTGTTGGTTTCTGCCACACATCAGTGTGAATCCACTATAGGTGCATGGTACTATCCACATGGGAACATGAATCCCCTCCTTCTTATTGCTTTTGTTTTTGTCATTTTTTTCCCTCTTTTTCTAACTATAAACTAGCATACATTTAGTGAGAGATGATTTGGGGAAAAGAGTTCAAGAAAAAAAAATCAGATAATTTCACCAACCAGAAATGATCTTTGCTAATATTTTGGGGTATTCTTTTTGGATATGTATTTGTCCTTATTTTTTCCTTTTCAACCATGATTTCACAGGCCTAATTTCACAAATACTTTCATCAGCTTCCATCTAAATTGATTATGATTTTTCTCTTCCGTATTGTTAAATCTGTATAATTGCATCCTTTCCAACACATTTAAATATATACATTAACTCCAACCTTTAAAATGCAGTCTATTTTTGACATTTTTATCATTTACTCTTTCTCAATGATCCATTAACTATTTAAAACTAGTCAACACAATCCATTATTAAAAATAATTCCAATATTACCAACAACCCAGTAGAATGCTAATTAAATGGCTATATGCTTTAGTCTTCATCTGGTTTGTTTCCTGTGGAAACACTCTTCTGTGGTATCACAATGTCCTGTGTTTCCTTTCAATACTTTTGATACCTCAGGACCTCTTCTGGTTCATCTTCTGCTTGCCACTAAATTTTGACATGTATAGATCTTGATCCTGATTCCTGTTTTAGCATTTCTCCCCCAGGCAGTCTTATCCATTCCATTAGCTTTAATTGCCACCTGTATCTAAGGTGCACACAAACATCAATAATCCAGATCTCTTCATAAAGTTCCAAATTCACTTATCTTACTCCCTACATCTTTACTTAAATGTTGGAAAAGCCCCTGAAAATTCTGGTTTCAATTCCAACATGTAAAGAACCAGAAAGTCTTCATTCCCATCCTTATAGCAAGGTAAAATTAGACAAACTAAAAAGCAATAACAATACCTGGAATCATGAGAAATTTGAAGTTTCAGGGCAAAGTGCCACCCCAGAGTCCGGAGGACTGGGCAAATCCAGAGAGTCCCAGGGGGGACTGTTCACCTGCGGAAAAGCTGCTGGAATCACAGACCGACATGAACACTTTTAATGGCATTGTTGGCAAACTGTTGCAGACTGCACGTGTACCACCTTAAGGGTAAAAAGCTCCTGGGGTATGCAGGCTTGAGTGGCACCAATGCTTCAATAGATTTTTCTTTCAGAAATCCCATCAGGTTATGATATTCTGTAAAAGGCAAAAATACAGGCATAAAAATATCACTGGTTTCTATGGCTTTGGGTGGAAGAGGGAGTATTAAATAGATGAAATATAGAAAACTTTGTAGGATCTGAAGGTATTTTCTATATATTATTGTAATGGTGGATCCATGACACTATGCTTTCTTCAAAACTCACAGAATGTTACAGCACAGAGAATCTTAATGTAAGCAAAATCTAAAATGCATATTTCTCGGAGGTCAGAGGACTTCTGGACAGAATGCAGACTTTCAACATAACGTTTTAACAATATACTGATGTTTAATACAATTTATCTGACGGGGCAGTGGAAAAGGTGCTCGCCTAAGTAACTAGAGATGAATGGAGTTTCTAAGCCTAAAAGCAAATAAAATGATACAAAGTTACTTAACTGGCTTGATGAAGGTATTCATCTTGAAGCTAGAGGCCAATAATTCTGGTACCTCTCTACCTGCATCCTGGAATTGAGCAACTAAGTAAATAGATGCTGGATAGAGGGAGATGGGTTTCTCACTATTGGACTTAAAGCTTACAGAGAAGCAAACAGAAGAGGTTAGAATGGATTAATGCTAGATATACTATATGAACTCATTTTTTTTTTAGCACATCACCTACATTTTAAGTTTTAAATACTTAAGACCAGTGTCCATTTTAGTTGAAGGTAAGTTATCATTTTTGTCAGTTTAGTTTTTTAATTGAAGTTTTTTTGATTTGCAATGTTGTGTTTGTTTTGGGTATATGGCAAAGTGCTTTCATTATGAGTATATATATTCTTTTTCAGATTATTTCCCCTCATATGTTATTACAAAATATTGAGTGTAGTTCCCTGTGCCATGCAGTGGGCTCTTGTTGGTTATTGATTTTATTAGTAGTATGTATATGTTAAATCCAAACTCCTAATTTATCTCTCCTCTGCTCTCTTTCCCCCTCAGTAACCATGGTTGTTTTCTATTTTTCATTTCTATGTTTTAACTTTTCATAACATAAATATATATGCATATACATTAGTGTATATGCAACACATATGAATACACACTTACAAATATAATCACACAGATGAGATGGGATACACAAACACATATTCCTTCGTTCTGTCAGTTGTGAGGATCTAGAAGCAATGATACCGCAGGTACAATAAGCAGTCCCAGCGCCCAGACCTTCGTTTCTCACACCAGTCTCCAATGCTAAGAATCAAGGCTCCACGAGCAAAATGCCTGATTCTAGGAGTGAAGTAGGAAATATCTAAGACTCCATGGAGCATCTCAAAGTATGTGGCAGCAAGACAAGAAACGGTGACTCAAAGTCCACAGGAGTCCAGCATTATAATAAATGACCTTTTATTGTATTATAACCCGAAGTATAAAATAAATACATGAGTACACACTGATGTTAATGGTTAAATGAATTAACAGGAGAGAAGACACATAACCCTCAGTCTCTGAGACCGGAATGCACATACTAACTTCCTGCCACCATACAGAGTGGAAAGGGAGAGAACAAGAGCTTTAAAGGGCCCGGCACGCTCACTCAGGTGATAAAGGTCAGCAGCACAGTCCTAAATCTTGTAGCTGGTATCCCTGATATGATGTGATGAAAACAGTACTTTACCCCTGCCGTCCTCCTCCCCAAAACCCATAATCCCAGCCTAATCATGAGAAAAACATCAAATAAATCCCAATTCAGGCTCATTTCACAAAATACCTGACAAGCATAACTTAAAACTGTCAAGCTCATCAAAAACAGGGAAAACTTAAGAAACTGTTACAACCAAAATGAACCTAAGGAGACATGACAACTACATTTTAAGTTAGTATCCAGGATGGGATCTTGAAACTGGAAGAAAAAAAACCAAAACTGTAAAGACAAAAGAAAATCTGAATAAACTCTGGACATAGTCAATAACAGTGTATCAATATTGATTCATTAATTTCAAGTCATATATCTCACTATTTTAAGTTGTTAATAGAATAAACTGGGTGTAGTGTGCATTTGAAAGCTTTATAATATCCTTGCAATTTTCTAATAAATCTAAAACTGCTAAAATGACAAGTATTTGTGAGAAGTTTCTGAAATTTTTGTGACAATATTATATTTTTCTTTGTCAAACTTGGAACTGACTTTTGCTATAGTCTCCACCCCACACCTCATTAACATTGTAAGGCTATCAAACCAGTCATTTCTAAAGCAAATCCACCCTGAATGTTCATTGGAAGGACTGATGCTGAAGCTGAAGCTCCAGTACTTTGGTTCCTGATTGAAAGAGCCGACTCACTGGAAAAGACCCTGATGCTGGGGAATATTGAGGGCGGGAGGAGAAGGGGGCAGCAAGGGTGAAATGGTTGGATGGCATCACCAACCCTATGGACATGAGTTTGAGCAAGCTCTGGGAGATGGTGAAGGACAGGGAAGCCTTGTGTGCTGCAGTCCTTGGGGTCACAAAGAGCCAGGCACGATCGAGTAACTGAACAACAACCACCCTTCGTCTTGAGTGGCAGAAGTGAAAAAAAAAAAAAAAAAACAACCTTCTACATGCATTGGGTGCACACACCATTTAACTCCCATAGTATCACTAGAAAGAAGGTACCAACTTTGTCTGAGATAATGGGATCTTTACCTTGAAAGAGGCCAGTTATGTCAGAATGGGAAAGGAGAATGGATTTCTCCTCTCTTCAACATTTGTTGCTAGGAGGTCAGGAGCTAGATATGGTTCATGGTCCCGGATGTCTGTGTGACTAGAACCCTCCAGACCCAATCATCCTGAGACTGTGGCCAAGCCTTAGGAAGATGGATTGCATAGGAGAGCAAAAATCAGTAAAAATGGGCCCTGAAGAGCGGTAACTTTGGGAGCCAGGATCCGTGGTGGAGTACCACTGAGTGAAAAGCCTAACACCTATGGTTTTTCCTTATAATACATACAATCACTGTAACTAATTTTAATTGTGTCTATTCTATAATTAAATTAACATAAATTAATTATCTTAATGTGTTTAATTAAATTCATGAAAATATAAAAATGTAATTTCTAAGTCAGAGTGTACATAGCTCAGACTTTTGATTCATACTTTCTAAATGTCATCGGTCAGATATAACATTCAGTTTCCAGAATTCTCAGTGAAATTCTGATATCATTCTTGCATTATGTATTTCACTTTATATTTACAAGCTCATTTCGATGAGCTTGAAAATGATTCAAATATGTCTAATGGATACTTACACTACTCTTTAATGAATTAATTGTTTATGTCTTTTGTCCAGGTTTAAGAGGTCTTCTTTTTCCTACTATTCTTAAGAGTTGATTATGTTACAAAGTTCTAATTTCAGTTATAAAAATACTTTAAAAAAAATCTATTCCTGTCACCAAAGTTTTACTCCAGGCTGGCATGAATTGAGAAAAATATACTTTTTGCACAATTAAGATGACTATTCTAGAGCTAATTTTGTATTTGATGAGTGGTCAAAGTAACTTAGGCATAGTTTATGGCTCTTGTTATATTGTTGTTTTCATGAGTTATTTACCTTTCAGAGCTGATTTCAACTCATTTCAGCTGTCCTGATAGGTTGCCTTTAGCATAACAATCAGATCTTTACTCAGAGGAAATATCATTTATGCTGAGCTCTCAGGATAAATTAAGAAACACTAAGCAAATACTCTCATAAGAGTATGATATGATTAACATCCATATATGATTAGCACAACAATTTTCATTTATTTTCATTATCAGAATAATTTTATTGGAAAATATTCAACATTATGATAATGTTCTTGGGATTATTTTCTTAATCTTTTAAAAAATTTTTAAAGATTGATTAAAATACAGGAAAATATCAAGATCTAAACAGACAAACCTACCACTAAAACTTAAAAAGCATGTCAAGACTAACTGACCTTTTGTCAAAGCACATTATTTTTTGGTGGAAGGAATAGGAATAGTGGTGAATTATACAGTTATTAACACAGTGTGAGTACAGTTCTGCATATGTTTTAACTGTTTTGATTTTAGGGTAAATTTACCATTTTGAAAGTATGCTAAAACTTAAAACTTAAAGTGCACTTATTATGTTCATTTAATAAATGAGAAAAAAATTTTATAAGGTAGAGAGGAGTGGTAACCAGTCAGCAGTAAACCTATAAATATTTAATTTTTTGTTTAATCTCCATTAAATCAATGAATCTAGACAGCACCATATAGAGAATTTCATAGACATTTATGTCTTTCATAGACATTTATATCCAAGACCTTTAGCCCTTGGATTAGTAATAAAAGGTTCTGCAAATACTTACCATTCACACTCTGTTACTTGATGAAAAACTCCACTATTCTCCCCAATATGCTGGCAAGTATGTTTCTTTTATTAGAGATAATATGCATTAGAGCAGACATATTTTATTTTATCTTGTTCTTAATTTGAATTCTCAATGCATTTTTTATTTGAAGAGTTAGAAACCTTGATTAATATATTATGATGAAATAAAAAATGACATGCTTCTTTTCTTATATAGCACTTGATTCTGCCTTTTCAAAATATAGAAGAAAATTCCAATAAATACAGTTTCAAAAGAATGTGTAAGATTTGGGAATATTATTAACTTTTTTTCCCCCAAAACTCTATTTTTAAATAACAATAAAACATACAATTTAGAATGAGAGAATAGTTCTATTGGTACTTGTCATTGACAATAAACAATGGGCATTTTTTTTTCATTTGTAAAAAGAAGATAATAACTTACATTCCCAAAATAATTGGCTCAAAATTTCCACATCCATCATAAAATTTAGAGATTAAAAACACTTTGAAAAGCAAAAAGTGATGTACTAATTTGGAATATATAAGTAATAGATGAAAAATTCTTATGTTTGCACAACTTCATATTGCATATATGCACATAGTTTTATAAGTGTCAAGTTGGGAGGAAAATAGCTTCCTGGTCTGCCAAATTGGAAAATCAAATATTAATTATGTTTAATATTTTTGAGGAGCTACTGTCTGGCAATAGAGTGAGATACTGTATTACAGCTCATCTATCTACATCAAGTCCTAACCACCACATTGTTTAACACAATAGCATTCAAACCACCATTTTATTTTTAGTTTTTCCTTTTAACTGTGCTACATGGCATGCAGGATCTCAGGTCTCCAACCAAGAGTCAGATCCATGCCTCCTGCACTGGAAATGAAGAGTCCTTATGACTGGACTGGCAGGGAAATCTGAAAACACTGTTTTAAATTCTCAGTGTAAGACTGCACAGAGAACTACTCATTAGGGGACATATTGCTATTTAATGTCTTCCAATCATGAATAACTGGTTTTACTTGGCTCCAAGTTGCACAGGGTCTGCAGGCAGGCTAATCGCTTAAAGTGAGTCTGACCAAGCCCAAGAGAGGACTAAGAATTTGATGATCATCATTTAGACGGATCTTAACGTCTGCCACTGAAGCCTGTGATATCCTCTCACCTACATGCTCTAACAGCCAACTTTTCTTACCCTGGTCCCTTTGCATTCCACATTTCTTTCTTTGGAAGAGTTGTGTTATTTTGTTTGATTTTCTTTCACTAGAGCTGATGTAATAACCTTCCTTCCAAATAGGAATTACTTTCCTTGAAAATAAATGAACTCGAATTGTTTGAGATCTCGCTGGACCATTCTGGGCTTGGAAAAGAGCCAGGTGATGCAGAATAGAATATATTTGCCTTAACTACCTCATTTAAAAAAAAATTATCTCAGTGGATCATACCTCACCCCTGCCTCCCAGAACCTGAAAACAAAAGAGGAGGGAGAAAATGAAATAGACTAGTAGTGTTCACAGTGAATCTGAGGCTCTTGCCTCGTTGTGGAAAAAAATTGGAAACAAAGCAAGGAGATTAAGAAAGTAAAGTGAGAAGTGAAGTCGCTTAGTTGTGTCTAACTCTTTGTGACCCCATAGGCTTGTAGCCCACCAGGCTCCTCTGTCCATAGAATTCTCCAGGCAAGGATACTGGAGTGGGTAGCCATTTCCTTCTCCAGGGGATCTTCCCAACCCAGCGATGGAACCCGGGTCTCCCACATTGCAGGTGGATTCTTTACTATCTGAACCACCAAGGAAGCCCAAAAAGTAAAATGAGAGTTTACTTAAGCCAAAAATGTACTCAGAGGGAAAACAGGCAGACTGGTGGGGAGCTGCTGTTTTGGGGTTTCTTTGGCTAGTGGCCCAGGTGGGTCAGGAAGACCCCCTTTAGGAGAGCACAGCAATCTACTCTAGAATCCTCATGGACAGGGGAGCCTGGTGGGCTATAGCCGGCAGCGTCCCAGAGTCAGACACATCTGAAGGGACTTACCACGCACGCACATGAGGGGTATGCAAATGAAGGAGTGGAATATTCAGTGGAAAGAGAAGCTTGAGGATCATATTTCCTGATTTTCATCCAGCTCCACTATCCTCAGGGGAGTCCAGTTCAATTCAGTCACTCAGTCGTGTCCAACTCTTCGCAACCCCATGGACCGCAACATGCCAGGCCTCCCTGTCCATCACCAACTCCCGGTCCACCCAAACCCATGTCCATTGAGTCAGTGATGTCATCCAACCGTCTCATCCTCTGTCGTGTCCTTCTCCTCCTGCCATCAATCCTTCCCAGCATCAGGGTCTTTTCCAATGAGTCAACTCTTCTCATGAGGTGGCCAAAGTATTGGAGTTTCAGCTTCAGCACCAGTCCTTCCAATAAACACCCTAGACTGATCTCCTTTAGGATGGACTGGTTGGATCTCCTTGCAGTCCAAGGGACTCTCAAGAGTCTTCTCCAACACCACAGTTCAAAAGCATCAATTCTTCCTTGCTCAGCTTTCTTTATAGTCCAACTCTCACATCCATACATGACCACTGGAAAAGCCATAGCCTTGACTAAACAGACCTTTATTAGCAAAGTAATGTCTCTGCATTTTAATATGCTGTCTAGGTTGGTCATAACTTCCCTTCCAAGCAGTAAGTGTCTTTTATTTATTTATTTTTTTATTTTAATTTTTTTTGAGTGAGTGTCTTTTAATTTCATGGCTACAAACATCATCTGCAGTGATTTTGGAGCTCAGAAGAAAAAAAAAAATCAGCCACTGTTTCCACTGTTTCTACTGTTTCCCCATCTATTTGCCATGAAGTGATGGGACTGGATGCCATCATCTTAGTTTTCTGAATGTTGAGCTTTAAGCCAACTTTTTCATTCTCCTCTTTCACTTTGGAGAGATTTTTATCTTTATTTACCTTAGGTCAGAAGTGTCATGGCATCAGTGCATGATCGATATTTCTTACCTACAAGGCTAATTTTATTATAATGAGAGCATAGTGAGCAATAGGTTACACTGGGATGCAGAAGATTCTGGCCTTTCCTCATCGCTTTCTCCTGTCTGCTCCGAGGACACTCATCCCCCAAGTGTGTGATTTCCTGTCAGTCTGGGGGTTCCTGCTTTTCTTCATCTACCAAAGGATGTGTGATTGCCTGCCATGTGGCCCCTGCGCCCATTTCTCTGCTCATACCTAGCTACCCACCTGCTGTAGCAGTAGATACACCCAATGTGAGTTTTAACCATTATTACAAATATTCAAGGAGAAATGACAGAACTGGCAAGAGAAAATTATTTAAAATGAGACAAAGTCTGACAAAGATTTCTGGTTTGAACTAAAACTTGAATCCCAATTCATACAAAACTTATATCAGAAATGTCAGTAAAAGTATCTACTTTCAACTTTAGCAATGAGAACTTTCAAAAGCATGATATGATGTTGTCAAGTTGGAACCCGCTGCTCACCACTTACAAAATCAAATGTTGACAGAAAGGAAAGTTGTCTTTAGTCAGAATGTTTGCAATTTGTGGAGATGAGAAAAGAAGGTAGGAGACCAGGTCAGATTTGTCTCCATTCCCCATGGCCTGCAGGCTTGATGACTTCTTGTGATCTTTCTGTAGGTGCCCTCTTATGCACACAGTTTGTTTGTAAGATTACTAAAAGGGAATCTGGAGAAGAGATCTGGTCTTCTGTTAATTACTTATTCTTCATTCCTACCTCTTTGATCTACAGAAAGATCACGTCAGGCAAGATATTGTGTGATTAAAAGATTTAGAAGTTGTGCTTGGGTTGGAGATGAGGAGAACATGGAGGTGCCTGGTTTAAAAGCTAGTTACAATATAGCTTTGCTAAAGTGAAAGGAAGACGGACTTCCTGCTGACGATGGTTTCCTACAAAGAGCTGCTTGCAATGAAACTATGCATTAAAACAAATTTCCTTCACATTAGCTACTTAGATGTCCATCAAAATGGAACTGTTTTTTTAGGTTAGCACTTGATGATTTTTTTTTTTTTTTAGGCATTGTAAACACTTGGGCCTTTAGGCATAAGACTGTCAGTTTGAAGAAAGGGTTTAAGGAAGATAGTTCTGTAACTTTGTATAATTTGTTTGGAAACTCTAAGAGATTAGACACAGGGAAGTATGCTAAACTGAAAGCCTGTGGAGATGGAATAAAAATGTCCTCTGTACCTTTTAAAGCTTGGAAAGAGGACTGACGTGTATATCATGTGTCCTTCTCCTGAATCAAATAATTGTATGTACATGATAACGAGATTATAAGAAAACTTGTCTGACTCTTTGCCACCCCATGGACTGCAGCACCCCAGGCTCCCCTGTGCGTGACTGAACTGACTGACAGAAGAAACCTTGTAATAAATTGCCAATTAAACAAACACTAATCTTAACTTTCCAAGTTTCCATTTACAAAGTTAGCGTATAAAGAAAAAATGCCTTCCCTTGCTGAACTAATCCACAGAAAGTTCATTATTTATATTAAGGATAACTTTTCAACTATACATAAATAGATGAAGTTTAAGATGCATAAGATTAGGTTCAGAAATCAACCATCACTGTCACCTAAAGAAACACAGCCTGTCTGGACCCTGATCTCAGGGGGTCTTGGCCTGCAGTGGTTTGAAGCAGAGTTTCTATTCCCAACCAGTGAGTAAGGTTTCACCACGGAGGTGAGAGCGCCCAATCCTAGCCACTGTACCTGTGGCCAGTGTCAAGACCCTGGCCCTTTGGCTTTGCAGAAAAGAATTCCCACAAAGAGGGAAAGTAGTGAGACACTAGAGTCTTTACTAGGAATGAAAAGAGTACAGTGTGTAGTTTGGCGCACGGGTGGACTCATAGGAAGAGTCAGGTCTTCTGGTAGTTTGAGTCATTCATATGAGGAGTTTCTTCTGGCTTTCCTTTGGCAAATCATTTTCCTTTGCCTGGTTCAGAGTCCGTACTCGGTATATCTCAGGATCCTGCACGGGTGCACATGCATCTCTTAGCCAAGATGGATTCTACCGAACAGGCCTATAGACAGCTTGGCATCAGTTAGCAATCAGCATCACTTTCCTTTGGAACTCCAAGGAATCTTTCTGCCCATGTGCAGTCTAGGAGGTCTCCTGACTTCTAGAATGGGAAATATGTGGTCTCTTATCCTCTGTCTGGGCAGGGCCCAGACCCCTCTGTCAATTGTCCTGCCATTTTCATCTTGGGCCACAGAGAATGAATCTCCAATTGATTTATCCTGGTTGTTTGTGGGTGGGGGCAGGCATCTACCTTCTTCCTCAACCTGACTAGACATCCTCTGATACCAGTGTACCTCATTTCAGGCTCTTAATGTGGTCTCTTAAGTTTTCTCATCTCTAACTTTCATAGTCTTCTACTTGCTTTACACATAATTTTCAGGATTATAGATTGTACTTAGTGGGAAGAATAAGGCAAAATGTGTCTACTCACCCTTCACCTGAGCAAATGTTCTATTTATTTTTAAAATAATAGTTTTATATAGGCATAATTTATTTTCGGATTGAAAAGTCTAATCTGTTTTTTTGGAATTCTAGGAATAAATGATAGTGAAGAACAATAGAGAAATCACAAGCTTGGGTACAGTAAAACTCTGCTACAATATTTGTTTTGTTACTTTCTTTTTGTGTAAATTTTACAATTTAATTTTCCTTGAGTTTTAGTTTCCATATATATAAGATGACATAAAAATGCATACCTTTTAATGTTACTTTTAATTTTGCAATAATCCAATGGAAAAAAACTTGGCATATAATGACATCAAATTTTGTCATCAAAATTAACAAAGATGTTACTCCCTCCAAAATAGAATGCACAACTTCCCCCCTTTTTTTTTCTTCTGAACATTCACTTTTTCTGTGTAACACTGGTGAGTGTGTGATTTCTATTGATACTTTATTGTCATCACAACATCTAAGTTTATCTCATCCACTTCTTTTAAAAGTAGCAAGATTCAATCAATATTTTTTAGTGCTTCAAAGAAGAATTTAGAAATCAGTTATTATTTTATCTGTATTTTAGTTGTATTAAATAATATATTCACATGTTGAATTTCTTCAAGCTGTTGTAAAGTTCCTTATAATTTACTTTGAGATGGAACATTGAGTTTTTGCAGAATATGTTCAACAAACAGAAATTTATAATACTGACAAAATCTTAAGTAGGAAAAGCATATTTCCAATATCTATATTAATGTTTTAAACTCTTTAATTAAATTTTTTAGAAACTCTATGTAATCACCAACTCCTTGAATTCATTATTTAAAAAAACATTTTTGTAAAGCTGAAAGTGTATCAGAAAGACAGAATTTATAAGGTGATTTAAAATATATCATTCAGTTTTATGTACATACTTTACACAGTAATATGTGAAGAAATAAATGAACAGAGTAACATTTCTTTTACATCTTCTATACAAGCATGCATTATGTACTTTTTGCATGTTATTTCATATTTGCATCTTCTAGAAGAAATAGTAACTATTTTAATCAGAGGATTTAGAAGCTTACAAATTGCAAGCAGGTCAAATATGAGAACTACTTTAAAACTGCAGTTTGAAATCAGGAAGAGTGACAGCTCCAGCTTTGCTCTTCTTTCTCAAGATTGCTTTGGTTATACAAATTTAAGAATGTTTGGTCTATTTCAGTGAAAAATGCCATTAAAATTTTGAAAGAGGCTGCACTGAGTTTGTACATTGCTTAGGGTGGTATGGACACTTTAGCAACATTAATTCTTCCAATCTGTGAACACAGAATATCTTTCTATTTACCTGAGTCTCCTTCAGTTTCATTCATCAGTACATTCAATGGCAGATATTTAACCTCCTTGGTTAAACCTATTTGTAGTTCTTTTATTGTTTTTGATGCAGTTATAAATGGGATTATTTTCATAACTTCTCTTTGTGACAGTTTGTTGTTAGAGTATAGAAATGCAGCAGATTTTTCTATATTGACTTCAAATCCTGCTGCTTTGCACAATTCATTGATTAATTTTAATAGTTTTTTTTATGGAGACTTTCATATTTTCTATGTATAATATTTTGTCATCTTCAAATAAAGACAGTACTACTCCATTTCTTATTTGAATGTCCTTTATTTCATCTGTTTGGCCTAGTTTCACAGGCCAAGACTTCCAGTGCTATGTTGAATATAACTGGTGAGAGTGAACATCCTTGTTTTGTTCCTAATTTTAGAAAATTAATTTTCAGGTTTCTGATGTTGAGTATAATGTTAGTTGTGGATTTGTCATATATGGCCTTTATTAAGTTGTAGTACATTAATTCCATACTTAATTTGTTAAGAGCACTTATCATGAAAGGATATTGAATGCTTTTTCTGCATGTGTTGAAGTGACCGTAAGATTTTGTCCTTTTTTTTGGTTATTTAACTGTATAGCATTGCTTAATTTGTGGATGTTGAAATTATCTTGCATTCCTAGACTAAATCTCACTTGATTATATTGTATAGTTCATTGACTACATTTCTTAATTCAGTTTGCTAGTATTTGTTGAGGGTTGTTTCATCTTTGCACATCAGGGATATTCACCTGCAGTTTAATTTTCATGTGATGTCTTGTCTGGAAAACCAGAAAACTAAGATCATGGCATCTGGTGCCATCACTTCATGGCAAATAGATGGGAAAACAGTGGAAATGATGGCTGACTTTATTTTGGGGGGCCCCAAAATCACTGCAGAGGGAACTGCAGCCATGAAATTAAAAGATGCTTACTCCTTGGAAGAAAAGTATGACCAGCCTAGACAGCATATTAAAAAGTAGAGACATTACTTTGCCAGCAAAGGTCCGTCTAGTCAAGAGAATTGGACTATAAAGAAAGCTGAGTGTGGAAAAATTGATGCTTTTGAACTGCAGTGTTGGAGAAGACTCTTGAGAGTCCCTTGGACTACAAGGAGATCCAACCAGTCCATCCTAAAGGAGATCAGTCCTGGGTGTTCATTGGACGGACTGATGCTGAAGCTGAAACTCCAGTACTTTGGCCACCTGATGCAAGGAGCTGACTCATTGGGAAAGACCCTGCTGTTGGGAGGGATTGTGGGCAGGAGGAGAAGGGGACGACAGAGGATGAGATGGCTGGATGGCATCACTGACTCGAGGGACATGAGTTTGAGTAAACTCCAGGAGTTGGTGATGGACAGGGAGGCCTGGCTGCTGCGATTCATGGGGTCGAAAACAGTTGGACACGACTGAGCGACTGAACTGAACAATGTAATAAATTATAAGTAGGATTTCTGAATCATATGGTAATTCTATTTTTAACTTATTGAGAAACCTCTATACTCTTTTTTTCTGTCAGTCAGTCAGTTCAGTCGCTCAGTCGTTTCCGACTCTCAGCGACCCCATGGACCACAGCCTACCAGGCTCCTCCATCCATGGGATTTTCCAGGCAAAAATACTGGAGTGGGTTGCCATTGCCTTCTCCTGGCTTCTGGTATAAAATTAAAAAAAAATAATTTCCAAGAAACTTTATCTCTATTTTTTTTTCTTTTAGGAGTTTTATGACTTTAGTTCTTAAGTCTTTAATTGATTTTTGAGTTGATTTTTGTGTGTGGTGAAAAACAATGTCGCAGTGTCATTCTTTTGCATGCGGCTTTCCAGTTTTCCCAATACCATATACTGAAAAGACTATTGTTTCCACAGGGTACATTCTTGGCTTCCCTGCCATCAATTAATTGACCATGGATTCCAAATAAATAATAATATAAATGGAGAAGGAGACATAACAACTGGTATGGCATAAATACAAAGGATCATAAAAGGCTAATCAGTCAATAAGTTCAGTCGCTCAGTCTTATCTGACTCTTTGCAACCCCACAGATTGCAGCACGCCAGGCCTCCCCGCCGTCACCAAGTCCCAGGGCTTACTCAAACTCCTGTCCATCGAGTCAGTGATGCCACCCAACCATCTCATCCTCTGTCGTCACCTTCTCCTCCTGCCTTCAATCTTTTCCAGAATCAGGGTCTTTTCAAATGAGTCAATCCTCATGCATCCAACCTGGGCTTGAGGATTGACTCATTTGAAAAGATCGGGATGGGGAATACATGTAAATCCATGGCTGATTCATGTCAATGTATGACAAAACCCACTACAATATTGTAAAGTAATTAGCCTCCAACTAATTAAAAATAAACGAAAAAAAAATAAGTCAAATGAGCCAATCCTTCGCATCAGGTGGCCAAAGTATTGGAGTTTCAGCTTCAGCATCAGTCCTTCCAATGAACGCCCAGGACTGATCTCCTTTAGGATGGACTGGTTGGATCTCCTTGCAGTCCAAGGGACTCTCAAGAGTCTTCTCCAACACCACAGTTCAAAAGCATCAATTTTTTGGTGCTCAACTTTCTTTATAGTCCAACTCTCACATCCATACATGACTTCTGGAAAAAGCATAACTTTGACTAGATGGACCTTTGTTGGCAAAATAATGTCTCTGTTTTTTAATATGCTGTCTAGGTTGGTCATAGCTTTCCTTCCAAGGATCAAGCATCTTTTAATTTCATGGCAGCAGTCACCATCTGCAGTGATTTTGGAGCCCCCCAAAATAAAGTCTCTCACTGTTTCCCCATCTATTTGCCATGAAGTGATGGGACAGATGCCATGATGTTAGTTTTCTGAATGTTGAGTTTTAAGCAAACTTTCTCACTCTCCTCTTTCACTTTCATCAAGAGGCTCTTTAGTTCTTCTTCACTTTCTGCCATATGGGTGGTGTCATCTGCATAACTGAGGTTATTGATATTTCTCCCAGCAATCTTGATTCTAGCTTGTGATTCATGCAGCCCAATATTTCTCATGATGTACTCTGCATATAAGTTAATTAAGCAGGGTGACAATATACAGCCCTGATGTACTCCTTTCCTGGTTTGAAACCAGTCTGTTGTTCCATGTCCAGTTCTAACTACTGCTTCTTGACCTACATACAGATTTCTCAGGAGGCAGCTCACGAAGTCTGGTATTCCCGTCTCTTAAGAATTTTCCAGTTTGTTGTGATCCACACAGTCAAAGGCTTTGTTGTTGTCAATAAGGCAGAGGTAGATGTTTCTCTGGAGCTCTCTTCATTTTCCTATGATCCAATGGATGTTGGCAATTTGATCTCTGGTTCCTCTGCCTTTTCTAAATCCAGCTTGAACATCTGGAAGAGACTAATCAACTGTTACTAAATAGCAAGACAAATTATTGCTACCAAAATTATGAATGAATCTCACAAACATAGTGTTGAACAAAAGAAGCCAGAAATAAATGACTGAATATTGTATGTTTCCATTTGTATAAAACTCAAAATGACAAAATTTTTCTCTGGGTCTAGAAATCAAGATAGGCATTAACTTTTTCAGGAGTAATGACTGCGAAGAGGCACTCATGACACTTATTCTATTTCCAAATTCATGAATTCATTTCTTTGAGTTTCTTGAAAATGTTTTCCTCCTGTTTTCTTGCTTTTCTAAGATGCTCTTGCAAAATCTGCTGCTTTGTTTCTCTCACTCATTGGTAGCATGTTCTTCTTGTGTGGGCTTCCACAGATTTAAAAATATAACTTTACATCTGTTCATTCTACTAAAATGTCTTTTATGGTTGACTGATCTTGGTCCAGTTTTTCAGGTAGATTTTTGAGCCCTTTAACATGTAGATTATTCTCCCTCTACTTCTAGAGAGCTAATTTTTAGGCAAAAATTTGTAACGATAGTTCTGCATATACGTTATTTTGCTATTCCAGTATTTTATTTCTGTATGTGTGTGGAGTATGCCCATTTTATCTTTTACTTTTAAAAATCTTTGTTACTCCCTTTATATTTTTGCTTTAAAGTTTCAAAATATTTTCTTTTACCCTCTCTACCTCAGCTTTTATTTTTAGTTAAATTTACCCTAGCTTTTGTAACTTGGAAATTCAACCTTCATGTCTCAGAAGACCTAGTCTTCCTCTTTAATTTTTCTTAGTTCTTCCAAATGTGTCTTAAATTTTCCTCCTCTGTTTATTTCTATTCTGATTTTTTAATTTCCAAATTGAGATATTCTGAAATATTTTCAATTAGTTGTTTAATTGCATATAATTACTGTTTTATTATGTTAGGGCTATTTTAATTGAGAAGAGTATTTTCATCAGTGAAAACTTTAGCCCTTATATTGCTCATCTTCTTCTGTTTGTTTTAATAGGTGTTTGAGAATTTGTGTGTGTGTGTGTGTCTGTGCTGTTGACTGTCTATTTTTGGGTCACCAATATCCAAGGTGTTTATGAGAACTGGTAAACATATGAGTCAAATTCCCTGGTAGATCAGTTTTACTGGTAGCTCAACTGGCAAAGAATCCATCTGCAGGAGACATGGATTCAATCCGTGGGTTGACAAGATCCCCTGGAGGAGAACATGGTAATCCACCCCAGTATTCTTGCCTGGAGAATCCCCATGGACAGAGGAGCCTGGCATGCTACAGTTCATGGAGTCACAAACAGTTAGACATGACTAAGCACATGAGTCAACTTATTGTGTTCTTAGCCAAAATCCATCCACTATGTTGAAACTGTGGAGTACAGTTTACTTATTTAATTATTTTATTTATTTATTTAGAAGAAATGAGGGAGTTCATGCTTTTTTATTTTTTTAATGGTATGGACTTTGGAATTTTAATTATTGTTTTTGCAGTAGCTTCATTAATTTGCATCTCTTGCTCTCTTTATTCCTTTCTTGCTAAGCCTGTAGACATAATTTTCCTGTTTAGTTTGTACCACTTACCCCCAGAAGCTCTGCCTTCCAGGGGCCCTGGCCCTTTTCTCACACTTCCTAAGCCTCAATAGATCATGCTCTGATCCATCACATCTCCAAACTGTTTTTTAATTATCTTCCTGCTCTGCGGACCATATATTAGGTTAACAAGATCAGGGCCACACCACAGATCATGGCATGATTCTTTTTCAACGTAGTCTCATCTCAACGTTCCTCTGGAAGTATCCAGCCCTGACTCTAGTAGCTTCAGATTATCCCTCACCCATTTGTAAGTGAATGAAAGTTTGTAGCATTCTGTGTCTTTTAGTTCTGCTTTAGGCATGGCTTATATGCAGTTTTATTTTCTCTCCTTATATGTTTAGTTTGTGCAAAACATGTTAGGAGGTTTGGATATAGATAACTGACTTTGGGTGAGGTCTATTAACCCCCTCTCAAGTGTCCTGAGGTCTCATTTTTCTGAGTGGTCTGAAATGCCCTTCCCATGCTGACCACTTCAATTGGGGTAAACAATGGCAAATGTGCTCAGGTTTTAAAGAAACCCTTTGATATTGACATGATCCATGCAATGATTCATCATGAACTATCCCCACCTTCTTCCTCTTACAGTACAGTTCATATACATGACAAAATCTTATACTTAAACACTCAATCTTTAGTCTTATTTTCTACAATGCTATTCAGGTTATTGATTATTTCATTTCTTCCAGTAATTAGCTATTTAATAACATCATTTTTGGAACTTGTTCCAGGTGTTACTGTATTAAGAGTCAGGGTCTGGATTCTAAAGCCATCTGTACTTGTTGCGCATATTTGTGCAATTTGGTATACATTACTGACTAAACTCTAAAGTTTTGATAAACCAAGTATTAAAAGTGAGGCAATGATATATACATGCATGTGACTGACATTTGTAAGCATTATGACAGATATTTAAAGAAAACAATATATAGCCTTTAAAAATGCTATAGAGTGTTTTAGTGTATAATAATGGGCTATGTTATTCCATTATTCTTATGAGGACACTGAAGCTGAATATTTAATAAATACTTAATCATGATGACAATTAGGTTAAAGATGAATGCTATTCATTCTTTCCTTGTAATATTTCTACAACTGTTATATATTGTACAAACAAGATGTTAATATTCATAAAAATCCAATTAAGAACACATTATTATTTGTGCTTTATACTTAGAAACTCAATGAGATTAAGGAATGTATCAGAACCACACAGCTAGCAAATAGCATTCAAGCCTAAGTCTCCTTGAATCAAAAGCTTTTGGTCTAAACAGGTGCATTATATTCTACTGATTAATGAAAAAAGAAGCTTCAGAATTTAAAAATGCTTTTAATGTGAAACGGGGCTTGTCTTAATTTACTGGAAGCAGAATGTATTTGTTTTTCTTTTATTGCTCTATTCTGAAAACTCATCCTTTGCGCTTGTAAATGGACCTCTTGTTGCCTGTGAACTGTTCTTCCAAGGCCAAAAATAAATTGAAACTACCTTCAAATCTTAATTGCCTCAGATGTTTAATCTACACAATAAGGCCAATAACCTTGACACACTTCACAGGGCTGCAGAAAGAGAAAGCAAATAAAAGCACACATACAAACACAGTTGTAAAGCTCTTATAAATAAAATGCAGCTATATAAGTGCAAAGTAACAATAATAACTATAATTGCTCCTCAAACACTAGACTTTCACAATGCAGGTGTTGGCAAATATCTCTTTTGGTGAATTCACACTTGTAGTAGAATAGATAATTGCATTTTCCCTAGTTTAACATCAACCACCAATTGTATAATTTGCGAACGAGCTATTTATTACAGCATAAAGGACAGAAATGGTATGGACTTTAGAGAAGCAGAAGATATTAAGAAGAGGTGGCAAGAATATACAGAAGAACTGTACAAAAAAGACCTTCAAGACCCAGGTAATGACGATGGTGTGATCACTCACCTAGAGCCAGACATCCTGGAATGTGAAGTCAAGTGGGCCTTAGGAAGTACCTCTATGAACAAAGCTAGTGGAGTTGATGGAATTCCAGTTGAGCTATTTCAAATCCTAAAAGATGATGCTATGAAAGTGCTGTACTCAATATGCCAGCAAATTTGGAAAACTCAGCAGTGGCCACAGGACTGGAAAAGGTCAGTTTTCGTTCCAATGACTAAGAAAGGCAATGTTCAAACTACCACACAATTGCACTCATCTCACATACTAGTTAAGTAATGATCAAAATTCTCCAAGCCAGGCTTCAGTAATACGTGAACCATGAACTTCCAGATATTCAAGCTGGTTTTAGAAAAGGCAGAGGGACCAGAGATCAAATTGCCAACATCTGCTGGATCATTGAAAAACCAAGAGAGTTCCAGAAAAACATCTATTTCTGCTTTATTGACTATGTCAAAGCCTTTGACTGTGTGGATCACAAGAAACTGTGGAAAATTCTGAAAGAAATGGGAACACCAGACCACCTGACCTGCCTCTTGAGAAACCTGTATGCAGGTCAGGAAGCAACAGTGGTGCACTGGGAAGACCCAGAGGGATCGGGTGGAGAGGGAGGTGGGAGGGGGGACCAGGATGGGGAATACATGTAAATCCATGGCTAATTCATTTCAATGTATAACAAAAACTACTGTAATGATGTAAAGTAATTAGCCTCCAACTAATAAAAATAAATGGAAAATTAAAAAAAATTAAAAAAAATAAAAGAAGTGGACATGAAACAACAGACTGGTTCCAAATAGGAAAAGGAGTACGTCAAGGCTGTATATTGTCACCCTGCTTATTTAACTTATATGCAGAGTACATCATGAGAAACGCTGGGCTGGAAGAAGCACAAGCTAGAATCAAGATTGCCAGGAGAAATATCAATAACCTCAGATATGCAGATGACACCACCCTTATGGCAGAAAGTGAAGAGGAATTAAAGATCCTCTTGATGAAAGTGAAAGAAACATTGGCTTAAAGCTTGACATTCAGCCAGACTATACTTAGACAACTTTATATTTCTACTATTTCATCTATCTTATTTTCATTGTTCTAGGATCCAAAACTATTCTTTTGAATAAACAAAATTCACCCAG
Organism: Odocoileus virginianus; assembly: GCF_023699985.2. Taxonomy (NCBI): domain Eukaryota; kingdom Metazoa; phylum Chordata; class Mammalia; order Artiodactyla; family Cervidae; genus Odocoileus; species Odocoileus virginianus. The sequence continues at coordinate 64,093,365 of NC_069686.1, read as the reverse complement.
ACCTGGGCTCACTTTTCTTCTTCTCTCAATTCCACCCACTCTTTCAGGCTGTGCACTAGGGGTTCTTCACTCTTCCTAGATCCCCTGCCGTCCTTTCCATCCTCTGAGCTTTTGTTTGTCTTTCTCCTTCCTAGAATCCTTTTCATGTCATTTTACTCACTCATGAAGGTTATCAGCTGCTGTGCAGTCTTTGGTGATAACATTTCTTTAGCCCTGTAAAGCACTCTATCTCTATTAGAACCCTCACCAAAATGTATCTTCTTTGTGCATCTTCCTCTTCCCAAGGATTTGAGGGGGAAGGTGCTGCCTTGTTGCTGTATCTCTCACAGCACTGCTCAGTTCAGTGGTGTGAGCATGAAGATGTCCATAAGTGCCTAATAATTAAGAGTAACACAGGATCCTAAGTTAGGAAGATGAGGGAAGGAATTCTCTTTTCTTTAAATGCAAGCAACTTGAAATGGAATTTTCCCTGGGCCTTTTGACAGAAACCAAAAGAAAAATCAAGAGTCTCATTCTTGATTAAAAAAAAGAAAAATCTAAGGTGCACAAACAAACACACATTCAGTCTTACACAAAGTGTCAGGTCAGTCTACAATGTGAGTATATAGTATGTGGGTGGGTAAATATCTAATAATACTTTACTGGAATTAAAGTCAATAACCTCTACACCCTTGCACATTTCCACACTTAGAAAGTTGACAAAATATATGCAATTCTACCACCATATAGGAGCTTCCTAGGTGATGTTAGTGGTAAAGAACCCACCTACCAATGCAGGAGGTGTAAGAGATGTGGGTTCAGTCCCTGGGTTGGGAAGACCCCCTGTAGGAGGGCATGGCAACCCACTCCAGTACTCTTGCCTGGAGAATCCCTATGGGCCGAGGAGCCTAGCAGTCTACAGTCCATGGAATTGCAAAGAGTCAGACACGACTGAAGTGACTTAGCATGCACCAACATACAAAAATTCTAGATAACATATTTTAAATATTTAATTTATATATGAGCATAAAGAATGAAAATAGATTTCCTGGTATCAGACAAAAGGACACTTGAAGATAGCACAGTCAGCTTCCATACTCGCATAAAGGAAGTTGGGAATGCATTGGAAATGGGAATTTAACTAAGAAATCAATGCTTTTACAAGGAAAGGAAATTTTGGAGTTAGATACCTGCAAAACAGGGATTTGAAACTGAAATTGCAGCAAAAAGCTGAGACCAGAAAGAGTTGCCCTCTGATGGATCGGGGCCTGCGGAGGAGCTCACTGCCCCAGGGAACCATGAGGCAGCTTTTTGCTGCCTCAGGTCACTGCGGGCAAAAGAAATGTCCTTTGGGAAATATAAACTCCAAGTGTATAAAATCAAACTTTGCATTATCCACATGCTTTGGAACACTCCAACTTGAGATGTTATTTTAAAACCTGGACCCAGTCCAGTGATTCTTCAGAGCACCTAGCAGAGGTATCGTACATTCATGCAGCAGGAACATTTTCTACCAAAGGGAACAGGCCCTGAAGTAGAAACAGAGGTAAATATGACTTTATACCCATCCTCAGAAATTGCAGACTAGATGACTAGTGAGAATCGTAACATCAATCTTGAGGCTGAATGCCTTACAAATGTTTTTAATAGTGTAAACCACAATAAAATAAACACACTTGGTATAAAGAAATAGAGAATTAAAAGCATGTAAAACATCATGAAAGGGTAGAATATCATGGAAAAATAGGTGGATATGTAAAGAAAAACAGTAAAATTTGGAAGAAACAATTATTGAATTTTAAGAATCAATGAGATGTAGAAATCTGAGTGAAGGGCATGCTATTATCTCTGTTATTTTTTTTTTAAGAATTTTTGATGCGAACCACTTTTAAAGTCTTTATTGAGTTTGTTACAGTAGTATTTCTGTACCACGCTTTGCTTTTATTTGGCTTCAAGTCCTGTGGGACCTTAGCTCCCTGACCAAGGTTTGAACCTGCAACCCCCTATGTTGGAAAGCAAAGTCTTAACCAGTAGACTACCAGGGCAGTCCCTCTATTCTACTTTTTGCAGCATCTTGCAAGTCCTTTTTTTTTTTTCAAGTATTTTATTTTGTTATTATTATTATTTTGGCTGTGCCTTACAGCATGTGGTATCCTTGTTCCCCTACCAAGGATCAAACCCCCACCCTCTGCATTGGAAGCATGCTTTCTTAACTACTGGACAGCCAGGGATATCCCTGCAAGCCTCAAATTTAATTTGTTTAAAAAAAAATCAATGAGAGTTCTGGTTCAAGAGGGAGATGAAGGGAGATTCTGAACCCACAGACACACTGACTCTATAGCTACATATGGAAAAATTTCCTCTGCAAAAAAAAACCCTAAAAACTGGTGGAAGGTCCTTTTCACATCAGGAAGTGAGAGGGGAAATACAATAAAGCAGGTGAGAAGGTTAAGAGACCATCTTGCCATAAATCTCAGCAGCAGGGGAGGATATCGGAAACCTGGAATTTCTCCCTGAAGAGAAATACCTCATACCTCATACCTCATCAGGCACCCTAACTTTGAAGACCAGCCCCTGAGAGGAGAGCATCCCAAAATCTCTGACTTTAAAGACCAGTGAGGCTCTCATTCATGAGATCCAAGACATTGTGGCAAATGGAGGAATGTCTCTTACAGGGCCCAGGCAGGGACTCATCAGGTTCAGAGTCCAGCACAGAGATAGCTCTTAGAAAAGCACCCAGACAGTAGATAAAAGTCTCATTTCCTGATTGTGAGGAATTAGTCGAAGGGGCAGGGGCACCTGTGGTGAGAGTCTCCAGGGAACAAGGCTGGCAGGCAGCATCTTCATCCTCTCCTTCATCCTTGAGGAGGTTGCAGGTACCAACCTTCTACCCTTACCCCCCAAAAGGTGCCATCTTTATGCTCCAGCTTGTGGGTACTACTTTTAATTCTTTATTTTAATTTTCCTTTTGTTCTTTTAATTTTTTTATTTGCCTTTCTCTCCTATTTCTTCTTTCCCTTCTTTCTTTCTTGTTTCTTTTCTTATATATTTATTGAGTTTTCATGCTCCCTTTCTGCCTTCCTCCAGCCAGTGGGGCCCATCCATGCTCTCCTCCAGTCTTGTTGAAGCTTCAGGTACCATCTTTTCTTTTTCTCTCCCGCAGGTGCCACTTTTATGTTACAGCTTGTAGGTACAACTTTTTTTTTTTTTAATTATCTTCTTTTTTTAAAATATTTCTTTTTCCCCCCATTGTCTTTGGCCCAGGATCTCCTGGTTAAGGAAGAACTTACATGTGTCTGGTGTCCTAATTTTTATATCTGGTGACTTGATTTTTTGTGGTCTCCATGTAGGGGCCTGTGTTCCTGGATCCCCTGGGATTGTAATCATCAGAGAGAGAGTTTTTGGATGACTTCCACACTTAGGGCACTGCGCAGATAGTTGACTAAAATACACCACCTGTCCTTCTGGGAAAGACACCCACTTGCTTGTCCAGGGGCTCTGGTCTGTGGGACGGGCTTTTGCTTTGGCAAATGTATAGATGCCTATGAAGGGGCTGGGGGCTTCCCCAGGGGCTCAGAAGTAAGGAATCTGCCTATAATGCCAGAGAGGCAAGTCCGATCCCTGGGTTGGGAAGTTCCCCTAGAGAAGGAAATGACAACGCACTCCGGTATCCATGCCTGGGAAATTCCGTAGACAGAGGAGGCTGGCAGGTCGCAGTCCATGGGGTCGCAGAAGAGTCAGATGACTCAGTGACTGAACAGAAACAATAACATGAAAGGGTTGGGAAGGAGCAGAGACCAGGGAGTCCAGCCTTCGTGCTCTCCTTCGGCCTTGCTCCAGCTCACCCGTAACGAAGAGAAAGAAGCTTATTGTCCGTTCTCTGGTGCGCTGATGATGGGGATGCTGCTGGAGACTACCTCTGTGCTGCCCGATTCTGGTGGACGGTGGACCACAGCTCACAGGTCTCCCATGACGCTAACCAGCAAAGAAAGTGTTCCAGGCCATAGCGGAGTATTAGGCAACAAAAAGAGGAGCTCAATCCATCTGGAAGGAGGCTTACTAGATTATAGTTTATAATTATAAGCAGCCTGAGGGGCAGGCTTCTAATTAAACACCCATCTAATGATTGTAAACATTTCCGGAGAGCTCAGAGGGTAGGCACTATCTTTTCACTTTCCGTCTGCGGTGCTCCAGAGTGCCAGCAGTGATCAGAGGGGAGCTCATATAATTTAATAGCAATAATAGCAGTAATAATAATCCATTTTAAAAATGGGCAAAGATTTCCCTGGCAGTCTAGTAGTTAAGACTCCACACTTCCAATGCAGGGGATAGGGGTTCAATCCCTAGTCCAGCAGCTAAGATCCTATGTTTAGCATTGGTGTGGCAAAAAAATAAATAAAATTAGAAAATGGGTAGAGGTTCCTAATATACTTTTTTTTCTAAGAAACACATATAGATGGCCCCCAGTTACATAAAAATATGCTCAAAATCATTAATCATCAAGAAAATGGAAATAAAAACCACAGAATATCACCATATAACTTTCAGATTAGCTATCAGCAAAAAGATAAGAAATAGTAACTTTTGGCAAGGATATGGTGTTAAGGAGACCCTTGTTCACTGTTGTTTGAATATACATTGGTTCAGTCGGTATGGAAACTGTATGAAGGTTCTTCCAAAGATTTAACGTAGAACAGCCACTTGATCATCAGTGTAAGTGAGATTGCACAGTTTGTATCTTCTCTTTTGACTTGTTTCATCCAAGTATTTCATAAGACCCAGGCAATACATGTACTGTGTTAAGAAGTACCACATTGAAAAGAATATATCCATGTAGATGATGAATATTAAAAGGTCATCATCAGATGCAGGGTTTGGGGCTTATCCTGGATTTAGCTGACAAAGATAGTAGTTTAAGACAGAGAGTTTTGACATTTTTGGAATCATTTCATTTCAACTCACTGGCATTCATTTCAGTCAAAGGACATGAAGGAACTTGGGGAGTAGGAGTAAAATTCCTCCCAAAATGTGGCCACTGATCTTCCTTTTTAAAATTATTTAGCAGAAGCACATTAGATGATTCAGTCTAACCTGCCTTTTTGTTAATACAGAAACAATGAATTGACATGGTTTGACATTCTTCAATGGGCCAGATGCCACTTGAACTCCCAGTTGCTTCTGTAGTACCCAACTTGAAAATTGTTAAATGCAAAAATATATCCATCTAAGACCATGGGTTTTATAAATTATAGCTGTCATAAAGAAGACTTGATGGTGATACTTCCAGAAACAATTCTGTTCTAGCTAAATCAACATTGTTATCAATATAGAAAAACTCATTACTGCTCTATGAAATATTTCCATGTTGAAGGTATCTCAAGTAGGGCAGAATTAGATGTTACAGATGACCACCCATCTTGGAAAACCTCTCTCAAGGAGCAAATAGTCAGCAAAAGTCTTCAGTAAGGTCTATGCTTATTATTAGGGGACAACAATGTATATTAATTAAGATTAATAGGAAGGGGCACTAATTGATTAATGAAGGAAATTAGCACCAACATCCATTATTTCAATGGATCATCTCAAAACATTCACTCTTGTTTAGACTTAAAAGCCTTCCTGTTCCTGTGAGTTTTGGTGGTTTTATTCCCATTTTACAGATGAGGAAACTGAGCTCAGGTAGTTTAAAGATTTAACCAAGGTGGCAACGAGCTCATGTGGCAGCGCAATTGCATGAAATAAAGTCTGCTTCCCTCAGAATCTCATTCTCTGTTTAAAGCATTGTGTCAGATAGCGCTTTCTTCTTGGAAACGTCTTCAGTAACATGTGCTTTCTCTCCCACACACATATACATCTTTGGCGGTGGGCTACCTTCCTGATTGCTCTCATGTGGGGATAATGTTAGAGTTGGTATTGCTCACACACACAGCAGTAGGCAGTGAACATGCTGGGTGTTCAGTGAAAACCATTTTGGGCTTACGGATTCTCCAAGCGTGGCAATGGAAGTCTATGAGTGACGGGGTCATTCTTTTATTCTTCATGGTGCCTTCTTCTTGGCTATAACTTTATGTAACATGAGCACACAAACTACTTATTTGAACTGTTTGAGTCCCCACTGATTAGCACTGATCTTATAATTTTTTAAAATTTTATTTTGACTGTGCTGGGTCTCTGTTGCCATTTATGGGCCCCACTTGTTGAGATGCAGGGGTTCTAGAGCATGGAAGCCCAGTGGTTATAGTGCATGGTCTTAGTTGCCCTGGAGCATGTGGGATCTTAGTTCCCAGACCAGGGACTGAACCCTTGTCCCCTGCATTAGAAGGTGAATACTTAACCACTGGACCACCAGGAAGTCCCTGCCGTTTTAAATGTTTGTTACCAGTTAATCACAGGCATGGTGCTTGGCTAATAATTCTTTACTTGCTTTGCACGAAGGCAAAGCAAACAAAAAAAAAATTCAATTAGCATCTCCAAGTCTTTTATTAATATCAACTCTGGGAGGTAATAGGACAAGTAAAATTCATGCAGCTGCTAATTGGTCCGGGCAGAGAGTCCACATTTCTTATTTGAACACCCTCGTTTTGCAGAAAAAGTTCATATTTCAGTTAGACTATAATCAATACATCACCTATATTAGCCTCATGTCAACATACAAGTGTTCATTATTAAGCAGATTCTGAAAGGTTCACTGAATATTGCACTTGGAAATGTGTGTCTGGTGCCTGGGAGCAATTTCCAACCTGTCTTCTGGGAACTAGGGCACAGTTAAAAGGATTTAGGAGTTGAAATCTTTCACTTTAGAAAGTCCATTTCAGCAGTTCACACATTAAGGAAATGGGAAATGTTTCTTTACCAATTTCACTGGCACTTGATGGGGGAATCCTCCAGTAAAACACAGGCAATTTTCTTCGAGTGTTATAGCAGTAGATGTATGAGAGGGTGCTTTGTCCTCCTCCAGCCTCTTGCAAATATGGAACTGCACAGTCCATCATGGCCACTGTTTATTCACCCACATTCCAGGAACAAGTTTCTTTTAACTGAATTACAGTAAAGCCAGTGGCGATTGTGCATTCAGTGAGTGTCAGACTTTTGCCCAGAGCTTGAAAATGCTTTATGCTGTTTAGTCCTTGGACCTCCCAGGTGCTGCATGGTAAAGAATCCACCTGCAATGCAGGAGACAAAAGTTCGATCCTTGGGTCAGGTAGATCCCCTGGAGAAGGAAACGATGACCTACTCCAGTCTTCTTGCCTGCGGAATCCCATGGACAGAGGAGACTGATGGGCTATAGTCTATGAGGTTGCAAAAGACTCGGACACAGCTTTGTGACTAGACAACATTTAGTTCTTACAAGAAACAAAAAATGCAGGTGCTGTCACTATGTGTAATATGCAGCCGTGGGAATTTGGAATGGTTATGAGATCTGTCTAAAGTCACATGATTAATATGGTACAAACTTGAATTTTTGATCCAATATTTCTCAAGCTAAAATTTATATCCTTACCTGTGAATTATATTACCAAGAGAATGACATTAATAGCTGACATTTTTGTGTTCTAAACACTGGTATAAATGTTTTACATATATTGACTTATAATTTTTTTTAATATATAGAAGCATGACTTTCATCAACAACAAGAAAAAATGCACAGTTTATAAATTTATTCAAATCAACAGCAAAAGTACCAGTAAAAATGATAGAGCTAGTTCCAAGAGCATTTGAGGAGGAACTGGGAATTCACAGCATTAAAAAAAGAAAAAAAGAAAGAATAAAACTGGATAATCCCATATATGGCAATAAGAATATACTCGTGGAGTTTATCTTTACTACTGAAGATAAATTTGCAAGTTAGCATGCAACTTCACAATACTGAGCTCTAGTCAAACAGCAAATTATAAATTCAGCCCAAATACATCCTCCAAAAGAAGTAATATTTTATCGGGCTTACTGTAAGGTAGTATTATTTGATATTTAAAGAATTTTTGCCTAACCATCACAACCTTATTTACAAATTTGAGATAATTTTTCTTAAGAATTTTCAAAAGTAATAATGATGTTATATACATTTTGTTATTTACAAGGTTTTCCAAAAGATATATTCTGTAAAACTGAAAGATTGCAGAACTTGAATGGAACCTGGGTTAAACTGTAAGTAAATAAAATTTGTATCTGATTATGTCACTTATTTTTCTCATATAAACTCACTAATATGGGGATTAAAATTGCACAACAGAATTATTTTTCTAATTTTAGCAATTGTTTGTAGGAAACTCCTTTAGCGGGCATGTATTTGTTAGAGTAGTACAATGATCATCTATTTTTTTAAATTGTGAATAATGTCTTGATCCAGACACGGGTTGGAAAATAATTTCCAGACATGAGACAGAATGAGAGGGAAATAAATTTATTAGAGTGGGAGATGCTATTAGTACAGTGGCCAGCTCAGGGGAGAACTGACATTGAACAGGGGTCCTTAGTCCACTTTTATAGCCAGGGTTCAAGGAGTAGGATAGGGGTCTTGCTGATTGGATGAGGCATGTATACTGGGTAGGGGAAGAATAAGGCAAACACGTCACCCTGTGGGAAAGGGGAGACAGGGTATACTGCTCAGGAGGACATGAAATCCATTAATAGTTACAACATAATTACACTGCAACATTATTGTCATGTAATGTAGTTACATTACAACATGGGATGATAAGGGTCTGGTTTTTCCATTCCTGCATTCCAAGACCCTCCTTGGTTTTATCTGCTCTTTTGTCCTTGGATTACCACAAATAATAGTGGCTTAGATGTTGTAATATATAAATTATAATATCTTAAAGTTTGAAAATCAGTGGAAATTATTCTTCATCTCTTTGTTACTTTTCAATATACACTTGTCCTTCTATCAATCAAGTAAAATAATGAACACAGATACCATTGTTCCTGAAATGGAAAATAAAACGTACACAGGCTTTGAGGCAAGCCTGCCACCACAAAATTCATGTGGTTCATTTACTAAGAATAGTCTTCACTAACAAGGAGAAATATTTTATCATGTTAATACAGCAAGATAAAAATCAGTTTCACAATGGGATTCTTAGCAGCCAAGATTTAAGCTTACACTACCAGTTTTGTCACTTTATATGAGAAGCGTAGCTGTTTGGGAATTTAACAGTCCGTTTAGGGGCTCACAGTTTCTCTCTCCATGCGGAGAAAGAGTTGAGAAATCGCATTATATTCAATAACTCAAAGGTGCAGGGCTAACATAGGCTTTAGCACAAAAGCTAATGGATATATATCTAAGACATTTGCCTGCTTCAGATGCTGAAGGCCTGATGCATCCACTCACAAGGCTCTCACCTCTGCTGGTCAGTCCTTGGAGAAGCAGCTGGCTCTTCGACTGTTAAAGCGTTAGTTGCCATTTGCTTGCCCTTCCCCGCTGCTTTTTTAAAGTGATTTTGCTGTTAGCTAAATTACTATTGTCCATTAGGTTAACCCATTCTTACTCTGAGCAGGCACTTTGCCTTTTGCATGTACAAAGCCAGTAGAACTTAACTCTTAGGGGCAAATGTCAGGGGCTTATGCTGTTCTCTATGCACAGCTCCTAATTTCCATTTCATTGATGGTGAAACTGGAGGTGGGAAGAGAAGAATGACTCATCCAAAGTGAGTCAGTGTGGAATAGAATTCAATCCAGTTTTCACAGAATCATTTTTTAAAACTGTTGTAGCCACGCGTTCCGGGAAACAAACTCACTCAGAAGGACAATGCAGATAGTGGAGTGCAGTTTATTACACCAGTGGGCCCAAGGCAGAGTCTCCTCTTAACCAAGGACCCCAACCAGCATTTGTGAAAATCTGTTATACCCCATGTGTACACGTCCGAACCCACCACCCCAAATTCCTTGAGACTTACATAAACTAAGGAAGGGTAAATACAAACCCAATAACCCCATCACTCATGTGCCATGTGCTCAGACAGTTAAACAATTAGCCAATAATAAGTACGAGGTTACACTCCGACAGGTACAGAAAAATTTATAGCTTGTCTAGAGGAAGGGGTGATTAGTGTATGTGTCCTCTTAGGCGATGAGCAACCTGGACACGATCCTCAAGGTTCCCCAGTCCAGCGGGTCTTATCCTTCTGTTGTCATTTCCATAGACACTAAACACAGAGCCCAGAGTCCATGGGAGAGGTGGCCGAGCATGGTCAGCGTGGACAGGCCTGAGATGGAGTCCAGGCCCTATGAATTCCTTCTTCAAAACCACTGTTCTACACTGTCCCACAGCCGACCTTCGGTAGCTGTGGTCCCAATTTTCAGTTATTAAGGTGGTGGTCTAGTAGCTAAGTCATGTCCAACTCTTGTGACCCCATAGACTGTAGCCTGTCAGGCTCCTCTGTCCATGGGATTTACCAGGCAAGAGTACTAGGGTGGGTTGCCATGCCCTTCTCCAGGGGATCTTCCTGACTCAGGGATCGAACCCAGGTCTCCTGCATTGAAATCAGATTCTTTACCACCTGAGCCACCAGTTAAGCCCTCTTAAGAGCATAAAATAAACAACGTTGAGTTCAGTTTATGACATGCCGATGAGCTTATAGCAATGATGGAGGTCATCACTAATAACAATTGACAGGAAAGTAGGAGCCAGGCTAATAGCATTGGCAGGAACCTACACCCAAAGGTGAATCAGGGCATTATTTCCATTATAATAATGGAAATTTACCAGTGATTCTGACGGAAGTAGATGGTTTTGCTTTTCCATTCTTCCTGACCATGACCTGCAGTGTGTAGGGGAGGTTTGTCATTGATAACACACAAAGTAGTTTGTATGATCTAGAAGATTCATCATTCTGCCCTCTGTGACATCCAGACTTTTTCCTCACACTCCATCTCACACCAGGAACCACATTTATCTCTCCAAGCTCGTAGTACTCTGTATAGTCCCACTACTGTCTACACGGCCAAGTCCAATTGGCATGCCTCTCTCCACCTTGTCCACCTGGAAAATGTTTTGTAACCTTTTAAGATTTAGAGCTTAAGTGTCCCCTCAGCTATGAATCCTCTCCGAACATGTGCCCAGGAAGATTTATCCATATTCTGCTCTGTTCTTACACACTTCTGTGACGCCAACTTTGTGACTCATTGCATCACTCTCTCTCTTTCTCTCCCCAATTTAAATCAAATTCATAAGGATACAGATTAAGATCTGATTTCTAAACAAAACAAAGTCAATTCATATTAAATTGTTGATAAAACAACAGAAATCTGTGAAACAGATTTTTTTCTGGACATTGCCTCAATTTTTTTTCTCTGCACTTCCTGCATTAGCTTCCAGGGATTTAGGAATTTTTTTTGTCCTTTGTCCTTATATTCTGTACCTAAGAGAGTTCTTTGCTCTCAGTCAGACTTACGATTGATATAATAAAGTCTCACATTACATTTCTTCCTCTGTTCATCTCAATAACACATGCTATAGAATATCTTTTGTGATCATGTTGTTTCACACAACAGCCCTGAGGGAAATAGAACACTGATCATTAGTGGTTTTGATTGTGCCAAACTGTGCCTTGGTCTCTTAGATTATTTCGGCTTTGTTCGTGCATTTTATCCTTATTATGAACAGTGTTGAAAACAACACATTTCCAAGTGTTAAGGAAAACAATTTATAACTTAGAAATTGGAATAAATTTGATAAACCGTAGGTACAAGTACACCTAAGGATTACCATTTACTGAAATGTACTTTATTCAAATCACTATTTTTTTTAATTAGATGTACCAGACAATGAAATTGCGTGTTCATTCATCAACTTTTTTGCTCATAGAAATGCAAATGCAAGGCACAGAAGGTTACCCTACGAGATATGGTTTCTTGCCCTATAGGACATGTAACAAAGAGATCTTCTCTTATTCTAACATTCCTTACTAAATTGCATATAACTACTCAGTTCCTTAACTATTCTTTGAACTACCATTCCCTTTTTTACTCTTTATGTCATTAATTAATGAATTAAATAACATCTTTGACAAGAGTTTATTCTGCATTTAAAGAATAATTTTTAAAACTTTTTGAAATTATATACTTTAAAACCCTTCCTTTTTTCTGGTGTCTATTGTTCAGAAGGTCAAAAATATTCAGAATGTCTTCATTCATGTATTTATTTCTAGTGTATTGCAACTTGTTGCAGCTTTGTGTGGTTAAGATAATTTGCAAAGAATGCAATCTAATTTCAACAAAAATAACTGCTAAAAAATATACTGTAATTTCAAGAGACACCTGCAAGGAAACTATAAGGATTATAGTAATGTTCTAAACCAACAATAAAAAAAGTAGCAGAACTGATGTTTTAATTCTATAGTGAATTCTTCACTTGAAATACAGAGGTTAAAAAAATGAGGATGTAATCAGATATAGCAATAAGATCAGCAAAAATACCTAAAGTCATAAAATCTACTTGAAATATGGATACAAACCCATAGTCACTGTTATTAACAAGAAGATTACTTAAGTAAATAATGTATAAGTTGTTCCCTGGTGAAGTTTTTTTTTTTTTTAATGTATGACAATCATTAAAAACAGTATCCTTATAAATTAAACTTCGAACCAAGTCTTTGAAATGTTATATGAAAAATGTTAGTGAAGTGTTAAAAAATAATTAAGCAAAAACTATCACACATATGTATACTTCATATATATGTGAATATAATGTATATAAACACACATCCATTCAAGCTGAAAGGAATTTTGAACTTAAAGACATTAAACAACATTTTAAAACATTTGATTTCAACTTTATATTTTAAAAAATTGTCTTGTGCATGTTTTATATGGTTTATTTCATATGAGGAAAATAGGACATGCATATAATATACAAATGACCATGACTCTATTGAAGGCCTCTAAAATTTTGTTTCTTGGTTTGCATTACTTACCAGATGTGCTACTCAAAAGTTTGGAGACCATTTCTCTGAGCCTAAGATGAAGAGATATAAAAGGCAGAAGACAATGCATAGTCTTGATGGTGAAGATCGGTGGACATAAAGTAACAGCATCAGAGGCAACAGCACCTTCCAATTATTCCTAGGCTCCCTCACATTTGTCTTATTCCCACACCTTACCTCCTGGTCCACATAACAACCAGACCAGATTAGACTTGCTTTTCCCAAAATTTGCCTTCACATGCTGAGCCACTGCAGGATAGAAAGAAAAAACAAATTCATAAGGATGCTATACACATTTTTTTGTATTGTTTTACTTTTATTATAATTTTATTCTCTTTATCTTCCTGACTTTTTTCTTTCTTTGTCCTTAATTTTTTTGTACTAACAATCAAAGTTGTTCTCCATCCCCAAATATTTGTTTTCCACATTCTATTTCTGTTACAAAAAGTGCATTTATAAGTATATGTATATACTTATATATGTATATGTATATCTATATAAGTATATGTATATCTATATCTTTGTTCCATTTGCCAACTCTTTACCTTTCAAAACTTGAATTTAACATCCCTCCATCAAATGTGTGTGTGTGTTTGTATGTGGGTTTTAAAAACATTTTCCCAAGTTAAACCTGAAATCAACAATGAGGCTTATGTTGAATAAAAGCTTTGGGGAATCATGAGGATAGTCATTTAAGTTGAGAATGTGTAGATTGAGGAGGGTTAAAATCAAAGCATCTTACTCATGCTTAGGAAGAAACAAAAAGAAAACCATTAGAAGATAATGAGAAATTTCTCTGTGACATAGAATAAAGTCCAGGAGATGTTCTCACACAAAAGTTAAAGGAAGAGACTCTTTAAAGAAAGAGGGATAGCAAAACACTAGAGAGGTCCAGAAAATGGAGAGATGTCTTAAAATATTTTTAAAATAGGATTTAATGGTGATTTTAGTAAAAGCAACATCTGTTCTACAGTGGACTAGTAAGTAAGGGGAAGAGGAGAACATGGAAACTGAGTAGACAGGGTAATTTCAACTTCTCAAGTAAGGAAGGAATTAAATAGGGCAAAGAATAGAGTCAAAGATGGAAAGTAGGAAGTGTTTCACTATAGTTGCTGCTTCAATTTTTTGAGAAAACAGAAGCTTCTGGATGAAGAGAAAGCATAGCATACGTGAAGAAAGAGGGTGGAAGTAGAAGGAGGCCACATGCATGCCCTAAAGGAAGAGGCACACTTTTCAAATGTGGGAAGAACATAAGAAGATGCTCATCCCACTAGGATAGACGCAAAACAGAGGGATGAGAAGAATAAGTAGAAAACTGAAAAGGTCTATCATAGATACTTCCTGATTTTCTCCAAAAGCTTCCTCTGATTTCCATATTTACCCATAAGTATTCATATAAAGTTACTCACTTTCTTCTTTCTGTAATCTCTTCTTACATATAAATTTTTTCCAGTATACTCTAAATGCTAATTCTTGATTAAAGTATCTTCATACACAGCCCCCTTCCTCAATTAGCTATGAATTACCTGAGTATTTGACTTGCCATATTTGTTCCTATATGTTAAGCTCTGTGCAAAGTGTCTGCCTTATTTTAGGCTCTTAATTTGAGCCTTAGTTCAGAATGATATGTAGAATAGTGTAAAATACATCTTTTCAAGGCATGTTAATATGTTATTAACACTCTTAAAATTCTGAAAAATCAGATATTTACAGCTAAGCAACTTATCAGCTGAGAAAGTGATTTAATTTTGTCTATCTGTCATCTACCCATCTATTCACTCATTCATTTAAAGATGAAAGATTCCAGATGCCCAGGTCCCTGGGCCCCTGAAAGGCATTTATAGAATAGCTCATCTGACTTATGGGTAAAGGATAAAGCCTATTTTCCTTTCAGATATGAAAACTCAAAATTTGACTTTATTAGGACATACTCCAGTCCAGTAAGCTAACTAAACTAGAATGAGTTCAGTTCAGTTCAGTCGCTCAGTCGTGTCCAACTCTTTGTGGCCCCATGAATCGCAGCACACCAGGCCTTCCTGTCCATCACCAACTCCTGGAGTTTACTCAAACTCATGTCCATTGAGTCAGTGATGCCAGGCAACAATCTCATTGCCTGTTGGTCCCTTCTTCTCCTGCCCTCAATCTTTGCCAGTATCAGGGTCATCTCAAATGGGTCAGCTCTTCCCATCAGGTGGCCAAAATTTTGGAGTTTCAACTTCAACATCAGTCCTTCCAGTGAATACCCAGGACTGATCTCCTTTAGGATGGACTGGTTGGATCTCCTTGCAGTCTAAGGGACTCTCAAGTCTTCTCCAACACCACACTTCAAAAACATCAATACTTCAGTGCTCAGCTTTCTTAATAGTCCAACTCTCACATCCATACATGACTACTGGAAAAACCATAGCCTTGACTAGAAGACCTTTGTGGCAAAGTAATGCCACTGCTTTTTAATATGCTGTCTAGGTTAGTCATAGCTTTTCTTCCAAGGAGCAAGAGTCTTTTAGCTTCATGGCTGCAATCACCATCTGCAGTGATTTTGGAGCCCAGAAAAATTATGCCAGCCACTGTTTCCATGGTTTCCCTGTCTATTTGCCATGAAGTGATGGGACCGGATGCCATGATCTTAGTTTTCTGAATGTTGAGCTTTAAGCCAACTTTTTCACTCTTCTCTTTCACTTTCATCAAGAGGCTCTTTAGTTCTTCACTTTCTGCCATGAGGGTGGTGTCATCTGCATATCTGAGATTATTGATATTTCTCCCGGCAATCTTGATTCCAGCTTATGCTTCCTCCAGCCCAGCGTTTCTCATGATGTACTCTGCATATAAGTTAAACAAGCAGGGTGACAATATACAGCCTTGACGTACTCCGTTCCCTATTTGGAACCAGTCTGTTGTTCCATGTCCAGTTCTAACTGTTGCTTCCAGACCTGCATATGGATTTCTCAAGAGGCAGGTCAGGTGGTCTGGCATTCCCAACTCCTTCAGAATTTTACACAGTATATTGTGATCCATACCGTCAAAGGCATAGTCAATAAAGCAGAAACAGATGTTTTTCTGGAACTCTCTTGCTTTTTCGATGATCCAGCAGATGTCCACAATTTGATATCTGGTTCCTCCGCCTTTTCTAAAACCAGTTAGAGTATCTGGAAGTTCACAATCAACTGGAATATTTCTTATATAATTGAGTCAATGCCCTTAAAAGCAAAACTTTTCTAAATCAAAAGGTAATGCAATAAGAAGAGGTGAACAAATAAAATATTTAGTTAAAATTGGAGTTCTTTGGTCTGTGAGAATGAAAATCATTATCTGGAAATCAAAACCATTAAAATGCAGTTAAGAACGTTGGTGAAAAAATTTAGGGAATATCGTAATTTAAAAATAGCTTCTTAAATGAAGCCATTATCCTTCAAAGTCTAGCTATGCAAAATAACAACAAAAAACAAACCTGTGAAACAGAGCTCGATTCAAAGATTTCCTTGTGCACTGTACATGGCACCAAGAATACAAAAGAAAGTTCAAAAAGCCAGTGTTTTCATAATGAGGTCATAAAGGATTTCATGTTTTTTCTTTATGTAAAACTAACAAGAGAAGCCCAGAACATAATATTAATCATACTTAAATAGTTTTATTTTAATCATTATTACTGTTAGAATGCAATTGCAAATTAGAAAACACTTTCCAGATAAAGGAAATTTATATGAACCAAAAAAACCTTGACAGTATTTTTCTAATAAAAAGGATTGTGTGATTGTGGACATATATTTTCTTTCAACAGGACAACTATTGGAGTGAAATGTAAGAAGAGCTCATTATTATAAATCTGCCTAAAAACTGAATTCAAACTGACTGCTGGCTATCTATCCTAATTCACAGGAAGTTGGAAACTGGTTCTACTAGTCACTACAGAACTAGTTCTGGGAAACATAAACCAATCATCTCAGAATTGCCCATTCACATACGTTTTAAAAGATCTAAAACATCTGTGCAATTCTTTCTTTTAAATGTGGAATTGTGAAACCATTAGCTCTGAATTATTTATTAGGTGTCCAATTACTATAGTAATATGCATAAGCCCTAAACGTACACTTTTGTGAATTTTTACAGATATATAAAGTACATTGGAAGGACTGATGGTGACGCTGAAGCTCCAATACCTGATGTGAAGAGCTGACTCATTTGAAAAGACCCTGATGCTGGGAAAGATTGATGGCAGGAAGAGAACGGGACGACAGAAGATGAGATGGTTGGATGGCATCACTGACTCAATGGACATGGGTTTGTGTAGACTCCGGGCATTGATGATGGACATGGAAACCTGGCATGCTGTGGTTCATGGGGTTGCAGAGTCGAACACAACTGAGTGACTAAACTGAACTGAACTTAAGTACAGAGATGGATAAAAGGGAACATTTCTGGCAGCCCACACATTCTCTCGTAAGCCCTGTAATTTAATTTTTCAAAAACTTCCAAATACTTTCTAACTTCTAACACCATATGTTCAGTTCAGTTTGGTTCAGTCACTCAATCATGTCCCACTCTTTGTGACCCCATGGACTGCAGCATGCCAGGCTTCCCTGTTCATCACCAACTCCCAGGGCTTGCTAAAACTCATGTCCATCAAGTTGGTGATACCATCTTACCATCTCATCCTCTGTCATCCCCTTCTCCTCCTGCCTTCAAGCAAGAGAGTTCCAGAACACCATAGGTGATATTTGTCTATTCTTAAGCTTTATGGAAATAAAGTCATGCATATGCCCTCTGTTGGGTGTAACTTATTTGCCATATCATATCTGTGTGACCCATCTTTATTTTTTCATTTATTGTAAATGGACATTTGGGTTGTTTTCAGGTCTTTTATGAGTATTCTTTCCATGCACAATTTATGCACATGTTTTTAGGGTATATAGACTCTTTTTGTAGGTATGTACATCCCTCTGTTTTGAGAAGAAATGCTGGATCATAAAATAACATGCTCATCTTTACAAAGTAATGTATATAATGGCCACCAGGACTCTGACTTGCAATCACAATTTAATATACAATTTATTTTTTTCTCACAAAGTACAAAATATGTACATTCAAAATGTATGTAGGCATTCAATGTGTGTCTACTTTCAAAACTTTCAAGTGAAAGAAGACTTTAAAATTTGCAACTACATAGAAACACCAGATAACTGGATCATATTTTGGCAGGGCATTTCATCAGTGACCCACAGAAAATAGAGCTGAAATAGTTTCATTTGAAGTCATCATTTTGACCTTTTCAAAGAATGATTTGGCTTTTAATCAGAAATCTGTGTTTCATTCTGAACAAGGAACACATCATCCCAATTCAGCTATTTCCATACAAATGAACTACTTTCCATATCATAAGATTAATAATGAAAAGACTTAGACTCCTATAGACCTGTGTTCAGACAGAAGACCACTCTGTTCTTGCTGAACATGAAGTGTGTCCAGTCTGTTTGAAAGTTAGACTCTCACAGTGCCCTGAAGGGATAAGGGAATAAATGCTTACTGGCTATTATTAACCTGCACTGTGTCAATCACCCTTGAATTTATCAAGAATAGTTTGCCTTAGAAATGTCCATCTCAACCCTATTGTAAATGGAAATAATAGAGAGCAATTTAGGACAAGTGCAATGTAAATGGAAAGGGAAGGGGATGAAAAAAGTATAATTTTTTAGTCTGTATATATGTGACATTGTAGGTTAGAAGAGTTCTCTCATTGATTAGCTGTGTACACTTAGACAAATAAGGATTTCTTTAAGCCTCAGTCTTCTTATCTGAAAACATCACCCATATAATTTCTTTGCAAGAATATGTGTCAAATATAATAAACTAGTTATCCTATAAATGGAATAATTTTATCATGTTATTACTATGATGATAACTTATTTTATGCTTTTTCAAGCATTTTCTCATTATTTTATTTTAATGTTAAGGATATTTTGAGGATAAATGGAACATGCATTATTATTACCATGTACGGAGAGGAAGTTCTGTCCGGGCTTATGACTGAATGAGAGAAATAGGACACAGGTCAATCACTTCTAGTTGACTTCCTTTTCTCGCTCATCTTTTTGTCTTCTAATAAATTGATTCATAAGTGCATCATATCTCCATCTTATTGAGTATAACTCTGTGTGTCCTTCAAAGATTCTCATGCTTCCCTTGTCAGTAAACGCAAATCCTTTATAAAGGAAGCTTTTTAGTTAGATGCTTATTTCTCCTCCATTGCTGCTTAGCCATTGTTTAACTTTTTTCCCCTTTCCTCTTCATCATGTTTTTATATTATCCTTGACTTATAAAACATATTTTGAATTGAATGAACTGATGCTGATTATCTGCACTCTTTCTTGTACCAATTCCTTGCCAATAAAAGAATTAACATGAAATCCTGTAAATGCAAGAAACAATCTGTGGTCCCTATTAAAGTTACTTCTTTTAGTTCTATTTCATGTCTCAGCAGTGCTGATAATAGACTAGAAAGTCACAGAGCATGATCCCTAGAAAACACAACTTTGAGACATGTCATCCAGGTTGAAGATTGCAATCTCAGGTTAGCAAGAGGAGGGAAAATGGGGAGTGAAGCAGGGGGAGAGATAAACAACAACAACTACAAAGCAGGTCACAGAAACTTCGGGTGCACAGTCTTGAGAGAACACAAACCATTGCTTGATTCCACGGTGCATCCTCCGGAAAGGCCCTGTGAAGCCACTGGGACTACAAACAGTCCTTTAAAGACAGCAAGGATAGAGGTTGTATCTGCTGGGTCCTGCATACCTCCTATGTTTTATCCGACAAGGTTCACTCCCAAGTGATTGATTCCCCACACTTTTAGGTTGGGTCACCCAATTCCTCCAGGTGGTTTCTAGAAAGTCAACTTCCAAGGTCAAAGTTTCATCTGAACTACCTGACTTCTCAGATTTCAGAAGTAGAGAGAAGCCAGGGATTCCCTATATCTGCCATTGTTGAAGATCACTGGGGTCGGTGGAAGCCACATTGGAGTGTAGCTTTGATAAATTCCCTTGGGAAGATAGGGCAGTCAAGCTCATGAGATCTTATGGAATTTCTTCAGATTGTTTCCATTTGGAAATAGAAAAAGTTGAGGATGAGAGTGTATTAGTGTTACGTGTTAGCATAATGAGTGTGTTAATGTTAGACGATTAGCTGTATACTCAAATGCCTAAAAATCTAGTTTTGGAAATAAAAAGGTAAAAATTTCAAAGCATACTATTAGTAGAAAGTTACTAACCCAGATAATAAGCAAACTAAGATCTCAGCAAAGAGAACACTATGATGAAGGGTGATCAGGAAACATATGGACTTGACCCAGTCCAGAGAGAACAGGTAAGACTGAATAAGCTGTGATGCAGAAAACAGGGACATAGACGCCAGGTCAATCACATAGGCAAAAAGGAGGCTATCAAGAAAGATTATGTACTTCTGATTTCTTATAAATAAATATGACTGGTGAGATTGGAACTCAGCAGGCTATCTATGGGGCTTTCTTGAGACAAGACATTCCCCCTGCCATGTCCTCAGCCTGTCTCTTGTTTGTAGAAAAACTTTAGCCTCCTAAGGCTTCCTCTATTTCCTCTATTTCTAAAGAATGGATTTAATCAGAGAAGCACAAAAATGCAAAAGCAAAGGAAAATAGTCAGGCAAGACAAAATAATCAACATTTAGCTATCAAACAAAACCAAGACCTTCCTCTTCACTTTCTGCCATTCGAGTGGTCTCATCTGCACATCTGATATTTCTCTCAGCAACTGCATACAATGGCCTTCCCCAGTTCCTCTGGGATTTTCAAAGGCACATCGTCCACACTCCGGATGTGCAGTTCTGTCTGGAACAGGGCAGCTCTGCCGTGTGCTTACCAGATGGCAGAAGCATTTTTCACTCATTGGGACAAAACAAGAGTGTGCCTTTAAGTTTTCAAATGCTTCCTTAGGAAACAGAACAACTTCTAGCTGAGAATCTTATGTGATAAAAAGATAACCTAAATCATAGCTTCATCTAGAGATTAGCACAGCAGTGAATCAAGAGAAGCAGAGACAGTGGAGAGGTTTATGAATAAATTTCACTGCTGATTTTCCTCTGACTCCTCTCTCTGCTGAAAGCCCTTCCAGGCCCAAACCGGAATACCTAGAAGCTTCCCATTTTCAAAAGCGGTTTGCTGTTCAGTTCATCTGAATTATAGGTCTGCACGGCAGCAAGGGACCAGAGAACGAGAACAGGTGAGAAGGTAAAATTGGCATCCAGATTTGACAGGGTTGATGGAGCCACTCATAACTGAGGATCTTGTGCTCTCTCTCCCCCTCTTTCTCTATTTGTATATACCAAATACATACCTATATCTATAACTACCTATCTATACATGCATATATATGTATGAATATATACTCTTTTATATTGTTTTGCATGAATCTTACAAGGATTATTTATACACTTATTTGTTATGTGTGAGATCAAGGACAGAACAATAGAAGACACATTTCCCCCAAAAGTTTGCAATTTTTCTGCAATTGCCAAGTTCATAGGACCCATGTCGTAGTTCAGTTTAGTTCAGTTCAGTCGCTCAGTCATGTTCCGACTCTTTGCTATCTCATGAACCACAGCACGCCAGGCCTCCCTGTCCATCACCAACTCCGGGAGTCCACCCAAACCATGAGAGATGAGTACAAGGGTCCAGTAGTTTGAGCATTCTTTAGTACTGCCCTTCTTATTTCATAAATAAGATCAATTAACGAGGTCACAATCTGAATAAATAAATAAGTACTTCAAAAAAGTTGAACATTTACTCAGATGAAGTTTTTGATAATTTTGTTCCATAAACACAATATTTGCTGAAATTCAGCTTTTAGATGATATGCTGTTTTATTTGCTCTTTGGAGGGAGTATAGAGAGCATTTAGAATTGACACTTAGTAACCCTGGGTTTTATTAAAGTTTTGGCCATCCATACCTACTACATTGGTAATAACTGGAAAATATGTCCTGTTAGAATACACAATGAAGTTTTAAAATCATCACACTAAATCGATGGATGTATTTTCAGTTCAGTAAGATCAGTTCAGTCACTCAGTTGTGTTTGACTCTTTGAGACCCCATGGATTGCAGCACGTCAGGCCTCCCTGTCCACCACCAACTCCCAAAGTTTACTCAAACTCATGCCCATCGAGTCAGTGATGCCATCCAGTCATCTCATCCTCTGCCATCCCCTACCCCTCCCACCTTCAATCTTTCCCAGCATCAGGGTCTCTTCCAAGGAGTCAGTTCTTCACATCAGGTGGCTAAAGTGTTAGAGTTTCAGCTTCCACATCAGTCCTTCCAATGAATATTCAGGACTGATTTCCTTTAGGATTGCCTGGTTGGATCTCCTTGCAGTCCAAGGGACTCTCAAGAGTCTTCTCCAACACCACAGTTCAAAAGCATCAATTCTTTGGTGCTCAGCTTTCTTTATAGTCCAACTCTCACACCCATACATGATTACTGGAAAAACCATAGCTTTGACTAGACAGAACTTTGTTGGCAAAATAATGTCTCTGCTTTTTATATACGCTGTCTATGTTGGTCAAACTTTTCTTTCAAGGAGCAAACGTCTTTTAGTTTCACGGCTGGAGTCACCATCTGCAGGGATTTTGCAGCCCCCCCAAAAAATAAAGTGTGCCACTGTTTCCACTGTTTCCCCGTCTATTGCCATGAAGTGATGGGACCAGATGGCATGATCTTAGTTTTCTGAGTGTTGATTTCTAAGCCAACTTTCTCACTCTCTTTCACTTTCATCAAGAGGCTCTTTAGTTCTTCTTCGCTTTCAGCCATAAGGGTGGTGACACCTGCATATGTGAGGTTATTGATATTTCTCCCAGCAATCTTGATTCCAGCTTGTGCTTCATCCAGCCCAGCATTTCTCATCATGTACTCTGCATAGAAGTTAAATAATCAGGGTGACAATATACAGCCTTGATGTACTTCTTTCCCGATTTGGAACCAGTCTGTTGTTCCATGTCCACTTCTAGCTATTGCTTCCTGACCTGCATATAGATTTCTCAAGAGGCAGGTTGGGTGGTTTGGTATTTCCATCTCTTTAAATTTGTGGTGATCCACACAGTCAAAGACTTTGACATAGTCAATAAAACAGAAGTAGATGTTTTTCTGGAACTCTCTTGCTTTTTCAATGATCCAGTGTTGTTGGCAATTTGATCTATGGTTCCTCTGCTTTTTCTAAATCCAGCTTGAACATCTGGAATTTCACGGTTCAAGTACTATTGAAACCTGGCTTGGAGAATTTTGAGTATTATTTTGCTAGCATGTGAAATATATTTTAGCACACCTTTTTTTCTAAGTAGATCTTGCATGATGAAATGAAATCAGATTAAATATTAACTGGGAATAAAATTTTGGAGTCCCTCAAGTACTACAGATAATTGTGGATATGTCTGCAAAATGTAGTGAAGAGTGATTTTTGGTCACTAAGTTGTGTTGATTCTTTTGTGACCCCCATGGATTATAGCCTGCTAGGCTTCTCTCTTCACAGATATCTCTAGGCAAGAATATTGGAGCGGACTGCCATTTCCTTTTCCAGGGGAATCTTCCTAACCTAGGCGTTGAGCTCAAGCCTTTTGCATTAGCAGGCAGGTCCTTTACCACTGAGCAACCAGGGAAGCCCCGAACAGTGATTTTAAAATCTCTCCAAATTGATTTTTAAAACGTAAAAATGTAAAAGATCCATTTGTCTGTTAACTACAGCTTCAAGTAGATCTGTTTGGATCTTGTTATAACAACAGTAGAACTACTGATGACCAAAATAAAATATCTTTCTGCCTAAAGCTTTACTTCCAGCATGGGAAAGAAAATTGACATTCACTGGACACAATCCTTCCACGTGAAGACCACATAATGCCTAGCAGCTGTGCAGGATTTTTTCAAGTTACTCTAAAGACATGTAAGTGGATATGAGAGAACAATGTAGAATTAATAAACATAATTTTATGATAACACTTATCTTATAATTTTACATTCTTAAGGACTTCTATTACTATTTTTTTTTTAACCTTCGCACTTCTTTCCTATGGGAAATTTTAAGGTCTATCATCCAGTAAAAAAGTATGGATATTTGTTATGTCTGACATCCATCATTGTTTCTGTCTAGTTCAGTTTCCTTAGTTGTGTAATTTACCCTGGGGAACAGATTCTATAACTAATCAATCATTCATCTATCTATGTATTCATTGAGTAGCTGTCAGCTAAGTACCTAAGAAACCAGACAGAGAGGTATGTCTGGAAAACAAAATGTGAGATAAAGTCTTCATTTTTTTTTGGAGATCTAGCAGTTCTTAAAAAGAAAAACCACCACAAATAATTGAAATAGGCCATTTCTAGACTCAAAAGTTCCTCCAGGAGGACTAGAATGTTCATTATTCAGTCTAAGAGAATTATCTTTTTATGGAAGAATATAGAAGAAAAACATGCAATGGACAACTGTTTTTCTGATAGACTATGACAGTAATATTTACTGTTATTAGTTTTACCACAATGATAAATGCTCTGCTAGACAAGAAACACACTATATCCAGTCATCCAATCCCTAGATACCAAAACAACACTGGATGTTATGCAGGCAGTCCCAACTTATGGTGGTTCAACTTAGCAATTCTCTATAGTGTTGTGAAAGCAATACACACATTCAATAGAAACCATATTTTGACTCTTGAATTATGAAATTTTCCTGGGTTAGTGATATGTTGTAGGATACTATCTGAGGACCCTGGCAAGGTCAGTGATTCATACTCTCAGTCAACATTAGGATGGAAAAGGTAAACAATCCATACACTTAAAACCATTCTATATCCATACAACCAGTCTATTTTTCACTTTCAGCACAGAATTCAATAAATTGTATGAGATATTCAGCACTTTATTATAAAATAATCTTTTTGTGAGATGGTTTTGCCCCACTGTAGCCTAATCTAAGTGTTCTAAGCATGTTTAAGGTAGTCTGGGCTAAGCTATGCTGTTTGGTGATCTATGTGTATCATATATATTTTCTTTTTTTTGAAAAAGCAGAGTATCCCTTTTAGTATAATTTCTTTTTACATAAACTTTTCAACTTAGATTCAAGTAGTAACCTGTCTCTTCCATCAAAGGAGAAAGGTCTTGCATATTATAACATGCAAAAAAGGCTTTTGGGAAATAATAATTTTAAATTTTAGATTCATTAAAATTTTTCATTTTCTTGAGTACATTGAAAAGTGGGGAAAAGAGAGAGGAGGGAAAAGCGGTGCTTCAAACAGCAAGTTTCTAAATATTTTTCAAGTGCATTTTTGACTTTTGATATTTTAGCTTACAGTGGATTTATTAGCCCATGTGGTGTGTGCTGGGCTTAGTCACTCAGTCATGTCTGACTCTTTGCCACCCACGGACTGTGGCCTGTAAGGCTTCCCTGTCTATGTGGACCCTCCAGGCAAGAATATTGGAGTGGGTTGCCATCCCCTCCTCTAGAGGATCTTCCCAACCCAGGGATTGAACCCAGGTCTCCCACATTGTGGGTGGATTCTTTACCAGCTGAGGCACCAGGAAAGCCCAAGAATACTGGAGTGGGTAGCCTATCTCTTCTCCAGGGGAACTTCCCCATTCAGAAATCAAACTGGGGTCTCCTGCAGTGCAGGGGGATTCTTTACCAGCTGAGCTACCTGGGAAGTGCCTTATCAGCACATAACCCCATGGCAAATCTTGGAAGATCTGTACTTAGTTCCCTGTTCCTTTTACATTTTCTGTTTTTCTCTCCAGCATTCCTTATTCTTTCCTCCATAAAAGCTTGCCACTTCCTTCCTTCCTTTGCCTTCTCCAAGTGGGTCCCTTCAAGAAGTGTTCAATAAAGCTTCTTCATATCACCCAAACTGTACTTTTTAAATCATTTTAATAGAAGGAAAAATAAACCAAATAAATAAAAACAAGAAACACAAGTTGTAGGGAAGCATAGGTATGTTTCTGTGGGATTCTGAGACCCTGACTACATCTGTGACAAGATCTCCACTGCAGTACTCCTTCCCCCACACATACAATCTCCATCTTCGAGATGCATTTTTTTTTCTTGATGTAGACAGATATTTTCTAAGTCTTTCATAAAATTCTAAGTAAAAATGGTTTCAACTCCTGGTCTTGAAGTCCTGCTGTACATTTCTCTCCATCCAAAGCTACAAACATTCGGTAATTCTGTGTGCAACACTGCCCACTCCCTTGGACAACATCTTAAATCTTTTGTGAAAATCTGCTATATTTGTGTTTTCCTGAACTTCCAAAGGTCAAAAATAATTTAGCATAGGAAATACTTTTTTATTTTTGGTTTTTGAATAATTGCTTTCAATCTGTAAGACCTTGCTCCTTTTGAGGTGAGGGAAATAAGCAAATCTTTAGTAAGTACAATTAGCTTTTATATTTCTTTTCTAGGACTTTTCTTCTGCTTTCTACTCAGTTATCTTCCAATTTCACCTTTTCCCATCTTGTTAGTCAAACAAATTTCTACCTTTCTGGTTTCTAAACTCAAACCTTCTCTACAGAGAAAACCAGAGCAGGAGTTAAGTCAGCAGAGAGGTGTGTGAATCCAGTGTGTGCACTCCTGTGTATGTTGAGCGTGTATATTTCTATTTGTGCATGAGCCCTTATGCAAGAGTTTTTGAGGCAGTCAGTAAAATGAGATAATGAAAAATGATGGCTGTCATGGCTACTAAACCGCTGGGAAACTTAAACTCTTCCAAGACATATTAATTAGCAAAATAAGTGTAATGATGATGATGACATTCATATGATAATTCACACGTTCAAAAACTTTTTTTTTGATTACTAATTGGACTCTCAACATATGCTATGAAATGACTAAAGAAGCTATTATTTTTCACTTGTGACACATAGGAAGACTGAGTAGAAAAAATTAAATAAATTCCCTGGAGACCCTGATTGAGCTCACAGTGGAACCAGAACTAAACTTGTACCAAACAGCTTCCTCCTTAACACACCCTTAGTCTTTGTTTCTTGCTGTTTCTCCTCATGTTTTTGTTTCTGATTTTTTTTTTTTTTTGAGACATCTAAAAGTAAATCAACCTAGCCAATTCTGAAGGAAATCAGCCCTGAATATTCACTGGAATGACTGATGCTGAAGCTGAAGTGTACGTTGCTCAGTCGTGTCCGACTCTTTGCAAACCCATGGACTATACAGTTCATGGAATTCTCCAGGCCAGAATACTGGAGTGGGTAGCCTTTCCCTTCTTCAAGGGGATCTTTCCAACCCAGGGATCGAAGCCAGGTCTCCCTCATTGTAGGCAGATTCTTCACTGGCTGAGCCACAGGGAAGCCCAAGAGTACTGGAGTGGGTAGCCTGTCTCTTCTGCAGCGGATCTTCCCCACCCAGGAATCAAACCAGGGTCTCCTGCACTGCAGGAAGATTCTTTACCAGACAATACTTTGGCCACCTGTTACAAGGAGTTGACTCATTGGAAAAGACCCTGATGCTGGGGAAGACTGAGGGCAAAAGAAGAGGGTGGCAGATGAGATGGTTAAATAGCATCACCAATTCAATGGACATGAATCTGAGTAAATTCCGGAAGATAATAAAAGACAGGGGAGCCTGGCGTGTTGCAGTCCATGGGGTTGCAAGGAGTCAGACATGACTCAGTGACTCAACAACGTCAACATATAGTGCCTCATTCAGAATTTGAAGGTAAACCTTGGCAATATATGCTTATAGGCTTAAACTAAATTAGATTAAAAACAAATCTGTGGTCTGACTATTTTCAGACCAGAACTGATTTTGAAGTAACTCAGAAAATGGAGATATATAAGGGCACCAGAGACTACATCTTCATTAGAGAAGGGCTGGAGCAGATTTTGCAAAACTATGTCACAACCCTCCAGGCTTTTTCTACCTCCAAGATGTCCTCAAGGCTGCAGAGTAATTAATTTGCTTTGTTAGATAATAATTAAAGTATTTTCAATATGTGCTGCTCAACCCATCTGCAAGCACATCTGGAAAGAAGCGTCTTTATGGCTGCCTTCTGTTTATTCTTGACAAATCTTCTATAGTGCCAAATAAAATGACTCACCATGCTGCCTGTTTGACCTAAGTTGAGTACCCTTTCTGCTACAGTTAATATGCCCAGACCTTCTATAATGCCAGAGAAAATGACTCACCATGCTGCCTGTCTGACCTATGTTGAGTGCCCTTTCTGCCAGTTAATACACTCAGACAGTGGGGGCCATTACCAGTTTGGCACAATTAGCCGGTAGGGACAAAACTTGCTGGTGTGATATGACAGT
This sequence comes from Odocoileus virginianus, assembly GCF_023699985.2. Lineage (NCBI taxonomy): Eukaryota > Metazoa > Chordata > Mammalia > Artiodactyla > Cervidae > Odocoileus > Odocoileus virginianus. Next base: position 64,065,142 of record NC_069686.1, on the reverse strand, counting down.
ATAAACAAAAGAACACACATATTTGAATACTATTCAGCCTTTTGGATAGCTTCTGCTTTGCACAGGAGCTTAATATAAAGTTGGTAGTATCTAATGATATAGGAAAATAACAAACTAGTTTTTCAAGTGTGTATATTCACATATCTAAAGTCTACCATATTCTAGACATATAAAATTTAAACAAAAATTAAATCGTGGTGTTTGTTACACTGAAAGGATGAAAAAAAATGGCTTTTACTATTATGTTGATAAAACAAGCTTGAGGCATTGCAATTTTTTATTTACAGTTGCTAATATTTTCCTGCATTAATGCTTGCATCCAGCTTCTGTTTTCTGGGTTTAATTTACTCCTGATTGAAATATACCCTTTAGTAATTCTTCCAAGAAGGGCCTGTATGGTAAATCCGGAGTTTTCTCAGAATATGCTTTTATTTAGACTTGCTTTTGAAGTATACTTTAATAAAACAAAGAATTTTGGAGACAGGTGGCAGACGTCAATGGCAGGTGAGGAAGACTCTGAGCTCACTTCCTCCTACAGACACATCCAGATTACACTTCTTACAGAGCAGCTACCTATGAGAACAGCTTGAAGACCAGCATTAAATATTTTCCACAACTAAAGACTTAAAGAAGGAACCAAAACAATTGAGGTACAATGGGTGGAGGGGCATCAGAGTCAGAACACACACTCCCAGGCAGGCGACCTACAAATAGGAGGAATATTCCAACCTCCGAGTCCTCTCAAGGAATGAGTCGTCCAAGCTCCACATCAGACTCCTCAGCCTGGGGATCCTTCACCAAAAAGACCAGCCCCCAGAACAGCTGGCTTACAGGCCAGAAGGGCTTGTGTATGAAAGACCAAGACGGCAAGCAGTAGGAAACACGCTTTCCTCGTAAAAGGCACACAGACTTTGAGTCCAAGGGGACCAGAGGAAGTTTGAAAGAAGCCTGAGCCAGACCTACCTACTGGTCTTAGTGAGCGTCCTGAAGAGGCAGGAGGACGCTGAACTCCCTTTGGGAGGAGAGATGTTGATGGCAGCCATTTTAGGGAGATTGTTCTACTATGACAGCCTGGTTTGAGCCATCTTGGAATCCTCCTGCTCACCTATGGACTTGGACTTGCCTGCCTACCGGTGGCTGTCACAAGGCCTGGGCCACCCAGATCACACAGACATCTATGTGGGACCCATCCTTACTCTCCAGCGGGCTGGCACACAAGTAGGTTCCCAGCCCCAGGGGCCCACGTTGTTTTTTTTTGTTTTTCTGACTGAGTCTGGTCTTAGTTGAGGCACTTGGGGTATTTAGTTGTAGTACCTGGGATCTAATTCCATGACCAGGGATCAAACCTGGACCCCTGGCATTGGGAACACCAAGCCATAGCCACTTTATCTCCAGTAAAGTTCCCACATTGATCTTTTCACATAATTCAATATCCTTCCCTTTCCTACGCGACAAAGTATTCTTCATTTAAAAAATGTATTCCGTGGTTGGCTTACAAAGTGGTCTCCAGGCTTTCAGGCACCAGGGACCAGTTTAGCAGTAAGCAAGCAATGGAGAGCACCAGATGTAACTTCGCTAGCTTGCTCACTGCTAACCTCCTGCTGGGCGGTCTGATTCCTAAGAGGCCATGGACACTTACTAGGGATTGTAGACCAGCGCTGTCAATCACTTCATGTATCCACAAGCTATAATCACCAACAGCTTTGTCGTTATCATTACTCGAACAAACTTTAGAGTCATAAGGAACAAAAAAAAGAAACTATTTTATTTTACTTTCAGTTATTCTCTAATGTTCTTCCTATATATCTAAAGGAAGAACATTATGCATATATGTATGCCTGGTAAGTTCCTTCAGTCATGTCTGACTGTTTGCAACCCTATGGAATGTAACCCCCCCCCCGGCTCCTCCATCCACGGGATTCTCCAGGCGACAGTATTGGAAAGGGTTATCATGCCCTCCTCCAGGGGATCTTCATGACCCAGGGATTGAACCCATGTTTCTTATGTTTCCTGAATTGGCAGGTGGGTTCTTTATCACTAGCACTACCTGGGAAGCCTATATACAGGTCTAACATATATCATTTTACCTCTCTGAGAAGAAATTCTCTTAACATTTCCTGTGAGAGAGCAGCAAAAAAAAAAAAAAAAAAAAAATCCTCATTTTTTTATTTATCTGAGAATGTCTTTATCTGGAGGATAATTTGCTAGATTAAAAAAAAAATTCTAGATTGGTGTTTTGGCTTTCCTTCAGCATGTTAAACATTTTCTCCACTTTCCTTTTGCTTGAATAGGTTTTAAAGAAAAATGTGATGCAATTCTTATCCCTGTTCCCCAGTGAGGTGTTCTATGGAAAATGATCTCTCTTCTCTGACTTCTTTCTAGAGTTTCTCTTTGTCTTTGTTTTTCTGCAGTTTGAATAAAATATCCCAAAATATAGATTTTTAAAAATATATTCATTGTCTTTGATATTATCTGGGATTTTTTAATATTATTGGTGTCTATTATTAGCTTAGAAAATTCTCAACAATTTTTCTAATATTTCCTCTGTTCCTTTTGTTTTGTATTATTCTTATATTCCCACTGTATATCTGTTCCACTCCTTGTAATTGTCTCACTCTTTTAGCATTTACTGTTTCTATTGATTTAATTCATTTTTACATGTTTTGTTAGTTTGAGAAATTTCTATTGATATATCTTAAAATTCCCTAATTGTTTACTTCTCCTAATTAAATATAATGAGAAGTACATTCAAGACATTATTTATACATATATTTTTTTATTTCTAGCATTTCCTTTAGATTCTTAGAGTTTTTCATGATCCATTTCAGTTCAGTTCAGTCACTCAGTCGTGTCTGACTCTTTGCGACCCCATGAATCACAGCATGCCAGGCCTCCCTGTCCATCACCAACTCCCAGAGTTTACTCAAACTCATGTCCATTGAGTCGGTGATGCCATCCAACCATCTCATCCTCTGTCATCCCCTTCTCCTCCTGCCCCTAATCCCTCCCAGCACCGGGGTCTTTTCCAAAGAGTCAACTCTTCGCATGAGGTGGCCAAATATTGGAGTTTCAGCTTCAACATCAGTCCTTCCAATGAACACCCAGGACTCATCTCCTTTAGGATGGACTGGTTGGATCTCCTTGCAGTCCAAGGGGCTCTCAAGAGTCTTCTCCAACACCACAGTTCAAAAGCATCAATTCTTCAGTGCTCAGCTTTCTTTATAGTCCAACTCTCACATCCATACACGACCACTGGAAAACCATAGCCTTGACTAGATGGACCTTTGTTGACAAAGTAATGTCTCTGCTTTTTAATATGCTGTTTAGGTTGGTCAGCATATAAGGAGAAGGCAATGGCACCCCACTCCAGTACTCTTGCCCGGAAAATCCCATGGATGGAGGAGCCTGGTAGGCTACAGTCCATGGGGTCGCAAAGAGTCAGACAAGACTGAGCAACTTCACATTCACTTTTCACTTTTATGCATTGGAAAGGGAAATGGCAACCCACTCCAGTGTTCTTGCCTGGAGAATCCCAAGGATGGGATTGCACAGAGCTGGACATGACTGAAGTGACTTAGCAGTAGCAGGTTGGTCATAACTTTTCTTCCAAGGAGCAAGTGTCTTTTAATTTCATGGCTGCAATCACCATCTGCAGTGATTTTGGAGCCCCCCCCAAAAAAAGTCAGCCACTGTTTCCCCATCTATTTGCCATGAAGTGATGTGACCGGATGCCATGCTCTTAGTTTTCTGAATGTTCAACTTTAAGTCAACGTTTTCACTCTCCTCTTTCACTTTCATCAAGAGGTTCTTTAGTTCTTCTTCACTTTCTGCCATAAGGGTGGTGTCACCTGCATATCTGAAGTTATTGATATTTCTCCTGGCAATCTTGATTCCAACTTGTGCTTCTTCCAGCCCAGGATTTCTCATGATGTACTCTGCATATAAGTTAAATAAGCAGGGTGACAATATACAGCCTTGATGTACTCCTTTTCCTATTTGGAACCAGTCTGTTGTTCCATGTCCAGTTCTAACTGTTGCTTTCTGACCTGCATATAGATTTCTCAAGAGGCAGGTCAGGTGGTCTGGTATTCCCATCTCTCTCAGAATTTCCACAGCTTATTGTGATCCACACAGTCAAAGGCTTTGGCATAGTCAATAAATCAGAAATAGATGTTTTTCTGGAACTCTCTTGCTTTTTCAATGATCCAGTGTTATTGGCAATTTTATCTCTGATTCTTCTGCCTTTTCTAAAACCAGCTTGAATATCTGGAATCTCATGGCATTGGGTGCAGCCATCACTCCCTTTTTTATTATCTAGTTCAGACAGGTTTTTCTTGCATATCTTTCAAGTTCAGTGTTGTAATGATTTTTGTCATTTTAATTTATTCAGCATCTCTATGTTGTGGGATTGGAAAGACATCTGTGTGTACTCAGTCAGTCATCCCACTCAAAACCATGACTTGACTGTATATATTATTTTAACGTGGATATTTTTTCAGAGTTAGTTTTAAATTCTACAAGGTCTTTATTAAGATACGTGTGCTCAGTTGCTTCAATCATGTCTGATCCTTTGTGACCCCATGGACTGTAGCCTACCAGGCTCCTCTATCCATGGGATTCTTGAGGCAAGAATACTGAAGTTGGTTGCCATGCTCTCCTCCAGGATGTCTTCCCCACCCAGGGGTCAAGCCCATGTCTACTGTATCTCCTGCATTACAAGCTGATTCTTTACCCACTGAGCTACCTGGAAAGACCTTATTTAGGATAGCATCATGGTAAAGTGAAAAGAGCAAGATCTCTGGAATAAAACCACTCTCACGTGAATCCTCACCTAAAATTTTCTGGCCACAAAGAAACTATTTAAACTTTTGAATTTGAGTTAAATAACATAGTAGAATACCACTTTACTTTTTATCTCTGACTCCAAAGAAACAGGAAAGGGAAGATCCTATCCCTATCACTGATAAAGCAAAGATAGAAGGACTCGTGAGACACACAGAACTGGTTATATAATGTGTAGGGCCCAGTGCAAAATGAGAATGTGAAATGCCTTTTGGAAAATTAGTGCAAATTTTAACACATTAAAAGTACGGCATTCAACCAAGCACCAGGAATGTGCTTGTGGCCCATGGACACAATGCTTGTAAAACCAGGTCTGATGGAGTATTTGGAAGATATTCTAAAGGCGGTAGTGCTCAAATGGGGCACTTACCAGTCCTGTAAGAGGACTCTGCAACTATAGATCTCAAGTCTGTATAATACAGATTTCCAAAATTAGTGGCACATCTGAATGGTAGAAATCATTAGCAAGTTCACAGGGAATTCTTTTGGTGAATATCCTGTGGTAAAGACTTTGGATTGATACTCTGAGCTTGCACCCCAGCCCCACAACTTCTGGTCATATGGACTTAGACACATTATATAACCACTCTGCCTTTGTTCTTCATCTTGAATGTTTGATAGAATTTACCAGTAATGTCCTTGGTTTCTGAACTTTTGATTAGGTTTTTTTTTTTTAATCACTGTTTCAATCTCTTTACTAATAATCAATCTGCTTGGATTTTCTATTACTTCATGATACAGTCTTAGAAGATTTTTTGTTTCTCAGTATTTATTTATCCTAGGCATAGGATATAATTGCTTATAACTTTCTCCTATGATTGTTTGTATAGTTGTGTTATCAGTTACAACTTTTCTTTCTGAAATATTTTACTTGAATCCTCTGATTTTTCTTGTTGAGCCTAGCTAAACTTTTGCTATTTTTTTTAATCTTTTCAAAGATCTAAGTCTTACCTTAGTTGATCTTGTTTATTGGCTTTTTTGTCTTTATTTCATTTATTATTTATTTATTTATTTGCTGTGATCATTACTATTTCCATCCTTGTACTAATTTTGGGCTTTGTTGTTCTTTTCTAGTTCCCTTATTTACTATCATTTAAGGTCTTTTTCTTGTATCTTGATGTATGTCTGTATTGCTTCGATTTGTCCCTTAGAACCACTTTTTCTGTTTCCCACAGATTTTAGTTGGCAATATTTCTGTTTGCATTTGTCTCTATATGTTTTCTAATTTTTTCATTAAAAATTTTATGACCCAGTATTTGTAGAGTAACTTGTTTAAACCCTACATGTTTGCTGGTTTTCTAGGTTTTTTTTTTTTTTCTTGTAATAGATTTCTCGGTTTATAACACTGTTGTCAGAAGAGACGGCTCTGGTCACTGCTTCCTCTACAGTGCTATGAACCTCCACCACATTTCTGCAGGCGCTCTGACTGCCAGATCTAATCCTTTGAATCTATTCATAACCTGCATTGTATAATAATCAGGTATTTGATTTAGGTCACACCCGAATCGCCTAGTGCTTTTCCCTGCTTTCTTAAATTTAAGTCTGACTTTTGAAATAAGGAGCTCATGACCTGAGCCTCAGTTAATTCCAGGTCTTGTTTTTGTTGACTGAATACAGTTTCCCATCTTTGGCTGCAAAGAACACAATCAATCTGATTTCAGGATTGATTATGTGAAGATGTCCATATTTAATTGTCTCACGAGTTGTTAGAAAAAGGTGTTTGCTATGACCAGTACGTTTTCTTGACAAAACTTTGTTAATCATTGCCATGATTCATTTTGTACTAAAAGGCCAAATTTGCCTGTTATTATAGGTATCTCTTGACTTCCTACCTTTACATTCCAACCCCCTATGATGAAAAGAATATCTTTCTTTTCTTTTCTTTTTTTTTTTTTTTGGTGTTCATTCTAGAAAGTGTTGTAAGAATTCATAGAACCAGTGAACTTCAGCTTCTTCAGCATTAGTGGTTGGGGCATAGACTTAAATTCATGTTGAATGGTTTGCCTTGAAACAACTGAGACCATTTCATTGTTTTTGAGATTGCACTCAAATACTACATTTTGGGCTCTTTTTTTGACTATGAGTGCTGTTCCATTTCTTCTAAGGGATTCTTGCCCACAGTTGAAAATACAATGGTCATCTGAAATTCTCCCATTTCCAGCTATTTAGTTCACTGATTCCTAAAACATCTATGCTCAATCTTGCCATCTCCTACTCAGTCACATCCAATTTGCCTTGATTCATGGACTTAACATCACAGTTTCCCATTTAATATTGTTCTTCACAATGCTGGACTTTGCTTTCATCGCCAGGCACAGCCACACATCATTTCTGCTTTGGCCGTGCCACTTCATTCCTTCTGGAGCTATTTCCCTAAAACAGGGAGGGAGTAATTTCCCTCCACTCTTCACCAGTAGCATATCAGATACATTTTGACCTGAAAGGCTCCTCTTCCGGTGTCAGATCTCTTTGCTTTTTCATATAGTCCACGGGATTTTCCAGTTAAGAATACCTGAGTGAATTGCAACCTCATTCTCCAGCGGACGGCTTTTTGTCGGATCTCTTCACTATGACCTGTCCATTTTGGGTGGCTCTGCATAGCATGTCTCATAGCTTCATTGAGTTATGAAAGCCCCTTTGACACACACTGTGGGAAGCAAAAGGCAAGGGAGAAAGTGAAAGATAAACCTAACTGAATGTCGAGTTCCAGAGAAAAGAAAGGAGACATAAGAAGGCTTTCTCAAATGAACAATACAAAGAAATAGAGGAAAACAATAGAATGGTAAAAACTAGACATCTCTTCAAGAAAGCTGGAGATGTCAAGGGAGCATTTCATGCAAAGACGGGCATGATAAAGGGCAGAAATAGTATGGACCTAACAGAAACAGGAGAGATTAAGAAGAAGTGGCAAGAATACACAGAAGAACTATGAACAAACAGTTTAAATGATCCGGATAACCACGATGGTGTGGTCACTCACCTAGAAGCAAACATCTTGAAGTATGAAGTCAAGAGGACCTTCGGAAGCATTACTGTGAGCAAAGCTAGCGGAAGTAATGGAATTCCAGCTGAGCTATTTCAAATCTTAAAAGACGCTGCTGTTAAGTTGCTGCACTGTATACTTCAGCGAATTTGAAGAACTCAGCAGTCGTCATGGACTGGAAAAGGTCAATTTTCATTCCTTTCCCCAAGAAAGACAATGCCAAAGAATATTCAAAGTACTATACAATAGCACTGATTTGTCATGCTAACATGGTTATGCCTCAAATCCTTCAAGTTAGGCTTCAGCAGTACTTCAGTCAAGAATTTCCAGATATATAAACTGGGTTTTGAAGAGACAGAGGAGTCAGAAATCAAATTGCAAATATTTGTTAGATCATGGAGAAAGCAAAGGAGTTCTAGAAAACATCTTCTGCTTCACTGACTATGCTAAAGCCTTTGTCTGTGTGGATCACAACAAACTATGGAAAATCCTTAAAGAGGAGGAAATACCAGATCACCTTACCTGTCTCCTAGAAACCTGTATGCATGTCAAGAAACAACAGTTAATTGGACATGGAGCACCAGACTGGTTCAAAATTGGGAAAGGAGTATGTCAAGACTGTATGTTTCCACACTGCTTGTTTAACATCTCTGCAGAGTATATCATGTGAAATGCAGAGTTGGATGACTCAAAGTGGAATCAAGATTTAGTAATTCTTAAGAAATGTGTACTTATTACCATTTTGTTAATTTTTTTTTTTGGCTATTTTTGTAGTTTCTCTCTCTTCCTTTCTTTTTATCTTCCCCTCTTGTTTGATGACATTCCTTAGTGTTTTATTTAGATTTGTTTTTCAAATTTTTGTGTATTTACTATAACTTTTTGCCTTGTGGTTATGGTGAGGTTCACATTTTTCATCCCTTGAATTTAGCAGTCTATTTTAAGTTGATATCAACTTAAATTTAAACACACTCCAAAATCCTGTTTTTACTCCTCTTGTTTTATGCTTTTTCATGTCACATTTTATATCTTTTTATTTTATTTATCCCTTGGACATTACTGTAGTCTTAATTAACTTTACTGATTTTATTTGTTAACCTTGATAGTATCTTTATAAGTGATCAATCCAGTACTTTATTATATATTTATTTACTTTTACCAGGCAGGGTTTTGCTTTCATATATTTTATTATAATTAAGTACTGCTATTTCATTTCATATTGAAGAAGTCCCTTTAACTTTTCTTTTTGTAAGCCTGATCTACAGTAATGAACTCCTTTAGTTTTTGCTTGTCCAGAATACTCTTTGTCTCTCCTTTAATTCTGAGCCTTGCTCCGTGTGTGTGCTTAGTCACTCAGTCGTGACCAACTCTTTGTGACTCCATAGACAGTAGCCCACCAGGCTTCTCTGTCTATGGTTATTCTCCAGGCAAGGATAATGGAGTGGGATGCCATGTCCTCCTACAGGGGATCTTCCCGACCCAGGAATCGAATCCGGGTCTCCCACATTGCAGGCAGACTCTGAGCCACTAGGGGAGCCCAAGAATACCAGAGTGTGCAGCCTGTCCCTTCTCCAGGGAAACTTCCAGACCCAGGAATCCAACCGGGGAATCCTGCGTTGCAGGCAAAGGATTCTTTGCCAGCTGAGCTACCTGGGATACTCAGTAACCTTGCTAGGTAGAGCATTTTCAGTTGGAAGTTTATTTATCCATTTGTTTTCTTTTCAGCACTTTGAATATGTCATGCCACTCCCTCTAGCCTGCAAAATTTCTGCTGAGAAATATGCTGATAGACTTATTGAGAATTCTCTCTTTTATGTAACAATCTGTTTTTCTCTTACTACTTTTCAGATTCTTTCTTTAACTTCATATTTTAATTGTAATCTGTCTTGGTGTCAATTTTATTTGAAACCCTCTGTGCTTCCTCTATCTAGGTAGCTATTTCTTTCCCTTCGTTGCTAAAGTTTTCAACCAAAGTCTTCAAATAAGTTGTCTGCCACCTTCTCTTTTCTCTTTTTGGACACCTCTAATGCATGCCATATGGGGCCACCCAAGATGGACCGGTCATTGTGGAGAGGTCTGACAGAATGTGGTCCACTGGAGAAGGGAGTGGCAAACCACTTCAGGATCCTTGCCTTGAAAACCCCATGAACAGTATGAAAAGGCAAAAAGATAGGATACTGAAAGGTGAACTCTCCAGGTCAGTAGGTGCCCAGTATGCTACTGGAGATCAGTGGAGAAATAACTCCAGAAAGAAGGAAGGGATGGAGCCAAACCAAAAACAATACCCAGTTGTGGATGGGACTGGTGATAGAAGCAATGTTTGATGCTGTAAAGAGCCATATTGCATAGGAACCTGGAATGTTATGTCCATGATTCAAGGCAGATTGGAAGTGGTCAAACAGGAGATGGCAAGAGTGAATGTTGACATTCTAGGAATCAGCAAACTAAAGTGGACTGAAATGGGTGAATTTAACTCAGATGACCATTATATCTATTACTGTGGGCAGGAATCCCTTAGAAGAAATGGAGTAGTTATCACAGTCAACAAAAGAATCCGAAATGCAGTACTTGGATGCAATCTGAAAAATGACACAATGATCTCTGTTCATTTCCAAAGCAAACCATTCAATATCACAGTAATCCAAGCCTATGCCCCAAACAGTAACACTGAAGAAGCTGAAGTTGAACGGTTCTATGAAGACCTACAAGACCTTCTAGAACTAACATCCAAAAAAGATGTCCTTTTCATTAAAGGGGACTGGAATGCAAAAGTAGGAAGTCAAGAAACACCTGGAGAAACAGGGAAATTTGGCCTTGGAGTACAGAATGAAGCAGGGCAAAGGCTAATAGAGTTTTGCCAAGAGAACGCACTGGCCATAGCAAACACTCTCTTCCAACAACACGAGAAGACTCTATACATGGACATCACCAGATGGTCAACACCGAAATCAGATTGATTATATTCTTTGCAGCCAAAGATGGAGAAGCTCTATACAGTCAGCAAAAACAAGACCAGGAGCTGACTGTGGCTCAGATCATGAACTCTTTATTGCCAAATTGAAGAAAGTAGGGAAAACCACTAGACCATTCAGGTATGACCTAAATCAAATGCCTTATGATTATACAGTGGAAGTGAGAAATAGATTTAAGGGACTAGATCTGATAGGCAGAGTGCCTGATGAACTATGGATGGAGGTTCATGACATTGTACAGGGACAGGGATCAAGACCATCCCCATGGAAAAGAAATGCAAAAAGGTAAAATGGTTGTCTGAGGAGGCCTTACAAATAGCTATGAAATGAAGAGAAGTGAAAAGCAAAGGAGAAAAGGAAAGATATACCCATTTGAATTCAGAGTTCCAAAGAATAGCCAGGAGAGGTAAGAAAGACTTCCTCAGTGATCAATGCAAAGAAACAGAGGAAAACAACAGGATGGGAAAGACTAGAGATCTCATCAAGAAAATTAGAGATACCAAGGGAACATTTCATGCAAAGATGGGTTCGATAAAGGACAGAAATGGTATGGACCTAACAGAAGCAGAAGATAATAAGAAGAGGTGGCAAGAATACACAGAACTGTACAAAAAAAGATCTTCATGACCCAGATAATCACGATGGTGTGATCACTCACCTAGAACCAGACATCCTGGAATGTGAAGTCAAGTGGGTCTTAGAAAGCATCACTATGAACAAAGCTAGTGGAGGTGATGGAATTCCAGTTGAGCTATTTCAAATCCTGAAAGATGATGCTGTGAAAGTGCTGCACTCAGTATGCCAGCAAATTTGGAAAACTCATCAGTGGCTGGAAAAGGTCAGTTTTCATTCCAATCCCAAAGAAAGGTGATGCCAAAGAATGCTCAAACTACCACACAATTGCAATCATCTCATATGCTAGTAAACTAATGCTCAAAATTCTCCAAGCCAGGCTTCAGCAATGTGTGAACCGTGAACTTCCAGATGTTCAAGATGGGTTTAGAAAAAGCAGAGGAACCAGAGATCAAATTGCCAACATGCACTGCATCATCAAAAAAGCAAGAGATTTCCAGAAAAACATCTATTTCTGCTTTATTGACTGCACCAAAGCCTTCAACTGTGTGGATCATAATAAACTGTGGAAAATTCTGAGAGAGATTGGAATACCAGACCACCTGACCTGCCTCTTGAGAAACCTGTATGCAGGTCAAGAAGCAACAGCTAGAATAAAACATGGAACAACAGACTGGTTCCAAACAGGAAAAGGAGTACATCAAGGATGTATATTGTCACCCCGCCTATTTAACTTACATGCAGAGTACATCATGAGAAACGCTGGGCTGGAAGAAGCACAAGCTGGAATCAAGATATATCAATTGATATATCAATATTTCATATCATATTAATATATGAAATATCAATAACCTCAGATATGCAGATGATACCACCCTTATGGCAGAAAGTGAAGAGGAACTAAAAAGCCCCTTAATGAAAGTGAAAGAGGAGAGTGAAAAAGTTGATTGAAAGCTCAACACTCAGAAAACTAAAATCATGGCATCTGGTCCCATCACCTCATGGGAAATAGATGGGGAAACATTGGAAACAGTGTCAGACTTAATTTTTCTGGGCTCCAAAATCACTGCAGATGGTGATTGAAGCCATGAAATTAAAAGACACTTACTCCTTGGAAGGAAAGTTTTGACCAACCTAGATAGCATATTAAAAATCAGAGACCTTATTTTGCCAACAAAGTTCCATCTAGTCAAGGCTATGGTTTTTCCAGTGGTCATGTATGGATGTGAGAGTGAATTATAAAGAAAGTCGAGTGCCGAAGAATTGACGCTTTTGAACTGTGGTGTTGGGGAAGACTCTTGAGAGCCCCTTGGACTGCAAGGAGATCCAACCAGTCTATCCTAAAGGAGATCAGTCCTGGGTGTTCACTGGAAGGACTGATGCTGAAGCTGAAACTCCAATACTTTGGCCACCTCATGAGAAGTGTTGACTCATTGGAGAAGACTTTGATGCTGGGAGAGATTGGGGGCAGGAGGAGATGGGGATGACAGAGGATGAGATGGCTGGATGGAATCACTGACTCGATGGGCATGAGTTTGGGTAGACTCCGGGAGTGGTGATGGACAGGGAGGCCTGGCATGCTGCGGTTCATGGAGTTGCAAGGAGTCGGACACGACTGAGCGACTGAACTGTACTGAATTGAATGCTGATATTATTCCACTGCATACTATCTTATAGGTCCCATGAGTTATCTTTATTTAAAAAAAAAACACTTTTTTCTTTTTACTGCTGTGTCTGAACTAACTGTATCTTTTGTCTTCCAGCTCACTGCTCTTCTCTCCTTCACACAGTCTGATTCTGAACCCCTCTGGTTTTCAACTCAGTTATGTATCAGCTCTGCGACATCTGTTTTGTACTTTCCTATGTGTTCTGTTCTCTGTTGAAGTTCTCTCTGTGTTAGTGTCATCTTTTCCCAAGCTTATTGAGCATCCCTGTGACCAATGCTTTTCATTTTTTATCAAAGTTTTATTACTTATCTCTGTACGAAGTTTTTTTTGAGATTTTTTTTTTCTTTTGGAATGTTATCCTATTCCCTTATTTTGCTTGATTCTCTGTTTTTGTGTCTATATATTAGGCAAAACAGCTACCTGTCTTATTCTTGAAAGAGTGACCTTGTGCAGGAGATAAAATGCCTTTTTCTTTTTTTTTATTATTTATTTTTATTAGTTGGAGGGTAATTACTTCACAACATTGCAGTGGGCTTTGTCATACATTGACATGAATCAGCCATGGAGTTACATGTATTCCCCATCCCGATCCCCCCTCCCACCTCCCTCTCCACCCGATTCCTCTGGGTTTTCCCACTGCACCAGGCCTGAGTAGTTGTCTCATGCATCCCACCTGGGCTGGTGATCTGTTTCACTGTAGATAATATGCATGCTGTTCTCTTGAAACATCCCACCCTCGCCTTCTCCCACAGAGTCCAAAAGTCTGTTCTGTACATCTGTGTCTCTTTTTCTGTTTTGCATATAGTGTTATCGTTACCATCTTTCTAAATGCCTTTTTCAACCTTGCCCTTGCTCTTCTTTTTAGAGACTTTTGTGAATATCTGAACTCTGTTAGCTCTGATATGCCCCTCTTATTGAGGGTGCACTGAGCCCTGTCATTTGACCGTGAAGAGGATGCACATTGAGCAGCTAGTTTCAGGCTACGGAAAGCAATGTATGTACAGTCCATGGGGTTTCAATTGTGATCCCTACTGGCCTCCAGTCCAGGAAGTCTGGAGGTGTCTACTGGATGACACTGATAAAAGACTGTGACACCAAACATATATATATATATATATATATATATATATATATATATATGATGTAACCTCCTTTCTGGGAGAACTATTTTTAGCTGTTGTAAGGTCACAGGGGTGCACAAGGATGATATCTTACTGCTTACATTCTCTAGAATGCCTCCTTAGTCTCTGGATGTATGGGAAAGCTGAAGCCTATACCTTAGGCTACAGCTCTAGGCTGTATAAACAGGCCTTTCATTGTTTCATTATTTATTTATTTATTTTACAGGAAAATAGGAGTTATGTTTTAGTCAGGTGTGTGTGATACCCTGGGGATGGAGGCCTGCCAAGCACTGTCTTTCTGATTGTTACAGTCTGGGCAACTGGAGAATGTCCCCCCCTTGGCCACCAAGTAATCAAGGCAATCAAGTGTCTTCTGTGTGGACGGGATGTGCCGCGGTTCTAGCTAGGCAGCTGGGGAGCACAGGGGACAAGCGCATTCACTAGCCTCAGAAAGGCAGCAGGAAGTGTCTGTGCACACCTATGAGTTTCAGTAATGCATTGCTGGGTGAGTACTTTCCCTATGCACATGCGAGTTTGGGCTGGAAGGAGGAAACTGCCATGACCGGTCAGTTCCAACAAGGAATTGGGGGGTGTTGCATCTGTGGGTACTCTCCAGCTTTAGTCAGGCAGTGGGATAGCGTCCCAATCCATTGCCCCTCTATGTCTTAGCAAGGCTGTGAAATGGTGTTACCTCTGAGCTCACTTAGCTCTGCTAGTAGGGCAGGTAGAGAGTGAAATAATGGTATCTGCCAGTACCCCTGTCTCCCAGGAGAGTTTCAACTATCCCTTCATCCTCAGCAGATACTTTTGGATGAGTTTCCTTGGACACTTTACCATCTGAGCCCCCAGGGAAGCCCCACATAGAGTCTAGAAGCTTTCAAGCTATTTTCTCACTGGATCTCAGAGTAAGTGCGACTGCATGTGAGCCCTTTAAAAAGAGGGTCTCAATTTCTTAAAGTGTTTCTGCTTGTGCCTAGTCACTCAGTCATGTCCGACTCTGCGACCCTGTGGACTATAGCCTGCCAGGTTCTTCTGTCCGTGGGCTTCTCCAGGCAAGAATATTGGAATACGTTGCCATTTCCTCCTCCAAGAGATCTTCCCAACTGATGGATTGAGCCTGTGTCTCCTGCATTGCAGGCAGATTATCTACTGAGCCATCAAGGAAGCCCTTTGAATTTTAGTTCTATTGGTTTCCTAAGGCAGATATTTTGGGGTTTCATTTCTCTACTACAGATCCCAAGAGCATCAACCCTTCACTCCTCCAGGGGAAGCACCAGACTGGTGAGATCCCTCCATATTTTATATCATGTGTCACCCCACCAGGGGTTCACAGTGAGACTGTCTTTCCTTTGTCTTGATGTGGTCCTTTATTCCTTTCTTGTGAAGAAGCAGTCCATCTATTTTTTGTTGTAGTTGTTGGATCTTTTTCAGAGGTGAATAATTCACATGTAGCTGTAGATCTGGTGTGTCCATGGGAAGAGATGCCTTCAGGATCTTCTTATGCTGCCATCTTGGACCCCTCCACCTAATTTTATTCCTTTCTGTTCTTTTAATGTTTGCTTTTCCTGTTTGTATTCGCTCTTTTCTTTTAAAATTTATCTTATTCTTCTATTGCTAGTTCCTTAAGTTGGGAGCTTAGATTGTTTATTTATTTTGTTTTTTTTGGTTTTTTTTTTTCCATTTATTTTTATTATTTGGAGGCTAATTACTTTACATCATTGCAGTGGTTTTTGTCATACATTGAAATGAATTAGCCATGGATTTACATGTATTCCCCATCCCAGTCCCCCCTCCCACCTCCCTCTCCACCCGATCCCTCTGGGTCTTCCCAGTGCACCAGGCCCGAGCACTTGTCTCATGCACCCAACCTGGGCTGGTAATGGATTAAAGATCTAAATGTAAGACCAGAAACTATAAAACTCCTAGAGGAGAACATAGGCAAAACACTCTCTGACATAAATCACAGCAGGATCCTCTATGACCCACATCCCATAATTTTAGAAATAAAAGCAAAAATAAACAAATGGGACCTAATGAAACTTAAAAGCTTTTGCACAACAAAGGAAACTATAAGCCAGGTGAAAATACATCCCTCAGATTGGGAGAAAATAATAGGAAACGAAGCAACAGACAAAGGATTAATCTCAAAAATATACAAGCAACTCCTCCAGCTCAACTCCAGAAAAATAAATGACCCAAGCAAAAAATGGGCCAAAGAACTAAACAGACATTTCTCCAAGGAAGACATACAGATGGCACAAAAACACATGAAAAGATGCTCAACATCACTCATTATCAGAGAAATGCAAATCAAAACCACACGCCAGTCAGGATGGCTGCTATCCAAAAGTCTACAAGCAATAAATGCTGGAGAGGGTGTGGAGAAAAGGGAACTCTCTTACACTGTTGGTGGGAATGCAAATTAGTACAGCTGCTATGGAAAACAGTGCGGAGATTTCTTAAAAAACTGGAAATAGAACTTCCATATGACCCAGCAATCCCACTTCTGGGCATACACACCAAGGAAACCAGATCTGAAAGAGACACGTGCACCCCAATGTTCATCGCAGCACTGTTTATAATAGCCAGGACATGGAAGCAACCTAGATGCCCATCAGCAGACGAATGGATGAGGAAGCTGTGGTACATATACACCATGGAATATTACTCAGCCATTAAAAAGAATTCATTTGAATCAGTTCTAATGAGATGGATGAAACTGGAGCCCATTATACAGAGCGAAGTAAGCCAGAAAGATAAAGACTATTACATTATACTAACACATATATATGGAATTTAAAAACATGGTAACGATAACCCTATATGCAAAACAGAAAAAGAGACTCAGATGTATAGAACAGGCTTGTGGACTCTGGGAGAAGGCGAGGATGGGATGTTTCAAGAGAATAGCGTCGAAACATGTATATTATCTAGGGTGAAATAGATCATTTATTTAACATCGTTCTTCACTAAGTATTTAATGGTATAAATTTCCCTTTAATCACTGCTTCTGCTATTTTCCACATTTTTGTTATATAGAGCTTTCACTTCTATTCAATTTAAAATATTTTATAACTTCCCTTGTTACTTCCTTTTTAACCATTCAGTTATTTGACATAAATTATTTAATCCCCAAATATTTCAAGCTTATCAAATATTACTTTTGTACTAATGCTATTATATACTATAGTCTAAGAAAAGACTTTGAATAGTCTAAAAGACTTTCTAGTCTTTTAGATTCATTGGTGGTTTTCATGGCCCAGAATATGATTTATCTTGGTGAATGTCCCAGGTGTATTTGAAAACAATTTCTATTTTGATGTCATAGTTATGCTGTATAAATGACAAATTAGTTCATTTGTTGACAAGTTGATTCAATCTCCTACACTTTTATTACTTTTCTATCTACTTGCTCTATTGACTGTGGAAAGAGATGTTGATGTTTCCAGCTATAACTGTGGAATTATTTCTTATTTTAGTTCTATCAGCTTTTCTTTCATTTACTTTGAAACTCTACTACTAAATGCTACTTAGGAACCATGACAGTTATTGGAGAACTGATTTTTCATAATTGCTTCATGTCTCTTGTTATCCTTAATAATAGTCATTGTTCTGAAGCCTACCATTTCTCATATTAATATAGTTATTCCAGACTTCTTTTGATTACTGTTTGCATGGTATGTAGTTTTACATTTTCTTTGACTTTTTGCATATATGTGACTTTATGTTACAGCTAAGTTTCTTTTATACAGCTTATAGGTGAGTCTTTTTTATTCTTTACACAATCAGGTAAAATCTGTCATTAGATCTCTATTTAGATCATTTACTTTCAATGCAGTTATTTATATCAGTTTCTTTAGATCTAACCTATGATTACTCATTTTCTCTTTTTTCTTTCTGTTTTTTTGCCCATTTATTCCCACTTTATTGTTTTTCATTATATAAATAAGTTTTAGCATTTCATTTTTAATTTACATACTAAGTTTCTGGTGATGTTTCTTTGTATTACTGCTTCATTCTTTGTTTTAGGGATTACAACATACATATGCCTAGCCTTTTGCAACTTAATTTGCTTAATATTTTAGTACTTCACATGAAATTCAGATGTCTTAAAAACATGTAAGACTCCTTACTATTATCACTCTCCTTTATTTTGTAGTTGTCAAATAGACCTATATACATTTAAACCTACTGCCAGTGTAGTAACTTTTATTTTTAATACTTATGTGTATATTTACAAATGAAAAATAAAAATCATCACATTGACAGTAGGTTTTATTATACATAGATATAATAGTTTGACAACTGAATATTTATGAGTATATTTAGAGACTTCTGCAGTGGCTCAGTGGCAAAGAATCTGCTTGCAGTGCAGAAGCCGCAGAAGACTTGGGTTCAATCCTTGGGCCAGGAAGATCGCCTAGATGAGAGCATGCCAGTCCACTCCAGTATTCTCGCCTATAGAACCCCATGGACAGAGGAGACTGTTGGGCTACTGTCCAAAGGGTTGCAAAGAGTTGGACACAAGTAAAGAGACTTAAACACACATCACATGTGCATGTGCATATTTGAAAAAATATACACATAAATATTACTAACATAATAGCTATATATTTACCCAAGCACTAACCACTCAAGTCATGCAACTCCCTAGTTGAGTTTCACCATTGGAAATGGCACAAGAGGAAAGTTAAAAATAAAATATGGATACCCCTGCCCTCTTTGGAACATGTGGTCTCCTTTTCTTTATTCCTGTGGCTAGAAAGATGGGATTTCAGTTGGAGATTTAGCTGACAGCATGCTGACTGCTACACAGCCTCATGCCTGGAGAGTTCCTTCAAAGTAAAGCTGCAAAAGAAACAACAAACCGAGAATCCCACCCACATGCTGCTTGGTTCTCGTATTTTTTACTTTTATCTATAAATTACTTGTAAAGGTCCTCAGGTAGTTGATTTTTTGCTTCTTATCCAGTTGCTTAGCAGAAGACACAGGCTAAAGAGGGTATACTTGGCTGAAAGAAACATAATTCCATGTATATTTCCCAGGATGATAAAAAGAGTTATGATAAAATTAAAATCTACTCATGTCACATGTAAAATAGAGCACATGACAGATTGATTTCATATAAGACTTTGGATTTATGCAGTAAACAAGATACACAAGCTTTATGTAAATTTAATGAAAAACATACTATTTAAACTGAAATGTACTGTGTGAGGAAAAAAAACATTTTTGTGTGTGAATTGCTAGGAACCAGATAAATTGGACGTCATGTGAATCTATAGAAAAAGTTTCTCCTTGATCTTTCTGAGTAAGTTTTACTGCTATGATGTGTACCACATACTTAGTTATTTTATTTTAAAAAAATTATCTTTACTAAAAAATACTGATGAGAAACAAAAGGACATGCTTAAATGGAGTTTTCATTATTTGACATAAACCAATTCTGGCTCTTAAATATTTTATTAATTTGTTTTTTTAATGATGCAAAAAATACATACAGTAAATTATAGAGATCAGAGTTTAGGATTTAAACTTTCAAAGCAAAGATGTACAACAAGCATAAATGCTTATCCATAAAAGAGTGGTTTGACCTCTATAAACCTTGTTTTCATCATCTCTAAAAATGGAATAATAACTTTACCCTTTGTTAAGTTTATTTGGCAGGTTATATAAGCAAGCATTTACAAAGTACTTCACCATGCTTCTAGTGCTTGTTGCTCAGGAAATGACTGTTGATGTCATTATTATATTCCAGTATTATATCAGATACTGGGGAAACGAACCATAATGAAAACACATACCAAGTCTGAAGAAGCAAGTAGAAAAACATACTAGTGAAAAGCTACGTAACCACATTATAATCAAGTTATTGAATTACAACACAATAATTGTAGAAGCTTTAATATAACAAATGCAACTGAATGTGGAGATGGAAGTGAAAGGCCATTTTCTTATGTATGTTATCTCACACTATCTACATGAGGTTTTCCATCAATATGAAAAAAGATTATGTAAAATGTTTAAAATATGAGATCTCATCAATGTTGGGGTAAGAAAAATCTCTAAGGGATATTATTATGAAGATGCAGAGATACAAATGATTGTATGCTGATTATGCTGCCATTTGAGTAAAATGAAATACACTCATGCACACATATGTGATTATTATTGTAATAATACATAGAGAAAAACCATAAACAGTATTTATCCTGGAGGGCAGATACTGAAGAACTGGGGTACAGTAACAAAATGGAGATTTGCTTTTCAACTTAAAGTTTTCAAAATATTTTCCATTACTTTATATTATGTCTATTTAGAATTTTAATAACATAGTTAGGGAAAGCATAATATTGGAAAGTATTTTGATGTATTAATAAAATGTATATAGAGTAGTCATTCAAGAAAGGCTAATATTTTAAGCACCTAATTAATAGTATCATTTAATTAAAGAGCTCTTTCTAAAAGCCATCAGCCAATTAAATTTTTTATTTATTATTATCATCCTTCCAAAATTCTTGGTAAATTTCCAGAACTTCCTTAGGGTGTCAGAAATATTCATTGATCTGCATACAATCTAAACTATTTATCAAATCTTACAGTTTTCCAACATTTCTACCATTCCTTTTATTTTTCCTATAGTTTGCTAAGCTCAGAATGACATTCTCATCTTCCTTTATGACTATTCTATATATATATATGAGTGAAGTAGGGATTTCTGAGGCTCCAAAATCCAAGGGCTTTACTTCAGTAAACTCTGCTCAGGTAACCATGCATCTCTCCATCTAGGTCACCTGGACTCTGGATTGAGGCCATTGCTTCATCTTTGCTGCTCTAAGACACATATTGCGTCTCTTGGACTTTTCCAATTTTTAGTTTGGCTTCCCCCGCATGGCAGCATGGCATGAACCTATTTTATGTATGTGTATTTTCTCACAAATATGCATATATTTTAAAAATATGTATATATAAATAATGTATATATATGCACATATGTGTATATATATACATATAGGTTCAGTTCAGTCGCTCAGTCGTGTCCGACTCTTTGCGACTCCATGAATCGCAGCACGCCAGGCCTCCCTTGTCCATCACAAACTCCTGGAGTTTGCTCAAACTCATGCCCATCGAGTTGGTGATGTCGTCCAGCCATCTCATCCTCTGTTGTCCCCTTCTCCTGCCCCCAATCCCTCCCAGCATCAGGGTCTTTTCCGAGTCAACTCTTCACATGAGGTGGCCAAAGTATCGAAGTTTCAGCTTCAGCAACAGTCCTTCCAATGAACACCCAGGACTGATCTCCTTTATATGTATATGTATATATATATGTAATATATATGTATATGTAATACATATATATGTAATGCATATATACAGATATGTAATTTAAACCTAAAGCACATTGGGCCTCCTATAGCACTCACTATTTTAAAGTAAGTTGTTAAACTATAGGAGTTTGTAGCAGACACAGCAGGCTGCCTATTAAATACCCATTTTCTCTTTGTGCTTACTAAGACAGCCCCAGTTCTAATTGGGGTGACATTATGCTTTGCTAAAAATACGCTTTTTACCATCCCATCTGGCTGCTAGGTAATGTTGCACAGGTCTGTACAGGGCCACCCCCTCGGTCGTTCAGGGCTCCAAGCGAATGTTTTGTGGGTCTCTCTTTCTATAAACAGTTTGATTAAAAATATATTGCAGACTTCTGGTGAGCTGCATTAGACATATTTGTCCTATTTCTCCTGATGAATGCAGCTGAAAATCCTGTTTATTATATATAAAACAAACATAGAAAGATGCTGAATGGTGAAGAAAAGTAGATAGCCTGTCTAGGAATATGGTAACAGAGGGATGATATAAGGTAGCAAGTTCTTTCAGCTTTCTCTTTATCTTGTATATACCAGACTGTGAAGCCAATCACCCAGAAATGTCAGTGGACAGAGATTTAAGAAAAATAAATAAAAAATAAATAAGAAAAGCCTGCTTTCTCTGTTAAAGGGCCAAGAAAGGGTAGACATGCAGGGCAAAAAAGTTTTGGAAATAACCACTCTGGTCCAGTAAAATAGCACATAAAAAAATAAGGAAGGACCCCACTCTCAATTCCATCGGCAAAAACTGAGTGGAAACCAAAATTTCACAAGGTGTCCCAAACTCCTGGTCAGGGTAATGTCAGAGAAGGCATAGTCAGGAGCCAGCACTCTCCTCACCAAAGATCTTGGAGTGTCCCTGCTCTGTTCAGACTAAGTTGACAGCATAAAGGAAACTTTTATTTCTGCAGGCTCCTAGAGGCCCAGCCTTGGAGAGGAGCCAGGAAGGACAGTGCAGTGATACAACACAGGCCAACCGAGAGCCAGCGAACCTCAAGGTAGACGTTTTCTTTTACACCTGGAAATTGGGACATGCTTTTTTTTAACTCTGGACTACAATGTAGGAAGAGAAGGCGTGCCGCTAAGGGGCTTGAAGCAGGAGTGCATTCGGGGTTCTGTGGAGCAGGGGGCTGAGGCCACGGCCCTGCTCCCCCGAGGACATCCATTCCGGCTGAGGTAGGCGCTGAAAACCAAACCAGCAAAATTCCATCCTGAGAAAACAAGGTCGTGGGGGGTGATGGTGCCAGGCACCCAGCCACAGCAGGGGCATATTTTTGTCTGACTCACCTTCCTCTCTCTCTGGTCTTTTTTTTTTTTTTTGATTGTATGTTTGTTCTTTTTCTTAAAGGAAAACATCAGTTCAGTTCCAGGTCATGTGAGTGCAAGCAGAGGTGGAGGGGGCCTTGGCCCACGGTGGGGGCTCCTGCAGGGACCACTCTGGGTCCTTGGAGGGGTTTCTTGCTGAGGCTCCTGTACGTCTTGACAGTCGGAGGGTCAGTCAGGACAGAAACGCAGGGAAGCCCCTGTGTGAGTTCTGCATAAAGGAGAAACCTTGCCTTTGACCTGAGAATGGGGGCTTGCTTCCTCCAGAGCCTGCCGGACACTGGCTACTGTCCAGAGGGAGCTGGGGGGGCAGCCGCTGTTTCACCCAGGAGGCCCCACGTCCTAGGGCACCGGGGGCCTGGGCCCCCGATGTCATCTCCTCCAGGAGGCTGAACCCCTGAAGCGACAGCGTGGAGAGCTGGGTCTCCTCACACAGGGGCAGGGCCTTGGGGGAATAGTTGTTCCAGTTCCTTCCTGTCCACACGTTTCCCGCCTCGGCCCGGCTGGCCCCTCTCTCCCTGTCCCACCCCATTCACTGCCAGGACACCGGGATCCTCTGGCTCCAAGGGCCCTAAGTGGGCGAGAGGTGGTTTTCCACATCCTTACACAAGAGGACCCTGGCCCTTCGGCCAAATAAGAGGAAGAGGACACAAAAGGTGATGCAGGTGACCTCGATGTGGATGCCCATGACAGTGCCCATGGTGGACGCCCAGTTGGGGGCCTCTCCTTCCCGACAGTCACATAGTGGGCCCAGGGATGCCCTTTCAGAGGCTCCCCTCAAAGACACAAAGCAGGCTGTGGCATTGCCATCCCCATGCTGGCTGCAGCGAGCACCTCCACTCCTACACTGCAGTGGGGTCAAGCTGGCCGAGGCTCTAAGAGAAGACAGGTCCAGGCAGCAGGATGGGGCCTGTGAAGGAGGCCTGGCTTGCTGGGTGGTAAAAACACCTTGAAGCCGCCCTCTTGCTAGGCCAGCAGGCGCCAGGGCTCCCACAGCAGCTACAGGGTGGAGCTGCCCAGGACCCTCACTGAAGTCTTGGGGCAGGGTGGGGGGGGGGACGTGGTTCGCCTAGAGTGCTGGCCAGGTTGGGAGTGAAGGCCGAGCTGCACCCCCCACCCCCCAGGTGTGTAGGCTTCGATGTAGAAACTGTAGGCAGTGGAAGGCTCCAGGTGGCTCCCTAGGTGCTGGAAGGGGCTCTTGCTGATGACTTCCCGATGCTCCAGCTCTGGGGAGTCAGCGGCCTTCCTGATGTACAGACCCCCAATCTCCTCGGTCTTTATCAGGGGCTCGGTCCAGGACACGCACACCTCAGTGGACAACAGGAGGCCGCCTGCAGCCCCTCAACCCACGGCAGAGTCAGCGTGCTGCTGGCTTAAGAGGAGCTGGCACTGTTCTCGGCCGCACACCGGTAAAAGGCCTCCTCTTCCGGGCGACTCCAGAAATGGTCAGATTGCTGTTGTTATTCCTGAGCATGATATGGCTTCTGGGACCTGGCACCTGTCCATTCTTCAACCACATCACGTGAGGGGGCAGCTCACCCTGGGTTTGGGAGGTGAACATGGCTTTGTCCCAGCCAGCCAGGAGGTGGACTGGGGGTGCAGGGCGAACTCTGCTGGGGCTTGCACCACCAGCTGGCCCTGGGCCCTTCTCCTCACCCAGGTGCCGAGCCTTTTGGCCGGGTAGACATAGAGACGCCTGAGCACCGGACGGTCACGTCTGAGACAATGACGTGGGATGCCCTCCACCCCGAGGGGGTGTTCATGCAGAGGACTCCAGGGCACAACGGGCGCTGAAACACACTCAGGCACTGCAGCCTGGTGCAGAGTCAGGGTGAGGCTCTCAGGCCCCACGAGGACTGCAGGCTCCTTGCAGGCCCCGGAGCCCAAGCCTGTCACGGTGAAGACGCTGCTGTCCTTGGATCGAAGGCCGGTTGTCTGCAGCACCCTCTTGGGCAGCCGCGTGCACCTCTCCTCGTCCGTGCCATCGGGGACCTTGTTCTTCTCCCAAGTGATGAGGGGCTTGGGGAGCACGTGGATTTGCACTGTAAGCAGGCCACAAGGCCCTCCTCACCCCCAGCGGCCTGAGGATACACGTGGAAGTCCGACATGGTTGCAGCCTGCATTCGAGCCTTCCGACTGACCACCAGCCCAAAGCGGTTCTGAGCCGCCTACCTATAGGCGCCCTCAGCAGAAGGGCTGCCTCCTCCATCCGGCAGGAAGTGGCGGATCATCAAGGACCTACTGGCCAGCACAGGGGAGCGGGGACTGTCCAGCAGTCCACCCCATTCTTCTCCAGGTGATTAGCACCGGAGGAGTCCGCTCCACCTCGCTGCCCAGCATTACAACGGGCTGCCCAGAGACTGCAACATCACCGCTGTCTCCACAGCAAATGCCGGCTCAGCAGAGTGGCCAAGACCCTCGCTCGCTGCAGGCGAGAGCACAACAGCAGCAGCGGCAGCAGGAGCCGGGGTGGCCGCTCCGGGGCGCGGGGCGCGGAGCAGCGGTGGGGCTCACGGTCTGCTGGACTCGGCGACGCCCAGCTCTGGGGTCGCCCGCAGGCTCACAGTGTTCCGCGGGGCTGGCGCCTGGGCTGATCCCGAGGGCTTGGGGGCTGGGGCCACATGCTTGCCTAGGAGCGCTGGGGGCGCAGGGGGAGCGCCACCCCTCGCACCCTCTTGCACCCACCCCGGTGATCAGGAATGTATTTTGAAGAAATAAATCTCAAGTGTTAATAATTGAGTCCACCAAGACATAAGATCAACACCCTAAAATTAATTGCATTTCTATATACTAGCAATAAACTTGGGGAATCCAAAAATAAAAATGCAGTACCATTTACAACTCAAAAAAAAAAAAAAAAAAAAAAAGACAGAAACCCAGAGGTTTAAATCTAACAAAACACATGCATGTAAACTGAAAAGTATAAAATGCTAGTGAAGGAAACAAAAAACTGTCTAAATGATGAAATATATTACGCCTCAAAAAGAACCTAAATAAATGGTGAGACATACCGTGGATTGAAGGGATTCAACAAAGATATCAATTCTTTGAAAATTATTGTACAAGTTTATCCTATCAAAATCTGAGCAAATTTGTTGGTGTTTTTTAATACATATATATATATATATATATATATATATGACAGTTTATTCTAAAATTTCTATGGAAAGTCAAAGGGACTACAATAGCCAATATTCTGGTAAAGTAGATTAACAGAGTTATTCAAGATTTATTACATAGCTTCAGTAGTCAAGATGGGACTCGGAATAGACAGACAGATCTCTTGTGCAGAATAGAGAATTCAGAAACAGTTCCACACATTTACAACCAACTGATTTTTGACAAAGGTGAAAAACATGTCAACAAATTGTGCTGGAGCAATGCATATTCATACTGAAGAATTATACCTCAGCTTAAACTTCAAAACTTATACAAAAAATTTGTGTGGAATGAATGATAGATTTAAGTGCAAAACTATAAAAGTATAAAACTTAAGAGATAAGATAACCTAGAGAAAATATTCTGGACTCAGGGCTTGTTGAAGAGTTCCTAGACATGACATCAAAACCACAGTCCATTAATGAAAAAATAGACATCTGATTTTATCAAAATTAAAAACTTAATCCATCTGAGGTTTAGAACTTGGTGAAGAGTTCATTGATATGACACCAAAACCATAACCTATTAACTAAAAAATAAAATCTAACTTTATCAAAATTACAAACCTAATCCAACTGGAAATGGGGAAAGTCATGAAGGGATATTTTATTGAAGAGAATTTTTCGATGGTAAATAAGCACAAGAAAAGATGTTCAACATCACTAGCCACTAAAGAATGGCAACTTTATACCACAGTGGAATATCACCACACACTTTGTAGAACAACTAAAATTAGCAACAGTGACTAACTATCAAACGCTGGCAAGGTTACAGAGAAACTGGATCTCTTATGCATTGCTGGTGGGAATGTGAAATAATACTACCATTCTGGAAAAGAGTTTGACAGTCCCTTAAAAAATAGGTTAAACTTACACCTAACAAGTGACCCAGCAATTATTTGGGCTTCCCTTGTGGCTCAGGTGGGAAAGGATCTGCCTGCAGTGTGGGATACCTTGGTTTGATCTCTGGGTTGGGAAGTTTCCCTGGAGAAGAGAATGGCTACCCACTGCAAAGAATTCCACGGACAGAGGTGCCTGCAGGCTATAGTCCATGAGGTCGCAAAGAGCAGGCATGACTGAGCAACACTCACTCACTCAGACTCACCCGGGCAACTATCTCAGCAAAAGGAAACCTCATGTCCACATGAAAACCTACACATGGCCGCTCAAAGAATGACTTTTGGAGTGGCAAAAACTGGAAACAACTCATAAATTAATGGTTAAATACCTGTGATATCTGGGATTTCACTTGGAAATAAAATTGATTGAATTACCAACTTGAAAGGATCTCAAAGGCATTGTGTTGAGTGAAAAAAGTCAATCTCAAAATAGTTACACACTACTTAAGTATATTTATATAACATTCTCTAAAAAAATTATAGAGCTGGCAAAGGGATTAGTGATTGCCAAGAGTTATAAAATGTTGGGGGAGAGGTGTGTATATGAGGATAAAAATGTAACATGAGAGTATCATAGATGTAGAGAACAAGCTATGGTTAGCAAACTGGGGAAAGGGAGTTGGGGTGAATCGGGAGATTGGGGTTGACATATGCATATTACTATATGTAAAATGGATAACTAATAAGGACTCGCTCTGTAGCACAGGGAACTATACTCAACAGTCTGTAACGGCCTAAATGGGAAAAGAATCTAGAAAAGAGTAGATACACATATAAGTGATTCACTTTGCTGTACCCCTGAAACTAACATAGCATTATAAATCAACTGCTCTCTAATAGAAACTAGTGAAAAAGATAACGAGGAAAAATTTGTGGTGATGGAATGGTTCTGCATCTTGATATAGTGTGGTGGTGATTACATGAACTTATGCATGTAGTAAAAAGACAATGAAACATACAATCCATCAAAGTCAAATCCTTGGATTTGAAACCATACTCTAATTGTACTAGATGTAGCACTTGGGGAAACTTGGATGAAGGGTGTGGCACACGTCCCTGTATTATATTTGCAACTTTCTACAAAGCTGTTATTATTTCAAAACAAGAATGCATATTGATATCTACTATATACATATGTACTATATGCATGTGCATTATAAACATATAATGCTATAAATAATGCATATTATATAAATCATGTTATATATAATTGATTTAATGTGCCCATGTAAAGTATACTGATTTACCAGTTGATAATATGACAGTGTGAAGAGAGGCTGTTACATATTTTTTATTATCCAAGCAGTGTATATGATGATTCTTCATGAATCCCACCCAGCATGAGGTGTGGTATTACATGGTGTCTACTTCCCTTACAAATGTTCCTACTGAAGGACCCTAGTTGACTCTTGAGCTTTTTCCTCCGCTCCTTTTTTATAGCAATAGGAGTTTTCAGGGGAACCTAACACATCGTTTGTGCCTCTCAAATGCTCTGCTTTCGGTATTGACATCACTTGGTTCCCTTCCTGATGTGCGTTGCTTTTCTTTATGAGAGTAGCTTTTCTTTTTGTTCACTGCTATATTCCCTGGATCTAGAACATATTAAGAAATCACAGTAAAATTTTCAGTGACTGGATCTATAAACTAAATGCATCAACTAAAGAAATTAAACAAATTTTTTCACAGCTGCCAACAAAGTATAAGATGCTCTATGTTGGGTCTCAGAAGGATATATATGTGTTAAATGAAAACACATGAATGGCTTCACCACTCCTTTTTTTTTTTAAACACTTATCTTTAAAATTTTTTTATTGAAGTATAGTTGATTTACAATGTTGTGCATTTTTTTTAAATTAAATAATCCTTTGATTGATTAATGAGACATTGTACCTTTGCTTGATTTCTGTAGTAAATATTTACAGGAAAACTCAAATTATTAATCAAACAGGAATATTTTTTAAGCATTAAAATAAGCAAAAAGAACCACGGTGAGATAAATTTCTAAATCCAAAACTTTTAGAGGAAACAGTAAGGATGAAACAAAAGGAATGTATATCTATTTTCATTTTGTTTATTTATTTGGCTGTGCCAGGTCTTATTTGCAGCACACAAAATCTTTTTTAGTTGCTAAATCTGGAATTTTAGTTCCCTACGCAAGGACTGAACCCAAGGTCCCTGAATTGGGAGTGTGGATTCTTAGCCACTGGACCAACAGTGAAGTCCGAGGAATATATATTTTTAAAATAAAAAAATGTAGAGAAAGGAAGAGGAAGAAGGATAAACAAAAATGGAAATACAAGAGGCAGAATGACAGACAGGCTGTACAATGCTCACCCTCATCTTAGTCATCCATAATAACTCTTGCATAATGAAAAGCTTTTATGTAACAACATAAGAGATTCATCCCTCAGGACATGATTCAGTACAACAAAAATAAAATAAAGGTAATTAGTTCAATGATTTTTCAAGGAGAAACTGGCTGTTCTGCATTGTGCCATGTGGTGATATGCCTGTAGGAGGGACAGTAAAATAGGGAAAGAAAAGATAAATGAAAAATGAACTTAATTAAAAATACATGTCATCTCCAGACAAACTGATTTAAATCATCCAAGTTGTAGAAGAACAATTTTAAACATGCAACAGTTTATAGAATATTGTTTGTTAATCCATCCTAAGAAATCTAATGCAGATGACCTTTCCAATCAAAGGCCAAGGGAAACTTTGTTTTATAAAAAGTTGTATAAAATTATCCATGGGGACGCCCCTGGTGGTTCAGCAGTTCAGACTCCATGCTTCTACTGCTGAGGTCGTGAGTTCCACCCTTGTCCTGGAAACAAGATCCTTCATGCCAAGGGGCAGGAGGCTTCCCCGTTGGCACAGTGATAAAGAATGTGCCCACCAACACAAGAGATGTGGGTTCAATCTTGGCTTGGGATGATCCCCTGGAGTAGAAATGGCAGCTAGCTCCAGCATTCTTGCCTGGAACGTTCCACGGACAGAGGAGCCTGGAGGGCTCTAGTCTGTGGGACTGCAGGCTGTCCAAAATGACTGAGGACAATCACAGTGCTGCGTGGCACAGCCAGTAAACAGACAAAGCAACATAAAAACTGGAAGAATGTCATGTGTGGATGTGAGAGTTGGACTATAAAGGAAGCTGAGCGCTGAAGAATTGATGCTTTTGAGCTGTGGTGCTGGAGAGGACGCTTGAGAATCCCTTGGACTGCAAGAAGATCAAACCAGTCAATCCTAAAGGAAATCAGTCCTTAATATTCATTGGAAGGACTGATGTTGAAACTGAAACTCCAGCACTTTGGCCACATGATGTAAAGAACTGACTCATTGGAAAAGACCCCACTGCTGGGAAAGATTGAGGGCGGGAGGAGAAGGGACAACAGATGGCTGGATGGCATCACTGACTTGATGGACATGAGTTTGAGTAAGCTCCGGGAGTTGGTGATGGACAGGGAGGCCTGGCGTGCTGCAGTCCATGGGGTCGCAAAGAGTCAGACATGACTGAGTGATTGAACTTAACTGATAAAAACTGGACTCCAGCATAGTTAATATTTTTTTTAATTAAACATAAAACTATAAAATTAGATTTTTCTAAATATCAAGGTACCAGAAAGTTAAACAAAATAGTAATTAAAAGAAAAATGTAATATTTGAAGGATCAACTGGAAACGAATAAAAATCATTATTTTGAAGGGATAGATGAGAACACTGTTAAAGAGACAGAACTAAATATATGATATATACACTATTGCTTTTTGTAGCTTTGAATTTTGAAACATAAATTATTTATAGTCTCAAAAATGAAAATGAAATTGGAAAATAAGAGACCTAGGTACATAAACCAGACATTAACTACAGAAACAACAAAAAAAGTGACCCATCACAGCTTTTGCTATTTTTTTAAACATTTAATTTTGAAATCATTTTGGTTTACAGAGAAACTGCAGAAGAAAAGAAAATGAAAGTGCTAGCCACTCAGTTGTATCTGACCCTTTTGACCCCATAGACTGACTGTGAACCTGGATCTCCCGCCTTGCAGGCAGATTCTTTACCATCTGAGCCAGCCGGAAACCTGAGAAACTACAAAACTAGCACTAATTTTGCCCCACTCACCCTAACGTTATCTCATGCAATGTTAGTATATTTACAAACACTGTGAGAGTAACTTTGTCAGAATACTATAAAGTTTATTCAAATTTCACCAGTTTTTCTCTTTATATGCCCTTTTTCTGTAAATCCCAATCCATGATATCCATTGCAGTTGGTCTTTATGACTCCATATTTGAGGTTAACACATGATGATTTCTTGGTTTTTCCTTGTCTTTCACGACTTCATCCATTTTGAAAGGTAGTGGCCATCTATTTTTTACAATATCCCCCAATTTAGGTTTGTCTAAGGTTTTGTCATGATTCAACTGAGGCTATGGATTTTGAAGAATAATAAATGTTAAAGTTCCTCCTTACTGTGTCAAACAAGGGTATATGAACTCAGTATAAATTAGTTCTGGTGATCTTAACATTGACTATTGGCTAAAGTGGTATTTGCTAAGTTTCTCCACTGGGGAAAAAAAAACAAAAAACAAAAAAACTCATTTCTCTTGACTGAAGCTGTTTTTTACAAGTGAGATACAATCCAGCTGACATCCAAAGGGAAGGAATTAAATTTCACCTTTTAGAGGGATGGCTACAAAACAATTAGTGGACATACTAATTAGCTGTTAAAGTCAACATTGTTTTCCAGTACTGTCCACTCTGTGACCCCATGGACTGTAGCACAACAGACTTTCCTGTCCTTCACCATCTCCCAGAGTTTGCTCAAACTCATGTCCATTGAGTCGGTATATCAATTAACAAATAATTTGAGGAGATACTTGGATTCTATTCAAATAGTCTTTTTCTTATAAAGTTTCCCACAATTTTTAGAGCATTCATCAGTACATTTTTTCCTGCAGCATTAACTGTAATCACTTTCTGTATTCCTCACTCATTCACCATTCATAATCTGGACTTTTTCTGTGGGCAATGTGTCACCTCTCCCCATTCATTTATTTATTTATGCTACCATTTATTTACATCAGCATGAACTCCCTGATAATTGCTTTGTTATTTTGATTGTAATTCATTATAATTCTATTATTATTTATATTGCTACTCAGACTGTTCCATTTTCAACCACTGGAAGCTGTTTCACATACCTTCTTTTTTTTTCTTCCTTACATTCTAGAAGTAGGTGTGTCTGACTCATGTTTCTTGCTTTATTGCTAGAATTAGCCATTTTTCTGAGTTCTTTTCTAAAAATTAATTTTCATTGGAGTAATGCTGCTTGTGGCTCAGCTGGTAAAGAATCCTCCTGCAATGCTGGAGACCTGGATTCGATCTCTGGGTTGGGAAGACCCCTGGAGGAGGGATAGGCTACTCACTCCAGTATTCCAGTATTCTGGCCTGGAGAATTCCATGGTCACTCCATGGGGTTTCAAAGAGTCAGACATGACTGAGCGACATTCACTTTCAATAAATAGTTGCTTTACAATGTTGTGTTAAGTTTCTTCTGTACAGCAAAGTGAATCAACTATATGTTTGTATATATGCTCACTTTTTAAGATTTCCTTCCTGTTGAGTAGAGTTCCTGTGCTATGCAGTAGGTTAGCATTAGCTACACTCAGTTCAGTTCAGTTCAGTCGCTCAGTCATGTCTGACTTTTGCAACCCCATAAATCGAAGCACGCCAGACTTCCCTGTCCAGCACCCACTCCCGGAGTTTACTCAAACTCAAGTCCGAGTCGGTGATGTCATCAGCTATCTCATCCTCTGTCATCCCATTCTTCTCCTGCTCCCAATCCCTCTCAACATCAGGGTCTTTTCCAATGAGTCAACTCTTCGCATCAGGTGGCCAAAGCACTGGAGTTTCAGCTTCAGCATCAGTCCTTCCAATGAACGCCCAGCACTGATCTCCTTTAGAATGGACTGGTTGGATCTCCTTGCAGTCCAAGGGACTCTCAAGAGTCTTCTCCAACACTACAGTTCAAAATCACCAACTTTTTGGTGCTCAGCTTTCTTTATAGTCCAACTCTTACATCCATACATGACCACTGGAAAAACCATAGCCTTGACTAGACGGACATTTGTTGGCAAAGTAACATCTCTGCTTTTTAATATGCTGTCTAGGTTGGTCACAACTTTCCTTCCAAGGACTAAGCGTCTTTTAATTTCATGGCTGCAATCACCATCTGCAGTGATTTTGGAGCCCAGAAAAATTAAGTCTGACATTGTTTCCACTGTCTCCCCATCTATTTCCCATGAGGTGATGGGACCAGATGCCATGATCATAGTTTTCTCAATGTTAAGCTTTAAGCCAACGTTTTCACTCTCCTCTTTCACTTTTATCAAGAGGCTTTTTAGTTCCTCTACACTTTCTGCCACAAGGGTGGCGTCATCTGGGTATCTGAGATTATTGATATTTCTCCCAGCAATCTTAATTCCAGCTTGTGCTTCTTCCAGCCCAGCATTTCTCATGATGTATTCTGCATATAAGTGAAATAAGCAGGGTGACAATATACAGCCTTGATGTACTCCTTTTCCTATTTGGAACCAGTCTGTTGTTCCATGTCCAGTTCTAACTGTTGCTTCCTGACCTGTATACAGGTTTCTCAAGAGGCAGGTGAGGTGGTCTGACATTCCCATCTCTTTCAGAATTTTCCACGGTTTATTGTGATCCACACAGTCAAAGGCATAGTCAATAAAGCAGAAATAGATGTTTTTCTGGAATTTTCTTGCTTTTTTGATGATGCAGAAGATGTTAGCAATTTGATCTCTGGTTCCTCTGCCTTTTCTAAAACCAGCTTGAACATCTGGAAGTTCATGGTTCACGTATTGCTGAAGCCTGGCTTGGAGAATTTTGAGCATTACTTTACTAGTGTGTGAGATGAGTGCAGTTGTGTGGTAGTCTGAGCATTCTTTGGCATTGCCTTTGTTTGGGGTTGGAATGAAAACTGACCTTTTCCAGTCCTGTGGCCACTGCTGAATTTTCCAAATTTGCTGGCATATTGAGTGCAGCACTTTCACAGCATCATCTTTCAGGATTTGAAATAGCTCAACTGTTATCTATTTTATATACACTATCAATAATGTATATATGTCAATCCCATTCTCTCAATTTGTTTCACCCTCCCCTTCTCTCTTTGGTGTCCATACTTTTGTTTTCTGTAAATGAGATCACTTATTCCATTTGTTGAAGCTGGTTTTAGAAAAGGCAGAGGAACCAGAGCTCAAATTGCCAACATCTGCTGGATCATCGAAAAAGCAAGAGAGTTCAGAAAAACATCTATTTCTGCTTTATTAACTATGCCAAAGTCTTTGTGTGGATCACGATAAACTGTGGAAAATTCTGAGAGATATGGGAATACCAGACCACCTGACCTGCCTCTTGAGAAACCTGTATGCAGGTCAGGAAGCAACAGTTAGAACTGAACTTGGAACAGCAGACTGGTTCCAAATAGGAAAAGGAGTACATCAAGGCTGTATATTGTCACCCTGCTTATTTAACTTATATGCAGAGTACATCATGAGAAACGCTGGGCTGGAAGAAGCACAAGCTGGAATCAAGATTGCCAGGAGAAATATCAATAACTTCAGATATGCAGATGACACCACCCTTATGGCAGAAGGTGAAGAAGAACTAAAAAGCCTCTTGATGAAAGTGAAAGAGGAGAGTGAAAATGTTTGCTTAAAGCTCAACATTCAGAAAACTAAGATCATGGCATCTGGTCCCATCACTTCATGGGAAATAGATGGGGAGACAGTGGAAACAATGTCAGACTTAATTTTTCTAGGCTCCAAAATCACTGCAGATGGTGATTGCAGCCATGAAATTAAAAGACGCTTACTGCTTGGAAGGAAAGTTTTGACAAAACTAGATAGCATATTAAAAAGCAGAGACGTTACTTTGCCAACAAATGTCCGTCTAGTCAAGGCTGTGGTTTTTCCAGTGGTCATGTATGGATGTGAGAGTTGGACTGTGAAGAAAGCTGAGCACCAAAGAATTGATGCTTTTGAACTGTAGTGTTGGAGAAGACTCTTGAGAGTCCCTTGGACTGCAAGGAGATCCAACCAGTCCATCCTAAAGGAGATCAGTCCTGGGTGTTCATTGGAAGGACTGATGCTGAAGCTGAAACTCCAGTGTTTTGGCCACCTGCGAAGAGTTGACTCATTGGAAAAGACCCTGATGTTGGGAGGGATTGGGGGCAGGAGGAGAAGGGGACGACAGAGGATGAGATAGCTGGATGGCATCACCGACTTGATGGACATGAGTTTGAGTAAACTCCGGGAGTTGGTGATGGACAGGGAGGCCTGGGGTGCTGTGATTCATGGGGTCGCAAAGAGTCAGACACGACTGAGTGACTGAACTGAACTGAACTGATATCATTTTTCTAGGTTCCAAAAATATATGTTAATGCATTTGTTTTTCTCCTTCTAACTTACTTCATTCTATATGGTGAATAGTGTTATCTGTATGGTGAATAGTGTTTAGTGTTTAGAAACCAAATCTGTGTCCCAGGTTTTGTTCACTCTTACTGTGTTATCTGTATCTATACCATCACAGCAGAGAAAACACATACAAATTTTATGTATAACAACCCATGTAGACACAATTATATTTATTTCCCTTTATTTATATATGATAAAATAAACTAGAGTGCATGCTGATTTCTAATTCTAATCTAGTATCATGTAATGTATTCTAACCTCCTCATTACTTTCTTATTTATCACTTCTATGTAGTTTGACTGGAGAAGGAAATAGCAACCCACTCCAGTATTCTTGTCTGGAAAATCCCCTCTGGTAGGCTGTTCCACCCCTGGGGTTGAAGAGAGTCAGAAACTAGCGACTTTACTTCACTATGTAGCACAATGCCTGGCTTCCATTTTGCATAATTTATTTGCTGATTTGATCAATTCTAGTAAATATACAAAACAGTTTCAAAACTGCTAACCCATATCCCTGTGAAAAACAAATTTATCAACTAACCAGAGAGCTTATGTTTAGTTATTTTTATTGTTAGTCTTACAGAATATAGTCAAAACATACTTTTCCAAAATTATTGAACCAGCTCCTTTTACTTATTTCCTCTCATGTGGATGTGCTATACGTTTGTGCTATCCATGCACAAAAAGCAGATTCACTTGTCGCAGTTCATATTTCATCCTGGTATTCCACAACACTCTGCTTGATTTCTTAAAATTTGCATACAGTAGAATTCACCCTATCATGGGCTTTAAAAATGCAGAATAATTTACTTATCACTTTGATATCATAAGCACAGTCCAGTCACACTAAAATCTCCTTCTGTGGTCTCTGTTGAAATCTCCATTCATTTTCCTGACCCATAATGACAACTGACCTTCGTTTCTATTGCTCCTCATTCTGCTCTATTCGATCTGTGGATCTCTCCTTTCACCAAAACCAGAGCCTCTACTATGGTGCGTGCTTCTGTGCATGCTAAATCGCTTCAGTCATGCCCGATTCTTGGAGACCCTATGGACTGTAGCCTGCCAGGCTATTCTGGCCATGGGATTCTCCAGGCAAAATTACTGGAGTGACTTGCCACTTCCTCCTTCAGGGCATCTTCCAGACACAGAGATGCAAATACATCTCCTGTATCTTCTGCCTTGCAGGTGCGTTCTTCACTGCTGAGCCACCAGGGAAACCCCTAGAACCTATTGTATTTCTCCCTAAAGTTTCCATCGATCACAGAGAGAAGAAGACAGAAACTTCCAGCTATGCTGTGCGTATGTCCATACCACCTTTCAGATCTATTAGAGGTCTCACCTATGAAGCTCTAATGTTAGATATATTCAATAATTTAGTATCATATTATCATCTTGAAGAACTGACCTCTTTATCAATATGTTCATTTTATTTTATTCCACTCTATGAATTCAGTGTGGATTTGCTCTTGCTTTACACTATATTTCTTCTCCTTGTATAACTTCCTTAAGCCTTTTTTGTAGAGGAGATTGTTGGCAGTAGATTTCCTTAGATTTTTGTTCCTTTGTGCTAGAAAATCTTTATTTTTTCTTCAGTTTCTAAGACTATCTTCTTTGGATATATAATTCTGAATGGACAGTATTTTTTTCTTCAGCAGTTTCTGTTTTTTCCAATTTTCTTCCTATTTGCATGAATTATGACTATAAGTCAGCTGCAATTCTTTTTCTTATAATTCTTAATCCATCCTATTATAGATAATGAGTCCAGCCCCATTATATTTCAATAATTTTTCTTTGCTTTCTAGTAGTTTGAAAATGATATGTCTGTGCAAAAAATATTGTTTATCTTGCTTAATGTTCTATTAAGGTTTTGAATTTATGGTTTAGAATCTGCATTACTTTTGGAAAAACTTAGAGAATAGTTTCTCTAATATTCCTTATATTCCTCTTTCTCTTTTGGAGATTCCAACTACATGGATTTTAGAATGGTTTAAATAACTCTTGTATATTGCTTTTCACCTATGTTATCTTTACTTTGGGGGCTGGTAACATTTACAGTCCTATCGTTTACATAAAATGAATCATTTCTTAGCTGAATTGAGTCTACTTATGATGCTGTCAAAGGACCATCACATTACAGCTTTTTAAAAATTATTGCTTATAATTATCTCTGTCATAAATTTATGCTTTAACTTTATTCTGATGATGGTGTTATTTCTTTATATTCTGCTTTATCTTGTTTTTCCTCTGTGTTTATTTTTTTAATTATTGAAAGCTGGACATACCATACAGAACATTAGACACCAGTATGATTGAAATTAATCGAGCCTTTCTTTCTCATAGGCCTTTGGTATGGAAATTTGTATTAATATAGTCAGTAGTTTCACTAAGTGTAAAATTTGATGTTGATAATATTATTTTAAGTGCACTGTAAGCTTCGTATTCTGCTTATGTTTTATTTGTGTTCAGTTCAGTTCAGTCACTCAGTCATGTTCGACTCTTTGTGACCCCATGAACTGCAGCACGCCAGGCTTTCCTGTTCAGAACCAGATCCCAGAGCTTGCTCAAACTCATGTGCATCAAGTCAGTGATGCCATTAAACCATGCCATCTTCTGTCATCCTCTTCTCCTCCTGCCTCATTTGTTCCCAGCATCAGGGTCTTTTCCAATGAGTCAGTTCTTCACATCAGGTGGCCAAAGTATTGGAACTTCAGCTTCAGCATCAGTCCTTCCAATGAATATTCAGGAGTGATCTCCTTTAGGATGGACTGGTTGGATCTCCTTGCAGTCCAAGGGACTCTCAAGAGTCTTCTCCACCACCACAGTTATTTGTGTTACCTATGCTCATAAAGCCTATGTTAGTTGTGGACTAATTTGTCAGAAAATTTTTATCAAAATTGTCTTCCTTCTTGCCTTTGAGCATCCCTGCTTCACTTCGGATTTTGCTTTTGTATTACTTGTGAAATAGGATTGGCCTGCTGCTTTTCCCCAAGCTGCAACACAGTAAATTTTCCTTGTAATTTCCTTTATTTCTTTCCATCATGGTGGTGTGGTGCAGGAAAGCATTCTTTGGCATTTTGTTCATCTTAAAATGAGACAGGCTCTGTGAAACTCTGGACTTGTGGCATCTGAGCACGCTTCTGTGCCTTCCTCAGTTGGTATACTGGCTGTAGCATATATTCTTGAATCACTTTGTGGGTAGAGTTTTATTATTTTTCTTTCCCTTTCACCATACCTTAACAGCAAAGGGTTTCCCCTGGACCCAAAAAATTACCATTTTTATTTTCCCTTTCCTCTACAAAGTAAAGGTTTTGGCTCATAGATAAAAGAGATTAGATTGATATGGACCAGTATCCACTCTCAACCATCATCATGAGAGAATCTTTCTCAAAATACCACCACTTTTCCTTGATGAAAAGCCTACAATAGGGTCAAATTCCTGTTTGTTCAAGATCTCTTTGCTAACCATCAATTAGACCTTAGCAATTTAATAACAATTTCCAGCTTAATCTCCTTTTAAATTTGCATAGTCTGGCAGTATCTGCCCAAACAAGCAAATCTTCAGGTTCTGTATCTCCCTGCAGGTTCCTGTTTGTCCCCAGATTTCATGTTAGTTGCATACCTTTCAACTTTACTTTTCTGATGGATTCTAGAAAAGACATTGATTTGCAGTTTGTCCAGGTTTTTTCTTATTATAAAGGTGATAGCAATGCTTTTGCTTGCTCTCTCTACATTTTGAAGGTGAAAACTTCCTCTCAACTTAATTTTTTAAATGGCAAAATAATTTTATATCCTTAGGAGGACATACCCTAAGGACAAACATAACTGCAGATAAATCTTAAACTTCAATTAGGTGGTTTATTTGTAGAAGTAATACTGGTATTGTAATTCTGAAATTATTTTATGAACATTGTAATATGAAATAAGTAGGTAAATATATTAATATTCATAGGAGCCAAGACTTCCTCTGTAAGAGAAAATTAAAAAGTGAAGAAAAGGAAAATCTTCCAGTGGCAAATTTGAATTAGAAATGCCAACATGAACTCAAATATTTATAAGTATAAAAATAAATACATGTTTTCTCTAACTCTAGCCAATGAAAGGTTAGCATTTTCATCTAACACAGTTATTTGTTCTACGTACCATTTCCTTCTAAAAGTTACTGAACCATTGCAAAAGTAGCTTATTTTGAGTATGGGGCAGGAAAAATAGAGTACCAGCTTCAAGCACTTTGGCCAGGAGGCAAGCAGGTCCCCAAACACTAATGAGAGCACACCTAAAAGGAAAATATGCTGTAATAAGAAAGCTATCCATTTGTAATGATTAAAGTAATACTTAGGCAAGCATCACCATGCATGCAAAATCATTTGATGAAAGTATTTAGGGAACAAGATAATATTATTATCTCAAAATATCACCTCATAAACTGCTTACAAGTTGTACTTAAGAAGGTGTGAAAGTGAAGTTGCTCAGTTGTTTCCAAATCTTTGAGACCCTGTGGACTGTAGCCTGCCAGGTTTTTCCATCCATGGGATTCTCCAGGCAAGAATACTGGAGTGGGCTGCCATTTCCTGATCCAGGGGATCTTCCCATCCCAGGGATGGAACCTGGGTCTCCTGCATCGCAGGTCAACTCTTTAACCCTGAGCCACCAGGGAAGTCTATGAAGGTACAGTATACTTTTAAAATGGAGATATCTGGTGCCTATCAGCTTCAGCAATTTATTAACTTTAGCATCACCAATTTTGGGGCAATCTGAAATCATATGCCTTCTGGAACAACACAAAAAGTGTACTTTACATCAAAAAGAAAACTCTGCATAACTCTCCTGTCAAAAAATGTTTAATGCAAAATAGATCATGAGTAAATAATCCAGCAAATACAGAATATGACTGATTACACAGAATAATGGAATTTGATTTGAAACCTTAAAAGAATCATATAATGAGAAGAATGGGGAATGTTCTAAAATTAGAGATTAGAGACAAGAATCAAATACAATATATAATCCTTTTTTGAGTCCTGAATTTTTAAAAGACATTGAAATCCACTTTCAGAGTAAATGAGGAGATGTGAATGTGGAATTGACATTTGGTGATAACAGAATTTAACTGAAGTGTTAGAAGAATGATGATATCCCTTTGGTTATGTAGAAAGTTATTCTTAAAAGGCATGTGCAGAAATACAAAAGGTAGAAGGTTATATCTTCACCTTAAATTTAACACTATACACACACACTCATGAACATGTGTGCATGCAATGTGTATGTGAATAGAGGGGGAAGAAAACATGGCCTGTTGTATTCAAATTTCTTCAAATAATGTCCAAAGGTTCTCTACTCAAGAATGCAAGCTGGTCTTGCTTTCTAAGCCTAGATCCAAAAAACAAGCTATATTGAGATTATCATTTCTCTATGCATTTATTAGGAGTTTAATTTTGACCTTACCAATTGTCAGGTATTATCATAGGGTGATCATTTTCAATGCATGGTTGCAGAGATGACAACAGGCAGAAACATCAGTTTCACAGCTGCATCGCCCAGACCTACTGAATCAGAAGCTCTGGAGGTGGGGCCCAGCAACATATGCTTCATTAAGCTATAAGCTTTCCATGCAATTCTTTGTAAAATAAAATTTTAGAAGCATATAGCTAAGGTAAAGAAGATTATATATATATATATGTGTGTGTGTGTGTGTGTGTGTGTGTGTGTGTGTGTGTGTGTATTTGATAATGTTTGTTCTTTGTGATTTACCATAAAGTGTTGGAAAGAGTAAGGAAAACAAATGCAAAATAAAAATAAAACATTTCCAGAGTCAGTCATAAGACATGTAATATAATAGCAACAGAGTACATACATGCTGTTAAATCATAAAAATCCATATATGTGAATTCTAAGATGCATATCTTAATTAAAATAAAATAAATAAAATTTTAATACATCTTAAATAAAAATAGACACCATGTTAAAAAACAGAGACATCACTTTGCCTACAAAGGTCAATATAGTCAAAGCTATGGCTTTTCTAGTAGTCATGTACAGATGTGAGAGTTGGACCGTAGAGAAGTCTCCGCACCAAAGAATTGATGCTTCCCGACTGTGGTGCTGGAGCAGACTCTTGGGAGTCCCTTGGACAGCAAGGACATCAAACCAGTGTTCTCTGATTTTCTAAAGGAAATCAACCCTGAATATTCATTGGAAAGACTGATGCTGGAGCTGAAACTCCAATACTTTGGCCCCTTGATGCAAAGAGTCAAATCACTGGAAAATACCCTGATGCTGGAAAGATTGAGGGCAGGAGGAGAAGTGGATGACAAGGGATGAGATGGTTAGATGGCATCCCTGACTCAATGGACATGAATCTGAGCAAACTCCAGGAGTTGGTGAGGCACAAGGAAGCCCAATGAGCTGCAGTCACAGAGTCTCAAAGAGTCAGACACAATGACTGAACAACAATAAATAAAATAAATGGTCAGTTCTAAGCAGGAGTAAAGAAGATTTCTTCATGGAAAAGGTAAGCACTATGAGTCAAATCATGACCTTGAATTGGTCACATCAGGGGGGCTTCCCAGGTGGCACTGGTGGTAAAGAACCTGCCTGCCAATTCAGGAGATGTAAGAGATGTGGGTTCAATCCCTGGGTTGGGAGGATCCTCTGGAATAGGAAATTGGCAACTCACACCTGTATTCTTGGCTGGAGAATCCCATAGATAGAGGAGCCTGGCAGGCTACAGTCCATGGAGTCACAAAGAGGCAGACATGACTGAAGGACTTAGCACAGGAATCTAGTATTTTATGCAACTTTTAGATAGTCTCCCAACTAGTCAAGCGTTGATTCGAGGCTTCAGGACTGCCTTCTTCCCAGGGAGCATTGTAAAGCATGGAAACCTTTTTGGTTATCTTGGATTCCTCTGGACCCTAAACCTTATTCTGACCTCAGTGGATGATGGGGAGGCCCTGCACTCTTATTTCTTTTATTTCTACCTTGTTCCTTCTGAATTCTACCACCAAGGCAAAATGGTGACTGATGTTGACTGCCCAAGATTTTCTCATTGTTCATTTCCCAGTGCTGTCGTCATCCAACATTTGAATTCTTTTCCATGTCCTACTTTGACATAGAATTAAAAGAGAGACTTCTGGCCACCCTGCCCACACTCCCAACAGTGTACCTGGATTTTAATTACCAGTAAAGATGAAACTCAGAATGAAAACAAAAAAAAGAAAAGAAACTCAGAATGGAATCTAAATGGTGAATTTAAAAAGTTCCTGGTTCTTCTCTACTTTTTCCATAAATTCTGATGACTTTTTAGGCATTACCATTTCATATGTCTTCCTTTCTCTATTGCTCTGTCCTCTATATATAATATATGATATTTTTAAATATTTATTATTGCATGCATAATGCACTGCATATATGAATGTGTGCAAATAAATATCTGTATACACTTAAATGCATTTATTTTTTAAGTGAATCTCCACATGTATTATGGCTCTCCAGAGAAACAAAATCAGCTATATTTAATTATTTACAATTTTTTTTTTGGTTCCTTATTTTGAGTTGTCACCAAAGGTCATTTGGGGCTGCAGACACATTGTGAAGTATCAGAGGAAAAGTGAATCAGTAGGATTCAGGATAATGGTTATCAGCTACACCAACTATTTCCTTACAGGGAGGAAAACCAGCCATGGTAAAGAAGATCATTGGTTTTGCTGTGCTGAACAAAGAAGAAGAAAGGCTAGTCTGCACACAACCTGGAGAAGATTCTTACAGATGAATGAAGTGGTGGCCAAGGCCTCCACGCCTTCCTCATTGACCTCCACAAAGGACCCATGTAAGACCTTGGACAGGTACAAGTCTCTTTTGATGACACCCAAGAAGAGTGGCCTTGGCCGCTAGAAGGCATCGGACATTGAAGAAGACATGCAAACAGCAGCTAGCACAGGAAGATGCGCTCAACATCTTACCTGCTGTGTGTTACTGCCTCAGTAGTGCTCGCCTCTGTGGCCTCGTGGACTCTAGCTTGCCAGGTTCCTCTGTCCATGGAATTCTGCAGGCAAGAATACTGCAGTGGATTGCCATTCCTTTCTCCAGGAGATCTTCCCAACCCAGGGGATCAAACCAGGATTTTCCGCAGGCAGATTCTTGACTGTCTTAACCACAGGGAAGGCCCAGATGAGCTCTTCGCAGGATGTGACGAGCATCCTCCGAGTCATGTTTATTCTCTGGTTTAAGCCTCAGAAGGAAGCCTTCCATCTCTTCTTCATCCATCATGTCTGGTTTTGTCAATTCTATGAATTTCTCATAAGTAAGTTATTTTTCCACCCCTTCACAGTTGGTATTTTTCTCTGGAAGCATGTTATATCTATTCAGTTTCTTGTCAATTAAGAGAAGCACCAAATTTTGGTAAATAGTTCTTCTATATATGTCCTTTCAAGCGTAGATTCCTCAAACATCACTTACACAGAATTGCCTTCATTCTTGCAGACTTTCAATTGTTTTTCCTTGATCTGAAATTTGTTAAACTGATGACCCTAGTTTCCTGTGAATTAGATGGCTTTCATAGGAATCAGATTAGTCATTGAATTAACTGAGTTTGCAGATGTCAACTCTATAATTTCACTTTTTATTTCTTGGTGAGCCAGGCATGTCTGTATTTTATGAGTTCCTCTGTAAAGATGCTAAGGTCAGGTTCTTCTATCTCTGCTTGGTGGAATTTGCAGCAACAATCTTTGAAAGATGAGGGGAAATAATAAGACTTTTTTCCAAAGAGCGTTTTAGCAGTTCTAAGTAGGCACTGTGCATCAGTCCTGGGAACTTTGAAGAAGCAGCTGGAAATCCTGGTGGACATATTCACCTCTGATTCCACTTTTACTTAATCCCTGGATTGCAGTTTTGCTATTTTGCTCCCATGAAAACCATGGCCAGGTCAGAAAAGATGCTCTTGGGGGAGAAAGACATGTTTCTCAGTAGCAGTACAAGTTCAAAAGTATATTATAATGTACTTATGTCTAAGATAATTACATACATATACATGTAACATATGTATATAAAAATGTGTACCCTATAATTCCATAAATATGCAGTTATTATTAC
This sequence comes from Odocoileus virginianus, assembly GCF_023699985.2. Lineage (NCBI taxonomy): Eukaryota > Metazoa > Chordata > Mammalia > Artiodactyla > Cervidae > Odocoileus > Odocoileus virginianus. Next base: position 64,020,659 of record NC_069686.1, on the reverse strand, counting down.
CCAGTAGTATGTGTGTATGTGTGTGTGTGTGTGTGTGTGTGTGTGTGTGTGTGTGCATTTTTCTTCCTTTGGAATAAGGAATTGACTCACATGATTATGGAAGTTGAGAAGTCCCACAAATTGCAGTCACCAAGCTATAGAACCAGGAGAGCTAATGGCGTTGCTTCAGTCTGAGAGCCAGCAAGTGGGAGACCCACCTGGGGAGGATCCCAGTGTTTCAGTTTCAGGGCAAAGCCAGACAATGACTGATTCCCCAGTGAAAGCATCTGAGCAAAAAGAATTTTTCTTACTCAGCCTTCTAGTTCTATTCAGGTCTTGTTGTTTAGGAGCAGACTCACAGTGGAGAGAGCAGTCTCCTCTATTAAGTGTGCTGATTGAAATGTTTATCTCATCCAGAAACACCCTCATCGACACATCCAGAGCGCTGTTTGACCAAATCTCGGCACTTGTGGCTCAGTCAAATTGACATATAAAATTAGCCATCACAACACAAAATTAAATACAATTAATCTCTATATTCAAATATGTACCAAGAATATAATTTCCTTTATTAATAAAGAAAAAACCTTAAAAGCAGATATTACCATTTGAACTGGAAACCTGCATATATTCTAGAGAAGAAAATTCTCTATCTCCTGCTCATGTTCCAGGCTAAGATGCTTATCTTACATGATTGATAATTGAAAAAGAGATCCTGGAAGTGGGTCAGTGGAAAATCAGAAAGCCTCCTGAAGGTGAACTCATTTAAAAGTGGCTGATCATCATCAGTGGGTCCTCCGCCCACCTCTAAAAGCAAGATTCACTTGTGTAATGAGTTTGAGCTTTTCTCCAAATTCATTTTTTTATCAGGAGGAGAAATACTCTATCTTTAGATGTTTCTCTCAGTGTCATTTTTTAAATATTCTAATTACCCATTAAATACAGTAAAGTATATTTTATATTAGAATAAAAGTGAAATGAAGTCCCTTTTAAATCAACATGTGGAACAATTCCAGAAAGGATTTACATTCATTCTCCAAGACTTTGCTATGTATGAATCTGTCACATGGGAATTTTTTCCTCCTCAAACTGCCGACTTTCTTACTAAACCACTGAGACGACAGTTTTCCTCTGAGCCCAAAGCTCATATTATTTTTCTTTTTTGCAGAACGCTTACTGGCTTCAAAGAGGACATACAAGGAAGAAGGGCTTACCTTAGTTTCTGAGAACTGAGGCAAAGGTGCTTTTTCAGCATTTAACAATACTAAGAAGGAGAAAAGATGATCATAACTGACTTTCCACAGCAACTGATCTCAGGGGGCAAATTGCTACATCAAATAGGAGGCACATGCTCTCACACATTGCCTCCTATGAGTCTTCTTTCTTGAGCACAGATAAGGGCAAAGAGATGTATTACTGTCATTTTATTCTGCTATTATTTAATCAATGTTCATCCAAGACAAGTGGAACTTTATTAAGTAAAAATAAGTACAAATGTGAATCCTCTGCTTTGGTCTTGTGGAATGCCTCTTATATTTACTCTGAATTAACTCAACAATCACTTTCTTTGAATACTGTTAAAATACCATTCGAGTCACAAATTTCCTTCTGGCTCTTCTCTTCTAAGAGTTTCTAAGCCATGTAACCTAGGACTAATGCAGACAATATAGAGAGGACGTGATTTCCCCTCCTTTAGCACACAGGAAATGTTCAATAAATGTTAGTTGGTATCATTGTTTTCATGAATACTAGTCATTTTTTGCCCCCTCATTCCTCTGTTGAAACCTGTTGACCATCCCAATGCCACCAACAAAACATACACACCTACATCCTGGTGAGACAACAGCATCCCACCCACCCACATTTACACTTGGAGAAATCCAACTGAAAGATTCCACACTGACCCACTCAGAAGAGGGTGATCGCACATCCCTGGGCCTGAAGACAAGAAGAACGCCACGCTTACTGACTCCCCAAGCATAAGAATACAGGCTAAGAGGAAAAATACATTTTCTATTTTGCTTCACGCTGCCAATGTGTACCTGTATAAAGAAAAGGAATCAGCACAGATTTTTAGAGTCAGAGTGAAAGCGTGAGTCACTCAGTCCTGTCCAACTCTGCGACCCTGTGGACCATAGCCCACCAGAGCGCCTCTGTCCATGGAATTCTCCAGGCTAGAATACTGGAGTGGGTTGTCATTCCCTTCTTCAAGGGATCTTCCTGACCCAGGGATCAAACCCAGGTCTCCTGAATTGCAGGCAGATAGAGTCAAGAAGACCTGGGTTTGAAACTCAGCTCCCTGCTTATTAGATCTGTGATATGGGTTTAATATGCTTGCCTAGAAAATGGAGCTAGTGATAACATTTCCTAAAACATTTCCTGCCCCAACTCATTTCTCAGGAAATAAAATCAGTATAACTATGAATGGGTACAGTCTTTGTTAAAAGTTTCATTCATTTCCTTATAATTAAAAGTCAGGAGATTGGTCTAGAAATCCTTTTGGTATCTTATGGCGGTATGAAATTGTTTTATAGATAGATTCCTGAAGTTCCTAGCTATATAATGGTCCTCAGATAGCCTTTGGGAATTGCCATCAATCTTTTTTTCCCTATTTTCCCAGTGATGTAATTTCACTTTCGTTGAATATCTTTGTAGGTTGCCAGAGTTCTGTAGGCTTAAGGATGGCATCTATGAATTTAAGTAGCTTCACTTCATGAGTTGGAGCCAAGGTAAGGATTCTGCTAGACACTGGCTACATTTATCCAGCTATATGCCTAAGAACTGGGAGATAAACCTAGATGGCTTTACAGACCCATTCTGTAAACTAAGACCATCTCCTTTTAAAACTGCATCAACTCTGCCATTTACAGCAACATGCACTGTCTTAGAGATTATCACAGTATGTGAAGTAAGTCAGAAAGAGAAAGACAAATATCATATGATATCAGTTGTATATGGAATCTAAAAAATTTATGCAAATGACTTTATTTACAAAACAGAAACAAATTCATGGACATAGAAAGCAAACTTATGGCTACCAAAGGGGAAAGAGAGGAGAGTTAAATTAGGCGTTTGGGATTAGCATATACATACTACTATATAAAAAATAAATAAACAACAAGGACCTACTGTATAGCACAGGGACCTATGCTCAATATTGTATAATAACCTATACAGACAAGGAATCAGAAATATATATATTTGCTGTACATGCCAAACTAAGGTGACATTGTAAGTCAACTATACTTGAAAACAAAAACATAAGAATGCCGTCTATCATGAGTGGTGAGCCACGCTGTTTTAGCTTCTGGAGTTAATGTTAGATTTGAAAAGAGAATTGGGCAAATTTTGAAAAGTAAAACAAGTATCAGCCTTTCTCTTTGAATACTGAGCCTGTAGCTTTTACTATTCTAAACTAAACATCCTGGCAACACTTCCCCATGATTCTGAAATTAGGTATTTTTATTTTCATTAAATTGCATATGACTTTAAACAACACATAAAAAAGCAGCTGAAGATAAGAAGAAACAGACTGTGCATTTGCGCTCCCAAGAAGACAATAAACAGAAATCCATTTGGGTATTTATTTAGTCAAAGATTTCACAATTTTCCACTAGAGGGAAAAACAAAATAATTCTTTCAAATACATGGCCAAGTTCTGTGCTCAAGCTATTTGACTTCCTGTTTCGTTACTGTTGTGCTTGCAACAGTACCATGCAGCGGGGAATGCAATATATGCATTAACCGCACATGTATGAAATACTGTTAACTACAGAGACAATGCTGCTCCGCGGGGTCTCTAGAACTTTTCATCTTGCATGAGTAAGATCCACCTCCCTGTCTCCTTCACCACTCTCACCCCTGGGAAATGACCATTCTGCTTTCTGTTTTAATGATTTTGACTATTTTAGATACCCCAGATAATCGCATCAAGCAGTATTTGTCCTCCTCTGACTTGCTTGTTTCATTTCACTTAATGTCTTCCTCATGGATGAAACTTGAGGACATTGTTTTAAACTTTTGATCACAATCTGTAGTCCTAGTGTCCCAAAGTATTCATTTCTCTTACACTAGATAAAACTGGCTTGTTAAAACTAAATATAATTTACAGCACTAAAAGTTAAATAAAGTCACAAAAGAAAATAAGAAAAATTCATTCTTGGGACTTCCCTGGTGGCCCAGTGATTGAGTCTTCACCTTCCAGTGAACGGGGTTGTGGGTTCAAAAAATAACAAAACACAAAACAGAAGCAAAATTGTAACAAATTCAATAAAGACCTTTAAAAAGTGGTCCAAATTAAAAAAATCTTTAAAAAATGCATTTTTGTTCCTTTAATCAAGCTTTTGCTGTTGTTCTATTAAGTAAGTCTCCCTATTTCATCTCATTTACAATGTTACCATCTTACAATGTTGTGAAGAAATGCCATAATATTTTTTGCCTCAAAAACATATCTTAAGCATTTCAGCAAAGTTAAAACCAGAGAGAACCTCTAGGTAACTGCAACAATAGTTAAATCGGTGGCCAAAAAGAAAACTGAGCCTGTCAGAGGACAGGACAAGGAGAGAAAAATCAAAACTTCTAGACTCCTAAAACTGGTGGTATCAGAATGCACTCCGACTGGAATTATAGTTAAAATTTGCTGGTCTCACATAATCACCTGTTTCCACATTATTATTTCTTCTGATTAAGGGAGGCATTATACCTGCTATTCAGACATGCTACGTCGCTTCAGTCATGTCTGACTCTGCCATGCTTTGGACTGTAGCCTACCAGGCTCTTCTGTCCATGGAATTCCCCAGGCAAGAATGCTGGAGTGGGTTGTCATTTCCTCCTCCAGGGGGTCTTCTGTACCCAGGGATTGACTCCTCTCTCCTGCATTGCCTGCTTTTCAGGCAGATTTGCAATGTGACATGAACAATATTTGGAGTCACCAATAAGAATTTAAATCTGTACTCAGTTGTTACATGACTTTGGATTACTTAGTTACTTACTTTGTTAATCTTGCTTTTCTCATCTGTAAACTACAAGCTAGTATGTAATTCCCAGGTTGTAAAGATTAAATAAATGTATATAAATGTATACATGTATAAACTAATGTATATAGCATACAGCATAGTTCCAATCACATTGCATGCAGATTCTTCACTGAGCCACCAGGGGAGCCCCACCAATCACATAGAAAGAACTATTTTTTTTCTAATCTTATAGAAGACTTTGGAGGGCTTTGCAGTGCTATTTCCTTCTGCCTACTTTTAAAACCAAGAGGCCCTTGGCACAGGTTCACCTTGGAATGACTCACAGTCACCAGATAACTTCTTTCTTTGAAGTCCTCTATCAAAAAGTGTCAATGTAATTCAAGGGGCAATTAATCACTTACTACTTATGACATCTGTTCTCCTGTTGTCTTGTACTGCTAATCAGCATCTTGATTTTCAAATTAACTGTTGATAACGTTCTTACCTCTCAATTTATAAGCACCTTGAAAGCCAAGACTGCTAAGTATTGTCTTTCCAGTAAGGTTTTAGCAAATATAATAAATGGGAAAGCTGCATATTTTTGAAAACAAAGCCTGCTTGTAAAAGGCTATATTGAATAAATTACTCAGGGGCTCCAAATTTACACAGGATAGTTTGTCCCTGTGCTGAATATATTTCCATTCAACTACAAGTGTACAATATTTAAAATTTTCTGTCATTGTGTGTTCTTTAATGTGGCTGCCTCAAGCTGTCCCTCTCCACTGAGCTTCAGGATTTCTAAATTGTTCTCTGCTGTAACAAATCAATTTACATATCAGTGAATTTATTTTATACAGCTTGAAGCTAACAAATTCTGTGAAAATAGTTCTCCTTAGTACCACATAGGGCTTATAGATCTATTTTCTGGATGAGATTTGCATCATTGTTTTTCAAATCATTTTGAAAGTGACTTTTTCAAGTCACTTTGGTGACTTGCATTGAATCATTTGGAACGATTGTTAAAAGAAGAGACCTCAGACGTACTGAAATACACTCTGCAATGGAATAATATATGATAATAGCAATGTTGTTTAGCCGCTAAGTCATGTCCAACTCTTTTGAGACGGCATGGACTGTAAACTTCCAGCCTCCTTTGTCCATGGAAAGAATACTGGAGTGGGTTGCCATTTCCTTCAGAGGATCTTCCTGAACCTGGGATCAAATTCACACCTCCTGCACTGGAAGGTGGATTTTTACCACTGAGCCACCTGAGAAGCTTTATAGTAATAGTTATGATTATACAGTCACAGCTGCCAAACAAGGCATCACAGACAACTCAAAATTTGATCATTTTGATGGGCTTAGTCTTTATGCTGACCACGTACATTCTACTCCCTACCACTTGTATATTTCATGCCTCTTCCTCCAGATTGCAAATTTTAGTGAGACCTTACTTACATGAATGGTAATATGTCAATTGTAGAGTCTGGATTAGAGATTAAAGGAAAAGTTAAAAAAGAAGAAGAGGACAAATAAATCACAACAGATAAAATTCTTGCTGTTTCTTTTTATAAGACACTAATTCATTTATTAGTTTATTTTTAAAAATTGATGTTACTATTTTATGTGTGGATTTAAATTCATTATTCATTCTATATGTATTTGGTGGTTTCTTTGTCAGGCCTTAAATCATGCTTTTCTCTATAGTTTTTCTCATTTTTTTTCTGTTCTTAATATATTATGGGTAAGCATATATATGGGCTTCCCTGGTGGGTCACTGGTAAAGAATCAGCCTACAATGCAGGAGACCCAGGTTCAATCCCTGGATTTGGAAGATCCCCTGGAGGAGGGCCTGGCAACTCACTCCAATGTTCTTGCCTGGAGAATCCCATGGACAGAGGAGCCTGGCAGGCTGCAGTCCACAGGGTCACACAGAGTTGGACGCAACTCAAGTGACTAAGCACCAGCAAGTATATATATGCATGTGCCTATATATACCCACACATAGCTCACAGCATGTGAAGTCCATACTATATACAGATTATAAACCAAAAGCTTTGTATACATCTATAACTCTTCAAGTCTCACAAAAACTATCATTAATGATGGGAATCCAGTGTAGAAACTGGGATAAGTAAAATAAAGTGAGTTATCTAATGTCACCCAGCTGGAATGTATCAGAACAAAAATTTAAACTCAAGATTATCTTTGTCCAAATCCATACTATTAACTTTTAACTCCTTAGAGAAACCCAAGACTTTTAGAATTTCTCCTCCCATAGTATGAGCAACTCCTAATTAATAATTTATATTATGCATGGCACCTTTCACCAAAAACTAAATTGATGTGTGTTGGCAAAGGAAAATAGTGTTATATGGTTTCTGATAGCTACTTTCCTGTGTATTGGAAGGAGTAAGAATTAAATTATTAAAAATATAGGTTAGTTGCTAGAATATTTTTATATATAAAAATAAGAATACCATCAATAAATAAATATTTTTATTTAATATATACACCAATCATTGATCTTGTACTTCCTTGCCACTTCTCACAAAAAAAAGTATTTTTTGTGTGCTAGTAATGATGATGATCTTGTTTGTAGAGAAAAAATTCCCTTTGAAATTGGCTTGTAGGCAACACAAGTAAATAAAAAAGAAACTTAGAGGAATTCTGAGAGTCATATGTATACTTTGATGGTCAAGTTGAATAATGGATATTAACACAAACTCTGTTATAACATGAGTGAATTATAACAAATTCAAAAGGTTCAAATAAATATAGGCACACATTCAGAGAGAGATGCCTAGCTTTGTAAAAATAAATTCATAGGTGATATAACATTACAGTATTATGTGCATGCCTATGTCTTCATATTCCCATGTCTGTGCTCTTCACCTTTGCATGAAATCGTCTTCCTCTCATAATTGCCTGATTAACTCCTGCCTGTCCTTCACCAAACAGTTCAACAGCTCAGGGTTCACCTTTTTCAAGAATGTTTTCAAAATCCTCAAGTTTCCTCTCCCATGAGTTTGGAGTGAAGGCTATGTTTGCAGCCATCATGAAATTACTAATTGGGACAGTCTCTCAAGACAGACCATCTATGCATTAGATATTGTCTACTATCCCCTGATAAATATTAGAGTGAATTATCTCTGTGATTTTCTTTTGTGTGGTTATAAGTTCCCAGAGGATGGGGACTTTCTATTTTACTAAGAACAGTGCACAAAATGGGTGTTCTTAATGGTTTGCTTAAGATAGGAAACAAATAATGCTTGCAGACTTGAATTTTAAAATATTTCCTATATATATCTCATATAATACAGTAGTTGATTTTACTACAGATATGAAAAACAAACAAACAAAACATGTCCATCTCCCTATATAAATTTAAACCATTTCCAAACTAGTCCAAACCTGACTTAATAATGGAGAGAAGTTTGTCCTTATACTTATTAGTGGTACTCCTAATTAAGTTCTGCAAATTTTAAGACAGCAATTTTCAAATTTTTGTTTGTCTAATGAAATCCCCCAAATGTGGAAAAGTAATTTGTATATTTTGTGAAAGTAAGTGACATATCCAAACCGGCAGTTGACAATGGAAGGAACAGAAGTATGACCAGCCTTTTGCAGCATCTCATCACTTGGCAAAATAACTTGAGAGTTCCATACATTGTTCGCCATATGTATTGTTTGCTCTCTTTTGGTTAAATGAAACACTATAGTGACCATAATGCTAGTCGCTCAGTTGTGTCCAAATCTCTGACTACCTGGACTGTAGCCTGCCAGGCCCCTCTCTCCACAGAATTTTATAGGCAAGAATACTGGACTGGGTTGTCAGCCCTTCTCTAGGAGATCTTCCAGACCCAGGGATAGAACCCAGGTCTCCAACACTGTGGGCAGACTCTTTACTGTTTTGAGCTACCTGGGAAGCCCATAAATGAAACACAGACCCCAAATAAAACTTAAAATGTCTTTTCCTTTTGTTTTGCTTTTTTTTTTTTGGTCCCTCTTTCGAATCATTATGATGCTAGATGATAGTTTGTGGAAAATCAACTCTTCTGGCCAGTAGAGAACTTAAACTTTGGATTATTGTCCTATGGTAATCGGTACCCACCTCTATTTTTCTGTAAGTGGGTGTTTTAAAGTGTGTATGTCACTACTTTGGTTGTGGATTCCTTGGACCTAAACTGTGAGGACTCTCATTAGACGTGCACACTGTACCTCGAATGAAATTCTGCTTTGACATAGCAGCTATTCCTCATCCTCGTAGAACACTCTCAAATCTTCCTTCTAGTTACATACAGCACTTACACATTTAATATCTGTCAGTTAAAAATAAAGGGCAGAAACATATTCTTATAAACAGAGTGCCTGCCCTCTGATGTCTAACATTCTAGAAGAAAGCAGAGAAGGCCAAATCTGAGGGCTTTATTTTTTTCCACACTATCTTACTTGCAGTTGCGAAGTTCAGAGAATTCATAAATTATCCATCAATGACATAAGTGGGTATTTGAGATTATCTAAATCTAGTTTTTCCCTAATAATTGTGGCTTCATATCCCTTTTACTGTAGTTTATTCTATTTATAAATATCATATGGATTTAAAAATATTATTATTGCATGAAACTGAAATAATTGGAAAAGTTGTTTGAATTTGCCTTTTTTCTTCTTTAAAATGGGAATAAAATGGTATCTGTCTTGTGATATTATTAAGTGGATTCATTTCATTAAATTTTAAAGCATATGAAATCATGCCTGTCACATAGTTAAAGTTGTATAAATAATACTTGAGAAAAATATATTATAATTTTTCTACAAAGTTCACTTAAATAAGATTCTTAATATTTTTGATGCAAAGGAAAAATATACAATGTTTAATTATAAGTGCTACTTTGAATTTTTTATTTTTTTAAGAGCATCTATTGTCAACAAGTGCATTTAAGTATAAATCACTATTGTGCTATGCAGATCCAAACTTATATTAAACTATAGACTGAACTTTAATCCAACAGGCAAAAAGTGCTTTTAGTTGTTCTTAGTTCTCTTTTTGATGTTTTGAATTCTTTTTATAAACCATAAAAAATAAACATATTCTGTTTGATTTTAGAAGCATTTGCTTAGAAATAACATATAATAGTTTTGATAATTGCATTCTCATTAAAAAATTAGACATAATTGTCTTTATATCTTTACTACCTAGCACAGATTTTTGTAGTACTAGAATCATCCTGAATTAGTAAATCTGTGTGATCAAATAGATGAGTCTAAGGTAACTGTAGAATATCTTGAGGCAAATTTGTACAATTATCAACTTTATGCTCATCTTCAATGTTATGCATTTGTATTACTGATGTTTTCCATTTTCTAATCACTGAACTCTAGCATATTTTAAAACAAAATGAAAAACTGAAGATTAAAAACAATTTATAAAATAAAACAAAAAAATGGCTCCAACTAATAAACTGCATTATAGCTCTATGATACTAAGTAGACACATTTAGTAGATGGAATGAAATCAGTTCCCAAGGTATTGAATAAATGTGTGAGTGAAATGAGCTGATACTCCCAGTTTAATTGCCTCCATCCAAGTATACCTGAAGTTCATGTTCTCTTATCAGAGACATATTAATGCCAGGTCCCATTCTCATCAGCACCCACCTTCTGAGCGCCTACCACATTGATGGCAGTGACCCACGGGTCTCCAAAGCAGACAACCCTGTGTAGTGTCCCAGTTTTCCTGTGGTTACCAGCCCACCCCACAGTGTTGCTGGGGACTAGACGTTTTGTATATAACGGTGGCTTATGCAATCTGCTTGCAATATGATCAGAAATTTTGACATACTGCAATTTAAAATATCACTGTGTGGCTGAGTTTATAGATTTTAAACTGGTTATCACGTTTTTTTTTTGGGAGGGGGCCAATAAGTGCTTCTATTTCACCCAAGATGCTAGTGTAGGTAACCATCAAACTGCTGTTTTCAGATATACAAAATTTACAAAATTGAACAAAAGCATTTTAGCATGCTGCGTTACCATACATAGAAAACTGGTGAATATCTTCAGACACTAAGACTAGGAAATAAAATGAATTAACAACATTAGTTAATATGATTATGTATTACTCAGCAATAGCATGCTGCGTTTAATTGATAAAGCTCCTCCACTCAGCCCTTGTCTACCTGCTTACTCTGCACTAGCAAAATAATTCTGATAAAAGCTGGGAAAGGGGAATTAAGGCAGGTGTGAGAGATCCTTTAGTCATTTGATTAATCAAAAGAAGGGTTTAAGTGATTTTCTGCCTGACTAGAAACTAGAAAAGTGAAGAAATGAGCCAACCTCCATGAGCAGGCAATGACCTTGTAACAGACTGAATTGTGTGCTCACAAAATCTATATGGGCTTCCCAGGTAGCGCTAGTGATAAAGAACCTGCCTGCTAATGCAAGAGACACATAAGACACATGAATTTGATCTCTGGGTGGGGAAGACCCCCTGGAAGAAGGCATGGCAACCCAGTCCAGTGTTCTTGTCTGGAGAATCTCATGGACAGAGGAGCCTGGCAGGCTATAGTCCATAGGGTCCAGTACACAACTGAAGTGACTTAGCAGGAACACATGGTCTTCTTTCACTGAAAAGAACATGCCAAGTACGTCTAGTCCATATTTTGGGCTTTCCTGCTGGCTCACATGGTAAAGAGTCCAACTGCAATGCAGGAGACCACCGGTCTGATCCCTGGGTCAGGAAGATCCCCTGGAGAAGGAAATGGCTACTCCTTCCAGCATTCTTTCCTGGAGAAATCCTCACAGTCCATGGGGTGGAAAAAGGTCAAACACAACTGAGCGACTAACATTTTCACTTTCAAAATCTGTATATTGAAGCCCTAACTAAGGTGAATATATCTGAAGATGGGGCCTTGAGAGAGCGGATTAAGATTAAATGAGGTCATAAAGGTGGGCTCAGAGTCAACAAGGGATTGATATCCTTGTCAGGAGAAGAGATAGACTGTTGCCACTCACACACAAGGGAAAGGTCACCATGAAGATATTCCAAAGGTGGCCGTCTGCAACACATATGTTCAGAAACAGTCCTGGAGGTACTTTGATGTTGAATTTCTAACCTCCAGAACTCTGAGGAGCACATTTCTGTGGTTTAAGCCACCAAATTCATGGCAATTGCAACCTGAATTGACTAATATATTTCCCAAGAATGATTAGAAGTGATCCCAGGCACAGCTGTTCAGAAGAACACAAGGCCAACCCAGGAGAGATTAAATGTGAGGCTGTATCCTCTTGCATGAATGGTGGCAGGATGAAAGAGGGATGTAGTTGTGACTGTTACCTCTGACAGAAGATCTGACCTTCTATGTCACCTTGTGAATGGTTAGTTCCAGCAGGAGATTGTATAGCTTCTCCAGGATGTTAACCAACCCAAAATAAACTTCCTAGTCAGTTAATTCCATTGGTTCAACTAGGGTGCAGTCTAGTGTTTTGTTTGCTGAAAGAGTCTCAACCGTTTCCAGAAGCCAGAAGATTAAGATTACACTTGAGAGATCAGCTCTTTACCAGGACATCGGTAAATTTAAATATTTTGGGGTTTTTTGTTTTGTTTTTTCAGTCAATCCATTCCTATAATTGGAAAATTCACTTGATGTAGAATTAGAGCTATCTTGGTTCAATTCTGTGTCCACACCATCTTTGTGTTTTAAAGTTAACATGAATCAAGTTTTAGACTGTATCTGCCAAGACTAACACACCACGTCACACTTCTGATCAGTGAGGCCTGATAGGAACCTAAAGCCGCACCTGTCACCTGGGTCTTGCCATATGGAAAGAAGCATTTTTCCAGTTGTCAGGAATCTGGAGACAACGGTTCTTTGAGAGGTTGCAGTTGTCCCACCTCACAGGCTCAATAAACTCAGACAAGTTAAAGCCAGAAGACGGTAGAGAATTCTGCTGCAAGCAGGCAAAGAAACCACACAGAGCGCCTTTATTTACCCTACTTTTAGAGTGCTCAGAAGTGGCTACCGGAGGCGATTCTGCCGTTGCTAGGAGAGCGGCCCGTGGAGGCAGGAGAGCAGTCAGTAGGAGCCGTGAGGAGGCAGGTCTGTGACGAAGAATCCAATACTGATCTTGACACAGGGGAGCAGGTATTTTGGAAGCAGTAACTGAGGCTGCCTCAGGGAGTCAGTGGAAGAAGCCCACTGAGACTTCTGAAAATGCCGGGACTCGGCCACGAGTAACCAAACCGAGATAGCCGGGTAAATATCACCCAAGAGCGTCTTCAGTGGCAACGGCAGGGCTGCCAGAGGGAAAAGAAGGGAATAAGAAACCATGGCTGTAGGACAAATCAGCTTTCCTTCTGTCCAGTTAGTGGTGATAGTTAAAGAAGAGAAATTTTGGGAAGATATTCTATCAAATGATAAAGGAGATAATACAATGGATGGACCTTGATATTATCATAAGTAAGTCAGAAAGCGAAAACACAAATACCACTTAAATGTGGAATGTAAAATATGACACAAATGAACTTAGCTATGAACCAGAAACAATCCCACAAAGAGCAGACTTGTGGTTGACAAAAGGAACGAGTAGGCAGGAGACGGAAGGATGGGGGGTTTGAGACTAGCGGATGCAAACTACCATGTATAGGATGAACAAATAACAATATGAAAAAGCAGATGCGTGTGCATCCCTTTTCTGCATAGCAATTAACACAGCATTGTAGATCAACTCTTCTTCAATAAAATTAAAAAAGATGATAATGCCAAACTGAAAACTCACAAAATCAAAATACAAAACTATCATGAAAAACACCTGTGTAACTGAAATAATAGGTGATTATATCCTAAGTATTGCAGTCAAAATGAAAGCAAATATTATGAGTTCTTTCACACCTTTAATCATGAGATGTTAATGAATTAATCTACACTCTCTTTTTATCCAGGAGACCCACTGTCTTTCATGATCTCTACAGAGTGCACAAACTCAAAATTGTGGTCAGACATGGACATCTATTTTTATTTAAGTGCACCATCCTCAACCTCCAAATGTGAATGAAATATGTACTCTATACATTCCTTACAGTTTAGCTATGACATGTCATTTTTCTCACAATCTATAAAAATAATTATGACTAATTACATCCTGAAGTTTCTAGGAGTATTCTAAGTATTACTTCTAGATGTATTACAGATATTTTATATAAGCTGAATATGGTAAGTATCCTACATACAAACACGCTCCATTGCAAGAGCACATTCATAAATCTAATTTGTTTGTAAGTCCAACAGTGTTAACCTAAGTATCCAACTAACATAATTGGATATATAGTACTGTACTATAATAAATTTATAGTACTTTTCACACCAAAAATATATAAAAAAACAAACAGAAAAAAAATTTAATTTCATGGTAAAATACTTTGAAAATTATAGTAGTGCAATAGAATAGCCAGCACACAGGGTCTGGCATCGAGTGAACAGGCAAGACGAGTTATCAACTGAAAGAGGGAGGTGGGAGATGGTGGAGAGGAAGGACTGTAAGAAACAGGAGATGGAGGGTAAGCTGCAATTCCACTCACGCCTGGTTCGATAACACAGGTTCTGTCTGGTTCCTCGCTGGATTCAATTCTGTCTACCCTCTTGAAAAAATGACCCAGTGATATCTGGATTGTGGGTCTTTTTTCTCATCATAGGCGACATGGTAGCAACTAGCAATGGATTGCATTCTGTTTGGCTGTTGCAAGCTTCATGTACCAGTCTACATTCAGGTTCTATGTCTCAAAGACTAACAGTACCTCCTCAAATAAAGAAAATCTCCTTGCCATTTCCTGCATGGTGAATCTCTTCGGTTGATCAGCTACTTCTTCTTTCTCTTGCCTCTCTCTGTCCTTTCTCTTGTAATGTACACAGAAGCACAACCACTTGCAAAGGATGCACATACTTGACAATATAAGCCAAACACGTGAATGGGCAATTGAACACATATTAGCATCTTCGAAAGTTTGCAACTTGAAGGTTCATATGTAGGGGACTAACCGTTAATGGTTTCCAATAAGACAATATTTAGGAGCTCAGCTATCCAGGGCTTTAGTGACCCTTTGTGTGTGCTGACTTCAGTACTCTATACATCACAATCTCATCTTCAAAGACGTGCTCTAGTCCTCAGCCTTTTAAAAAGAATTTTGTAGCTGTTAAGTCCTGTAAATATCTGTTTTATTTTTTTCTCCAAAATCTCACTGCCCTTAAAATAAATTTTTCCATCAAAAATTTGCTTTCTCACTTCAGAATGGACATGTGGGTAGCTTAGCAAACCCCCTCACAGTGAAGTGAAAGTGAAAGTGTTAGTCACCCAGTCAGGTCTGATTCTACAACCCAATGTACTATAGCCTGCAGGGCTCCTCTGTCCGTGGGGATTCTTCAGGCAAGAATACTGCAGTGGGTTGCGAATCCCTTCCCCAGGGGATCTTCCCAACCCAAAGATTGAACCCAGGTCTCCCACGTTGCAGACAGATTTTTTACCATCTGAGCCACCCCCTCCCTGTTTCTCCCACTGAAACAAACATTTAATTGGTAAAAATTATAGTACAAGATGAAAAGTATCTGAAAGTTTTCCTAAGAGCACATAGAAAATGAAGAAATGTTTAATCAAGAAAATCTACTAAATATGTGTAAGAAGAGTAAGAATTTGTTTGGGAGAGGGGTGTAATTTAAGCCATGATCTACTCCTCTATCCAGTCCATACCCAACTCAGTGGGAAGGAAAGTCTACTCTAGATGATTTTGACCAAGGACACCCTGTTCTCCCAGCATGTAGTCTAGAGCCATGCTTTGCCTCCAGGAGGGATAGGCAGCCAGAATCTCTCATCCTTCTCCTCAGCAGTATATTTCAATAGTTCTATTCTAGGTAGGTGGGACTGATCTCAGAATAAATTGCAGTGAGTGGTGGCTTGAAGCAAGATCTTAGTCCCCTGCCCAGGAATTGGATTTGGGTAGGCTGGATAATGGAGAGGGCAACGGCAGCCCACTCCAGTCCTCTTGCCTGGAAAATCCCATTGACGGAGGAGCCTGGTGGGCTGCAGTCCATGGGGTCGCTAAGAGTCGGACACAACTGGGCGACTTCACTTTCACTTTTCACTTTCATGCATTGGAGAAGGCAATGGCAACCCACTCCAGTGTTCTTGCCTGGAGAATCCCAGGGATGGGAGAGCCTGATGGGCTGCCGTCTATGGGGTTGCACAGAGTCGGACACGGCTGAAGCGACTTAGCAGCAGCAGCAGCAGGAGCAGCCTGTATAAAAACCAGGAATCCTAGTTGCTAGTCCATCAGGGCTAGAAGCTAGAGGGAAAATTCCCTGGCTCTTGCTCCTAGTGAAAAATGCATTTCTCAAGGAGGAAAAAACCAAAAACGGGCAAAGTTTATTACTAGAGATGCAGCACAAGTGGGAAAGCAGACAGAGAGACAGTGAGTTTAGTTAGGATAGAAGCAAGGCGGAGACACGCCTGGAGAGGATGTCTCCCCGCACCTCAGATGTGGGTAAGCATCCCACCAATGAAGACAGTCACAGTAAAGAGCGCTCAGTCATTTATATGGGGCAGTCCTTCTGGGTCTTTGTTACCTTTGACCAATTATCTGGTTTCTTTTTCCACACCTGTCCTGCCCTACAATCCTCCCTCACATGCATGCACATTTTTCCAAGATGAAGTCCAGAACAGAAGCCTATTGGGAGGGGTCTTGGCATCACCTATTATGGGGTGGTGCCCCCTCTTTCTTCTCCTCCAAGGAGCCTAGGATGGGAAATATGTGACCTCTTGATATTTTATTCAAACAGAGTTTAGCACCTCTCTGTCCCTGCCATTACTGTTATCTTAAAGTGTCCAGTTATTTATCCTGTTCCTGTTGTTATTTCTATCTCAAAGTGCAGAGAGGAGGCTAGTCATAAATATTTAGCCTGAAGACCACTTGCTTCCTGCTTCGGAAAATGCAAACAGCAGACTAGCTTAAAAATACCTAACCTGGAGCCCATCTATCTCCTGCCTCAGAACCAAGAGAATCCAAATTTCCACACCCACTAAACCCCCACTCATGGGGCAAAAGCTATAACCCAGGTGCAGCCATTTGAGAATACTGGGAATTTATTCAGTTTACTCCAGCTTGCTTGTATAATACATCAGTAGTGTCATTATGAAAGGAGCAAACCAAGAAGATCAGGGACTCCCATCACCATGAAATACTCCACCTGTAGAGAAGCAGGCCCATCTGGGAGAAGCAGACCCTTGTCCCAGAGCTTCAGGCCCAATGCAGTGACAGAGGTGTTCTGCCCAAGGACAAGGCATACTGGAAGGACAGAGATTTCTGTAGCTCTACCTAAGGGGACAGACTTTATTTGGAACAGAGCTTGAAAGTTTATGCCTAAAGAATATTTTCGTTCTAAGGAGAGAAGAAAATGTTAGTAGCTCTGAAATAGTATTAGCAATAAGCAAGATGTAGTAAAACTGGCTCAAAATTATGCAAAGAGAACTAGGAAAAGAGAAAGCTAAGAAGTCCCCTCCTGAGACTGAAGAAGTCTGAGACAGGCAGCACTGCGCTCTTGCAAAATTGCCACTTCAATTGGGTTAGATTGTGGAACAATTTATACCCCCAGGGTGTTTTCAAAAACAATAGGGCAGTCAGTTAGCAATGTGTGGAGGGGCACAGCTGGGCTTCCACACCAAAAGAGGCAGACCGTCTGTAAGTATCACTGGAAGTGCAGAGACAGAGCTCTCTTGAGAGAGTTCGGCTAAGACCACACTTATCCCTGTTGATCAGATGACTGTGCACAGCCCATCAGAAGTTACAAAGTGCGGCGGAAATAGGCTTCACTGAACCGCTCAGCCAAGTTCTCAAACAATAACAACAGGCCCTTGGGGTGGGGATGAGGGCCAGGATGTGGTATCTAGAGTGACTATAATCCATTATCAAAAATGTCCAGTTTTCAGCAAAAATAAAGAGACATGCGAAGAATAAGAAATTGTGATCCATAAATAGGAAAAACAAAATGCATGCAATAGAAACTTCCTTTGAGGGTGTCAAATGTAGAACTTAGCAAAGATGTCAAAGCAGCTTTTACAACTATATTCAAAGATATAAAGGAATCTGTGTTTGTGTAATTAAATGAAGGTGATGACAATGTCTTATGAAAAGGAAAACAGCAACAGAGCTAGAAATCACAAAGGGAAAATCTTCAGTTGAAAAGTACAATATGCTAATCTAAATGGGAAATTCACTAGGAAGTTCAATAGCAGATTTGAGCTGGAAGAAGAGAGTGTCTGCAAGTATGAAGATTGAGAATATACAGTCTGAAGAACAGTGTGGAATGAAACACTTTTTGCCATATCAAGAGGCAAAAAAAAGCCACAGCTATCTGCAATCTCTGGCCTCCTAGTGTCAATGTGTGCTAAGTCGCTTCAGTCGTGTCCGATTCTTTGCGCCTCCATGGACTGGAGCCCACCAGGCTCCTCCGTCCATGGGACTTCCCAGGCGAGAATACTGGAGTGGGTTGTCCTTTCCTACTCCAGGGGATCTTCCCAACCCAGGGATTTAACCTGCATCTCTTATGTCCCCTGCATCGGCAGGCAGGTTCTTTACCACTAGTGCCACCTGGGAAGCCCTGATGTGAGTCAGGGCTCCCAAAGGGAACACAAGGTCTGCAATCCAGCGGATGCCACCACTACCCCCAGGGTGCTTGCTAAGGAGCTGGGGGTGGGGGATGCAAGAGGCACCTATCCACCACACCTTCCAGGATTTGGCCCCAGATAGCTGAGATATGAAAGGAATGAATTCAGTGAGCCCAGAGGCTTCCATCTTCCCATACATAGAATGCTAAACTCCTTCACTTGATACCTTGTTTTCCTTACTGCTTAACAATAATGTTCAATGTTTAGACTGCCTGCCTCCTTTGTTGCAAACTTGTGTATAGTCTAACTCCCTCTCCTACCTCCTGAGAGTAGTTTTCTCTGGGCTACTGTGATGCTGGTCTTCTCAGGGGTCCCGAGTGATAAAGAACCCAGCTGTCAATGCAGGAGATGTAAGACACGCAGGTTTGATCCCTAGTTCGGGAGATCCCCTGGAGCAGGTTGCCTGGAGCATCCCATGGACCGAGGAGGCTGCTGGGCCACAGTCCAGAGTCGGGCACGACTGAAGAGACTTGGCATGCCTGCAGGCACTGAGCTGTCGCGTTCCGGGCTCGACGTCCTTAACATTCCCGCCAAATAAACCGACTCTCTATTTACAAGTTTTGAATATTTTTTTTTTTTAGTTGACAAGACAGAAAACCAAATGAAGACAAATGAACAGAATCTCAGAGAAATGTGAAAACCACCAGGGCATCCACATCAGCATAATACGGGCGCAAAAAGAGAGGAGAAAGGCAAAGAAGTGAAAGTTATATTTGGACACATAACGGCTGAAAAGTTCTCAAATGTTATAAAAATAACCAATCTGAACAACAAAGGAGTTCTATGAACACCAAAGAGATATACACCTAGACCCATAATTGGTAACATATTAAAGGACAAACAGAAAATTTTGAAAGAAGCAAGATTAGTATCACTCATTTTGTACATGGAAACTCTGATAAGACTTAACAGCAGATATCTCATCCTAATTATACTCTTCTTTCCCATATAAAATATGGATAAGTAATTCTAATAATGAATTATTTATTTGAAAAAATAAGACATGCCACATAAAGGTATACTTCTAGATGACAGAGTGTACAAAGGTGCTTGATAACAACTCCCATAATATTTTTACCTTCACTAGATGACATGTATAGTTTTAATATATAAGCCACAAGTCTTAATTTATAAGGACTTTCAGCCTTGAATACACATAGAAAATAGAAGATAGTAGCAAACATATTCGTAATGTGGAATGCATATGGTGAGTGCTAAGTATTGTACAAATTGGTATAGGCTATATTATTTTACTTGCAACATGGCAGACTTTGCACATAAAACTCTCATGATTACCAAGATGCTATTGAAATAACAACAATAATTTAAAACGTATAAATTTATATATGTGAAACCATGAGAAAATAGTCTCTCATTAGATGAGAGATTTCAACAAAATTTGGAAGCACAAGTCCCAGTTTGATAATAGACTATATCTGGGAGGTAACTGATCCATCCCACCTAAACTGAAATAGGTACTGTACATTTCATAATCCCAACTTAGATGCATCATTTTCTGACAGTCCCAGGATCCCTGCACAAACAACCACTAATGCAAAGCTCAGCCCATAAGGTCCACGCGTTCTGTCATATCCCAGTTTCCATGTGTGGAATTCCTGCTCCCTCGCTCTAAGAACAAGCGGACATAAAATAAACCACCTATACAACATGGGGAGTACAGGAAATATTTTATAACTATAAACTGAGTATAACCTTTTAAAACTGTGAATCCCTATGTTGTACACCTGTAACATACAGTAATATACTTCAACATACTTCACTAAAACTAAATAAATAAAATAACTTAAAAGTGGACATACAAGTTTCAATGTATGTTTGAAGGAAATCATTAATATGAAAAGGCTGAGATAAAAACACACAAAACTTGTATCAGGGTTGAGATAAAATTGATAGAGTATAACAGTTTAAAATACATTGCCCGGCAGGGATTTTTAGGGAGGTGAAACTATTCTCCCCAGTACCATTGTATACATATGACATCATGCATTTGTCAATACCCATTGAACTGCATGGCGCAGAGTGACATCTCTGCCAAAACTCTAGCTGAACATGGGGTTAAAGAACAGGGACTCCAGGGAACACACACAACAAGGAGTAGTCTTTGCAAAAATACTTAGAAAAAAAGAAAATAAGCAGAACATGAGAGAAGAGGAGAGATTCAAGGATTGCGATGACTCTAACATGATTTTAAAGGGGGAGGAGATAAAAGAAAAAATGCAGAGGAAATAATTAATATAATATCTAGTAGTTTAAATAAGTCATGTGTAGATAACAATACTATATCTGTTGTCATAAGTCTTTCTCAACTGGTAAGACTTCCAATCCAAAGGGCTGAGGATAAATAATTTCTTAATGATCCACAGTTAGACATATTGCTATGAAATTTGCCACAATAAAATGATGTCCTAAAACTCTTCTAGCATGGTAGAGGAATGTGAAACATTTGTTATAAGATGTCTGATGAATGGACTTCCGCAGTGTCTCAGTGGTAAAGAATCAAGCTTCGATGAAGGAGAGGTGGGTTTGATCCCTGGGTGGGGAAGACGCCCTGGAGGAGCGCACGGCAACCCCATTAAGTATTCTTGCCTGGAGAATCCCTTGACAGAGGAGCCTGGTGGGCTACAATACATAGGGTTGCAAAGAGTAGGACACAACTGAAGTGGCTTAGCACACACACCCTCACATCTAACGAATAACATCGGGAGCTGAATTTCACAGGAAAATCCTTAAGAGATTGCTAGAGTTTCTGAGTGAAAAACAAAGGTATTATAATAATAACATTTAGAATTATTGAAAAGTTTCTGTCCCCATTGCCCATAAACCAGCAGCAATAAAGGGCCTACCAAAGTCTGAGGAAAAAGTTTGAAAGTAAACTTGAGCATAAGCTTCCTAAAATACATACTCACAATGTTGCAGTTACAAAGGCTATGCCTGTTCATGCACACTTTCTTAGGAGGATACTTGAAGATGTAGCTAACCAAAGTAACTGTCACAAAGTGAAACATGTAAATTATAATCACAGATTTTAGGGAGGAAATCTCAGCATAGCCAGTGTCAATAATCTTGGCTAATATCTTCTTTGGTCTGAAGTAGGATACAAATTGAAAGACTTGCATGAAACATGTCTGTCAGGATAAAAATTGAATGACTTCAGTTAAGTAGATAACATTACTAATGTTGCCAGATATCCATGATGCGATGAATTAAAAAAAGAAAAAAAACTAATATGTAGATTGTGCTAGGGTGTGAGCTAAAGACAGTTGCTCAGTTGTGTCCAACTCTGCAAACCCACAGGCTAGAGCCTGCCAGGATCCTCTGTCCATGAAATCCTCCAGGCAGGAATACTGGAGTGGGTTGCAATCCTCTTCTCCAGGGGATCTTCCCAAACCAGGGTTTGAAACCAGGTCTCCCACACTGCAGGCAGCTTCTTTACCATCTGAGCCACCAAGGAATTTTGGGCAGTGCCAGGCTGGATGACTCACAAGCTGGAATCAAGATTGCCAGGAGAAATATTAACAACCTCAGATATGCAGATGATACCACTTTAATGGCAGAAAGTAAAGAGGAATTAAAGAGCCCCTTGATGAGGGCAACAGATGAGAGTGAAAAAGCTGGCTTTAAACTCAACATTCAAAAAATGAAGATCCTATCACTTCATGGCAAATAGATGAGAAAAAAGTGGAAAAGGTGACAAATTTTATTTTCTTATGCCCGAAATCACTGTGGAGAGTAATTTCAGCCACAAAATTAAAAGATGCTTATTCCTTGGAAGGAAAGGTATGACAAACCTACACAGCGTATTAAAAAGCAGAGACACCTCTTTGCTGCCAAGGGTTCATATAATCAAAGCTATGGTTTCTCCAGTGCTCATGTATGGATATGAGAGTTGGATCATAGAGAAGGCTAAGCACCAAAGAATCAATGCTTTTCAACTGTGGTGCTGGAGAAGACTCTTGAGAGTCCCTTGGACTGCAAGGAGATCAAATCAGTCAATCCTAAAGGAAATCAATGCTGAATATTCACTGGAAGGACTGATGCTGAAATTAAAGCTCCAATACTTTGGGCCACCTGAATCAAAGAACCAAGTCATTGGGATAAACCCTGATGCTGGGAAAGACTGAGGGAAAAAGGAGAAGAGGGCAACAGAGGATGAGATAGTTGGATGGCATCTTCCACTCAATGAATACAGTTTGAGCAAACTCTAGGAGAAAGTGAAGGACAGAAAAGTCTGGTGTGATGCAGTCCATGGGGTTGCAAAGAGCTGGACATGATTTAGCAACTGAACAACAACAAAGAGTAACAAAGTTGAAAAAAAATAACAGGTGAAAACTAACAAATAAGCTAAGAAAGACACAAGAAACTTGTTGCTCAAGAAAAGCAAACCACACTGTGTCCTATTTAGAGTAATCAGCGGAGGGAAAATGCGTCCAGATAGGCTGATTGTCATAGGGGTTGTGCCATCTTAGGAATATATTTGGCTTTATCATAAACATTATTTCTAAAAAGCTAACAATAAATCATCACATAGTGATTTTCATGTTACAAACTAAATATTTTAAAAGTGCAGAAAATTTAACTA
Organism: Odocoileus virginianus; assembly: GCF_023699985.2. Lineage (NCBI taxonomy): Eukaryota > Metazoa > Chordata > Mammalia > Artiodactyla > Cervidae > Odocoileus > Odocoileus virginianus. Next base: position 63,997,415 of record NC_069686.1, on the reverse strand, counting down.
TGATTACAGTAAGTAATGGTATCCTTAAAATTAAAAAATGCAAATGACAAAGTCAAGAAGTAGAAGCAGAGAATATGAGGGATGGTAAATAATATATCAATTTGTAAAGGAAGAGGTTAAGAGATATAAAGCTGGTAGAATAAGAAATACACAATTATATTTATATGTGGGTAATCTGCATGGTGGAGTGTGTATATTGTATAATGAAGCCATGAGGAGAAGAAAGAGTGGAGATACAGTGACAAATCTGGAAACTGAGGAAAAGGAGATGAGGACATGTAAGCAAATTTCATTAAGAAATCCACATGTAATTGCTAAATTCATGAATAAACCAATAAAGGCATAAAAATATTATTTGCAGCTAATTAAAAGTGTCTACCGCCACTGCCTATGAATTCCCAGAAGCTGAATGCCAGGCTCTGCGAGGAGACCTTGCTAAGCCTATTCAAATACATCTTTCCTTTTAATAGCCAAGGAAAACCACAAGCAAGCTTATCTTCTAAAGCGAGGAGAGCCCTCAATGCCCTGAGGAGCAATGGAAGGAATACCCTTGACTCTAACAGGTAAGAGGAGATAGAGGAAATTGGCCCCCACTATGTTTATGTTCTGGAACCAATACAACTGCTTCTCAAATGTAGTTCTTGTCCTTTGCAGTGCAGAAATGTCATGTTGCCTGTCTTGGAGGAAAAAATGGAAAATAAGGCTTTAGAACCCTGTTCTGTAGCATTTAAAACCTTGCACAGCAAATTGACAGAATGATTGGATGTTTGACCGCAATAATTGTTTGTAATTTTTATGGTTTAATTTCATTTTTCTAGTTCAACATGGCATAATATATATAATAGTGTCCATCCATCTCATCCTTCACCCGAGGCAGCTAGAAAAGCCCTGCTCTGTAGCATTTAGTCACCATCTGTCTGTGGTTTATTTCAGGTTCAAACGACTTGTGCCCAGCATAATGGCTGCCGTGGAATTCTCACTCGAGTAATATTTCCAAGTGAATGAATGAAGGAAGAAATGCTTGACACACAATAAAATTAGTGATCATTTATTCACTGTTCCAAAATAAAAACTGGCCACCTCTGGGAGGCAGATCTGGGGTATCAGACAGATGAGGGAAGGGGGATTCCTTTGACTGAGGTCTTTTACATAGTTTCATTTTACCTAAAATGTGTTCAGAATTAAAGCTTTTCACTGGAGAAGAGAACTCTCCTTAAAGAGATGAAAAGGAGTGTGAGCAGGCTCCACAGGAGTAAGAAAACATGCATCAGAGGGGAGGGAGTGGTTTTTGACTTTGACCTTGTTTTAGGGAAGATTATGGTGAACGCACATGAAGAAATGGTAATTGCAATACAGTTTAGACATCACCATAAAAAATTAACTGAAAAAAGACAGAAAAATCATAATTCGTATTTTAGATATGTTTTGTTCTCTTTCCGTACAGACAATAGAAGTTAGCATTCAGTAAAATGCCAGGGTTGTGTGTGTGTAACTTTTTCTCTAGACATAGTATTATAAAATAGTTTAACTCTGGGATAAGCAAGATAATTCAGTCATATCTATGAGCATATCAATGGCAGGCACCGTGAATTTTTACTTTCATTACATTTGATGGTGACTAACATTTCAAAAATCAGAATTTTCTTCAAAGCACAGTTGTGAACAAATCCAGAAAAGAAGAAAATAACCATCTTCCTTCCTCTCTCTGTTAACATGAAATTGTCCAACATCAACTGCAGTGATTTTGTATTGTTAAACATAGAAGCTTTCCCCTTCTCTGAAAAAAACTTTCTCTAAAAAATATTTAAAAAAAAATTCTCTTTCTCTAAAAAAAATTGGGTTGGGAAGACCCCCTGGAGAAGGGAATGGCTACCCACACCAGTATTCTTCCCTGGAACTTTCCGTAGACAAGAGCCTGGCAGGCTACAGTCCATGCAGTCACAAAGAGTCAGACAGGACTCAGAATAACACAACACAACAGAGAATGTGAAAGCAGGCTACTGAAGGGGTGCCTTATTTGACCTGAATCTTCCACAAGGACTGAATGGAATAGTTAAGAATGTTCATTTTTTCATCTTCTCGTTGCTAGTCTCACAGTTTGGGTAGACATGTAGAAAATACCTACTATGTGTAGGACTCCATGGAACTCACTCAAACGAAGGCGAAAAACAATGAACGTGCCTGTTTGTGAACCTGTTTTCAACCATGACTAACAAGATGGGAATCATCAGAAGCAGCTTTAACCACCAAATGAGTAGAGTGAGAAGCCGCTTGTCCTGCCGTGGGAGATGAACGCCACTGTAAACAGACCTTAGAAACTGTGGATGAGAAGATGCTGAGCTTGGAACTCTTCAGACTCATACAAGCTGGAAAATGGTCATTTTATTCTCATCCCCTTTTCATGACACTCAAGGAAAAATTGCTTCCACGTGCGGAATTATTGTATTCTAAATATATGCAACATGAAAAATGTGGATTCTTCAGGGAAATTTTCCCTTAGGCCTTCAATCTGATTTTGAAATGGATGAAGTAAGTGGCTGTATTTCATTATTGAAACCCCCCTAGGAAGGTATTTTGACTTGCCTAGTAAATTGTGAATGTCATGTTGATTTTCTTTTTTATTACTGCACTAGAGGATGGTATTGACTCCTTATGAAAATCAGGCATGTGGAGAAATAAATGTCTGTCCTTAATCTTCTCTCTTCTCAGTGTTAAGAAATAAGGAAGAACTGATACATTCACACTGTGCTTGTAGCTATGGATACTTACCCTAACTGCTGACATTTCAAAATACTGACATATCATACAGCTAGACAATTAGATAAAAGCTTAGTAATTTCAGCTGAACTTTACAAACTGTCTACATGTCCTTTACTATGATCAATTGTCTTATAATTCATAAATTACATTGTACAAAAAGATCTCATGTATCATTGGAAGACTGAAGACATCGAGTAGGTTGCCCAAAACCATTCAGTCAATAAAAAATGGACTTTGGAACCTGCCTTCTGTCCCCAAACCACAGCTTCTTCACAAGAGAAGTCAGGATATATCGCTGGAAGTTAAGCCTTCCTGCAAATGTCACTCTTAGAAAATGATGCTTTCATATTGCAGAGATAGTTTGCTGTGGTTGCTTTCTCTTGCTGCAGTGAGTTTTCAAGTTTCTGTGGTTGGCTGTGTTTCTGTCATTTGCATCTTTAAAGGGTTAGGTGCTGCTGCGCTGTTAGTCATAAGGAGCACAATATTTTAAACTTCAGAGATTCTTTCAAACACCTCTTCTTTCCCTAAGACCTCCACCTGAACTTCAAGTCAATACCTCTTTCCCAACTACTTACAGATTCAGTCCAATTCCAGTTTCTCATGTGGGTTGAGTATACTGGGTCAGGGAGTTAGCAACGATCTCAGCTCCATTTTCTGTACGGGCAAGACTTCACACTTTCTTTACCTTTTGGATATCCTCCTGTCAAAGTCTGAGACACCAGCACCTTTATATCTTAGCATCTGAAACGTAATCAAGAGTATACGTCTTTTTCTCTAAGATCATTGTCAGTAGTTCTCAGAGTGTTGTACCTAGACTAGCAGAATTAGCTGGAAACTTGTTAGAAATACAAATTCTTGTGTCTGTTCCCAGACTTCAGACACTCTAGAGGTGGGACCAGGGGAGCTATTTTAACAAAGACCCAGGTGATTTTGATGCATAAAGAGTTTGGCAATCAATTTCCTCTTTTATTCTGTATTGGCCCAATTTATGGGACTGGGTTTGAATTTTTAATCCCACTATGAAACAACTGTGGTAAAGGTATAAACAAAATCTTTGATTCACATAAATACAATTTTAAAGTCCCTCAAATATTGCTCTAGTGTGGCTTGCTTTTCAGAATGAGTTCTGAAAAGTCAGATTTTTAGATTTACAGTATTTTTATTGATGATGGCCAGTTTATAGTTTTACTCTGAAAAGAAGTCATTAATTTTATTTTTTTAACTGAACCATAGAAAGCAATCTAAGTATTTTGGCACTAAGAGTGTTCAATATAGGTAAATTTAATTCTAAAATTTTCTCTGCTGCTATTCATGGGCTTCTATTACCTTGGCAGAATCATAACTTGTAAAAATGGCCTTGTCCTAATTAGCAAATATCTAAAATGTTTGCAATTTAAGAATTATCTGCTGCCTGTTTATTAGAATGAAGCTATACAAGCACAAATTGAGACGAGCTTCCTTGGTGGCTCAGATAGTAAAGAATCTTCCCGCTATGGGGGAGGTCCAGGTTTGATTCCTGGGTTGGGAAGACCCTCTGGAGAAGGAAATAACAACCAACCCCAATATCCTTTCCCGAGGAGCTCCGAGGACGGAAGAGCCTGATGGGCTACATTCCGTGGGGCCACAAAGAGTCGGGCACGAGTAAGCATCTAACGCACAGTAGATGCACAAATGGAGACAGGTTAGCCAAAGAGGAGTCTAACATTTGGCCATATAATTTGATATAAGACAAAGGATAAGATTCATTCATTCATTCTGAAAATTAGGAAAAATACACTTGAAACTGAAATGGTAAGAAACATTATTTGGGTCACATTTCAGGAAGAACTGAAATCGTTTCTTCACCATTATGTTGAGAAATGAGAGAACATGCCAGGGCAAATTAGATGTTTTCTAGTTATGCCCCTTATTTTACAAATAAGGAAACTGAGACCACAAAAGGGGAGTAAATTGATCCCTTGATTATATAGCAGGAGAGCAGCACAGTTTTTAGTTTCTTAAGAAAGACAGTTTTGAGATGCATGTGCATCTCAAATGTACGAAAAACAAAAAAGGATTCGCAATTGCACTTTTAGTAAACACTAAAAAAGAAGGTCTGGGGTTTATCATCCCCATGCGTGTGTGCTAAGTCACTTCAGTCATGTCTGACTCTTTGCAACCCTGTGGACTGTAGCCTGCTGGGCTCCTCTGTCCATGGGGTTCTTCAGGCAAGAGTACTGGAGTGGGCTGCCATTTCCTGCTCCAAAGTATCTTACAGGCATTGAACCGTTTCTTATGTCTGTTGCATTGGCAGTTGGGTTGCTTGCCACCAGAGCCAGCTGGGAAGCCCTTGTCAACTGTTAAAAAACAGTAAAGAAAGAATAAATTCTCCGGCTCCTCAGAACTTCCTTAGGCAGGAGTTTTGTAGTAGGTCATCCTAGGGACACTGCCTTATGCTGTTAGAAGCCTTACTAGAGTTTGGACATCTCTTAGTGCAGATGTTTGGACAGAGTCATTATGTGTCAGGCCTTCCCAGGTGGTGGTAGTGGTAAAAAAAAAACCTGCCTGCCAATACAGGAGACATAAGGAACACAGCCTCGATCCTGAGCATATCTCCTGGAGGAGGAAACTGGGTGTCCAGCATTCTTGCCTGGAGAATCCCATGGACAGAGGAACCTGGCAGGCTACAGTCCAAAGGCTCCCGAAGAGTCGGACATGATTGAAGTGACTTACTACGCATGCGCTCTCTCATTATGTGCCAAAATTTGGCCAGGTTCTCAGCCTCAAACAGGAAACAACCTAATCAATCAGCAACGGGGTAACAGGTACACAAACTCCTCAGCAGTAAAAAGGAATCGAGTTGTAATATTCATGACAACATGCATGTGCATGTTCAGCTGCTTAGCCGCGACTGACTCTTTGCAACACCATGGACTGGAGTCCGCCAGGATCCTCTGTCCATGAAAGCGTCCAGGCAAGAACACTGGAGTGGGTTGCCCATTTCCTGCTCCAGAGGATCTTCCTCACCCTGGGATTGAACCCAAGTCTCTTGGCTTTCCTGCACTGTAGGCGAATTCTTTACTAACTGAGCCACCTGAGAATACTGAGGATATGACTAAACCTCACAGTCATAATACTCTGTCTACAAAGTAAGCTGAACATGAGTGCATCCTGTGTGTTTCCATCCACATGAACAGGTGAAATAGAAAAGAAAGAAAGAAAAGAAAAAGCAGTGATGGAAAAAAAAGAAATCAAAAAAATAGTTTATTTGAAAATTAAACGGGGATTTCTTTGTAGTGTTTCTCTTGGTCTTCCATCTGTAACACGTCTCACTTCGATCTATAATTATCATTAACTTTCCCTCTGTGCTCTTTGTGTTTTACTTACCCCCAACCTCTAGGAATTTTTTCAAGCCTCAGTGCAGGGTTGTGGACAAATTAATTTTCATGGGGCCAAACTAGAACCTTGGTTTACTGAGTTTGATGCTAGCATCTCCAGGGAAGAGTTCCCAGTTTTGCCTTCTTTTTTCTCTTAGCAACTAGCAAAGAGGGCTTGAGGTATAGCTGTACTTGGGATATCAAGTCTGTTATCCATTTGGAATTATCTCAAAGGGCATATCCATGTAACAGTATAAAATTTCTAGCTAGACAAAAAAGAAAATAACACAAAATATCCCTCATTTATTATAGTAATAAATGGACAAAGCATAAATTTCAGGGCTGGAAACTACTGAGAACTTGATGATCCTCCAGAAATTCTCCTGCCTAACTATGTAACCTAGAAAGAAGACTCATATTTTTTAATTAAAAGATCTTTGTATAAAAGTTTAAAAAAGTAAAAGGAATGCCAGTATATTTCAATGATGCACCAATGCATGTAACAAAATCTTTGATAGCCATAGAAAAATGTTATAAAAATAGAAAAATGTCTCTTAAAAAACAACTCCAAAAACTTTTCACAGGATGATATCTGTTAGGTGCTATCACAACAAGGAAAGGAGAAAGGAAAAAATGATACTGCTTTACATTCTCAGTTACAATTTATTTAGAGAGGAAAGTTGATTTGTCATCTTCTTTCAAGAGATGTAAAAGTGTGAATGCTCATTAGGTAAGAAGATATATAGCAAGGCCAGAGATAACTAAAGAACCTAAGATGAGAAAATATGACAGGACACTGCACGTTTGAATGGGAATATAAAACATACCATGCGTTTCATAATTTTAACAGTCTGGCCAAGGCAAAGGTTTCCAGGCCATTGGTTAGGCATTTTACTCCTTCCCTTTTTTATACCTGTCTGAAGATTCAGATCAAGAACACACATTAAATATTAAATATCTGGACATGGTAAAAATGATTTGAAAAATAGTGTAACTAATCAGACACCATAAATGTACACTTGTTTGTGAACGTGAATCCAACCTCATTCACTTTGCCGTTACATTTTGGTGATATTTATTTTCAGTTTTATTTATCCTTTCTCTCTACATACTATTTCTAAAAATGCTGAGTAAAGAAATACCAAAATGCATAGTATATCAATACAAGCTCTGCCTTTCCTTTGAAATAATACTTTGAGTTTATCCTCTCCCCAAGTCGATCTCACATGAATAAATGGTATCATATGAGTAAATAATTTTAAACTCTAAGTTCCAAATCATGAACAATCCTAGCTCCAGTTGTTTATCCAGCCCAGGTCTCACTTGCTGGGTGGGACCATGACATCTGATGACTGACCCGCAGACACAGAACACAGTCACTGGCTCCCGTCTTCTGCCTGGCAAGTGTGTAGCATTGGGCTGGATCTTTTGAAATGGATGGGTAAAACTTTTAATCTTATGTGTCTGTCAATGCTTTGCCTTGGTTGGAATTCAGGAAGCCTGCAGAACTTCGTAGAAAAGAATGTAAATGTTCCTGAAGTGTTTCAAAAGCATCAATTCAAAAGGTCTAAGTCAGCAACGACAATGACGACAAAAACGTGTCACTTTCTGTTGGAGGGAGGAACCCATAAAAAAGCGTATTTTCCCAGACGGTCCACTGGCCACTTACCCAGGCAGGAGCTCCTGCAAAGCAAGGCATCGGAAGGAAACCCTAATAGCCAGTGGAGTGGGAGGAACAGAATGGCAGTTTCACATCTGCACCTCCTCTGATAGATAAACATATGGAAGATATTTAAAGCAATGTAACCTACCACAAAATATAGTGCAATTTGGTAGTCAAGAGTATTTTAGCACTCTAGCTATTATGTTACAGCTTTTTATTGGTTAAAACCATTGATAATCATCATTAATAGAAGACCTAATTATTCAGACCTGCATTTAATAAGCAGACAAATAGTCATGATATAATATAAATTGTATCCAACAAAGCACTGTATCAAGTTGATATCCCTAGGTCATGTGTGTGTGTGTGTGTGTGTGTGTGAATAAGAATTACTGAGAATAACTGAAATGGTTATAAAGATGACCTGGAGTCTGAACAGAGTGCTGGCGCTTCCTTAACTGCACCTTCCCAAACCTCCCGGATTCTGCGCTTCACTCTTTTCTAGTTCTTTCGCTCTTGCAGACTGTCCATGCTTTACACAGCATTGACTGTCTGAATTCCAGTTGCCACAGTTTAGTTAAACATTGGTACCCAACTACACCATCCAAGTTCTAGTTACCTGGCACTTTGACAGTGAGTCATTAAATAAAGAGTGAACTTTGCAGCTAACTCTTCCATTCACAGATTACAGATGCACATGGCAATCAATGACCAATCACATTCCATCTTTTAAATTTTTTATCTTATTTTTATTGCTTATTTTATTTTATTTTTTGGCCATGCTGAGCAGCATGGAGGATCTTAGTTCCCCTTCCAAGGATTGAACTTGTGCTTCTTGCAGTGGAAGCACAGAGTCTTAACCCTTGGACCATCAGGGAAGTTCCCATATAGCATCTTTCACAGTTTGTGTTGACAGGTCACTGCACATCTACTATTCAGTTCATGCAAAAGGAACTGGAAAGGATGCCACTGTGTGACCTCTTTGTCCCTGAGTTATAACCTCGTGTGGCATTTTACAAAAATAGATAATGAAAAGAGAAAGCTGTCCAGAAAGATGAAAAACACAGCCAAAGAGAAAACAAAATGTGATTGTACTAGAAGTGAAATTCAAATCAAAATTTATTATAGAAGAAATAGCTGACCACAGAAATGTTGACACGGTTGCAATTTGTGAGACTGAACAGATTCAGCTAAAGGGCTTCAGTAAGAGTGTATTTCTCAACACAAATGAGAAAAGTGGTTATGAAGAAAAAAATGATGATGTCTCGTAGAAAGTAATGGTGCCCAAAACCTTCACATTGAAAGCACTCTCAGAATAATTTCACAAAATTAAGAACAAAGAATGAAATGCTGGCAACTTAAACAAACATAGAAAACATATAGCTATTTACAAAGGCATAGAAAATATTCTTATTCTATATTCTAAACTATATAACTAGAAGAAGGGAAGTACTTTTTGTAAATAAATGAAACACTTTGATTCTCAGTCCTTCTAATATTTTAATGTGCTAAACAAATATTAGCTTTGGTATTTTTTTTAAAAGTCCTGTATACAATTTTATAAGTCTATAAGATTTTGATGAAGTATTTTTAAAGAGTCACAAAGCAATCATAAATTTCCTCCGTGAGTATTGCGACCACTTTGTCAGCTTCGTGGTAATTTGTGTGGTCTCTCATGCAGCATGGGCTCCTTATGTTGCTGCTGTTTTTGCTCAGCTGCTAAGTTGTGTCTCATTATTTGCAGGCTCCCTATACTTAGGGCTTACACTGATGCATGTGCAGTTTATTTTCATCTTGTCTGCCAAGCAAATGGTTCCTTTTCCTTCCAGATCCATCCCCAAAATCACCTAGAGGACGTTTTCTTTCACTTCCCGATAGTATTATATTCTTCCTGAATTATAATCTTTCGACATAATTTCCAGGCCTCGATTAGAGTGTTTTTAGAAGTGTTTCCTCTCAAAGCTATGAATTTCATAAATGTGTATCTGTGTATACATTAACACAGAGCAACTTATCTAGAATAATATATCCCTGTGTAACGTTTATGTGAAGGAATGAATCTGCCGTTTTCTTTTGGTGTCACACTGGAAGTCACTGATATGATAACTGCAGTTTTGTCTGTTCATAATTAACACCAGCAGCCCAACAATGTGTCCCTGTGACATTTTCTTTAGGCCCAAGTGTTAGTCACTCAGTCGTGTCTGGCTCTTTGAGATCCCAAGGACTTAGCCTACCCGCCTCCTCTGTCCTTGGGATTTCCAGGCAAAAATACTGGAATCGGTTGCCATTTCCTTCTCCAGGAGATTTTCCCAACCCAGAGATCAAACCCAGATCTCCTGCAGCGTGGGCAGGCTCTTTACCATTCTGAGCTAGCAGGCAAGTCCCTGGTGGTATTTGCTTCTGGCCCTAAGTCGCATTAAATACATAGAAAATTTGGAATTTAGAAACTAGCCTAGCACATCACTGCTTCTGAATGACACGACATTAACTCTTGGTTCTGCCAAGCTGAAGGTCTTTGATAACTTTGGGGAGAACAATTTTGATGGGCTTTTGTGGCTTCAAGCCTACTTGTAGTGTAAGAAAGAAAACTCAGAAGGGAACTTCCTGCTTACACATTGTAGATAAAACACATTTATCAACAATCGCAGACTCTCAAGGCACCACTAATTGCAGGAAATGTTTTGTTTTTTTTTTTTCTTAAAGACATAATCATATGAAGACAAAAAGAAATGAAGGAGAAACAGAAGTTCTGGAACAGAACTTTATTGAAAAGCAAATGAACATATGGTAATAGTTAAACATAAGAAGATGTGTAATTAGATAATAAGCACATGAAAAGATATTCAAAGTCACTAATTATAATAAAAATGTATATCAAAAATCAATGAGATACCATACCACACTCATGAGGATGACTATTACAAAACTAAATAAATAATTTTTAAAAAGAATATTTATTAACAAGGATGAAGAAAAATTGGAACCCCTAGCATTATTAGTAGGAATATCAAATGATGTAGCCAGTGTGGAAAATGGGTGTTATTTTTCAAAAACATAAATACTAAATTACTCTATGATCAAGCAACTCCAATTCTGGATATTCAGTTCAGTTCAGTTCAGTTCAGTCACTCAGTCGTGTCCGATTCTATGCAACCCTATGAATCTCAGCACGCCAGGCCTTCCTGTCCATCACCAACTCCTCGAGTTCACCCAAACCCATGTCCATCGAGTCAGTGATGCCATCCAGCCATCTCATCCGCTGTCATCCCCTTCTCCTCCTGCCTTCAATCCCTCCCAGCATCAGGGTCTTTTCAAATGAGTCAACTCTTCGCATCAGGTGGCCAAAGTATTGGAGTTTCAGCTTCAGCATCAGTCCTTCCAATGAACACCCAGGACTGATCTCCTTTAAGATGGACTGGTTGGATCTCCTTGCAGTCCAAGGGACTCTCAAGAGTCTTCTCCAACATCATAATTCAAAAGCATCAATTCTTCAGTGCTCAGCTTTCTTCACAGTCCAACTTTCACATCCATACATGACCGCTGGAAAAACCATAGCCTTGACTAGACAGACCTTTGTAAGCAAAGTAATATCTCTGATTTTAAATATGCTGTCTAGGTTGGTCATAACTTTCCTTCCAAGGAGTAAATGTCTTTTAATTTCATGGCTGCAATCACCATCTGCAGTGATTTTGGAGCCCAAAACAATAAAGTCTGACACTGTTTCCACTGTTTCCCTCTCTATCTGCCATGAAGTGATGGGACTGGATGCCATGATCTTAAGTTTTCTGAATGTTGAGCTTTAAGGCAACTTTTTCACTATGCTACTTCACTTTCATCAAGAAGCTCTTTAGTTCTTCTTTGCTTTCTGCCATAAGGGTGGTGTCATCTGCATATCTGAGATTATTGATATTTCTCCCGGCAATCTTAATTCCAGCTTGTGCTTCCTCCAGCCCAGCATTTCTCATGATGTACTCTCATATAAGTTAAATTAGCAGGGTGACAATATACAGCCTTGATGTACTCCTTTTGCTATTTGGAACCAGTCTGTTGTTCTATGTCCAGTTTTACCTGTTGCTTCCTGACCTGCATATAGGTTTCTCAAGAGGCAGGTCAGGTGGTCTGGTATTCCCATCTCCTTCAGAATTTTCCACAGTTTATCATGATGCAAACAGTCAAAGGCTTTGGCATAGTCAATAAAGCAGAAATAGATGTTTTTATGGAACTCTCTCGGTTTTTCGATGATCCAACGGATGTTGGCAATTTGATCTCTAGTTCCTCTGCCTTTTCAGTTCTGAATATATACCTTCCCAAATTAAAAAAAAAAAAAAAAAAAAACTGACTCAACAGATATTTATATACACTTATTGGTAGCAGCATTATTTATAAACACTAAACTTCTGGGGTGGCTCAGCAGTAAAATCTGCCTGCAATTCAGGAAGCCACAGGTTCAATCCCTGGGTCAGGAAAATCCCCTGGAGAAGGATATGGCAACCCGCTCCAGTATTCTTGCCTGGAGAATCCCATGGACAGAGAATACAGTCCATGGGATCACAAAGAGTCAGACCCGACTGAGGACCCATGGGCACATACACACAACATGAGTATGAGGAAAATTCAGAATAATACCAAAGAGTAAATGCTCTTACAAAACACAAGGGGATCCCTATTAAAGAGAGAAGAGGGTACTTATCACTATAATGAGAAACTAACAAAGGAAATGCCTGGATTCCTCGGACCGGGAAAGGCGTGCCTCTCCTCTTAATTCCTTCAGGAATTAATAAGGGCCAGAGGGTTCCTGACAGATCCAAAACAGCACACAGGAAGCCTCTTGTTAAATGCTTCCTGACACTGAGGTAATCAAGTGTGAGGTTCCAATGTACATAATTTTAACAGGCAAGAACTAAAGCAACAAGAAAATTACCTCCCGTGCATTCTTCTCGAGAAAGCTGTTCGAGAATTACCATCCCAAACTTTTCTAAGAGTGAATCAATAAAATGGGGGACATGAGGCTGGAAGCAGGATACCCATCACGGGAAGCAAGGAGAAGAAATTGCAGAAGGGCAGTGAAGGCACATTTCAGCAAGACTTCTGTGGAGAGGAAGCAAAGGGGACCCTGGGTATCTGAAAACGCCAGAGCTGTGAGATGCACTTGTTCCGAAAGATAATGTGAATAGACTGGAGCACTGAAAGTGTTTTGAGGAGATTCTTTTTGGCAAAGAAATCATGTTGAATTTGTGAATGCAGAAATCTAAAGGACAAATCAACACTTAAAAAACCATGCATGTGAAGTAAAGTAAGTGTAATTATAATTTACTATCATGCTCAGTGATACATAGTATATAACAGACATGAAATATTAAACTTGGAGTATTTACTTTTCAATCAAAATACAGTATAAAACTTGGGGTATGGAGATGAATGCAAATGTTATGTATGACAAGGCAGAAGAAAAAATAATAGCTTTTCCTAATGGGAGGGAAACTGATAAAAGTTAACAAATTAACAACAGCAAATCAGCATGCTATCTTTAGAGACACAAAGATAAATATGACCATAATTGGAGAGAAGATAGGGAATGTTGGTCCAGTGCAGGTGGGTGGATGGATAGGATGCTGGAAGCTTGTGGATTTTCCCCTGTGAGGCTTATGTTTTTTTCAGAGGTTCTTCAGCTGAAAGAAAGGCTTGAAGAGAAAGATGGTGATGAATTTAAACCAAAGCAGAGTCTGAAATAACCATCTGGGAAACACAGAGGGATGAGCGTGTGTAACAATAAAACCTTTGTGTGCTCACTTCTGTGTTTACGATCCTCTTTTTTTTAGCACATCTGCAATGCGCTTGCGGTTCTTGTGCTCACTGTCATGTCTGACTCTTTGTGACCTCATGGACTGTAGCCCGCCTGGCTCCACTGTCCGCGGCTTTTTCCAGGCAAGAATACTGAAGTGGGTTGCCATTTCCGACTACAGGGGATCTTTCTAACCCAGGGATCAAACTGCGTCTCCTGCACCGGCAGGTGGATTCTTTACCACTGATTCACTTGGGAAGCTAATCTGACTCCACATTGGATCTGTTCCGTTCCCTCCGCTTAGTCACGCGGGCTCTGCTCCTTTCCGAAGAGAACGCCGTTGAAATATACAGGGTAGCCCTTTCTCAAGGCTCTGACCTTTAAGGATATAACACTTTTTCCTTCATCCACAGAGATAAAAAGTTGCAAAACCAAGAATAACATTTGTGTCGTTGGAGGCTTACAGGAACATACTGATCTGAGGATTTCAACACCAAAGAGTTTGCAAAACTAACCATGCCCCTCCCTCACCTTGCCTTTAAAAGTGCTTTGCTGGAGCTCTTCAAGGAGTTCTGGGGTTTGGGGGCAGAAGGTGCCAATCTTCTTGCATGGTCGCAGTAAGCCTTTCTCTGCTCCAAACTCTTGACGTTTTGATTTGCTTGGTATCACTGTGGGTCAGGCACACACACTTGCATTTGGTATCATATCTAAGTGTGGCACTTAACTGAAATGAAGTGATTTGCATGTAACTTTCTTTTTTCCCATAATGTCAAGTTACAAAACTTGTCTCTGTTTTCGCCTGTTCATATTGTTTGCCTGACATTCAATTTTTCATGTAAAATGTTTCACCAAAAGAAACTGCACACAAGTGCTTGTCCAACTGCCTTTCACATTTAAAGATGTGAACTTGAAATGCATGGTTCTGTGAAGTCCAAGTTGCCTACCTGGTTCTCAAGTCCAGACACTCTGGGGTCGTCCTTCACATCTGTCATGGTTGGCATGGACTTCTCTGTGACTGGCAGTAATTCCAAATGGGATTCTTACTTCTTGATGACCTCCTGTCTTGATGACCTTCTGCCTCTAATTTATATAATTCCAGACTCTTACACAAAATTTAGCCTGTAAATATATGTCATAATTTTTTTTAACAATCTATGACATTTATAAAGTCTTTCCTAGCGGCTCAGATGGTAAAGAATCTGCTTGCCATGCAGGAGATCTGGGTTCCATCCCTGGGTTGGGAAGATTCCCTGGAGAAGGGAATAGCTTCCCACTCCAGTATTCTTGCCTGGAGAATTCCACGGACAGAGGAGCTGGCAGGCTGAAATACATGGGGTTACAAAGAGTTGGACATGACTGAGTGACTGACACTTTCACTTCTTCACTTTCAAGACATTTCTTTTAGTCTCCAAATTAGTGAGCACAGATTTCTTGATAAACCTAGGACTGACTAATAAACATGGTCATATTGACCTCTCCCCTCTTTGTAAGAATGTTTGTGTATGGATTGTTGTTGATAAAGGTAGAAGAAAAGCCCAAACTCAGTTACAAGGGAAAAAAAAAAAATCTCCTTTTAAAATCACGCACCACAAAACTTCTATTTAGCTATTCATGGCAGGAAACTCAGTAAAAATTATTTAAAGCACATTAATTCAAATCAGCACAGCCTACCTCTGTGAGAAAGTTGTTGCATAAAGGGAACAGTTCCTCTAATTAAATCTAAAAACTCTACAGCTGTGAAACTATAAATTTTTATCTATGCTAGCAGTAGCTATAAAAGTGATTCTAAATTAAAATATTAACTTTTCCCCCTTACACACAATAAAAGACTTAAAACTTCCATAAAATGAGTCAGATTATTTTGGCCTTTCTAAGTGGATGCCCTGACTTTAGCAGACTTTTCCTACCTCGGAATAAAGTGTTTACTTTTCACCATAATGCCTTGTGCTTACTTTTTTTTGGCAATAGTTTTCATAGCATGACTTAACTATAGAGGAACTCACACTTTTGATTTTTTCTTTCTTTCCTTCTGACATTTTTGTTTTTCTCTAATCAGTTGTTCCTTACTGGCCAGTTGCAATAAACAACAACGTCTGGTCTGTTGCTGGGTGAATAGTTAAATCTCCTCTCTCCAGGATAAGAAAATCTGTTTTTAGATCCTAGAGGATCCACGTTACACATTTCAAATAAGCAAGTCCAAAACCTTGGCTGATCCTGCGCGTACATGTTCAGTCATGTCCAACAGTCCTGGCATGGTTATAGTCTTGCCAGATTTCTCTGTCCATGGGATTATTCTGACAAGAATACTGGAGTGGGTTGCCATTTCCTCTTCCAGGGGATCTTCCCTGAAAGGGAATCCAGGATCTCCTGTGCCTCCAGCATGGAGGCAGGCAGATTATTTACCACTGAACCACCTGGGAAGCCCAAAAAGAAAAATCTTCCCCAAAAGAATTAATTTCGAGAAAGTTATCAAAGAGAATAGTAAAATTCTAGTTTTGAACACTTGAAAATAAACAGATAATTAAAAGTTACCATATGCTGAGCTGGTTCTGTTCCTATAAATTTCAGTTTGTTTGACCCTTTTTATCATTTTTCTAAACAACTTCTCCCTGTACTCACAAATCAGGGTGTATTTGGAGAGCATCTAAAGATCATTGCAGGCTTTAGTGCGACTTGTCACAATCATCTCACCTGTGTAACGTCTAACATTTTGACCTTAGCTGATGCTAGAGTTTTTATTGTCTGTACAACGGACTGTTAATTCTGTTGGTAGTGTCCTAAGACGATGTGTGTCAGTGGTGTGATGAGGGTACACGTGTGTGCACTCTTGGTCTGCTGACTCCTGGAGCGGGCTCCCAGGGTTGCAGTCCTCACCTTGAACTCTCATTTGGTGAGGGCCAGGGAGGAGTTCCATAGATTACTTGTGAATTCACAGCAGTTTGAAAACAGTCATGACAACCAAAACATGTTTTCTACAGTTTCTTGGACCCTGACTTTTTCTTTGACACAAGGACTAGGAGGCAAACCATATATGTGAAAATTTGTTTTTCTGACTAATAATAACATTATTAGCTATTTCATCTTCACAACCATTTTTCACATACCTTAATCAAGTTCTGGTCCTGAAGTAACAACCACAATTCATTCATTCATTCATAAAATTCTCTCAGCCATGTCTGACTCTTTGAGACCCCATGGACTGTATCCTGCCAAGCTCCTATATCCAGGGAATTCTCATCTCTATGCAATCATCACTCCTTTATTCCTCTTCTCTAGAATCATAGAAAACATATATTTTACTCTGTTGTGTTTATTTTTACATGTGCTCATGGCAATGATTTTTGATGTTTCCTAATATGGGATTTCCCAAACTAAGATGTATTTTTCACATTTGCATTTATACATATATGTATATATCTATATATATGTATATTTGTTTTTATATAAGTGGCTTGATTTGCACTTTTATGCCGGAGCTACCAGGAATGGAATTTTTTTAATTTTTAATTTATTTTAATTGAACTATACTTAATTTACAATGTTGTGGTATTTTCAAATATACAGCAAAATGATTCTGCTATACATATATGCATTTATGTTTTTAAATATTCAGTCTGTCTTACTAGCAATGGGTACATTTCAGTTCAGTTCCCTCGCTCAGTCATGTCGGACTTTTTGCGACCCCGTGAATCACAGCACGCCAGGCCTCCCTGTCCATCACCAACTTCTGGAGTCGACCCAAACTCATGTCCATTGAGTCGGTGATGCCATCCAGCCATCTCATCCTCTGTCATCCCCTTTTCCTCCTGCCCTGAATCTTTCCCAGCTTCAGGGTCTTTGCCAATGAATCAGTTCTTCCCATCAGGTGGCCAGAGTATTGAAATTTCAGCTTTAGCATCAGTCCTTCCAATGAACACCCAGGACTGATTTCCTTTAGGATGGACTGGTTGGATATCCTTGCTGTCCAAGGGACTCTAAAGTGTCTTCTCCAACACCACAATTCAAAAGCATCAATTCTTCGGCACTCAGCCTTCTTTATTTATTGCATTATTTATCTTCCACAAAAATGTTGCTAGATTATTGATGAGCTTTATAACTGATAATTTGGAATCAAGACTATTCAATACTTCTTTTGTTTCTGCTCAGGTCCTGAAAGTGAAAGTGAAAGTCACTCAGTTGTGTCCGACTCTTTGAAACCCCATAGAGTCTCCAGTCTATGGATTTCTCCAGGCCAGAATACTGGAGTAGGAAGACTTTCCCATCTCCCAGGGATATGTCCTACTTCATCGTATTGATAGAGGAATAATAGTGAATTAAAGAAGACACAGGTTTTGAAATCAGAGACTGCTGTGATGGATCTAGGTGCTGTGCCCTTGGACACTTTCCTTAAATCCATATTAACCTGAGAATCCTAGTTTACTAATTTAGACCATTGTTTGGATCACTGAATGAGGTTGTGTGCAGGCATGATGATTCTCCTTCCCTTTCCTCAGAGGATCAAAGTGTTAATCACTACAAGGCCCAACACATGTTTAATATTTATTTGTCTTCCATTCAGTATTATGGGTGTCTCAATAGTGATATTATAAACTACCATATAAACCAAATTATTTGAAGATTGCTTAACCCTCAGATACATCTGAAAATACTGCAGGAAAACAATGGAGAGAATGTGAATGGCCTCTGAGAAATTAAGTACGATCTAATTAGTTAGGAGTACTAATACTCCTATCCAAGGTGCACTACTAGCAACACTGCAGAGAGAAAAGGCGACCCTCTCCCTTCCTATCTGTGAAGTCCCGGAGACAGAGGAGCCCATAGGCTACAGTCCATGGGGTCGCCAAGAGTCAGACTTGCCTGAGTGACTAACACGTGAGCCTGAGGAAAAGACCACAGGGACACGTGGTGAGCAACTGGTGTTATTTATGATCACATGAAACTACAGTCCGTGGGCAAAAGTCCACGGGGTCACAAAAGACAGGTCTTAGCAACTAGCGACAGCGTCACCTTTGTACGTCATGTCTCTAGGTCACTATGCATAAGGACTAGCAGCCATCATCCTATACCTGTCTCAGCTGTAGCCTCCCCTGTGATGATGTGTAGGGAGGCTACCGCTGAGACAGGGAAGGCTGACAAGAGGAAGACAAACATTTTGTTCTATATTTCTATCCAGCTGTCAAACACATAGACTGTCACCTGGATCCTTAAATACTGGGGTGAGTCACCTTAAGTAGCTTGCACGTGTGCATGTTTAGTAGCTTCTGTTGCATCCTACACTGTGCGACCCTGTGAACTATAGCCCACCAGGCCCCCCTGTCCATGGGATCCTCCAGGCAGGAATACTGGATCGGGCTGCCGTGCCGCTCTCCAGGGGATCTTCCTGACCCAGGGATCGGACCCACGTCTCTTTTGTCTTCTGCATTGGCTTGTGGGTTCTTTAGCATTTGCATCACCTGGGAAGCCCCTTTAATAGCCTACTTACCCCTAAAGATATTTCTGCAAGATGATACACATCAAGAATAAAAATCGCAGTGATCTCTGCCTTGTCAAAAAAAGGTTATGTGAGATTTCAAATACTCATTCAAGGAACAGAAAGGTGTGACATATTCCTGAGAAAGACTACTATTTAAAAATATTTAAGATAAACTTTCTTCTCTTCAAGTTTCAGCCATCTGGAAAATTCCTTTATGCCAACTATGCTAGTCTTTGGTAAGGCCATGTGAACAAGGTACTATTTTGCTTGCCTGATGAAGAGAAATAAGGTAATTGCTTTAAAAATTACTCTGATCATATGGACATGAACAGTGATTGAGAGAAACATTTGGATATTATAGACTTGTTCTGATTTTTGGAATCTTAGGCTTTGCACTTCAAGTATCGGCTAAATTTCTAAAGATTTCAAAGCTTTCTTTATGTAATGAAAGTCACAATACTTAATTCATAAGATATATTTGAAGGTAAATGATTGTAATATACGATGTACCTAGCAAAAAGAAATTTTTAAATTCTCATTAAATGGTGTTTGTGGTGTTAGTATCCATTGCCTTCTGCATAACGCAATTCTGAATAAGCATGAATATTGTTTTATATGAACCAGTAAAAAATAAAGAGCTCTAATTTATTTGCCCCTAATTTCCCTGGCTTCAATCCTACCTTGTTGCCCTATTATCATAAGGAAATTACAGAAAGTACATCAAGAGTAAGAGGTCTAATGATGTTGTAATAGAGAGGCAAATGACAGCAAGCTTCCTAAAAGGACATTAATGCCTGAATTCTGGGTTTTCCTATATGCCTGATATGTGCCAAATGTCTGAAGGAGTAGGGACTTTAACCTATCAGACCCAGCAAGTGAACTTGTTTGTCTTGGAATTCTGGATCAGATCTCGGAGGTGCTAAAGAAATTCAAATTAGTTTTGTTTTTGCTTTACAACATGTTGTCATCAGGGATGATACATATTGAACTAATGTGACTAATTAGCCCCTTGAAATTTAGCTCCATCCGCACCGGCTTTCCTGGTATCCAGGATATTATTAAGTATGCAGATGAGCTTAAATGCCTAAACTTTTTGGTTTGAGACAGCGTGGTATGAAGGAAGGTGCACTGACATGGGAATCGGGTTTTTGTTTTCGTTACTCATTTATTTTTAAATTTTTTATTGTGACATATACGCTTTACAATCTTGTGCTGCTTTCTGCCGCGCATTATCAGGAACCAGCCATAGATGCACATATGCCCCTTCCCTCATGAGCCTCCCTCCCATCTCCCATCCCATCCTACCCGCCTAGGTTGTCACAGAGCACTGCATTGAGCTCCCTGAGCCACACAGCAAATCCCCACCAGACGTCTATTTTGCATATGGTAATGCATATGTTTCCACGCTACTCTCCCAATCTGGTTTTTCTTGGGAGCCAGTCTCTGGTGATCCTTGGCTCCTATATCCATGCATGTGTTGAATGGGTGGATGTGAAGGTCTGTGATCTTCAAGGCTGGGTCATAGCAAGCACCATTGTTTCCACTGTGCATTCTTGGGTTTCTGTCTCTGGGATGCTGACTACATGCCAGGAACGCTCTCAAACCACCCCACGGAGAAGTCCATATGGTAAGCGACTGACACTTCCTACCAACAATTGGCGACACTTGCCAGCATGTGAGTGAGTCACCTGAGAAACGGATCCCTCAGCCCCTGTCAAAGCTCAGATGACTGAAGCCGTAGGAGCCGTCTCTCTGTAGCTCACTAGAAAGCCCCTGTTCCAGAACCATGTAACCAGCCACGCCTTCGTTTTTGAACTAAAGACGCCGTGAGGGATAGTTCATTAATCACAGTTGTTTAAAGCCACTACTTGTTCTAGGTGATTTGTTATGTAATAAATTAATACAAGCTCTTGGATCTTTGGCAAGCAGTTTTCTTTCTTCTTTCCTTCAGTCCTTCCTGCCTTTTTCCCCTCCCTTTCTCTCTCTCCTTCATTCATTTTCTTTTAACTCAGTGCCCTATTTGCAAAAATGGGTGCAAATGTTTTCCTTGCACCTACTTCACATGACTCATTTTATTTTGCTTTGTTTCTGGTTCAGATTAAATGTCCCAGTCTGGCTATAGAATCTGATACATATCAGTAAGCACTCAACAGATGAAAATTGTTTTTGTTTCCCTTATTTACAAAAAATGCTTTCTAAAATACCTGGTACTTGCAAGAAGAGATACTGAACTTTGGTTCAAGTTCCCAGATAGTGAGATAAATATATGTATAATGTAAGCCTTAAAGGTGCTATAGCAGAATGGGATTCTAAAATAGCCTGAAATGTCAGATGTTTTCCCCAGGCAATGAAAAAAACATTTGTCCAAAGAGCAAATGCTAGTTGCAAACTAAGGAGGCAGTAGTGTCAACCTTCATATCATATCTTTGCGTGTTTGAAGACCAAAAATGTCAGAAAAATCAAGCGTGTTCAGGAATTAGAGTGAAAGGTGATTATGTGCCCTAATACTATGTCCAGTATAAAGGACAAAACTATCTATCATATAAAGAGACATCCTAGGTGACTAAGTTTCAGAGATCTGGATTTCTGCTGTAACATTTGCTGTAAGCCTTTGTCATGCTGCGTGCATACTAAGTCATTCAGTTGTGTCTGACTTTTTGTGACTCTATGGACTGTAGCCCACCAGGCTCCTCTGTCCATGGGATTCTCCAGGCAAGAATACTGGAGGGGTTGCCATGCCCTCCTCCAGGGGATCTTTCTGACTCCGAGGTTGAGTCCACATATCCTGTGTCTCCTGCTTTGGCAGGTGGATGCTTTATCACTAGCACCACCTGGGAAGCCCTTTGTCATGCTGCTTGCTGCTTGTTTGCAACGTGGCTATAACCTCATCAGTCATTCTGTGTCATGCTAACTAGAAATAGGAAGTGGAGAGGGTCAAGGAATACAAGAATACACTTCAGATGTCACCCCTGATACCAAATTTCCAGCTACATCACATTGACCAGGCTATATTACATAATGCCCATAGAAGCCTTGACCATTGAGGAGATGGGTTCCTGAACTCATCACAAACATGTATGTGTGTGTGTGCATGCTAAATTGCTTCAGTTTTGTCTGACTCTATGCAACACCAGGGAATGGGCCTGCCAGGCTCCACTGTCCATGGGATTCTCCAGGCAGGAATACTGCAGTGGGTTGCTATGTCCTCCTCCAAGGGATCTTCCCGACCCAGGGATCGAACCCATGTCTCATATTTCCTGCATTGACAGGCAGGTTCTTTACCCTTAGCACCATCTGAGAAGCACTCCTAGAGGAAAAACAGGGTTATGTTCCCCTAGCCTCTGCCCACAACATTCTCATAAACTAATCAACACAATTTATGTCTATTTCTTTTTAAAGGCATCTTATTTAATATATATTGCGATTGATTCATATTGATTTCAAACTCAGTGGTACTATAATACATGCCTGAATTAAGCTTATCTAACACATATATTTTCTCCAAAAGGCACACTATAGCTTTCGTGTGCTTAGGGATACTAGACAACAGTTCAGCACTAGGTTTACAGGTCATTTTAAAGGTGAAGTTACCAAGAAGAAACATAATAATGGCACTAAATATACTTAGAAAAAGACCTTATTTACTGTATGAGAGATGAAATAAGATATCAGAGGTTTTACCTTGGTTGACCTCAGCTGGGACTATGTCTACAGCTCAATTCAAATTTTTGCTGCTCTGCACACGTCTGGGAATGCCCACAAAAGCACCATGAGTATTGATTTCGGGGTTATAAATAAATTTTAGTGAGTGGGTGAATTCATGCCTATGGAATATATGAATAATGAGGATCAATTTTATTTTTTGGTGCCAATTATGTTGGGAAAGAGGAAGAGAATCTGACATGTACAACCACCAATTTAATTAAAAGTACATATTACAGCTGGCACTAAATATTTAATTTCTAATGCCAGAAATGTGGAAGGATGTCCCACAAAAGAGGAAAACCACAATAATGGCATGGCTATGTTATTTCTCTACGAATCTTTTAATTTTCTATTTGATGAAGAGGAAGACAGTAATACTGGTTCACATGAGGGTTTCAGATAACTTTGAAATAAATATGTTATATACTGTCTTTTGTCTTTCAGATGATCCTGTAGCTATCTTTCCTGTTACAATTCCATTCACTGAGGTGACACATGGAAGGAGATATGTTCTGTCTGAAATCAGGTTAATAGCTGATCTATCCAAACATTATTCAAGTTATCTATCAATATCACTGGGGCCTAACCCTGTCTGACTATCACTGAAGAAGGGAAAATGCAGATTTCAGTGTTGATTAAGCAAACAAACATCATTCTTGCTTTATTTAAGCAGCTGGACTACGGACTGGGAGTTAAGACGTAGTCACATTCACGTGTTGTGTTTGCATTGGATGGATGCCTAGCATAATGACACCTAAATCTTTTTCCTATGTCAAGGCTTGGCAATGTTTTGTTGGGAATCTATCACACACTCAGTTATTGGCTAAGTGTTGTATACAGTAGATCTGTGACTTAATAGATATCACTTGCCCTTAAAGAAGCTAATTATTTTGAGGGAGAAGAAATGATTTATAAACAAAAAAGAATCAGACAACAATCATACAGAGTCTACAATGACGTACAAAGTTGTATGTGGCATGAGCCTGATGAGAAAGTCTTTATGAAGGAATTAAGCCTTGATTTTTGGCTTTAAAAAGAAACAGAAAGTATTATTGACTTAAAAATGCTTCTAATGTATTGTTGTTGTTCAGTTGGCCAGTCATGTCTGACTTTATGACCCTATGGACTGCAGCACGCCAGGCCTCTCTGCCCCTCATCATCTCCTGAAATTTGGCAGAGTTCATGCCCATTGCATCAGTGATGCCATCCACCCATCTCATCCTCTGATGTTCCTTCTCCTATCCTCAATCTTTCCCAACATCATGGACTTTTCCAATGAATCAGATGTTTGCATCAGATGACCAAAATACTGGAGTTTCAACTTAACCATCAGTCCTTCCAATGAGTATTCAGAGTTGATGTCCCTTACCATTGATTAGTTTGATCTCCTTGCTGTCTAAGGGACTCTCAAGAGTCTTCTCCAGCACCACAGTTCAAAAGCATCAATTCTTCGGCACTCCACCTTTTATACAGTCCAGTTCTCGCAATTGTACGTGACCACTGGGAAGACCATACCTTGACTATACAGATGTTTGCTGGCAGAGTAATGTGTCTGCTTTTCAACATACTGTCTAGGTTTGTCCCAGTTTTCCTACCAGGAAGCAAATATCTTCTGATTTCATGGCTGCAGTCACCATCAGCCGTGTTTTAGAGCCCAAGAAGAGGAACTCTGTCACTACTTCCACATTTTCCCCTGTTATTTGCCATGTGGTATAGGGGCCGAATGACATGATCTTAGATTTTTTAATATTCAGTTTTAAGCCACTCTTTGACTCTCCTCCTTCACCCTCATCAAGAGGCTCTTTAGTTCCTCTATGCTTTCTGCCATTAGAACAGTACCATCCACGTATCTGAGGGTGTTGGAGTTTCTCCCAACTGTCTTGATTCCAGCTTGTCACTCATCCAGTCCTGCATTTCTCATGATGCGCTCAGCGTGTGGGTTAAACAAACAGGATGACAGCAGGCAGCCCTATGGTTCTGCTTTCTCAACCTTGAATGAACCAGTTATTCCATTCAGGGTTCTAACTGCTGTTTCTTGACCTGCATACCGGTTTCTCAGCACACAGGTAAGATGGTGTGGCATTCCCAACTGTTGAAGAGCTTTACTTTATTAAACAATATATGCTGAAACACTGGGGATGCAAGAGTGAACAAAACTCATGGGTAAAATAAATAGGATATAATGAGTAACTAAAATATGCAAGTATCCTACTGTAAAATACTATATATGAAAAAAGTGAAAGTATTAGCTGCTCAGTCATGTTTGACTCTTGCAACCCCATGGACTGTAGCCTGTTAGGTCCTCTGTCCACAGAATTCTCCAGGCATGTATACTGGAGAGGGTAACCACTCCCTTCTCCAGGGAAACTTCCCCTCCCAGGAACTGAACCCAGGTCTCCTGTATTGCAGGCAGATTCTTTATGGTCAAAGCCAGCAGAGGAGCCCCCAGGATACTGAGTATATTGACCACTAATTCTTGCAGTAATATTGGCAATAGAACATTTTATTAAATAAATACAAAGAAAGCTACCCATCATAAGTCATCTATCCTTGGCCACGGACTGGTAAGTGGTATTAAAGGTAGGTCAGTAAGAAGCAACTTGGAAGGGGCTGGGAGCTTGCTGGTGGCTCAGTGACAAAGAATCTGCCTGCAGTGGAGAAGACTCGAGTTTGATCCCTGGGTTGGGAAGATCCCTTGGAGGAGGGCATGGCAACCTTCTTCAGTACTCTCGCCTGGAAACTTCCATGGACAGAGGAGCCTGTTGGGTGTAGTTCCCAGGGTCACACAGAGCCGGACACGACTGAACTGGCTGAGCGGCAGTAGCAGCAGCTGGGGAGGTTTGTTGAAACCTGTTTTACTAACCAAATCCAGACCTGAAACATAATGCCAAATAAAGTTAAGTATGGGACATACGTGTGTTACTTGATTCTGAAGATTCTTGGAATTCAGAGGCGTAATGAGAGTGAATATATAGAACAAAATTTCCAAAAGGAGATTTAAAGGTAGGAAAGAAATATTTCAGCTGATGAGGGAAAGTGGAATTATTTGGTGCTACATAAAAGCATCATTGATTCAGCTCTAGGAGAGCACATGTGATTCTTTTTTCGTTAGTAGATTCTGTCCCATCAAGCCTGAAATGGATTAGTGAAAGATCAAGAGTAATGATGAGGTGGAGAATAAAGTTGACTTTAATATGTGTCTAACACTTAAACAAACCATTAAAAATATACATACAATCAGCTGCTTAGGAAAGAGGCAAGGCAAGAGAATCTGATCAAAAGATAGATTCAGGTTAGACTACAAAAGGCTTGCCTTATCTTCAGAGATTTTTCTCACCACATAACTCTAAATTCTCCCTTCAAGTATTGCAAATGTTTAGGATTTTAAGAAAAATATATCTTATCATTAAAGTCTGGGTAAAGTTGAATTAATTGATATAGTATCCATTTAACTATAACTTGAAACTTACTGGTCATAAGCATACTAATGGGCTCATTTGGAAAATTATCATTCTGAATCTCCTATTGGAATATAAATAACAAATTGCATCTGGGGTTAAAGGGCACACTGTTACTATTCCCAGGTTGTAAGACAGTCAGTGATGCAGAAAGTGACAAACTCCTTAAAGAATATTAATAAACAAATCAAATCTTGCAATTTTGAAAATATTGCTTTGCTTATATGACATAGAAAATAGTTAATAACATTCAGCTCAGTTCAGTTCAGTCGCTCAGTCGTGTTCAACTCCTTGCAACCCTGTGGACTGCAGCATGCCTGGCCTCCCTGTCCATCGCCAAATCCCGGGGTTTACCCAAACTCAAGTCCATTGAGTCAGTGATGCCATCCAACCACCTCATCCTTTGTCGTCCCCCTCTCCTCCCGCTTTCAATCTTTCCCAGCATCGAGGTCTTTTCAAATGAGTCAGCTCTCCGCATCAGGTGGCCAAAGTATTGGAGTTTCAGCTTCAGCATCAGTCCTTCCAATGAACACCCAGGACTGATCTCCTTTGGGATGGACTGGTTGGATCTCCTTGCAGCCCAAGGGACTCTCAAGAGTCTTCTCCAACACCACAGTTCAAAAGCATCAATTCTTCAGTGCTCAGCTTTCTTCACAGTCCAACTTTCACATCCATACATGACCACTGAAAAAACCATAGTCTTGATTAGACGGACCTTTGTTGACAAAGTAATGTCTCTGCTTTTTAATATGCTGTCTAGGATGGGCATAGCTTTTCTTCCAAGGAGTAAGTGTCTTTTAAATTCAGTGCTGCAGTCACCATCTGCAGTGATTTTGGAGCCCCCAAAAATAAAGTCTGTCACTGTTTCCCCATCTATTAGACATGAAGTGATGAGACCAGCCACCATGATCTTAGTTTTTTGAATGTTCAGCTTTAAGCCAACTTTTTCACTCTCCTCTTTCACTTTCATCAAGAGGCTTTTTAGTTCCTCTTCACTTTCTGCCATAAGGGTGGTGTCATCTGCATATCTGAGGTTATTGATATTTCTCCTGGCAATCTTGATTCTAGCTTGTGCTTCTCCAGCCCAGAGTTTCTCATGATATACTCTGCATATAAGTTAAACAAGCAGGGTGACAATATACAGCCTTGACATACTCCTTTTTCTATTTGGAATCAGTCTGTTGTTCCATGTCCAGTTCTAACTGTTGCTTCCTGACCTTCATACAGGTTTCTCAAGAGGCAGGTCAGGTGATCTGGTATTCCCATCTCTCTCAGAATTTTCCACAGTTTATTGTGATCCACACAGTCAAAGGCTTTGGCATAGACAAATAAAAAAGAAATAGATGTTTTTCTGGAACTCTCTTGCTTTTTCAATGATCCAACAAATGTTGGCAATTTGATCTCTGGTTACTCTACCTTTTCTACATCCAGCTTGAACATCTAGAAGTTCATGTACTGTTGAAGCCTGGCTTGCAGAATTTTGAGCATCACTTTGCTAGCATGTGAGATGAGTGTAATTGTGCGGTAGTTTGCGCATTCTTCGACATTGCTTTTCTTTGGCATTGGGATGAAAACTGACTTTTCCAGTCCTGTGGCCACTGCTGAGTTTTCCAAATGTGTGGGCGTATTGAGTGAAGCACTTTCACTGTATCATCTTTTAGGATATTAAATAGCTGAACTAGAGTTCCATCACCTCCACTAGCTTTATTCACAGTGATGCTTCCTAAGGCCCACTTGAGTTTGCATTCCAGGATGTCTGGTTCTAGGTGAGTGGTCACACCATCATGGTTATCTGGGTCTGAAGATCTTTTTTGTACAGTTTTTCTGTATATTTTAGCCACCTCTTCTTAGTATCTTCTGCTTCTGTTAGGTCCAAATCATTTCTACCCTTTATTGTGCCCATCTTTCATATTCCCTTATCTCTAAATAGCCTTTAATATAAAAGTAAAATATCTTAAGGGAAAGAAGACAACTATCAAGCGATTTACAGAGAAATGGTCATAAATGGTAATAATAAAAATAATCCACATGAAAGAACTGTACAAAAAATAGAATAAAATAAACATTTTAATCATTATTGTGGACTGTATTGTTTCTCCCTGGCCAAAATTCATTTCTTGAAACCATAATCTCCAGTTAGACTGTATTTGGGGATAGGACATACAAAGAGGTAATTAAAGTTAAATAAAGTCATAAGGGTGGGACCCTATTTCAGGAGGAATAGTATCCTAAAATAAAAGGAAGTGATATCGCGGGGTGCATTCATACAGATGAAAGGCCATGTGAGGACATGGTGAGAAGGTGGCCAAAAAGAGAAGCCACATAAGAAACTAGATGTGCTGATCTTGATCTCGGACTTGTAGCCTTCAAAAGTGTGAGAAAAGAAATTTATGTTATCTAAATTACCCAATCTGTGTTATTTTATTATTGAAGCTGTAGAAGATAAATGCAGCTACACACGAATACTGTTACACATTTCTGATGGTATGGATAAATAGTGATAGACTTCTTATTGAAATACTGTGACTAAAACATTGCTGAAGTGTGATGGAGATGGGATAAAGCAATGGAAATAATGCAGACAAAATACAGGATGAAGCACCATTTTGCCTGTGTCAGCTTTGGTTCTTCTGGAGAATTAAAACATAAAACCTACCCTGAGAATGTTTTTATTACAAGCTGACATTCATAGATATGTTACCACAAATATACTTTGGACCTGATTTGATTTAGCGCTTGCACATGAGAGAAACAAGCTTAGACCTTGTCTGAATGAATTCTGTTTAAACACAGACATGATCTATTTATTTATTTTTAATTTATTTATTTTAATTGGAGGATAATTACTTCACAATATTGTGGTGGTTTTGCTATGCATTGACATGAATCAACCATGGGTGTACATGTGTCCCCATCCTGAACCCACCCCCACCTCCCTCCCCATCCCATCCCTCTGGGTCTTCCCAGTGCACCAGCCCTGAGCACTTGTATCATGCATCCAACCAGGACAGGCGATCTGTTTCACCCTTGATAATATACATGTTTCATGTATACATGTCATCCCACCCTCGCCCTCTCCCACAGAGTCCAAAAGTCTGTTCTTTACATCTGTGTCTCTTTTGCTGTCTCGCATATAGGGTCATCGTTACCATCTTTCTAAATTCCATATATATGTGTGAGTATATTGTATTGGTGTTTTTCTTTCTGACTTACTTCACTCTGTATAATAGGTTCCAGTTTCATCCACCTCATTAGAACTGATTCAAATGTATTCTTTTTAATGGTTGAGTAATATTCCATTGTGTATATGTACCAGAGCTTCCTTATCCATTCGTCTGCTGATGGGCATCTAGGTTGCTTCCATGTCCTGGCTATTATAAACAGTGCTGTGATGAATACTGGGATACACGTGTCTCTTTCAATTCTGGTTTCCTCAGTGTAAACACAGACATGATTTAAAGAAACAAGAGACAATATTTTAAATAGTTCAAAACTTGCAAATATAAAATTGAAATTGTGCATCAAAAATAATCAACTACAAATTTCGATTCACAAAAATTACAGATTGAAATTTTATAGTATATAGCATTGAATAAAATGACTAAATATATAATATCAATACTATAATTATAACAAAAGAATAACAAACTAAAATTATTCTACTTTGACTGGAAAAAAAGAACTTCTAGAATGAAAAAAAGAAAACTATCTTAAGGAATATCTAAAACTGAAAAAACCCACTTCAAGGGTTAGAAGCTCAATAAATGCTAATTTCTGCAGAGAATATTAAAGGCCAAAAATCTATTTAGAGCAACCAGAAAAACAAAGAGAAACTCACACTTAATGTTAACATGATATAAAATACCAGCTGCCACTATGGAACTCAGAAAAGAATAGCATAATCTCTTAACTCAACACAGAAAAATATATTAATTTAAAACTCCATAAGGAAGGAGACTATATTTCAAGATTAAGTGTGAAAAAAATACATTTTTAGAAAAATAAAAATCCAAGTTTGACAGTATCTTAGCTACAATAAGCATAGTTTAAAAGATTAATCTCATGTGAAAGGAATATGTTCTCAATGAAATATCTTCAGAGCAAGAAGAAATGAAACCTAAAGAATGTTCTAAATATGTGTTTAAAGATAATAAACAAAAAATAAATTATTAAATGACATATTAGAAAAATTATAGAGTCAATATGCATAGAAATCTCATATAAGACAGGAAGGGAATAATTGGATTTTACATATTTTAAAAACCAACTCTTCAGGGAAAAAATAAAGATGGTGATTAACTTTAGTATTTTATGAGCCATAAATTATTGTTAAAATGAAATTAAGTTTATAATTTACAAATTAACAGACTAAAAATTATGAGACTGTGCAATGAAAAGGAATAAAGAAAAATCAATTGTAGTACTAGAACAAAGGTTCCTATAGTCAAAGCTATGGTTTCTCCAGTAGTCATGTACAGACATGAGAACCGGATCGTACAGAAGGCTGAGTGGCGAAAAACATGCTTTAGAATGATGTTGTTGGAGAAGACTTCTGAGAGTCCCTTGGCAAGGAGATCCAACCAGTTCGTCCTAAAGGAAATCAGTCCCGAATATTCATTGGAAAGACTGATGCTGAAGTTGGAACTCTGATACTTTGGCCACCTGATTTGAAGAGACTCATTGGAAGAGACTCTGAGGCTGGGAAAGATTGAGGGCAAAATGAGAAGGGGGGGACAGAGGAAGAGATGGTTAGATGGCATCATCGGCTCAATGGACATGGGTTTTAGAAAACTCAGGATGATCGTGAAGAACAGGGAAGCAGGGTGTGCTGCAGTTCATGGGATCACAGAGAGTTGGGCAAGACTGACTGAACAGCAGTAACCAGTAGAACAAGATGCTGTTCATTTGCCTTGCAACATATTTTAAGCATGTTAAATGTAAAAATGTAAATTTGTATGACAGTTAAAAAGGCAAATCAAGTCAAATGCTAATTATAGCAAAAAATATAAAAGAACCCCAAAAATTATGAGTAAAAATATGGGAAATTTTATACTATAAAATTATTAATCACTTAATGACAATATAGTTATAGCTGTGTTTATTACTTCATTAATAAAAATGAAAAGTAGACAACAAAACTTCACTAACAGATAAAGAGGGTCTTAGCTTTTTAATGATAAGAGGAAATTACAATTCTAAACTTTTCTGCCCTTAGTATTATAACTTCAAATACAAAACTAAAGAAGGCAGAAGTAAGCATATCTATAATCAGAGATGATGATTTTCATAAACCTTTGTTAGAAAATAACAAATAATTTAAACAACAATTAGCATGTGTGATCTAACATATATTAACCACAATAAAGGATATACATTCTTTTTAAGAAGATATATAAAGCCAATGAAAATTGACATAGTTATATGGCAATTTTGTACAAATTCAAAACATTTTGATCAAATAGATTATATTCTCAGACACTAAGTGCATTTACTGAAGCAATCAGTAACAAAGTGCAAATTCCGTTTTCTCCATATGTGTAGAAAATTCAAAGCATACTTAAATAAAAAAGATAACCTAGGGACATCTGAAAATTCTTCAGTTCAGTTCAGTGCAGTCGCTCAGTCGTGTCTGACTGTTTGGAGCCCCATGCATGGATGGCAGCATGCCAGGCTTCCCTGTCCATCACCAACTCCGGGAGCTTGCTCAAACTCATGTCCATCCAGCCGGTAATGCCACTCAACCACTTCATCCTCTCTTCTAAAAATTCTTAGAAATGAATAATATTGAAAATATATTTTTTAATTTTAAAGGATTTTGTCATGTCAGAACTTTTACTGGGATAAAACAAAGATTGTAAATCAATGCAGGAAAAATTGACTTTAAATAATTGATGAAAAAACGAATCAAAAAAAAGTACAAAAATAGATGAACATTATTACAAATTTTACAAGAGCAATGCTACAAGGACAGAAAAAACAGAGATAATGTAAAAACTTTGTGCAAAAAAATTAAAAGTAAAAACTTGGGAGAAATGAACACAATTTATAGAAAAATATCAAAGATAAAAACAGTTCAATAATACATTGAAATGTTTAAAATAGTTTTCTGAAAACTATTTGCAGAAAAAATGCAAGAAGAACAGATATTTTCATGTCCCTTAGAATATATTTTTATATATTCTACAAAAGAGTCAAGGAGGAGATATCAAATTTAACCAAAGTATTTTTAAAAATTTTTAATTATGGTAAAATATACATAACATAGTAGTTGCTATCTTACCAGATTAGTACCACCAAGAACATTCACATTGCTCTGCAAACTATTGCTAGAACACATTCCCTTTCGCAGAAATTAAACTTCACACCAAGTGAACAAGAGTTACCCCTTCCCTTCGGCTCTGGCTACTGACATTCTACTTTATGTCTCTATGAATTTGACTATTCTAGATGCCTTATATAAAGGGAATCATGTAGTTTTTGTCTTTTTGCATTTGGCTTATTTCACTCAGCACAATGTCCTCAGGTTTCAGCCATGTTGTAGCATATGTCAGGATGTATAAAGGTTATAAAATTTTACATTCCCACCAGCAGTAATGAGAATTCCAGTGCTTCACACCTTTGCCAACATGATGTGTGGTCATTTTATTCTTTAACTTTAGCTATTCTAATATGTGTGTAATGATATTTCCTAATAATTTTAATTTTCTACTTATTAATGTGATTGTGAACCTTTTCATTTTCTTATTAGTTAATTGAATATTTGTCATGAATCATCTTTTCAAATATTTTGTCATTTGAGAGAATATTAGGTTGTTCATATTTTACTTTTTCTAAGAATTATTTAAATCTACTGGCTATAAGTTGTTTTCCTGATATATGTGTTGTCAATATTGTCTCCCAATATGTTGCTTATGTGCTTTTTTTCTTAATGGTCTTTCAAAGAGCAACACTTCGATTTTGATGAAGCACAGTTTATTAAGTCAAAAAAAGGTAAAAGTGTCAACGTGTTAATCAACTCCAAAATACTATAGACTTAACACAGGAAAAGTTTATTTTATTTTACTCACATTACATAATTAGTTTGGATTGACTGGGGAATTTACTCAGTGCAGTTAGTCAGAGATTTAGACTAAAGGAGTTTCACCTTGACATTTTCAACCTTTATCCTATCAGCACAGGAAGTGAGGATGGTCAATGTACTGGCTCTTTGTAAACTTTCTCTGATATAATACAAGTTTTCTCTTCATGTGAGTCTTTGCTCAAAGCAGGTCACATAGCCATACTTAATTTCAAAGCGTGTGGAAAATTTTGGTATGTCTATGTTACATAGTATGGATATCAAATATTATATAACATATAAGAAAATGGTATCACTGATCTCCATTTACAATGCTACAAATTGTACCTTAAACTTTCCAACAGTATGAACTTGATCTAAAGTCTATAACTATTTGGAACATCACTTATTACTCTAGAATAAGAGCTCTGCTCTCTCTCTCTCACACACATACACACACACACACATACAAACAAATATATGTTAAATCAATAAAAAGAAGACAAATAGCACAGCAAGAAAAATAGGCAAAGATGACATTGAACAAGAGGAAATGTCAATGACCTATCAACAAGTGAGAACACACTCATTTCTTTTCAGTAATGCATAGCAAAGCTACGATGTGACATCACCCACACTTCACAGATGGACACAAATTTTAAACAGAATTATTAGAGGTGTTCAAGGAAAAGGAGCAATGGACATGGTGGCAGTGTAAACTGATAGTACCATTTTGAGTAAGTGAAAAATCTATGTCATAACAACTTTATTCTCAAATACATATGCTAGAAAAACTATAGCATGTAAGAATCAGGAGACACACAAAGGCCTATTTACAGCAACAATGTTTACTATATCACGATTTAGAAACTACTCAAATGTATACCTACAGAATAAAAGCTAAATAAATATGGTATTTTCATACAATTGAATGCAATATTGCAGCAGAAAAGAATGGCTTTAGTGAGTAGTATTAATGCGAATCATTTTTAAAAATATAACTGTGAGTAGAAAATGTAGTCTAAAATAAGGCATATAGTGTTATTTCATTTACATATACATTTCAAAAAAACAAATAAAGCTAAATATCTTGTCATTTATGGATATGTAATAAAAACATCATTCTTAAAAACAAGAAATTGCATAAAATTCAGGATAGTGGTTACACATTCAGTGGATGTTAGAATAATGATATGAGGAGGTATGAGTCTTAAACAGATTGGTAACATACTATTTCTTAACCTGGATAGTGTTGATTTGGATTTGTTTTGTTGTATTTTTAATTTTACTTTCAGGCTGCATACACTTCTTTGTACCTATGAAATATTTAACAATAGTTTTAAAGAAAGAAAAGTAAACAAACATGCATGTGCCTTAAATCTTTCAACAATATAGACTTAATTTCTGGATTGCAAATATTTGGAACATGTCCTTCACTCTGAAAGAAGGGCTCTGGCATGATGCAGAAAAAGGAATGCTACATTGGAAATCAGGAGACGTGAGGTCTGGAATGGTCAGAGTCTCTGAAGCAAACTTGTTATGTGACTGTAAGCAAATGGTTTCTTACTGTTTTCCTTGTTTGTGAAATGAAACAAATCAAACATGTTGATTTTTAAGGGCATTTTTGCTATAATATCACACAACCAGAAGTGTTTTCATGAAGGCAATGGAGACAGAGGGCTTTAAGTATCAGAAAAAGCATAGGCTTCCCTTTCTCTATTTGCTAAAGCTTGCATAGTTTGTATGTCACAATAATATTTCACATTTCAAATAATGCCCGTGAAGAGGAAGCATTTTTGACCCCCATAAAGGGTTGTATATTGATATAAACAGGACTATAAACTCAGTGTCACAACTGGGCCTCCTATTCAGATTGCTCACTGCTATTCTGTGTTTTTCAGCTACAGAAAGCTGTTATAGTTCTTCATCTGTGCACCTCTAAGAAAAATCCTAGTTTAGAAGGAAAATGACTTAATAAGGTGACTGGGAAAAGGGATGGACAGAAAAATAAATAAATCAAAAGTTTATCATATTCTAGGCATTATGCTAGGAATTGACTGAGGTTATCCCATTTAATCTATATAACAAATGTTAAGGGTAGTTATTTTTATCATTTATATTCCATGAAAGTGAAAGTGAAGTGAAAGTGGCTCAGTCGTGTCCGACTCATTGTGACCCCATGGACTTTACAGTCCATGGAATCCTCTAGGCCAGAATACTGGAGTGGGTAGCCTTCTCCAGGGGATCTTCCCAACCCAGGGATTGAACCCATGTATCCTGCATTGCAGGTGAATTCTTTACCAGCTGAGCCACAAGGGAAGCCCAAGAATACTGGAGTGGGTAGCCTAACCCTTCCCAAGTGGATCTTCCTGACCCAGGAACTGAACCGATGTCTCCTGCATTGCAGGCTGATTTTTTTTTACCAACAGAGCTATTAGGGAAGCCCAGATGGAAGAATTGAGGATTTGAGAGGTGATTGCCTTTGAATTTGATACTGACAGTTTGCATAACAAAAATCCCCTAGCTTAATTCAGATATCACACCCAGTTAACTCACTGAACTAATTTTACACCTCACTCCTTGAGACTGAATTGATCAAAAATTTAAAATGATTTAAATGAACAGATGATAATCCATAGAACATGATTAAGTGCAATAAGGCTATTTGAAGTTTTAATCATGAGGAATACATCTCTCCTTAATAATTACTTTTTAGTAAACCTAGCAGTTATGGGGTCCCACAGTGTTTACATGCTGGTCCCCCTACACCCATTCTCCTGTGAAACTACTTGTTTGACAGATAATTTATGGCAAAATAGCCTTAGTCTGATTAGACCAAGCACTGTGGAAACTGATGCTTTAAGAAGTTTAGTAATTCACTGATCACACACAGCCCCAGAATGACTGACATAAAACCAAGAACATTTGATCCGAATTCAGAGGAGCCTGTGGAAGGAGCTTGGAAATTCTGACCAGAAGAACATGACTTTTAGTATCAGTGTCTCTCTTTCCTTTTCCACTTTGAACAAGGTATCTAACAACCCTTCACAGTTGTTGTTTCTGAAAAGTTAACATTGTAATACTGACCTCCTAAGATTGCTATGGAAAATTCTGAAAGAGATGGGAATACCAGACCACCTGACCTGCCTCTAGAGAAACCTGTATGCAGGTCAGGAAGCAACAGTTAGAACTGGACATGGAACAGCAGACTGGTTCCAAATAGGAAAAGGAGTACATCAAGGCTGTATATTGTCACCCTGCTTATTTAACTTATATGCAGAGTACATCATATGAAACGCTGGGCTGGAAGAAGCACAAGCTGGAATCAAGATTGCCGGGAGAAATATCAATAACCTCAGATATGCAGATGACACCACCCTTATGGCAGAAAGTGAAGAGGAACGCCTCTTGATGAAAGTGAAAGAGGAGAGTAAAAAAATGTTGGCTTAAAGCTGAACATTCAGAAAACTAAGATCATGGCATCTGGTCCCATCACTTCATGGGAAATAGATGGGGAAACAGTGGAAACAGTGTCAGACTTTATTTTGGGGGGCTCCAAAATCACTGCAGATGCTGACTGCAGCCATGAAATTAAAAGACGCTTACTCCTTGGAAGGAAAGTTATGACCAACATAGATAGCATATTAAAAAGTAGAGACATTACTTTGCCCACAAAGTTCTCTCTAGTGAAGGCTATGGTTTTTCTAGTAGTTATGTATGGATGTGAGAGTTGGACTGTGAAGAAAGCTGAGTGCCAAAAAATTGATGCTTTTGAACTGTAGTATTGTAGAAGACTCTTGAGAGCCCCTTGGACTGCAAGGAGATCCAACCAGTCCACCCCAAAGGAGATCAGTCCTGGGTGTTCACTGGAAGGACTGATGCTGAAGCTGAAACTCCAATACTTTGGCCAACTCATGCGAAGAGTTGACTCACTGGAAAAGATCCTGATGCTGGGAAGGATTGGGGGCAGCAGGAGAAGGGGACAACAGAGGATGAGATGGCTGGATGGCATCACCGACTTGATGGACATGAGTTTGGGTGTACTCCGGGAGTTGGTGATGGACAGGGAGGCCTGGCGTGCTGCGATTCATGGGGTCACAAATAGTTGGACACGACTGAGCGACTGAACTGAACTGAACTGAACTGAAGATTGCTTTGAAGATTGATGCTAGCATATTGCTTTGCACTAGGTGTTTAATAATTTTATTGCTTATCTAAGTTAAATTGCATGACCTTCTGGTCCTCATCAAATTAATAATCAAAATAATTAATTATGCAGCCTATAGTAAACTTTCAAACACTTTTATAAACCTTTGCATGAAGCAGGTAAGATATGTGTATCTATCTTACTAGTTAAGTAATTCAAGGCTGGTAGATGATAAGGGTCATCTATAACCTATTACATGGATATCAGCAATGCTATGTCCTCAACTGCGAGTTTCTCAATGGTGGGATAATTTTTTTATATTCAAAACTATGTCAATAGTATATTACATAATACAGGGCATGAAATTTTATTCCTGCAAAGCCTCCTTTATGGCTATGGACACATTTAATTAACTTTCTAGACTTCAGTTTTCTTTTCAGTAAAAAAGGAA
Source organism: Odocoileus virginianus (assembly GCF_023699985.2). NCBI lineage: Eukaryota > Metazoa > Chordata > Mammalia > Artiodactyla > Cervidae > Odocoileus > Odocoileus virginianus. Next base: position 63,959,563 of record NC_069686.1, on the reverse strand, counting down.
TAATAACACAAATTCCCTGATATGATATAAAAATAAACAATGTATAACATTAAGAATAGTGAGCAGATAGAAAATCTAAAGCAAACAGAAGCTGTGGTACAAATAAGAAGAAACAGTTAAGTAATGTCAGATCATTCTTAAGTTTATAAAGCTTAGACTCAAATATTCTACCATGGAAATTAAATTAGATTTTGGCATTTCTTTGGAAATTTCAGCATGAACTACCAAGACAAGAAAATGTTTGGAGCTAACTTTCTATCAGAACTATAGCGTAGGAGAAAAACTACCTGATTTGAATTATCTAATATATTTGAAGATACTTACACTGATATAGGAACTTTACAAGTGTATGATAACACTGTATGGGATTTGTTACACATAGAAACAAGAAAAAACTTACTACTAAATGAAATTCTGTATCAATCTCATAATTTCCTCAATTACATCCTTCGACCACTAGTTGGGCTTTGAGAGGCAAGGAGAGAATCGGAATAATTTTTTTTTCTGAGTTTTACATGATTATTATTATCTCTGTGCCTATAGTCCGCTTGTTTAATGATATGAAAATTGCTGGGATGATAAATAATTTGTATGGAGCTGAGTTAGAATTTATCTTAACTATGCTTAAAACCTTTATTTATAAAATATATATTTTACATAAAATTACAGGAGAAATTCTTAATGTAATTCAGAAGTCAGGTTATCTTAAAGTTTCACAGTAAGCATTTATAAATGACTTGTAAATAAACTCCAATTTGATGATGTTCCGTGACTTTATTTATGAATATAAACAGAGTAGGGCCATAATTTAAATCTTTAAATAATCTATGTTAGACAATATAATGTGCAAGATGATGTCATTAGATGCATACCATATTCACAACACCACCTTTAAAGTTCCCTGATTTGACGAACTATGTAGTTTGATCAGCAAGAGGTAAGTTTCACTTTCCAATTTTTTTGCCTAGCTCATCTACATAATTTTTAAGGTAAAATCAACATAAGTAAGCATTTTATGGTATGCAATTCAGTGCCATCAAGTACATTCACAATGTGGTACAATTGCCACCTGCTTCTAGTTCTAAAACATTGTCATCACAAGAAGACTTCATAAACGCTAAGCTATTGCTCCTAATTGCACCCTCTCCCCAGCCCTGGGCAACCAGTAGTTACCTATCTGTCTCTATGAGTTTATCTTTATAGGTATTTCCATGTAACTGGAATCATACATTCTGCATATGGCATCTTTCACTTAGCATGATGTTTTTTAATTTATCCGTGCTGTAACTTATATTAGTACTTCATTTTTACAAGTGGATAATATTTTATTGTATGCACATACCACAATTTGTTTATCCTTTTCCCTTTTGATCTAAACTTAGGAAATTCCCAGATTTTGGCTCTTGATAATAATGCTAGTGGACTTCCTATGTGGCTCAGTTGTAGAGACACTGCCTGCCAATGAAGGAGATACCAGTTTGATCCCTGGGTTGGGAAGATGCCCCAAAGAAGGAAATGGCAGCCCACCCCAGTTTTCTTGCCCAAGGAATCCCATAGTCAGAGGAGTCTGGTGGGCTGCAGTCTATGTGGTCTCAAAAGAGCTGGACACAACATAGGGACCAAAAGAAGAGAGAAAAGAAAAGACAATATTGCTACTATGAATAATTGTGTATAGGTGTTAGTTTGAGAACTTATTTTTACTTCTTTTGCATATATATCTGGGAGCAGAATTACTGGGTCAGGTCCAATTCTATGTATAATTTTTTTTATTCTTATTTACTTTTTGATTGATTTCTATTTGAGTATCAGTGCGTTATAATACTGCAAGTAAATATCCACTGTTTTTTGGATTCCCTTCCCACTTAGCTCACCACTGAGCGGAGTTCTCTGTGCTTTTCAGTAGGAACTCATTAGTTATCTGTTTTATACATAGCAGTGTATATATGTCAATCCCAGCCTCTCAATTCATCCTAACTCTCCTCTTGGCAAGTGTATGTTTGTTCTCTACTTCTGTGACTCTATTTCTGCTTTGTAATTAAGTCTGTCTATACCATTTTCTGCATTCCTCATTTAAAGACCATGAGGACATTTATTTTTCTGTTTCTAACTTCACCCTGTGTGAATCTCTAGGTCCATCCATGTCTCTGTAAATGACACTATCTCAGTTCCTTTTATGGCTGAGTAGTATTCCATTGTATGCATGTACTATATCTTTTTTATCCTTTTGTCTGTCACAGTTAGGTTGCTTCCACATCCTGACTGTTGTAAATAGTACTGCAATGAACACCAGAGAGCCGGAATCCTTTAGCATTCTGGCTTTCTCAAGATACAGGCCTTAGGAGTGGAATTGCTGGATCATATGGTTGCATAATCTTTAAAAAAAATAGCCTTTATTTTCTATAGCAGTTTTAGTTTCATGGCAAAACTGAGGAAACAGCACAAAGAATTCCTGTATACGGATTCCCCCACCCACCCCACTCCCATACACAACTCCCCTCGTTATCAACATCCTACACCAGAGTGGTATATTTGTGCAATTGATAAACCTACACTGTCACATCATTATTAGCCCAAGTTTGTAGCTTACATTAGAGTCCACTCTTGGTATTGCACATCTATGGTTTTGACAAATGCATGCGTCGTGTGTCTGTGTCTATAATCATACTACCATGCAGAATAGTTTCACTGACCTAAAAGTCCTCTGGGCTCTGCCTGTTTATCTCTCTTCCTGCTCCACGTTCAGGAACAACCAAGTAGTTTTCCAGGATTTGAATTATTTTGAAACTTTACCATAATGTATAATGCAAAAAGTTTTATAATTTTAGCTTTTTTTTATTAGGTTCTTGATTGATTTTAAGTTTTTATATGATGTGAAATGGTGTCTGACTTCATCATTTTTCATCTGGTTGTCTTCGCACCATTAGTATAAGAGACTATTCTTTCTCCATCAAATGTGTTTGACACCCTTGTCAAAAATCAATTAATCATAGTATCAAGTTTTTTTTCAATATAGTTTTGATTATTCACCATTGAGTATGTTGTTAGCTGTGAGATTTTGTAAATTTCCTTAATTATCTTGCTTTATGAGACTTTTCACTGTAAATGAATATTAAGTTTATCTATTTAAAAAAATATTTTCAAAGAGACAGCTTAGCTTTACCAACCTTTTCTTCTGTCATTTTAGTCTCTTATTTTATTTCAGCCTTTTTTTGTTATTTCTTTCATTTTACTAACTTTGGGCTTAATTTAGTCTTCTCTTGAATTCCTTGAGGGGTAAAGTTAAGTTGTTTGAGATCTTTCTTGTTCTTTAATGTAGGCATTTATTACTATAAATTTACTCTTGAAACTGATTTTGCTGCATCCCATAAGTTTTGGTATGTTGTAGTCATCACCAGTTCAATGGCCATGAACTTAGGTAAATTCCAGGAGATGAGGGACAGGGAAGCTTGGCATGCTGTAGGCCACAGGGTCGCAAAGAGTTGGACATGACAACTGAACAGCGACAACAATATTTCCATTTTCATTCATCTCAAAATATTTTTTTATTTCTATTTTGATTTCCTTTTTATATTATTAATTCTTGAGTGGCATGGTGTTTAATTTTGACATATTGAGAGATTTTCCAACTTTTCCTTTTTTAATTGATTGTCATGTTTCAGGAAAGATTTGTATGATTCAAAGCTCCTTAAGTTGATCGACTTGGTTTGTATACTAACATAGCATCAATCCTGGGAAGTCTTCCAGATGCACTTGAAAAGAGAGCACACCCTACGGCCTTTCGGCAGAATATTCTATGCGTGTCCGTTAAGCCCATCTGGTTAGCGCGGTGCTAAAGGTTGATGTTTCCTGTTTGGTTTTCTGTCTGGAGGGTTTATCCACAGATAAAAGTGGAGTGCTAAAGTTCTCTACTATTATTTTATTGTTATCTTTTTCTATCCTAGGTCTATTAATTTGTGTTTTATATATTTAAGAACTTCTATGTTGAATGTATAAAAATTTATACGTTATGTCTTATTATTGAATTGATCCTAATAGTATTACAGAATAACCTTCTTTGTTATTTCAGCTTTTTTTCTTTAAGTTTATTTCATCTAATCACTGGAGAAGGAAATGGCAAGCCACTCCAGTATTTTTGCCTGGAAAACCACAGGCACAGAGGAGCCTGGCGAGCCACAGTCCATGGGGTTGCAGACTCAGCCACGACTGAAGCAACTTAGCACACGTTCCACCTGATATGAGTATAGCACCCAGGCTTCCCTTTGGTTTCTGTTTGTATGCAATATTTATTTTCATCACTTCACTTTGAGTCTGTGTCCTTATATCTGAGCTGAGGCTCTTACAGGTAGCATGTATTTTTATCCATTCAGTCACTCTATGTCTATGAATAATTTAGTTCATTTACATTTAAATTAATTATTGATAGATATGTATTTATTGCCATTGCATTCGTTTTTTCCAGCTATGTTATAATTTCTCTGTTCTCTCTTATTCTCTTGCTCTCCTACTTTGTGATTTAGTGACTTTCTCTAGTAGTATACTTAGATTCTATCTTTTTTTGTCTTTTGTGTAACTATCACAGGTTTTTGATTTGCAGTTACTGTAAGGCTTGAGTAAAACAACATATGTTTATAGCAGTCTATTTTAAGTTGATAACTTAATTTCAAACGCATTCTATAGCTCTACACATTTTTTTCCCCACCACATTTTATAATTTTGATTTAACAGTTTACATAATTTTATCTTAGGTACCCACCAAAATATTTTAGTTACAGTTATTTTTATTACTTTTGCCTTTTAACCTTTATACTAGCTTTTAGAGTGATTAACCCACCACCTTTACAGCTATGATATAGCTGAGTTGAAGATCCCCTGCAGTAGGAAATGGCAACCCACTCCAGTATTCTTGCCTGGAAAATTCCATGGACAGAGGATCCTGGCAGACTACAGTCCATGGGACTGCAAAAAGTCAGACACAACTGAGTGACTAAGTATGCACGTGTGCATGCACTATACAGTTACCTTTCCCAGACGGATTTTTACTTTCATATGTTTTCCTTTTACTAACTAGCATCCTCTCATTTCACCTTAAGAAATCTCATTTAACACTGATGATGAACTCCTTTAGCTTTTTCATGTCTTGCAAACTTTTTAAAATTTTTTCTTCAAGTCTGAAGGGCAATTTTTCTGGGTTGAGTATTTTTGGGTGGCAGTGTTCTGTTTTGTTTTTTTCTCCCCTCAGTACTTTGAATATATCATGCTACCCCTTTTCTAGTCTGCAAAGTTTCTGCTGAAAAACTTTGATAGCCTTATGGAGGTTCTTTTGTTTGTAACAAATTGCTTTTCTCTTGCTCCTTTTAAGATTCCCTCCTTGTCTTTAACTTTAGACATTTTAATTATAATATGTCTTAGTGTAGGAGTCTTTGAGTTTGTCTTATTTAAAACTCTCTGGGAATCCTGGATGTGGATGTATGTTTTGTTTCTAAGGATAGGAACATTTTTAGCCATTATTTCTTTTTTTTTTTTTTTCCATTTATTTTTATTAGTTGGAAGCTAATTACTTTACAACATTGCAGTGGTTTTTGTCATACATTGAAATGAATTAGCCATGAATTTACATGTTTCTACCCCCTTTTTTTCCTCTCTTCACTTTCTGAAAACTCTATAATGTGAGTTTTAGTCTGCTTGATATTGTCCTGTGAGTCCCCTAAGCTATCCTCAATATTTTCTTTTCTTTTTGCTGCTCTAATTGCATGAGTTCCACTGCTATGTCCTTGAGTTGGCAGAATCTTGCTTTCTCTTCATCTAGTTTGAATCCCTCTTTTGTATTTTTCAGTTTGGTTATTCTGTTCTCAGTCCTGTGATTTCTATTTGGTCCATCCTTATATTCCTTTCTCTTTGTTAAAATTTTCACTCTGTTCTTTCATTGTTCTCCTGAACTCAGCAGAATTATTTGAAGTCTTTATCAGGTAAAGTACTTATTTTCATTTCATTAACTTTCTTCTTAGGTTTTATCTTATTTTTTGTTTGAAAATAGTCCTTTTTTCTTCCCTTTCCTTCACCCTCTGTGTTGGTTTGTATGTATTAGATAAAGTAGCCGCTTCTCCCGGTCTTGCAGCATGAACTCATAGAGATGAGCCTCGTCATCTAACTAGGTCCTAGCTCTTGATGGCCTTCCAGACCTTTGTGACGGTCTCGTTAGTCTGTTTTACTTGAAGCAATCCCAGATAGTTGATTGTGTGCACATACCTGTCAGTGTCCCAAGGGGGAGGATCTCAGCCAGCACCTAGATCCAGGTTAAATGGAGGCCAGGCGGCCAGGCAGTATCACTTGATATACACAGATATACCTCTTTCGGGGAAGACGGGGGGTGTGCATTTCCATCTGCGTCCCGTACACTGAGCCATAACGTCCCTGCAGGTTCAGAACATGTCTTTCGTTGCTATAAGGAATGTGCCTTCTGAATAGCAGCCACAAGAGCACTGCTAATTTAGGTTTCTCCAAACAGAACTCTTAGCTTGGCAGTTTTTGAACAATCTAAGTTGTAAACATAAACTGCGGGTTGATATTTTAATTCTTGGGCACATTTTAGCCCTGGTTCCTTGTCAAAATGCTATTTCCCATGTTGCTCATTTTTATCGGGGAATATATTGGGCTCGGTATTTTGATGAAACATAACTCTTGAATTTCCCCATTTTATGTAAGAGGATTTCATTAGACGTTCCACCTGATGTAGGATCTGGTCTTTTTCATCTGTTACCTTTGTCCCTATGAGTCTATGAAGAACAAAACTCAAGTCCACCCGGTAACTCTATGCCTTGAATTGAAGGCCAACTGTTGAATTCAGCTTATTCTGGATTTCTCTCTTTCTTTGTTTCTTGCTCTGAACACTTCTTACTTGATCATCAAATCACCTGTATTTTAAGATTTTTAAAATTTAATTTTTCCATGTACTTTGAAGCTATTTTTAGAAGGGGACTCTTACTTTTCTAGAAAAAAATGTATTACACTTAAAAATAATTTTTTTCTTATTAATTCTCAGAAAAATCATGTATTGTAGGACAATGGTGTTAGTTATTAATAGTTCTATTTTCAAATCAGGAAACTTAAACTCATAGAGTTTAAGTAATACCATTGCAATTTGTTTAGTAAGTATGGAACTATAATTGGAACACAAATCTGTTTGATAGAAAAGCCTTTGTTCTTTGCAACACTAATCTAGGTTTGGATATTGTCTAAGTTAATTTACTGTATAGTTTGCAAACTTTTTTACCTATATTATTGGGACAATATTGGGCAAAGTTGTTTAGTACTTAAAAGAGATAATATATCCCTGACTATATGCCCTAATATAGTGAATGATTCACCAGAGAAGTGTCACTGAATAGTTTCTATAAATAATAGTTATAAAAGTGTATTATACATGTATAACATCTGTCTGTATATTCGTTTGGAATTTAACTGATAATTGTGCCATTGGTTGACAAGTGTTTGTTGAATTCATGCATGAAAATAGAAATGATGAACGACTTAGCCTACAAAATGACTTACAATAGTCGCTATCTCTATTAAACATAGCAGCCATTGTCCTGCCTTCACTATCTCCATGTTCGTCAGGCATTTCGAAAATCCATTTTAACCCAGAGACACAGTGTTGAATGCTTGTATTCCTAAAAGAGGTTAAAACTATTTTCAAGCATTTGTGTTGTACTCAGAAAAAGTCTTGGTCCAGTGGTCTGAGCAATCAAACATTGATGGTGGAAGTCTGATCTTGACATTGGCTCCCAGTGCTGCAGCAAGCCAGTCACTTAACCTTGGGTTTCAAGTTTCTCATCTGTAAAATTGGGATAAAAACACTTACCTGTCCCTCTGGAAAATGTGAAGATTTCTGAAAGTAAATGCATTAGAAAGTGTTTTGAATGTGAATATGACACCTGAAATAGCAAGGGTAAATCCTTTCTTTTCCTGTCTATTCCCACTGGCACTCCCTTTCTCAGTTGGGGAATGAAGTTTTATAGAATGTGTGGTATTCAAAGGCCGAAAAGCAGGTCTCTCAAGAAAATCTCACTGTTAATCACATTGGCAGTCCACTGTCAATTAAGCAGAAAGTTGAAGTGAATGTTTTGGATGAAAGAGACCTACCCTCTTTATGCAGGGTTTCCTGAGATTAGCCTGCTAGAGTTATCCTAATAATATTTAATTTTAGCAGAATGTTCAGAACTTTCCCCTAGAAATATGTTTGACCTGGAAAAAATATCAGGGCATTTTGGAAGTTTGAAAAACTACCCTCATAATAAACCTCCTGAAATGGAAGTTTATCTCCAAAGTCTTTTGTGGGGAAAAAGTAAAATCAAACAACCTGGGTTTGTGTGGCTCAATCTGCTTAGGGCCATTTGCCATTGCTTAAAACAAGTCCTATGGCCATGGCCTCTCTCTTACATGCTGGGTGATGACAATTGTTCTGAGTGTCTGAGTTTGATCTGGATCGTGAGGCCACTCTGAATAGTTCTCCCGTGAACCCATCCACAAGGAGCAGATTGCAGTAGAAGCCCCAGAAATGTAAGCTTTTATTCAGTTCACTGGTAGTTGGTTTCTCCTCCCATCTGCTACCTGTCCTTTCACTACTTAGGGAAATCTAATTTTTGACATGCAATTATCAGCAGATGCCCAAGTTTGCAGCATTCAGCCCCACTGTGCTCACATATCGTTGTTGTCATGACCGTCTCTTTGTGTTTTTATAGGAAAGTTCAGTCTGAGTCCAGATTTTGGGTTTGGCTCTGCTTTGGCTTGTTTTGACATAAGTTGTCTCCCTTTACAATTTTATAATCGCCCTATGAGGTTTGTAGTCTTTTCAGAGATAAAGACCCTGAGTTCAGAGGGCTAAAGGAATTAGTCCAGGGTTCCACAGTTAATCACAGCTGAAATTGGGATTGGAATGAAGGTCACCTTTTACCAAGGTACATGTTCTTTGGATTATGCACTCGTTCTTTGAGTTTCAAGTCACCATCTGGCTTATCAGCAAGACTGGAGGCTGGCACACAATTAGAATTAGAGTGTAAACATTATTTATTCATTTGCCATTGAAGGCTATGTCGATGACTTAGACCTGATGAGAAAAAGCATTACGGTGGCAACAATTAAGGGAATTGGCATAGACTTTCTTTCCGTATGTTCCTACACATTTATTCCTCATTCTAATATAACTTGCAGAATTATTTTATAGATGTTAGTTTATAAGGAAATTTACAACTTGAGTGTCCCATGCTCCACTTTATTATAAAGGAGCCAGCCAAGTAATTTCATTCTAATTTCCATGTAAATTCCAAGTGTGCTGTACAACTTGGTATGCTTTTAAAAATATATATATTTGATTTTACATCGATTGCTACTTTGTGATACTCAGTGTTTCTACTGAGGTAAAATAATGTAATTGTGTTGTAAAACTGCCTTCCTGGGTGAAACCAAATCTTTTTTTTTTTTTCTATTCTACTATATAAAGTATATCATTACAGATATATGTATTTTTATATCTGTTTAATGGGGGGAAATCACCTATCAGTTGACTTATAAATGCGTCTTTGAAAAATGGATATTTTCATAAAAACTTATAAATAAGGTTTTGGGAGGAGGGTAGACTAATTCTGTCAATCTGATATGTTAAGGCATTCTGCACATCTTAGAACCAAACTCCTTGATTGTTGGAATTATTGTAGTATCCCATATCAGCACAGGAGCTCAGACAAATGGATGCAAATTTGAAGATAGCATCAGTCAGGAACAAAAGCAATCGCAACCTTAGCGGTGGAGCGGACACTGGGTCTAATTTTCTTTCACTCCAGCATTTTGTTTGAGTCTTCAAACAAATGACAAATATTATGTGTCAGAAGCTAACAATAGCAGTCATACAAAAATAAGAAACATTGAAGACATATTGCATTCATAAATGAGATATCTTGTAAACCCAGAGTCAACGAGTCGACTAAGGATGGTGGTAAATACACTATGATTGTCATCTGGGGATTTTCTCTTTCACATGGTTCTGCATGTGAATAGGAGCAGCTTCAAAACACATCTTCACTGAACCTAGTGTGATCACCAAACATTTATTTTCAGAATTGGAAGCAAGACCTACAAAAACCCTATCAGGCACCACAGCTCCGAGTTGATTTTTTTTCTGGTGACCTCCATCCAAGTAGTGAATGGATTCAATTTGTGTCAGCACCCACTTTATCACGGACACAAAAATGTGAACAGTAAAAATCCAGAGCCAGATTTCCAGTTACTATCAGCTCATATTTTGTCATTTGAGAAAGGTCATAAACAGGCTGTTTTCAGTTTTCATCCTGATTTAGGGAGGCATCCTCTTTCAGGGTTCTATGTGTCTGCATTAGACTTTCTGGAAGATCTATAAATATGTTTACTTTTAGGTTCTATGAAGGAAGGGAGACAGCGGTTGTGTCCATATAATCAAACTGACCAGGTGGCTATGCAAGATTGAATTATGTAAATAAGTCCTTTTGTTTGTGGTGTTTCATTTATTAAAATTGTTTAAGTTTTATTCAACATATATGTAAACAGAATTGGCCTGCTCTATAGCCATACTAGAACTTGAGACAAAGAGAGAGTGGAAATACTAGAAAGTATTTACAAATGAAATGGTAAAAGCTGAATACTGAAATGTATCAGGAGCTTTGCATAAGATACCATATGCAACTTCAATGCCACTCCCTCAAATTATTATTTTCATTTTACAGTACGGTAAGGATGATATAATCTGCTCAATTCACCAAAATATTGATAGATCCAGTATTCATAGAACAGTTGTTGATGCCAAGGACTGTAGCTATTACGCTGGATGGTGTGTCCTCCTGAAATAAGAGTAAAATCATGCATGCTCTGTGCTGTGCTTGGTCACATTCGACTCTGTGACCCCGTGGACTGTAGCCCGCCAGGCTCCTCTGTCCATGGGGATTCTCCAGGCAAGAACACTTGAGAGGGTTGCCACGCCCTCCTCCAGGGAGTCTTCCCAACCCAGGGACTGAACCCAGGTCTCCCGCATTGTGGGTGAATTCTTCACAGTCTGAGCACCAGAGGAGCCCAAGAACACTGGAGTGGGTAGCCTGTCTCTTCTCCGGGGGAATTTCCCAACCCAGGAATCTAACTGGGATCTCCTCCATTGCAGGTGGATTTTTTACCAGCTGAGCTACCAGGGAAGCCCCAAATCATATATATTTACCATTTATCTTTAAAATTAACAGATCATTTTGATCATGCTGACAATTCCTGAGTATTTATCAAGAGGGGAGCTATGAAACACCTATACCTTGGCATACATGCCAATAGACTATACACTTCTTGCTTGTAATTCAGAAATTGTTTCGAGACCAACACAGTTACTGTGTTGGGCACCAGAAGGAATAGTGACTCACATTTAATATTTGGACATAAAACCTGAAGGGGCTTGGAAAAAATCTATTTCATGTTGTACTATTTTTGGACTATTTAACTTAAACATTTAGTGAATTTATTATAAGATGTTCACTATAAAGATATTGTTAAATTACTAATGTAAAATATCACACAAGTCATATGTTTTAATACACTTTGAGACAGCAATTGTACATATTCTAGTAAGAATTTTGGATAAGTGGAGAGTAGCTTTTATTAACTGTATAAAGTTATAATTATTTCAAAACTTGTAAGTACTTTTCTTAACAACTGCAAAGATGTAGAATTCTTTCAGTGACAGCCAGCCTGGCAGCATGCAGATGAAGCCTTGGGAGCAGATGTGTTCACGCCAGTAGCTCAGTCGTGTCTGACTCTTTGTGACCCCATGGACTGTAGCCCACCAGGCTCCTCTGCCCATGCGATTTTCCAGGCAAGATTATTGCAGTGGGTTGCCAGTTCCTATTCCAGGGGATCTTCTTGACCCAGGGATAAAACCCAGGTCTCCTGTGTCTCCTGCATTGGCAGGAGGAGAGAGTCAAATTCTGGAACTGCTACCTACTAGCTTTGTGGCATTGGGTTATTTGAAAATCTCTTTGGTTAACAGATATGATCAGGAGATTTATTTGTAAAGAACCAATGCAATGTCCATCAATTAGACATTTTTATTTTAAAGAATAACATCCAGGCATGTAATCTGAAAAACAGTTTAATAGCATTTGTTAATCAAGAGCACTATAAATAAATCAAATATTTAAAATCATCTAGTAAAGCACATGGCCCATTGTAAAGTCTCAATAAACATTAATTTTGATTCTTTATGTCATTAATTCTTATGTATTTAAGCCAAGTCTGCTCAGTGGTAAAGAATCTGCCTGCCAGTGCAGAATATGCAGGTTTGACCGCTGGATGGGCAAGATCCGCTAGAGAAGGAAATGGCCATCCACACCGGTCTTCTTGCCTGGGGAATCCACAGACAGAGGAGCATGGAGGGCTACAGTCCATGGGGTCGCAAAGAGTCAGAACAACTTAGCGACTGAACGACAACACCATGTCACTGGTCAATATTTTGGGTATATATCTTTAATCAGCCTACAGTAAGTTGGGTATAGAATTAGCTCACATTGACAAAGAAATACTCTGTTTCCTTTACAGATGTTACTCTTCACAATAAAAGTGTCCAACTGAGGGACTTTGCATTGGTCCTTTACAAATAAATCTCTTGATCTTGTCTGTTTTCTAGGATTCAAAGTGAATTTGGATTTCTTTTAGCTCTTGTCATCACTCTCCATAATAACTGTTTTAACAAACAATAAGATCTCCTGAAACCCTGAACCATCAGATAAAAGATCAGACCTTTCACCAGACACCTAAGAACTTGGCTAAAAGACTGTTGCACATTTAAGTAACATTTTCCCCTTCCCCTTGCTATCTCAAAACCTTAAACATCTGCAGACTTCACAGATGTGTCATATAACCTTTTACTCATTTGTGCAAAAGACCTTCAAAATTAATGGCAGATTCTATACTCTTTATTATAATGACATTTTATTGTACAATTTATTCTCTTTTATTTTTGCTACTAGAGAAATTTTTAAAAATTCTACCCAAGTACTGATCATTATCTGAAAAAAAAAAGTCTTTGAATCTGCTTTTATTTATCTGAACTTAAGAGGCAAATCATACCACAAAAACAATTACTTGTAAGAAAACACAATTTAAAACAAGTATTAGCTCATTGTAACTGCAGGGGAGGAAACTACCAAATAAACATAATACTTCAACCAAAATTTCTTCAAGCAATAAGAATTTCTTGACAATAATGAAGAGTACAAGAAAGGCAAATGTTGGATACTTTATCCGTTATTTTCCTTTTTGAGTGAAAAACAGGAAGAGTGCCATAGAAAAGAGTTGCCTATAGCTAACATGTTGGTGATAATCCGAGCATTTCAGATCACAGTATAGTGCAGGGAATATTGCTTCTAGTTATGGGTTAGATTGAATACTTCTGACAAATGACACCATTTAAATAAAGAATATCTATCCTATCAGCTAGGTCAATTTTCTTTTTTTTTTTTTCTTTTAGTGAGCGAACATGGCTTTATTGCTTGCTTTTATATAGATTTTTAAACAGTTTTTAGTAATATATTTGCTTTGGACTTCCCTGGTGGTTCAGAGATAATCTGCCTGCCAGGTGTTCAATCCTGTGTTGGGAAAAGATCCCCTGGAGAAGAAAATGGCAAGCTGCTCCTGCATTCTTGCCTGGAAAATCCCATGGACAGGGCAGCCTGGCAGGCTACAGTCCATGGGGTTGCAAGAGTTAGACACAAGTTAGTGACTCAACAACAACAGCTAGTTGTTTGACAGTGTTGTGTTAGTTGTAGATATATGTACAGACATACCCCACCTCATTCTTGCTTTTGAACTTCCACAGAGACAGAGAGAAGTTTGTGGTCAGTCTCTCCAGGGTCCCCAGCTCACTCACAGTCTATGCCTCTCTTGGCTGCTTCAGTGAAAAACAAGCTGCTCTCAAATGAATGCATCTAATACTATTATGCTTTCACATTAATGAGATCTTCATATATCTGTTTCAAGTCTTAATTCCCTCAGTCTATATCTCAACACATCTTCCAGGGATAAATGATTTATTAAAGTTCAAGCCTTGAGTATCAGCATTGTAGACCAAAGAGGCTCCACACGGGTCCTGCAATAAAATACATGTTCCTCAGTCTGACCTGAAGAGTCCTCAGGATCTTTGCGTGGCCAAATCCCCTAGCCTTCTGGCTCACTCACTACTTTATGCAGAGTTTCTTGAATTCATTTTGTTTATTTAGTTTAGCTCTGAGCCTTTGCTTGGGCTGCTTCATCCCTCTAGGATGGGATTTTTACCCCTTCTTCAGCTGACTGAAATTCAGGTATTGCCTCCTCCAGGAAAACTTCAGGCAGGCTCACTATTTTAAGTACACATCCTCTCCAGATCTCCCATGATACATAACATGTTGTATAAAAATGTATCCCTTCTTTTTGTTTATTTGTTTTCCCCCCCAGCAATTTTAAAGGACCTTTTTAATCCAGGATATGACATATGGCCTGGAGTAGAGAATGCATAGTTTAAAAATGTATTCTTCTGAGCCCCACAGTATTTCTCTGCTTGTGTGTGTTGCATTCCTTCCTCTCCCTTTCCTTCCTCTCTCTCTCTCTCACACACACTCACACACACACACTCACACACACACACACACACACACACACTTCTTTCTCATGCTATCACTGTGAACACAAGCACAGAGTTATGTAAACAAAATCATTGTTGTTTTCCAACTGAACCTGGGAGCGCTGACATGGAATGACATTTTTTCTCTACATCCCATATTTTTTTATTTGCAATCTTTACACTTTATGCCCCAATAACACTATATAGTGTTATTGGGGGGGCAACCAACTCTCTCTACATCCCTAAGACATCAATCTTGTCAAATCTAATTGAATCAAACCACAGGCAGTTATAAATGGAGTGCAGCTTGACAAATAAAAAGGGGGAAAAAATGAAAGAGTAAAGAGGCATGCTTCCAACTGATATTTTTTCTTTAAGATAGCCTCTTATGGAAATATTTTGTAATTTCCTAAAGATTTCTCCCCATTCTTTCCAGATCCTTTACTAGTCGGAATTTTGCTCATTATTTAGAAATACTTCTCTATCTTCAACACTGATTTTGATTTTGTTCAAGTTAAATATTTCCCAGAGTAGAAACTGTTTTGTGATATTATAACATTGTCTACATTTTCACAGGAGGCTAGCCTTGGGTGGTAGTTTGGGATTTACTATAGCACCGATGCAGGTCAGAGAACAAACACATCACAATATGCAATTTAACTTGTGGACCCACAACTAGGCTCTATTAGACTAAGAACTTTTGCAGTTTGTAATGTCACAAAACATCTCTGCAAAGTGGCTCCATGTCGCGTGCTTAGCCGGGGACTGCCTTCTGGAATGTTTAGCACCAGATTTTGCCTGCATTACACATCCATGGGGAACCTTTCTGTTCAAAACCCCTTCTAACGCTAGCTTGCCTCAGTCATGTGGATTAATTTCACTGAAACCCTCCTCCTTCTCCGGGCCGTGGTTACTCGTGGAGTAGGGAGGGGAGGGGCTAAAGGGAAGCATCATGGGGGGCTTCCAAAATGATTCTTATTCTTTGTCTTGATATGAATGCTGATCACAGTAGTGGTGGTGGTAACGACATTCATTTGAATGAAGCTTAACAAAATCTGCACTTATTTTTTTCTGTAATTAGGGTATGCTTGGGGAAAAAAAAATATTTTAAGAGATACATTCTTAAAGAACCAAGTACACTCTAACCAGGGTAAGGCATTTTATTTAGGAATGGTAATATTTCATCATGTAGGCCAGTAAAATGAGTGGACTTTGCATATTATCTAGCAATCTTATTCCTGGGCATATATTTGAAGAAAACTTTAATTTTAAAAGATAGTTGTACCCCAGAATTAATTGCAAAACTACTTACAATAGCCAGGACTTGGAAACAGCCTAAATGTACATTGATAAAGGAATAGATAAAGATGTGGTGGGTATGGACAATGGAATATTACTCAGCCATAAATAGGATGAAATATCATTTGCCGCCCCATTTATTAAGCAAGAGATTGCCATGCTAAGTGAAATGTCAGAAAAAGAAAATTAAATATCACATGATATGACTCATGTATTCAGAATCTGAAATATAATACAAATGAACCTATCTATGAAATAGAAACAGACTTAGCACATAGAGAACAGACTTCTGATTGACAAGGGGTAGGGGGGTTGGAAAGAGATGGATTAGAAATTTGGGATTAGCAGATGCAAACTATTATACACAGAATGGATAAGAATAAGGTCCTACTGCGTAACACAGGAAATTATATTCAATATGCTATGATAAACCATAATGTAAAAGAATGTGAAAATGAATAAGCAATTTATATGTGTGTGTGTGTGTGTGTGTGTGTGTGTGTATCTGATTCACTTTTCTGTGCAGAAGAATTTAACATAACATTATGCCAACTATGTTTCAATGAAATAAATTAAAGAAGGAAAGAAGGGCCTTTGAGTCTGAGAGAGTCCAATGAGAGTTCCAAGTCTACTCCTTTCTCTGTGTGTGTTCCTTCCTCCCTTTCTGTTTCCCACCTGCTAAATGGAAATTATACTGCCTCCTTAATAGGGTAATTGAGAGAATTGAATCAAATAAATAATAGAAAATCACTTAGTACAGAGAAAAAAACCAGTGTATGCTGGCCATTGTTATTAATAGCGGCAATACAGCAGTTGAATTAGAACTGGGTAAAGAAAGATGAGAGGCTTTTCTAGGGTGGCTGAGGTGTAGTTGCATCGGCAATATTGAGCTTCCTTAGGAGGAAGGAAGACAGGAAACACAAGTGAAATGTATGTTCAATGCAGGAAGGAGCAGTGCAAAGCAGAGAGATACCAGCAAATGCAGACCACCAAGACTGCTCTTGTGTGAAGGAGGTTTCAGTTCTTGGCCCCTTGTGGCATGCATGTCCATGAGAGAAGTCTGTCAACCATCCTCAGGGTATGCCTTCATTTTCCCTTTAGTATTATGCTGATGAAAAAGTAATTTCAATTTCAGACTGTGAATTTTAAATCACTATAACTGGGCTCAAATGCATCTCTACTAGTCAAAGTAGGAACCATTACAACAAGCACAGTTTTACCAAACTTATGAGAAATAAGTCTATTTATTGTTGTAGCATAAAAATCTATGCTGCAAGATTTGATGAACTCTTAGAAAGCATTTTCTGCCTCCTACTATTTGTGGAAGAATTTTCCCTGAAAAAAATTGCCGATATACTTGAACAAGGGATAGTTGGTTTGGCAAGAGGTCAGCTAAATATGGCAGATGAGGCAAAACTTCGTAGGCCAATTTGTTCAACTTTTGAAGGTTTGATTGTGTGACTCACTATTAGGCATTGTCCTGGAGAAGAATTGGGCCCATTTCAATCTGATAGAGAAATGCTTCATTGTTGCATAGAATAAGAGAAGATGACACTTCAAAATAATGACTTTTTACAATGGCCAGCTCATGAGGCACTGGCTTATTGAACTTTTTCACCTTTCCAATTTGTTTCAAATGCTGAATGACCATAAGATGGTGGAAGTAGAGTTCTTTGGCAACTTCTTGTGTAGTCGTAAGAGGATCAGCTTTGATGACTGCCCTCTACTGGTTGTTGTCAACTTTCATTGGCCAATTACTATGCTTGTCAACTTCAAATCTCTCGTCTCCTTTGCAAAACTTCTTAAACCACTGTTGCACTATACGCTCATTAGCAGTCCCTGCCCAAATGCATTGGTGATGTTGTAAGCTGTCTCTGCTGCTTTACAGCACATGTTGAACTTGAATAAAAAAATCACTCAAGTTTTCTTTCTGTCTTAATTTCATTTCCATAGTCTAAAATAAATATCAAGCAAACAGCAAGTAATGTCACTCTCAAAAAAAAAGTGAGAAATGTACATTAAAATGGTGTATAACATAATCACATTTATTTAAGAATGTATTCCAATATCAAGTGGCAAAGTGAAACAATGAAAACCACAATTACTTTTGCAGCAATCTAATATATTCCTTTTCTACTAGGACATAGTATTCTTGCCTGGAAAATACATGGACAGAGGAGCCTGGTGGGCTATCGTCCATAGGGTCACAAGGAGTCAGACACGACTGAGTGACTAGCGTGCACACTCACACAGGCTCTGAGATGAAGAATATTGTGTCTAACATGTCTGCATCTGTACAGTCATGTGCAGAACACAGCACTGAGGTTTAGAGAGGCTGATAGCCTCTATCTGATAGCAGAGACTATTCTGCTGTATTGCAATGGCCTGGGATAGAATGACAGAGATGCATTCTTGGGTATTTGACATGTATGCTTGGTTATTTTGGATTCTCATTGATATGTACTTTGAAGTAGATGAGGCAATACCTCCAGATTTAAGACACATCCTGGTATGGAAGCTATGGGCTTCTCTGGTGGCTCAGATGGTCAAGAATCTGCCTGTAATGTAGTAGACCCAAGTTTGATCCCTGGGTCAGGAATATCCCCTGGAGAAAGGAAATGCTACTCACTCCACTATTTCTGACTGGAGAATTCCATGGACAGAGGCACCTGGCAAGCTATAGTCCATAGGGTCACAAAGAATCAAACATGACTGGGTGATTAACTTTTTCACTTTCACTGGCACAATAGACTTTGTTGTCAGGCTAATTACTAACTTTCTAGTAACTTTTTTTTTTTTCATCTAGAAACTTGGAAAAAGAAAACTGACACCGGAAAGCTGGCTAGAATCAGCAGCACATTATTCAGTCAGTTCAGTTCAGTCGCTCAGTCGTGTCTGACTCTGCGACCCCGTGGACTGCAGCATGCCAGGCTTCCCAGTCCATCACCAATTCCCAGAGCTTGCTCAAACTAATGTCCACTGAGTCGATGATGCACTCCAACCATCTCATCCTCTGTCGTCCCCTTCTCCTCTTGCCTTCAATCTTTCTTAGCATCAGGGTCTTTTCTAATGACCCAGTTCTTCGCATCAGGTGGTCAAAGTATTGGAGTTTCAGCTTCATTACTGACATTATTTACTTACATCATTCAGTAAACAGTACCTAATAGGTAGTGGGATAAAGAGTACTTAAAGAGCTCTTAGCTTAATAGTTGACTGGATGAAATTTTTCGTCAATGCACATGGAAGAGATCTTCCCTCAGAAGATATTATAACAGTTTATTCATCAGAAAAGATTTATATATAAAGGTCAAGCAGAGCAAATTAGCAGATTTCTCCTTTTCCTAGGAGATAAGGAAATCACATCACATCTTTTTCATGTGATGAAGATAAAGCATTTGTTTGTGCAAGGAGAAGAAAAAAGGAAAACATATATTCTATTTATATCAAAACAAGTTTGGATTAAGAGGATTGAATGGTTGAAAATTTTAAAATATTCTTTATGGGTATTCAAGATAAAGCAAGAGTAAATCACAAAATAAATGTGAAAAAGTCAAATAATTTTCATATTTTTCCAATGACTTTATCAATGTTTAAAAGTACAAGCTCAGTAGCCAAGTATTATATTATTACAAAACATTTGTGTGTGTATCCATGAGAAAAAAAAAAGAAAAATTGAAGTACAAATTTTCTGTATAATAATAAGAAATGACTCATTTGTCTCTTGACATCACACTATGAGCTTATAGAACAAAATATAGATGGAAATGAAATGGATCATTATTAAATCTTAGAAAACAGAAATTCTTCAAAGAAGATGGTTAAATCAGGAAGGAAAATAATGGTTCAAACATCTAGATGATGAATGAATAAATATAGCAAAAAATTTTACTATATAAAAAGTTATATGAGAGCTGGAGGGATGAAAGACTGATGCTGCTTGGGACTTAGCTGGTAAAGAATCTACCTTCAGTGTAGGAGACCCAGGTTCTATTCCTGGG
This sequence comes from Odocoileus virginianus, assembly GCF_023699985.2. Lineage (NCBI taxonomy): Eukaryota > Metazoa > Chordata > Mammalia > Artiodactyla > Cervidae > Odocoileus > Odocoileus virginianus. The sequence continues at coordinate 63,939,610 of NC_069686.1, read as the reverse complement.
TCAGGAAGATCCCCTGTAGAAGGAAATGGCAACCCACTCCAGTATTCTTGCCTGGAATATCCTACGAAGAAGATCCTGGCAAGCTACAGCCCACGGGATTGCAAGAGTCAGAAATCAAGTAGTGACTGAACCACCCTTGGCACCTCTGTCTCAGTAGGGGCTGGGACTTGATGCAGTGGCAAGGGGACTTGGGGTTACAAACGAGGATAGGCTGTTGTGTTCCAGTTCCTAATGGGGCTGACGAGGCTATTCCAGAAGTGCTGGTTGTCAGGGATCATGTTCATCACCCTGAAGAAGTCTGATGTTGAATTAAACCCATTCCAAGGAAAGGTTTTGTGGAGGGCTTAGAGTGCTCAGATAACAAGTGTCTGTTAAAAGCTACTGATGGGAAAAGATCAGCACTGTGGTGAGTTCCAAAGAAGAATAAGTGTCAGATGACATACAAATCTCTTGAGAGTTGACATGAATGGATTAAAGAAGAGGGACAGAATAAACAAGAATAAGAAGAGCAAAGCAGTGCAGTGAACGACATCAGATTTCACTGGCTAACCATTGAATTGCTGTTTTTCTTTTGGCTTTTGCTTTTGGTCACAAAGTTGGATTTCTGATTTGCCTACAACAATTGTTTTCATGTGAGATTAGGTCATTTTTAGAGGGAAGAAGGGCCACAGTGTTCACATGGCAGTTGTTAAGAAACTAGCTTATTTTAGATCTGGCTAAGTGGTATGTGTTGTGTGGTTGCATATTCTTGGACTTCCCAGGTGGCACAGTGGTAAAGAATCTGCCTGCAATGTGGGCGACCTGAATTTCATCCCTTTGTAGAGATCCCCTGGAGAAGGGAATGGCAACCCGGTCCAGTATTCTTGCCTGGAGAATTTAATGGACAGAGGAGCTTGGTGGGCTACAGTCCATTCAGTCGCAAAGAGTCGGACATGGTTGAGAGACTAACACTACTACTACTAAGTGGTCTGTGTTTTATGGCTGTGTATTCTTGGACAATTGCTTACAGTCTCCATAGCCACCTGTGAAGAGCACTGCATCATTAAACCTGTACTTATCATCACTTAACACATTTTATTCCTTTTCCTACACCATAAAAAAATTTATTGTAATACCTCCTCATTCTGGAATGACGTGATTATGAACAGACTTTAAGAATTGAAATCAGACAACTTGATAAAAAGTTGTGTTATTTCATTGATGTTTTCCACAAGTGGTGGTGTTGGGGTCCTTTAATGGGCCGGAACCTAGTGGTCCGGAGTCGACGATGAAAAATTGAAAGAAGGAAAGAAGCTAATATTCCCTGGGTTATGCAGAAAATCAATAAAGCCCTTGGACAGAGCTTGTACCGCTCATGTAGGCACAGGGCACCCTCTCAAGAAGTCTCCAGAGGTCTTGAAAGCCCAGGCAGGAAAAGGAGCTCCTCAGGCCTCTGCGCCCCAGGGAATCAGCCAGAAAAAGAGAGAAAGAAAGGAGGACACGGGGACCAAGTCTCTGATGGAACAAGGGTGCTTTATTGAATTCTGTGTGAGTACATATACCATAGTATAAGGTAGCTTCTTCAGATTAAGATCAAGAGACCAGACTTTACAAGTTACCAAGGAAGCAAAGAGCAATCGAGGCCATAAGCAAAAACAAAGAGTAATAGAGGCCAAAAGGCAATCCATATCAAAAGAGGATCCTAACTAATCCCCTTCACCAAACGGAAAAGCTAATGAAGGAAATCCTATGCAAGCTCCCATCTCTTTGATCTCCATCCTGGGAGCGGCTTGCTGCTCCTCTCCCGGAAGTGGACTGACAGGGAATAGAGGGCTCAAGAGAGATGAGAAACAGCACACGGGGATCCTGCTGTAAACACGCCCTGACATGGTGGTGTAATTTTATAATTATAAATCGTTAGCAAATTTGAATGAGTTCACATAGACAAATGAGAGGTTGCTTAACCAAACTTAGGATGAGTTTATTACAAAATCATCGAGAATAAAGATTCCAAGTTAATGATGATTATTTTTGAAAAGTTATATGAGTCTATGAGAAAAAAAGCATTAATAATCCAATTAGCTAAGTGAACAAAGTAAAATATTTGCCATTTTAATCAGGAAATATCAATATTCAATAATATATGAAATGAGCTATGACATCCAATAATTTAAATAAATAGAAATGAAAACAATCATGAAATACCTCTTCCAAACTTTCAAATTATTTAATTTCAGCAATAAAAGCCTACCTCAAGAAACAAGAAAAATATCAAATAAATAACCTAACCTTGTGCCTAAAAAAACTAGAGAAAGAAGACAAGGAAGAACAAAAACACTCAAAGTCAGTAGAAGAAGAGAAATTGTAAAGATTAGAGCAGAAATAAATATAAAGAAATGAAAGAAACAATAGAAAAATCAATAAAACTAAAGGCTGGTTCTTTGAGAAGATTTAAAAAAAAAAGGCAAATCACTAGCTGACTCATCAAGAAAAAAAAGGAGAAGAATCAAATCAGTAAAATAAAAATGAAAAATTTACAACAGAAAATGCAGAAATACAATGGATCATAAGAGACTACTATGAGTAACTATATGCCAATAAAATGGACAGTCTGGAAGAAATGGACTAATTCTTAGAAAACTACAACCTACCAAGGCTGAACCAGGAAGAACTAGAAAATATGAACAGACTAATACCAAGCACTGAAATAAAAACTATGATTAAAAAAAATCTTGCGACACACAAAAGCACAGGCCAAGATGGTTTCGCAGGAGAATTCTACCAAACATTTAGAAAAGAGCTGACACCTATCCTTCTCAAACTCTTCTAAAAAGTTACAGAGGAAGAAAAACTCATCCTACAAGGCCTCCATCACCCTGACACCAAAATCAGACAAAGATACCACACACACAAAAAAAAGAAGAAAATTACAAGCCAATGTCACTGATAAGCATATATGCAAAAATCTTGAACAAAATTCTAGCAAAAAGAATCCAATAACACCTTTAAAGGATCATACACCATGATCAAATGGGGCTTATCCCAGGGTTGCAAGGATTCTTCAATATACACAAATCAATCAATAGCATAAAACATACTAACAAATTGGAAGATAAAACCACGTGTTCATCTCAATAGATCAGAAATAGATTTTTTTTTTTCCTGGAATTCTCATGCTTTTTCAATGATCCAATGAATGTTGACAATTGGATCTCTGGTTCTTCTGCTTTTTCTAAATTCAGCTTGAACATCTGGAATTCATGGTTCACATACTGTTGAAGACTGGCTTGGAGAATTTTCAGCATTACTTTTCTAGTGTGTGAGATGAGTGCAGTTGTGCTGTAATTTGAGCATTCTTTGGCATTGCCTTTCTCAGGGACTGGAATGAAAACTGACCTTTCCAGTCCCGTGGCCACTGCTGAGTTTTACAAATTTGCTGGCATGTTGAGTGCAGCACTTTCACAGCATCATCCCTTAGGATTTGAAATAGACAATGAAACTCACTGAAATTAAAAGATAGCTAGGAAATAGCATGAACAGGACACCCAAATACATGATTAATATACTCATGCTCCTTAATAATCATGGAAGTGAATGTCAAAACCATAGTAATTTATAACCATATGGTCCCCATAATGGCAAATAAATAGACCAAATGATAGAAAGATTACAGAATGTTCATCTTTCTAACTGGGATTATAAAGCAGAACTAAAGAAGATTTTCACATTATCTGCTGATGTTAAAAATAGCATATACTCTGATAAAGCAGTTTCACTTCAAGGTTATTAAAGATGAAAATATGCACATATTTCAAAATACCTGTGCTAACACATACACTGCTGCATTTTAACAATATCCTAAGAAAACAGGAACACAAACATCTGATCAGAGTAGAATGGTTAGTTTATGGTATGTATATATATATATACCATGGTATACAGCTTTGATATGAACTTATTGCAATCATTTAATATATGTGTTGCAGGAAGGGGGACCCCTTCCAGGGTCTGAAACTTGGCTCTTATCTAACACTCAGAAATGAATTGTCTGAGGAGACACATGTGCTGACAAAGCAAGACATTTTATTGGGAAAGGGCACCCGGGTGGAGAGCAGGAGGGTAAGGGAAGCCAGGAGAACTGCTCTGCTGGGTGGCTCACAGTCTTGGATTTTACGGTGATGGGATTAGTTTCTGGGTGGTCTTTGGCCAATCATTCTGACTCAGAGTCTTTTCTGGTGGCGCCCGCATTGCTCAGCCAAGATGGATGCTAGCGAGAGGGATTCTGGGAAGTGGACGGACACGCGGTGTCTCCTTTCGACCTCTCCCGAACTCTTCCAATTGGTGGTGGCTTATTTGTTCCGTATTCCTTACCAGGATCTCCTGTCATAAAACAACTCATGTGAATGGTTACTAAAGGGCCTGACCAGGGTGGGTGGTTTCAATCAGTGTGCTTGCCCTAACACATGGGAATAAAAATGGATCTTTGAAAGATCAAGGTGAGTAAGAGAAGCCCGGCACAAATAAATATATAATATGCCTTTCCTATGATACAATGATAAATACTACAACAATGACAGGGAGAACAAAAATGTAGGCTTATGGATGCATGTTTTGTCAGCAAAATTTTGAAGAAGAATCAGAAGTTATTTCAGTAAAAGTCAGAATCTGATAAATTTTTATAATAAGTGAAAAACAATGCTAAGGAGGGATGTGAAGGTGGCCTCTAGGGTAAGGTCTCCATGTGGCTAAATGTGGGTGGTGATTACATGGCAATTCATTTAATAGCAAAACACATCATGCACTTTTGTCCTATTTCCTTGCATGTTTTGTTTTTCTCAATGAAGAATTAAAACCAATATAAACACACAAACATATGCATGCACAAATGAAAGAACATAGTGTGATATGGTATGTACTACTTCTTTGAAGAGCAAGTCTATGGAGAGGAGGCAGAAAAAGTATTGACTTATAAAGTCACAGGAGGAACAGAGGAGGGGAAGGCGGAGGACTTTGGAGAAGAGCAGTTGATTGTTCTTCAAAGGAGTCAGTAGAGAAGAAGGCAAGTAGAAATGGTAAGTCAAGTTAAAACAGGACATCAAAAGACACAGAGCATATACAGGTGAGACTGGAGATCGCCATTAGCAGGCTAGGTGTGATGTGTGATGGCCTGAATTAGAGGCAAGTTTCCTGTGTAATAGGCTATTTTCTCCATTCAATTCACTTAATAGACTCTTCCCAAATAGGGAAAATACCATGGGGAGAGTGAAAACTTCTCGAAAACTTTTTTTTTTTTTTTACAATGTGTTGCACCACACCCACATGACTCTTCTATACATTAATCCTGCAAGAAACAATGGTCTCCACAAAAAAATACATAGTCTCGTCTCATTTGTTGTTTGAAATTTTTATTTCTATACTCATTTATTAAAGTAATATAAATTTAAAAACACAGATGTATATACTATATACATCTATGCTTTTAAATATTTTTTCTTATATATGGTAAGTTATACTTGATGGATAATTTTTGTAGTATTAATTTTTTGAATTACTACAAAAATTTTAATTGGAGGATAATTGCTTCACAATGTTATGTTGGTTTCTGCTGTATAACATGACATAGTCTTAATTGCATATATATGCATATGTGTATATATAAGTGCATATATATATATGTATATCCCCTCTCTCTTAAGTCTCACTCACGCCTTCCATTCCATCACTCTAGATCATTACAAAGTGCCAAGTTGAGCTCCCTGACTTATAAACCAGCTTCTTGCCAGTTATCTATTTTACACATGATAGTGTATAATATCAATTCTACTTTCTCACTTTGTCCTTCTCACTCCTTCCCCAGCTGTGTCCATGTCTGTTCCCTACATCTGCGTCTCCATCACTCCCCTGTAAATAGGTTTATTAATACTATTTTTCTAGATTCCATATGTGTTAATATATGATGTTTGTCTCTTTCTGACTTGTTTCATTCTGTATAATAGGCTCTAGGTTCATTCACCTCTCTGCAACTGATTCAAATTCATTCCTTTTTATGTCTAAGTAATATTCCATTGTTTAAACACACCAAAATTTCTTTATCAATTCATCTGTTGATGGATTCATCTGTTGATGAACATCTAAGTTGCTTCCATGTTCTGGCTATTGTAAATAGCGTTGCAATGAAATTTGAGGTATATGTGTCCTTTTGAATTGTGGTTTTCTCAGGGTATATGCCCAGTAGAGGGATTACTGGGCTATGTGGTAGTTTTATTCCTAGTTTGTTAATTAACCTCCTTACTGTTCTCCATAGTGGTTATATCAGTTTACATTCCCACCAACATTGCAGTAGGATTCCCTTTACTGCACATCTTCTCTTGCATTTATTGTTTGGTGGTTTTTTTGTTTGTTTGTTTGTTTTGATGATGCCATTCTGTTAAGTGTGAGATACCTCATTGTAGTTTTGATTTGCATTTCCCTAATAATGAGCTATATTGAGAATCTTTTTATGTACTTATTGGCCATTTGTGTCTTTGGAGAAATGTCTGTTTAGGTCTTCTGCTCATTTTTTGATCGGGCTGTTTGCTTTCCTGATATTGATCTCTGTGTGTGTGCTGTTTATATATTTTGGAAATCAATCCTTTGTCAATTGCTTCATTTGCAATCATTTTCTCCCAATCCAAGGTTGTATTTTTATCTTTTTTATTGTTTCCTTTGCTGTGCAAAGCTTTAAGTTTAGTTAGATCCCATTTGTTTATTTGTGTTTTTATTTCCAGCACTCTAGGAGGTGGGTCAAAGAGAATCTTGCCATGATTTATGTAGAAGAGTGCACTGCTTAAGTTTTCTTCTAAGAGCTTTATACTTTCTGGTCTTACATTTAGGTCTTTAATCCATTTTGAGTTTATTTTTATGTGTGATATTATAAAGTATTCTTATTTCATTGTTTTACATGTAGCTATCCAGTTTCCCCAGCACCAGCTATTGAAGAGGTTGTCTCTTCTCAATTGTATGTTCTTGCCAACTTTGTCAATGATAAGTTGCCCATAGGTGTGTAGATTTATCTCTAGGCTTTCTATCTGGTTCCGTTGGTCTGTATGTCTGTTTCTGTGCCTCTGTCATGCTGTCGTGATGACAGTATGTTTGTAGGATATTCTGAATTCAGACAGGTTGATTCCTCCAGCTCCACTTTTCTTTCTCAAGATTGTTTCAACTATTCAGGGTCTTTCGTATTCCACACAAATTGTGAAATTATGTTTTCTAGTTCTGTGAAAATTGCCACTGGGAATTTGACAAGGATTGCACTGAATCTGTAGATTGCTTTGGGTAGTAGAGTCATTTTGACAATATTGATTCTTTCAATCTAAGAACATGGTATACCTCTCCATCTGCTTGGTTGTCACTGGTTTCTTTCATCAGCGTTTTATAGTTTTCTGCATACACATCTTCTGTCTCCTTAGGAATAGTTTTTCCTAGGTATTTTGTTGTAATGGCAAATGGGATGTTTCCTTAATTTCTTTTTCTGACTTCTCATTGTCAATGTATAGAAATACAAGGGATTTCTTATACATTCAGTCTAAATTTAGATAATATAGCATCTCTGTACTTCAAGTCCTTAGTACAATATCTAGCACTTGTTGGACTCCCTTGTATTTCTGGAAGACAGGTGGAAAGACAAGAAGGGAGAAAAGGAAGTAGGCATGGATGGAGAAAGAAACAGGGAAAGAGGAGAGAGGTGAAACAAATACTTAATCTCTATCAAAATTTTCCAACAACTTCCCATCTCACTGAGACAAATAGTTTAAGGGATTCCATTGGACTAGAAGTCCCTAGACAATATGTCCCAATAGATTCTCCCATTTTACTTCTTAAGACACTCTCCACTTCTGGGGGCCATTTCTGCCATATTCTGCAGGCCATCAGCCTCCTTACTGCTACTTCTTTTGTCTCACACTTCCAAGGCTCACATGCTGCTCACCTAGGTGTTCCCATGTCAGTTCCTTCACAAAATTCAACATTTCGCTCCAATTTCACCTTTAACCCCACATTCTCAACAGCTCTAGTGTCCTTCATCTACTTGGTTTTGACCATTTGATTTATCACTGTGATACATACGATATATGTTATTGTGCATGTTTTCTGTCTCCTTCCACTGGAGTGTACACTCCATAGAGGCAGTAGTCTTTAACTGATTTTTTTTTTCCCCACAGAGTAACCCCAGTGTCTGGAAGGATGTGGTTAATAGCAAAAGGATGTATTTTTAAGGTTACATGCAGACAAATACTTTTTTTATTTCACTTATACAAGGTACCTAGAATAGTCATGCATGGTGTTAGAAAGTACTGTGGTGGATGCCAGGAGCTGGGGGTTTGGGGAGGTGGAGGGGGGAGATGGGGAGTTAGTGTTTGATGGGGACAGTTTCAGTGTACTAAAGTGAAGAACCCGGGAGACAGATGATGGTGAGAGTTACACAGCAATGTGAATGGATTTGGTGCCACTGAATTGTAGCTAAATATGGCTAAAATAATATGCTTTACATCACTTGAATTTGACCAAAATAAAAACATTTTGAAAATAGGGAAAGAGACTCTAACTTTTCAGCAACTGGAAATTTACCTTGTTCCTTTCTCTCCATGAGCTTGTATTCTACTGCTAGTATAGACCTTATCCTAATATAATGTATTTTTATGATTAAAAAATCTTCCATGAGCAATCCAACAACAAAACATTGTGTTAAAAAGTAGCAAAAAGATGGCAGAAAGTGGTTCATTCACTTAATAAATAGACTGACCCTGAGACCCTCACATGTAGCATTTAAAGAAATGTCAACTCTATTCCTAAGAGAGAAGTTATGACTTAGACTAGTGTTGCTACCCTCTGCCTGCTACCTACTTCTGTAAATAATTGGAACATAGCTACACTTTTTCTGTATTTTGGGGGTTTTTTGTTCATTTTTTGTTTTTATGGTTATTGTTGTTTGTTTTGGGGGGAAGTTCCAGGTTTGATAAGCAAGGAAACTTCCTTAGAGATGGAGGGAAACTCTTCCCCCTGGGACCCCCAGAGACATGATAGAAAGGGGAAAGTTTGTGCTCTGCACAGTGCAAGACAGGTAGGGATATTTTTCTAGCTGACTTGGGGCTAAGCTTAAACTCAGTCTGCTGTATTTTTTTTTTTTTTCATGTCTATAGTGTGTGTTTGATCTAAAGAATACATGCACGGCTTGACAAATATAAACCAAAACTTTAAAATATTTTAGATAGACAAATACCTAGTGAGCAAAACCCTTGTTAGACATAGGCAGAATTTATATGACATGTTAAGTGTAAGAAGTAGTGAAGAAATAGAGAATGTGTATCCGCACAGAAGGGGGACAAGAGAGGTGAAGGATATTTACAAGGGAAATACATATCCATGACATAGAAATATACAAAAGCCACTCATGCTCTGGATGCATTCAATAGACACAAGTACTTAATTTTCACTCTATGTCAATTCAGCTGCACATCAAAGACACCTATTCTGGTCCCATAGGTCCTCTGTTCAGGAAACACAAATAAATCCCATGGCTGTTGGTGGAGCTAATTGTCAAGCCACTGTTGTGCTAAGCTAATGTCTCTGTGTGTCTCCACAGAGCAGGTGTGTTATTGATCCAGGCCACTTTCTTTCTGTGGGTTCTATTGTCTGACCCTGAACTCTGTCCTTATATTTGCAGCATCAGAAGAAGGCAATGTGGCAGAGCATCGGGGTAATGACCATTGCGTGCCTCAGCATTCGGGTAGTCAGGACGTCCTGCCTCATTTGTACTCTGTTTGGCTCTTATACTCTGTCTTATCTCGCTTCTCACTCTGTGTTTTGTATGGATAAGCTGTGCTATTTAAATAATCTGGGTCATTCAAACATTTTAATTTAGTTTGTGAGACTCACTGAGTGGTACTCACTGGGATAGCTTGCCTGGTATTGAACTTGGACCAATTAATCTCAACAATTTCCCATACAAGAGTCACTCATCACCTTCATACTATATGTTTATTTGCTTAGTTTCAAGGCCTATAAAAGTTAATGGAGAAAGGAGAATGTTGGTATTCTGAAGATATCTTTAAGGGGAAACAATAAAACTTTCCCAATGTCCTGGCCTAAGATCCACTCATGCTGTGACATTGGGCTATGGGTATAACATACAATTTGCAGATCATAGAATTCACCATGATTGTTATAATAATAAAAGAAAAAGGTTATAGAGCACCTACTATATAAGGTGTGATTTTAAGTACTTTTCATATGATGAATACTTTAATCTTGACAGCTACTCTGTGAGGGAGGTAGTATGATTAGATCCTTTTTTGCAGATATGGCAAGTGAAGACCAGGGAGGTTATATAACTTTCCAAAGTCATGAGAGATAAGGTTTAAATCTTACCATCCTTCTTGTCATTTTTTTTCTTTTTTTTTTAAATTTATTTTTATTAGCTGGAGGCTAATTACTTTACAATATTGTAGCTAATTACTTTACAATCTTGTCATTTTTAAGGGAAGACCAAAAAGATGAAAGAATTCACCATGGTCATGTGGTTTGGAAGCAACAGAATTGATGCTAGGAAGTGAATACTATCACATCCATCGAACTTTCACCAAAACTTCACCAAATGTTTTCTTACAAACCCATAGATGTGTAAAAATTATAAAATAATACATGTCACTAATATAATACAGTATGATAACTATATATAGTATATATTAGACAATAAAATAATAAATAACCATAAATAATTAACTCATAACATAATTATTAATGAACTTTTAGAAATATTCTTTTTAACTTGGATTTTTCTTTTAATTGGAGAAAATAATTGCTTTACAATGGTGTGCTGGTCTCTGATGCACAACATTGCAAATTGCTCATGATTATATACATATATATACCCCCTCTTTCTTTATACATATATATATATATATATATATATATATATATATATATATATATCCCCATTTGCACAGCTCTCTGAGGGTCTCACAGGAGAAGATGAGTGCTCATCTTTTTCTGCTAGAATTCAAAATTTACATGTTGCTGCTGAACAACCATTGACAGGAAAATGTTGGATCCCACCAAAAAAAGATACCCCACATCCAAGGTCAAAGGAGAAGCCACAGCAAGATGGTAGGAGGGGCAAAATCACCTTTAGAATCAAGCCCCATACCTGCCAGAAATGATCAGAGGACTCAAACAAAATCTTGTGTGCACCAAGATTTCCCACAGAGACTGAACCAGGCCTGCCTTTGAGTGTTTGAGGGTCTCCTGTGGAGGCGTGGGTCAGCAATGGCCTGCTGCAGGGGCAGGAACCCTGGGCGCAGCAGTCCTGCGTGCGGCATAAGCCGTCTTGTAGGAGGTTCCCATGGACCCCACCATAGAGCTGCCAAGCAGATGACCCACAAACTGCAGAACAATTACACCAAACAAATTCTCACACTGGTAAGAAAGTTCGAGGACCCACAACAGATTTCCCAACCTGTGGGTCTGGCAAAGCGACTGAGAACCCCCAGGGAATTTTACTTTGGAGGCCAGTGGAATTTGATTACAGAACTTACAGAGAAGTGGGGAAACAAACTTTTGGAGGGCACAAACAAAACCTTGTGTGCACCAGAACCCAGGAGAAAGGAGCAGTGACCCCACAAGAGACTGGCCTAGACTTGCCTGTGAGTGTCCAGGCATCTCCAGTGAAGGCGTGGGTTGGCTGTGGCCTGTTGGAGGGTCAGAGGCACTGGGTTCAGTAGTGTGTGCACAGGACCTTTTGAAAGAGGTTGCCATTGTCTTTGTTACCTCCACCATAGTTTGATCTCAGGTCAAACAACAGGGAGGGAACACAGCCCGAGCCATCAGAAGAAAATTGGATTAAAGATTTATTGAGCACAGCCCTGCCCATCAGAACAAGACCCAGTATCCGCCACAGTCAGTCTCTCCCATTAGGAAGCTTCCACAAGGTTCTTCTCCTTATCGATCAGAGGGCACACAGAATGAAAACCACAGTCACAAAAAATTAATCAAAATGATCACATGGACCACAGCCTTGTCTAACTCAATGAAACTATGAGCCAAGCTGTATAAGGGCCATTCAAGATGGATGGGTCAAGGTGGAGAGTTCTAACAAAACGTGGTCCACTGGAGAAGGGAATGGCAAACCACTTCAGTATTCTTGCCTTGAGAACCCCATGAACAGAATGAAAAGATAAAAATTTGGGCACCGAGAGGGAACTCCTCAGGTCGGTAGAGGCCCGATACGCTACTGGAGAAGAGTGGAGAAATAACACCAGAGAGAATGAAAAGGTGCAGTCAAAGTGGAAACAGCACTCAGCTGTGGATGTGACTGGTGATGGAAGTAAAGTCCAATGCTGTAAAAAGCAATATTACATAGGACCTGAAGTGACTGCAGCCATGAAATTAAAAGACGCTTACTCCTTGGAAGGAAAATGATGACCAACCTAGACAGCATATTAAAATCAGAGACATTACTTTGCCAACAAAGGTCCGTCTGGTCAAGGCACGGTTTTTCCAGTGGTCATGTATGGATGTGAGAGTTGGACTATAAAGAAAGCTGAGCACTGAAGAATTGATGATTTTGAACTGTGGTGTTGGAGAAGACTCTTGAGAGTCCCTTGGACTGCAAGGAGATCCAATCAGTCCATCCTAAAGGAAATCAGTCCTGGGCATCCATTGGAAGGACTGATGCTGAAGCTGAAACTCCAGTACTTTGGCCACCTGATGTGAAGAGTTGACTCATTGGAAAAGACCCTGATGCTGGGAGGGATTGGAGGCAGGAGGAGAAGGGGCTGACAGAGGATGAGATGGCTGGATGGCATCACCGACTCGATGGGTGTGAGAGTTTGAGTAAACTCCAGGAGTTGGTGAGGAACAGGGAGGCCTGGCGTGCTGCGATTCATGGGGTCACAAAGAGTCGGACACGACTGAGCAACTGAACTGAACAGAACTGAAGTGTTAGGTCCATGAATCAAGGTAAATTCGAAGTGGTCAACCAGGAGATGGCAAGAGTGAACATCAACATTTTAGGAATCAGTGAACTAAAATGGACTGAGATGGGTGAATTTACCTCAGATGACTATTATACCTACTACTGTGGGCAAGAATCCCTTAGAAGAAATGGAGTAGCCATCATAGTCAACAAAAGAGTCTGAAATGCAGTACTTGGGTGCAGTCTTATAAACGACAGAAGATCTCTGTTTGTTTCCAAGGCAAACCATTCAATATCACAGTAATCCAAGTCTATTCCCTGACCAGTAATGCTGAAGAAGCTGATGTTGAACAGTTTTATGAAGACCTACAAGATCTTCTAGAACTAACACCCAAAAAAATGCTTTCTCATTATAGGGGACTGGAATGAAAGAGTATAAAGTCAAGAAATACCTGGAGTGACAGGAAAGTTTGGCCTTGGAGTAAAGAATGAAGCAAGGCAAAGGCTAACAGATTTTTGCCAAGAGAAAACACTGGTCATAGCAAACACCCTTTTCCAACAACACAAGGGAAGCCTCTACACATGGACATCACCAGATGGTCAATACTAAAATCAGATTTATTATATTTTTTGCAGATAAAGATGGAGAAGTTGTATACAGTCAGCAAAAATGAGACCAGGAGCTGACTGTGGCTCAGATCATGAACTCCTTATTGCCAAATTCAGACTTAAATTGAAGAAAGTTGGGGAAACCATCAAACCATTCAGGTATGACCTAAATCAAATCCTTTATGATTATACAGTGGAAGTGAGAAATAGATTCAAGGGATTAGATCTGATAGAAACAGTGCCTGAAGAACTATGACTGAGGTTCCTGACATTGTACTGGAGGCAGTGATCAAGACCACCCACAAGAAAAAAGAAATGCAAAAGACAAAATGATTTTTAAGGTCCGAGGAGACCTTACAAATAGCTGAGAAAAAGAGAAGCAAAAGGTATTTTGAAAGCAAAGTTCCATTTGAATGCAGAGTTCTAAAGAATAGCAAGGAGAGATAAGAAAGCCTTCCTCATTATCAGTACAAAGAAATAGAGGAAAACAATAGAATGGGAAAGACCAGAGATCTCTTCAGGAAAACTGGTGATACCAAAGGACATTTCACGCAAAGATGGGCACAGTAAAGGACAGCAATGTTATGCTCCTTGAAAGAAAAGCTATAACTAACCTACACAACATATTAAAAAGCAGAGACATTACTTTGTCAACAAAGGTCAGTCTGGTCGAAGGTATGGTTTTTCCAGTAGTCATGTATGGATGTGAGAGTTGGATTATAAAGAAAGCTGAGTGACAAGAATTGATGCTTTTGAACTATGGTGTTGGAGAAGACTCTTGAGAGTCCCTTGGGCTGTAAGGAGATCAAACCAGTCCATCCTAAAGGAAATCAGTCCAGAATATTTACTGTAAGGGCTGCTGCTGAACCTGAAACTCCAGTACTTTGGCCACCCGATGGGAAGAACTGACTCATTGGAAAAGACCCTGATGCTGGAAAAGATTGAAGGCAGGAGGAAAAGGGGACAACAGAGGATGAGATGGTTGGATGGCATCACCAACTTGATGGATATGAGTTTGAGCAGGCTCTGAGAGTTGCTGATGGACAGGGAAGCCTGGTGTGCTACAGTCCATGAGGTCAAAAAGAGTTGGACACAACTGAGCAACTGAATTGAACTGAACTGATCCCCTCTTGAGCCTTTCCACCAATCCATCCTCTCTAGGTCATCATATCACCAGGCTGGCCTCCCTTGATATACAACATCTCCATGCCAGTTATCTGTTTTAAACATAATAGTGTATAATATCGCTGCTACTTTCTCAATTTGTCCTACCCTTTCCTTCCCCTGTTTCCACAGTCCTGTTCTCTATGTCTGTGCCTCCCTTTCTTCTCTGTAAATAGGTCCGCCAGTACTATTTTTGTAGATTCCTTATGCATGTGTTAATATGTAATAATTGTTTTTCTCTTTCTGACTTACTTTCCTCTGTATAACATAATCTAGGTTCATCCACCTCACTACAACAGACTCAAATTCATTCTTTTTAAAGCTGAGTTTATTCCATTATATATATATGTCACAATTTCTTTATCCATTCTTCTTTCAATTGACATCTAGGTTGCCTCCATTTCCTGGCTATTTAAATAGTGCTGCAATGAACACTGGGGTGTATGCCTTTTTGAATCGTGATTTTCTCAGATTTTATACCCAGCGATGGGGTTGCTGGGCCATCAGTTCAGTTCAGTCACTCGGTTGTGTCCGACTATTTGTGACCCCATGAACCGCAGCACACAAGGCCTCCCTGTCCATCACTAACTCCCAGAGCTTGCTCAAACTCATGTCCATTGAGTCGGTGATGCCATATAACCATCTCATCCTCTGTTGTCCCCTTCTCCTCCTGCCTTCAATCTTTCCCACAATCAGGGTCTTTTCAAATGAGTCAGCTCTTTGCATCAGGTGGCCAAAATATTGGACTTTCAGCTTCAACATCAGTCCTTCAAATGAACACCCAGGACTGATTTCCTTTAGGATAAACTGGTTTGATCTCTTTGCAGTCCAAGGGACTCTCAAGAGTCTTCTCCAACACCACAGTTCAAAATCATCAATTCTTCGGTCCTCAGCTTTTCTTATAGTCCTACTCTGACATCCATACATGACTACTGGAAAAGCCATAGCCTTGACTAGATGGACCTTTTTTGACAAAGTAATGTCTCTGCTTTTTAATATGCTGTCTTGGTTTGTCATAACTTTCCTTCCAAGGAGGAAGTGTCTTTTAATTTCATGGCTGCAATCACCATCTGCAGTAATTTTGGAGCTCAAAAAAATAAAGTCAGCCACTGTTTCCACTGTTTCCCCATCTATTTGCCATGAAGTGATGGGACCAGATGCCATGATCTTAGTTTTCTGAATGTTGAGCTTTAAGTCAACTTTTTCACTCTCCTCTTTCACTTTCATCAAGAGGCTGTTTATTTCTTCTTCACTTTCTGCCATAAGGGTGGTGTCATCTGCATATCTGAGGTTATTGATATTTCTCCCGGCAAACTTGATTCCACTGTGTGTTTCATCCAGCCCAGCATTTCTCATTAGATACTCTGCATATAAGCATGGTGACAATATACAGCCTTGATGTACTCCTTTTCCTATTTGGAACCAGTCTGTTGTTTCATGTCCACTTCTAGCTGTTGCTTCCTGACCTGCATATAGGTTTCTCAAGAGGCAGGTCAGGTGGTCTGGTATTCCCATCTCTTTCAGAATTTTCAACAGTTTATTGTGATCCACACAGTCAAAGGCTTTGGCATAAACCAGGAATAAAACTACCATATGACCCAGCATAGTTGGGTCTATTTTTTTCCATAGTTGCTGTATCAATGTATATTCTCACCAACAGTGCCATAGGGCTCCCTTTTCACCATATCCTCTCTGGGATTTATTTTTTGTAGGTTTTTTTGATGATGGCCATTCAGATTGGTGTGAGTTGATACCTCATTGTAGTTTTGGTTTATTTCTCTAATGAGTGATGTTGAACATCTTTTCATGTGTTTATTGACCATCTATATGTCTTCTTTGGAGAAATGTCTGTTTAGGCCTTCTGCTTATTTATGATTGGGCTGATATTTTATAAAATAAAATAATAAAGCATTATAAATAATTAAGTAGCTATTATAAAATAATTATTAATGGACTTTCAGAAATATTCTCTGTAGCTGGATTTCTTTTTAATTTTGTAAGGTATCCTCTGATGGAAAGGTTTATGTTTTTAATTTTAGTGTCCACCTGTTAAATGTTAGTCTACAGAAATACAAATGATGCTTGTGTTTACCTTGTCTCTGTGACCTTACTGAACTGACTTACAAATTCTAAGAATTTGGGCTGTTCTATCCACCATGTGATTTTCCACAGAGACGTTCTTATCATCTACCAGAAAGAGACTTTTATTCATTTGTTTCTATCTAGGTGCCTTTTGTTTTCATTCCACGACTCATAGCATTATCTAGAGTCTGCAATACTAGGTTGAGTAAGACTGGTAAGAGCGAACACACTTGACATCTTCCTGCCCTTAAGGGAAAAAGATTTGATGTGCCGCGGTTGATCTTATTACTGTTACTGGCCAGTGGGGATAGATGTTCAGATTCCTCATTCAGCCCCATTGGCACTTGACTAGGAAGCCCCTTGTTACAGTCAGGCATGAACGGGACTTAGTTACAACTCCACACCAGACACTCACTGATACCTGTCTGGATGGGTGGAACAGAATTGCCTCGTTATTGCTCCCCACATGGCACCCATGGACACCAAGGGGTAGGGGGAGGCTACTTGTTGCAGCATGGTGGGAGTTAAAGTCCTGGCTTCCTCTCCAGCCACTTCATCTGCGGAACTCGGGCACCTCATTGGTCTGGCAAGAGTAGAAATCAAGGCATTACCCCAGCATTGCTGACATGAGTAGGGGTAGAACTTTTTATTTGTGTGCTGCTTGGTAGAATGATTATTTTCTGAACATTTCCTTGTCTTGCTAGGTTGCAACTCTCCTGGACTTCCATCTGGAGACTGTAGAAATCAGAGAGAGCTTTTATTGTCTGCTACCTTTAACATTGTTGGGTTGTCCAATTCTTCAGCTCCAAGTCTGGAATATATGGTCTCAAAGAGGAAACCCTGGGATTTCACCACCGGGTCATTCTTTTGGTATTCCAAGTGGTCTGCCATCTCTTCTCCATCTTTCAGTCTTCTTATGTTTTCTTTTGTCATTGCTTATTTGCTTTCATATAGTTGTGGATATTTAGTTGTTCTTAACAGGAAGGATGGGGGAATTATTTCTATGCATTTTCTTGGGAGAAGAAATTCTAGACTGCTTCTGTAAATGACTATACAAGTTTGTAGTGTTTTCTATGAAAACAATATAAAGCTGATTCAGTTTCCTCTACTGTGGTTAACTAGATTTTTTTTAATTTATATTGTTTATTAAATTTTCCTACAGCCTCACCATTCATTTTCAGTAATGCCACATTTGACTTAGCTTCATGGCTTCTTGCTCAGAAGTGCTTTTTGCCAACAGAAAGGGTCCTCAGTGAACTCCAGGACTTTGATTTTCTTTGGCTGGCAGCAGAATGTCTTGGCCACAGCAGTGGGTCAGAAAATGAGCTTAACTCACCCACTGATATTACTGGGTTATGAGATTCTTTAGCTCCAAGTCTGGGATATGTGGAACAAAAAAAATCAGGCATCTCACTGCTATCATTCTTATCACTGGGTGGTCTTAGTGACCCACATCAACATTTAATTCAGAGTGCTTCCCTTGGGGACAAAGAAAGGTTTCAGAGACTTAGCATGGTCCATAGGCCTGTGGTCATTAAAGGGTAGGCGATGTATTCAGGCTGGGGCAGCAATCAAAGGCTCACGTGGGGCACACGTGGGCCTTACAAAATCCATTGCAAATGAGGAAGTAGAAAACTTCAGCTTTTTGAGGTTCAGAATTGAATCCAAAAGAGGGTCAAATAAAGTATAAATTTATTTATTTAATTTCATGAATTAAATTTTTTATAATTCAGCTTAGGTTGAAGTAAATATCTTTCTTCATTCTTTTAAATAAATTATATAGTTGAATAAACCAACTTTATACTAAGGGCTATTGTAGGATACTCAATTAATGAAAAGAAAAAAAATTATATTCAAATGTTTAAGCATTATTTGCCAATGAATGTAGCTGTTGATAATGAAATCTTTTATTCATAGTATGATTTACAATGTTTATTGTGCTTTTACATGTGCCATGCTACTTGAACCTTTATAAAGGAATACCTGAGAAGCATAATGCATGTTAGATGCATTTCTCTGAGATTCTCAGTTCCAACCACAATGCTTTCCATCTGACCACCCACATTCTACAAAACTCAATCCTTAAAAAGATCCCAGGGCAAAACATCCCTAGTGCTTTGTGCAGGATGTTTTACTTGTTTGCTCATTTTATATTCTCAAATTCTTTCTGAGATCATTAGGTTTATTATCCTCAGATAGTAAAAGAGGAATCATGTTCCAAAAGGTTGAATAATTTCTATGGAGTCTTACAGCCGATAAGTGAGCAAGCTGAGACTCAAGCACCAACTGTATGATTTCAGGGTGCATGTTCCAGAGAAAGTTCAAATCCCTACACAGTTCAGTGTGCTCTCACCTCATCATCATGAGCCCAAATTCCAGAGTCTGCAACCAACTTTCCTTGAGTTCTGTCTCCATTAAAATGGTCACTTCGTGTCTCCTCTGTGAATCTTCCCTCCCTATATTCCCACCGCATCCACATTCCACACATAGACATCTGGAAGGAAATTGATGGTTGAAAGCAAAACTCTTGAAAACTAACAACCTTCTTAAGTTCAGTTTAGTGGCTCAGTCATGTCCAACTCTTTACAACCCCATGGATTTCAACATGCCAGGCTTCCCTGTCCATCACCAACTCCCAGAACTTGCTCAAACTCATGTCCATCAAGTCGGTGATGCCATCCAACCACCTCATCCTCTGACGTCCCATTTTCCTCCTGCCTTCAATCTTTTCCAAGATCAGGGTCTTTTCCAAGGAGTCAGTTCTTCCCATCAGGTGGCCAAAGTACTGGAGTTTTTCAGCTTCAGCATCAGTCCTTCTAGTGAATATTCAGGACTGATTTCTTTAGGATGGACTGGTTTGATCTCTTTGCAGTCTAAAGGACTCTCAAGGGTTTTCTCCAACACCACAGTTCAAAAGCATCAATCCTTTGGTACTCAGCTTTCTTTATAATCCAACTCTCACATCCATACACGACTACCGGAAAAAAAAATATCTTTGACTAAACAGACCTTTGTTGCAAAGCAATGTCTCTATTTTTTAATATGCTGTCTAGGTTGGTCATAACTTATCTTTCAAGGAGCAAGTGCATTTAATTTCAGGGCTGTAGTCACCATCTGCAGTGATTTTGTAGCCCCCAAAAATAAAGTCTCTCACTGTTTCCATTTTTTCCCCATCTATTTGCCATGAAGTGATGGGAAGGATGCCATGATTTTCAGTTTTTGAATGCTGAGTTTTAAACCAACCTTTTCACTCTCCTCTTTCACTTTCCGCAAGATGGTCTTTAGTTCTTCTTTCTTTCTGCCCCTAAGTGTGGCGTCATCTAAGGATCTGAAGTTATTGATATTTCTCCCGGCAATCTTGATTCCAGTTTGTGCTTCATCCAGCCCAGCATTTCGCATGATGTACTCTGCATATAAGTTAAATAAGCAAGGTGACAATATATAACCCTGATGTACTCCTTTCCCAATTTTGAGCCAGTCTGTTGTTCCATGTCCAATTCTAACTGTTGCTTCCTGACCTGCATACAGATGTCTCAGGAGGCAGGTAAAGTGGTCTGGTATTCCTATCTCTTGAAGAATTTTCTACAGTGTGTTGTGATCCACAAAGTCAAAAGATTTGGCACCATCAATAAAGCAGAAGTAGATATTTTTCTGCTTTTTAGATGCTTTTTCAATGATCCAAAGGATGTTGGCAGTTGGATCTCTGGTTCCTCTGCCTTTTCTAAATCCAGCTTGAACATCTGGAAGTTCATGTTTCATGTACAGCTGAAGCCTGGCTTGGAGAATTTAGAGCATTACTTTACTAACATGTGAGATGAGGGCAGTTGTGTGGTAGTTTGCCCATTCTTTGGCATTGCCTTTCTTTGGGATTGGAATGAAAACTGACTTTTTCCAGTCCTGTGGCCACTGCTGAGTTTTCAAAATTTTCTGGCAGCACTTTCATAGCATCATCTTTTAGGATTTAAAATAGCTCAACTGGAATTCCATCACCTCCACTAGCTTTGTTCGTAGTGATGCTTTCTAAGGCCCACTTGACTTAGCATTCCAGGATGTCTGGCTCTAGGTGAGTGATCACACCATCATGGTTATCTGAGTCATGAAGATCTTTTTTGTATAGTTCTTCTATGTATTCTTGCCACCTCTTTTTAATATCTTCTGCTTCTGTTAGGCACATGCTTTATGTCCTTTTTTGTGCTCATCTTTGCATGAAATATTCCCTTGGTATCTCTCATTTTCTTGAAGAGATCTCTGGTCTTTCCCATTCTATTGTTTTCCTCTATTTCTTTGCACTGGATCACTAAGGAAGGCTTTCTTATCTCTCCTTGCTGTTCTTTGGAACTCTGCATTCAAATGAGTATATCTTTCCTTTTCTCCTTTGCCTTTCGCTTCTCTTCTTTTCTCAGCTATTTTAAGGCCTCCTCAGACAACCATTTTGTCTTTTTGGATTTCCTTTTATTTGGGATGGTTTGATCGCTGCCTCCTGTACAATGTCAGGAACCTCAGTCCATAGTTCTTCAGGCACTCTGTCTATCAGATCTAATCCCTTGAATCTATTTTTCACTGCCACTGTATAATCGTAAGGGATTTGGCTTATGTCATATCTGAATGGTCTAGTGGAAACAATAAATTTCTATCAGAGTGATTGTTTGTTTACTCAGCTTTTCCACTATTCATGCTGACTTCTACAGTTTTCTTCCTTAAACTGGGTCAAATAGACTGCATAATTGCAAATAAAAAAAAATCAGAATTGGAATTCTCCTAGTGTTTAAAAATCATGAAAGAGTATTTTCTTTTTACTCAAGAATTCAGACTTTTCATCCATTCAGAATGGCCTCTCCCCACTGTGAATTACTTGGCAAAGTAGTGATATTTTCTAGTACTACAGCATGACTGTTTGAGCAGGAAGCTGTGGATGTGGTTCCCAAGTCTCAGCATTCTCCCTTTGTTACCTGAATTAAAGAAGTTCCTTCAAGCTTAAGGTGAGTTACCCTGAAGTCTGTGAATCCCTCACTCACAAAGACTTTTCAAAGTACTCTGAAAGGAGATATTTCTTGGTGGATTTCTGTGTTTCACAAGCAGGGCCATCAAAAGAGTCATATTCAGTTTTTCAAAGTGAGAAGGAGACAGAGGGGCTGTGTGAGTAGTGAGTAGAAACTCAGTTGCAGATAGTTGCTCAGTTTAGGCATTACAAGTGACTTAGCGGGGCCAGAGGGAGGTCATTCAGTCATCAGAATCATTTCATGGATGATCCGTTGTTGGAAAAGCTCTCAGGAAGCTTAACTCATGATTCTCTCTAACTCAGGCATCTGACATTGTCAGGCTCTTCTAACAGGGCTGGATTATATCTAATAATCATTTTTTGGATTATGGATTCTGAGCTGTGTTTGGTAGATCTGTATTAAATCACATTTGATATCTATTTCTATTTTACAACATCCCTCAGTGTATTATTGAGACTTTCTCAAGGAATTAAGTTATGGCATATCAAAACTTTTTAGTAATTAAAGAGATGAGTGTATGATTATTTTTTCTCTTTTGCCAAAGTTTTGAGTTAGAATATGATGATAAACTGCCTAAAATGAAAACAATCCATTCTTGAAAGGAGTATTATTTTCTAAACATGCCACTAAACTATATTTACTGATATTTTATTTAGTATATTTTCATTCAGTAAAAATATGAGGAGTTTTCTCTTTTGTACATATTTTATTGTGTTTTGAAATTTATTTGCTAGCATCAAAAATGTATTGAAGAGAGTTCCTTCTTTTTTCACATTATTGTAAAGTCAACAATCTTTGAAGATACCTCTTTCCAAACATTTGAAAGAATACCTGTGTGACTCTTCTGGGCAATATGGTTTTATGGGGTGGATTTTGAAATAAAATCATTTTCATCCATGTTAATTTTTGCATTAATATATCTTTTTATTAGTTCTGTTAATTTTTCTATAAAATTATATTATTTCATTTAATCCAGTGTTTTAAATTTTAATTCATGTGATTAGAATAGAATAAAATAGTCTTTTATAATTCATTTATTTTCTTCATGTTTCTGATTATGTTTTCAATGTATATACTTAATTTTACTTCTTTATTTGCTCTTTTATGTCTTCCTCAACCTCTTATATACATGCTTTGGGATCATCTTTGTCAAAGATGCTCATTGTTTCACTATGATTTCTTATTTCATGAGTATTTATTATCATGAATATTTATTTATTAAAACATCATTTGTATTGATTTATTAGCAACTATTATTAGTATATTAAAGTATATAGTGAATGTTAAATTGTTTTCACGGATATCTCTTTGATGCATTAAACATAAACTTATATTTCTGTTCTTCATTATCCTTTTAGATTAGATGGTTACCTGGAGGAAAAGGAAGAAGTGCCTTTATTCTATTATTCCATCTCCCCACCCCCCACTTAAATGGCTTAATTATTATGCAAACTTTCCAAAAGATCCACCAACTCTTCAGTGGAAAATATCTACAGATAGTTTGTACCCTAAGATTCTTTCTATCCATCATCTCAAAATCCTTCCCTTGAGGTTTCCACCAGTTTTGAGTTATTGTATCCTGATGCATACACAATCCCAATCAATACCTCTCTCTCTAGCCATCCCTTTCCTGCCATGCTGCTGAAGTTTTGCAAGGTCATTTTTCCCATTACAGAGGTAAGCAATACACTTAGTTTGGTCTTATAATGTTTGGGGTCTCAGCTTTCAAACATTCTATTACTTTTCCTTTTGCTAGTTCTTTGATTTGCCTGGCCCCAGGCTTATAACATCAACCATATAATTTAGAGCATATTTCTTCTAAAGAAGCTTTGATAAACTGTAATAGCTTAACTGACTTCCCTGGTAGCTCAGATGGCAAAGGATATGCCTGCAATGTGGGAGACCAGGTATCAATCCTTGGGTTGGGAAGATCCCCTGGAAAGGGAAATAGTGGTTACCCACTCCAGTATCCTTTTCTGGAGAATTCCATGGAAAAAGGGGTCTCTTTGGGCTGTTGTGTTTTTTTTTTTTTTTTTCCTTTTCTTAGGGCTTTCCTGGTGGCTCAGATGGTAAAGAATCTACCTGTAATACAGGAGACATGAGTTTGATCCTTGGGTTGGGAAGATCCCCTGGAGAAGGAAATGGCAACTCACTCCAGTATTTTTGCCTGGAGAATTCCATGGACAGAGGAGTCTGGTGGTCCGTGGTCCTTGAGGTCCCATGGACATGACCGAGCTAGGAATCAGATACTTAATAGGACAGTTTAGGAGGGTGGACATTTCTGATAAGTCAGACAAAATCTAATAGCAGGGCATCCTACAAAATTTCCCAGCAGTACTCTGTAAAATTGTCAAGGTTGTTAAAATTAAGTAAAGTCTGAGAAACTGCCACAGCCAAGAGGAACCTAAAGATAAATCCAAACTATACTGTAGCAGATATATGGATCAATGAACAGAATAGAGAGCCCAGAAATAAACCCACACACCCAATGTCAACTAATCTTCCACAAAGG
Organism: Odocoileus virginianus; assembly: GCF_023699985.2. Taxonomy (NCBI): domain Eukaryota; kingdom Metazoa; phylum Chordata; class Mammalia; order Artiodactyla; family Cervidae; genus Odocoileus; species Odocoileus virginianus. Next base: position 63,915,315 of record NC_069686.1, on the reverse strand, counting down.
AGGCAAGAATATACAATGGAGAAAAGACAGTCTCTTTAGCAAGTGGTGTTGGGAAAGCCTGACAGTTGCATGTAAATCAATGAAGTTAGAACACTCCTTCATACCATAAACAAAAACAAACTCAAAATGGCTTAAAGGCTTAAATGTAAGATGTGACACAATAAAATTTCTAGAAAAGGACATAGGCAAAGCATTCTCTGGCATAAATTGTTGCAAAGTTTCTTATGATGTTGCTTCTGTGTGGAATCTAATAAAATGATACAAATGAACTTAGTTACAAAATAGAAAGAGACTCACAGACATATAAAACCAATTTATGGCCATCAAAAGAGAAATGTGGGCAGGAATAAATTAGTGGATTGAGATTAACATATACACACTACTATACATGTACTTCCCGATGGCTCAGGGATAAAGAATCTGCCTGCTAATGCAGGAGATGCAGGTTCCATCTTTGAGTAAGGAAGATCCTCTGGAGAAGGAAATGGCAATCCGCTGCTGTGTTCTTGACTGGAAAACCCCATGGACAGAGGAACCTGGCAGGCTACAGTCCACGGGGTTGCAAGGAGTTGGACATGACTTAGTGACTGAACAACTACCTATATAAGATAAATAACTTACAAGGACCTTCTGTATAAACAGGGAACTATACTCAACATTTCATAATAACTTATTAGGGAAAAGGATGTGGAAAGAGTACATATGCATATTTCTTTTCAGAGGAATATATATATGAAAAATATATGTTCAACATATATATGAAAAGGTATATATATATATCTGAATCACTGTGCTGAACACCTGAGACTGAAACAATATTGTAAATGAAATAAACTTAAATAAAAAGAAAAATTATTTTACTTGAACAATGGACAGGGAAGAATAGACATATTGAAAGCATGGGTTTTGAAGTTGAATAACGGTTTGAACAACATTTTCTTGTATAACAATTAGCATCGCTCAAGCCTTAGTATCCTCTATTTGTAAAATGACAATCATAATAATTTTGGAGTCATTACGATAATTAATCAAATGAAGTCACAGCTGTTATGGGTGATCAACCTCAAGATTGAGATGGGTGGCAAATTATCCAACTGAAAAAATGTGATCATATACCATATGTAGAGAGCATATCAATAGCCATTGAAAATTAAACAATGAAAGAACACAATTCCCATCCTTAACTAATCCTCAATTAATAATTGGCAGCTAAATTTTATTTTAGCTAATAATTTGAGTATGTTAGCAGAAAGAAAAAAATATTCTATGGATGTAGATAAAGCAAAAAGCATATCCATCCAAATTTTGATGTTTAAGGTTTTCTGGAAAAGATGACATCCAAACTGAACAAAAGTTATAAGGGCTTTTTAAACAGGGGAAAGTGTTCATTAACAACAGACAGAGAAAGATAAGCTTATGAATAGACTCAGCATAGAACTTTTAGAACATTTATATAGTTCACTACTATTAGAACATGAATTGCAAATGGACAACTGGCAGGAGGTGACATTTAGGAGGAAAGCAAATGATGGAAAACCTTGTCGGGCCTGCTAAAGTGTGATTGAATTTATTTGGTATACACCTCTAAGAGCTAATAAAGAATCTTAAGGAAAAGATGAATGGAAGTAGTCTTGTGTAAGCAAATTCAGAGGAGTGGAACTTACAAAAACAGATATAAAATATTTTGGATATCATCTTGAAATAAATGCAGAGATGTTTATCTAAGTAAATCAGTTATTTTGGACCTCAGCAGATTATACCATAAAGAGAAACTATTTAACATGGTCATACTGGTTGCTTTTTGAGGATGATTTTTTCTTTTATGTTTTTGCAGTTAGAAAATAAAACTGAATTAAATGGAACAAAGACTCAAGTTAAGTATGCCTCATTAGCAATGGAAAATATGTATTAAATAGTCTCCCTAGTCTCAGAATCTTAATAAGTCACTCCAATTTTTCCAGTTCTGATACATGTGACAACTTGTACTGGAAATCAGAATACAGAACAATCTTTTCTACTGAAGAGAGACAAAAGTTACCATACCCATTACAATTCAAATAATTTGGGGGTTGGGCCAATTATTTTTCTTGTTGGTAGAAACTCAGTGCAGAACAAATAAAAATGGGTAAATATTTTGTGGGTAAACTGGACTTTCCCTGACAATGAGTGGATTTTCTTTTTGTTGCTGTTGTGGTGGTGGTTTTGTGGAGCATTCTGGAAAATGGAAATAGAAGTAAAAGAAACTAGTATTTGTTTTGTAACTACCTTGTGCCTGGTGCATTAAGTATTTGCTATAATCTTCATGTTGAGAAAAGAAAGTGTGGTTTCCCAAAGTTAGGCAAATTGACAATATCATTCAGGTATTAGAGTTTGACTTTAAATTCAGCTGTTTCTGACCCCTGCTCAACCCCTTGAAAGGACATAAATTGGATCTGTGGTATCAATACATAAATACTATGACTCTAGGGTAATTAAATAACTCTCCTCCATGGTCCAACTGTAGACTTAGTAAAGAGGAAAGTAAATTTTATTCTACATTACAGTCCATTTTCTCTCACAAGTCCATAGAGCAAATATTAGCTCTATGGGAAAATTAGACAAATGATAGCCCTCACATCTTCCCCAAATTCCTTTGACCAGAATTCATTTGGCTCAGAGACCCCTGTATTATTCAGATACTATACATACTTGCTTTGGCAAATTTTTCCCAGGTTTAAATTTTTTTCGTACCAAATTTCAAGAGGATAAATTCATCAAGTATAAATGACCTGTCACTGTGATATTATGACTCTCATTATCACTTCATCAAAGAAACTCACAGAATTTTGCATGAAGCAGAACCCAAATTCAAATGAGAATGTGCATAAAGAGTTCCTAGATTTTATTTTCCTCAAAAGATTTGCAGGCTACACCTACGCAAGATCAGTTTTTAAAAAAGTTTTGGTAACTAACATTTAGGAAAAGTGTTTCAATTAAAAAACTCATTTTAATAAGGTATCATTACACAAAACTGATTGTGCAAATATAATAAATCTCTAAAAACTTACTTTTTGATCTAATGTCCACCAGCCTAGTCATGGTAAGAGAGGAAAATGGGGTCACACCATGACCATTTTCTCTTACTGTGAATTTCTATATTTGACTTTCTAAAGAAACTTTTTATTTTATAATGTTATTAGATTCATAGAATAGCTTCAAAGAGTAGTACAGAGGGTTTCTGTATATATCACATACAGTCGTCCTTACTATCGGCATCTTATGTTACTGGCGTGTGAGCCACAACTAATGACTGATATTGCCACATTGTGATGGACTAAAGGTCAGACCTTATCTGAAAGTGAAAGTGTTAGTCGCTCAGTCGTGTCTGATTCTTGGAGACCCCATTGACGTAGTCTACCGGGCTCTTCTGTCCACGAAATTCTCCAGGTAAAAATACTGGAGTGGATTGTCATTCCCTTCTTCCAGACCCAAGGATCAAACCTGAGTCTCCTGCATTGCAGGCAGATTCTTTACCATCTGAGCCACCTTATTTGGAGTTCCCTAATTTTCACATAATGTCATTTTTCTGCCCTAAGATTCCATCCAGGTACCAGGATTAGCCTCCTCTAAATAGTGGAAGTTTCTCAGACATTCCTGTTTTTATTTTTTTTCCTCTTAACAAAGCTTATATATATATATTTTTTAATTGAAGTATAGTTATTTTACAATGGTGTGCTAACTTCAAGTGTACAGCAAAGTGATTCAGTTCTACATATTTTTTCAGAATTTTTCTAAGTTATTACAAGATACAGAATATAGTTCCCTGTTCTATACAATAGGTACCTGTCATTTATCTATTTTATATATGGCAGTATGTATATGTTAATCCCAAACTTCTAAATTTTCCCTCCTCTCCCCTTTCACTTTGGTAAAAATAAATTTGTTTTTTATGTCTGTAGGTTTCATTCTGTCTTGCAAATAAGTTAATTTGTATCATCTTTTGGTGGTGGTGGTTTAGTCACTAAGCGTTGTCTGACTCTTGGGATCCCATGGATTCTAGCCTGCCAGACTCCTCTGTTGGTGGGATTTCCCAGGCAGGAAAACCAGAGTGGGTAGCCATTTATTTCTACAGGACATCTTCCAGACACTTCATATAAATAATTCATATATTTGTCTTTGTCTTACTTACTTCACTGAATATGATAATCTTTAGGTTGATCCATGTTGCTGCAAAAGACATTATTTCATTCTTTTTTATGGCTGAGTAATATACCATTGTGTATATGCACCACATTTCTTTACCTAGTCACCTGTTGGACTTTCAGGTTGCTTTCGTGTCTTTGTGCTTGTAGATAATGCTGCTGTAAAGGCTGGGGGTGCATTAATTTTTTGGAATTATGATTTTCTCTGGATATATGTTCCAAAGTGGGATTGCAGGCATATAATAACTCTATTTTTAGGATCTTAAGGAACCTCCAGGGCTTCCCAGGTGGTTCAGTAGTGAAGAATCCAACTTCCAATGCAGGAAATGCAGGTTCCATCCCTGTGTTGGGAAGACCCCCTAGAGAAGGATATGGCAACCCATGCCAGTATTATTCCTTGGAGAATCCCCTGAACAGCGGAGCCTGGCGGGCCACGGTCCATAGGGTCACAGAGAGTCAGAGATGACTCAGCACACATGCTTGATGACTCTCTACACTGTTCTTCTTAGAGGCAGCACCAACTTACAGTGCCACCGACAGTGTAGACGGGCTCTCTTTTCTCCACACTCTCTCCGCCATTTATTGTTTGCAGACTTTTTAATGACAGCCATTCTGACTGGTATGAGGTGATATTTCATGGCAGGTTTGATTCAAATTTCTCTAATAATTAGTGATATCGAGCACCTTTTCATGTGCCTGTGGGTCATCGGTAGGTTTTCCTTGTTTTTGATGACTTTTACAGTTTTGAGGAGTATTTTGCACAATGTTCCCTCAATTTCAATCAGTTTGCTACTTATCTGAAGGTTAAATTGGGGCGATGGGTTTTGGTGAGCAAGATCACAGAGGTGAATTGCCATTTTCAACACCCATATCAAGGGCACACTCCATCAGGATGACTTCACTGGCTGGAGGTAGTAGTTGTTGGCCAGGTGTCTCCACTGTGAAGTTTCTCTCCCACTTTCTATCTTTCCTGCTATTCTCTTTGAAAGGAAATCACTAAAACAACCCTTACATAAGAGATAACGATTATGGCTCATTTTTGGGAGGGAGACTTTATGCTAATTATTTGTAAAAAAAAAAATAAGCACTAAATTTTCCCTGCTTGAATTTGATCTGGAGATACTGTTGTGTCTTGGTGATAAAGTCAGGAGAAATGAAGCATTAAACATTCATATAAATTTGGGAAATTTACATGCACATTATTCTCTTATATTGTGTGGGTCAGGAGAGTAAGAATAGACAAGCTATTTGTCTAAGATAACAAATATTTTAAGACATAAAGTGGTAATTTCAGCTTAACTCTGACTCCAATCAGCCCTTTCCCCATCACCTTCTAAAGAGAACATCGAGAAAGTTTGGTCTTCTTTTAAGTTGCTTGCTTTGACTTGTGCCCAAGTTTGCTAATTCCCTGGCGCCCCCTTGGTTCTCCAGATGGCTCTGGGTGTCATGGGATCCCCAGAGCTCACACAGTGATCCCAGATTGCACACAGCTGTGCCGCTCTCCTTGGCAGGCTGCTCACAGCAAGCTGCTGTATCGGGAGCAAGAGATGCTAGGCCTCAAGACAAGTATTTCTGTGTAAATCCCAGAGCAAACCTGCTGGTTGTAGAAACTTACCTCAAGGTACAGAAGTGAGTAACTGTCTTGGATCTATCAGGCGTGGTTCCCATCCTGCCTGCAACCCCTTCCTCAGGGCTAGAAACAGACACCAGTCAGGAAGATTTCGATGTATCTTACGAAGGAAACAAAAGAGGCCAGTAAAGGATGGGTTGTTTATGCCATAAGGCTAGGGGAGAAATATTTCTGTAAATGGGCACAGTTATCTTGCAGAAGTCTGTATCTTGCATGCCTGGGAAACACAGAGTCAATGAGAGGAATTTGGACTGAGTTTAGGACAAAAGCGAGGGAAAAGAGTGAATGGTAAAAGAACTGAAAACGTCTGTGCAGTGTGGCTTTGGAGACTTTCTGCTAAATACCACAACTATGGAAGCCAATAAAGTATTTCAGAATGGAATGTTTGTATACATACTTGTCAGAAATAAAACAGAAAAAAAAATTTATATAACTTCAAGAAACCCAATGATGTTGATATGCCATAATTTTTAAAACAACAATATGAAATAAAAGAAAATGAAGCAAGGAATGATGTTATAATATTATTGTGTGCTATGAATGCAGACAGTATTTGGTGTGACATAGTTCTGTGCTTAGAATGAGAAAAGATTCTTCATAAACTAATTGAGGCATGCCATCTTTATATGTTTTGTTTGCATTCTATTAAAAATGTAGTTAAAATGTAACCAACAATTAATTATTGACAATAAATCACAAACTCTCTGATGCTTCTCTTTACATCATAGCTTTATCATATTTTGAAACTGCTTTGTTACTTTTTTTTCATGGCTACTTGTAAATAACTAGAACTTCGTGTTTCTTTCTGCCTTGCATAGCACCTGTCGGTGAATATCCTATACATAGTAAACAAGCAAACAAAAATTTGCCTTCTGTTTCCTGCAAACTTATCAGGACTTTTCTCATGCCTCGTACGATTAGATGAGGCAGATAATGAAGACAGTGGCATTAGAATTGAGCAGGTATGGTATTTGGCAGGTATGCTCCCCCCTTCGTCAGCTATTTCATGTTGGGATATTCATTTAACTTATCTAATTTCCTTTATCTGTGTATGGGACTAACTGTATTTCTTTGGATGAATTGATGAAAATATTAGATATGTATATGTATATCTGTTGCAATCCCTGACGCACAGTAGATGAGAAATAAAAGGATGCTTACTTTAGCAGACAGCTTTGCCCAGCCTTTACGCATATCCAAATACCACCACACAATTATTTCATATTATCAGCTGCATTCTAATTTACCTAAGAATTTTGTGTCAAATTTTATGCTTTTTTATATAATTTTATATCACTTGTATGAAAAGCAGTATCACTTGATCCACCAGTTATAATTTTCCTATGTACTCATTAATTAAATAAATAAGTAATTGAATACACTCGTTATGGTTAGAATTTAAATAAACAGACTCAGGACTTCCCTAGTGGCACAGTGGATAAGAATCCCCCTGCCAACGCAGAGATTATGGTTTCTATCCCCGGTCTGGGAAGATGCCACAGGCCACGGAGCGACTGAGCTCGCGGCCCACAGCTACTGAGCCCGCATGCTAACAGTTGCTGGAGCCTGAGCGCCTGGAGGCCGCTCTGCAACCGGAGAAGCCGCTGCGGAGAAGCCTGTGCCCGCAGCGAAGAGCAGCGCTGCCCGCTGCAGCTAGAGAAAGCCTGCCCGCCACGGCTATCAAAAAATAATAAAATAAGCAAATAGAGAAAAGTGCATACTGAAAATAAACAAACAGAACTTCATTCTTGAAGCTCCTAGGGAAAAGCCCACTCTAAGAACTTTGCGTTCGTGAAACTGATCACCAGCCCAGGTTGGGTGCATGAGACAAGTGCTCGGGCCTGGTGCCCTGGGAAGACCCAGAGGGATCGGGTGGAGAGGGAGGTGGGAGGGGGGATCGGGATGGGGAATACATGTAAATCCATGGCTGATTCATGTCAATGTGTGGCAAAAACCACTGCAATATTGTAAAGTAATTAGCCTCCAACTAATAAAAAGAAAAAAAAAGAACTTTGTGTTCACTATGTTCCCATATACTACCATCATATGGCTTCAAGTTACAGCAGAATTAAGCTAAAATTTTCATTTGTTTTACTTACCTACAGCACAGGTAATTCCAGAAACTTCAGCACGCTGTAGAGAAGGACGAGTGTGGCCTTTGCAATAAAAGAAATCGAGGTCTGAATTTCTTGTTAATTCCTTTTCATTTATATGAACTTCGATAAATCAGTTATATTTACTTAACCTCAGATTCCACAGAAAGAGAAAAGAAAAAATGAGAAATCATTAATTCTAGGGAAAAGAAAAACAAATGTAACAGTAGTGTGTTACTTATCATTAAAAATACTTATGTCAACGAACAGTGAAAACAATGATTCAATTTATTCAAAAATTGTGGTGAAAATGTTTTGGAAAATGGAGCTGGGGAAGGAAGAAAATTTACATGAGAGAAGAAGGAATGGAATTGGAGGGTGGGCATAGGATGAACTGAGGACAGTGAATTTCATTTTAAGATTTTTATTAATAGTGCATTTCAAACTAGGAACTTGCAATGATGCTAAAAATAAAATACTATTAAAAATAATAACATCTTTCCAAATAGGATTTAGAGGTAATGATTTAATAGTTGTATTTATCATGCGTGCTTAATTATCTAATCCAAATCTTGCCTTCTAGCCTTAAACTATTTAAAGCAGGTACTACTGCTGCCTGAACACCACTCTGTCTTAATGTCTGACCCTTAGTTGGGGTTCAGATAAAGACAGATTGTGCGATAGATCAATAGAACAAAGATAGGTAGTCACTCAATGAATGTAAAATAATTTGACTGTGATCACATATTATTAAACTATTGAGTCCTCTAGTTAACAACAAAATATGAGCAAAACAATCTTCCAGGAAAGGAAAACAAAGGAAATGACCATATTGACTAATGGTGGAGCATGCTAACTTACCCACAGAAATCTGTACTGCACTTCCATAACAACTGGTTTGCACCTGGGCTGTGGTAAACTAGCCACTCCATCAGTAGCCGTCCAACCCCATAGATTCAGCTCTGTGACTCAGCTTCGGCAATGGAATGTGAGTGAAGTGTCCACTCCAGGGATTACAAAACTTCCGTGTGATTTCTCCAGGCTTTCACCTGAAACAGTTGTTCTACAGACAGTCACATGCAATTGTGAGTCAAGAAGATGTTCTATGTTAGCTGTATGAATACAGTGAAGCTATGGCAATAATTGAGGTCAATGCACGACATTATTAGATGCATAGAAACCTTTATTCTCTCAAAACATCCCACCCTCGCCTTCTCCCACAGAGTCCAAGAGTCTGTTCTGTACATCTGTGTCTCTTTTCTGTTTTGCATATAGGGTTATCATTACCATCTTTCTAAATTCCATATATATGTGTTAGTATGCTGTAATGTTCTTTATCTTTCTGGCTTACTTCACTCTGTATAATGGGCTCCAGTTTCATCCATCTCATTAGAATTGATTCAAATGAATTCTTTTTAATGGCTGAGTAATATTCCATTATGTATATGTACCACAGCTTCCTCATCCATTCGTCTGCTGATGGGCATCTAGGTTGCTTCCATGTCCTGGCTATTATAAACAGTGCTGCGATGAACATTGGGGTGCACATGTCTCTTTCAGATCTGGAGAAACCTTTATTTCTTGATATTTCCTTTTTCTGAAACATGTCATATATGAAGTTCCTTTAGAAAAAATCTTTTGCTGGTATTTTTTAACATGCTTCTGTATGTATGTATGTGTAGGAAAGTTTGTTTAATTTACTTAATTCTTAAATGTTTCTTGAGGTGGTTAATCAATTTGATTTGAAAACTATTTTCCTTGGTACACTGAAGGAATTTATTATTTTTGCATCTTGTGGCTTCCATTTTTGCTCATGGGAAGCATGCTGTTAATCAAAGTGCCAAAGCTTAGCTAATAAACTGTGTTTTCTGTTTGGCTGTTTAAAAGTATATTGTCTCTTCGTGTAAGTACCCTAAATGTCCATCAACAAATGAGTGGATAAAGAATATATACTATTTTTATATATACACATATACTACATATATATATTCATGGACTATTACTCATACATACAAAGAATGAAATAATGTCATTTTCAGCAACATGGATGGATCTAGAGACTATCATGTTAAGTGAAAAAAGCCAGAGAAAGACAAATATCATGCAATATCACTTACATGTGGAATCTAAAAAAAAAAAAAAATGATACAAAGGAACTTATGTATGAAACAGAAATAGACTCACAGACACAGAAAGCAAAGTTATAATTAGTAAAGGGGAAAGTGAATCGGGAGGAGGGATAAATTAGAAGGTTATAATTAACTAATATGTTACTACTATATACAAAATAGATAACCAAGAAAGACCTACTGTATAACACAGGGAACTATACTCAATATTTTGTAATAACCTATAAGGAAAAATAATCTGAATATGGACATATGTGTACATATATGTATGTTTATGCACATATATAACTGAATCACTTTCCTGTGTACCTGAAATTAACACATTATAAATTAACTAAAGTTCAATTAAGTGCTCGGGCCTGGTGCACTGGGAAGACCCAGAGGGATCAGGTGGAGAGGGAGGTAGGAGGGGGGACTGGGATGGGGAGTACACGTAAATCCATGGCTAATTCATGTCAATGTATGACAAAAACTACTGTAATGATGTAAAGTAATTAGCCTCCAACTAATAAAAATAAATGGAAAAAAAAATAGTAATATAAAATAAAGCTGTATTGTCTCTAATTTTTTTCTTTTCTCTGACATGTACTTAGATATGGGTTTTTGTTAAATAATTTTTCTGTATAAATAGTTCACAATTTCTAAATTTGAATATTTTTTCCTTCTTTAAGTTTAGACTATTTTGAGACACTATTTTCTTTTAATTTTCCTCACACTCTTTTTCTAATAGTTTTTCCTCTGAATTAGTCTTATACCAAACTTTCTATTTTTAGCTAAAACACATTTTAGTGTCATATTTTTTTCCCTTCTTTTTCTCTATGTACATTCTCGCTAAAATCTTATTTTTTAAATTCACTATTTCATTCATCCAATTTAACTGTAAAAATTGCAGTCCTGTAATTTTAAAATTTTAATATTTGATTTTTTGTGTTAAGCTAGTATGTCATTCCTGATTCAGATTTATAACTGTCAGTTTTTCTTTTCTAAATATTTTGGATACACACTGCTATATATAAAATAGGTGCTCAACAAGGATCTACTATATAGCACAGACAAATCTACTCAAAATCTTATAGTAACCTATATGGGAAAAGATATGAAAAGGGATGAATATATGTATATGTATAACAAAATCCTAATGTGATACACCTGAAACTAATACAACATTAGAAATCAACTATATTCCAATAATAAAATTTAAAAATAAACATTTTGGATATATGCACTATCAAATATCTGTATTCCTTTGAGATTTTTTTTCCCCTAATGACTCTCCTTCATAGCAATGTTTTTCTTTTTGAGTTTTATAATTTTGGATTATATACTTATTTTCAAAGAGTAGAACTTTACAGCACTGGTATGTGTAAGAATACACACCAGCAGAGGTTCTTTTGCCAGGTGTTTTAAAACAGTCCCAATCTTTGAGCAGGTTAAATTAATTTTTTAAGATTAGGTGGTTCGGATGGTAAAGAAGCTGACTGCAATGTGCGAGACCCGGGTTCGATCCCCGGGTCGGGAAGATCCCCTGGAGAAGGAAATGGCAGCCCGCTGCAGTGTCCTTGCCTGGAGAACCCCACGGAAAGCGGAACCTGAAGTGCTACAGTTCATGGGGTCACAAAAGTCAGACACTACTGAGCAGCTAACGCGTTCACACTTTCCCTTTTCAGCCTCAATTCGAGCTTCAGACACGAATGAAGTCAAGCTTAGAAGGATGAATCGTAGGAGCGTACTTGGTCCCACCCAGAGCACAGCCGGCAAACCAACTTTTCTTCTAGTCCTGTTTGCTTCACTGAGGGTGTAGACTTTTGACAACTCTGGCTTCATTCTCTTTTCTCGTATGTCCTTTATCTTCCTCTCTCTCTTTTTTAACCTTGAACGTATTTTCATTTTAAAATAATATGCACATGCTATTTTGACACACTGCGTATTTAAAATATTTAATAGAATTTTAAAGTCAGAGGTCTTTGCCCACCCCCCCTTATGGGCTCACTCAAACAATATGTCTAAATTACTGAGATTAGCAAATGTAAACACAGCATAGTGTGTTGTCAACAGGACAGCATGATTTTCTCATCTCTCTTCATTTTTAGGGCCTGGGATTTCTCTTCATTTGTAAAACCCAATCACACTTATAAAATCATCTCTGTTATATCACACCCATAATTTCTATCAGGGACTTTTAAAATCAAGCATTTTTTTTAAGGCAAATTCTACAGCCTCAAAATGAAATTTCCTTATCACAATTCCCACACAGCTTGGAGGGAGAAAGGAAAATGTTGGTGATGCAGACAAATGTGAGACTATTTACAGAGGGATTTTTTTGGGGGGTGATCACACCATGCAGCATGTGGGATCATAGTTACTTGACCAGGGATGGAAGCTGGGTCCTCTGCAGTGGAAGCGCGATCTTAACTATTGGACCACCAAGGAATTTCAAGAAGAATATTTTTGTGTAAACAAGAGTCAGTGGAGTCCAGTGCACAAATGAAGTTGTTGACCTTAAATAGGTACAGAGATAATATGGCCATGGTAATAAGAAGAATACATATATACAGATAGATTGATGCAATTAATAGTAGGGCAATGACACATATGAATCTGCTTATTACTTTTTTCCAGCAAACTAATAAGCATCAGCTGAGGCTGTGTATAGAGGGAAGGTATATTTACGTTCTGAGAAAAAGTAGGAGTATATAAATATTTATCTCAGGCCATTGCAAATAGAAAGAACTAGAAAAATATTGAGACATCACCAAGCAGCTTTGAATGTACAGTTGAAAGTTGTTATGCTAAACTTAAATCTAGTACATTTAGAAGGAGATGTTTTTGGTGATGGACAGGGAGGCCTGGCGTGCTGAGATTCATGGGGTCGCAAAGAGTCGGACACGACTGAGCGACTGAACTGAACTGAACTGGTATATAATATGCATATATATGCAATATGCTTGTATATATAATTGCATTTTTATATAACCACAGCAGTTCTGAATGTACAGTTGAAAGTTGTTATGCTAAACTTAAATCTAGTACATTTAGAAGGAGATGTTATATATATATATATATAATATGCATATATATGCAATATGCATATATAATTGCATTATTATATAACACAAATCATAAACAAGATTTAAATACAGGATATGATATTTGGAGAGCAAGATAATGGAAATCAGGGTTTCAGAGGAGAAAAGGAAGTCTTGAGGTTGAAAAACTGATGTAAAACTGTGAGTTGGAGCTGCATGGATGTCATAGTCCTAAGAAATGAGGTCGATGTTCCTTATAGACACAAATACAGAAAGTGAGATGCTGAGATATTTTGTGATTAAAGAGAAATTACTGAAATATGTGTAGCATACTGTAATAAGAAATAATATACATCCTGTAGTGGCAGACTGACAGGCATATCAGATAAACTAGCCCTTTAAGTGAATAAATTTCTAGAAGGAGAAATAGAGCTTGACAATTAATCACTGGGGAAAACAGGTAATGTACAACAGCTGCATTTTATATGGCAGACTTAAACATTAGTAAGTTTTCCATTTAGATCTTATTTTTATTATTTAGAAAGTCAGTGTCTACATATACTCCTCAAACACATCATCACTGTTATTGGGATAGCTTTGAATACCCAAAGCATATTCTTCATAAGCAATATGAGAGCTTAAACAGGACTTTGAGTTTTGGCCCCTGAGCAGGGGTGGATATCACAATGCAGGGCCGCTGTGCTAAGGCGCTTCAGTCGCGTCCAGCTCTTTGCAACCACATGGACTCTAGCCCACCAGCCTCCTTTGTCCACGGGGATTCTCCAGGCAAGAATACTGGAGTGGATTGCCATGCCCTTCTCCAGGGAATCTTCCCAACCCACGGATTGAACCCATGTCTCTTATACTTCCTGCCTTGGCAGGTGGGTTCTTTACCACTAGCACCACCTGGGAAGCCCAGATATCACAATATGGTCAGTTAAATAACTAAATGCTAAATAACCATCAAGGATTCCGTGAGTTGTCAAAATCTGTTCCACACCTCAGTAGAGCACACTGAGTACTTTTCAAATACTCAAAACATCTGGGATCTCAGCTTGGGCAGAATTCTTCTTTAGAGACTCACTGGAGTCCCATCACCAGCTGTGTCTCCATATCAAAGCTGCTGTTGTTGGATGGATGTAAAATTTTTGAGCCTCTTTCTTAACCCGTCTCAGTGGAGAAGGATAAATTTTATTTCATTGTGAAAAGACATCCCACCTTGAGGCAAAATAACTGTGAACATAGAAGGAAAACTTCTTTAGCATCAAAGGCAACAAATTATACTATATGCATCAAAAACTTAGGGTTGGACCTTGCATGTTAAGATTTGAACAGTTGGCATCACTGAAGAGTTGTTTTTCTTTTTATGTTTAATGATGCTAATGATGCCATTGGGATTGAAACGAATCCGGTGTTATAAAGACTGTGTGATGTTCTCAAAATATTTCTATTTAGAAATTCAGGTCATGAAAGCCATAATACTCAAAACAAAACACTTAAGAATAAAAAGCATTTGACTCTAGAAACAGCTTTCAGTTTCCCTCCATATCATGATGGCATATTAATACAATCACCTTGCTGCTGAGAAATCCTAGTCTCTCACATCTGCTGTCCCCTCTCTGACCCATTTAACCAACCTGAAAATTCAAATCTACACTAAAAGCACAAGATAGGAAGTTCATCTTCATCTTGGTATGGAGTAAATTTCACAGGTTATAAACTCCCTTTTTATTTAAGAATTCATTGCCAAATGACCTGAACAAAACTGAGACATTTGGTCTGTTCTAATCAGGTATTTTCTATTAGAATAAGACACAGATTTTGTCTTAATAGATAATCTGAGCAGAAAAAAGGGTGTCATATCCATTTTTTCCTGGGTTCCTTCAAAACCAAATATTACCATTAATATACTCCCTACAATATTAATGGGAGTCAAAGTAGCCATGAAATTAAAAGTCGCTTGCACCATGGAAGAAAAGCTATGACCAACCTAGACAGCATATTAAAAAGCAGACATTACTTTGCCAACAAAGGTCCATCTGGTCAAGGCTATGGTTTTTCCAGTGGTATGTATGGATGTGAGAGTTGGACTATAAAGAAAGCTGAGCGCCAAAGAATTGATGCTTTTGTACTGTGGTGTTGGAGAAAACTCTTGAGAGTCCCTTGGACTGCAAGGAGATCCAACCAGTCAATTCTAAAAGAAATCAGTCCTGAATATTCATTGGAAGGACTGATGCTGAAACTGTAATACTTTGGCCACCTCATGCGAAGAACTGACTCTTTGGAAAAGACCCTGATGCTGGGAAAGATTGAAGGCGGGAGGAGAAGGGGATGACAGAGGATGAGATGGTCAGATGGCATCACCAACTCGATGGACATGAGTTAGAGTAAGCTCCAGGAGTTGGTGATGGGCAGAGAGGCCTCGCATGCTACAGTACCTGGGGTCGCAAAGAGTCAGACATGACTGAGCAACTGAACTGACCTGATCTAAACAATATTGACATCTAAAAAGTCAGGGCTTAGATGTACATTGGTATCATGTCTTGGAGATATTCTGACATGACTTCATCTTGTTCAAGTTCAGGCTTTCTACTAAGGCTACAATCTAATGAAGCCTGATCTTTATGAACCAAAACTGTCTAGTTCTCTTAAAATCCATGCATGCCATTCACAACACTGAACTGCTGTAGAAAATATAAATCTATCCTGGGAGATTGTTCTGTCCTTGAAAAAAGAGAGTTCAAAATGTAAATAAAATTTTGATATATTAAGAGAATTGATAAAAACAGCAGTACCCTATCATGAAAATATGGAAGGTAATTTTTAAGAAAGGAAAAAAAAGTAAAATCATGATTCTCATACAAGCATAAAAATGAAAATGTAAGTGTTATTTCTTACTCACTAATAGAAAATTGGTAAGATGATAAAGTGATTCAATGGGGAATAAAAAGAAACAGACTTATTCATAGATAAATAATATTAAAATGAAGCTGAAGATTTAAAATATCCATAGAGGAGAAGAGAGAATTTCCACTGGACATAATTTGCATGTCTATGGATAAAAATTATTTGAATGGTTATCCCTATTATCAACAACTTACAGCATTGTAAAAAAAAATAATAACTTTTTACAATTAGATAACCTGGAAATTGTGCTCTAGACACTTCATAGTTTTCCACTGGAGCACAAAACTTTCTCTCCATTCTTCGTCTATTATTCCTTCACGAAACAGGCTCTAGAAGTTTGACAAGAATCTCATCCTACATGGACAAAACCCTATTCAAACTTTGCTGAATAATTAAGGCTACCTTGGTGCCTTCTTCCTAGTTCTAATCTTACTAGTACTAGTAGTAGCCTCACCTAAGCTTCTAGGGCACCCAGACCATTATGCTCACCCCAACCTCCACAATACCCCCCCCCACATCAAACCAAAGTGCTACCTCTTATTCTTCTATGCAATTTCATGTTTCATTCACGACAAACAAGAGGGGCACCCAGTCCCATCACTTCACGGCAAAAAGAAGGGGAACGAATGGAAGCAGTGACACATTTTATTTTCTTAGGCTCCAAAACCATTGTGGACGGTGATTGCAGCCATGAAATTAAAAGATGCTTGCTCCTTGGAAGGAAAGCTATGACAAACCTAGACAATGTATTAAAAAGCAGAGACATGATTTTGCTGACAAATGTGCATGTATTCAAAATCATGACTTTTCAAGTAGCCAGGTATGAATGTGAGAGTTGGACCACAAGGAAGGTTGAGCGCTGAAAAAATTGATGCTTTCAAACTTGCTGTTGGAGAAGAGTCTTGAAAGTCTCTTGGACTGCAAGGAGATCAAACCAGTCCATCCTAAAGGGAATGAACCCTGAATATTCACTGGAAGGACTGATGCTGAAGCTGAAGCTCCAATACTTTGGTCACCTGATGCAAAGAGCCAACTCATTAGAAAAGATCCTGATGCTGGGAAAAATTGAAGGCAGGAGGAGAAGGGGAAAACAGAGGATGAGATGGTTGGATGGCATCCCTGATTCAATGGACATAAATCTGAGCAGACTCTGGGAGATGGTGAAGGATAGGGAAGCCTGGTATGTTTCAGTTCATGGGGTCACAAAGAGTCAAACAGGACTCAGCAACTGAACAATATGCTAGCATTAACTATCTCATTCCTCATTTTATCAATTGTCCCAATACATCTTGCAACAAAACAGCGAAGTGTAACACACGTCCTCTTATTGTTTATTCTGAGTACTTGTAGGAGATCGATTAACATTAACAGGAATTGGAAGACAAAATGTTGGTTACCTATCTAATATCATTAGAGAAAGGGAGCTGTTAAAACAATTTTTTTTTAACATCGATGAGCTTCAGTTTTCCTTTCATTAATAAACCCTAACTTGAAGGGTCACTTGAAGAGAATCTAATATAACAATGTGTAGAACATGCCCAGCACAAGGCCTCTGATCTTCCCCTTCAAATACTATTCATGATTTTGTCATAAACCCCTTTGCATCATCATATTTCTACAGTTTTTGACAACCTAATACAACTCTTCCCTTACAATTTCATTGAGTATAAATTAGACTTGAACAAAGCTGACTTTTTAGAAAATGCTTCTGATTTGGATCTATTTTCTTGAGCCATGAAAAGTACTTCTGAGAGTTTCCCCCCCACCTCATTTTTGTCTGCACATTGTTAAGTTCGTATCAATGTCTTGTTTGGGGACAGTCACCAGTTTATCACCAAGGGCTGTCAGTTGTGGGCTTCCCAGGTGGCTCAGGGGTGAAGAATCTGCCTGTGATTAGGAGACAGAGGAGATGCCAGTCTGATCCCAGCATGGGGAAGGTCCCCTGGATGAGAGCATGGCAACCCACTGCAGCATTCTTCCCTGGAGAATCCCAGGGACAGAGGAGCCTTGGAGCTACAGTACAGGGGGTTGCAAGAAGTCAGACATGGCTGAGCACATACACATACATGTGTGTGTGTGTGTGTGTGTGTGTGTGATATACACACACAATGGACTGTTGCTCAGCTATTAAAAAGAACTAAATATCACCACTTTCAAAAACATGGATGAACCTAGAGATTATCATACTGAATATGAAGTAAGTCAGAGAAAGACAAATATTATATGGTATCAGCTATATGTGGAATCTAAAAAATGATGCAAATGAACTTATATACAAAACAAAAATAGACCCTCTGACAAAGAAAGCAAACATGGTTACTAAAGGTGAAGGACAGAAGAGATAAATTAAGAGTTTGGGATTAACATGATACCCTCTACCACATGTAAAACAGGTTAACAACAGGGGCCTACTACACATCACAGGGAAATACACTCAGCATCTGTAACGGAGAAAGGATGTGTCTGTATACACACACACACACACACACCCCTGAATGAGCTTACTGTATACTTGAAACTAACATAATATTGTAAATCAACTACTAAATTAAAAATAAATAAAGAAAAGAAAAAATAAATTGAAAGCCTCTTCTCCACAGCACCTCTTTCCTTTCAAAGAGCAGGCATTCCCCTAGCTGGTTATTAGCAGCAACTGTCTTTGGCTTGATTCCAGGTGCATAAAACAGATGATGACTCAGTCTGACAACATTTCCATTTCCTTGGTAAGGATCATTTATGAAGTGCCTTTAATCATTTATGAGTATGTTTCATTTGCTGTTTGCTGCAAACAGTTTGACTCTGCTGGGTTTGACAGCTCTCCGGCATTCTGCAAACAGCTGCAATAATAGCCTCGACAATGTCATTTACAAATGAGGCATATATATGCAGTACGAACAAAGCCAGCGATCCACTCCGAGTAATGTGCCAGTGGACCGACAAGTTGAATGGAAAATGATCAAAATGAGATTGTATCAGCCCTGTAGGAGAGGTGAGTTTCTAGACAGAGAAGAAGCTTTTCTAAAATGAATCGCTGTTAACCATGTGAAATCATCTTTACCTTGTTTTCCGAAATGCTAGATCTGGAAACGTGGAGGGACTTTACCTTTTCCTATTATTGCTGCGGCCCACTGCTGACTACAAATCTTCCACATTACATGGTTTCTCTAAGAAGATCTTGAGCCCGCTGAAGGCAATCGTTTCTTTTTTCTCTTACTATTTCCAATGTCTAGTGAAGCATTTTATCATATACGTGTATGTATATCATAGGATCAGTTTATCTCTAATCACATTGTTACTATTAATTCTTCAGATCAATAAACTTAAAAAATCATTTATATATATATATATATATGAATTTCTTTAAGGTGACATGTAGTGAATTTGAAAGAAAATATGTAAGTTATTTGAAATCATCTGGTTGGAAGAATTATGGCTGTTGAGATAGATCACTAAAGTGAAAAATTTTGACACTCTGGTATCATGCATTTTTAAACAATAGACTTCATTATTTGAGAGTAGTTTTAGGTTCACAGAAAATTGAGGGGAATATATAGAAATTTTCCATATACTTCCTGCTCCCACATAAACACAGCCCCTCCCGCTAGCAACATTTTGCACCAGGTGCTACGTTTGTTACGACTGATGAAGAGACAGCAACTCATCCAAAATCCATAGTTTGCATCATTGCTCAGCCTCATTATCTGAGTTTCCATGGGTTTTGGAAAACCTATAATGACATCTCTTCACCATTATCATACAGGATATACCGAACAATCTCACAGCCCTAAACTTCCTCTGAGCTTTGTCTGTCCATCCCGCCAGCTCTGGCAGTAAACTGAAAACACCACCAACCTCGGCAATAAGTTGTCCTTGGAAGGTCTATACAGTTTTGCTCTTTCCAAGATCTCTCATTTCTTTGAGTACTGAGGAATATTATTTCGATGTACCACAGTTTATCCATTCACTTACTGAAGGACACCTTGCTTGCTTCCAAGTTTTGGCAATTGTGGGTAGAGATTCAGTAAACACTACTGTGCAGATTTTTGTGTGAACATACATAGTCAATTTGGGGGGTAAATATCAAGGAGTGAAATTGCTGTATCATATGGTAAACCCCAAGAATTTTAGTATTATCAGAGCCATGTTATTTTTTTCTTTATGTTTTTGTGTTATATATTTTATGTGATGAATTTAAATGCTGAAATAGGTTAAATCCAGTATTTGATAAAATGAAATTAACATCAGTTTCACCTTATTCTGAAAATACATTTCCAGTTTCTGTTTTATATATTTGTATTGATAACTTTTGACTTTCTTATACTGAAGGAGTACATCTATAAAAGAAACTCCTTGGAGGGATTTATTAAAAAAGCATATATTATAACTGAAAACAAAAAGCACATTGATTGATAATAAACAGTGTGATATGCCAATAGACAAAACCTTTACACATTGAAGATTACCACACTGAGCTGATATTTTATTAACTATATTAAACAGCCTGGAGTTCAGCTTTTGGCACAAAAGACTTCTGATTTCATCTTAATAGTCTAGTGTTATGTATTTCCATTGTTTTAATCTATTTCTTTATCAATAACACACTTTTCTGAGTGCCGGCTTTGCACAAGATAGTGATCCAAATGTTCTAATATATTGTCTTGTCTAATGCTCATAACTCTATGAGATGAGTATATTATTTCCATTTTACATAAAAGAAAACTGAGGTGTTGGACATTGAATAACAGCCCAATGTCCTACATTTATTAGACAGTAGACCTGGGAATTGAACTCAGACTATTTGAATCCATTGCCCTCAGTCTTGCCTCTTACATTATATATAATCTCAATGCCTTGTCAAATACATTTTAGATGTTAAGTTAAAACAAGAAATGAATATGTGTCTTAATTACAAAAGTGTGGAAAGCATGTAAAACAAAATAGTCAGTGAAAAACAAAAGGTTCTAAATGCTATATAAACTGTGTCTGTTTAACAACATATATGAGTGGGAATTATAGACTAGATTATGTGCAAAACAATACCTGCTTTCTTAGAATGTAACAAAGAGGGACTTTCCTGCCTCTTTTCAAGTTGATCTTTAAGCTATTTTATCATCTGTTCAATAAAAAATGACATGGGATCTCTCAGACCCAATTAGCAAGAATTTTCGACAAGAAAACACATTGATGTCTTTGAAATTCTAAAAAGGTGCTTTTTGACATTCACATAAGTAAGGAAAACTATTCATTTTTCTATTTTGTATAAGCTTTCTATTTTCAGTTATAATTTTTTAAAATAATATCAGCTGTGGAGTTAGGATCAAGGGCAGGATTGGGTCTACCTTGCTCGCTGTATTAGTCCCATTATCATTGAACCCAGCACACAGTAAAATTTTAATAAACAATTATAGAGCCAATATATTAATCACAGAGAAAGTGAAAACCATTTTCAAGTGATATTCTCCTGACATTGAAGAGAAAAATCCAAGGTTCCACAGAATTTTCATTATTGGGAGAGCTGACTCTAGAACCCAGGTTCCCTGGCCCCAGCTCCTGCTCAGTGCAGTGGGAAGTGTTCTGGAGCCAACCACACTTTGGCAAACCTCCTCAGCCCTCCAAGATCGAGTAAGACCAAGACCAGTCCTTTCCTGACTCACTGAGCAGCCTGTAAATTACAGGATGCAGGAACGGTCCCTGGGGCAGTACTTGGCATGGGCCAGTCCTGCAATAACTCATCTTTCTTCCAGTGCTGCATGACCCTAATTTCATACAACTTCAGGAGAAGTAGAGATTTTCCTGAGTTAAGTAGGGAAATGAAATAAAAGGTTTAAGTGAAGGTATGGTTAAATATGAAAGGAGACACAGGGAATGAGCAATGAACTTTGATCACAGTGCAAAAAAGGGAAAGCTTCTAAATGCAGCCCTTGACATCCAGCAAGAAGTGTACTATCCTTTGTAACAGTTCTTCTCCAGCCACAAATTCGGACAAATTTCTTTACCTTATAAAGGTGTCAATTGCTATACA
This sequence comes from Odocoileus virginianus, assembly GCF_023699985.2. Lineage (NCBI taxonomy): Eukaryota > Metazoa > Chordata > Mammalia > Artiodactyla > Cervidae > Odocoileus > Odocoileus virginianus. The sequence goes on along the minus strand of NC_069686.1, from coordinate 63,893,327 downwards.
CAAATTTCTTCACTTATACACCTGCAACTAACACAACATTGCACATCAATTATACTCCATAAAATTTTTGTAAAAAATAATATTTTTGAAAATTTAAAAAAAAAAAACACAACACAACAAAACATGACCTTCATCTAGAGAATCTGCAGACAATATTGTTCATGAGAATTTGGGGCTATTCACTAAATAACTCTGAAACGCTTTTACATTATTAAAGGCAGAATAAATGTTAAGAAATTTAAAGTACAATGGACCTGATTATAATTGGAGTCAGCTTTGAATCTAGAAAGGTAAGATTAGGATTAAAAACTATTAACTTTCAGGAAGCTCTTTTAGATCCTCCACTGTCAGAATCTGTGGTCAGGTCTGTAAAAAGACTATGGGATTATAAAAGTTAAAAACGAAGGACTCAGAGGAAATGAGGAAATAAATCTTCCTAACTGTGTGGCACAGATGTAAAAATGTGGATTGAGGTAGAGAAGAGTGGAAATGTGTTCTCAAGCTCAAACTCCCTCCACCCATTCAGTTACATTTATTTGAGAAACAAAAGCTTTGTCTCAGGCACTCTGGTCCTTGCTGGGCACATAATAGCCAAAAAGGTGAACCTAATCTCTGTCTTCACAGAGTTTGTGTGCTTCCATAGAGTTGTTGCCTGCACGTGTGGTCAGGCATCTCTGACTCTGTGATCCCATGGATTATGGCCTGCCAGGCTCCTCTGTCTATGGGATTCTCCAGGCAAGGGTACTGGAGTGGGTAGCCATTCCTTTATTCAGGGGATCTTCCCAATCCAGGGATCGAGCCCATGTCTCCTGCATTTGAGCTGGATTCTCTACCGTCTGAGTCACCAGAGAGGCCCATTGGATAAATAGAAATAGCAAACATAAAAAGTGTTTGACAATACTAAAAATAAAAGGAGTCACTATCATGTGAAAATCTGACATGACTATCAGTAATGATGCTACAGAAAAAAAGTGTTGGAATGAACCTTTGGAACTTGGGAGATTTCTTCCTTTGCGGGAGAACAAGTCCAGGGGCTAATAAATGAGTTGCTAGTCTCTCTCTCCTATTCATTGTTTTGTATTTTTGCTTTGAAAAGGTCATAATTTTCTTCTTATTTCCAAAATAAAACTCAAAGCAGATCAAGGACTCAAAGAAGGGGGCATACTCTAGCTGTTGATAAACAAAACCAAGCAAACCAGTTAACTAACTGGGTCAACAAAAGAAGGGACTTACTATGTCTAATCAAATCATAGATATATGTGTGTGTGTATGTATGCATATATGCATATACATATATATGTTCCTTTTGATTGAGTTTCAAAAAATTGTGACCTTTTAAAGAGGCTGGGAGAAATATCAATAACCTCAGATATGCAGATGACACCTTCCTTATGGCAGAAAGTGAAGAAGAACTAAGGAGCCTCTTGATAAAAGTGAAAGAGGAGAGTGAAAAAGTTGGCTTAAAGCTCAACATTCAGAAAACTAAGATCATGGCTTCCGGTCCCATCACTTCATGGCAAATAGATGGGGAAACAGTGGAAACAGTAGCTGACTTTTTTTGGGGGGGGCTCCAAAATTACTGCAGATGGTGACTGCAGCCATGAAATTAAAAGATGCTTACTCCTTGGAAGGAAAGTTATGACAAACCTAGACAGCATATTAAAAAGCAGAGACATTACTTTGCCAGCAAAGGTCCATCTAGTCAAGGCTATGGTTTTTCCAGTGGTCATGTATGGATGTGAGAGGTGGATTATAAAGAAAGCTGAGCACAGAAGAATTGATGCTTTTGAACTGTGGTGTTGGGAAGACTCTTGAGAGTCCCTTGGACTGCAAGGAGATCCAACCAGTCCATCCTGAAGGAGATCAGTCCTGGGTGTTCATTGGAAGGACTGATGCTGAAGCTGAAACTACAATACTTTGACCACCTGATGTGAAGAGCTGACTTGTTTGAAAAGACCCTGATGCTGGGAAAGATTGATGGCAGGAGGAGAAGGGGATGACAGAGGGTGAGATGGTTGGATGGCATCACTGACTCGATGGACATGGGTTTGGGTGGACTCCGGGAGTTGATGATGGACAGGGAGGCCTGGCATACTGTGACTCATGGGGTCACAAAGAGTCAGACATGACTGAGTGACTGAACTGAACTTAGGCAGAAATGAAAGAAAAATCTTCAGAAATGTGAAATCATATTTGTTAATAATAGAACTGCAATGCATTATTAAGGAAACATTTGGAATATATCAACCAATGAGCTGATTGGGGAAATGTTTTTACAGTTTGTATTTCACTAAAGTTTTGTTTTTTTTTAAACTTGTGACATCAAATATGTTACTGACATATACTATATCCTCCTTGAGACTTCCCTGGTTAATTGACTAAGATTTATCCTTCCAGTGCAGGGGGTTTGGGTTTGATCCCTGGTGGAGGAGCAGAGGTTCCACATAACTCAAGGTCAAAAAATCAAAAAGTAAAATAGAAGCAAAGTGAAGTCGTTTAGTCGGGTCCTACTCTTTGCAGCCCCATGGACTGTAGTCTACCAGGCTCTTCCATCCGTGGGATTTTCCAAGCAAGAGTACTGGAGTGGGTTGCCGTTTCCTTCTCCAGGGGATCTTCCAGACCCAGGGATGGTACCCGGGTCTCCCGCGTTAAAGGCAGACGCTTTTATTGTCTCAGCCACCAGGGAAGACTAAACAGAAATGGTCCTGTAACAAATTCAGCACTTTAAAACTGTCCACATCAGAAAATTTTTAAAAGAGTATATATATATGTATATATGTATATGGGCTTCCTTGATAGCTCAGTTGGTAAAGAATCCACCTGCAATGCAGGAGACCCCAGTTCGATCAGTTCGATTCCTGGGTCAGGAAGATCCCCTGGAGAAGGGATAGGCTACCCACTCCAGAATCCTTTGGCTTTCCTTGTCGCTCAGCTGGTAAAGAATCCGCCTACAGTGCAGGAGACCTGGGTTCAATCCCTGAGTTGGGAAGATCCCCTGGAGAAGTGAAAGGCTACCCACTCTAGTATTCTGGCCTGGAGAATTCCATGAACTGTATAGACCATGGGTCACAGAGAGCCAGACACCATTGAGCGACTTTCACTTCACTTCATATATATATATATAGATCCTTATATATATCCATATATATATATATATATATATATACTTCTATGTCTATATATATCTATATATCCTTTTATATATATCTCCTTATCTATATCATTATTTATATATCCTTATCTCTATATATATATCATTATCTATATATCCTTATATATATATATCCTTATCTATATATCCTTCTATATCTATCTATCTATATATATATATATATCCTTCTATGTCACAAACACAATTTTAGACCCTGAAACAAACTGTGTATTTAACATATTTTCCATTCTATCCTCAAGACTACCTCTTGCCAGAAATGCTTGAATTGAAAATAGCTATTTATACATGCAACACATACATATAAATAGCTCACATGGAAAAGAGATAATCCCGAATTAGCCTCCAATTAGATTTACATTTCAATTTTAGGAGCAAATGGCAGACAGTTGGGAATTGCATCCACAGAAATAGAAATGTGAAGGATACCCCATAAAACCATAATAACATGACTAAAGAAAATATCTGTTTCCTGCATTTAGGGAAATGATAGGCTGCTGCAGGTGATTATCAGTTCAGATCTGAACCTACAATCTGTCCCTTTGCATTCTCTCATGGAATTTAGGCAAAGGGAAGGGGCACAGAGGAGGAAGGACTGAGTTGTCAAAATAGGGAAGTGGTAGATATTCCAAGGAAACACAATTTAAAAATATTAAACATTCATTTGACCGCTGACTCTGTCTAACTTGCCCATGTTCGCAGTGAATACAATTAAAAGTACCTGAAGTTACTTAAAACAATTAAAGCAATGTAAATGTTATTTAGCCTTAAAAAATAATCAGCAGACACAGACACACTCACATATACACGCACATAGTTTATCCACAAACGGGCATGGTTAAACGTGTGTGTCATAGTGAGTGCATATCTTGGTATTATGACTGCATGTTCAGTTTCTCAGTCATGCCTGACTCTTTGTGACGCCATGCCCTGTAGCCCACCAGGCTCCTTTGTCCATGGGGATTCTCTAGGCAAGAATATTGGAGCAGGTTGCCATTTCCTACTCTAGGGGATCCTCCCGACTCAGGGATTGAACCCAGGTCTCTTGAGTCTCTGCATTGGAAGGTGGATTCTTTACCACTGTGCTACCCATAATACCGAGAAGCCTAGTATTATGGTTAGACCACAATTTTAAGAAAATAAACTAGTGTTTATTCCAGAAATCTGAATTTTGAATTTCTATAGAGGACAGAGTGAAAACTAGCAAGAAATGTCACCACTAAAGCTTGTACTTTGAGGGATTCAGTGACTGATATTTCACTAAGTTCATCTCAATGAATGTAAATTCTGAGCATGAATTTGTGAAGTGTTAATAGTTGGCAACTCTGCCTTTTGGAATGAAGCTTGTGAGAGTGTTTCAATGACATGGTCAGCTGCAAAGTGTGTATTATTTGTCAGTTCCTATGCTAAGTGTTTCAAGCATATGTCTCAGTCTTTATCTTAGACTGTGCTCCATGATTCTGCCGTTTCAGGTTGGAATGGAATCAATTATGTAACTTATTATTGAGATGAAAGAAAGTTTATTAGATTTATTAGGACAGTAGGAGGGCTGAAGGGAGAATCAATATAGCATAGAGTAGTGTAGCAATATAGCATAGTGATCAAATTATGCACTTAGAAGTCAGCCGGACTTCAGTTCAAATGCTATCACTGATTTACATGACCTTGGGTGAGTTACTTATATAACCTTGGATGAGTTACTTTTTCTCTTGGTGCTTCCGTATCCATGGTGAAACAGCTATAAGTACCTAACTAACAGAGATGTAGTGATAGTTAAATGAAACAGTATACAAAAGAAAAAAACACTTAATAAAGGAGCAAACACTTAAGGGCTAGAAAATATTAGCTATTATCATTGTAATGAAAGGAAATCATTGTAGTTGAAATATGCTCACAATGCTCAGTGTATTAATTGGAAACTCTCTTGAAATATGTAGACGTTCTTTATTTGTCATGGTGAAGGGTTCCTCTCAGCTATCTACTGGAATAAAAGTATACAGAGGAATCAGTGCTCTGGTTACAACCAATTGAATGATGTGCACACTACCTTCTTAAACCTGGCAACTCCTTTTGAATGATTTTTAATGCCCTAATCTATAAAAGCCACAGGGCCATTAAAGTTCAGTCCCAGGGCTTCCCTGGCGGTCCAGTAGTAAAGAATCCACCTGCCGGTGCAGGAGACACAGGTTCAATCCCTGAGCTAGGAAGAGCCCACACGCTGCGGAGCAACGAAGCCCATGGGCTGCAACTCTCAGGCCTGTGCTCTAGAGCCTGGGAACCCCAACTGCTGAGCCTGCGTGCCCTGGAGCCCACGCTCTGCATCACAGAAGAAACCGGGCCGCCCCAAGGAGAAGCCCAGACCCCACGATGCGGAGGACCTCCGCTCTCTGCAACCAGAGAAGAGCCCGCACAGCAGTGAAGACCCAGCATGGACGAGAACACGGAAAGAACCAAAGAAAGAAAAAGACTAGTCCCTTCCACGCAGCCCCCGGTGGATCTGTGTTCGGTCTTTCAGTTTCTAAGAAACAGTAAATTCTGTTACTATCTGAACACATAAAAGCAGGGATAATTTACAGTGGTTACTACCTGATTTTGATATTGAAAATTTCCCTAATGGGAACTGGATAAAAAGGAAAACCTGAGCAGGAATAAAAATTTCCAAAAATTGTAGAAAATATGATGTGAAAAACAGAATGTCGTAAAATCTATGGAAAATAAAGTGCATCCTATCTACAGATGAAAAAGATAGTAATATCAGAAATTAACTAAAAATATGGAGAAAACAGTTATATAGGGTGTGACTTAATCATCAGGTGCCTCACGCTCAGAAATTAAAGATGCCCTGGGAGAAGGAGCTCTGGGGTAATCACTTTGGCATTTGGTATTAATAGACACTACTTTTTACATGCTAGGATGTTTTCTACATGATATTTTGTCCTCTATTTTCCTTTTAATGAACATTAGAGATGCCAACCTAATATTAGGCTAGAATAGTGAGTGTAGGTATTTGGGAAAGAATGACAGATCACTGTTACCAAAAATGAGAGAAAAGAATTACCAGAATAAAAACGCCCAAACCTAGAAGATCCAGTAACGATGCAGACCTATTGCAGACTGTGAATTTTTCTCCCACAGAATCCACAGAGCTAAACATTGATGCCCAAGAAATGCATGACCAGAGTAACAGAGAATCTCCAATAAAAAGATGAACATACTAACAAAAATCATCAAAAATTAACAAAAGAGCAATGAAGAAAAGGGTCAGGAAAAAGATGAACCGAGTCACCCAAGCAAAGAGCAGATGAATGAGTAGTTGGTTGCTATTAAGAAACAGAAAAACTTCATAATGTATAAATAGTATCTCCAGAGATACAAGGTAAGATATTACTCCTCAGAAATCAAAATGGATTGTTTTGAAAAATCAAACTCTTAAAAATTAAAATTACTGCTACTAATGAAAAAGAGAAGAATGGGCACAGCTGAAAAGTCATAATAATAGAGACAGACTAAATGACTTTTCTCAAGAGCTATACAAAAATAACAAGAAAAATATGAAACCTATTCAAGGAGATACAGAGGAGAATCTATCATTTATTCATCACATAAGACATAAGAAAACAATATTTTTACGGAGGTCTAGGATAGGAGAATGGAGGAGGAAATGGAAGCTCACTCCAGTACCCTTGCCTGGAGAATTCCATGGACAGAGGAACTGCAGTCCGCGGGGTGCTACAGTCCGTGACTCCGCAAAGACAGACATGACTGAGCGGCCTCAGGAGGATAGAACATACACGTCTCAGTATTTCAGTGGTTCATTGAAGCAAGAGCTTATTCTTCCTCAAATATTCTAAGGCATATAGTACTTTGGTTGGCAGTGAGAGTTTGTCTTATGTTCATTTCAAAGCACAGCCTGGCGGTGACTCAGCCATATGCAAGGTCTCTCTAGTCACCAGCAACAGCCCAGAGAAGGACAGAGCCTGCTGTAAGTTACATCTCCAGGACTCATTTATCTTATCGCTGCCAGTTTTTGCTTTTTGATCACTTTCATCCATTTCCGCCACCTTCGCAATCCTGTTAGTGACAATCACCAATCTGCTCTTGGTATCTATGAGTTTGTTTGTTTGTTTAGATTCCACATATCAGAGAAATCATACAGCATTTGTCCTTTTCTGTCTGACTTACTTCACTTAGCATAATGCCCTCAAGGTCTGGTTATGATATTGCAAGTTGCTGCATATGATATGAAGGTGCTACATATGACTGATATCTTTTCATTTATAGAATGGATTCACATCTTTGCTGGTCATGTTTCACTGGGAAGAACTTATAACATAGCCGCACTTCATGGAAGGAAGGCTGAAGAATGAATCTGGGCAGATGGAGTTCACCATAGAGTAGTAGAAAAAAAAAAAAAAAAAGGTAAGAACCTTTAGAATAACATTGCTCAGTATTTAAAGAAAATAAAATTGTTCAAACTGAAAATGCCCACAAAGTACAAAACATACTAAATAAAATTAGATGTTTAGAAGATACATATATAAGTAAATGTCAAAACATATTGAGACACTTTCTGTCAAGAATAATACAGCATTTTCTATGAATTTCTTCAAGAAAATCCTGTGAGGCTAGAATTCTATACCAATGCAACACAGAATGCATATGGGAGAATAAACTAAGTTAATTTTGTATGGCCAGAACTTAGAAATGTTATTGTTTGCATACATTTGAGGTGTTGTTTCCTAACAATTGTAGTGTATAACATTTTTTTATACAAATGAGGATTGAAGTTGTCAAGAATAATCTGGCAAATTTTAAAAGAAAAATATGGAAAATAATGTGAAGTCGTAGGTTCATGTAGGATTTGATGAACATATAACTGACTGAAAGGGCAAACTTCTCAAAGGAGATTTCACATGAAGGGTGTATATTTAATACTGAAAATAAAATTCTCTGTTGGTGTAAAAGTGGGATATAAATCCTGTTAGAAGTTAAGGAAAGAGGAAAGATAAATTAGGTTATCAGAAGAGAAAGGATGGTCAAGAAGATAAGAGAGCTGTAGTATATCTACTTTAAACAAGAGAAAAGAGGCTGAAAATAAAATCTTAGTACTCACTATCTTTCAGAATGAGGGGCTCTGAGGTGGGAACTGACTGATGAAAGCAATCGGATAGTTCAACTAAGTCTTGACAGGTTCCAGGTAAACCTATCCTTGGAAGAAATAGAGCAAAGAAACTCTAGTGTTGTGATGTGAAGTTGAAGAAATTCTCACGTTCAGATGAAAATTTCTTTTATAAAATAAACCAAGGATTTTAAAAATAAGGCATGGATGGTCTTACATTTAGATCTTTAATCCATTTTGAGTTTATTTTTGTGTATGGTGTTAGAAAGTGTTCTAGTTTCATTCTTTTACAGGTGGTTGACCAGTTTTCCCAGCACCACTTGTTAAAGAGGTTATCTTTTTTCCATTGTATATCCTTGCCTTCTTTGTCGAAGATAAGGTGACCATAGGTTCGTGGATTTATCTCTGGGCTTTCTATTCTGTTCCATTGATCTATATTTCTGTCTTTGTGCCAGTACCATACTGTCTTGATGACTGTGGCTTTGTGGTATAGTCTGAAGTCAGGCAGGTTGATTCCTCCAGTTCCATTCTTCTTTCTCAGGATTACTTTGGCTATTCGAGGTTTTTTGTATTTCCATACAAATTGTGAAATTATTTGTTCTAGTTCTGTGAAAAATACCGTTGGTAGTTTGAGAGGGATTGCATTGAATCTATAGATTGCTTTGGGTAGTATAGCCATTTTGACAATATTGATTCTTCCAATCCATGACAGCATTGAAACATGTATATTATCTAGGGTGAAACAGATCACCAGCCCAGGTTGGGTACATGAGACAAGTGCTCGGGCCTGGTGCACTGGGAAGACCCAGAGGGATTGGGTGGAGAGGGAGGTGGGAGGGGGGACTGAGATGGGGAATACATGTAAATCCATGGCTAATTCATTTCAATGTATGACAAAAACTACTGTAATGATGTAAAGTAATTAGCCTCCAACTAATAAAAATAAATGGAAAAAATTAAAAAAAAATTAAAAAAAAATAAAAGTAGAGAAAAAAAAAAATAAGGCACGGATGGGATTTAGCACAGAGTCTGGTGGTTAACATGAACGCTCAATGGAGACTGTGTGCTGTGTGGTTCTTAGTCTCTCTGTCCTGTCCGGCTCTTTGCGACCCAGTGAACCACAGTCCTCCAGGCTCCTCTGTCCATGGGGATTCTCAAGGCAAGAATACTGGAGTGGGTTGCCTTGTCCTACTCCAGGGGATCTTCCCAACCTAGGGATCGAACCCAGGTTTCCTGCACTGCAGAAGGATTCTTTACCATCTGGGTCTCCAGGGAAGCCTAATAGAGACTAGACCTTTTTTTGTCTTTAGAAAGAAACTCTGTTTTAAATTTATTTTTTCATATTTAATTGAGATGAAATTGACATATAGATTGTATTAGTTTTAATTTCATATATGTATGTATTGCAAAATTATTAACATTATATATTTATAGTTAACTTCCATCACCATGCATATTTATAATTTTTTTTCTCATCATGGGGATTTCTAACACTTACCCTCTAAGCAAGTCTTCCCAGGTAGGGTTAGTGGTAAACAATCTGCCTGCCAAAGCGGGAGATAAAAAGAAATGGGTTCAATCCCTGGATCAGAAAGATCCCCTGGTATAGGAAATGGCAACCCACTCCAGTATTCTTGCCTGGAGAATCCCATGGAAAAAGGAGCCTGGCAGGCTACAGTCTATAGGGTTGCAAAGAGTTGGACACAACTGAGGCAACTTAGCATGCATGAACTTAGCAACTTACCCTCTTAGAAACTTTCAGTATTGTTAACTATAGTCACTATGCTGTAAATTACATCTCCAAGACTCATTTATCTTATAACTGCCAGTTTTTGCTTTTTGATCACTCTCATCCACTTCCACCACCTTCTCAATCCTGTTTTTGACAATCACCAGTCTGCTCTTGATATCTATGAGCTTGTTTGTTTATTCCACATGTCAGTGAGATCATACAGCATTTGTCCTTCTCTGTCTGACTTACTTCACTTAGCATAATGCCCTCAAGGTCTAGTTAAGATATTGCAAATGGCAAGATTTCCTTCATTTTTTTTTCTTATGGCTAAATAACATTCCACTGTATATCTCTACTTTACCTCCTTTATCCATTTGTCCTAAGATGGGCATTTAGATCGTTTCCATGTCTTGGCCATTGTAAATAATGTTGCAGTGTAAATGGAAGTTGGAACAGACAACTCATTAGAAAAGACCCTTACCCTGATGCTGGGAAAAACTGAAGGCAAAAAGAGAAGAGGGTGGCAGAGGATGAGATGGCTGGATAACATCACTGACTCAATGAACATGAACTTGGGAAATAGTGAGGGACAGGGATGCCTGGCATGCTACAGCCCATGGGGTCGCAAAGAGTCAGGCATTACTTAGAGAATGAACAACAAAAATGGAAGGGCATATATTTTCAAGAGAGAAATTTGTTTCTTTAGAATAAATACTCAGAATAAGGTTTACTATTTATTGTCTTATGATAATAACCATTCTAACTGGTGTGGCATAATATCTCAAATTTTTTTCTATTGTTTTGTAAAAGTTCTTCATATATTTTAGGTATTAACCCCTTGTCAAATAAATGATATGAAAACATTCTCTCTCAATCTATAGGTTTCTTTTTTATTTTGTTGGTGGTGTCCTATCCTATACAAGAACTTGGCAATTTAATGAAAAGTACTTGTTTATTTTTACTTTTTTTGCCTTTGTTTTTTATTTCAAATTAAAAGAAAAAAGATTGTTGTGACCAATGTAACGGATCTTATCCTTTGTTTTCTTCTAAGAGTTTTACAGTTTCAGGTACTATTTTCAAGTTTTTAATCCACTTTGAGCTGATTTTTGTGTCTGATATAATATAGTAGGCAAATTTCACTCTTTTGCATGTCTCTGTCCAGTTTTCCTAACATATTTATTAGGGACTACCTTTCCCCACTGTACATTCATGACTCCTTTATTACAAATTAATCATACACACAAGTAAAGTAATGCTCAAAATTCTCCAAGCCAGGCTTCAACAATACATGAAGTGTGGAATTCCAGATGTTCAAGCTGATTTTAGAAAAGGCAGAGGAACCAGAGATCAAATTGCCAACATCCACTGGATCATCAAAAAAGCAAGAGAGTTCCAGAAAAACATCTATTTCTGCTTTATTGACAATGCCAAAGCTTTTGACTGTGGATCACCACAAACTGTGGGAAATTCTTCAAGAGATGGGAATACCAGACCACCTGACCTGCCTCTTGAGAAATCTGTATGCAGATCAGGAAGCAACAGTCAGAACTAAACATGGAACAATAGATTGGTTCCAAATCGGGAAAGGAGGAGGTCAATTCTGTATATTGTCATCCTGCTTATTTAATTAATATGCAGAGTACAACATGCAAAATGCTGGGTTGGATGAAGCACAAGCTGGAATCAAGATTTCCATGAAAAATATCAATAAACTCAGATACACAGATGACACCACCCTTATGGCAGAAAGCAAAGAACTTAAGAGCCTCTTGATGAAAGTGAAAGAGGAGATTGAAAAAGATGGCTTAAGGCTCAACATTCAGAAAACTAAGATCATGGCATTCGGTACAATCACTTCATGGCAAATAGATGAGGAAACAGTGTCAGACTTTATTATTGGGGGCTCCAAAATCATTGCAGGTGGTGACTGCATCAATGAAATTTAAAGGTGCTTACTCCTTGGAAGAAAAATTATGACCAGCCTAGATGGCATATTAAAAGGCAGAGACATTACTTTGCCAACATAGTCCATCTATTCAAGGCTATGGTTTTTCCAGTGGTCATGTATGGATGTGAGAGTTGGGCTATAAAGAAAGCTGAGCACTGAAGAATTAATGCTTTTGAACTGTGGTGTTGGAGAAGATTCTTGAGAATCTCTTGGACAGCAAGGAGATCAAACCAGTTTATCCTAAAGGAAACCAGTCCTGAATATTCATTGAAAGGACAGATGTTGTAGCTGAACTCTAATACTTTGGCCACCTAATGCAAAGAAGTGACTCATTGGACAAGCCCCTGATGCTGGGAAACATTGCAGGCGGGAGGAGAAGGGGATGACAGAGGATGAGATGGTTGGATGGGATCACCAACTCAATGGACATGAATTTGAGTAAACTCCAGGAGTTGGTGATGAACAAAGAGGCCTGACGTGCTGCAGTCCATGGGATCACAAAGAGTTGGACATGACTGAGTGACTGAACTGAACTGAACTGAATTGATGATAAATGTATGATTTTATTTCTCTATTCTGTTCCAATTATCTATGTGTATGTTTTTAAAAAAATATCATACCATTTTGATTACTATAGCTTTGCAATGTTGCTTGAATGAGGAAGTATGGTGGTGGTGTTTTTCAGTTGCTCAGTCCTGTCTGACTCTTTTCAGCCCCATGGACTGCAGCACACCAGGCTTCCCTGTTTTTCACCATCTCCTGGAGCTTGCTCAAACTCTTGTCCATTGAGTCATTGTTGCCATCCAACCATCTTGTCCTCTGTTGTCCCCTTTTCTTCCTGTCTTCAATCTTTCCCAATATCAGGGTATTTTCTAATGAGTCAGATCTTCACATCAGGCGGCCAAAATACTGGAGCTTCAGCTTCAGTATCAGTCCTTCCAATGAGTATTCAAAACTGATTTCCTTTAGGATGGACTGGTTGGATCTCCTTGCAGTCCAAGGGACTCTCAAGAGTCTTCTACAACACCACAGTTCAAAAACATCAATTCTTCAGTGCTCAGCTTTCTTTATAGTCCAACTCTCACATCCATACATGACTACTGGAAAAACCATAGCTTTGACTAGACGGACATTTGTCAGCAAAGTAATGTCTCTGCTTTTTAACATACCGTCTAGGCTGGTCATAATTTTTCTCCCAAGGAGGAATCACCTTTTAATTTCATGGATGCAGTCACCATCTTTTGGGAAGAGTTTGAAAAGGATTGGTATTAATGTTTTTTTTTAATGTTTGATAGAATTTGCCAATTAAACAATCCGATCCTGGGCTTTTCTTTGTTAGAAAGTTTTAAAATATTGACTCAATATCCCTAATTGTAAATTATCTGTTCAGATTTCCTATTTCTTCATGTTTTGGTCATGGTAGATTACATGTTTCTAAAACTTGTTTCATTTCTTTCGCTTATCTAATTTTTTTTAATATTTAACTGTTCATAGTTGTTTCTTGTGATCCTTGCTATTTCTGTTTTCAGTTGTGATACTACCTCTTTCATTTCTAATTTTATTTGAGTCTTCTCTCTCTCTTTTTTTAAGTTTAACTGAAAGTCTTCACAATAGAAAAAATGAACAAATAAATAAATAATAAGTAACCTAACTAAAAACTGGGCAAATGACTTAGATAGATATTATTACAAAGACATGTAAATTGTCAATAGAAATATGAAAAGGTCCTCAAAGCCACTGATCATCAGAGGGATGCAAAGTAAAACCACAATAAGGTATCACCTCTAACACAAGTATTGATGAAAATGTGGACAAAAGGAAAGAATCATACATTGATGGTGGGGATGTAACTTGGTGCAGCTACTGTGGAAAACAGTATGTAAATTCCTTATGGAATTAAAAATAGAACTGTCACATGATTCAGCAATTTCATTTTGGGGTATACAGCCAAAATAAATAAATCATTACTTCAAAAGGTATTTATACTCCCATGTCCTTGTGTTCATAGCAGCATTATTTACCATAACCAAGATATAGAAAGAAGCTGAGGATCTGTTGATAGGTGAATAGATTTTTTTTTTAAATGTGAGATTATTTTGGATTTGAATATCATTCAGTCAAAAAAAAGAGGGAAATTCTGCAACTTCTGACAACATAAATGAACTTAAAAGGCATTTGCTAACAGTAATAAACCAGACAGAGAAACACAAATGCTGCATGGCATCACTTATATGTGGAATCTACAAAAAGGAAAGAATAAGTTGAACTCATAGCAATAATAGCAAAGTGGCTACTGACAGCCGAGTGGTTGGAGAAATAAGACTTTGGTAAGAGGGCACATTTTCGGTTATAAGATGAGCAAGTTCTGGAGATCAAATGCACAGCATAGTGGCTATAGCTGATAATGTACTATGTAACTGAAACTTGCAAGAGAATGGATCTTAGGTGTTTTCATACACACACTCACAGATGGTAAATATGTAAGGTGTTGACTCTGTCAATTAACTTAATGGTGAGACTCTTTATACAATGCAAACATACTTGAAATCACCACCCTGTATACTTTATGTTGCAATTTCATTCCTCAATTAAACTTCAATAAAGCTGGAAAAAATAAAAGTGAAAAATTGATAAGAACTCTGAAAACACTATTATCTAACAGTCCATGTGATAGTATTTGTCTTATGGTAACACAAATCCCTCTATTCTTTGAAGTTTTCCCTAAAGATTTCTATGCACAGGAGCTATCTTTGGCTTAGCTTTGTTAGACGTTGAAGAATGCACAGCGCAGCCAACATAGAATAGAAAAGGAACCACCCATGCATATGGTGGAACTATTTAAAATATACTAGGTAAGTGAAAAGTGCATGTTTATGACATTAGCACCCATTAGAAAGCAAACTTTCTGGTAACAGATTAAAATATTAGACGGAAAAGAATTATTGTCTATATACAATTGAGTGGAAATTTGAGCCTATCTTCTCTAGACATAAAGGGCAAGCTGATCAGAGCTGTCCCCTGATTTCCCTTGATGAGGCATCTATCCTGAACTGTCTTCATGTGCATTAGTATGTTAGCTACTCAGTCCTGTCTGACTCTTTGTGACCCCAGGGACTGCAGCTTGCAAGGTCCTCTGTCCATGGGATTTCCCAGGAAAATATACTGGAATGGGTTGCATGGGATTTCTCAGTCTAGAACACTGGAGTGGGTTGCCATTTCTTTCTCCAGGGAATCTTCCCAACCCAAGGATTGAACCTGGGTCTCCTGCATTGCAGGCAGATTCTTTACTGTCTGAGCTACTGAGGAAGCCCTCTTATGCACGTTGGTGAGTTGAACTGCAGGCTTCCCAGGTGGCTCAGTGGTAAAAGAATCCACCTCCAATGCAGGAGATATAAGAGATTTGGGTTCAAACCCTAGATCAGGAAGATCTCCTGGAGGAGGGCATGGCAACCCACTCCCATATTCTTGCCTGGAGAGTCCCAGGGCCAGAGGAGCCTGGCAGGGCACAGCCCAAACAGTCGCAAAGAGTCAGACACAGCTGAGCAGCTAACACGCCAGTGTGCATAATGAGGGTTTAGGATGGAGGCCTCATCAGTGGAGATCAAGACATGGCTGAGCATGCACACAGACTGAACAGAAAGTGGGACTAACTGCGCCTGCGGAGAAGCCTAACTGAGACCACCACGTGTCTGCATTTCAAATGGCTTTCTTGAATTTTGCAGATTATGAAAGTTTTACTCACTTCCCTCAAAACATGTTGTTTCTGTTATATATCAAATAAAGAGGCAAAAGCTACACTGATGTTCGTCTTTCACATGGTCCCAGTAGTGAAAGTAAAATAGAATGCGTGTGACTATTAGAATTAATAATTAGAATTAGAATGAAGAATTATAATTCTTAATTTATTTACTTCTTGAAACTTAGAACTTCAGCTATTAAATTAGAATATTATCAAGTCCCATTTCTCTTTATTTTTTGCCTTGCAACTATGTAATTTTCTCTAAGCTGTAAATTGGCTGGAGACCAAAGATTAAATTGATTAAAAAAAAAAAAAAGATGGTTAGAATGAGTATCTAAGGGCACAGTTTATAAATGATGGAACATTTAACCAAGAGGTAGTGACTTCAATGCTTGGCCTTTGTGCATATGCCCTTTAGCATTCTGACTCTGTGCTTTAACCTCCTCTTATATAAAATTAGGGTAATAAAACTTGCTCAGTCTTCCTGGTGACAGTAATCTCCTCTAAGATTTTATGTGACAATGTGTGTTTTGTTTGTTTGTTTTAAGCAAAATATACAACTGCAAATAACACAAAAATTAAAGTTTCAACTTTAGTTTTTCAATCCTATGCAGTAAGTTAGTCCTTCACACTTTCTCCTCCCACTGAAAAGTAGATTGTGGGTAAAATATTTTCAATGACTTAGTATCCCATCATTACTTCTTTCATGAAGCAACTATTCTCTCTCCAACTAAACGAATATATGCTATGTTTTAAAGAGAAGCATGCCAACCTTATTGGCATCCAGAATTTTATATTTTTATTTTCATTTAAGATGTGGCTAGTGGCAACCTTCTATTTCTCTCAATATCAAATGGTAATAAATAAATAATAACAATAAGTTCATTTGCAGTCCTTTGCTTTTCATAGATCTTTCAATATTGAAAAAAAATAGGAAAAATGTATAAAGTATGTACCAAAAGAAAAATAAAATACTGCAATATGAAGCCAAATGGAATTCTGGAGGTATTAAAAGGCCTTTTCCTGACTTACCCCAGTGGAAATGAAGTTGGCTTTGGGTTACATAAAAGTGTTTCTTTCACAGTCCAGGGAAGCACAGAGAAGTAATGCTTTCCTTCTTGGTTTATTCTGGCAACTGGATTCTACTCGGGAAAAGAGGAGCCTTGCTCATCCTACCACTAGACAGCACTTGATTCCACTCAGGAAGGTAAACTTTTTATGCCTTGGTAGTCACTCCCAACAAAAGTTCAGTATTTAGAAAATTTCCAAATAAGTATATTTTCTGAATCAAAGAAAATGATGTTTTGAAAAGTTCAGAACCAGTAGACTAAGCCACCTCCGTTTCTCCATTAACAACAACAAAAATTACACTAAGATTTTGCAGAATCATAATTACAAAAACCTTACTCATCCTTCTCAAATTACATTGATCTTGTGACCCATGTGGTATTTCTTCCACTGTTAGCTAATTTTGATCTAAGACCAGTGATAGCTTCTATTTCCTTAAGTTTACTTCTGAATTTCCATTTTAGTCCATTTCTCATATTTTAAAATACAGGTTGCTTTCTTTTTTTCTGATTTTGAGATTCCAATATTGTGTGTGTGTGTGTGTGTGTGTGTGTGTGTGTTTCTGATTCCTCTGTCATGTTCTGACCATCACTAGGCATGTGGATCTCAGTTCACAGACAAGGGATCGAATTTGCACTGCCAGAGCTGAAAACATAGTCTTGAATGAGCCACCAGAGAAGTCCTGAGCACTGCTTTTAATCGCCTTCACTGTATTTACTTTTCCTGAGTGTGCAAACTTTCTGGGACCCATCCGAGGCTTCCTCTTCTGCCTGTGCTCCATGCTTTCTCGTGACTTCAGTGAGCACATATAACACTTTTGATTTTTTAATCTGTATCTTCAAGTTGTATCCTTTCTTCAGGTTCACTGTTATATTATCTACTGCGTGATGAGAAGGCCGGCTCGAGGGAATGTCCTCTGTGTACTCGCACGGGACCCCGTGTGCTGCCGCTGTACAGAAGGGCCCTATGTTTGTTTCACTCCCTGTTGTCACTGTCTGGGAACTTTGGGTGCCTTTTAAGCTTTTCATTTTCTCCTGGCCCTCAGCAATAATGTAGCCAGTCCTATCTACTGGTGATTCCTGAGATGTGTTTCACAGACACATCTAAGTAATCATAAATTCTTATGATTAAATTTTCCCTTCTAAGTTTCAATATTCAAGTGATATCATCAACATCTACCCAGCTAAGATCTAGAAATCAGTTCTGACTTCTTCCCTTACCAAACAAGTATTGGCCAAAATTTCGGGTAAATTTATTGCCTTAGAAATTTCTAAATCCAATTTCTTCTATCTGTTTTCATGTCAAATGCCTTAATTCAGTCCCTTGTCTTCTACTTCCTAGAAGACTATGACAGCATTATTATTACCAAAGTGCTGAACCTAAAAGTCATATAGAATCATGTCATGGTAGTCTTGAAAATGAAAACATTGATTCCATATTGACATTGTCCACAAACATTAATATGAGTCATCCACAAGCATGATGGTTGTTTCTCTGCATGTCCCTCCTCGTTCAGTGTATGCTGCTCTTAGAATTCCAGGTACACTTAATTCTTCACTCTCCCCAAAGCATGCTCCTGTATATCCATGTGTTACTGGGTTGGCCAATAACAGAACAGTTTGTTCAGGTTTTTCTGTAAACGTTATGGAAAAACACAAACAACCCTTTGGCCAGCCCTATATTTTGCAATAATAATTGTTCTGCCTGAAAAGTCTTTAGTGAACTTCTTCCTCAGTGAGATTCCTGTGAATTAAAGAGTCAGTTTAAATTCCATCTCTGCTTGAAACATTTCTTTTGGAAACCCACTTCAATATTCTTCTCTGAAAAATTCCATGGACAGAGAAACCTGGTGGGCTAAATACCATTGGGTCGAAAAAAGTCCAATGTGACCAAGTGACTAACACTTTCTCTCTGACTTATTTTATATTATAAACTAATACAAAGGTATAGTCTATATTAAATGTGTAATTAGAAAATTTACGTAGATTTTATTTATTTTTTATATTTTATTATAAATCAAAAGCTTTGTGTTATTTATAATTCAATGAAAGCTACTTTTGCATTCCAGTTCCCTATGATGTAAAGGACATCTTTTTTGATGTTTGTTCTAGAAGGTCTTGTAGGTCTTCTTAGAACCATCCAACTTCAGCATTAGTGGTTGGGGCCTAAACTTGTGATGTTGAATGATTTGACTTGAAAATGAACCAAGATCATCTGTTGTTTTTGAGATTGTACTCAAGTACTGCATTTCATCCTAAAGGAGATCAGTCCTGGGTGTTCACTGGAAGGACTGATGCTGAAGCTGAAACTCCAGTACTTTGGCCACCTCATGCGAAGAGTTGACTCATTTGAAAAGACCCTGATGCTGGGAAAGATTGAGGGCAGGAGGAGAAGGGGTGACAGAGGATGAGATGGTTGGATGGCATCACCGACTCAATGGACATGAGTTTGAGTAAACTCTAGGAGATAGTGAAGGACAGGGAAGCCCGGCGTGCTGCAGTTCATGGAGTCACAGAGCTGGACACAGCCTGCTGACTGAACAACAACTATGACAATGAAAACAATGTGTGTTTATATCGGCTTTCTGTTAAGACAGTAGATTATACAATATGCATAAAAATAAGTTTTGAAATTTGTAGCATATAACATTTTAGAAACATGAAAATATTTTGCATACAAATGCAAGAAAAACTATATTAAAGAACAGTAAATAAATATTAATGTGATAAAACTACATGTTTTTCATATTTATAAATTTTAAAGTGCATTACATTTTATATAATTTTCACATAAAATCTGTTAAGACAGATCAAGTCAATATCATTTGATTACAATTAGTAAAAGAATAAACAAAATAACAAGGAAGATTTAATAGCTCTTTTTGTTACTATGTTGTTTTTTTAATAGGCTTTATTTTTTAAAGCAGTTTAAAGTTCATAGCAAAGAGAAAAAATATTACCAAAGGAAGTATTAGAGGTCCTATATAACCCCCGAGCTGCCTCACACACAACTTCCTTCACTATAAAATTTCTTCAAAGATTGATACATTAATTATGTTTATCAAACAAAGCCCATAGTTTACATTAGAGTTCACTCTTGGTGTTATAAATTCTATGGGTTTGACAATTGTGTAATGATACATCCACTATTATAGTGTCAAACATAGTAATTTGTGTGTAAAGAGAATGAATTAAATTTCTTTTTTTAAAACTGCATTTTGTATTGAGGTATAGCTGATTAACAACGTTGTGATAGTTTCAGGTAAACAGCCAAGAGACTCGGCCATACAAATACATGTAACCATTCTCCCCTAACTCCCCTCCCATCCAGGCTGCCATAAAACATTGAGCAGAGTTCCATTTGCTGTACAGTAGGTCCTTGTTGGTTATACATTTAAATATAGCAGTTTGTACATTTCCATCCCAACTCCCTAACTATTCCTTCCCCCCTCCCTGACAACCATAAGTTCATTATCTAAGTCTGCGAGTATCTTTCAGCTTTGTAAGTTCATTTGTATCATTTCTTTTCTGATTCCACATATCAGAGATGTCATACAATACTTCTTCTTTTCTGTCTGACTTACTTCACCAGTATGACAACCTCTAGGCCCATCCATATTGCTACAAATGACATTATTTCATTCTTTTTAGTAGCTGAGTAATATTTCATTGAATAAATCTATCCCAAGAAAATCTAGGACTAGATGTATTCTCTGGTCAATTCTACCAGACACTTAGTAAAGAATTAACATCAAATATCCCCAAACTCTTCCAAAAAATACAAAATGATGAAACACTTCCTAACTTACTCTGTGAAACCAATTCAACACTGGCAGGACAAACAAACCATTTTAAAAATGGCCAAAGTACTTAAACAGATATTTCCTCAAAGAATATATGCTGAACATAATTAGCTAATAGGGAAATACAAATTAAAATCACAGTAAGATAATACTTTACAGTACTACAGTGTCTATAATGAATAAAAGGTAAAAAACAACAATTTCTGGAGAAATTGAAACCATCGTTCTTTGCTAGGAGAAAGGTGAACCACTTTAGAAAATTGTTTGACAGTTTTCTAAAAAGTAAAACATAAATTTTTCATACAATCTAGCAATTTCACTAGAAGGTATACAGACATTATCTCCTACTTAAAGGTGGTTCAACTTACAATTTTTTGGCTTGTCACTGGTATGAAAGTGATATGCATTCAGTAGAAAATGTACTTCAAATTTTGATTTTTTTAAAATCTTTTCCTGGGTTAGCAATATATGGTATGATATTCTGTCATGATGCTGGAAAGTGGAAGCTGGTTACAGCTTCCCATCAGCTGCGTGATCACAAAGGTAAACAACTGATACACTTATAACCATTTTGGATACACATAAAACCACCTTGTACCAATATAATCATTCTATTTTACACTTTCAGTAGAGTATTCAATAAATTACATGAGATATTTAACACATTATTTTAAAATAGGCTTTGTGTTAGATGAGTTTGCCCAATTGTAAGCTAATATGAGTGTTCTGAACACATTTAAGCTAGGCTAGGTTAAGCTGTGATATTCTGTAGGCTAGGTGTACTAAATGCATTTTTTACTTTTTATATATTCATTTTAAGTGGGTACATCGGGACATAGCATGTCATAAATGAAGGAAGATTTGTATATACCAAAAAGAACTGAAAATAAGTATTCAAATATATACTTGTGCATAGTTCACAGCAGCACTATTTTTAATAGCCAAAAATTGGTAACAGATGAATGGCAAGACTGAATGCAGTATATCCATACAGGAGAATAATCAGCTCAGTTCCATTGCTCAGTCGTGTCCAACTCTTTGCAACCCCATGGACTGCAGCACACCAGGCTTCCCTGTCCATCACCAACTCCTGAAGCCTACTGAAACTCATGTCCATCCAACTATAAAAAGGAATGAGGTACTTATAAATATCAAAATTTACATGAACCACAAAAACATTATGCTAAGTAAAATCCAACACCAAAGATCATATATTTAATACTGAAACAGTCAGTTCCTAGGTAGGTTGATAAGAAGTCCAGGGTCCCTGAGGCGGAGAAATGGGTCTGGGGTTCTCAAGGAGGAGAAAGGGACATTGCTTTGTCTTAGTCGATACAACAATGTATCTTGCTCAAGGACGTGTTTCTCCTTACTAAGAATCTTCTGACTAATTCTGTCATCTTAAAATATATATTATGGGAGTGGGTCTGGTAAGATCTTTCTATTGTTAGTTTTGTTTTTGTTTTTTTTGTTAGTTCTAATCTGGTTAATTTAAGATGTGTGTTGTGGGAGTGGGTCTGGAGAAGTACATAAGGCCTCAATAAGACTAATGAGGGGGGCACACTCCGTCCCCCTCCTGATGTCTATGTCAGAAGCTTTCTCTGGCCCTTTTCCCTCTTTAATAAAACTCTGCTACACAAAGGCTCTCAAGTGATCAAGCCTGGTCCCTGGTCCCAAGGCTAAATCATCTTCACAGGTCACTATCCAACGCCCTCCACCATAGGCTGTCATTCCTATTGTCTCAGTTGCCCGGAATATCCAGAATAGTAAATCTACATAGACAGAAAGCAGATCAGTCATTAAAAAGGACTGGGGGAAGGGGACGTGAGTGGTCACTATTTAAGGAGCAAAGGGCTTCTCTTTGGAGTGACAAAAATGTTTTGAATTTTGCTGTGCGCTGTGCTTACTCACTTCAGTCATCTCAGACTCTTTGTCACCCCATGGACTCTAGCCCACCCAGGCTCTTCTGTCCGCAGGATTTTTCAGGCAAAAATGCTGAAGTGGGTTTTCACATCCTTCTTTGGGGGATCTTCCTCACCAAGGGGTTGAATCTGCATTGCAGGTGGATTCTTTACCGCTGAGCCACCAGGCAAGCCCCTTTGGAATTTTCAACATTGTTAATTCACTAAATGACACTGAATTGTAACTTTGAAATGCTGTGTTATACAAATGTCACCTTAGAAAATGCTAGTTTATTCAATTTTTTCTTTAAATTATCTGAATTTTCTATGTAATGACTGGGCCCTGGATAGGAATACTCATTAATGTTAACTGAAATGATCAATAAATGTTAAATTTAATTGTGTTTTTGAGTGACAAACTACCTTATACATCTGAAATAACCCCACTTTATCATGAAGTTCTATCCATTTTAAACATGAACGGATTTCATTGGCTAATATTGGTTGAGGTTGACATTATATTGAGAGGTCTATTATAGTGTTCAACAATGATGATTGTAGACTTTTCTGGTTTTACATTTTGCTTTTTCAATTTTGCTATATATGTATAATATGTATACACATATGCATACATATTATGTTTTGTGTATACTTACTAAATAAAGTTGTCTTTACATATATTACACAAAGATGCCATCTTTGCACTACGAAATTCACATATCTTATGTATAGAGTTGAATTAGTTTTGAAAAGTACATAAACCTTTATAAATTTGTTACTAGGTATGCAGTATTGCTATGTCTTTTTGCCCTCAGATATTGCTTCAGCTGGTCCATATTTTGCTGTTCAGATTCAATTTAATTTAATTTTAGGAGGTAATGTTTTGTCTATGAACAGTGCAGTGGTGCTTATTATTTTTAACACTGGACAAAGGATTTCAAAGGAACTATACTTCCTCACTGTGTTATAAACCTTTGTTCTCCATAGACCCATTTTTTACTTGCTTTTCTAAATGCCATAAGAAGCCCAAAGTAGCCCTATGACATGTTCAGCTTCTGGGTTGAATGGTATAATTTATTATCTAGTTATGGAAGCATTTTTCCCCTGGGTTAATAAAAACATCTACCTAAACAGAGGACAGATGCATAGGGACTGGAAAAATCATTTTGAGAACAGGTCAATAGAGGTAGTAGTGAGATATTTTCCCTCTGGCCTCAATTCCGTTTCTTTCTTCATGGACATATCTCTTTGACTATAAATAGCTTGCTAAACCAAAGCTATTGCAGTTTAGAAGAAAGAATCTTCCAGAACACTGGGAACTGTTCATATGTTGTTCAGTCGGCCCTACAGCTAGGTCTTCAACAAAAAAATTTCAATTTTCCAGAAGACTAACAGATGATGATAAAAAATCAAGTGCTAACTGTACGCAAAGCACAGATCTAAGAATGTCACAGATTGACTAGTGAATCCTTACGATGACCTCTTGATACATTATCACGATACAGTATCATTTGTTGTTGTTCAGTCGCTAAGTCACGTCTGACTCTTTGTGATCCCTACACTGTCTCCCAGGGTTTGCTCAAATTCATGTCCATTGAGTCAGTGTTGCCATCCAAACATCCCATCCTCTGTTCCCCCCTTCTCCTCTTATCCTCTATCCTGATTCTTTCCCAGCATCAGGGTCTTTTACAAACAGTTAGTTCTTCGCATCAGGTGACCAAAGCATTGGAGCTTCAGATTCAGCATCAATCCTTCCAGTTAATACTAAGGACTGATCTTCTTTAGGATTTATTGGTTTGATCTCCTTGCAGTCCAAGGGACTCTCAAGAGTCTTCTACAACACTACAGCTCAAAAGCAACAATTCTTCATCACTCAGCCTTCTTTATAGTCCAACTCACATCCACACCCGACTACTGGAAAAACCATAGCCTTGACTAGATGGACATTTGTTGACAAAGTAATGTCTCTGCTTTTTAATATGCTATCTAGGTTGGTCATAGCTTTTCTTCCAAGGAGCAAGCATCTTTTAATTTCATGGCTACAGTCATCTGCAGTGATTTTGGAGCCCAAGAAAATAAAATCTGTCACTATTTCCATTATTCCCCCATCTATTTGCCATGAAGTGATGGGACCAGATGTCATGATCTTAGTTTTCTGAATGTTGAGTTTTAAACCAGCTTTTTCACCCTTCTCTTTCACTTTCATCAAGAGGCTCTTTAGTTCTTCTTCACTTTCTGCCATAAGGGTGGTGTCATCTGCATATCTGAGGTTATTAATATTTCTCCCAGCAACCTTGATTCCAGCTTGTCTTTCATCCAGCCAGGCATTTCACATGATGTACTCTACATATACGTTAAATAAGTAAGTTAACAATATATAGCCTTGATGTACTCCTTTCCCAATTCGGGACCAATTTGCTATTCCACGTCCGATTCTAACTGTTGCTTCTTGACCTGCATACAGATTTCTCAGGAGGCATCTCAGGTGGTCGGCCTGGTGTTACCATCACTTTTAGAATTCTCCATAGTTTTTTGTGATCCACACAAATGGTTTAGCATAGTCAATGAAGCAGTAGACACTTTTCTGAAATTCTCTTGCTTTTTCTATGATCCAACAGATCTTGGCAATTTGATCTCTGGTTCCTCTGCCTTTTAAATCCAGCTTGAACATCTGGAAGTTCTTGGTTCATGTACTGTTGAAGCCTAGCTTGGAGAATTTTGAGCATTTCTTTGCTAGGGTGTGAGATGAGTGAAATTGTGTGGTAGTTTGCACATTCTTTGGCATTGCCTTTGCTTGGGATTGGAATGAAGGCCGACATTTTTCTTTCCTGTGGCCACTGCTGAGTTTTCCAAATTTGCTGAAATATTGAGTACAGCATATTCAGTGGCATATTGAGTTAAAAGTTAAGAGCTTTAAAGGCTTAGGAGATAAACCCAAGTAATCTATCTCTAGAAATCAGACTCTTACCCACTACATTTTTCTCTCCCTCTATTCTCTGATAATACCAGTGACTTCCAAGGGCACTGCTTCTTTGCTCTCCTTAAATGTGATGTGAAGTCCTTTCTTCAAAACAATTTGTATGCTGGGGAGTGTGGAGAAAAAGAAACCCTCTTACAATTTTGGTGGGAATACAAATTGGTGCGGCCACTATGGAGCACTTTATGGAAGTTTCTCAAAAAATCAAAATCAGAGTTGCCATATGATCCAGCAATCCTAGTCCTAGGCGTATATCTAGACTAAATTAATTCACATAGGTGCATGCACCCCATATTCATAGTAGCGCTATTGACAATAGCCAAGACTTGGAAGCAAGCTAAACGTCTATTAACAGATGAATACCTGAAGAATATTTTAGATTGATAGAGAGATAGAGGGATAGAGAGAGAGAGATAGATATATAACTGAAGCACTTTGCTGTATAGCGGAGATTAACACAACACTGAAATCAACTATACTTGAATGCGATTAATTTTAAATATAAAGTTATATAGGATACCATACAAAAATAGTGGTGATAGACACAAAATGTGCAGGAAAAAAGTTGTTCAAAATGCTGTTGGGACCTACAGGATGTGTAAAGGCCAAATTCTTTATGTACTTTTTCAATTTCATAGTAGTACCATGAATTATATTCAACTTTATGGTTTGGTAAATGATTTACTATCTAGCAAAACAATTTTGAAAGTAAAAGGGAAATGATTTATATCTATGTTGAGGCAATGAGTTGAAGCAATGTCTGTACTAGCCAAACTGAGATATATTGTTATCCTAATCAGATGGCACCTAATTTGCAATAGGTGCTTCTTGTGAGAAAGTCAACGTGAGTCCAAAACAGCAACACCCCCAGCTGCACTGTAAAACAATATAAAGCTGTCAATATCAGTCTTTGTTTATCACAGGACAGTTGTGCCTGGGAGGAATTTTGTTGCTGTTCTTTAGTTGCTATGCTGTTTACAACTCTCTGCAATCCCAAGGACCATAGCCCAACAGGCTCCTTTGTCCATAGGATTTCCCAGGCAGAATACTGTAGTGGGTTGCCATTTCCTTCTCCAAAGGATCTTTCCAATCCAAGGATCAAACCTGCATCTCCTACTTTGACAGGTGGATTCTTTGCTTTGCTTCAAAACCATATGGACTCTTCTTGAAATCTTCTATCAGGCTTACTGTGATCATCAAAGATTGTGTCAATCTGATCCTTGATCAGGTTGGAAAACTTTTTCTTGCTCTGAGCCACATTAAAAAATAGCAGCTTCTTGAGTCTTCCTTTGAAAGATTCACTGTGAAATACATAAATGTCATACATACTGCCTCTAAAGTCCAAAAGGAACATCAGGCATTTTAAAGGTAAGATTCATCATTTTTTAAAAAAACATTTTCTTTGGAGAGAATTTTGTGGCATGTTGTATACCACTGAACCTCTAGAAATTCTCCCCTGGAAGGTAGGGAAGGCAAATATTACTTTCAATTTTAGTGCTAGAAAAAATGACATGGGGAAAGTGAAATGCTTTGTTCTTTGTAAAGAAATTCAGGAAATAAAGATCCACCATCTCACACAGTATATTAGATTCAATTTATTTTTCACCCACTATATACCACATAAAATACTAACATATACTTTTCTTCTAATAATAATTTTGAAAAGATGCATTTATACTTGTATTTATACTTTAAGTATATTTCACTTGTATACTTCAAAAAATGAAGAAATGAGGATAAAAGACAGTAAACAATCTTTCATTGTAACTGTTAGTTGTATAATTAGAAAGATACCCAGCACTATATAAATCTGATGTTTCTATCCTAGTTTTTCTTTCAGTAGTTGTATAACTTTTAATTTTGCTAATAGTATTTAGAAACCATTTTAAAAACAACTGGGATAGAAGAATTATTTGACTTCCAGCAACAAGCTCTATTTCATTAGATTAGGGAGAAAAGTTCTAATCAAAATAGCAATAAAGACTTTTAAACCAATAAACTATTTCACTTGATATAAAAATAAATACCTATGAGCTTATACTGATATAAAAATAATCATAAAATAAACAAATACATGAAAGAAAAAGGATAACTTTCACTTACAGTAGAATCCAACTAATAAATGTAGAAAGAAGACAGAAAATGGAGAATCAACATTAGGTAAACAGCAAAGTGAAAACTGTGAAGACAACAGATCCATAGCTATCAAATTTGAGAGAAGTTTGTGAAAACACAGGATTTGTAAAGTCTTTATATACTCCCTCAAGATACTCATTAACTACAAAGTGTGTTAGCCACTCAGTCGTATCTGCCTCTTCAATCCCATGGACTGTAGCCCACCAGGCTTCTCTGCCCACGGGATTCTCCAGGTCAGAATACTAGAGTGAGTTGCCATTCCCTTCTTCAGGGGATCTCCCCAACCCAAGGATCAAACCCAGGTCTCCTTCATTGCAAGCAGATTCTTTACTGTCTGAGCCACCAAGAAAATCCTATTAACTACAAAGGAAGAGATGATTTTACAATAGGCAAACCTGACATACACCAATTTAAACAACTAATTGTGGCAAACTTCCTTAGTACTAATATATATGACATCATTAACCCTTTGATATCATGAACTGATGATATAGCATTCTTGCCAAAAATGCATGGACATATTCAAAAGTAAAAAGTCATGGGAAACAAACAAACAAAGCTTAAAAATCATTACAGGTTACAAGATACAATAGAAATAACAATTAAATTCAATGTGGGCTCTAGGATATATTCCAAAATAGAAATAAAAATTATTTGAATAACTATTAGAAATTTAAAAAAAATTCTTTATACTATTGTGCTAATGTCAATTTCTTGCTTTAATTCTATGGTTATGTGAGACATTAACAGGAGACAGATACAATTATTCGTACTAAATCCCAACTACTCTGTAGGCTTAAGATTACTTCAAAATATTAGTTATAAAAAAATGATTCTCAGGTCATCAAAACAAATCATGGTAAGTATATATAGAAATATATTATGTTTCCCAGTTTGGAGAATCACATTTGTAATATAACTATTTTGTTCCTGCACAGTTGCTAGTCATCTAGCATTCATCTTTCTCATTTAATCCTCCAAGAGGCCCCATTAGATAAGCACCACTATTTTCTCATTTTAATGATGACAAAACAGAGATCGACTAACAAATATCAGGGGTTGAGTTTCTTACCTTATGTACTTTTGACTCCAAGAATGAGTTCTTTTTACTGTACCGTTTTGCCTAATAAACACCAGTGCTTATAGGCAAGCTGCATCAGGTTCAAATGTTAATGACAAAGGGTTCCTTTTTCAGAGAAAACCATAATTCAAAAAGATACAATACTACTTACAATAGTCAAGCTATGGAAGTGGCCTGTGTCCACTGTCATATGAATGGACAAAGAAGATGTGATATGTTTATATCATAGAATATTACTTAACTGTAAAAAGGAATAAAATAATAACATTTGTGGCAACATGGATTGACCTAGAGATTATCATAGTAAGTGAAGTAAGCCAAATAGAAAAACATGGATATCATACAATACTGCTTATATTTGGAATTAAAATCTGACACAAATGAACAGAAATTTAGAAAACAAAGTAGACCCACAGACATGGAAAGCTAACTTACGGTTACCAAAGGGGAAACAGGGGTCAGTAATTTAGAATTGTGGAATTAACATATACACACTACTAAATGTAAAATAGACAACCAGCAAAGGCCTACTGTATAGCACAATATTATAGTATTTTGTAATAGCTTATAAGGGAAAAGAATCTGAAAAATTATAGACCTGCATGTATGTATAAATGAATCACTTTGCTGTAGACCTGAAACTAACACAACAATGCAAATCAACTATACTTTAATTTAAAAAAAAAGAAAGCTAAAATTGAAAAATATTTTTAAAAGACATAGTATATTCATAGATTCTAAAATAATGATACTTGGATACCACGATACTTGGAGCTTCCATATTGCTCTCCATACGGGTTATATCAATTTACATTTCCATCAGTATTGCAGGAGTGTCCCCTTTTCTCTACACCCTCTCTAGCATTTATTTCTTGAAGATTTTTTTCATGATGGCCATTCTGGCTGGTGTGAGGTGATACCTGATTGCAGTTTTTTAAATAATTAGCAATGTCGAACCTCTTTTCACATTTGTGGCCATCTGTGTATATCTTCTTTGGAGAAATGTCTATTTATATCTTTCACCCATTTTTTGATTGGGTTATCTGTTCCCAGCATGTTTAAGGTGGGTGAGGCTACTCTTTGATGTTCAGTTGGCTATTTGTATTAAATGTGCTTTCAACTAAATGATATTTTTAACTTATGATGGATTTATTAGGACATAATCCCACCATAAATCAAGAAATATCTATACACAATACTAAAAGTCAAGAACTACTGCTCTAACTGTGTGCTGTATGGATATTTTGTCATCTTGAGAAAAAATTGTGTTTCATCTATAAAACACATGGTTCTGTATCTTTGCAAGCATTCCTGTACCGAACTCTACCAAGCTTCATAATAAGGGAAGCTTTGCAATGTCACTTTTCTATTTCTTCACACCTGACCTTGGTCTGCATTTCCAGAACAGTTGATGAAGTTGACTTCAGAAACCAGGTCTTACCTTCCATTTACAGCTAATCCTTATTCCCCTTAACTTTACCCTAAACATTTTGTATGCTGCTTTTGATTTCCCTTGTTTTCCCCAGCCATTTTGAGAAAAAACTCACTAGATTTAGCCCTTTCAATTCTACCATATAGAGTTCAGAAACTCCAAGGGCCCAAAGTGTCTGCCTAACTACACTTAAATGAGAACTACATACTAATTTTACATGTCCTATGTCATTTTGAACTGACTATAATAGTGCAGATAATAAATTATAACAGAATATTATAGTTCATACTTTTCCTTGAGGATGCAGAAGATTAATTGAAAGGAAAATATTTTTAACATCCTATACTACTTTCAGAACTATGCTAGGAAAAAATATAGATGATAATGTTGATAGATTATTGATAATTCTGTCCCTCATAATGATCACTTCACTCTTCACATATGAAACCTGCAAGTCTAAGTCAATATTTTTCACTGGCTATTATTTTAATGGCAGCTCAAGAGTTATATTTAAGTCTGCATATTAAATAAATTCAAGATAATCTAGCAAAGCAGTCTAAATTTATTTTAAGTAGTAACAACATAAAGCCAATGAACTACATTTCTTTCCTTACCTGTTTAAAAATACTGACCAAAAGAATAAGAAATATTTATGCACTAATGAGGCACTGAGCAGAAGAATGCTTGGTGTCCTCCTTGTAGATTTTAATCACAGGAAAAAAATTTAAAGTGAGATTAAGTCGAGATTGCATTGGGGGAATTTCTAGGTTAACCAGGGCACCACTTTTTTTGAGGATCTTCCCCTCTTTCCTTCTCACCTTCATTCATTATCTTAGTCCCTTCATATTTTCTTTCTTTCTGCACTAAGCAAAAATAATTATCAGAAAACAATAAATCTGGGGAAAATATATACATTAAATCTTAGATTTCTATCCTTTGTGATGAACATTTGCATGGTGTCCTTATTCCCATTAAAAGCCGAGATCCCTTAGGAATCTAAGGTGATGGGACTAATACCAAGACCTTCCTTCAGATACAAAACTTATCACATGTTCACGTGTTCTTTAACATTTGATAAGAAATCACTTACACAAAATAACATTTCTATATTTTAAATGTACAGCTCAACAGCTTTGGAAAAATATGTATACAGTAGTGTGAACCCCATCACACTCAAAATAGAACATTTAAAGATTCTTAGACAACAGTATTATGCTTACCACTATTGTGAGAAGTGTAAAACACAAGCCTTTGGCTTAGACCAAAATAATAAATACATTTTTTTCTTCAATTGTGATATTTCACAGTCACTTTGATTTGTGGTGCAACTTTTAGGACTAATTTCATTATATTCCTGTCCCATGATACATAGTAGGCATCATGCAGGAGATACAGATAGGCCAATGTGGCCTTTGCTCCCCATTTGACCTTAAAGATGCTGTATCTCCCTCCAGTGAATTTTTGGAGTCTAATGATGCATGGGAAACACCAATTAACACAAAGGTTTTCAGGAAAATCTGCAGTATGCTTAAAATGATGGACCCAAGACTTATATGCGATCATTTCTAATACCCCGTCTCCTTCATACCTCCATGTTTGGAATAAATAGCTCAGGCAACACTAAAATTGCACACATTGTTAATGTCAACTAAGAACGACAGGAAAATATCTTTTTATAAAAAAGCCAGAAGTTTAAAACCTACTGCATTGTTTACTTAAACACAACAAATGAGATAATATATGAAAAACAAATTAAACAAAAATAAATCAATTCAGTTCACAAACTGAGGTCAAGGAGAAGCTAGAATAGGGCCCAATGTCCATCATAAGCTTAGTGTTAGCCCCATTATACTAAGCCACTTCTGCATAGGTATGAAAATCATGTTCCAGACTTCTGTAATATATTTTGTTGATATGAAACACTTCTTTTGTCATTGGTATCACTATTTCATTCTTTCAGGAACTGTCATAGGTCTGAGATTTTACTTTACTTTCAAACTAACAAGGTAGTCTGCCACAGGTTTATGGACACTGGTGGCAAATCTGAGTCCTGGGTCAAAGTCAAAGGACAATTGATTATTTACAGAATTAACAGTACCCAGAATATTAGCATTTTTGCTCAGGGTTCCCAAGCCCCAATTTCCAAATCATGAAAAAAGAGGGCCAGCGAACCCTTGCATTAAGGGTTATAGAGAGGAGCCCTAGGCTTTGGAAACCCAAGATGGCAGAGTAGAAGGATGTGTGCTCATCTTCTGCAAGAATACCAAGATATTTCATAGTAGACGATAAGCACATCCATACACAATGTGCCATGGAGGGGAATATTACATTTATTAGACTAGAGAGTTAGAAAGACTTTCTTCTGCTCACGAGGAAGATAAAATGAAATCCCTATCTACCAAGCTATTTGGATCATAAATATCTTTGAAGAGATAGTCTTTTTTTAAAAGGCCCCAGTGCTTCTGTTCCTGGGATGTGCAAAGACAGACCCATCGAGAATTAAATCCCAAAAAGCCTACCAGAAGGCAAATTGTAGTGTCACACAAATAAACCACTTTTCTTCAACAACATAGCATTTTGGTAATGTAAAACAAGCTTATTTATAAATCTGAAACAAATTTAAAACATATACATATATGTGTGGGGACTTCCCTTGTGGCCCAGTCGTTAAGACTCTGCTTCCAGTGAAGTGTTTGACTCTTGGTTAGAACACAAAGATCCTGCATGCTGTGGGGGCATGGCCAAAAAGTTAAAAAATATGTGTATATGATATATAAATATATATTATGTATATATGATCATGTATATATGATATATAATGAAGCTGCTCAGTCATGTCCAACTCTTTGCGACCCCATGGACTGTAGCCTACAGGCTCCTCCTTCCATGGGATTTTCCAGGCAAGAATACTGGAGTGGGTTGCCATTTCCTTCTCCAGGAGATCTTCACAACCCAGGGATTGAACACAGGTCTCCTGCGTTGTAGGCAGACGCTTTACCATCTGAAACACCAGGGACATCCTATATGATATATATGTGCATCATATATATACAAGGAATGATCTATCTGATGTAGACATATACCATTCATATACATGTGTATAAAGGAAATCATTAGATTTAAAGATATTCTGGTGAGTTTTCTGAGTCTCTCTTTCTGAGCCTGCTCTGTGCATCTGTATTATCAAATAAAAACTATGTTAGTTATATCTAATTAAAGTATTTTCAAAAGCCTACAAAACCTAAATTAATAAAATTTTTCTTCCGTGTGCTGTGAAAACAAAATCTATTTTTGTAAAATGCCATTTGCCTAGCAGTTCAAAAATACATGAAAATGAAAATGATCACATGAAGTGCCTGTTTTTGTTGACAAGATTGAATTTTTAAATAATGTAATGTATGCCCAATTAGCCCATAAGTGTGAGCTAAATGAAGGGAAAACAATATAATTGTTATCTTTCAAACCATGGAAATGAGCAATGTATGCACAAGTGTCATGTTTACTTATATAATTGGATTGAACACCAGTAGTCTTATGGACAGGACTGTTGACCTTCAAGAATCACAGTATTTGTGTGTACTCACTTAAGAAAATTCTAGCTATAAACTTTCTCATTTGCTCCTACTACTATTTTTTAATTAGAACAACAGAAGTGAAAATCTCATGCTCATAATTATCTTGTTTGTCTCTATTAAGAAAACCAAGCTCTGGAATATCTAATATCTAAACATCTACTCAGTTCAGTTCAGTTCAGTCGCTCAGTTGTGTCCAACTCTCTGCGACCCCATAAAGCACAGCACGCCAGGCCTCCCTGTCCATCACCAACTCTTGGAATTTACTCAAACTCATGCCCGAGTCAGTGATGCCATCCAGCCATCTCATCCTCTGTCATCCCCTTCTCCCCCCCGCCCTCAATCTTTCCAAGCATCAGAGTCTTTTCAAGTGAGTCAGCTCTCCGCATCAGGTGGCCAAAGTATTGGAGTTTCATCTTCAGCATCAGTCCATCCAATGAACATCCAGGACTTATCTCTTTCAGGATGGACTGGTTGGATCCCCTTGCAGTCCAAGGGACTCTCAAGAGTCTTCCCCAACACCATAGTTCAAAAGCATCAATTTTTTGGCGGTCAGCTTTCTTCACAATCCAACTCTCACATCCATACATGACCACTGGAAAAACCATAGCCTTGACCAGACGGACCTTTGTTGGCAAAGTAATGTCTCTGCCTTTTAATATGCTGTCTAGGTTGGTCATAACTTTCCTTCCAAAGACTAAGTGTGTTTTAATTTCATGGCTGCAGTCACCATCTGCAGTGATTTTGGAGCCCAGAAAAATAAAGTCTGACACTGTTTCCACTGTCTCCCCATCTATTTCCAATGAGGTGATGGGACCAGATGCCATGATCTTAGTTTTCTGAGTGTTAAGCTTTAAGCCAACTTTTTCACTCTCCTCTTTCACTTTCATCAAGGGGCTTTTTAGTTCCTCTTCACTTTCTGCCATAATGGTGGTGTCATCTGCATATCTGAGGTTATTGATATTTCTCCTGACAATCTTGATTCCAGCTTGTGCTTCTTCCAGCCCAGCGTTTCTCATGATGTACTCTGCATATAAGATAAATAAGCAAGGTGACAATATACAGCCTTGACGTACTCCTTTTCCTATTTGGAACCAGTCTGTTGTTCCATGTCCAGTTCTAACTGTTGCTTCCTGACCTGCATACAGGTTTCTCAAGAGGCAGGTGAGGTGGTCTGGTATTCCCATCTCTTTCAGAATTTTCCACAGTTTATTTTTTTATTTTTTTTCCATTTATTTTTATTAGTTGGAGGCTAATTACTTTACATCATTACAGTAGTTTTTGTCATACATTGAAATGAATTAGCCATGGATTTACATGTATTCCCCATCCCGGTCCCTCCTCCCACCTCCCTCTCCACCCGATCCCTCTGGGTCTTCCCAGTGCACCAGGTCCGAGCACTTGTCTCATGCATCCAACCTGGGCTGGTGATCTGTTTCACCCTAGATAATATACATGTTTCAATGCTGTTCTCTTGAAACATCCCACCCTCGCCTTCTCCCAGAGTCCACAAGTCTGTTCTATACATCTGAGTCTCTTTTTCTGTTTTGCATATAGGGTTATCGTTACCATCTTTCTAAAGTCCATATATATGTGTTAGTATACTGTAATGGTCTTTATCTTTCTGGCTTACTTCGCTCTGTATAATGGGCTCCAGTTTCATCCATCTCATTAGAACTGATTCAAATGAATTCTTTTTAATGGCTGAGTAATATTCCATGGTGTATATGTACCACAGCTTCCTCATCCATTCGTCTGCTGATGGGCATCTGGGTTGCTTCCATATCCTGGCTATTATAAACAGTGCTGCGATGAACATTGGGGTGCACGTGTCTCTTTCAGATCTGGTTTCCTTGGTGTGTATGCCCAGAAGTGGTATTGCTGGGTCATATGGCAGTTCTATTTCCAGCTTTTTAAGAAATCTCCACACTGTTTTCCATAGTGGCTGTACTAATTTGCATTCCCACCAACAGTGTAAGAGGGTTCCCTTTTCTCCACACCCTCTCCAGCATTTATTGCTTGCAGACTTTTGGATAGCAGCCATCCTGACTGGTGTGTAATGGTACCTCATTGTGGTTTTGATTTGCATTTCTCTGAAAATGAGTGATGTTGAGCATCTTTTCATGTGTTTGTTAGCCATCTGTATGTCTTCCTTGGAGAAATGTCTGTTTAGTTCTTTGGCCCATTTTTTGATTGGGTCATTAATTTTTCTGGAGTTGAGCTGGAGGAGTTGCTTGTATATTTTTGAGATTAATCCTTTGTCTGTTGCTTCGTTTGCTATTCCACAGTTTATTGTGATCCACACAGTCAAAGGCTTTGGCATAGTCAATAAAGCAGAAATAGATGTTTCTCTGGAACTCTCTTGCTTTTTTGATGATCCAGCGGATATTGGCAATTTGATCTCTGGTTCCTCTGCCTTTTCTAAAACCAGCTTGAACATCTGGAAGTTCTCGGTTCAAACATCTACTCAGGGACTAACAATTCACATACTTTTGACTTGCCTCCTTACAAATATTCACTGGGACAGGTATGTTTATTCCGATCTCACAGATGAGAACACTGAAGTTTAGGTGTCATCTTAGGCAACTCTGATTTTGCTTCTGTGTTTATCTAATATCAGCACATGGCCTTTTTCCTCAATCAAACTGGCCTTATTCGGCTGGTAAAGGAGAACCACAGAACACAAACACTAACTCTGTCTGATACACACAAACCCAAATACATGAAACAGAGAACAGGTAAGAATGATAAGGAAGAGGATTTACAAGAAAAGAAATTGAAGTACAAGCCAGGTTGGTATATAAGCACTACGTATACCAATGAGACTTAGTTTAGATTTGATCTTGGAATATGAAATGCGAGTTTATTAGTTTTCTATCACTATCATAAGAAATAACCACAAAATGGAGAGTTTAGCAATAGAAATGCATCACCTTATGGCTCTATAGGTCAGAAATCTGAGACAAAGTCACTGGGCTAAAATCAGTGTTGGAGGGTTATGCTCTTTACTAGAGGCTTTTGGTAGCATCCATTCTCTTGTGCTTCCCACCTTCTAGAAGCAGCTCTCGTTCCTTAGCTCATGAAATCTTTCTTCTCCCTTTAAAGCTAGCAATGGAAGATTGGGTCCTTCTCTTAGTATATATTCTTACCTACTCAGCTGCCTTCATTTTTCACCATGATTTAGATTGGTTTCACCCTGAAAATCTAGAAAAATTCTTCATCTCAACTTTCATCACTTCAGCAAAGTACCTTTTGCCATGAAATGCAACACAGTCACAGTTTCCAGATACTAGGTCATGGCTGTATTGGGGGGACATTATTTTGCCAATCACAATGAATAAGGTCTAAACATTTAGAAGGACTACACCAATTAAAAAGATAGAGATTTTCAGAGTGAGTGAATAAACAAGACCATACTGTATGTTGTCTATAAGAAAACCACTATATATATATAAAAAAATGACTCAGGTAAAATATAGGGAAAGAAAAAAGATATACTATATTTTTAAAGATTTTATTTATTTATTTGCTGGCCACATCAGCAGCTTGTGGGATGTTAATTCCCCTACCAGAGATCTAACCTGGGCCCTTGGCAGTGAAATCCCATGTTTTAACCACTGGACCATTAGGGAATTCCCAAGATATATGGATAAATAGTGCCATCAGTTTCAGAGACAGCAGAGTTCAGAACAAGGAAAATTGTCAGGGATTACCAGTTGTCACTTTTCCGAGAACACCTAACAAACTCACACACTTATGTACTTAACAGAGCATCAAAACACGTGAGTCAAAAACTCAGAGAACAACAAGAAGAAATAGACAAGCCCACTATTATAGTCAGAGATTTCAACACAATCTGTTAGTATTTGGTAGTTCAAGTAGGTAGAAAATCACTAAGGATTGATTGATTGTTGTTGACCTAAACATCACTCTCAGTACACTTGATCTAATTGATATTTTTAGACTATCCCTTCAACAACAGTAGAGTATATATTCTTCTCAAGCTCACGAGACAGATGTCATTCCAGACTGTAAAACACACCTTAGCAGATTTACACATAAATAATAAATTTATAAATAGAGTATGTTATCCGACCACAATGGAACTGAACTAGAAATCAATTCCAGAAAAAGGTTGGAAAATCCCCAATATTTGGTCATTAAACATACATACCTAAATAACACATAGGTCAAAGAGGTCTCAAGAAAAATATTTTCAAATATTTTGAACTAAGGGAAAAATCTAAATGCAACTTATCAAAATGTGTGCGACGCAGAAAAAGCAACTAACCCTTTCACTTTTACCTTTTACTCCAGCTTGGACTGTCTCTTGACAGGCTTCTCTCCTGCCCATATATCCCTGAACTCTGGCTTGTCCTTTAGTCTGGGCAAATTCTCTAACCCCTGAAAAGCAGAAAACTATTTTTCTGTTTGATTTTGATTGGCCTGTAGATTGTTGTCAGACTGTTCTCCCTTTTGGAATAGTTTTTTCAATATAACCTACGCTTGACTAAGTCTGGTTCTTGTTATATGGCTCCAAGAAAACAGTGGTGAGATGCCACTTTCCGTACAGTACGTGTCTGTGTGTTAGCCGCTCAGTCGTGCCCAAGTCTTTATGACCCCATGGACTGTAGCCTGCGGGGCTCCTCTGTCCATGGAATTCTTCAGGCAAGAATACTGGAGTGCGTAGCCATTCCCTTCTCCAGGGGATCTTCCCAGCCCAGGGATCAAACCTGGGTCTCCTGCAGTGCAGGCAGATTCTTTACCATCTGAGCCACAGGGAAGCCCCCATGGGGCATCAAAACTGATCGGTGCACATGTCGTTTTGACTTATGGCTTTCTTAGAGTATATGCGTAGGAATGGGATTGCTGGCTCATGTGGTAACTCCACGTTTAGTCCTGAAGGAGCCACCACACTGTCCCCCACGGTGGTCGGTGTAAATCTGACGCGTAGCGCAGGGAGCTTAGCCTGGTGTTCTGTGGCGACCAACATGGGTGGTCGGAAGGACGGGAGGGACAAAGTGCAGGGAATGAACATACACCTGTGTCTGATCTCTTCATTGTACAGAGAGACTAACACAACATGGTAAAGTAAACCTTTCCAAATAAAAAATCAATTACAAAGCTAATTCTGTGTACACTGAATCAACAAAAAACTAAAAAGTAAAAGAATGCTCAGAACTATGAACAACAAATAACCACAAGTCAGATACTAGTTGAAATGCACCGATTCCTTATAAGATGCAAACTATCAGAACTCACACAAAGAAAATAGATCATTCAAATAGGCTTATATCTATTCAATAAATTGAATCAAGAATTTATTAATATAACCCTCTAAGTAGAAAGGCAGGAAATTTTCAGGTAAGGGATAAACATATGGGAAAATCCTGAAATGGAAATTAACAGAGCGTGAACAGGAAAAATGTCAACTGCTGTCTGATTAGAGCAGAGGGGACATATAAGGAAGTCTTCTATTTGCTAACAGATGCCAGTAAGCTGTTTCCTCCCCACTGAGCTTTGGAATTATAGACCAGGGGTCTCTCTTACGGGCACTTGGCACTTGCCAGCATGAGGAGTTACCCAGCAGAACCAGCCTTGGTTGATTGCCAGCTTCTTGGCAGTCTGAGAAAAGAAAG
The DNA here is from genome assembly GCF_023699985.2 of Odocoileus virginianus. Taxonomy (NCBI): domain Eukaryota; kingdom Metazoa; phylum Chordata; class Mammalia; order Artiodactyla; family Cervidae; genus Odocoileus; species Odocoileus virginianus. Next base: position 63,854,012 of record NC_069686.1, on the reverse strand, counting down.
AGAGAAGGAAGCCGTTTGCTCACAAACTGTGACATCTGAGCTGCAGTCAGATACTATGAATTAGTAAAAATACAAAGCTGTCAACTTTGTCAAGGAGAGCCCACTGAATGGCTTTGGCACTTTGATATAGGATTCAAAAGAAAGGGTCATTGTGAGGCTGACATGATGTAGAGCTGATTCTGAATTCAAACTGGCAGTGCCTAAGCATGTTTGCCAGCATGCGTCTCTGCACTTCACCTTACAAATTAGTTATAATCCCAAATTAGCGCCATGCCATTTTTCAACTTTTTAATTTTGTTTTTCTTGATGTTTTAGGTTAATGGATTCTGTGGCATTTTTTTTTCTCACTAGTAAAGCAAAAGTCGATATTTGAGTTATCTTAGCACTAAAAGTGTGTGTACATGTTGTATTTGTGTATATGTATGGGGGGATGATGTATTTAAGGGTTATGGGGGTGTTTTTTTATGCTTATGACAACTCTGTGCCAATTTGGTTTTTTAAGTTTTATTTGTTTATTTTTGGATGTGCTGGGGCTTGGCTGCTGCACCGAACTTTCCCCAGTTGCAGTGAGCGGGGGAGACCTCCTACGTGCAGAGTGCTAGCTTCTTCTTGTGCTGACTTCGCTTGTTGCCGAGCACAGGCTCTAGAATGCACGCGCTCAGTAGCTGCGGCACGAGGGCCTAGTTGCCCAGTGGCACGTGAGATCTTCCTGGACCAGCGATCAAGCCCACACCGCGCTGGCGTTGGCAGGCACGCTGTTAGCCACTGGACCAACAGGGAAGCTCCGAGGGGTGTTTCTTTTGTTTTTTGTTTTTTTTAAAAGCTCTCTTTGCCAAGTGGCTTCTCAGATTCGTGGATGTGAGTGAAGTTGACACAGAGAGATGAAAAAATTCTCAGAGTAGGAATTTTTATTTGTTCACATGACCTCAACATGCTCAATTTTGAGAAATTCCAGAACTTTATGTGGTAGGCAGAATTCCAAGGATTGTTCTCTCACCCCCAAAGATTTCCATTCCCTAGAGATCAAACATAAATCTAGGTATTGTGGTGAAAGGACTCAGTAATTTAAGGTGCAAATCAGTTGATAGTAAATTTTGAAGATCATCCAGGTGAGTTTAATCAAATTACATGCTTCTTTTAAAAGGCAAAAAGAAGGGATTGGGAGGAAGGTTGATGAGGGAGAGTATATATATATACACACACACACACACACACACACACACATACATACATATACATGTATATATGTACACACACTTATGACTTATTTGCATTGCTGTGTGGCAGCACCCAACGCAACATTGTCATGTAATTATCTTCCAATTAAAATGCTTTAAAGTCGGAAGAAGAAGGCCGCAGAAGGGGGTGTGTGGCGTCACAGAGGTTGGCAGCACAGGCAGCCCTCCAGGTGCTGCTGCTGGTCTACAGGTGGAGGCAGCCGTGCACGAGCCTCTAGGAGCAGAGACAGACCTGCAGCCAGCAAAGACATGGGGTCTCAGTTTTACAGTCACATAGAAAGGCATTCTGTCAGTCACCTGCCTGAGTTTGGAAATAGGTTCTCCAGTTCTCCAGGTAAGCTCTTAACCTGGTTAACATATTGATTCCAGCTTTGTGGTACCTGAGCAGAGACCAGTTGAGCTCACTTGGACCTCTGATCCACAGATCACAGGGATGGTTTCAAGTTGCTCAATTTATGGTAATTTAATATGCACTGATAGAAAATGAATATAATTTCAGTTTATGCATAATTCTGGATAATTTGTATATATTCAAGTAGCTATCCTGTAGAAGGTGCCCAACAGATAGAAGCTATAATTACTATTGTTATATTCTGAAGATAATCAGAATTCCACTTTCATGTCTCTTTTAATTGATGGAACTCTAATAAACTCTTTTTCTAATTGAAGTATAGTTGATTTACAGTGTTGTGTTAGTTTCAGGTGTAAAATAAAGTGATTCCGTTATACATGCATAAACCTAGTTGTTTTTTTTTTCAGATTCTTTTCTCTTAAAAGTTATCATAAAATATTGAGCATAAGTCCCTGTACTATAGAGCAGGTTCTTATTGGCTAGCTATCATATATCTATAGCTATATCTAGTAGTGTGTACATGTTAATCTCAAACTCATTTGTACCTCTACCCTCTTTCCCCTTTGGACACCACAAGTTTGTTCTCTTGCCTGTGAATCTCTGTTTGTTAAATAAGTTCATTTGTATCATTTTTTAAGATTCTACATATAAGTGATATCATATGGTATTTGACTTTCTCTTTCTGGTTTATTTTTCTTAGTATGAAAATCTCTAGGTCCATCTGTGTTGTACAAATGACATTGCAATTCTCTGCTCTCACAGGAATGCGATGAAATTTTGTTGGATGAATGCAATTTCCTACTTAGTATTATTCTTTCCATGCTGAATTCATGGAAACCTAGGTTAATTCCAATACTCATTCATAGATGGGACAGTCTCATCTGGAAGTTCTTTCAAGTCAGTCCCTCATGCTTCCCATTAGTGGCAAATAGCATAAACAGTTTTGTTCAATGCCTAGATAATGTCTATCTTGAAGTAGTTTTCAGTGAATTCCTTGTTCAATAAGAAAACTGACACAAAGTTTGTGTTTGTGAGGACCTGGGCATTTCCCATGTACCATAAGATAAACAAGGTTATTCTGTGTAAAAAAATAACCACGGAAGCGAATGACATAAAAAGAAAGAGGTGGCTTTAGGCTTCTTTCTCACTGTGGGTCAGCCCTTATGTCTCCTCACTGCGGCCAGGGGACAGAGCAACCACATTCCGGTTGCACGGCCAGCAGAAGGAAAGAGTTCTGGAAAGACTGTGCATTCAGGCTACCAATTAAGTGCTCAGGCTGGGAAGTAACACCCCTCAATTCTGCTCACAGATCCTTGCCATAACTGGTCACATGGATACATTCAACTACAAGAAGCCATAAAATTTAGTTAGACCCATGTACTGGACATATTTGGTGGCCATCATTCTTGATGATTGTACCCTTTACAAGGAGCATGAAGTCAGACACAATTTGCTTGATTTAGGAATGAAGTCTAAGTGCGGGATGAATGAATTTGATGACAGCATATTTTCTGACTCTCAGATTGCTATCTCAGCTCTATCCCTGTTGGGCTCACATCTAAATCTATGCCTATGATGATACAGCAGGAAATGTAAATAAAATTTAATGATCCTTTTACAAAAAGCAAAACTTATATCTGCCCTAGCCAGGGGTATCCTTCCCCACCAAAGAGGTGTACAGTTATGGTGTGGTGACTTAGTCATTCCCAGCGGCAAGGAATTCTCCTGCCAAGTTTATCTCATTAACCAAATCCAGCAAGTCTGCAGGAGCAACAGACTTTAGAATCAATTTTCCTTTCCTTTCAGAGCACATACAGATAGAGTAATGCCTAATGAGACATTTCCAGCTGGATATTTTATTCCAAACATGCTGTGCTGGAGAACACGTGTGAACTAGTGACTGGAGTGTGACTTTTCACCATTATAAAGTCGGGATACATCAACTGTGAGTTTTCATTCAGTCAATATTTATGCATCCCTGTGAAATTTGTAACAATTTAATTAATTAAATTTAGCAAAAAAAAAAAGATTGTGTTTTCTATTTGCTAAGCACTGTGACTGTAGGTATCATATATAAAACCTAGAAAATAATTTTCAAACAGAGGTCAGAAATTATGTTGTCTAAAAGCTATTCACATGCTGCTTTGTTCATCAAAGAAGGGAAAAGTGATATCTGACTGGGGACATCACCTGGAAACATTTTCTGCACAAACCAATTTCAGAGACTTCTGGAGTATAGGAGGAAAGATCAGACCTTCTACGTGCAGGTTGGGGTTGCGAAGAGCTGGAGACGACTTAGCATGCACACAGGCAGTAACATGGATGGACCTGGAGATTCTCATACTAAGTGAAGGCAGTCAGAAAGAGACATATAAATACCATACGATATCACTTACTTGTGGAATCTTAAATATGACCCAAGTGAACTTATCTATGAAACAGAAACAGCCTCATAGACATAGAAAACAGAAGTGTGATTGTCAAGGGGAAGACGGGGACGGGGGAAGGATGAGTTTAGAGTTTGGGGTTAGCCGATGCAAACTGATATATATGGAATGGGTAACAACAAGATCCTACTGTATAGCACAGGGAACTATAGTCAATACCCTCTGATATGAAGAAGAATGTGTGTGTGTGTACATATACATATATGTAGGGATGAATTACTTCACTGTATAGCAGAATTTAATATATAATAAATCAACTATACTTCAGTAAAATATTTTTAATTAAAAAAGCTTAGAAAAATGACATTTTGTTCAAGACATTGGTAAGTTATAAGAGATTTCTATCTACCTACAAACTTTGAAGAGATAGGTAATCTACTTAGCGTCTATGTCAACTCCATCAACCTGAATATTACATTAATAAGAAATTGTAGACCTTCCCCCAAACTACTTCTCCCCATGTGTTTGCTTCTAATTTAGCTCGTATAATTTACACTTACAGCCAACATCACCCACAATGCTTATTTGACATCTCCTTTGTATGATAATGCTCTGTGGACATAGAGATACATTAGTCATGGTTCTCATGCTGCGTCATTTCACTTAATTTTTTTAAATATCCTTCACACTTGTTTACTTACTTGATTTCTATGTCTCTCCAGTGAGTTTCATATTAGTGGAAATATACTTTTTATCCTCTAACAAATGAGGAAATAGCAGTCTCCCTGAACACTGGCTACAGGTAGATAGGAAACAGGGCAGCCAGATTGCTTCTCAGCTCACATTGTAACCTTAGGCAATTCATTTAATTTTCTCAGGCTCAGTGAGTTTCGTCTCTTTAAAAAATGTGTGTATCATAAGCTCATTGGGAATATTCAATGAAATAATGTATGTCAAGCACTTAGCACAATTCCTGGAACATATCAGTTCAATTCAGATGTTCAGTCCTATTCGACTCTATGCAACCTCATGAACTGCAGCACGCCAGGCCTCCCTGTCCATCACCAACTCCCGGAGTTCACCCAAACCCATGTCCATCGAGTCGGTGATGCCATCCAACCATCTCATCCTCTGTCGTCCCCTTCTCCTCCTGTCCTCAATCTTTCCCAGCATCAGGGTCTTGTCCAATGAGTCAGCTCTTCTCATCAGGTAGCCAAAGTACTGGAGTTTCAGCTTCAGCATCAGTCCTTCCAATGAACACCCAGGACTCATCTCCTTCAGGATGGACTGGTTGGATCTCCTTGCAGTCCAAGGGACTCTCAAGAGTCTTCTCCAACACCACAGTTCAAAAGCGTCAATTCTTCGATGCTCAGCTTTCTTTATAGTCCAACTCACATCCAGATATGACCACTGGAAAAACCATAGCCTTGACCAGACGGACTTTGTTGGCAAAGTAATGTCTCTGCTTTTTAATATGCTGTCTAGGTTGGTCTTAACTTTCTTTCCAAGGAGTAAGCGTCTTTTAATTTCATGGCTGCAGTCACCATCTGCAGTGATTTTGGAGCCCATAAAAATAAAGTCTGACACTGTTTCCACTGTTTCCCCATCTATCTGCCATGAAGTGATGGGACCGGATGCCATGATCTTAGTTTTCTGAATGTTGAGTTTTAAGCCAACTTTTTCACTCTCCTCTTTCACTTTTATCAGGTGGCTCTTTAGTTCCTCTTAGCTTTCTGCCATAAAGGTGGTGTCATCTGCATATCTGAGGTTATTGATATTTCTCCCGGCGATCTTGATTCCAGCTTGTGCTTCCTCCAGCCCAACGTTTTTCATGATGTACTCTGCACATAAGTTAAATAAGCAGGGTGACAATATACAGCCTTGATGTACTCCTTTTCCTATTTGGAACCAGTGTGTTGTTCCATGTCCAGTTCTAACTGTTGCTTCCTGACCTGCATAAAGGTTTCTCAAGAGGCTTTAAAAAATGGAAGATCAATAGCATTGCCCTGACCTGCATAAAATATTTCTGAGGGATAGAATTTACTTTTTACTTCATCCCATTCCAGAGTCCTTGTCATCATCTGATCTTTTAATCACATTGGTATAAATGGCTGATGTAAAAGGAAATTAACTATCTTAAACATAAGATCTTCATAAACTAATCATTTGTCCTCCAGGTTGGTCTGAGGATGTGACTGGAGACATCATGGTTCAGCAGAAGCTTCTGGATTCTTCTACAATGAGTTGAACACACATACAGACTTGTCTGTATGTGTACAGACCACTCCAGTGGCAAAGAACCCACCTGCCAATGAAGGAGACGTAAAAAACACAGGTTCAATCCCTGGCTTGGGAAGATTCCCCTGGAAGATAGCATCGCAACCCACTCCAGTATTCTTGCCTGGAGAATCCCATGGACAGATGAGTCTGGTGGGCTATAGTCCATAAGGTTGCACAGAGTCGGACAAGACTGAAGTGACTTAGCATGCGTGTACACACACACACACAGACACACACAACAGTTGTGTCACCTGGGAAGCTCCAATAGGCTTTCTGACTAATAAGCTAAAGGTCTATTAACTGGAGTAATTATAGTCAGTATCAGTGGTAATGAGGAACCAATGATGTACTTAGCCTGGGTTCTCTTTTATCACTTCATCACAACTAAAGCATAGAAGAGTCTACAATAGCCAAATACAGTTAAAGTCCAAACACCAAATTATTTAACACTGCCATCAAAACAAAACCCTGAAGTCCATGTCATTTCCTTAATTGCATTTCCAATCCACCAGAGCATGTGGTGGATGCTCTGCTCTTCCCAGTCACCATCATTATCAAGCATCCTTCACATGCTTACTATTGTGTAGTAAACAAAATTTAAAAAACTAACAGTTACTGAGTCTCAACAGTGTGTGCAGACCCCAGGACAAGGTATCTTCATACTTAATATGTACTGATTTTCAAAACTGCTTCTTAAGGGGACTTTCATTAATCCCATTTTAGAGATGAGAAAATTAAGCCTTTGAAAAGGAAGATACTTACCTATAATCACACATATGGGCACAAAGACGTGATTTTGCCTTGAAAAAAAATCTTGTCTGGAGACTGTAAGAAATATTGTAAGAGTATTTAAAAGTGATCAGCTCAGGGGAAGAATAGATTCAATGTCAAGAAGGCCAGCTTTCAAGGTATACTGTCCACAATCACAGAATAATTGGGAGCCCACTCATCTTCACTACTTCAACCTCTACCCCAACTCTCTGTTCTTGGAATAAGCTAGCCTGGACCAGGAGGGAAGGCCATTCAGTCTTTATCCTTCTTAAGCAGTGAGGATATGCTCTCTCAGAGGTCCTCTCCAAAGCCTCTACAGGTTACCATTTACAGAGCTTTCTTCCCATCTCCCTCTCGCCTTTGTGTTTCTTGTTCACTAAATGGTATTTACTCGCTAGACTGCAACTGTAACATTCTTTTAAAAACCTCCTGCTGAAAAGTGTAAAATCCATCCTCTCAGCCCCTTACTTGCAAAATGAAGTAAGTAAGTAAGTAAGCTGCCTGCCTAGCGTTCAACCCCAGCTGCCTCTCATCATTCCTTGACCCCACCGTTCACTGTGGCAACAGAAATGCTCCTCACCCCACGCCTTTTCTAGAGTCTAAACTATTGTTACTGTCCCTCTGCTCAGGAGCCACTTTGTCATCTAGCCATGGCCTCTGCACACCCCTTACCAAACACTTGGATCTGACATCACCTGTCCCAGCAAATTTTTCTCTGACACAAGTTTGTGGTGTTAAATGCTCTTCTTTTGTGCCTATAAAATATTCTAGGATTATCTTCATCCCAGAAATACTAACATCAGTTTCCAATGGCCTATTTATATGTATCTCTCTCTCCTTATGTTCTGAATTCCTTGACAAGAGGAAGTATATTTATTATGGTACCAAATACTGCCAGTCATGTTTAGCTCAGTGTTTGCGAAATGATTTAGAGTTTTACACAGATGAGTAGGATTTACATAAATTGTTATGCTTTCTTTATATTTATTTGGAGAAAAATATCTTTCACTTGTGTCCTATTATACTATTTATTATCTAGTAGTGATGAGAAATTTTATTTTTGATAATGTATTAAGTTAATTTGAAAAAAGAAAAAGAGGAGAAATAAGTAAAATTTAGTGCAAATGTCAAAAACTGTGAGAATGGTACAGTCAGTCAGTTCAGTTGCTCAGTCATGTGTTACCCTTTGCGACCCCATGGACTGCAGCATGCCAGGCTTCCCTGTCCATCACAAACTCCTAGAGCTTACTCAAACTCATGTCCATCAAGTCAGTGATGCCATCCAACCATCTCATCCTCTGTCGTCCCCTTCTCCCTCCTTCAATCTTTCCTAGCATCAAGGTCTTTTCACATGAAAAGGTCAGTTCTTCACATCAGGTGCCCAAAGCATTGGAGTTTCAGCTTTAGCATCAGTCCTTCCAGTGAATATTTAGGACTGATTTCCTTTAGGATGGACTGGTTGGATTTCCTTGCAGTCCAAGGGACTCTCAAGAGTCTTCTCCAACTCCACAGTTCAAAAGCATCAATTCTTCAGGGCTCAGCTTTCTTTATAGTCCAACTCTCACAGCCAAACATGACTACTGGAAAAACCATAGCTTTGACTAGACAGACCATTATAGGCAAAATGATGTCTTTGCTTTTTAATATGCTATCTAGATTGGTCATAGCTTTTCTTCCAAGGAGCAAGTCATCTTTCATGACTGCAGTCACCATCTGCGGTGATTTGAGAACCCCAAAAAACAAAGTCTCTCATTGTTTCCATTGTTTCCCTATCTATTTGCCATGAAGTGATGGGACCAGATGCCATGATCTTAGTTTTCTGAATATTGAGTTTTAAGACAACTTTTTCACCTTCTCTTTCACCTTCATCAAGAGGATCTTTAGTTCTTCACTTTCTGCGTAAGGGTGGTGTCATCTGCATATCTGACATTTTTATTTCTCCCAGCAATCTTGATTCCAGCTTGTGCTTTATCCAGCCCAGCATTTGGCATGATGTACTCTGAGTATAAGTTAAATAAGCTGGGTGACAATATACAACCTTGACATATTCCTTTCCCGATTTGGAATCAGTCTGTTTTTCCACGTCCAGTTCTAACTGTTGCTTCTTAGCCTGTATACAGATTTTTCAGAAGGCAAATCAGGTGGTCTGGTATTCCATCTCTTTAAGAATTCTCCACACTTTTTTTGTGATCCACACAGTCGAAGACTTTAATGTAGTCAATAAAACAGAAGCAGAAGAGAATGGTACAGTAATGGCCAAAATGTGGGAGGCCCTGGCTTACCTTGGCTTTTTTTTTTTTTTTTTGGAAGTTTGAAAATTCTTTATATTTCCAGATGTTGAGAAAATATTTTTGAGAGTTGAGGTTACCTCTAGTGGCAAAACCAGAGCCAGCTATTAGGGAGCCAAAATGCTACAGTAATTGAATACATGACCATTTCTCATTTAGCACAATTTTTGTTCTCCTCTTCAAGAAGTTGTAGACATCTATTTAGTTTGATTATCTGTCGTCTTAATGAAGCTCTATCTACAACTGTCATGTCTTCTGAAGTTCCTTCAGTCGCCGCCTCTATATTTGAAATGTCATACATGGAGTCAGTTCTGACCAGCTGTCCATTTTTGCAAACAGCATTTTCACTCATAGAGTGCTCCTTTTTAGCCTGTCAATTGCACAGATTTCTTGCTTTTGAGGGGCTGGAGGAGGTGTTTCTAAATCCAGAAAATTTAGTGGTCTTGCATTTAGCATAAGCACATGAGACAGTGTTTTTAGTGCCAGAGGCTTAAAGGGATTTGATTGTATAAGGTCAAGATCTACCAGTCTTGAAAATGGAATGTTTTCATTATTTCCTGCTACCACAATTCTCTCTGGAACCTGCATAATCACACTAGCATTTGAAACTCCGTCTTGGAATCCTTGTTACAGGTCAGCATTTGGTCGTGCTACCTTTAATTTTTCCAGACCCTCATTTGCTAACACTTTCGGTGTATTCCATTTTATACTGAATTTGACTAATTTCAGCCATCTCAGCAGCAGTGGGAGAAGGAAAGGCTGCCTTAATCACTAAATCTGTACCAACTACTGCTTGCTTTTTGGCATTATCTGTTTCTGTGCCTCATATTAAATCCTTTGACTTACTTCAGTATGCATGTCTGGATTTAGAGTCACTTTTGTCCCCCTGGGCTCTGGAGGGACCTGGGGAAGGGCCACCACCCACCAGCTCCTGGGGAGCTTGAGTGTGTGGTCTCAGAGGCTGTTGGCCAAGTACACGGAGCCACCTGGGCAAACCTTACCCTGGCTTCTTAACACGGACCTCTTGTAGGGTCAATAAGAGAGAGATCTTGGAGCAAAGAGCCCTTTGGAAGTCTATAACATCCTGTTTTAAGAGATTAGCTTTGCCCTGAAACTACCTGCTTCCAGGACAGATATCTGGAGGGTTACAACCAAATAAATCTTAAATTAGATTTGAGCCCTGGTTCTACTGCTGGGCTTCCTGGGTAACTCACCTGATAAAGAATATGCCTGCATTGAGGGAGACCTGGGTTTGATCCCTAAGTTGAGAAGATCCCTTAGAGAAGGGAAGGCTACCCAACCCAGTATTCTGGCCTGGAGAATTCCATGGACTGTATAGTCTATGGGGTTGCAAAGAGTCGAACATGACTGACTGATTTTCACTTCTGCTGCTGAAAGAGGAAATTATAGCTGCTAATTTGGGGCCTGCTCACCTGGTTATCTGAGTCACAAATCAGAACATCACTTGCATCCCCTTTCACATGCTCTGTGGCCTAGATTTCAGAAGAAGTACATGGGTACAAGGCAACTGTTCTCCTCTCAAGTCAGACAAGCATATCATATTTATGGACTTGCAAAATCTCAGAACAAAATTTAGCTGATGTTCTTCAGTTTCTTGTGAAGAAAATCTAAGGTATGGGAAGTCACTCAAAGACATCAAAGCCTTTGGGAGAAAAAGGCAAAAGAGCACTGTGCCCTCCCCTTGCATCCAGGAGCAATGCCCTGGAGGCGGGTTCAAGCATAACCAACTGTCGTCCCTTTGTGGGACTCCAGGAGCAATGCCCTGGAGGCAGGTTCAAGTATAACCAACCGTCTTCCCTTTGTGGGACTCCAGGAGCAATGCCCTGGAGGCGGGTTCAAGCATAACCAACTGTCGTCCCTTTGTGGGACTCCAGGAGCAATGCCCTGGAGGCAGGTTCAAGTATAACCAACCGTCGTCCCTTTGTGGGACTCCAGGAGCAATGCCCTGGAGGCGGGTTCAAGTATAACCAACCGTCGTCCCTTTGTGGGACTCCAGGAGAGGGCACACTGCAGGCCACTAAAGAGGAAGTGGTGTGGGGCAGAGTTGTGGACACACAGGATGACAAGTGGGCAGGAGAAGACAATGTGCTCCTGCAGAAAAATACATCTCTGTGAAAGGGCAAGATGTGGTTCATAAACCCTGTAACCCCACTCTAAGTCTTTAGAGACTTTCACTTGTCGACTTTTACTCACAAATGTGAAAAGCGTTCCAAACAAGTGAGCCCCTTGGTCCTAGAGATTTCTTTCCAGGTCCTTCAAGTCCACCTCCCAGAGGCTTCCTCACCAGCCCACAAAATTCAGATGAGAATTCTGCATGAAGCGTTCACCACCAGGCTTACTTGCACTGATGTAAGAGCTACAGCTACTCTTCGGAGCGACTAATGTCACAGAAATTGATACAATTCAATCATCCGTGTCATAATTAACTTAGGTTTTCTTCATGGCCAATTTTAAAGAACTTCCCAGCTTTTTCATACATTCCATTCTTGAAACCAGATATAGAAGTGGCAATTAAGGAAAGAACCCATCGCATAATCAGTCACAGGTTCATTGCTTCAAAGGGGTCCCAGCAGGTTTCTGAGGGGCGACCCTGCCCTGACGCCACACGTTGCATTTTTGTCCCCCTCCAACCGGCAACTTTCTTGCTGAGAGCTTTCAGTGGTTCAGCACCCGTCTCTAGACTGCAGGGCTGTCTGTAACCCAACCAAAATGCCATAGATGATCTTGAGAGAGAAAATGAACACCCTGGTTCACTGGATTCTGTCTTTAAAAAACAAAATTATTTAGCTGTGCTAGTTTTATTTGCAGCATGCAGGATCTTTGATCTTCACTGTGGCCTGTGAGACCTTTAGCTGCAGCATGTGGGATCTACTTCCTGGACCAGGGATTGAACCCGGGCCACCAGAGTTGGGAGCATGGAGTCTTAGCCACTGGACCACATGAAATTCCCTCACTGGACTCCATTCTTGCCTTTAGGATAGTTTCCATAGCAAAATTTTTTCATATTATAATTCCTCCTACTCTTTCGGTGTCATTTTATGTAGTTGTTGGACAAAACAACTATTTTCCACATCTTTTAGGTGAAATCTGCTGAAGCATCTGATCATCCTCATCTTTCTCCTCTCATTTAGAATTTCCTATTTGCCCTCCACCTCTTTTCCATTTTCACCGGATAACATAAATGTGTTCTTGGAGGTTCAGTTCTGAGCTTATTCTCTGAGAAAGCCACTATCATGACCCACCTAGAGACAAAGTTGCCCAAAAAATTAACAATTTGTGATAGTACACTGTAATTATCTGTGGATGTCTGTTTCTCTTCCACTAGCAAGTGAACAGTTTGGAGGAAGCAGTGATATGATCTTAACAAGCAGGGATTTGCAGTACCCGCCTGGCGGTAGATTCTTTGTAAATGATTGGTCAATGGAGAAAAGCATGTCCTAAACATTTATAACCTGTGATGGTGACCCAGAGACTTCTCCTAAACATAATTGAAATGTACTTAAACTGCTACTTTAGATTTGTGAAAATAACCCCTAGGTGTCACATGAACTGTAGGGAGGTGGTTATTGATTATATAGTGTGTGTGTGTGCTCAGTCCTGACTCTTTGCGGTCCATAGACTACAGTCCACCAGACTCCTCTGTCTTTGGAATTTTCTAGGCAAGAACACTGGAGTGGGGTGCCATTTCCTCCTCCAGGGATATCTGTCTTGTTCACTCACTCTTATTTTCTCTGGCCTAAAATTCATGGTCTGATATTCCAACTCTAGGATAAATATACTAATATGTTCCTAGGCACACAGAGAATAAACCTTAATGAAAGGCAAGCATTCAGAAGCATCTCTGGCTGGCAGACCAGCCCAGAGGAGCAAATGGACAAGGGACAGAAGTCATAGGGTCATTACACTGCTTCCCTTCAATGACAATTATGCAAATAAAGTTTTGATTTGCCTTCTCCTCCTTAAAACATACATAACTGCACCACCTTGTCTTACACCTGAAACTGACACAACATTGTAAACCAACTAGACTTCCATAAAAAAAAAAAAAAGTGGTTCTTTTTCTCCCTTGTAATTAGAGGTAGGTTATCCTTTTCTTTGCAGAGGGGCTGAAGTCATCTATCCTTCTTACTTTTGCAAATAACTCTATTCTGGCCAATATTTGCCCATAATCCATGGGGCCTTTCTTTTTATGACTTTTCAGTCTGACAAAAAGATGCTAATTACACACCCGTGAGGCTTCCATGCTGGCTGTGTTGGTCTGGCTGTGTCTTCAGCTTCCCAGGGTGTCAGCTTTTAAGGAGCTTCCTGCTTTGGTCAGGGCTGCTGGCCAATGAGAAAGGTCTCTCCCATGCCATAGAATACAGCCATTCTCAGAGACCAGACAATTCAAACAAGACCTTTTCTTAGTATGTTGTTTTTTTTTTTTTTCCTGTCAGTTTCAAATATAAAATATCAAATTTGCCAGATATGTGATGTAGTTCAAATGAATCACTGGTCAAAAGGAGACATTTTAATAGGGTTATCGCTAAAATGCCCAAAGTGATCTTTGAAGTTACAGCCTAGACCAACCAAGTGGTTTAATTCTGTCTTGGCAAATCAATACCTTTGTATGAAATTTCTAAAAGTCATCAGGACATAAAATGTTTGTTTATTCTGACTTGTTCCCTCTGTCAGTAACGGTCAAGCTTGGCAATGATTATATGCATAAATAAAAAACCAAGTTATTTGAATTATGACAGATATGAAAAAATGGCAATATCTTCATTTTTATTAATAAAAAACTATATATTTTAATTCACTACTGTAATATTAGCCCCAGAAACATGTCTGGAATGCATGTTATACCCTGAACAAATATTGGTTGAATTAATTCTTTAACTTAACTTAACAGATAAGAAAAGCAAAGTTTGCTATCTCATTTCCATCAAGAAGACTGAAGGTTTTTCACCAGATCTCGATGGCTCCCAACACACAAATGCAAACAAGCACGCACATACACATATACAGTAAAGTCAAGGGCCAGGCTCACTTTTATGTTTAGGTCAAAGCAGAGGAACTGACCTAACACCTCCATTGGTATCAATTCTATTCTGTATGTCCATTAATATAACTTGAGATGGGACATATATTTATGGCTACATCATTGATCATGTTCCAATCTGACCAAAAAAAACAGATTTATGTTCCCAAAACTCACTTTAAAATCAAAATTTTTCACCCTCTACTTTTTTAATTTTGTAAATGTAAAGGACATAGACAAGTACCTAGAAAAACACTCTTTATGTCTCACTCTCACAAACTGTTGGCAACACACTCTCTATCTTATACAATTATCTTTTTCTGAATTAAAATGCATATGCTTACTTTGATCCTTGCTGAATTTCAAGAGTTTGCTTGTTCCCTTATTTCTAGCCTAGCATGATATTTTGAATATTCTATCCAACAGAAAAACCATTTATCTGCCTCTGTAATACATGTGAATTTGATAAGCTTGCATGATATGCCTTCACTTGAGTTGTGTCAGATTATAGAACAACACAGAACCCTGTGGAAGACCACTAGATCACTCCGTCCCATTAAAAAGTGAAATACTCCTTAGCACTGTTCTTTTAATATCTATAACTCCATGTATTTGCATTATCAACCAGCCGGTGTTTCTCAATCATGTCCCCAAGACTATTTAGAATTATTGTCGAAAAACTGAGAAAATTATTAAACTGTAAGCAAGATTTTGTTTAATGCTTTCTTATGCATTTCTTCATTTTCATGACTCTCCCTAAATGACGGTCCTGGGTTGGTGTTATGTATTCTGTATACAGAAGAAGTATATCCTCAGAAAATGTTCTCTTTCCTCTGGACAAGCCTAGGTTTCACTGTCCATCAAATGAGTATAGTAATAATCATCAATATGAAGAGAAATCACGCACGTTAACAGCCTAGAAATGAGCTCACAATATACTGCACTCAATCCATATCACTCTCATTTTCTTGCCCTTTCCTTTGCTCTCATCACTTCCATGTTCTCCATAAATTCTCAATACCATTTTTGTCTGCAGTGCCATCACCTGATCCAGACATCATAATGATTAGTATTCAGAGTTAAACCAAACTAAAAGAGACATCGCCTTTTGCCAAACCAACCCATTCTATGTATCATAATTGTTTTACTTTTAGATCTGTTGTTACTCAGTGGCTAAGTCATGCCCGACCCTTATTTTTTTTTAATTTAAGAAGAGTAAAATTAACGCTCCCTGGCGGACAGCTCTATGGGTTTTGATGTGCGCAGTTGTGTGGAATGCTTTTGTGACATCATGCACTGTAGCCCACCAGGCTCCTCTGTCCCTGATATTCTCCAGGCCAGAATACTGGAGTCGGTTGCCATTCAGTTCTCCAGGGAATCTGCCTGACCCAGGGATTGAACCCATGTCTCCTGTGACTCTTGCCGTGGCAGGTAATTCTCTACAAATGACCCACCTGGGAAGCCCTTTGGTAAATGCATAGAGTCATGTATCTACCACCCCACACAAGATACAGATGCATTCCTCATCCCCAGACATTTTCCTCATGCAGTCCCTGTGGTCAGAGACTCTCTGGACTTAAATTCTGGCAACCACTGATCTGTTTTCTCTTCCCATAATTGTGCCTTATGGTAAATCCAAGTAAATCATGGCATATCACAATAATACAAGTCTATGCCCCAACCAGTAACACTGAAGAAGCTTAAGTTGAACGGTTCTATGAAGACCTATAAGACCTTTTAGAATTAACACCCAAAAAAGATGTCCTTTTCATTGTAGGGGACTGGAATGCAAAAGTAGAAAGTCAAGAAACACCTGGAGTAACAGGCAAATTTGGCCTTGGAGTACAGAATGAAACAGGGCAAAGGCTAACAGAGGTCTGCCAAGAGAACGCACTGGTCATAGCAAACACCCTCTTCCAACAACACAAGAAAAGACTCTACACATGGACACCACCAGATGTTCAACACCGAAATCAGATTGAATATATTCTTTGCAACCAAAGAAGAAGAAGCTCTATACAGTCAGCAAAAACAAGACTGTGGCTCAGATCATGAACTCCTTATTGCAAGATGCAGACTTAAATTGAAGAAAGTAGGGAAAACCACTAGACTATTCAGGTATGACCAAAATCAAATACCTAACGATTATACAGTGGAAGTGAGAATTAGATTTAAGGGACTAGATGTGATAAAGTGCGAGAAGAACTATGGATGGAGGTTCATGACATTGTACAGGAGACATGGAGCAAGACCATCCCCAAGAAAAAGAAATGCAAAAAAGCAAAATGGCTGTAAGAGGAGGTCTTACAAATAGCTGTGGAAAGAAGGGAAGTGAAAAGCAAAGGGGAAAACGAAAGATCAACCCATTTGAATGCAGAGTCACAAAGAATAGCAAGGAGAGATAAGAAAGCCTTATCAGTGTTATCAAAGTTATCAGTGCAAAGAAATAGAGGAAAACAACAGAATAGGAAAGACTAGAGATCTCTTCAAGAAAATTAGAGATACCAAGGGAACATTTCATGCAAAGATGGGCTCAATAAAGGACAGTAATGATATAGACCTAACAGAAGCAGAAGATATTAAGAAGAGGTGGCAAGAATACACAGAAGAACTGTACAAAAAAGATCTTCATGATGCAGATAATCACAATGGTGTGATCACTCACCTAGAGCTAGACATTCTGGAAGGTTAAGTCAAGGGGATATTAGGAAGCATCACTATGAGCAAAGCTAGTGGAGTAGATGGAATTCCAGTTGAGTTATTTCAAATCCTAAAAGATGATGCTGTGAAAGTGCTGCACTCACTATGCCAGCAAATTTGGAAAACTCAGCAGTGGCCACAGGACTGGGAAAGGTCAGTTTTCATTCCAATCCCCAAAAAAGGCAATGCTAAAGAATGCTTAAACTACTGCACAATTGCACTCATCTCACATGCTAGTAAAGTAATGCTCAAAATTCTCCAAGCCAGGCTTCAACAATAAGTGAACCATGAACCTCCAGATGTTCAAGCAGGCTTTAGAAAAGGCAGAGGAACCAGAGATCAAATTGCCAACATCTGATGGCTCATCGAAAAAGCAAGACAGTTCCAGAAAAACATCTATTTCTGCTTTACTGACTATACCAAAGCCTTTGACTATGTAGATCACCACAAACTGTAGAAAACTGTTCACGAAATGGGAATACCAGAACACCTGACCTGCCTCTTGAGAAATCTGTATGCAGGTCAGGAAGCAACAGTTAGAACCAGACATGGAACAACAGACTTGTTCCAAATAGGAAAAGGAGTACATCAAGGTTGTATATTGTCACCCGACTTATTTAACTTATATGCAGAGCACATCATGCAAAAGGCCAGGCTGAATAAAGCACAAGCTGGAATCAAGACTGCCAGGAGAAATATCAATAACTTCAGATATGCAGATGACACCACCCTTATGGCAGAAAGTGAAGAGGAACTAAAGAGCCTCTTGATGAATTTGAAAGAGAGGAGTGAAAAAGTTGACTTAAAACTCAACATCCAGAAAAATAAGATCATGGCATCCAGTCCCATCACTTCATGGCAAATAGATGGGGAAATAATGGAAACAGTGAGAGACTTCATGTTTTGTGGCCTCCAAAATCACTGCAGATGGTGACTGCAGACATGAAATTAAAAGATGCTTGCTCCTTGGAAGAAAAGCTATGACCAACCTAGACAGCATATTAAAACACAGAGACATTACTTTGCCAACAAAGTCCATCTAGTCAAAGCTATGGTTTTTCCAGTAGTCATGTATGGATGTGGGAGTTGGACTACAAATAAAGCTGAGCACTGAATTGATGCTTTTGAAGTGTGGTGTTGGAGAATACTCTTGAGGGTCCCTTGGACTGCAAAGAGATTCAACCAGGCCATCCTAAGGGAAATCAGTCCTGAATATTCACTGGAAGGACTCATGCTGAAGCTGAAACTCCAGTGCTTTGGCCATCTGATGGGAAGAATTGACTCATTTGAAAAGACCCTGATGGTGGGAAAGATGAGAGGCAGCAGGAGAAGGGAACGACAGAGGATGAGATGGTTAGATGGCATCACTGACTAGATGGACGTGAGTTTGAGTAAGCTCTGGGAGTTGGTGACGGACAGGGAAGCCTAGCGTGCTGCAGTCCATAGGGTCGCAAAGAATTGTACACAACTGAGTGACTAAATTGAACTGAACTGATGGTTATCACGGGGTATTGAATATAGTTCCCTATACTATACAGCAGGGCCTTGTTTGTTATTTATTCTTTCCATTATAGTTTGCATCTGCTAATCCCAAACTCCCACTACATCCCTCCCCCTCTTATCTCCCCTTTGGAAAGCACAAATCTGTTTTCTATATATTTCTATTTTATTCATAGCCCTTCCTCTTTCTAGTGACTTATATTTGCTTTTACATTACATTAAAAACATAAGATTATCTAACTTTCAGGCATTTCTTGATAGGCCTGAGGCAGTAATATCTCCTGACTATACTGCCCAGAGTTACCAAATTTAGGATTATTTCCTAAATAATCATTAACTTTTGGCTCCTGGATATCTTGAATGCCCAAGAAAACCCAAGCTAATGCTTCAGTTAGTTGTACAGAGCACGCACATTATGATACACTAAGTCATTCATTCAATCTATACTTAATGAGTATTATGTACCAGAAGGACTTCCCAGGCAGCTCAGTGGTAAAGAATCCCCCTGCCAATGCAGGAGTCAGCAGAGCTACCGGTTCGATCCCTGCATTGGGAAATACCCTAGAAGAGGAAATGGCAACCCACTCTGGTATTCTTGCCTGGGAAATCCCATGGACAGAGGGGCCTGGCAGGCTACAGTCCACGGGGTCTCAGAGAGTCAGACATGAGTGAGTGACTGGGCACACACGGGTATCAGAAACTGGATGATGCAAGCATGAGAAAACAGTGGGTCTAACTTGACGATGACCATCCTTCAGCACCCAGACTCAAGGATCTGAATTTCCCGTGGCTCTACCTTCCTCTAGATGTGACTTGGCTCAGAGGCTTTTCTCATATCCATTCACAGCAGGCGTCTGGGAGCTAAATTCCTAACATCCACTTTGGGTACAGCTTCCTTCAGCCCTTAATGTAGTCATTACACATATAAATTAATTTTGTTTCTGAGGATTTGGCTTTTGTATGTTAGACACTCTGTTTGAAGTTAGATCATACTTTTGCTATTTGTTTCTTCTGTACAGATCACCTTGTAGCTAACCATGCAATTTCAAATGTTATTTTGTAGCTTGAAAGTCTATTAACCCATTTTGGAGAAATATCTTGCCAAAGGAAAGTATTTGGAAACAAGGTTAAAAAGGTAAGTTGAGGCTTGGCTTTGTGGAGGACTCAATGATACAGTATTGACCTCCAATTTATTTGATAGAGAGTAGAGAAATAACCAAAGTTGTGGGGTTTTATGCTTGTTTGTTTATTTGTTTAAGAAAACAGATAATCTTCACAAAGTCTTTAGCAAGATAATTTGATGAAAGAATGTAGTCTGGATTTTTGTACAGGAGAGACTATAATTCAGGGAAATTGAAAGTTAAAAGACAATTCCAGTAGTAAATTGATGGTCAGTTATAATAGGATAATCTCCACAATCATGAAAATTTTAAAAATGAGTATAAAAACATTGGGTTAAAAAGTATTTCTTGACTGAATAAATGATAAATTAATTCAGTCAATGCTTTAACTATCCCTCCTACATTTTATTTCCTGATGGGTTTAAAGTTTAATGATTGTGAAGGACAAAGAACCCTGGAGTTCAGGCTGATTCTCTTCTTTTACTTTAATTTTTAATTAATTTTTATTGTTTTAACTTTTTTATTGAATTACAGTTGATTTACGACTTGTTAGTTTCAAATGTGCAGCAAAGTGATTCAGTTTTACATATATGCTCTTTTTCGTTTCCCTTCTGCTTTATTACAGGATATTGAGCAGAGTTGCCTGTGGATACAGGAGGTCCTTATTTTTTATCTATTTTATAACCGTGTGTGCCCTAAATCGCTTCAGTGGTGTCTGACTCTTAGTGACCCCATGGGCTGTAACTCACCAGACTCCTCTGTCCATACCATTTTCCAGGCAAGAATACTAGAGTTGCCGTGCCTCCTCCAGGGGATCTTCCTGACCCAGGGATGAACCCACATCTCTTATGTCTCTGCATTGACAGATGGGCTCTTTGCCACTAGCACCACCTAGGATGCCCATTTTATATACAGCGGTGTGTATGTCTGATCCTTAATAGTGAGTGACTGAGACAATGATATCTCAACAGATGTGATGTGATGCTCTCGTCTTTGTCTTCACTAGCCAAATGGTGATGCCATTCAGTAAAAGAATAAGTGTCTTCTATCTGTATGCACTGACACTATAGCAGTGGTCCCCAACTTTTGTGGAACCGGGGTCCAGTTTCATGGACTGGGGAGGGCAGACTGTTTTTCCATGGACTGGGGAGGGGAGATGGTCTTCGTTACCCCTGCCGCTCACCTCCTGCTGTGTGGCCTGGTCCTGACAGGCCACAGGCTGGCACCCGTCCATGACTGGGGGTTTGGGACCCCCAGACTACAGAGTGCAGATAATTAAACTTTACTTGAAATGCAAAGTTCATTTCTATTTCAGCTGACCGCCAGAACAAATATACAAGAACCAGAGAGAGGAAGGACATGCTTTTTTAGCTATTTTTTTTCCTTAAAGAGGCACACTCTAGCTTCTTGATAGTGAGAAGAATAAAGATGAAATTTAAGAACATGGGGGGAAATGTAAGTGATTAAAACAGTTAACATTCAGCTCTGGAATTGGCCCATTCTGACTAATCATATAAAATCCACTTGCAACGAAGTATCGTTAATGCCTAACTTCTCACACCACAGTTAGCGTGAGTGTTTGAAATCGCAATTAACTGACTAATTTAATTTCTAAAGTTGTGATGATATTTTCTTTTTGCGTGGCCCGAGTTTAAATTATTAATACACTTGCAATTTGTTTCTCATACTTTTCTTTTTATGAACAAATGTTCTTTGGCCTTGGAAAGGGCTAATGAACTTAGTGCATAGTGTTTTGAACCCTTGATATTCCATGTCCCATTTTGCTAGGCATATTTTCTCCTTCTCTGTAGATTCACAGTGACAATTAAAGTATGTATTGCATCTTAATCGCCGATGTGTGAAGGATCATTGGGTGTCCAGGAAGCCTTTTATTTCTTTTCTATCCTTGCAATTACTTTTTCTCTCCAAATACTATTTTCTAAAATGCTAATGTAGCCATGTGTGACCTGGTGGGGTCTTAATATCTCAAGAACAGTGGGTCAGCCCTCTTTTCAGGGACTGAGGGAAGGGACAGGAGGCAGTTTTTGATCCCCTTTCAGATGATGAGAGGAAGTTGTAAAACCAAGGCTGTGGGGAGAAGGAATTATCAACCGTGGGCTGGGATCTATGTATGTTGCTATGAGAAATGAAAAAAACAGACAAAACTAAAACCATAACCCAGAAGAACCTCTCCCATATTATGTCAGAATTTACTGCAGAAAAGAAATTACTATACCCACAGAGTCCAACTGAAAATTAATGTTGGCAGAAGCTGTCTCCACCTGGCATTGCATATCTGTTTAAAAATTAATCTTTTAAATTGATATTTCCAAATAAATGTATAGTTAACAAGATGCAGACAGAATTCTTTTTCTATGTGTCTGCTTTTTTTAAAGACACACAGACACACACACAGCACTCACACAATCTTCTTATGTTCTACATTTTTCTAGGCTTTCAATTCCCATAAACAAACACTCCGGTGCTCATATACCAATCACACACATTGATCACTTAATACTTGAAGTATTTAATTAGACATGTATGTAGGCACACACGCATGTACATACACATACACAGGCTAGCAAAGAACTGGCCCTTTTGTTGATTTTTAGGAATTGTCAGAAAGGTACCTTTCTAGACAGTAATGAAAAATGGGATTGAAGCGGAGGTGGTTTATTTTAACTAACCAGTGAAATGTAAGTTTTAAACTCCTTTACAGTGGACCTCTGGAGAAGCAAGGTGGTGTAACTAATACATTATCAGTGGGAATTATGAGAAAATGACCTGTAGCAGTCAAAATTATGAGGAGGCCTCAAAGGCCACCCCTTAGAAATCTTGTAAGTAAATGTCATGTTTGACAAAGTAGTTCACGTTGAGAAACACCATCTGTGAGGAATATCAAAAACTAGGAGGAGATGTCATGCTTGATAAAGCTGGTAATGCCAATGCCCATCGGAAGATCAGGCTAATATTTCAAAAGCTCAGGGGAAAGAGAGCTGAGGAAAAAACAAAAAAAAACCATGAGCCGGAAGAAAACACCTGAGACCATCGCTAATGAAAACAGGCACTTGAGAAGCAGAGGAGACCAAGCATCCTTTCCATACAAATAAACCATTTTTATCTCTGTTAGGGGCCATACTTCCTCGTGCTTAATATTTACTCCCTGCTTCCAGCTAACATCTTTGTTTGCCCTCTGACACTCATTAAACATTGTTTCTATGTACATACTAATGTACAACAGCCTCAGAGATTAGAAAAACAGGAAGTTAACAAGTCTGACACCTCTATTGTGGATACACTGTTACCATTCAATTCAATACATATGTTTTAAGGGTGTTTTCTGCGGCAGGCTCTGTGCTGGGCAACCCAGGCACCCCCACGTCCTCAGGGAGCTTGCAATCTAGCACAAATGCACAAGGAAAATGATATTTCATGATAACCTAGAGCTGTCATTTAGCACAATAAGCATATGTAATCAGAAGTGTCTGTGCAGGAGAGTGTGGTGAAAAGTATTTCCATATCATATTTCCCTGAAACTCCAGACAAATCCCACTTACAATCTTCATCAATGCATTGTGTTCTTGTACTTATTTTCAAAACAATCATGTTAATATTTAGCTGTCTCCACTTAACTACAAATTCCACACTGGTGGTGATAACTGCCCTGTTTACCATTTTATCTGCAGCAATTATGACAAATTCACTTAGTTCAAAATTGGTTCACTAACAAACTGTTTTAGAAGACACTTGGTTTTTCTTCCCTGTACAAGTCTCCCAACGCTCACTCTATAAGCAAAGTTCTTTCTTTTACTCAAAAAAAAAAAAAAAAAAAAACTGAAAAAGGTAAACTATGCCTGTTAAAAAGTTGTACTGAGATATGTCTCTATTTCTCTCTTTGGAAAACAAAACTTTTCATGAAACATTATAAATTTCTTTAATACATGAAACATGCAATACTTGCAGAGTTCCTGCTTTAAAAAAAAAAAAAGAAAGAAACAAAAAGAAAAACTTGCTTCAATATTTGCTCAGTGTTTCCTGAAGCTATGAGGATGAATGAGAACCTTGTCTCTCAATGTATCACAAATGACTTACTGTAGTTTTGAGTAGAATTCAACAAACTATTTCTGCCCAAAGATAGGTTATAAAATGGATTGAAATAACCTTTTCCCCTTGAAGCATTTTCTCCAGTATGAAAGAAAAAGCTTCTGCCTTTGTTTCTCTCCATAACTGGGAGTTGAGAACTGCTCAGACTTTGGGGAGACAAAACAAAAGCCCTCAAAAGCAAAAAGCTAGAACATGTCAAGAGAAGGCTGAATTTAGCGTTAAGTATTTTCTGATTGCTCTTGAGTATCATTTTGTAAAGGACAAAGGCCAATAGCTATGCACCTATCCTCCTGCTGAAATCCCTTCTGTCATAAAATTACTCTTGATTTCTTATTTTAAAAGAATTCAAGTTAAATTTGACAAGGATTTTGCCCAAAACTTAACAATTGGAGTAACACAAGAATTAGTAAATAAAGAAAACATAATTAAAGTAATAAATAATATTTTCTAAATACTTTCTATGTAGCAGACAATATATTGCCTTGGAAGGCCAAAATTTGCCCTCATCAAGCTGCATTTAGTGATGTAAAAAAAAAAAATTTAAGTACTCTACCGGGTTGGGAAACATTTGCTATGTAAAAAAAATGGGTAGAATATTGATAATCTCTACAAAATGTAGTGAAATACATGGATAGTGGGACAAATATAATTGCAAAATCCAAGCCTTGGGATACATAGGTGTCTTGAAAATAGTTTTCTGGATTAGGAAGAAATAAAACCACGATCTAACTATTGTGTGATGATGGATGACTTAAAACTAAAAGATGAGCACCCACGGTAATTCAGCGTAAGACCAGTTTTACATTTTTGAAGGCAAACATGCTGACACCAGTATTAGGCTTCATCTCTTAATAAATATTTCTAAGCATCATGCTAATGTATATGTGTCTCTTAGAAATAAAGTAAAAAAAGTAAAGTGAAGTTACTCAGTCAAGTCTGACTCTTTGCGACCCCATGGACTATATAGCCTACCAGGCTCATCCGTCCATAGGGTTTTCCAGGCAAGGGTACTGAAGTGGGTTGCCATTTCCTTCTCCAGGGGACCTTCCTGAACCTGAGATCAAACCTGGGTCTTCCGTATCACAGGCAGACACTTTACCCTCTGAGCCACCAGGGAAGCCCTCTTAGAAATAGGATACTGACATATGTTCAGGAGCCTGGAGAGAAAGAAAACTGGGAATTTTGGATTACAGTCATTTTTATTTTAGAGCAAAATCTTTTATGTTCAAATAATCCTGTGTTTGGATTCCAGCAAATCCATCTGCTAATTTGGTAAGACAATGAGAAATCAAATGTAAATTACTCCTTTACAAATATCTCGCATATGTTAGAGGAGGACCTAGAGATGACCATACTAAGTGAGGTAAGCCAGACAGAATGACAAATACATCATTTATAGCTGGAATCTAAAAAAAAAAAAAATGAATTTATCTACCAACTAGAAACAGATTCTTATTTACAAAACAGAAACAAACATAGAAAATAAACTAATAGTTAACAAAGGTGGGGAGGGAAGGGATGAATTAGGAGGTTGGAATTAAAATATGCACACTACTAATTTATCCCTCCTCCCCCTTCCCCTTTGGTAACCAAAATTTGTTAGGGGAGATCGCAATTGGGATTGACATGTATACACTGCTGACAGCTTGTATGAAATAGATAACTAACGAAGGAGAACGTACTGTGCAGCTCAGGGAGCCCTACTCAGTCCTCTGTGTGACTAAATGGGGAGGAAATCCAAAAGAGAGAGGCTGCTTGCACCATATAGATGATACACACTGCCGTGCAGTAGAAACGCAATGGCTCAGTGGTAGAAAATATACCTTCCAACGTGGGAGACACAGGGAGGCGAGTTCAGTCCTTGGGTCAGGAAGATCCCCTGGAGGAGGAAACGGCAACCGTCTCCACTATTCTTGCCTGGAAAAAAAAAAAAAATCGATGAACTGAGGAGCCTGGTGGGCTACCGTCTACGGGGCCACAAAGAGTCAAACCTGACTGAGCGACTGAACACACACACAGTAGAAAGTAACACACACCGTAAAGCAAATAAGCGTCAACAATTTTCTTTTAAGAAACATATACACACTGCTATGTATGAAAGAAGCAACAAGGTCCTACTGCAGGGTGCAGGGAAGTACACTCAATATCTTCAAACACCTGTGATGGAATAGAATCTGAAAAAGAATCTATAGATAGATAGATAGATAAATATGCGTGTGTGTGAGAGTATATATATAAATATACACACTGTTGAAGCCTCACTTGGAGAATTTTGAGCATTACTTTGCTAGCGTGTGAGATGAGTGCAATTGTGCAATAGTTTGAACATTCTTTGGCATTGTCTTTCTTTGGGATTGGAATGAAAATGACCCTTTCAAGCCCTATGGCCACTGCTGAGTTTTCCAAATTTGCTGGCATATTGAGCGCAGCACTTTCACAGCATCATCTTTCAGGATTTAATATAGCTCAGCTGGAATTCCATCACCTCCACTAGCTTTATTTGTAGTGATGCTTCCTAAGGCCCACTTGACTTCAGACTCCAAGAAATCTGGCTCTAGGTGAGTGATCACACCATCGTGATTATCTGGGTCATAAAGATCTTTTTTGTACAGTTCTTCTGTGTATTCTTGCCACTTCTTATTAATACCTTCTGCTTCTGTTAGGTTCCTACCATTTCTGTCCTTTATTGAGCTCATCTGTGCATGAAATGTTCCCTTGGTATCTCTAATTTTCTTGAAGAGAGCTCTAATCTTTCCCATTCTATTGTTTACCTCTATTTCTTTGCATTGATCACTGAGGAAAGCTTTCTTATCTCTCCTTGATATTCTTTGGAACTCTGCATTCAAATGGGTATATCTTTCCTTTTCTCCTTTGCCTTTCACTTCTCTTCTTTTCTCAGCTATTTGTAAGCCCTCCTCAGGCAGCCATTTTGCCTTTTTGCATTTCTTTTTCTTGGGGATGGTCCTGATCACTGCCTCCTGTACAATGTCACAAACTTTCATCCACAGTTCTTCAGAAACTCTATCAGACCTAATCCCTTGAATCTGTCACTTCCACTGTATAATCGTAAGGGATTTAATTTAGGTCATACCTGAATAATCTAGTAGTTTTCCCTACTTTCTGCAATTTAAGTTTGCATCTTGCACTAAGGAGTTCATGATCTGAGCCACAGTCAGCTCCTGGTCTTGTTTTTGCTGACTGTATAGAGCTTCTCCACCTTTGGCTGCAGAGAATGTAATCAATCTGATTTCAGTATTGACCATCTGGTGATGTCCACGTGTATAAAGTTATATTTTGAAAAGACAGAGGAACCAGAGATCAAACTGCCAACATCTGTGGGATCACAGAAAAAGAAAGGGAGTTCTAGAAAACATCTACTTCTGCTTCATTGACTATGTCAAAGCCTTAACTGTGTGAATCACAACAAACTGTGGAAAATTCTTAAAAAGAAGGAGATACCAGATCACCTGACCTGCCACCTGAGAAAGCTGTATGCAGGTAAAGAAACAATAGTTAGAACTGGACATGGAACAACAGACTGGTTCCAAACTGGGAAAGGAGTGTGTCAAGGCTTGTATATAGTCACCTTGTTTATTTAACTTATATCCAGAGTACATCATGCAAAATGATGGGGTAGATGATGCACAAGCTAGAATCAAGATTACCGGGAGGAAAATCAATAACCTCAGATATGCAGATGACACCACCCTTATGGTAGAAAGAGAAGAGGAACTGAAGAGCTTCTTGATGAAAGTGAAAGAGGAGAGTGAAAATGTTGGCTTAAAACTCAACATTCAGAAAACTAAGATCATGGCATCTGGTCCCATCACTTCATGGCAAATAGATGGGGAAACAGTAGAAGCAGACTTTATTTTCTTGGGCTCCAAAATCATTGCAGGTGGTGGCTGCAGCCATGAAATTAAAAGATGCTTGCCCCTTGGAAGAAAAGCTATGACCAACCTAGACAACATATTAAAAAGCAGAGACATTAATTTGCTGACAAATATCCATCTTGTCAAAGCTGTGATTTTTCCAGTAGTCATGTATGGATGTGAGAGCAGGGTCACAAAGAAAGCTGAGCACCAAAGAATTTATTCTTCTGAACTGTGGTGTTGGAGAAGACTCTTGAGAGTCCCTTGGACTGCAAGGAGATCCAACCAGTCCATCCTAAAGGAAATGAGTCCTGAACATTCACTGGAAGGACTTATGCTGAAGCTGAAACTCCAATACTTTGGCCAGCTGGTGTGAAGAACTGACTCACTGAAAGAGCCCCCTTTGCTGGGAAAGGTTGAAGGCGGGAGGAGAAAGGGGCGACAGAGGATGAGATGGTTGGATGGCATCACCGACTCAATAGACATGAGTTTGAGTAAACTCTGGGGTTGATGATGGACAGTGAAGCCTGGAATACTGAGACCTGGTGTCACAGTCAGAAATGACTGAGCAACTGAACTGAACTGAGCTGATATATCACATATGCACACACATATAGATTCATATAACTGAATCACTTTACTGTACAGTAGAAATTAACCAAACTTATACTATAGTATACATGAAAATAAAAATATATTAAAAAGAGCAGTATCCTGTAGACCAGTGGCCTCCAATCTCTGAGTCACTGACAATTATCAGTTCATACCCTGTTAGGAACCGGGCTGCACAGGAAGATATGAGCTTCATGCAGACAATTAAGTGAAGCTTCATTTATATTTACAATCACTCCCCATCACTTGCTTTACCACCTAAGCTCTGCCTCCGGTAAGTGCAACGATGACATTAGAGTCTCACAGAAGTGTGGGCCCTATGTTACCTGTGCATGTGAGAGATCTAGGCTGCATGCTCCTCATGAGAATCTCACACATGATGATCTGATGGAGCTGATGTGGTGATGCTTCACTGGGGCTGATGTGGTGATGCTTCACTGGGGAGCAGCTACAAATACAGATTATCATCATCAGAGAGGTTTGATTGCACAGAGATCACAATAAATTATTTGTTTGCAGACTCATATCAAAACCCTATCAGTGAGTGGCACGTGACAATTAAGATGCATCTGGTGGCAGGTTTTGCGTCAGAATCTGACACTTATTTTATCCCACATGTGGCCTGCCCGTGATTTTATTTACCACTTCCATCTGTGCCTCTTTCTGTCACTGTGCACTTGTGTCTGTCACAGTTTTGGTAAGGCCACAAGCTAACCCCATCTAAAATGAGTTAAAAAGAAAAAGTTGCTGGAGTTCTTTCAAAAGAGGGGAAAGAGCCGATGATGAAACACCAGAATACTCTAGGACTGCCAACACAAAGATGGCTGCATTTCAGAGAAAATACCAAGCGTCCTACTTAGGTGTTCATTGCAGAGCGTAATTCTCATTCTCTAAGCCCTCTTCGTACATATGTGGTAACTGGCTACACAATGAACCCATGAAACCTTGGAAACTGCTTTGCCTCACGGAGACCAAGCACCCTGCAGTAAAAGACAAGCCTTTGCAGTGTTTCAAGAGAAAAAGCATGAACTTGAAGAACAGGAGCAATTAATGAAGGCCACCCCTTCATCAAATCTGTCTGCACTGAGGACATCATTTTTAGTGCTGAACCACATGGCTAAAGCTAAGAAGCCCTCTACTGTTTTTTAAAAGTTGATGCTGCCTGCTGCTAAGGACATTTGTCATGAACTTTGAGGAGAGGCTGAAATTCAAAAGGTAGCACACGTTCTTCATTTGACTAGCACCATATCTAAACAGATTGATGAAATAACAGAGGATACTGAAGCACAATTGTTAGATAGGATTACAGAGTCACTGTGGTACTCAATCCAGTTTGACAAGTCTCCCAATGTTGACAAGGCAGCCAAGCTTGTCTTTATGTCATATATTTTTCAGGAGGATGTGCATGAAGATACCTATGTGTACTTCTGTTGCCAACCAACACCAAGGCTTCAGAACTATTCAAGTCTTTGAATGATTACATATCAGGAAAATTGAATTAGTCATTTTGTATTGGTGTTTGCAGGGCCAGAGTAGCTGCTATGACTAGAGAACTTTCTGATTTCACTACTCAGGTCAAAAAGGTCAGTTCTGAATGTGAGTCTACATACTATGTCATCCATAGAGAAATGCTGGCTACTTGAAAAATGTCACCTGATCTTAACATTTTGACAGATATGATTAAAACCATCAACCACATTGAAGCATATGTCATTAACTTGTCTATTCACACAGCTCTGTAAGGAAATGGACGCAGAGCACTTATCTTCTCTTATACACAGAAGTAAGATGGATTTCTAAAGGTAGATCACTGGCCAGAGATTTTGCTTTACAAGAGCTGCTCCTGAGATTTCTTTTAGAAAAACAGTCACCGTTGGAAGTTCATTTCAGGGAAACAGAATGCGTTGCAAAACTTGCTTATTTACGTGATATGTTCAACATGATCAGTGAACTCAAGCTGTCACTTCAGTGGAGAATGACAACTGACAACTGTGTTCAAGTTCACAGATGAAGTGGCTGCATTCCTAGCTGAGCTGGAATTATGGGGGTGATGAGAGAACATGGGGATTTTTGAGATGCTTCAAACATTAGCAGAGGTTATGAAAGAGACCGAGCCAAGACCTTCTTTCTCCCAGTGGGTGCATGCATCACCTATCTCAGCTTTCAAAGAGTTTGAATATTACTTTCCAAGCACAGAATACCCCAGAGCTGGGAAGGACTGGATCTGCAACACATTTGTGGATAAGCCAAGTGAATCCACTCTGGCCCTGGTAGAAGAGGATCAACTGCTTGAGATCACAAATGAAGGTGGCCTTATTAAAGTCAAAGCAGAATACCCTGAGATTGCCATAAACAGCACTAAAAAGCCTACTTCTGTTTCCAACATCTGATCTTCGTGAAGCAAGGTTTTCTGCAGTGAGAACCAGAATGAGATTACAGAGTGGACAGGACATAAGCAGCATGCTTTGTTCTTTACCACCTTCCGTCACCCCCAGGAGGGACCATCTACTTGAAGAAAAGCAAACCCAGGGCTCCTACTGATTCTGCATTTTGGTGAACTGTATACTTATTTCATGATTTATCACAAAGTAATAATAATAGAAATAGAGTACAAAATAACTGCAATGTACCTGAATGTATCTTACATTTGTAATGGAATGGAATAGAATGGGCCATCCCTCCCCTCTGGTCCATGGAAAACTTGTCTTCCATGAAATCAGTCCCTGGTGCCGAAAAGGTTGGGGACGGCTGTCATAGATAGTCAATAAAATTCATAATAGACTGTTCTCTGTGAGATAGGGTTATAATCCCCTGCTCTTCGCTTGTCATTATGACCTCACCACCCATCCCACATTTTCACTTCCTTCCTTTCTTCACCGCTCCTTCCCACCTTGAAGTCTGGCACAGTAGAGAGTGGTTAGATAGCAACGATCTTAAGAATCACTGCCAGGGCAGTGTTTGATGTCTGACCCAGGAAGTAGCCAGAGGAGGGGAGATCTATTCTTGGTTCAGAATTGGACACACAAGGGACTCGCCCAGCGCGAGAGGTTAAAAGTGCCTCGTGCTCACCGCATCTCACGGGGTTTATCGACCCACTTAGAGCTCAGCTCACAAAGAGAACAAAGACAGAGGCATGTGATGGAAGAGAGAATGAGGAGGAGAGTTATCACCACTGACCAAAGAACAGGAAATGCACATTTTGCAGAGCATAAGTGAGGAAAAACAAGTACGCTGTAAAAAGTCTAATAGGGTTCATTGTTCAGACACTGCACATGATGAAAACGAAGACCTTTTAGTTATAAATAATAAAGGGTAAGAAAAAAGAAATGAACATATAAAATAGACAGAGCATGCAAAGAGTGCACCTTTAAAATGCTGAAAGGGTGTGGAAAAGGGACCACTCATGCACTGTGGGTGGGAATGTAATTTGGTGTAACCACTATGGAGAACAGCGTTGTGGTTCTTTTAAGCTATAAAACTATCTGAAATAGAACTATCATAAGTAGAAGTAATCCCATTACTGGACATACACCCTGAGAAAACCATAGTTCAAAAAGATGCATGCACCCCAATGTTCATTGCAGCACTATCTACAGTAGACAGGACATGGAAACGAGCTAAATGTCCACCAACAGATGAATGGATAAAGAAGATGTGACACATATATACAAAGAAATATCACTCAGCCGAACAAGGAAGGAAGCTGGGTCATTTGTAGAAACGTGGATGGACACTGAGTCTGCCATACAGAGTGAAGACAGTCAGGAAGAGAAAAGCAAATAAATACTAATGTATATATGTAGAACCTAGAAAAATGATCCAGGGGAACCTCCTTACAGGGCAGGAACAGAGACGAACACAGAGAGCAGAGTGAACACATGGACACAGGGCGGGAGGCACGGGGGAATGAGTTGGAAGACTAGGATTGAGGTATGCACACTGCCGTGTGTCCAGCAGACAGTGGGTGGGAACCTGCAGTTGGGCACAGGGAGATCAGCGTGGTGCTCCATGATGACCTAGGTGAGTGGAATCCAGGGTGGGAGGTGGATGGGAGACCTAACAGGGAGGGGATATACTCGTGCTTACAGTGGATGCCCTTTGTTGTACGGTAGAAACCAATACAACATTTTTAAGTAGCTACACACCATTTTTTAAAGGTATGTTAATATGTATTTAACTAGTAAAGTAATGCTCAAAATTCTCCAAGCCAGGCTTCAGCAATATGTGAACCATGAACTTCCAAATGCTCAAGCTGGTTTTAGAAAAGGCAGAGGAACCAGAGATCAAATTGCCAACGTCCTCTGGATCATCAAAAAAGCAAGAGAGTTCCAGAAAAACATCTATTTTTGCTTTATTGACTGCTATAAACTGGAAAATTCTGAAAGAGATGGGAATACCAGACCACCTGACCTGCCTCTTGAGTAACCTGTATGCAGGTCAGGAAGCAACAGTTAGAACTGGACATGGAACAACAGACTGGTTCCCAATAGGAAAAGGAGTACGTCAAGGCTGTATATTGCCACCCTGCTTATTTAACTTATATGCAGAGTACATCATGAGAAATGTTTGGCTAGAAGAAGCACAAGCTGGAATCAAGATTGCCAGGAGAAATATCAATAACCTCAGATATGCAGATGACACCACCCTTATGGCAGAAAGTGAAGAAGAACTGAAGAACCTCTTGATGAAAGTGAAAGAGGAGAGTGAAAAAGTTTGCTTAAAGCTCAACATTCAGAAAACTAAGATCATGGCATCTGGTCCCATCACTTCATGGAAAATAGATGGGGAGACACTGGAAACAATGGCTGACTTTATTTTTCTGGGCTCCAAAATCACTGCAGATGGTGACTGCAACCATGAAATTAAAAGACACTTACCCCTTGGGAGAAAAGTTATGACCAACCTAGACAGTATATTAAAAAGCAGAGACATTACTTTGCCAACAAAGGTCCGTCTAGTCAAGGCTATGGTTTTTCCAGTGGTCATGTATGGATGCGAGCGCTGGACTATAAAGAAAGCTGAGCGCAGAAGAATTGATTCCCACATACCTCCTTCCTATTTTCTACTTCATCTTCATGGCAATGAAGGAATTAGAAGAAAATTCAGGTTGTGTTTGGGTCTGAAATGAGCTAGGTACAACATGTTTCAAATTACTGCCGCGTGGTTTACTTCAGTTGGTTAACAGCTTGACGATGTTTTTATGTCAAAACCTGGGTCTCGCTTTTATCCAGAGGCCATTATAAGAGGCAGAATCTAGAAAAATATGTACGCAAGACACTGGCCACATTCCAAGACATAGAAATGGTAATGAGTGTACACCTTAGGGTGGGACTTCCCAGATTTTACTAAAAGGGTCAACTGATAGAACAACTGTGCTAAGTCGCTTCAGTCGTGTCTGACTCTGTGCAACCCCATAGACGGCAGCCCACCAGGCTCCCGTCCCTGGGATTCTCCAGGCAAGAACACTGGAGTGAGTTGCCATTTCCTTCTCCGATGTGTGAAAGTGAAGTCGCTCAGTCGTGTCCGACTCTTAGCGACCCCACGGACTGCAGCCTACCAGGCTCCTCCGTCCGTGGGATTTCCCAGGCAAGAGGACTGGAGTGGGTGCCATTGCCCTCTCTGAGAACAACCATAGCAAGGTGCTATTTTCACGAAACTAGAAAGACTTTCTCCATCTTTCCTTCATGCGACCCTTTTACTTGATCACTGATTTTTTTTTCAAAATAAATTGAAGAATCATATATAAAATCAGTTTCCCATATAGTTTGTCGTTTTTAAAAAATGATTTATTTATTTTTTAACTGAAGGATAATTGCTCTATAGAATTTTGGTTTTGTCAAACCTCAATGTCATAGGTATACATATGTCTTTTAAATTAACTCTCTCCCACTCCATATACTAACATAATAAATATATCAAACAAAAATAAAACTAGTTTTCTTAGTCTTTTCTCTGTTAATTCCAGCTTTCAGAATAATGCTAAATACTTTTGAAATAATCACATTCTTGACATATCCTAAATGTGATGGGAACTTCTTTGGGGTTTTGCTTTAAATTATGAGATGAACTGTTGGTTCAAGAAAATAATCTTTATTATGCAAAAAACATACCTTATGGTACCAGTTTTCAGGTTTTACCAGACATAGTTGCTATACTTTTTAAAGTGCCTACTTATTATCTAAATTATGACATATATTTTTTATTTATACATAATGAAACAATTATAGAAACAGATTCCTTAATACTAAATTAACCCAAAAGTCTGTTTCAGCAAAGTAAATTATAAGTTTTACATACTGTTTGACTATACATATGGCAATTTATGTAAGATTATTACATCTATAATTACTTATGTTCATTCTTTTTTTCAGAAAAATAATTGACATTGAAAAATTAAATATGAAACTTTCCAAGATTTATTCTTTTCAAGAAACACTTTTGTAGCATTAAAATGTGTCAACACTAAAAACCTGAAAGAATTCACCATAGTATAATAAGGAATTGATTTTTAATTTTTTTAACATTTTTGAAACTTATAGTATATGCTTCTTATGTATTTAGGTTGTCTACTTCATATGATTATTTTCTTTACTTATTTTGTAACCCTAACATACTTTAGGTCCTGTTCTATGTAATAAAATTAGTGTATGTCTCTGTAGGTTCAAATTCTGTCTCTATCATGCATTTAGCTTTGGCATCTGATATATTGAAAAAGTGAAAGCGTTAGTCACTCAGTCGTGTTCACCTCTTTGTGACCCACAGACTGGAATGTTCCAGGCTCCTCTGTCCATGGAATTCTCCAGGCAAGAATACTGCAGTGGGTAGCCATTTCCTTCTCCAGGGGATTAATTAGACCCTTTAAGCCTCAGTACTTTATCTTTAAAACGAATAGAAATGATAAAATTATATCATATGGATGTTTAGGGATTAAATAATATAAGGAATGTAAAGCATTAGGCAATACCTAGTACCTGGTAAGGATTGACAAACTACTACCAAATCATTGCTCCATAAATGGTTCTCCTGAGCCATCATGATCAGTAGCGTGTGTGCTTGCTCAGTCGCTCAGTTGTGTCCAGGTCTTTGCAATCCTACAGACTGTAGGGCTCCAGGCTTCTCTGTCCATGGAATTCTCCAGGAAATAATACTGGAGTGGGCTGCTATCTTCTCCTCTATCGTATCTTCCCCATTCAGGGATCAAACCCACATTTCTTGTGTCTCCTACATTGGCAGGCAGATTCTTTACCACCACACCACCTGGGAAGCCCTCTTGACCCTTACTCAAATAGGAAGGCAACTCCCAAACAATAATCTATATCAACATCTGTTTCCCTGCCTTGGACATTCATTAAATCCTGAGGACTTACTATCCATACTGTGAATATGAAAGTGACAGAATATGCTCAAAGGAACAAAAAAAAAACATACACACAACTCGTGTTCATTCTACTAATCTTTCCTATTTCACCTACTTTGCTTGTGCCCATTATCTGCTGATGCCACACTCCTCTCTAATGCATGCATTCTCTACTTCTAAAAATAAGGATTCTACTAATTTTCAGAAGCAAATCACATTTCTTACTGATTTTTCAGTGCCAGCCCACCTTGAATGCCAGGACAAGTTTGTATTCTTGAAAGTTTGAAGAAAAGAGTTTAAAGAACTTGATCTGAAATATGATATGATCAAAGCTATGTGTTAGGATCTTCTATTTTACAGCAATAGACATAGAGAACAGGGAAATGAGGGGAAATAAAGGTTGCCTGACTCATGAACCAACATGATGTCTAAAAATGCAGGAGAGGAAAGAGAAAGGGGAGACCTGTACATGCAGGTCAGGAAGTATGGATAGAATGTTTATTTCATGATGGGGGAAAGGAAGAAGAAATTAGAAGAGATGGCTGTATGAATGTGCATCCAGATAATTGAAAATGTTAGAAGAGTGAATAATAGGAATCAGAGATATAAGAGAAATGACTACTTTTGGAGAAATGACTTCCCTGGTGGCTAAGATAGTAACGCGTCTGCCTACAATGTGGGAAACCCCAGTTCGATCCCTGGATTGGGAAGATCCCCTGGAGAAGGAAATGGCAACCCACTCCAGTATTCCTGGTTGGAGAATCCTATGAACAGAAGAGCCTGGTGGGCTACAGTCAACAGGGACGCAAAGAGTCAGACACGACTGAGCGACTTCACTTTCACTACTTTTGGATTTTGAGATTATTTTTTATATACCATGACCTTTAAGTGTTAAAATATCACCCACAGAAAAGAATAAGCTGTCAATTTGTAGTTCATAGCTATATTGTCAATGACAGAGATATGGTAAACATCTGTGAACTGACTGAATGACAGTTTGGGAATAGCTTAAGAAAGCGAGTATAATTTGAAATGTTTGCCTCCCAAAATTCATGTAATTATAATCAAAGAAACTTGACAAACAAAACTTGAATTTAGTTAATAAGTAAATGCTCCAAATATGTGTGATTTGATTTTTATTGTGAGTGATTTGAATACATAAAAATGGGACAGTCTATCAGAGAAGAAAATATTAACAAAGTATTTAAAAGAAAGGCTAGGAAAATATGTGTAATATTTAAATTAAAATTAGAATTTGTAATACATGAATGCTCTTATAAGTCACAAATTTAAATATATAACAATGCAGTAGAAAAAGAGCAAAATATCTGAATAAACAATTCATGGTAGAAGAAGCACAATCAACCAATAAGTATTTTAAATAGATCATCAACATTACAAGTGATACCATTTTTGCTTAATATAATAAAACAAGTGATATATTTATAATAGTATTAAGAAAATTCAAAAAGTAATATAAGTGGTATTTATAAAATGTTACAATAAATTGAAGGAGAGCAACTTCTCATTATCTTTATAATTTAAAGTGTCTTAGCCGTTAAACTCCAAAATTCCACTTCTAAAAATCAGTCCTTTTAAATATTGCAAGATAAACATCTAAGAAAGTTGATTACAGTGTTATGGTTTGTCATAGGATATAAATCAGAAGAAATTTAAAATCTATAAATATAGACATAGTTAAAAATTGGAGTATACCCATATGATGCAATACAATGAAAATAATAAATAAAAAATGGGTGTGTCTTGACACCTTGATACAATCATCTCAAAGATCCACGACATCAATAATGCAGGTTCTTAAGTTTATGGGTAATGCAATCTCATTTATGCAAACATGTAAACATGTACATTCACATGTGCCTGCCGTGATTATGTGGTTTTGCAGGTGTGTCAAAGCCTTTGTATGTGCATGCCTGCAGAAAAATACCAAGAAAGATATTCAAGGAACTGGGAACAGTAGTTGCTTCAAGAAAAAAGGAAGCTAAAGTTTAGAGAAGAAAATGTATGTACTTTATGCTTATATTTCTGTTCTTAAATATTCTTTGTAAAGACTGTATTACTGTTGGGGAAAATGAGAGCCTTATGAGCAAACAAATAAAATAGGTAGTTATTGGAAAAAAGATGACTATAAAATCTCTGAGATAAGGAGACGTAATTTAATAGAGAGGTAAGATTTTTATTTCTGCTATTACCCTTATTGGTAAATACATCATAGACTGTTGTAATGAATGTATTTATAAACATTAATGAACAAATCATGTTCCAACAATCTCTGAATAATTTCTTATAATACATAATTCATCAAAATTATGGGAACTTTAGTTATCTCTTTTCTGTCCTGTTGGGAGTAATTGTGGCTTCTTTAGATATTTCGTAGTTGCCTTAGAGGCCTTAGTGAATTAAAAATGAGAATTACATGGACAAGTTAATGCAACTAACTAAAAATTAGAAGAAAATTTTAGGATTAGTCACTAACTTATGTAGACTCTAGCTTGTTTTACCTATATATTGTGAAAGGCAGATTGATTATATTGCATATAGAATATGCAATAGAAAATGCATATATTGCATTTAGAATTGCAAATTTAAAGAGTTCTAGAATCTCATCAACTATAAGCTTCTGAAATGATATATCTCTTAAGTGCAATAGTTCCCTCAAAATGCAAGCCTAAACTCAGCTTCTCAAGTCTCAACAGATCATTGTCTTAGTGTGAGTTTCTCTAGGAACAGACTCTGAAAAGGGAGAAAGTCAGATGATTTGAGTATATAACATTGAAACATATACATTACCATATGTAAAATAGATAAGCAGTGCAAGTTTGAGGTATGACGCAGGTGATCTGTGAAACCTGGAGAGACAGGGTGGGGAGGGTGGTGGGAGGGGATTCAGGATGGAGGGGACACATGTTTATCTATGGCTGATTCATATAGATGTATGGCAAAAGCTATCAGAATATTGTAAGTAATTTACTTGCAATTAAAATAAATAAGCCATTAAATTTTTTAAAAAGGGATTTTAATTGCAGCAGTTTATTTGGGAAATAATCTCAGGAAATACCAGTAAAGAAGTGCAGTCTTGAGACACAGAATAGAAGCAAGCCAGGAGGAGTCTGGTTTGTGATCAAGTCAGTCACTACTGCGGGCACTGAAGCTGAGTCCATGAGGCTGACTTGAAGCTCTGATGGTTATACACAAACCCCCTGCTCTTCAATGATCTAGCACTGTGACTGGCATAGTTAGTGTTCTGGCATACCTGCCCTGTGCAAAGACCCAGCCTGTCCCCACAGCCAGACAAAATGCCCCAAGGAGCAGACTCAGATGTTTCTACTTAGGCAGCCTTCAGCTTGGAGAGTTACATGCTCAGGGAAAAAGAGCAAGGCACTGAAGTATCACCTATATTTCACCGCTTGCAAGTTCATTCTGTCAGGTCACTTATTTTTGAAGAGTAGTCAGTCACAAATGCTTAACAAAAAATGTTCTATGAGTTTCAGTGGGACTAGCTATAGCATCTGCTTCCAAATCTGTACAACTCTCCTTGGCATCCACAGGCCACTGTCTGATTCCAGAACTCACTGTGGGTACCAAAATCCAGGGATGCTCAAGTCCTTTACAGCCAGTCCTTAATATTTGCTGGTTCTGCTTTTCCATGTTTCACTAATCACTGGTTCAACCAACAGTGGATTGAACCAGGGAATACAAAAGTTGGGCAAAAAGATTTTCTTTCTGTCCATCCTCCACCTCTCATTCTATATTCCTAACATCCTGGACTACTATTTCTCCTGGCAAGGTTTCTGGTGGAAGTGGAGTAACTCAGACCTTTGTTCCTGAGTGTTTGATCTAAACCCTGTCTCTAAATTCTCTCTCTCCATCATAAGAGAGATCACATGGTAAGGATCACAGCTTTTACAATGTAGTAACTCCTTCTTTTGCCCACAAGTTCCACAGTATGAAGATCCCAAGCTGACCAGGCAATGGTCATGGCATTAGGTATTCAAAGGAGAAGGATGTAATTTATTGACCACCACGTAGCTTGCTGGTCTTTTGAAGAGGCAGAAGCATCCTGAGGGCTCAGCACTCATCTCTGCTGCTAAAAGGTTGGTTGTTCAGCCTCAGTAGCAGCCATATTTCCTTTGGTTAATGGGAACTCATAAACTTGGACCCACGCATCCTCTCTCTTCTGACTAGTACAGCTTTCTTCATAGTCCATTATGAATCTCTGGACTTTCTTCTATCCACAAGGTGAGCAGGCTGGAAGATGATTCACCTCCTCTGGACAAAATATATTATTTATCTTGTTGATTTGTGCCTTGAGAGGTGATCTTTCATGGACATTGATACAAGTTTCAAAAATCTACAAACTTAATACCCACTGGCTCAAAGAACTTTGTATCTCTGAAATTCCAGTGCTGCTGCCTCCATGCTCCTCTCAACAAGCTGAGACATGTGCCTTCTGTGTTCTGCAGGCATTAAGCTAAAAGCTTAAATGTGGGCATGCCAGGGACAGCAACTCTTGCACTACTTAGCCATCTCACACATCCCTCACCTGCCATCTCACACATGCTTCTGCTCTGCCATCCTGGGTGTGGGTATGGGTATACCCTTTCCCCAGTGATCAATGATACTGGCACATAACTGTATTTTCTTCGAGTAAATCTGATAGAATTCTATTGGAGAGGTTTGCTGTGGTCTTCAAAAATGCCTCTGGATCTAAGAACTAACTCAGATATGGAAACCCAGCCACATCCCTGCTTTTCCTTTGTAGTAGTAATGTCCACAGTCTCCTCCTCTGCTCTTGATCTCTTGGTTCTTTCGGTAAAGCAGTTTCACCAATAGCTGACCTTTGAATTTCTAGCAGTGACCCGGTCCCGGTGAATCAATATCTTTTTGGTGCTTGACACTGTTTAGGTTCACCTGCTTGCTAACAGTTTAGGGCCAGATTCTCTGCTGTTCTGTAATGGATGAACTTTAGCACAGTTATTTGAGGCATTTTATCCATTTATCAATATTCTTCTACTGCAGTTCTGTCACTTCCACTTCATTTTCAGTATGCCATCATTCCCTTTAAAGATCTGTTCCAGCAGTGTACTGAGGCTTGCTCAGCTATCCTTGTCAAGACATTAAACCTCGAGTTACAGAAATGTACCCCCACATCAATCAAATTTCCACTCTCAATCTATATCATTTCTCCATCACCAGGGTTCAGCAAACTCCAGAATAATTCCTGAACTGTTATCCTAGTTCTGCTCATCCTCATTAGACAGTTCCTTCAGTACTCTGTAAATAATGTCTTTCTTCCTCTATCAAGAGCAGGAAGGCATACTGAGACTAGACCTGTGTTAATCTTTAGCAAGGAGAAGCAAGAATCACTACCTTCTAAGTGATTCAGAGGAACCTAGATGCTTCTGGCTCTCAAGCCCAACCACCAGATATGCCCATCCCAGACCTCAGGACCCCATTTCTTCCTATTTGCATCCTGACTTTAGCAAGAGAGACTTCTTAAGACTGTGCATTCAGCTATCTTTTAAGTCTGCAACTATCTCATCCAGTTTCAGGACATGAAAACCTTTAAATTTGAACTTTCATGGAGACATTAAATTGAGAGTTGATTAACTTGAACCAATAATTTTGTTCTGCCAGAGTTTCAGTGACATTTCACTATAGTCAACCAAGCCACCTTCTTTAAACTATCATTTCCTTCCTGTACCTCAAAGTGCTAGGGTTATCACACAGACCACTGCATCCACTTCTACCTATAGCCCAACTCAATTAACCATAGACAGAAGTCTTAAACTTTTTAATGTCATAACATGTCAGGTGTTATCAACCTTGATCTTACACCAACAATAAAGTCATCACTGCCATTCGGATAGTAGATGATTCAAAGTTAGAAGGCATTCCTAAGATTTTCTTAGAAATGCTTCTAGTGCCAGAAATCTTGGTTTAGGCTTTCACTGGATGGTAGTGCAATTAGTTTATTTGGAAAGTGATTCCAGGAAATACTAGTCAATGTGTGGGAGTTTGCAACAAGGAAGAGAAGGGAACCAATACAAAGCCGGGACCTGGAGTAAAGTGAACGAAGGCATATTAAAAGGCGAGGTCAGAGAAATAATAGAGCCAGTTTACATATGGCCTTGGGCATGCATGTGTATTTTGTGACCTTATGGACTCTAGCCTGCTAGGGTCCGCAGTCCATGGGTTTCTCCGGGTGAGAATACTGGAATGGGTCTCCGTGTCCTTCTCCAGGGGATCCTTCCCTGACCCAGGGATTGAACCCACATTCCCTGCATTTCAGGCAGATTCTCTACTGACTGAGCCACCAGGAAGACCATACAGCCTTGTAGGTCATTATAAAAACTTTGAATGTTGTTTAAGATTGGGAGATATTATAGAGTTTTTATCAGAGAACTAATTAATTTACATTTTAATAGGGAAACTTTGGCTGCTTTGGCATAAGTTTGGAAGCGTTGGTGTAAACTGTGCATTGAATGAATGAGGACAAAGACAATAGCAGGAAGTTGAGTCAGGAGGTTTGAACAGGATGTCAGGTGAGATAGGATGATGGCTTTGCCATGAGCAGTAGCAGTACCAGTGATGAGAAGTAGTCATAGTCTGGACATGTTTGGAAGCAAACTCCAACATGATTGTTAATGGATTTGATGTCAGGTCTGAGAGAAT
Organism: Odocoileus virginianus; assembly: GCF_023699985.2. Lineage (NCBI taxonomy): Eukaryota > Metazoa > Chordata > Mammalia > Artiodactyla > Cervidae > Odocoileus > Odocoileus virginianus. The sequence continues at coordinate 63,811,690 of NC_069686.1, read as the reverse complement.
AATTGTGCAAGAGTCTCTTCACGGATTTGGCCAGAACACCTCAACAATGAACTGAGATAGCACACAGCAGGTGAAGTTGGGTTTAGTGATGACACAGTAAAGATGCTCCGGATGCCGTTGGACGTACAGCCACAAAGGTGAGGGGTGGTCTGGTGTGGGGACAGCAGTTTCAGCCAGAGTGAAAGCGGAGGATGTGGGGAGCACACGGGTCTACGGTCAGAGCTCTTGACCGTCCCGACCTGATGTGACAGAGAAGAGAAAGGGGCAGCAGCAGAAAAAGAATCAAAAGCCAGGAAAACACGTGGGAAATGAGAGTGCAGAGCTATATTTTACTGATAAATGATCAGGAAAGGGTATTTACAATGCCATTATAAACTGAGTGTTTTTTTTCTGTTGTTGTTGCTATCGAGTTGTATGAATTGCTTCTGTGTATTGGATATCAATTCTCTATGAGACATGTAATTTTCAATATTGTCTTTTTTGTACATTGCTAGATTCACTCTTTTATTTTGTTGAGGATTATTCCATCTATGTTCATTAGTAATATGGGTCTCTAATTTTCTTTTCTTATAATGTCTTGCTTCAATTTTGGTGTCAAGGTATTACTGGCTTCATAGAATCAGTTAGAAAATGTCCTTTTCTATTTTTTGGAAGAATTTGAAAAATATGAGTATAATTCTCTAGAGGTTTCTTCAAATCAGTTTTTCTTTAAATTGGCCACTGATGCATCTGAGCCTGTCCTATTTCTTGATTATTTATTCCATCTATTGACTTATTATAAATCTATTCTTAGTTTTATTTTTTCTTGAGTCCCATTCAGTAGTGTGTGACTTTCTAGGGATTTGTCCATTTCCTCTAGATTATTAGATTGTTGGCAAAAAATTTTTTATAGTATTACTTTTTAAAAAAAATTTGCAATATCAGTAATAAAGTCCTCTTTTAATTCTTGATTTTCATAAATCAAATTTTCTTTATTTTTTTCTGGGGCATTTTAGCTAAATGTTTGTCAATTTTTTTGAACTCTTCAAAGAACCAGCTGTGATTTTGTGACATTTATATTATTTTTCTATTCTCTGTTTTATTTTCACCCTAAAGTTAATTTTTTTCTGATTTATTTGGGTTTATTTACTCTTATTTTGCTAGATTTTTAAGGCAGAGAAGTTCTAATTTATCTGAGATTTTTATTTTTAGAGTAGCCATTTACTGATACAAACAATCAGATAAGGACAATTCTTTTCGAACATTGCTTTTAGGAAGATCCAAACCCATTCTGTCTTCACTAGTGCATGCTAGGTCGCTGGCTTTCAGTGTGATTGTGAGAATATTGGTTTTCAAGGCAACCGTGGAGGTGAGGGAAGGGTGATGAGAAAAGGGCAAGTAAAATGCCATAAAGACTTTCATTATTGCTGATTCAGCTATCTTTCTTGAATAAATGTTCCATGATTTTTCAAACCTTTGACTAATTTACAGACTCCTCTAAAAGGAGCTAATTCTGACAGCTTTTGATAACGTTCTCATTGGTTTTAAGGAGAAATGGATTTTTAGAGGTCCTTGCTCCACCACTCCCACAGATAAAGAAAGGTTCACATGAGATATGGAAGAGTCATTCTGGCTTTTACATGAGCTAATGTGGATTTTATACCTGTTTGTGGCTTATCAAGTAAACACCGTACATTTACTTTAATTATTAAAGAAAGGGTGCATTGGCCGAAAGTAGAGAAAGTCCACGCTACAAATGAAGATTAAATGCTGGGGTCTCAGAGCTGGCCCTGTCCTGTTGATCAGATGCCCTTCCCAAGGGCCACAGCCACACCGACTCACTGCGCATGCTGAGCTGAGCTGCTCCTTTTTAATCTTTAGGGAATGTATCCCTGCCGTGTTTTGATGTTCTTTGTTCTGACAAGGCAGAAAACTGTTGACAACAATGCTTCTTCTCCAGGGAAGCTCCTCAGAGTTATCTCAGAAGCTGTCTTCTGGGGTATAGTCCTCAGTGTGGCTCATGTAAAACTCTCTCCTGTCCATGTTATAGATTCTTTACTGATTTTTTCCATCAACACCACTGATCTCATTCGGTATTTTTTATTATTAACCATGATTTGAGTACCGGTATTCCTACACGTTAACATTCAAGAAAGAACCTGAAGGGAAATCAACGTGATTATTAGTTAGCAAGTAATTTGGGAATAATCTACTGAAAATTCTTTGTCATTCTGACTTCACATGACTTAAACCACAGAAATATGCTTGCGAATAAAATGTTGTGCAAAAGTTTAATAGATATGAAACATTCATATCAAAACTATCTTTTATTGAGGCAGAGGTGACAGACCCTGTGCATTTCTGCTTGCTCCTCTTTCTGCTTGTGGGCACCCTCAAGAAACCCTGGAATTTATTGGAAAATAAATGCAGTCTGAGAAATAAAGTAGCAGTTGAATAAAGTAGATCCATGAAATGATGTGATGGGAAGGTGGCTTCTCTAAGAAGATGGAGATGTAGGCACTAGAATTTCTAGTCCAAGCCAATGTTTGAAGCACTGCACTTTCACGGTGGAACTACTCCTTACTCATCTTTCTCTTTGAAGAATATTATAGGAGACCATAGTTCTCATGGTTCAGCCTGCCTGAGTAAACATTATATGACTACAATCATTCTTATATAGATAGTACATTTGTAACTAACACTGAACAAAAGTATCCATAACAAGCTGGATGAAAAATACAAAGCATTCCTTTATTTTCAAGGCCACTAAACTGTAAATGAACCACCATTTCAAATTGATCTTGGGAAAATGGCTTTTATTTAGCTTCCCTGTTACTTTGTTTTCCTGTCAGTATAATAAAGAGTAACTGAAAAAGCAGTGGTGTTTAATAGCATCCCAGCACAGAACAATGGAAAACGTATTTCCCTGCACACAAAGAGATGAGTGAGACGATGCCTCAATGCTAAAGAGAAATAAATTAATTGGTCTTATTGAAGTCTTTGTTTTCTGTTGTTGTTTTTATCATATCAGAAATACCAAATGAGTCTGACATATATGTCAGTCTCTCTGTTTTGTATGAGATAGCACTTGGCTTTTTAATCTGCAGAAATAAGCTTTGGTGTGTTCAGTGATGTCAATCAAAGTTGTTTTTATTTATTTTTAAAACATTCAATGGAAAAGTAATCCACAATTCTCTTTCATTTGCCAGGTCTTCTAATGTCTGTATTTCTAAATTGGGAGTTTTTAACTTCAAGAAAATAAGTAACCCAAAGGGTGTGCATTTTAAAGGCTACAGTGGTCAGAGGGAACATGAGGGTTTTGCAAGGTGCTTCCTCTATGCCCTTATGAGATACAGTCATGTGTAAGCACAAGTCTCTAAAGTAGGAGTCAGAGACAAAGGTCTGTGGGAGAAACCCATCCCAGTGTCTGAGTTTGTAGGGCCCATGAGTTCAACATAGGTTTATACATTTTAACGGTTTGAAAAAAAAAGAAGAAGCTTATTTGGTGACATGAAAATTATATAAAATTCAAACTTAAGTTTCCAAAGTGTTTATTGGAACACAATTATGCTCATTTTTTGATGTATTATCTGTAACAGTTCTGCTACAATGTCAAAATCAAGTAGTTGCTAAACCTGTGATACTTACTATCCATCCCTTTGCAGAAAGGACTATCTGAAGGTCTCAAATCTAGCAGGGCCACAGGCTGTTTCACTTCCTTATTCTTTTATATTGCCTTATTTTTCATTCACCCATACATCCTATTGCTTTGATTTCTGCCTATACTGTTTTATTAATTTGTAATAAATTGCATTTATAAATCATGGAGCAAGCCCTCTACATGTCTAGGTTTCTGTTCTTATATCATTTACCTTCCCTTCTTCTGTGCCTGCTACAGCACCAGAGAATTAAAAATGCATGGTAAAACTCACTTTGGCTTGATCCTCTGGGTGTTGCTAGCTACCAATCTTGCTCCTTTTCTTTCTATCTTAAAAGGGTTAAAGACCATTTCAAGAAATCATCAAACCTGTCAATTCCTTCATCTCTCCAGGTTACCACTATATGTTACCGAATCCTTTCTTCCTGGGGAAAGAGTTGTATCATTTGTACTGTGATTAAAGCTAGAATGAAGCACCAGTCAGAATCAGTCAGTTCAGTTCACTTCAGTTGCTCAGTCGTGTCTGAATCTTTACAAACCCATGAACCAGAGCAGGCCAGGCCTCCCTGTCCATCACCAACTCGCAGAGTTTACCCAAACTCATGTCCATTGAGTCATTGATGCCATCCAACCATCTCATCCTCTGTTGTCCCCTTCTCCTCCTGCCCTCAATCTTTCCCAGTATCAGCGTCTTTTCAAATGAGTCAGCTCTTCGCATCAGGTGGCCAAAGTATTGTAGTTTCAGCTTCAGCATCAGTCCTTCCAATGAACACCCAGGACTGATCTCCTTCAGGATGGACTGGTTGGATCTCCTTGCAGTCCAAAGGACTCTCAAGAGTCTTCTCCAAAACCACAATTCAAAAGCATCAATTCTTTTGTGCTCAGCTTTCTTTATAGTCCAACTCTCAATCATCCATACATGACCACTGGAAAAACCATAGCCTTGACTAGACGGACCTTTATTGCCAAAGTAACTTTTCTGCTTTTTAATATGCTATCTAGGTTGGTCATAACTTTCCTTCCAAGGAGTAAGCCTCTTTTAATTTCATGGCTGCAGTCACCATCTGCAGTGATTTTGGAGCTGTTTCCCCATCTATTTGCCATGAAATGATGGGACTGGTTGCCATGATCTTAGTTTTCTGAATGTTGAGCTTTAAGCCAACTTTACTCTCCTCTTCCACTTTCATCAAGAGGCTCTTTAGCTCTTCTTCACTTTCTGCCATAAATAACTAATACCAGAGAGGGTGTGGAGAAAAAGGAAACTTTTTACACTATTTGTGGGAATGTACATTGGTACAGTGACTATGAAAAACAGTATAAGACTTTTCTCTTTGTATTCAAATGTCTATAATATGCATTCTCATAATAAGCAGAGGAAATTTTTAAGAATAGTATGGAGATTCCTTAAAAAACTAAAAATAGAGCTACCATATGATCCTGCAATCACAGTCCTAGGCATTTAGCAATAGAAAACCATAATTCAAAAAGATACACGCACCCTGGTGTTAGTGGCAGCAGCATTTAAATAGCCAAGATGTGAAAGCAATCTTGGTGTCCACTTACATGATGAACAGATAAAGAAGATGTGGTATATGTACACAATGAAATATTATTTAACCATAAAAAATGCAGCAACATGGATCGATCTAGAGAATGACAAATATCATGTGATATCACTTACATGTGGAATCTAAGCATATATACAATATGTCAGTTCCTCAGCCGTGTCCAACTCTTTGCAACCCCGTAGACTGTAGCCAGCCCTGCTCCTCTGTCCATGGGATTTTCCAGGCAAGAATACTGGAGTGGTTTGCCGTTTATATGTGAGCTTATTTAAAGAACAAAAGTAGATCTATAGACATAGAAAACAAGCTTATGGTTACCAAAGAGGAAATGGGGAGGGCTAAATTAGGAATTTGGGATTAACATATACATACTACTATAGATGAAATATAGGGAGACCGCGAGGATGGGGAAGACTGGCATGCTGCAGTCCATGGCGTCGCAGAGAGTCTGACATGATTTAGTGACTGAACAACAGCAACAATATTAAGTAGATGACTAACAAGGACCTGCTGTATCACACCTGAAACTAACATGGCATATAAGGTTATAAATCACCTAAACTTTGATAAATAAAAGTTAATTTACTAATTAAAATATTCCTTATAAAGAACAGTTAAAGCCAAACTTAAGAGTCACAAATACACATTTCTTTAACTTATTCTTTCTCCTAGGCACAAATGTTCTGAATCCAAGGACTAAGACCTAGAATATAAAATAGAAAGTGGTAGGGGAAAAAAAATGTGTGCTTCTAATAGGGAAAGAATAGTTGGATATTTTTCTACCTTAAAGCCTTCAGAGATCATAATTCCAATCAAGATTTAATGATTTTTCTTTGTTTTTCGTCTCCCCATCTCAAGCATCTTAAAATTGATATAAAATTGCAATAACCCATTTCCTTGACATTATAAATGGATTTTCATTTTATATTGACATGGCAAAGTTTTCAAAAATTGTTTATTATTTTTAACACTCATTTTCTTTTTAAGATATTTATATAGATTTTCCAATTATGTTTTTCTATCTATGTGAGCTTGTGTAGGACAGGAGTACCTCCAAAATTTTCTGAAAGCCTGACTACAGTTTTAATACATTTTCAATTGCAGTCCAGGTTGTATCCTCAAGAACAAAGACCAAAGACCAATTAGAAATACACTCCTTTGATTATAATCCTGTTTTACCTTTAAAGATATGTTAATTTTCCAAGTCCCTGCAAATGGATATAGAGCACAGATGTGCACAGCAGTAAGTGAACAATATGTAGGCATGTACCTTATCTTCCAACATAGCAGTTGAAAATGGCACTAAACCTAATTAGCTCTCAAAAATGATTTAGAAGGACAGGAATTGGAAGGAGAATCAGAGCCAGACAATATGTTGCTAAGCTTTGAAATAGAAACATGTCTTTAGTAGAGAGTCTTAAAAAAGATTCATATGTGGGGAAAAGCATGATCAAGCTTCACTCAGAGTTGACCTCAACTATGATTTCATCAGCCTCAGTCTTCTCAGGACTCTGCAGTTAGCTTGACAGGGCTTTCCTTTTGAACCTTAGAACCCTATTTTCACAAAGGTGGATTCTGCCTGTTCTCCTGCTTTGGACCCTCACCAGTTCAGTCCCAGTTCTTCAGAGCCTCTAGTTCTTGCGTCTGTGATGTGCTCATGGACCCTATCTTTGAACACCACTGTCTCCACTTATTAATCTTGACCTTAACTCTAGAGCTCATCTTGTCAGTTAAACTTCTGTACTTGGTTTCCTTGTTTGGGTTTGGACTTCTAAGAAAGTTTCCAGGGACATAACCTTATCTCCTTAGAAATGTCTAAATATATGATGATAACAACAAAGTCAGTGATAATATGCATTCATGAGTCCTTGAAAATGCACCATTTTCTTAAGGATCTTTTAGGGGTTTTGTTGATTATTTTGTTCTAATACCAGAGTTTTCAGTAAGGCTGGTTCAACAGCATAGCTGACCTTGTCTCAACAGAACAATTTCCTAAAATTTTAAGGTTAAAAAAAAAAAAAGGAATACTGGGAATTGCTAGAGGGAAAGTCAATGAACTACCATCTCTGTCATACCTATATTTGAAGAAGATATTCTCTTTAGCTATTAATGGGACTTCCCTGGTTGCTCAAACAGTGATGAGTCTGCCTGCAATATGTGAGACCTGGGCTCAATCCCTGCGTTGGGAAGATCCCCTGGAGGACGGCATGGCAACCCACTTCTGTGTTACTGTCTGGAGAATCCCCATGGACAGAGGAGCCTGGTGGGCTACCGTCCATGGGGTCGCAAAGAATCAGACATGACTGAGCAATTAAGCCCATAGCTATTAGTACATCTTGTGCACACAGAGCCATAAAGACCAATGCTGTTTAGATATATGTGTATAAAAAGTAAATTCTATTATCTAAACTAAGACATGTGGCCATTAATTTCTTCAAGACTTCTTTAAAACACTGCAGACATTGGTAAACATACCTATTTTCACTCTTTAGTGTGTAAAGAAAAAACAGAGCATTTTTGTCCTCACAAGTAATTTAAAAGGATTGAAGGAGGCTTTCAGACATGATGGCATTTTCTCTATTCAGCACATCATTCCTTCATTCCTTCCATGCTAGTCCTGAGTCTTGCTTCATCTATAAGTTGCTTCCTAGTTCTTCTCAGATATACCCTTCCTGGCTTCTACTTTTTGCTGTTCAAATGACCCTTAAATTAGTGTTTCAAGGTGACATGTTTTATAACGAACATAGAGTGATTCCCACTACCAGGAAGTAACCCATTCCTTCCCCCTTTGCCACTTTTCTCCCTTCTGCCCAAAGATTGTCCTCAACTAGGAAGAAATGTGTTCTCTTCATGAGAAAACACAATGTTGAGGTGATTTCTACATTCTGAAGTTTCTCTCAGAGGCATTGACTTGACCAGAATCATATTTTTCACTTTTGAAAAAAAATATATGCCCATGTTCCTCTTAAATAAAATTCTACCCTCTATGCAGCTTAAGAAAAATATGAAGTTTTATTTTATGCAAAAGATAATCTTTACATTATTCTCAAACTATCACTAATTATTGAATTACTTTTGTAACTAAGCAGAGATTGAGAGATTATCCTTTCTCACCACTCAGATCTGCTTGATCTTATTACTCAGTGATTCACCTATCAACCTGATATACACACAAACATACACACACACAAATGCATATTTTTTTGTGTGTGAGAAAAGCAAGGCCTATTTAATACAGCAAAATTTTTGTTATAATTATTTCTTACAATCTTTAAAAAATAAAAATCCTCTATCAAATAACCTCTCTGAACTAATCTGGAAATGTTTGAGGATGTAGTTATATATTTTTATATTTCTTAATTCTTTTTTCTGATTGGCACAAACCAGGTAGACATTGAGTGTTTTGCCTACAAGCCAGCGATATGTGAGTCTCTGCATTGGAATTTCACCCAGAAACCCATGGTGGTATTCGCTGCTGCTCAAGAAGAAAAGCCAAAAAGCAGTTTGCTCCCATCTGGGTAAGTAGAACTTTAGCCTGTCATTTCTGAAAGTGGAAGCATATTAATTACCAAGAAGAGATCTTCTCTGCAAACTTCTAAATAAAAGAAGTGGGAAAAGTTCAAAAGCGAAGTAGTGATAGTCTGTTAATTTAGCAGCAAAAGGTGCTGCGGTGCTTTGTCAAAACTATCACAGCTCTCCTTTCCCAGTCTCCCCAAGCCTGGAAGAAGCAGTGCATCAAACTAGCCTGCTTTTCTGTTGTTTAAAATAGGTTGCAGCTCTTTGTTTTTATAATAAGAAGCTGAGGCTCACAAGGTGTATTAACTAGAATCAGAGAGTTTTTCTCAGTTTCATCCTGAACGTAAACAAAGTTGGTTTCCCAAAAGAAGGAAGCTGGTCACAAATCAAAGACCTTGTAATTATGTTCCCACTTTACTTAACTATTATGAAAGCTAAGCGCAAAGAATCGGACGCTTGGGTCACTCTAAGTCGTGTTGAAATCCTAACTCCTAATGTGATGATATTAGGGTTGGGCCTTTGAATTGGGGTTATTATAAGAGACCCCAAAATGTCCCCTTACTGTGCTTCCTCAGGCTCTCACCAGAACCTGACCATGCTGGAACCCTGATCTCAGACAAAGCCTCCAGAAATGTGAGAAATAAGTTTGTGTTCTTTATAATGTAGCCAGTCTATGGTATTTTGTTATGGCAGCTGAAACTAAGACATTAAGTGTTTATTTTAAATAAAATATTCCAACTTGGCTCGATAAAGCTGGTTGTTTCATTTTTAATCTTTTACCCTGAAATTACAGTGAAGGCAACATTCTTCCTTGTATACACAACTAAGTACATGTGTGTGGTTTCTCTTCACAATATGAGATTCATTCCACCGTCTTGACCTTACCAATTGTGCTTCTCTGCTCAAAGATACCCCTTAGCTCTAGCAAATCCTCTCTGTATGCTGTTTGTTTCATGAATCCAACCACAGGCTCTTTGAATATTAGGACCAAGGGGCTAGATATTCTGTCCCTAGACATTCATGAAAATATGATAATGAAATTAAATAATTGATTTTTAAAATCTTGTTGAAAATATTTCAAGAACAGAGCAATCTGGGGACTTTCTTGGTGGCCCAATGGCTAAGTTTCTGTGTTCCCAGTGTTGGGGAGGGGGGCAGGTTTACATTCTTGTCAGGGAACTAGATGCCACGTGCCAGAAATAAGAACCCACATCCTGCAACTTGAGATCCCTCACACCGAATGAAGATCCTGAGTGCCACAACTAAGACCTGGCGCAGCCAATATAAATAAATATTTGAGAAGAATAGAGCAACCTGGCAACTCCCTGCATCCTCCAGTTTCTCCATCCTGTTTGGTAATATATCTCATATTGTCCCAATCTGTCAAGATTTATACTTTTAATTGGTTGGGCAGGTTTGCTTTCCTGCAATAATTCATTCATGCGTGTATTTAATGTCTCATACGCGTTCACTGTGCCTTTGCCAGACACAGAGGCTACAGTAGCAGACAAGTACAATAGTCACGCTCTCAGACTCCCTGTGTGTGCCGTCTCTGGTGTATCCCATTCCCTCGGTCCACGCTTCCTACCTCGTCCTCCTTTTTATGGTGATGACCTCCTGCCGCATTGCTCATCATTGCCTCTATATCTGCATCTTTGTTGTGATGTCACTCTTCAAAGACTGACTTGAATTCCACCGTGGATGTCATGGGCCTTTACTGAGAACTGACACAGACAGGCTCAGCTCAACTGCCCCAGGTCCTCCAGTCCTCAGAACCTTTCTTAGCTGAAGCAAAATGCCCCAGGCTCCACACTGGCATCACAGAGGAGGTCTGTGGAAGAGTTGAGGACCTGGGCTCCTGTTTATGCAAGTGTTCGGGCCTAGGGTCTACCAGCAGGCTCTTCTCACATCTGCTGCAGGACTCAGCCCCTGAAGTCTCTGTGATACAAAACATTTGCGGCTTCCTGATGATGTAACTGAAGCCCACTTTCTTCTATGATTGACATTTTCTTGACACCCTCCTTCCTAAATAAAAACCACTTTGCCTCAGACATTTTTGGGAATGCAAGAAATGAAGCTCCACTTCAAGCAGTGGCACACCCTTGCAGGTTTTAGCAAATATGTCCTTGGGCAAAATGGTCTTCTTTGTGAAACTCTGGTCTCTCACTGAGGCAGTGGGATACCTGTGTATACGTGAGATGAACTTAAGTCCTGCCTGTGAACTCAGTGTTAATAAGGTAAGGGGTGCTGGATATGAAGGCAAAGGTGATGAACTCAAAGTCTCCAAGAATAAATTACAAGATTAAAAAAAGAAGAAATTGACAGACTGTAAGAGACTTTGGGGACAGGAACCAAATGATATTGGCCAACTTTATTTAGGTTCTGATTTTAATCCGTCAAGTTACTCACAATAGTTTCAGGGAGAATGGAAGAAATAGAGAGAAGCTATGAGTAAGATAACTGTGGACATTTGGACACTTACTTGACACTTGATTCTATTAACCAGTTTAATTTTTGTGCGTGTGGTGTGGCAATGGTCTTGTGTTTTTTTTTAAAGATATTTAAAGAAAAAAATCCCTTACATTTTTATAACTATGAGCTATTTACATATAAAATTATACATTGCCTGGAATTAGGCTCAGAATAATCCATTGGAGACAGTGGGGGTGGGGGCATAAAGCTAACAGAAATATTTGTATATTATGAATTTTTGAATATAGATAATAAGTACACTGGGTTTTATAACATTATATTATTCTGCTCTACTTTTGTGTATGTTTGAAATTCCAAGTTTGGAGAACAAAGATTATACAAGGAACAATCCAGGCAAAGAGACACTTAGAACAGTATTGAATAATCTGGTCTATGGAAATGGAACAGTGTAGAAACCAGACTCCAAATAACTTACACTGAAATCTGCCTCAAGCACTGTATGACTGAAGGATGCCCAATGATGTGTTGTATCACGGCCATGACCACATGTTTTTTTATTTTTGTAGTGTAGAAAAAGTTTCAAATGCTCACTAGAAACAAAGAACCACATTACTCTGTGTGGTGGTTTGTGTGCGTGCTTAGTCATAGCCAACCCTTTGGGGCCCCGTGGACTGCAGCCTGCTAGGCTCCTCCGTCTGCGGAATTTTTCCAGGCAAGAAGACTGCAGAGGATTGCCAGTTACTACTCTAGGGGATCTTTCCAACCCAGAGATCAAACCTCAAGTGGCTCTAGTTATTAAGAATCCACTTACCAATGTTACGCTGAGAGCTGTTCAAAAGTTCCCTGAGACCTGAAGAAAAGACTGGAGGATATTCAAGACTGAGACAAAGGGAGAGAATATGAAGGGGTGAGGAAGGACGCAGGTACAGTATGTCACCCACAGAGAATAATAAAGCACACGAGGAACAAGGGAGAGAGGGGATGAAGTAGACTCATCCAGGTAAATAATCCCCAAAGCTCTGGGCATCCCTGAGCCTAGAACTTCCTGTTGACTGGGTCAGTTTTCAGCCACCATGCAGTTTGGACAGATCACTCTCATTAGACTGCTTCAATAAGATGATGTCCTTCCTTAGGAATACAGAATCAACTCTATATCCCAAACTTTGCATCTGTGAAGTCAAATGCCATTCTGGAAATATTGGTTATTGTGTTGTTAATCAGATATAATACTTTAGGTAAAGCCTAGACATTCATTAGAAGGTGGATAGCTTCAATCCACAGTTCTATTGAGGGTGATGGAGAATAAAAAACAATTGATGATGAGCTGTCTTGGGATCCAGTTTCTGACAGTTTATTGATTTTATTTGTGGTTCATTAAAAGTCACTATTTTCTCTTAGTTCATCCCATGACGTAATTAAAAGGCAAGATTTTGGAGGTCGTTGAGCAGTTTCTGGACGATGGAAAGTTTGAGCAGCTGAAATGAAGGGTCCTACTTATGTGAAGTATGATACACAGAATCTAAAACTGTGATAAGAGACAGAAAAAAACTAGTCGCTCTTGAGTTAGGTGTGAGCAATCACAGCACCTCTCTTTTTGAAGGCATTTGAGGGAGACTAGATATTACACTAGAGAAGGAAATGGCAACCCACTCCAGTGTTCTTGCCTGGAGAATCCCAGGGACGGGGAAGCCTGGTGGGCTGCCGTCTATGGGGTCGCACAGAGTCGGACACGACTGAAGTGACTTAGCAGCAGCAGCAGATATTATACTATATGCATTCTTTTGAATATATTAACCTAAAATAAATTCTAATATTAAAATTACCTTTGTACTTTTTGCCCATATAAAAGGAAGTACCAACTTTCTGTCACTCATACCTTCCTCAAGTAAGTAAGTATATGTGAGAATAGTGCTGAGACTGAGGTCCTGAATCCTAAAATTTTTTCTGAGAAATGAAAATATGATCAGAAAAGACATCTTTCTCCAGAGAGTAACTTCAGGATGAGTGATACTGACTAAAGATGGAAGAGTTTCAGAATGAAAATGTACAAAGGAAAACACATCAAAAGATGACAGGCCGCTATCTACCATACAGAGAAGAAAACATCTAGATTAATCTTCTTTCCTTAGAGAGCACTTTATTAAATATGTGAATTTAAATGCTGGTCAATCATGAGAAACTTCTTTAGGTCACAAGATAAATTCTGGTGAAGTCACTTCTTTTCCTCTTTTAATTTATTGCAGCTTGGGGACCAGGTTGCCATTGAAATGTTGGGTGGGGAGGGAATAATGGAGTGAAGAACCCTGGCAGCAGAATTACGGTGCTGAGCAGGTGTTGACTGAGCAGTGAAGGGGAGTCGCCTGGAGAGAGGATGCGCCCCATCGGCAGGTGCTGGCAGAGCCAAGCCCCACAGGCACACCGTCCAAACCCCTCCCAGCACCAGGACCGAAAGACGGGGGTGGGTTAGCTCTGCATGTTCTTCCCCAAGAGGATCACAGAGCCTGATTTTAGTGGTTGGCCATTCTCGTTGCTCTGTCTATAACCGTCCCATTTGATGCCTCTTAACTCCGGGAGTTGGTGATGAACAGGGAGGCCTGGTGTGCTGCGATTCATGGGGTCACAAAGAGTCGGACAGGACTGAGCGACTGAACTGGACTGATGGTTTCCCAGGTGGCACTACTGGTACAGAACCCACCTAAGAGTGCAGATGTAAGAGATGAGGGTTTGATCCCTGAGTTAAGAAGATCCCCTGGAGAAGGGCATGGCAACCCATTTCAGTGTTCTTGTCTGGAGAATTCCATGGACAGAGGAGCCTGGCAGACTCTAGTCCATAGAGTCCCAAAGAGTCAGACACGACTGAACCTGCTTAGCATACACACAACACATCATGGCATTAAAAATTGCTTTTTCTTTTTCTCAATTTCAAAATATTCCAGTTTGGTAAAAACAATTAAACCATATTAATTTTCTGAGGTCTTCATTTTTCTTTAGTATTGTGTTTGATATTCATTACAAATTTTTAAAAAATTGATAGAGGGACATTTAGAAGTTTATAGTTGTATGCAAACCACTACACATAAAATAGACAGGAAACAAGGATTTACTATATAGCACAGGGAACTATATTGCATATCTTGCAATAACCAGTAATGAGAAAATAATCTGATAAGTATATAAATATATATGCATATAACTGAATCACTTTGTTGTACAACTGAAATTAACACAGTATTGCAAATTGGCTATACTTAAAGTAAAAATTTTTAGAGTGGGATATTTTGCAACAAAAGCTTTTTAAATATGTAGGTTCTGCCAATGTCACTGACAAAATTGTACATGGCTGTTCATAAGACTTTTAATTAAAAGTTATGGGTGTGTGTGTAAATAAAGTATGTGTGTAAAATATGTGTATCTAAATATATGTGTATATATTATAAATATATAACATATTGTGTCTATGTGTGTGTGTGCTCAGTCTTGACTGACTGTTTGCAACCCCATGGACTATATATAGCCCACCAGGCTCCTCTGTTTATATAATTTTCTGGGAAGAATAATGGAGTGGCTTGCTATTTCCTCCTCCAGGGGATCTTCCAATCCCAGGGATTGAACCCATTTCTCTTGCATCTCCTGCACTGGCAAGCAAATTCTTTACACTAGCACCATCTAGGAAATCCATATAACATACTATATGACATATAATGCTGTTATACATCATGCTTTGTGCTTCATATGTACATGTCCAGATAAAAACACATGTATGTGAATATGTCTTCACAGTTAGACATAGACACTCACAACATACACACATATACCATACAAATGATGTGTAATTCATTTAAAATAAACTACTGTACATTCATTATTCAATTGTTTTAATTTCTGTATTTGATGGATAACTGCTTTACAATATTGTATTGCTTGCTGCCATACATCAGCATGAGTCAGCCATAGGTATACATGTGTCCCTTCCCTCTTGAAGCTCCCTCTCATTTCCTATCCCATCCCTCCCCTCTGGGTGGTTGCAGAGCCCTGGTTTCAGCTCCCTGGGTCACATGGCAAATGCCCACTGGTTGTCTGTTTTGCATATAGTAGTGGGTATCTCCTTACCACTCTCCCCTCTCCCACCCTCCCCTGCCCGCTCAGTCCGCAGATCTGATCTGTTCCTGCATCTCCATGACTGCCCTGACTGCCTTGCAAATTGGTTCATCAGTACCATCTTTCTAAGTTCCATACATAGACACTAATATATGATATTTGGTTTTATCTTTCTGACTTACTGCACTGTCTATAATAGGCTCTAGGTTCATTCACCTCATTAGAACTTACTCAAATGAGTTCCCTTTCTGGCTAAGTAATATTCTATTGGGTACATGTACCACAGCTTCTTTATCCATTCATCTGGCGATGGACATCTAGGTTGCTTCCATGTCCTAGCTGTTACAAATAGTGCTGCAATGAACACTGAATGAGGAAATATTTCAAATAAGAGTTAGACTGTAAGTGACCTATTTTCTTCAAATACAGTCATGTAGAATCATTTCTTTACAGCACCCAGGCAAGAAAGCATTTTCTGGATAAATTAAGGTTGAAACTGTATGTATATTTATAAGATTATAAAAGAATGACAACTCTGTCTTTTCTTACTTCTACAATTTTTTTTTAAAGTGAAGGAAGAATGGCTAGTGCTATAATAAAAGTATTAATACAGGTTCTAGGTAAAGATTAAATTTGGGGGAGCTGTAAAAATTTTGAGAATATGCTGCAAATTAGTATTTCAGTAATATTTCAAAAGCATTCCCGGCTCCATGTGAATGTGAATTACAGGTGGCATGAAATAACAAAATTCATGTGTAATATGGATTCAGATACTAGGCAAATAGATTCCTGATCAGATGATTTATCTGTTCTCTGGTGTGGTAAAAACCACTGGAGCAATAGTTATACTGTCAGTAAGATATATGAATATGTGCATACGTACATTTACTTATGAGCATATAAATGCATACGCACACATTCCATGTAAGGGGATTTGTGTGCATCAATACAGATAATTTAAATGTACTGGTCCTAAACGCAGAGAATGCCTCGTAAAACTGATGTGCTGTTTCTTCATGATCCTCTATTCCATTGATATAAAAGAACATTTATTTAGTTCAATCTGGTTTAAGACTTTATCCAAATCAGTAGTCTAAGTAATCCTTTTAAGTCACATCGTCTTGTAGGTACTAGCTTAGCCCCATAGATTCTGTCCCTTCTCCTGTGTATACCCAACGTGACTTCTAACTATGTGGAGGAAAGAGGGCTCTTGTGACTTTGTAGAACGGAATGACAGATTTGACTGGATTGATTGCCTTGAAGTCCAAGGAATTCTCAAAAGCCTTCTCTAGAACTACAATTTTAAAACATTAATTCTGTGGTACTAAGCCAAAGAGTTTTATGGTCCAACTCTTACATTTATGCACGACTAGTGGAAAAAACCATAGATTTCACTCTACAGACCCCTGTCGGCAAAGTGGTATCTCTGCTTTTTAACAGTCAGTCTAGGTTTGGCATTACTTTCCTTCCAAGGAGGAAGTGTCTTTACTTTCATGGCTCCGGTCACCATACACAGTGATTTTGGAGCCTAAGAAAATGAAATCTGTCACTACTTCCATTGTTGCCCCTTATAGTTGATATGGGAGAAGGAAATGGCAACTCACTCCAGTCCTTTTGCCTGGAAAATCCCATGGACAGAGGAGGCTGGTAGGCTACAGTCCATGGGGTTGCAAAGAGTCGGACACAGCTGATCGACTTCACTTCACTCATTTCTTACTTTATCATTGGAGAAGGAAATGGCAACCCACTCCAGTATTCTTGCCTGGAGAATCCCATGGACAGAGGAGCCTGGCCGGCCATGGTCCATGAGGTCGCAGAGGTTCAGACACGACTAAAGTGACTAAGCAGCAACAGCAGCATAGTTGGTATGAAGTGATGGATCAGGATGCTACGACCTTGGTTTTTTGAATGTTGAGTTTCAAGACAGCTTTTTCACTCTCTTCTTTCACCATCATCAAGAAACTCTTGAGTTCCTCTTCACTTTCTGCCACTAGAAATGGCATAATCTGTTCATCTGAGGTTGTTGATATTTCTCCCTGCAATCCTGATTTGTGCTTGTGATTCATTCAGCCCAGCATTTCACATGATGTACTCTGCATGTAAGTTAAATAAGCATGGTAACAAGATATGGATTTGTCATACTCCTTTCCCAATTTTGAACCTGTCATTTCTTCTATATCCAATTCTGCCTGCTTTGTTGTTATTGTTTTTGTTTTACCTATATACAGATTCTGCAGGACTCAGGTAAGGTGGTCTGAGTCTTAAATATTTAAAAGGTCTTAAAATATTCCCGTCACTTTAAGAATTTTCCACAGTTTGTTGTGATCCACATAGTCGAAATCTTTAGTGTAATAAAAGAAGGAGAAATAGATGTTTTTTCTGGAATTCCCTTGCTTTCTCCATGATACAACAAATGTTGATCTCTGATTCCTCTGCCTCTTTGAAACACAGCTTATACATCTGGAAATTCTTGATTCACATACTGTTGTATCCTAACTTAAAGGATTTTGAGCATCACATTGCTAGCATGTGAAATGTGCACAATTGTGTGGTAGTTTGAATGTTCTTTTTATTTTTTTCCATTTATTTTTATTAGTTGGAGGCTAATTACTTTACATCATTGCAGTGATTTTTGTCATACATTGAAGTGAATTAGCCATGGATTTACATGTATTCCCCATCCCGTTCCCCCCTCCCACCTCCCTCTCTACCCAATCCCTCTGGGTCTTCCCAGTGCACCAGGCCTGAGCACTTGTCTCATGCACCCAACTTGGGCTGGTGATCTGTTTCACCCTAGATAATATACATGTTTTGATGCTGTTCTCTTGAAACATCCCACCCTCACCTTCTCCCAGAGTCCACAGGTCTGTTTAGAAAGATGGTAACTTTAACCCTATATGAATGTTCTTTGTCATTGCCGTTCTCTGGGATTGGAATGAAACCTGACTTTTTTCAGTCCTGTGACCACTGCTGATTTTCCCAAATATGTTGACATATTTAGTGCAGGACTTAGTATCACCTTTTATGATTTTCAATAACTCAGTGGGACCTCCATCACCTCTATTAGCTTTGCTCACAGTAATATGCTCTAAGGCCCACTTGACTTCACACTCCAGGATGTCCATCTCTAGGTGAATAAATACATCATCATCATCATCCTGGTCATTAAGACCTTTCTTCTATAGTTCTGTGTATTCTTGCCACATCTTCTTAATATCTTCTGTTCATGTTATTTTGCTACCACTTCTGTCCTTTATTGTGCCTACGCTTGCGTGAAATGTTCCCTTGATATCTCCAATTTTCTTGAAGAGATCTCTAGTCTTTCCCATTCTATTGTTTTCCTCTATTTCTTTGCATTGTTCTCTTAAGAGGGCCTTCTTATCTCTCTCTGCTATTCTTTGGAACTCTGCATTCAGTTTGATATATCATTCCCTTTGTCCATTGTCTTTCACTTCTCTTCCTTCCTCAGCTATTTTTAAAGCCTCTTTAGACAACCACTTTCCCTTCTTGCCTTTCTTTTTCTTTGGGATGATTTTGGTCACTGCCTCCTGCACAGTATTATGAACCTCCATCCATAGTTCTCCAAGCACTCTGCCTACCAGCGCTAATCCCCTAAATCTATTTGTCATCTTCATTGTATAATCATAAGGGATTTGATTTAGGTCGTACCCGAATCACTCAGGTAATGCCTGAATGACCTAGTGATTTTTCCTTACTTTCTTTAAGTCAAACCTGAATTTTGTGATTAGGAGCTCATAATCTGAGCTACTTTAAAGTTTTATCACCTATTTCAAACTGATAACAAGTTGATTTTATTAGAACTGTGTAAAGAATAACAGATTATTGTATGTATAGTTATTTTTGCTATGTTCTTAACTTTTAAATTAGTGTTGTAAGTTAATTTGCATCACTATTGATTGCAACCATGAAATTAAAAGACACTTACTCTTTGGAAGGAAAGTTATGACCAACCTAGATAGCATATTAAAAAGCAGAGACATTACTTTGCCCACAAAATCCATCTAGTCAAGGTTATGGTTTTTCCAGTGGTCATGTATGGATGTGAGAGTTGGACTGTGAAGAAAGCTGAGCACCGAAGAATTGATACTTTTGAGCTGTGGTGTTGGAGAAGACCCTTGAGAATCCCTTGGACTGCAAGGAGATCCAACCAGTCCATCCTAAAGGAAATCAGTCCTGGGTGTTCATTGGAAGGACTGATGCTGAAGCTGAAACTCCAGTACTTTGGCCACCTGATGAGAAGAGTTGACTCGTTGGAAAAGACCTTGATGCTGGGAGGGATTGGGGGCAGGAGGAGAAGGGGCCGACAGAAGATGAGATGGCTGGATGGCATCACCGATTCGATGGACATGAGTTTTGGTGGACTCCGAGAGTTGATGATGGACAGGGAGGCCTGGCATGCTGCAGTTCATTGGGTCGCAAAGAGTCAGACATGAGTGAGTGACTGAACTGAACTGAACTGAACTGATTGCCACATTGCAAGAGTTAACTAAGACTAAATATTCAAAATCACTGGTAAGATTTACGTTAACTTTTTGTGTTTTTGTGGTTACAGTTAGTGTTCTTTCACTTCCATTCAAAATGAACTCCTTTAACATTTTGCTAAGGCAGTTCTGGTGATAATGAAGTCCCACAGCTTTTGTTGATTTGAGAAAGTCTTTATCCCCCCTTCATTTTTGAAAATAGCTGTGCAGGGTATGATATTCTTGGTTGACACATATTTTCCTTCAATATTTTAAATGTTATGCCCTTCCTCTATTCATCTCAAAAATTTACATTGATAAATCTGCTGACAGCCTTATGGGGGTTTCCCTATATATAATCTCTCTTTTATCTTGCTGCTTTGATTGTTTTCTTTATCTTTCAATTTGTCAATTTAGTTACAATGCGTGTTGGTATAGGTCTAGTGAGGTTCAATCTATCTGAGCTCCTTTGAGACTGATAGATCTGGATATTCATTTCTCTCCTCAGGTTCATAATGATTTTGGTTATTACTGCTTTAAGTACTCTTTCCATTCTTTTCTCTTACTTTTCTCTTGGGATTCTTATAAGTATTGTTTCTTTTTATTGTGTCTCATAAGTCTGGTAGGGTTTCTTTGTTTTTTGGTCTTTTTCTCTTTTTATTTCTCTTACTGGAGATTTCCAATATCAGTCCTCCACATTGCTGATTTTTTCCTTCTGCATCGTCATTTGCTTTGGAACTCTGTATTTAACTTTTCAGTTCGATTACTCTATTCCTTTCACTATAGGAACTTCTGTTTTGTTGCTTCGTTTTGATGGTTTCTTTTGCCAAGTGTTTTGCTTTGTTCTTCCAGTATGTCCCTAATTTCATTCAGTTGTAAGTCTGTGTTCCTATAGTTCATGAAACTTCTTTAAGAGGATTAGTGGGAATTCTTTGCCTGGAATTCACAGGTCACCATCTTTTAGTATCAGATTTTAGAGCTTGATTAACTTTCTCTGGTGGCAGCATGTTTATCTGGGTGTGTGTGTGTGTGATCTTTAACTTTTTACATCGGTATCTGCACATTTGAGTAAGCAAGTTCCCCTTCCAGGTTTGCTTTGGAAGAAACACATTTTTACCAACCAGCTCAGTTTGGGTTTCTGGAATGTCTCTTGATAATATTTTTGGGGAGGTGGGGCCTGCAACAATGGTCTATTTTTGGTGAAGCAGTGTTCAGGTCTGAGCTTGAGGACACAGTGCGTCACTGACTGAGGACAGTTGGATCGATCTGCTGGCTTGGCTTCCTATTTACCTGACACTATAGGATGGATTCTGCGGTTTCCTGTGTTCTTTGGTGTGGCTTACTAATGTTTGGGACAGCATGCTATATGTACCTAGTGAATAGGACGTGCATTAGCTCCCTGCCCTGTAGGATAGCAGGAGAGGACCCAGGACCTGTACACTCATTGCTTCAGGCCCTAAATTAGGCAATATTATGCACTAAATTCCATGGTTTGAGGAGACCACCAAGTTTTGCTTCGCAAACAGAAAAGCCACAGGCTGGCTCTCTTTTCAAACGCCACTGTAAGCGGGATATTGAATGGGATAACAGAGATTTCTACTCTGGTTAGGTTTCCTGGTGGAGCAGGTGGAGGCTGAATTCAGCCTTGAATGAATGTCCAGGTGCAGTGGAAGAAACAGCTCTACAGCTGGTGAAACCCTCTGCATGTGCTGCCTGGCCTATGGGAAGCGTACAGTGGTGTATGTCCATCTCCTTCTCTTACTCTTCTTATGTAGTCTCTCCGGTCTCTGTGGTTCAAAGGTGTCCTTCAGCATGATCCTCAAGTTCTAGGATTCTCTCCGTAGTGTCTTATTCTTGAATAGTTGCTAGCTGTTCTGCTCATGAAAGGGAGAAAATTCATGAGTAAGCTATATTGTAGTAATCGTAATGTCACTCTCCTGGCAGTCTTTTGGTTATGGCATGTCTGATGTTATTTTTTTTGGCATTCTGCTAATATATGCTGCTAACATTGTTCTTGAAAGGGTCATGACCTTTTTCCGTCTTCACTTAGCCATTGCCAGTTTGTTCGGGAAATTTAACGAAAGTAGCATGTTCTGTGTTCAGAGACAAGAAAGCAGAGCAGGCCTCTGATCTTGCTTCTAACCTGCCTGGACACTGCCCTGACTACTTCCTGCTGCGAGTTGCAAACCTAGCATCACCATAGATAAGAGAGAGAGTGAATCTTGGAATTGTTGAGCGCCTGGAGAATGTCTGGCCAGCCATGCCAGGGGATCAACAACATCCCAAGATCTACAAGACAAAACAAATAGCATTGCATTAAAGAAAAAAAAAAAAAAGATTAACATAAAACAAGAGCTGCAATTTGCTGGCAAATTGATAATGATATCGATTTGTGGCTTGGGATTACAAGCTGGAACTCCCAAACTGCAATTTTGATGTCTAACTCCTGGAGTGTATGCAGGGTCCAAGACCTTTACCCAGCTGGGACTCCAGATTGCTGTTATAGGGGACTTCCCAGGGCTGTTTGAGTCTGGATGTCGGTCAGCAAAATTTGGTAACATTTGTGCTATTACTCTCCTTCACTGTTTCTATTCTCTTTTCATTTAGTGATTATATACTGAAATGAATTAGATAATTCTTCATTAAATACCTAAATTATTTGTGTATAACAAGTGGTTTCTTTTGTTAACAAATTATTTGAACCTGAAGCAAAAGTTAAAACTTTCAGCAAAACACACAGTTGCTTCTATCTGCAGAAATACTCCCAAATATTTGCTTACTCTGTCTCAACTCCACTGAGTCGCCACCTATTACCCTTTGCTCCCCTGATTCCAACAGACTCTCTTTGATGCCTGGATGTCATTGCCTTTGTCATATACTGTTCATATGCACAAATATCAATTTTTTAAATTTTATTTTATTTTTAGTTTGACAAAACACATTTTCTTTTGATTGCTGACAGATGAGTTATTTTAGAATTTTGCTTGTTGGAAACACTAAGATTAGTGGAAATAACTTGATCTATTTAAAACACAAAATAAAACTAGGCTTATCATTTGTCTAAAAGTAAATTAGTTCTAAAAAGGTTATTTTTTAATCTTAAGATTTTTGTTCTCTTTCTCTCCAGATGCACATACTCATAGTAAACTAACAGATTTTTTATGCACCTCATTTCAATCATTTGCACTATAAGAATCTAATACAACTGAAAGAACATTAAATTTTACTTTGCACTTATTGCTCTAGTAACCTTGGGAAATTAATTTAGCCTTGGTTAATTGACCTTGGTCTGTTAACTTGTAAAATGGGCATAATGCCTGCCTCACAACATAACTGTGACTATCAAATATACAAAAGACTTAGCACATGACAAATAGTGCACTTTATTTCATTTTCTTATTTATATTAAAAGCTAATAAATATATACTTTGATATATGCCTTATAGATTACCTTTTAATAAAATTAAGCTCTAAAATAGGAAGAAAAGTCTTCCTACCATATCAACAATTTAATGTGGTTCTTTTTCACATTTTTTTCTATATACATACAGTTTTAGATATGATCAGAGTACAGATAGTTTATATTCTCCATTTTTAACATTAATTGATAACTGTTTTAACATTGTTGTATTTATGATATCAACTAAACGGCTTCATAAGTTAAAGGATCATTATTACTATTTCCCTGATATTGAACTTCTGCTGTTTTTCAGTAAGTAGGATGTGTCCACCTCTTTGTGACATCATGAACCGCAGCGATCCAGGCTTCCGTATCTTATTTTTAAATTCCGTCTTGAGTTTTGTAATAACCAAAAGAGTCTGTTTTGAGAGTATCTTACACAAACACACACACATGCATACTCACATGTACATAAAAGCTTTTCTCTTCTAAATGCTTACAATACACACAAGCACCCTGCCCTGAAAGATTTATGAAGTGGTGCATCTTTGCACAGGAAACTATGACGTTTGTCCTGTATCTAGATGTCTCTAAAGCCCGCAGATACTCTGAGTTTTTCATACTCATCTATGATGTGAACTGTAGTTTCAGCAATAGGAGCAACATCTGATTTGGAATTTCACCACTGCCTAAAAGCAGGCCAAACACTGGATCTTCCTTTGTCTTAATACGGATTGTCAAAACCCCTGTTTATCCAACCCACCACTCTACAAAGGCTGGAGGTTGAATGGGAAGGAAATAACCGACAGCGCTAGGCTGAATAGCAGCCCTTCATCCTGTAGACCAGCAGACCTCAACTCTAAAAAGAAACTGATGAAGTTGTTAAAAGACACGTGGCACCATATGCCACCTCACTAGCTGAGCACCAGTTCCCAACACCCTTACCTAAGTGCAGGCAACTGCGGCTCACCTGCAAGGCTTCAGACACCTATGCATCAGGAGGAAGAGACTGAGGAGGTCGCAGTGGCCAACCAGGCAGCTGGGCCATGTCTGCAGCTAACACACCTAGCATTCCTAGTTAAGCAAGTGTCCTTTGGGCTAAATATAATTAATCTCCTTCTCAGGGTGAGGATTAGGATGGTTGCATGCGTTTTTAATCAAGAACATAAAAAGGACAAGATAATGCAGTAAAGAGTAGATTTAATCAGTTATAAGGCCCATGGAAATAAAAAGAGAAGGACTTATTGAACAGAGATTAGAGACTATGTAGAAAGATATAAGAACGTCCCATTCATATAGCATTTTACTTTTTTAAAAAATGCTATAACAGCACCTAGAGAGGTTCCAAAAATAGTTTCCATCAGCAATAAAAAACAAACTCCTTAAGAAAAAATATCTGACTTTTATAACTGTAAAGTGAAACTGTTTTAATTTTAAGTACTGTTTTAATTTTTATGTACTTATAAACTTTTAAGGTTAAGAATTGTGCCTTCCATCCCAGGAAAACTATCCAACAGAATTTTTTGAGGTGGAAGTAATTGGGAAATAACCTATTTCAAACACTAAACACATTTTTAGAGCTAACGCATCTGAAGTCCAGAAATTTATAATTGGTTAGATGACTTAAATAGACTAGAGCTGAGAATCCAAGTACCTTGACTCTCAGTCACATACATGCTCTTTTCAGAAAAATTGTACAAAATTTAGTCCTCATTGTTCAGTCGCTAAGTTGTGGTCGACTCTTTGCAACCCCATGGACTGTAGCGTGCCAAGCTCCTCTCTCCTCTACTATCTCCTGAAGTTTGCTCAAATCCATGTCATAAAGATGGTCTAACTGGAAAAACTTTTCTGTCGTTTTTCACAATGACCTCACTTTTTTAAATTACAGTTTTCACTTTTTACCTTCATGCTGTGTTTGTGCCCATCTGCACATGGGCTGTGAAAGACTGGCATTAATTCTTCTCTAATGTGTGATAGGATCTATCATTATTAGCATTGGGTCTTAGACTTCTATCTCTTGGGAAGTTTTAGATTACTAATTCAATTGTAATTGATCTGTTCAAATTTTCTCTGTCTTCAATGATTTACTTTTGGTAGGTTGTATGTTTCTAGGAATTCATCCATTTCTTCTAGTTATAAGGTTTGTTGGTGTATAATTGTTTACAATGGTCTTTCATTATCCTTTGTAATTCAATGATATCATTTGTAATATTCATTCATTTCTGATTTTATTTGAGTCTTTCCTCTTCTTTTCTTAGTCAAGCTAAGGTTTTTCAAATTTGTTCATCTTTTAAAAATAGCCTTTACTTTTATTAATAGTTTCTATTGTTTTTCTAATCTCTATTTAATTATTTCTTCTTTGATCTTTGCCAATTCCTTCTTTGTGCTAACTTTGGGCTTAGTTTATTTTCTTTTTCCAGTTTATTGAAGTTCCTCATTTGAAATCTTCCTTTTTCTTAATGTTGGTATTTAGTCTAATGAATTTCAGTTTCAGAGCTGTTTGTGACTCATCCCATAGGTTTTGATATGCTGTGTTTCCATTTTATTTTGTTTTAATATATCTCTTATTTTCCTGTCAATGTCTTCTTGACTCATTGGCTGGTCAGGGATGTGTTGTTTATTTTCACTCATTTGTGAATTGTCCAGTTTCCTCCTGTTGCTGATTTTGAGTTTCATATCACTGTGATAAGAAAAGATACTTTATATGTTTCCAGTGTTCTTAAATTTGCTAAGATTTGTACTGTGACCTATCATATGATCTATCATGGAGCTTAGTCTGTGTGTGCTTGAGGGGGAAAAAAAATGTGTATTCTGATCCTCTCGGATAGAAGTGTTCTGCATGTCTGTTGGGTTCATTTGGTATAAAGTATGGTTCAAATCTAATGTTTCCTTGTTGATTTTCAGTCTGATTGATATAACCATTATTGAAAGTGTAATATTGAACTCCCCAGCTAGTATTGTAGTCTATTTCTCCTTTCAGATATATCAGTATTTATTTAACTTATATTTAGGTACTCCAATGTTGAGTACATATATACTTACATTTGTTATATTTTCTTAATGAATTGACAACCTTATCATTATATAATAACATTTTTTGTCTTGTACTGTTTTTGACTTAAAGTCTGTTTTGTCTGATATAGATATACCCATTCCTACTCTCTTTTGGCTTCTCCTCTCATGAATTTTTTTTTTTTTATCCCTTCACTTTGAGCATATTTGTATTCTTAAAGCTGAAATAAGTCTCTTGGTGTCAACACATAGTACCCAGTCTTGTTTTTTAATTCATTCAACCACTTCATGTCTCTTAATTGGAAAATACAATGCATTTACATCTAAAGTAATTATCAATAGGTAAAGACTTACTAATACTGTCTCACTAACTACTTTCTGGGGATTTGTATTCCCACTCTTCCTTTCTTTCTCTCTTGCTGCTTTTTGATAATTTTTTTCCTTGGTAGGGTGATTTGATTTTCTTCTGTTTATCTTTTATTGATTACTACAAGCTTTTGCTGGGTGGTTACAATGAGGCTTACATAAAAATTATTAAAGTTATAACAGTTTATTTTATACTAATAACACTTTAACTTGATTTGCATCCAAAAACTTCACTATTTTATTCTCCTCTTTGGTTTTGATGTCATGATTTACATCTACTTATTCTGTGTCTCAATTAACAATTATTATAGATACAGCTATTTTATACTTTTATTTTTTAGCTTTTATATAGTGAAATAGTTAACACAACACCATACTGAGGTATTAGAGTATTATGATTCTTACTATAGGCTTACACTTACAAGTGTTGCTGTATATTTTTCTATGCTGTCATTATTATTAATTAGTGGAGAGTTTACACAATCTATACTATAGATTAAGGTAAGGCTAGTGCCAAAATTTTCTAACAAATCCTTGACTCAAAAATTTGGGTGAAATCTTGGCAGGTAGAGCTGGTCATTGTTAAATAGTCAATTTTCTGATCATGTGGACAAAGTCTAAGCCAGTTAATTTCATATAGGTCTTAGCTTCTGAATATATACATGAATGGTGTCAGGAAAAAATTATATGATATAATAGATACATAGTGAGAATGAAATAAATATTTCTTTAATTTAATTGGATTTTAGCCAAAGGCAGGTATCATGTTCAACAACAGGAAAACAAAACCACTGCATTGCTTGGAGCATGTGAAAGTTTGACCTGGCAACTCTCACCAGTTTAGCGGTCACATTGATCCTACATCATGTTGATTTCCTACAGAGTTAACTTCTCACTTTTTTTCAAGTTGTAATGTTAGCACAGTTGTACATCTTTCTGCTTCTTACCTAAAAATATCATCAGAGTTTTTATCCCCATAGCTAAAATACATAAAACCTATGAATTAATTGAAACTCTGTTCCATTTTGACAATTGTAAGAAAGGTTAATAAATTAGAAAATCCCTTTGCAATATAGCTTCAGTTCAGTTCAGTTCAGTCACTCAGTTGTGTCCGACTCTTTGAGACCTCATGAACCGCAGCACACCAGGCCTCCCTGTCCATCACCAACTCCCAGAGTTTACTCAAACTCATGTCCATCAAGTCGGTGATGCCATCCAGCCATCTCATCCTCTGTCGTCCCCTTCTCCTCCTGCCCCCAATCCCTCCCAGTATCAGGGTCTTTTGCAATGAGTCAACTCTTTGCATCAGGTGGCCAAAGTACTGGAGTTTCAGCTTCAGTATCAATCCTTCCAATGATCACCCAGGACTGATATCCTTCAGGATGGACTGGTTGGATTTTCTTGCAGTCCAAGGGACTCTCAAGAGTCTTCTCCAACACCACAGTTCAAAAGCATCAATTCTTCTGTGCTCAGGTTTCTTTATAGTCCAACTCTCACATCCATACATGATCACTGGAAAAACCATAGCCTTGACAAGACGGACTTTTGTTAGCAAAGTAATGTCCCTGCTTTTTAATATGCTGTCTAGGTTGGTCTTAACTTTCCTTCCAAGGAATAAGTGTCTTCTAATGTCATGGCTGCAATCACCATCTGCAGTGATTTTGGAGCCCAGAAAAATAAAGTCTGACACTGTTTCCACTGTTTCCTCATCTATTTCCCATGAAGTGATGGGACCAGATGCCATGATCTTAGTTTTCTGAACGCTGAGCTTTAAGCCAACTTTTTCACTCTCCTCTTTCACTTTCATCAAGAGGCTCTTCAGTTCTTCTTCACTTTAAGGTTGTTTTATTTTATATCATTGCATAGTAAGAGTAGAAAACAGTGATACACTTTGATATTTAGGCTGTGAGAGTAGAAAATGCTTCTAGACTAGATTAAAGAGGTGATAATGGAGATTATAAGACTTAGTTGAGAAGGAAGATTTGAGGATCAGCAGCTCTTAGGAATCATAAAAACATCTAGCCTTTCCCCTAATCAAGTCCATTTGGATGTGATTTTAGAACTGCAAGCAGAAAGTTGTATGACCTTTGGAAAATCATGACTTTTGTGAGCATGAATTACAACTCCTTTCAAAGGAGCACAAACCTCAAGATTGTTGTGAGAATGTAATATGAGATACCCTCTTTATCAGCCAAAACACACTAGAAAACAACAATGATATTATGACTAAATTTGCCCGTAAACATTCATAACTCCAAGCCCTCTTAGTGTTTACCTCCACCCTCCTGTCAAATGCACTTTTCCCTGCGTACTCTTCCAACCTAATCACTGTGCATAACCAAGAATTATTCAACATTATGATTATTACTTCTTAAAACAATGCAATATACATAGTATATACCCAGTGAATGACTGTTTGCTGATAAGTAATCCATATGGAAGTACTTTCAATAGTAGACATGACATGTAATTACTAAACATTATTCTATAGTTTCAAATATGTAATCATTTTGAAATTGTTTTCCTTTAAAAATGTATTATAGTTAATGTGATTTCTCTCTCTTTCCAAATATATATGAGGCATTAATGAAAAAACATAAGACCACAAGTCACACTAACTAAAATACAGAGTTTCAGCCATTTGCTAGGTTTGGAGAATGCCATGGATGTGCCAAAACAGCTTTTAAAAATCCAGGTGTCACTGCTGGGGAAATAGTTTCCACTTCTGCTCATTTAATTCTTACATTACTAATTAGTTTTAGCCCACAGGAACCAAAATTATTCACTGAGAAAATATGTCTTGACTTTCAGTTATATTTAAATTTCACACTTTTTGCTACTACTTTTGTTGGTACATCCTTTCTTCCTGTGCATTCTTCCTCTCTGCTTGCCTTCCTTCCAATCAACATTCGCGTATAGAGTTAGTCAACTCTCCCTGCTTCCATTTGGGTGTCAGCAGTCACCTCAAATTTTGCAAGTCCAGATCCCTACCCATGTCCCGAATTGTCCCCTCCCTTAGTAAGCAACAGGGGCTTCCCTGGTGTCTCAGACAACAAAGCATCTGCCTTCAATGTGGGAGATCCAGGTTCGATCCCTGGGTCAGGAAGATCCCAGGAGAAGGAAATGGCAACCTGCCCCAGTACTCTTGCCCGGAAAATCCCATGGATGGATGAGCCTTGTAGGTTACAGTCCCATGGGGTCTCAAATAGTCAGATACGACTAAGGGACTTCACTTTCTTTCTTTTAGTAAACAATTGTATTTTCATTCCCAGTTTTCAGAAACAGTGTTAAATAAATTAAAATGGAGGTCGTCTTGTTCAGGCTTCAGAAGTAGGGGAGCAGGCCTCCAACTGACTTCTGACTTTGCCTAGGCCCTGCCTGGACTACATGCCTACCTGTAAGCACATCAATTATTACCAGCAAGTCAAGCAGCACCTTAGATAAGAAAGGGAGTGGGTCTTGGAAGTTTTTAAACTCCACAGGGCCTGGACAGTCCCCAGGGTCTAAGAAATCTTATGACTAACAAAGTGAAACAAATAGCACTGTAAAAATTAAAGAAAACCAGAAGAGAAGTTTTGCTTGCAAATTGATGATGCTATCAGTCTGTAGCCTGAGATTATAAGCGGGAGTCCTCAAAGCTGCCGTGTGAAGTCTCAGCCACTGGGTGGATGCATGGTCTGGGACTCTTTCCCAACTGGGACTCCAGATTGCAGTCATTCGGGAATTCCAAGAGCTGTTCTAGTCCAGATGTATACATCACCAACTTGGGGTATATGCTGTTACTTACGGCTTCCCAGGTGGCACTGCTGGTAAAGAACTGGCCTGCCAACACAGGAGACATAAGAGATGACAGTTCAATCCCTGGGTCAGGAAGATCCCCTGGAGGAGAGCATGGCAACCCACTCCAGTATTCTTGCCTGGAGAATCCCATAGACAGAGGAACCCGGTGGGCTGGAGTCCATGGGGTCGCAAAGACTTGGACATGAATGAAGCAACTTAGCATGCATGCACACACACTGTTACTTCTCTCTATTGCTTCTATTTCTTTTCTTTTATTGACTGCATATTGAAATCAAATCAAATAATCTTCTACAAAAATTGAAATTGTATCTATGTGTATAATGAATAGTTTCTTTTGTTAACAAATTCTTCGAACCTAAAATGAAAGTAAACCTTTCAGCAAAACAAGCAGTAAGTCTCTTGAAGAATCTTTGCTTTTTCTTTCCTTCCCAATCAACAGAACACATCCAAACATCTGATTCTGCAAAGTATCCTAGAAACTGAAAACTTCTTTTGCCATGATCTCTTGTCTGGATTATTGCAGGAGGATCTTTAGTGAGTTCCCAGACCCTGCCCTCATGCATCTACTCTCAAAACATCAGCCTTTGAACACTCGGGCGCCTCCGCCCCGATCCTCTTCTCACAGTCCTCATGTGGCGTCCCTTCTCACTGAGAGGAGGCATCAGATCCTTCGCATTGTCTGTGAGTCTCTCTCTGCTGCCTCTCACTAGTTTTCTTCCCTTTTGTAATGTCTCCTTGTTCTTCCTAAAACTAGCTAAGCACAATCCTTGGTACTTGTTATTGTTTTCTCTATTGGATGTTCTTCTCCAAAACAGTCATTTCTCCGGTATCCACTTAAATGTCAAAGTTAAGGCCTTTATTTTCTTCCTATATAAAACAGCAATCTTCACATCAAACATGGATCACCTTCCCCAGACTTTGTCTTTTCTGCAATACTTATCACCATCTGAAATATTATATAAGTACTGATAATTAAAAAAAAATTTCTCTGCTCCAACAGAAGCCCAAGGAAGTCCAGCTATATATTGTTAAATGCCTGAATCAAATGTCTTTAACATATTAAGCACATTCCTTGATACTATTGATACAGATATTTTAGAAAATGACTGTCTCAGAGTTCTCATAGTTTTCTCTCCCTAGGCCTGGACTAGGGACAGAAGGAGTATATCCTACTATGCACTGATTTAGCTTTCTCAGAGTACATTTACCTTCACGTATATTCTCTCAAGTAAGTAGGGCTGAGATTAGATACTGTTCCATCCTAAAATTGAGTGCAATTCTTGGATAATTCTGAAGTGTGAAAATGGGAAAATGATTAACTTCATTCTTTCTTATAAACATGTTCATAAAATTGATTAATTCTAAATATGCTCAATAATAGTCACTAATTAGAAAAACAAAAGATTGGAATAAATGAAAACTACATGTTTATTTACAAAGAAAGTGAAAAGTAAAAAAGGAATGTGAATGCTTAATCCTGGCTCTGAATGTGCTTTTTCACAAAGTTTTTTCTATAGTCACTGACACTGATTGTGGAGAATTTCAACTCAAAATACTAGGAGAAGGTTTGTGGGGGTAATGGGTTGTATAGAACCAGAAAGAACTGGACCCAGTTGCACATGTAGAAGTCACACCTAAAATGCTTTAATTTGCCATCCAACGTCTGAATTTGTGTTAGCAGTGCAATCAAGAAATATGTCTTAAAACCCACCTGTGATGACAAACCATTATTTTTATTTTCTATTATTTTTAATCTTTCTTTCTCTAAAAAAATTATTAGAGTACAGTTGATTTACAATGCTGTGCAAGTTTCAAGTGCATAGCAAATTGAGTCATATATATATATATATGTATATATATACATATATGTCCACTTTTTTAGATTCTTTTCCCATATAGGCCATTTCAGAATACTGGGTAGAGTTCCCTATGCTATACAGTTGGTTTTTATTAGTTATCTATTTTATATGTAGTACTGTGTCTACATCAATTCTAATCTCCCAATGTTCATTTTTTCCTAAGAATTTTCACCAAATAGGCAATGTCTGAACTAAGCTTATGCAACATAAATATTAATCTGGAAGATAAATTCTCTTTGTCATTATTCCTAAGTGAAGATATATAAAATTGCCATTTTACATTGCCAATGAATTCTACAAATCAAAATAAAATTACTTGAGATGCAAATGTTATTCAGTATTCCTGATTAAGTCAGCCAGATTAATTTTGCACTTATTTGCAATTTATAGCAAAATCTGTGTTCATTGTGGCCCCTCAGTCTACTTGGCACAGTTGCTAAACATTCCTATCAATATTTCAGACAAGATGGAGCATCTGATTAATCCAAATACCTAAACATAATTTGCCTGAACTTAGCTAATGCATCTTGCATTGACAAAATCAAAAGTACTTAAGAAATAAGCATACAAACTGTTACTCACCATCTTGTAAATGTCAACCTTATCAGAAGGCAATATTATGTGTGAAATGCTTGCTTGATTTAAATTTCCAAGCATAATTGAGAATACGGTTTAATAAATCCTACATATTAAAAATAATCTTGTTATAACAGGACAAGAAAAATTATACTCATTTGATAACATTCTCATTTAAATACTTAGTACTGTGCTTGTATTCAATGATCATACCAAGTAAATCCTCCAAATCGTCAGTAAAAGTGTAATTGCTTGAGAAATAATATAATAAAATACTGAACAACAAATATATGAAGTCTACATAATAATTCCAGAACAAGTCAATAACAAAAGAATTGATAGTGTTTTGTTCTTGATATCTTAGCATTATCATTTGAGACTGTTTATGTTGCAGCTATGCAAATTTACGGCTTAGTATAAAAATTCAGTGTTGGAGAATTCACTACTTTCTTTCACTTAAAAGCACAGAATAAAATTGTAAAATCAAATTGTTTATTGTGAATTAATTAAAGAAAAGAAAATCTCTCTAGGAAAACATAGATTCAATACAATTCCCTGCATTTTCTCCAATTCTAACCCATGTATCTGTTCCCTGATCATAGCTTCTCATGGTGAAAGAGACTCATTTCTTATTAACACCTTGAAAGTAGATTTCATTCTCAGCTTTGACTGCCTTGCTAATCTGACTTTACAACTGGAGTTTGGTCAACAGGACATCCCTGAAAACCTTTCATCTGAGCCTTTCAGAGAGAATCACACCTCTCTATTGACTCTGTAAAGGAGCAGTTATTAAAGTGCCATTTGCACATTCAAAAAGAAAAATAAAGTGATCTATTTCTTCACTTGACAGTGAGATCTTTGAGAGTGTGAGTCAAGCGTTCATCATCACTGAAACCACAGACCCTCAGTTTCTGACACATAGCTAAGATTCAATACATACCTGTTGAATTTAGTGAAATAGAATAGAATTGAGAACAGAGTTTCTTACAAAGCAAGAAACTTATTTTAATGTACTCTAGACAGCTCCTTAATTTCTATTTACCCATTTTAACTTCACTGTGACAAAGATTGTGGGCTTATTACAGTGAATAGTCATCTTGCAGACTCAAGTGATAGAATGAAAAATTGCAAGGGAAAACTGTCAATAAGGACCACTGTCATTCACTCATATATCCGTTTATAAAGCTTTCGCCAAGTAGCTAATATATGCATGATACTCAGCTCATTTCTGGCAATATAAAGACATCCCTTTCCTCAAGAATCTTCAAACCTAGTAGGCTGCTTGCAGTCATATTGCAGTAGGGATACTGAATTTCTTCTACCAAACAGTTGTGTCCACAGTATCTCATTTCTTACAACCTTGTAGTACAAAATCATGGGGAAAAGCTAAATTAATGAGGTATATGTTAGTCTCTCAGTTGTGGCTGACTCTGTGTGACCCCACAGACTGCAGTCCACCAGTCTTCTCTGTCCATGAGATTTTCCAGACAAGGATACTGGAGTGGTTTGCCATTTCCTTCTCCAGAGGGTCTTCTTGACCCAGGGATCGAACTCAGGTCTCCTGCACTGTAGGCAGATTCTTTACCAACTGAGCTATAAGGGAAACACCAAAATTAATGAGGACAACACATTAATAAGGACATTAAACACAACATAAATGCATAGCCTGATTGTAGAAGCTGACAATTCTCAGTGAAGTTTTAAATTTTCAATAACCACATTGGCTTTGCCAACACATAAGCTATATTAGCATATGCTGCCTTTTATATTTCTGGATCAGAAGCTCTCAGCAGTCTGGTTGGCAGGAACTGGGTCCCAGTCAGCACCATCTTAACATGAAGCTCTCTCTGACCTTCTAGTTGATCTTCCAGAGGGAGCAGGAGAGTGTCCTCAGATTTCTCCCTAACCCTCTACCCCAAAGACACTTTATCTTCATGCTAGAACATGGCCTCTGATGCTCTGAGACTCGGGGCAGTTATTGGTGTCATGATTTGGGAGCAGTTTTCCTACAGATGTCTTATGTTTGTTACCGAACATTAACTACTTCCATCCTCACTCTGCATCCACATTTAGATCACTTGTCCTTTTCAAGAAACAATTGCCGAGTATACATAGAGAACTGAGCAGTGTAAGACATGCCCTTGGCTGTTGCTGAGTTTACGTTCCTTGAACACAGAGTACATTTGAGGTCCGTGTGGCCTTGTTCATGCTGTTTTCTCTCTACCCCTTGCAGTCTCCAAAAGGCTAAACATGAATGCCCACTGCTTTTAGAACTGTTTGGGTGTGTATGTGTGTGTGTGTTTGACAAAATGTCCAGCTTTCAAAGACATGCGAACACACACACACACTCAGATGTCCCCTTAGTAGAGTAAATATTTTTTTCTTTTTCTATCAGAAATGTTCTTGCTACATGTGGATGACATTTTCTTTCTTTGCCTCTCACAAGCCATAAGCATGGTATCTTGAACACCTTCTGTGGGCACCAGAGGAGTAATACATAAACAAAAAATGAGCAACTGATGAACCCAATTTTGCAGCCACCCACATAGATGGGAATAATTTTAAATAGTTTAGAAATGTGCTACTTTGTGATAGATAGATTACTATTTTTAGCTTGGAAATTTTCTTTATTTTGGCTAGATCTGACAAATTATATTGTGATTACTTAAAATACTCTCCTGTTCTATCTGAAAATGAGAGAAGATGGGAGTAAAGAAGTTGGTTAATAGCAAAGAAAAAGCAATACTCTTTACTAGTCCTTCAATATCTCTTTTTTTGCTCCTCATTTCTACTTTTATTTTTCATCTGTTTTGCATTTGTATTGTAGCCTATTGATTTACAGTGGTGTGTTAGTTTCAAGTGTACAGTCAAGTGAGTCAGTTAAATACATACACGTATACCCTCTTTTTTAGATTCTTTCCCGTAGAGCTAGACCATTACAAAGTATTGAATAGTGTTCCCTGTGCAATGCAGCAGGTTGTTATTAGTCGTCTATTTTACATACAATAGTGTGTATTTGCCAATCCCAACCTCCTGATTTATCCCTCCACCCCATTCCTTGGTAACCTTAAGTTTGTTTTCAAAATCTGTGTGTCTGTTTCTGTTTTGTAAACAAGTTGATTTATACCACTTCTTTCTTGTATTCTGCCTCTAGGCCATTTCTTGTGCTATTTCTCTTTCTGACTTATCTCATTAGTAGAATCACCACTAGGTCCATCCAGGTTGCTGCAAATGGCATTTCATTCTTTTCATGGCTGAGTAATATTCTATTTTATGTATGCACCACATTTTCTCTATTCACTCCTCTGTTGATGAACATTTAGTTTGCTTCCATGTTCTGGATATAGTAAATAGTGCTGCAATGAACACTGAGGTATATGCAGATAGATTACTATTTTTAAATATTGACCATCTCTGCCTGTATGATGATTACACTTCCCCAACCCCTTGATATGAGGTGAATTCAAATGACATGCTTTGCCCAATAAAATTGAGCAGAAGTAATAGTTCCAATTCTTGAGCAGAAATGTGAAGAGTCTCATATTTCCCTAATTTCTCTTTTTCCCTTGTTCCCTGAGACCAGTATATCCCAGATGGGGGCTTTGTCTTCAGGCTGACTCTAGGATGTAAGAAATATGGAATACTATCTCAGTATGGACAGAAGGGCAACAAGTCAACCTTTGCTGTTTTAAGCCATTGAAATTTGTTTTTTTTTAATCATTATTATTGTTATAGTGCAATTGAGTCTAAGCAAAATGACTAGTGGAATATCAAGAACTTGTTTATTCAGTGGAGGAATTATCCAGATCTGAGACGCTGAGACTATGTAAAAGAAGAATATGTCGTCATTCCCAGAGAATGAACTGAGCATCAAGCATTAATCACTCTTATGTTTAGAGTTCTCCCAACCACCTTGAGGGAACGATACTAAGTCCAAGCTTCTACTGCTCACCACATGGCAGGCCGATAAATGGAAAGACAAGTTGGGGCAAGGAATAATGACTATTTGGAAGGCCAGAGAACCAAGAAAATGATGGACTATTGTCCAAAAGAACCATCTCCCTGGATTTAGAATTCAGACTTTGCTTTTGTTACTAGTGGAGGGGTAAGGTTGGTTGTTGCAGACTCAGCGCTGTATGGGTTCCTTTTTCCTTGCAGCTGTCATTAAAGTTCCGGTTAAGATGTTCCTTAAATCTTCAACAAATCACATGGCGACATGTCACCCACTATTCCACAACTTTCTAATGGAAAGCTGTTATACCTTTAAGTCACAGCCTTAAGAATGTGTTGCCTGTATATTTTAGGCTATAGGCAATATTCTCTTACAAAACCATAGAGTCAGCATGACTAAGCACAGGCAACAAAGTACAAAATCTAGAACTCGAGGAATAGATCCTATATGGAAACAAGTTCGTTCTTCTCTGTTTCAGTAGGACCTATCAGAATTTATAGATGAGAACGCAGGCAAAATTAATGAAAACAATTGCGTTTGTTGAGCTTTTACTATCCTCCTGCTCTACATCATGATGTGATTTTTACAATTATTCTAGACAGAGATGATGACTTGCATAAATATAGAGATTTTATTTCTTGACTCTTCATTCTGTATGTTTGTGAGGTGTATGGGCTACTGTGTTCATGCACACTGGCAGGGTAAGTGATTATGACAGGAAGCATAGAACCATGCCTCTTGAACCCATAACAACACCTGTGGGTTTTGTAGAGTAGTTCAGTTTCCTATTCTGTAACATATTTCCTCATTTGCAAAATGGGCGTTGACGCTCAATACATCATAATGTGTGTGTGCTAATTGTGCTAAGTCACCTCAGCCATGTCTGGCTCTTTGTGACCCCATGGACAGTAGCCTATAAGCTCCTCTGTCCGTGGGACTCTCCAGGCAAGAAATCTTGGCGTGGACTGCTGCGCTTTCCTCCAGGGGATCTTCCCGACTCAGGGATCAAACCTGTGTTTCTCATGTTTCCTGCATTGGCAGGTGGGTTCTTTACCACAAGTGCTATCTGGGAAAATAAATATCAAACACTACATGCAAAAATCCTTTGAAGGATTTCAATTTCTTCTATGTATGTTCAATTCCTCTGCTATTGTTAACAGAGGAGAAGGAGCCTCTCACTTCTGATTCTTTCCTAATGAGTCAGCAGGGCATAGATGGAAGAAGGCAAACATTTTTACATGTGCATGTCCCTGGTGGAGTAAGAGAGAAAGGTAAATACAATTTAAATTTAAAATTAGTTCCAAGTGCTCATAATTTCCCACTATCAAACAGATAGGAAAATAGTCATGAACTCTTTCTTATTAAACGAAAAAATGGGAAATCAGAAAGCAAATAAAAATGTAGCATTTGACTTCATGCTAGCTAAAAAAAAAATCTCACTTGAAATTAACAGTGTGCAGAATTGCAAAGTATCTTAGAGATTCACAGATCAGGATCATCACTTCATGGTGTG
This sequence comes from Odocoileus virginianus, assembly GCF_023699985.2. Lineage (NCBI taxonomy): Eukaryota > Metazoa > Chordata > Mammalia > Artiodactyla > Cervidae > Odocoileus > Odocoileus virginianus. Next base: position 63,773,481 of record NC_069686.1, on the reverse strand, counting down.
GAAAACTGATGCACAGAGAGTGGAATGTGTCTTGCCTCAGATGATTCTAGTATTTAGCTCTCCTAAGATGGTTTAACAAGTTTTAGGATGTCAGAGTTTGGATGAGTTGAAATTTTGCCCTCAAAAAAAAAAACAGTGTTAAATTAAATTTTTATTTTTCTGTTCCTGATTTTAATGCAGTCAGTGGTTAGAACTTATCTGGATTCTCTACTTGAAATCTAAACCTTACAATCCATATCTTTTATTTGCTTTAACATTTGTCTAGTTAACATTTTAATTTATTCCATCATGCAGGAAACTGAACTCTGCTAAGTGAATGTTATCATATCAGAAGGCAAAGGGAATCTGTAGGAGAATAATTCCCTTTGGTTTACTTTTTATAAGCCTATCCTTCAAAACTTGATTGCATTAGATTAATGGTCTAACTTTAGAGCTTGGAGGACAAAACCATTATAAGCCATCATAGCTAACAGGCCACCTAAAGAGGAGGTAAAGTTTTAATGAGCATAATGCAGGTTCCTCTGAGTTAGAATCTATGAAAAGCATTCACAAGTGTTTTAAGTGAATAATGTTTGCATTGATTAAAGGGAAGACTCAGTTACCTGATTCCCTTTGAATTTTACAAGGTATTTGGAGTATGGAGGAGAAACATCAGACTGCAGCAAAAACATATTCTTTGCAAAAGTTCAAATATGTTAACGGATGTCTCTTTAAGACAGCAGTTTCAAAGCAAGTATAATAGGAAGCATGAGTGGACATTCATTAATACTTTAGTATAAATTCATCTATTCTGCTGAAGTACTAAGGAAACCTCAAAAGTTGGATTTTCAAAGGGAAGTAAGCACAGGACCTTTTAATAAACAGAGATATGGATCAGATTCTAGGATGAAGGTCATTGCAAGATACAAATAGGAAATTCCAGGACGTAGGAGAGGACCATAAAAGAGAAATAAGAAGGGGACAAATGAAAAGCTTCAAAGATTTGCCTAATCCATGTCTATATGAGGAAAGATATACTAAGATAAGTGAACCACAAAACAATCAAGTAGGCCTTCTGCAGTTTTGCTGTCAAAGCAAGACTAGAAAAAGACATATTCCTGTCATTTCCAAAACCAAGAAAATGGAAAAAAAAAAATCAAACAGGAATCTAGGACTATTTAGGAGATTTTTCTGTTGGATATGGGATCACTCATTCTTTTAAAAATATTTAGTGATTTACTCTAAATATAAAACAGCCCTGAGTCACAGATCAAGAATCCCTAATATAAAATGGTGATGAACAAGTATTTGATGAAGACAGAATGCTCGGTGAGATCGGGGCGATGCAGGGCCTTCTCAGTGGATGAACTGGGGATGCTGTGCGGTGCTTAGTCGTTCAGTCGTGTCCTGCTCTTCCTGCAGCCCCATGAGCTGTAGCCCACCAGGCTCCTCTGTCCCTGGGGATTCTCCAGGCAAGAATATTGCAGTGAGTTGCCATGCCCTCCTCCAGGGAATCTTCCTAACGCAGGGATCAAACCCAGGGCTCCTGCATTGCATGTGAATTCGATTCTGCGTGAGCTACCAGGGAAGCCCAAGAATACAAAGTGGGGAGCCTGTCGCTTCTGCAAAGGATGTTCCCAACCCGGGAGTCAAACTGCAGTCTCCTGCATTGCAGACAGAGTCTTTGCCTGCTGAGTTACCAGAGGAGCCCCAAACTGGGCATAATTTACGATAACAAGCCATCAAAGAGACATGATGGTGTATATTTTAAGATACAGGCTACAGGATCAGACTCTGTGGGTCAGATGCTGACTCTGTAAGTCACTAGCTGGGCAAATTGAATTAGTTAATACCTGCTAAGTCCTTAGAACAGGGTCAAGCATTTTTCTGTTTTGTTAGAATAAACTTCTACCAGTCTGAGAGGTGACAATGGGAGGAATCTGTATGAATATGCCCTGAGCAGAGCCATAAGGCAGAACTGAGCAGGAGAAGGAACTGGCAAGGCCATCCTGTTGTCTCCGAACCCCTGCAGCATGGATCTGCTTCTGTTTCACGGGACAGATCACTTACTTCACATCACATCAGTTTATGGAGACATCATATTCACACTTGGCATCTGAGAAAAGTGGTTAAATGCTCACTGACTGCACCAGGGGGTGCTGGTTAAACAACACAGTCTCCAAAACAGAGATCTGGGCCTCTCTCTTGCCCTCTCTGCCCACGTGCAGAATTTCATCCTCCCTGTTTGCTGGTCTCGCATGCCACAGTCAGCTGCTGTGTTTGCCTTCTTGTGTTAATTTGTTAATTCTTCCAAATCTTCTTTTAGGTATATTTCACTTGCTTTCTTGCCAAATTATAAGCCTATCCTAATCAACTGGGTGACATCCATTTTTTCCAGGAGCATTCCCCCATGACTGCATTTCATGCTTATCTACTTGCAGTCATATACCTCCAGAATAAATTTTTATATAACATGAGTATTGACAAACATAACTAAGGACTTCCCTAGTAGTTCAGTGGTTAAGAATTTGCTTTCCAATGCAGGAGACAAAGGTTCAAACCCTGGTGGGGAAATTAAGCTCCACATGCTGTGGGGCAGTACCGTGTGCCACAATAGAGAAGCCCACGCACCACAGTGAGAAGTCCATGCACTGTGATGAAGACTTCAGTTCAGTTCAGTCGCTCAGTCGTGTCTGATTTTTGCGACCCCATGAATCGCAGCACGCCAGGTCTCCCTGTCCATCACCAACTCCCTGAGCCCACCCAAACCAATGTCCATTGAGTCGGTGATGCCTACCAACCATCTCATCCTCTGTCATCCCCTTCTCCTCCTGCCCCCAATCCCTCCCAGTGTCAGGGTCTTTCCCAGTGAGTCAGCTCTTCTCATCAGGTGGCCAAAGTATTGGAGTTTCAGCTTTAGCATCAGTCCTTCCAAAGAACACCCAGGACTGATTTCCTTTAGGATGGGCTGGTTGGATCTCTTTGCAGTCCAAAGGACTCTCAAGAGTCTTCTCCTACACCACAGTTCAAAAGCATCAATTCTTCGGCACTCAGCTTTCTTTATAGTCCAAATCTCACTTCCATATATGACCACTGGAAAAACCATAGCCTTGACTAGACAGACCTTTGTTGACAAAGTAATGTCTCTGCTTTTTAATATGTTGTCTAGGTTGCTCATAACTTTCCTTCCAAGCAGTAAGCGTCTTTTAATTTCATGGCTGCAGTCACCATCTACAGTGATTTTGGAGCCCAGAAAAATAAAGTCAGCCACTGTTTCCCCATCTATTTGCCATGAAGTGATGGGACCAGATGCCATGATCTTAGTTTTCTGAATGTTGAGTTTTAAGCCAACTTTTCCACCCTCCTCTTTCACTCTCACCAAGAAGCTGTTTAGTTCTTCACTTTCTGCCATAAGGATGGTGTCATCTGCATACCTGCATATCTGCATATCTGTTTTGATATTTCTCCCGCAGTCTTGATTCCAGCTTGTGCTTCATCCAGCCCAGTGTTTCTCATGATGTACTCTGCATATAAGTTAAATAAGCAGGGTGATAATATACAGCCTTGACGTACTCCTTTTCCTATTTGGAACCAGTCTGTTGTTCCATGTCCAGTTCTAACTGTTGCTTCCTGACCTGTATACAGGTTTCTCAAGAGGCAGGTCAGGTGGTCTGCTTTTTCCATCTCTTTCAGAATTTTCTACAGTTTGTTGTGATCTACACAGTCAAAGGCTTTGGCATAGTCAATAAAGCAGAAATAGATGTTTTTCTGGAACTCTCTTGCTTTTTTGATGATCCAGTGGATGTTGGCAATTTGATTTCTGGTTCCTCTGCCTTTTCTAAAACCAGCTTGAACATCTGGAAGTTCACAGTTCACGTATTGCTGAAGCCTGGCTTAAAGTTCAAGCATCACTTTACTAGTGTGTGAAATGAGTGCAATTGTGCATTAGTTTGAGCATTATTTGGCATTGTCTTTCACTGGGATCGGAATGAAAACTGACCTTTTCCAGTCCTTTGGCCACTGCTGAGTTTTCCAAATTTGCTGGCATAGTGAGTGCAGCACTTTCACAGCATCATCTTTCAGGATTTGAAATAACTCAACTGGAATTCCATCACCTCCACTAGCTTTGTTCATAGTGCTGCTTCCTAAGGCCCACTTGACTTCACATTCCAGGATGTCTGGCTCTAGGTGAGTGATCACACCATCGTTATTATCTGGATCATGAATATCTTTTTGTACAGTTCTTCTGTGTATTCATGCCACCTCTTCTTAATATCTTCTGCGTCTGTTAGGTCCCTACCATTTCTGTCCTTTATTGAGCCCATCTGTGCATGAAGTGTTCCCGTGGTATCTCTAATTTTCTTGAAGAGATCTCTAGGTCTTTTCCATTCTATTGCTTTCCTCTATTTCTTTGCATTGATCTCTGAGGAAGGCTTTCTTATCTCTCCTTGCTATTCTTTGGAATATTGCATTCAAATGGGTTTATCTTTCCTTTTCTTCTTTGCTTTTCGCTTCTCTTCTTTTCACAGCTATTTGTAAGGCCTCCTCAGACAGCCATTTTGCTTTATTGCATTTCTTTTTCTTGGGGATGGTCTTGATTCCTGTCTCTCGTACAATATCACAAACTTCCATCCATAGTTCATCAGTCACTCTGTCTATCATACTAATCCCTTAAATCTATGTCTCATTTCCACTATATATATATAAGGGATTTGATTTAGGTCATACCTGAATGGTCTAGTGGTTTCCCCCACTTTCTTCAACTTCAGTTTGAATTTGGCAATAAGGAGTTCATGATATGAGCCACAGTCACCTCCCAATCTTGTTTTTGCTGACTGTATAGAGCTTCTCCATATTGGGCTGCAACGAATATAATCAATCTGATTTCATTGTTGACCATCTGGTGATGTTCATGTGTAGAGTCTTCTCTTGTGCTGTTGGAAGAGGGTGTTTGCTATGACCAGTGTGTTCTCTTGGCAAAACTCTATTAGCCTTTGCCTTGCTTCATTCTGTACTCCAAGGCAAAATTTGTCTATTATTCCAGGAGTTTCTTGACTTCCTACTTTGGCATTCCAGTCCCCCATAATGAAAAGGACATCCTTTTTGGGTGTTAGTTCTAGAAGGTCTTATAGGTCTTCATAGAACTGTTCAACTTCAGCTTCTTCAGTGTTACTGGTCAGGGCATAGACTTGGATTACCGTGATATTGAATGGTTTGCCTTGAAAGCGAACAGAGATCATTCTGTCGTTTCTGAGATTGCCTCCAAGTACTCCATTTCAGACACTTTTGTTGACTATGATGGCTACACAATTTCCAATTCTAAGGGATTCCTGTCCACAGTAGTAGATATAATGGTCATCTGAGTTAAATTCACGCATTCCAGTCTATCTTAGTTCGCTGATTCCTAGAATGTCGATGTTCACTCTTGCCATCTCCTGCTTGACCTCTTCCAGTTTGCCTTGATTCATGGACCTAACATTCCAGGTTCCTATGTGATACTGCTCTTTACAGCATTGAACCTTGCTACTATCACCAGTCCCATCCACAACTGGGTGCTGTTTTTGCTTTGGCTCCATCTGTTCATTCTTTCTGGAGTTATTTCTCCACTGATCTCCAATAGCATATTGGGCACCTGCTGACCTGGGGAGTTCATCTTTCAGTGTCATATCATTTTACCTTTTCATACTGTTCATGGGGTTCTCAAGGCAAGAATAATGAAGTGGTTTGCCATTCCCTTTTCCAGTGGATCAAGAAGTTGAGGAGAATCCCACAGAGATACCTCTGTCATACAGAGTGGGCACTGAATCTCCAGATAGACCACATTCATCGTGTGATTGGTACCTGGACAATGTCTGCAAGAATATTTCTCTCCGTGAAAGAGAATTTCTGAGGGAAGAACCTTCAAGAAAAAATACACTGTGTCCTGCCTTGCCATTGCAATTAGTCAAACTGTTTTGTTTAATTAGAGTAAATGTGTTTGGAATGCTATAATTACTTGTTAGAGGGGAAAAACATTTGCTCTAATTAGGTATTTCATTAGAAATTCAAAAATCACTTAATATTAGCAATTAAAACTGGAACTGAACTTTGAGATTGAATTTACCACATCAGTAAGCTAAACAGCCCAACATGGACTGGTTCTGCACTTTGCTTACATTTTGATAACTGTTCTGAGGAGCACAGAAGAAGAGGGTGCTCAGTCATTTCAGTCGTGTCTGACTTTTTGCGCCCTGTGGACTGTAGCCCACCAGGCTCCTCTGTCCATGGGATCCTCCAGGCAAGAATACTGGAGTGGGTTGCCATTTCCTCCTACAGGGGATCTTCTTGACCCAGGGATTGAACCACATCTCCTGTGTCTCCTGCACTGGCAGATGGCTTCTTTATCACTAGTCCCAGCCGGGGAGCCCAAAGAAGAGGGCAGCAGACCTAACGGGAAAACTCGGGGTGGAGCGACTGAGATCTGGAATAGCCAATCCCCTCAGAAGGAGCGGACACAGGGGATTGAGGGAAAAATCTGGAGAACCATTTGTTAGAACAGAGCTTATCGAAAGGAGGTCAGGAGGAAAGTGAGAAGGAGGAAAGGAAGAAAGCAAGTTATTTATCCAACAAATAGTTGAATGTGTGGAGCAGTCCGTGTTCATACAGAGAACAGACTTCTGAGGAAATCAAGGGTTGGTGCAAAACAACAGCAAAAAACACGATAGCTAAAAGTTAGGGGGGAAAGTCAGAGTACAATATTATACACCGCATGAAGCAAAAGGGTAAAATGTCACATAAGTGATAAAGAGTATGAGGCCCAACCAGTGTTTCAAAGGAGCAACAGTCCCTCAGGCAGGAACTAATCAAGCAGCTTTGTCTAATGCGTAGGGTGTTTGTTTGTTCCTTTATTTGACAGATAGAAGGATATTGCATTTCTAAGTAAGAACACGGGGTCATGGATATAAAACATTTTTAAAACATGTATTTTGGTTTTCATTAAGAATGCAATGTTGTACAATTTTGTCCAGATGGCTTTATGTTACCTTGTTTGAAAAAAACTTTTGGATTATTTTTTGAAGTGCCATTGAAGCTATTTTCCTACATGAAATAAAACAGTAGTGAAGTCTAAATCAAGATCAAGGCAATGGTGTTTGTATATAAGCTGAATCACACATCTCCTTTTAAAGATCCTAACTTCCCTATTCATTTTTTCCCTTCTTTCCCATAAAAGCTTCCAAAATTGTATGTTTCAATCTCTGGAATAAAATTAGCATAGTTTGGTTTTCTTTTAAAGCTATTCCAAGCTTCAGTGACAGTTCCCACTCAATAAACAGTATTTTTTCACTTTAGACAGACGCCACATCTTTCATATAAGGGTGCCATTGTTCTATTTTCTAACGCATCCCTGTCCATGACATCAATCTTGGCAAAGAAAGCCTGTGTCTACATGTGCAACTCATTTGACTATTTTGACTGAACTGAAGAGCTATTACCTGCTTGCTGATAACTTGTTAAACAACTAGCTGTCAAAATGATTGTGCTGGCTGGGCGTTAGGGCACAGCACGAGTGGTTGAGAGAGACTGTATTTTACTTCTAGGTGAGGACTCCAGCGACGACAGAACCACGGGTTCTTTAGCAGTTTGTCCTTCCCTGGCAGTATCAGCTTAAGCACCACTTATTTCAATTTCCTCGTTGATTAAATGAGCATAACAGTGTTAACAATTGGTCTTGGTTTTGGAAAAAAATTAACAAATATTTATATACTCATGTTCATAGCAGCATTATTCACAATAGCCAAAATGTGGAAGCGATGCGAATGTCAACTGACAGATGAACGGGCAGTAAAATACGGCATGCACATACGATGGAAATGTCTCGGTTTGGAAAATTGCTTTGCTCCCACACTCACTCATCTGCTCTTTTAATGGATACTTTTTCATCTAGTTCCCACATTGCAGATTCTATGCCTGCTTCAAGGCTCTCACCATTAAGTGGCAAGAGAGACTGGCTCCTACTTCTCTGCCTCCATCACATTCTATACATGATCTGTTCGTTCCCCAAATCCCTGGACGTCTCAGGATTCCGTCCTCAGTCCTGTCTTCTCATTTTAAATTTCCTTCCTTGGTCATGTCCACATATCAGGTTACCAACTCAATGAAAATGCCTCTAAAATTTGTCTCCACCCCTCGGCTCTTTTATGAACCCAACTGTCTCAAGAATATTGCTTTCTGTGTATTTCTGAGGCACCTGAATGTGAGAGCTCAGGCCTCTCCCTGCAATCCTGTGCCTCGTCCACCAGTTCCTGCCTCAGTGAGTAGCCTCCACCCAGGCCATTGCCTACGTCTCATCTGACATCAACAGCCTCAAGTCTTTTCCCAGCCTTAGGTAGCACTTATAATGAATCATTGTGAAATTTTTTATCATAGTCCCTTTTGATGCCTCACATCTGTGCGCTGGTTTCCAGAGCAGGTAATTGCTCAGTTTCAGGCAACCTAAAATTTATCTTTGAAAGTGCAAAACTTCAAATATAAAGAGATCTTTAGAGCCTATTTCCCTCTAACCCATCGTCTGATGTGCAGACAGTAGGTTTTCTCATGTGTTTAAAACAATAAATTTACACTATGTGTATAAAAAAAATGCTTGATATTCATATACCTTAAGTCTCTCACAAGCATATCTTAAGTCAAAACGTAGATAAATCCAAACTGCAAATTCTCTAGGTAAAAAAGTGATAATGAGAACACTACATTTCAGAACCAAAATGGAACAAAAAAGTGCTCAGAGGAAATAGTGTTTTAAACAATCATATAAACAGATAAGAAGTAATAAAGTGAATAATTAAGCATTTTATTGAAATTTAGGGAATGATTTGAAAAATAACAGAGAAATTAAACTGAAGAAGAAAAGACATAATTGAAGACAAAATATAAATTAATCAGGAAAGAAACTAATAAGAAACCACTAATAAATAAATAACTTACTCTCATAGCAATATAAAATTAATAATAACTTTCCTGATGAAAAGATAAAACACAAAATAAACACACATAATCACCGAAACAGGAAGAGTAGAATAGAAAAAAACAGTCTTTTTTTTTTTTTTCAAGCTCAAAGCAAATACACAGAATCTGGATGAGGCAGGGCGCTCAGGCCGGTGGGATGTCCCTGAGGGAAGGGATGGGGAGGGAGGTGGGAGGGGGTTCAGGATGGGGAACACATGTGCACCCATGGCTGATTCGTGTCACTGTATGGCAAAACCACTACAATATTGTAAAGTAATTAACCTCCAATTAAAATAAATAAACTAATTTACAAAAAAAAGAATCTGGGTAAAATATTTATCTATCTAAATGTCTTCATGAGAGAAGAAACTAAATAGATTGATTTACTTCAATAGAAGTAAATAAATATATAGAAGTAGAAAACTTTGACAACAGTACACTGTTAAAAGAATGTCAAAAACAGTTTCAAAGCAGAATTATACCAAACAAACACATAATTCTAATAATAAACTATTTCAGATTGTAGAGGGTATAAAAGTCATCAGTAAATTACTTTAATGAAGAAAATATTGATTCAAAAATATAAAGATGATAGCACCAAAAAGAGAATAAAATCCCATTTCAGAAATTCAAGGATGGTTCACTACTAAGAAATACGTTAATGCAATAGGTACAATAATTTTATTTAATTACAGGATTTTTCTAAACCTCTCCAGAGAACCAAAAGAAATTATACAGTTTTCAGCTACAGTCTTGAGAAATAATCCACAACTGTAATATGGTAGAAATGGATGATTACAGGTTTAAATATGATGTACATACACACACACACATATACATCTCAAATCCAGCTTAATGAAAGGACAGGCTCTGATGACATTATCACTTTTTAAAGTCAAGAACAAGACACAGATGCCTACCGTCTCCCAACCTCTAAAATCATTATTGAACTTTTAACTGAAGGCATTTTCAGACGAGCAAAAGACGTTAGAGAGTTCAGAGTGGTAGGGAGCCAGTGCCGCCTGCCTCTGGGTTTCTCCGGGGCCAGCAGCGCCTGACCACGGTTCACGGACGCAGCCGATGGCCGTGGGCTCTGTTGCAAACCAGCACCTGCAGCGGGCTGCGCCACAGCGCAGGGGGAGCTGCCGCCCACTGCAGGGGTCCAAAGCGCATCTGTGAGCGGTTCAGAGTGCGCCCAGGGTTAGGCCTACTGTGCAAGGCTGCCTGCCCTGAAGTTGCGCTCACCCCCCACCCCACCCCCGTGGAAGTTTTGTTCTGCTTCCAGAGCCTGAAAGAAAATGAGGCTGTGGCGTTCACCTCTAAGAATCCTGCCAAGGAATGTATCCCGAGTCACTGGACCTGGCGGGGTGTTCTGTATTCACAGAGACACGCAGCTCAAAGTGAAGAATATGCTGAAACACAGATAAAAGGGAAGTAAGTGAGGACTTTCCTGGCAGTCCAGTGGCCAAGACTCTGGGCTCCCAAAACAGGTCTCCTGAGCTCCTTCCATTTGGATCCCTGATCAGGGAACTAGATCCTCTGTGGAGCAGGTAAGACTCATGCAGCTAAATAAATACATAGACAAAAAATTTAAGGGCTTCCCTGGTAGCTCAGCTGGCAAAGGATCCACCTGCAATGCAGGAGACCCCGGTTCCCTTCCCGGGTCAGGAAGTTCTCCTGGAGAAGGGAAAGGCTGCCCACTCCAGTGTTCTTGGCTTCCCTGGTGGCTCAGCTGGGAAAGAATCCACCTGCAGAATGGAAGACCTGGGTTCAATCCCTGCATTGGGAAGATCCCCTGGAGAAGGGAACAGCTACCCACTCCAGTGTTCTGGCCTGGAGAATTCCGTGGCCCGTACAGTCCATGGGGTCGCAAAGTCTGTGGACCCGTGGGCAGGAGGCTGCTGGCCCTAGAGAAACCCAGAGGCAGGAGCCAGGTACGTCTGTTTTAACCTTCTCCCTACCACTTTGAATTCTCTAACGTCTTTTGCTTGTCTGATAATGCCTTCAGTTAAAAGTTAAATAATAATTTTGGAAGTTAGGAGACAGTGGGTATCAGTGTCTTGTTCTTAACTTTAAAAAGTGATGATATCTTCAGAGTCTGTCCTTTCACTAAGCTGGATTTGAGATGTGTGTGTATGATTTTTTGATTTTTACTTTTTAAAGAAAGACAGGTGCTCCAGCTGTGGAGGTCTAGAGTATAATGCCAAGGAATGCAAACTGGCAACCCAGCCTGAGAAGTGCCACTTCTGCCAGAGTATCAACCACAGAGTAGCATTGTGTCTGCTGAAGGCCCACAAGCTCCCAGATCAAAGGGAAAGCCAGCCTATTTTAGGAGGAAGAAGTAGAGATCCGTAGCCCTGCCGCCATGCTCCCAGAGGCCCAGGACTGAGCCACAGTGGGTGGGGGATATCCTTTTTGTGATCAGGAAATTTCAAGGAGCAGACGTCAATCGGCAGATGTGTTCTTCTTCCCCTATTTCCTATTCTGATAAGATCTTCTATCCTTAATACTAGATTCCTACCTCCTCCTCTTTCCAACTTCATGACCCCCAAATAGCCCATGCACTTGTATGTTTAATTTGTGAGGTGCCTTCAATGAAATGATTTGTGCAAAAATCCTGAAAGAGCTAAAAACTCTCCATCCCTTGTTCCCAGTCTCCTGAGTCATGACCATTCCTTGATGTGATTCCTGCCTAACAGTCTTTGGATGAATTAAAACCTAGTTTAATCTCTAATTCTAGAGTAGAGAGGAGCAATGAGGGGAACTTGCTTAGAAAATGGGGTTGGGAGACCACAGAGGGGAAGATGAATGTATATCCACGTCACCCAGGAACTTCTATGTAAGTGCAAGAAACTTATGTTCAAGTGGCCACAAGATTGTTTAATAGGAAATGGATGAATGTAACTCCAGGTTTACTGCTGGAAACCAAAGCGTGTGTGAACTCTTGAGTTTATGGGGTGCGAGGGAGGATGGAAAAACATGCAGCTGTCTGCGCTTTCCCTCATTCATTCTTCTCATTCCTGAACTTCAGAAGACATAGCCCTGTGGCTCTGATGACCCTGTCTCGGCAGTGTGTATTTCAGGGCTGGTTTCGCTGTGCCAGGCACTTCCTTCCCGTTTGCTATCATTTTGTGACACACATGTTGACCCTTTTCCCTTACCACTTTACTTTCCCTTCTTTCCCTTGAGAAAGTACAATGTATAAAGTCTTGTTGATACTGGAAAAAAAAAAAAAGACCCACTCACACCATCAGCACCCACTACACACACTACCTCTATATGATGTGACTGTAAAACAGAAAACCCCTAAGAGTTCACAAGAAAGAAAAAAAAAACTACTAAGCTCCATAAGTTAACTCAATGGAGAGCAGATGGTTGAGTCAATATTCAAAGGTTAGTATCCTTCATATTATATACATAACTGATAAGATTTAAAAAGAAAAAAAGACTTTACCTTTAAAAGCAGAAAAAAGCCTAGGAATAAATATAACAACAAATGTGCAAAAAACAACTATATGCAGAAACTTAAAAACATTTCTAAGGACTCAGAAGTAGACCTGATTAATAGAAATATATAACATGTTCTTAATAGAATGACTCAATCTCATAAAGATGTCAATTCTAGATAATTTATAAACTAACATTGTTAGTGAAAATGCCAAGACTTATTTCTAGAATAAGAAAATTCTAAATCTTATATATGAACAAGTAAGTATGGATTTAATACCACTGGGAGTAAAAAGGCAAGAAGGGCATACAATTTAAGAGATATTAATGTACTATAAAGACTCAACAATTTTAAAATGTAGTGCTGGCAAATGAATAGAAAATCAAAGTAAGTAAACAAGATAGAAAGTTCACAAAGAGACCCAAATATTTATGAAAATTTTACATATAACATACAAGGTATCTCAAGCCAGAAAATTATTATTTGGCTAAATGTAAAGGAACAATTTTATGTATGGTCTTGAAAAATTATGTAAAGATAGATGAGGAATTAGGAAAGCATTGCTATTTTATTCAGAGCAACATGTTTGCAATATCAAAAATCAGAAATCATACAAGCGATTGATCAGGGCTAGTTTGCTATTTAGATTCAGCTGTATCCACACAGTGGGCTCCTAAGCAGTTGGAAATTAATGAGCCTGTACAGGTGATGTCCAGAATCTATTGTCAACTTAACAAAGGAAGGGTGCAAGTGGTGTGCATACGTTGCTGCCTTTGAGGTAACAAGAAGCTTACAGGTCTTCGTGCATTTGCATAAGGAAATGCTGAAAGACTATACTGTGCTCTTATCGTTGAGCTTTGCACAGGCTAACCCTCTGTCTGCATGAATTTTTCCTGCTTTGCTTGTAGATCACTCCTATTCATCCTTCAGGGCTCCCTTACTGTGTAACTGGAAAATTTTATAGTCTCTGTGATCTGGGAACTTGTTGGAAATCTTCCCTTGTGGTCATCTACTCAAACTTAGTTTAACTTTATTAAAAAAAAATTGTTTGTTTATTCCTTAAGTTCTTTGAATAAATGACTATACTCAGCTGCATGGTGAAAAGATTGAATAAATTCAGTGAACTGCCACACAATTAATGATACAATGTACATTAAATGTAATCATAGGAAAAGCTGTATCTTAGCATTCTTGTGGGAGGCAAAGAATCCACAGAAGGTTTACTTGGTATTTTTCTCCTTTACTGCCTATCTCATTCTTTTCTACAGAATATCCTCATGTTTTTAATCTTTTTTAAAGAGACTTAGTCTTATTGAAGAGATTGAAGTTGAGTATACATTTGGGAAAAGTATTTTAAGTCCATCAAGATTTGCATGTAAAATGTCTTTGTCTCTTCCCAAAAGGTGAAATACAGTATATTTGTTTAAGGTGAGAAAATAATGGTCATTAATTAGGCCCATGCTACATTCTAGGAACATTACCAGGTCTCTGGCCTAAGTCTTCTCTCCAAATGAGGAGGCTGGCAGTGTGCCATAATAAAAAGATAATAAAGGGTTTTCTAGTCACAGTGATGAGCTAGTTGACATGTGAAGAAAACCAAATAATAATCTTTAAGCAGAGACATCCCATTCTGGTTTTTCTCAGAGTAAATAATGTTTTTGCTTCTTCCCTTGACTCACCTACAACTTATGAGTGTCTCCTGCTGCTGCAGACTCTCACTAGCCATGAGATGAGAAAAATGGCATTATTAGGAACAAAAATGATTTAATCTGATATTATCTGAGGTTCTTCCTTGACTTATCAGAGGCCCAGGGGAATTTTGGAGGTCTCAGATATGGTGTCCTTGGGGACTAGTTCAGTGTCCAAGACATCATCAGACATTTGTAAAACTGGATCCTCGGGGAAATGATCATAGTGCTTCCAGGTCGGTGGCAATGACACAAAAAGCTGCATCAGGTATGATCGTGTCTAATCGTTACCAATGTTAAAAAATAAAACATAAACCCTCCCTCTTACACCACAAGGTACCACTGCGCATGTCCTTGTTAATGCTCTCACACAAATTTTGTTCTAGCATTGCCTCACTATAGTTTCAGGTTTTTAAAATGGTTTTTTAAAATTCTTTTATCCAGTTGTTTATGGTAATTTTCTGTAGCAAGCTTGGTCTTAGTGATACAGCCCAACATTTGCAGAAAAGGGAGATATCTATGCTAGCATCCTTGGAACACAGAGTCACTCTTGCATTATTAGATCTGCTTCTTCCTCCATTCCAGGAAAAAACAATTACTATTTTGTACCTTTGAATATGACTTTGTTCCATTTCTGGAGATCTGTAATTCAGGGACAAGAATGATGAATATGGACTTTCCTTTGTCCTTGCAATAAAAGTTGAAATCTAGCATTGTTGTTACTATTGTTGTACAATTGTGTGAACTTGCTCATGTTTATAATGACTAGACTCCTTTTACAATTCACCTGAGACCTGATTTTCTTCTCCAATGAGCTAAAACTTGAGTAATCTGAAGACTGTAGCTATTGACGGAAGATGGTGTCAGAAAGAGCTGAGGAGCTGGATTGGGACCAACATCCACTTCCACAAACAGCAGTGAAAAGGATGAACTTGGTATGAGTTATGTGGGAAAGATCCAGCCGGATGCACCTCTAAAGGGATGTTTCCTGACAGGGGCCCCCTTGGGGTTGAGGAGGAGTGGAATGGGGCTGCCTCAGAATGCACTGGGTGGGTAGACTGCAGAATCATTGTGTGAACCTCTGGGAAACGACACCAGCCACATCAGAAGACTCACAGTGGAAATTTTCCTGTGTGGGATCACTGAGAAAGTCATGTAAGGGCCTGGTGAGAGTGAAGCTGCCTCCAGACTACCACATACCCAAGAGTCCCAGAGTAGGGTTGTCATCGCGAACATACCACGATGATTGAGTTCTTCCCTCCTGCTCCTTCCCACCTACCTGAGGAGTCAGACAGGAACTACATACAAGGAGACAGGGAGACGACATAGAAGAATTAATATTTAAGTCTAGGTCAGTCTCAAGCCTGGGACCACAAAGAACCCCTTAATAAAGTTACATAAATCTCTGTCCATCCAAGTTTCCCCTCTGATGTGTGGCCATGGTCTTCATCTATGGCTCCTTTCTAAGGAGAATGATGAAGAAACAGGCAGACCTCAAATTTCAAGGCAGTGTGAGCAGCCTTGCCCCATGCACGCTGGGCATGGCTCCACGTGTGTTCCCCAGCTTTCAGCAAGAAGCTGAGACGCTCCAGGGCAGGGCCAGGATCCCAGGATCTCTGCCTCTCAGGTCCTACCAGATGGTTTGACCTGTGAGAGGCACCAAGTTCATGTTGAATTAAATGCCTTTAAAGTAAGTTTTAAGCCTAAACGGAGGCATCCACTGCATGGTCTTTTTTATCCCTTGCAGAAGGGCCAATAGGTTCAGCATTTTGAAATAAAGGAAACAGCACATTTGGATGGTCTAAAACCCCTATATTTCTGCCATCAATTTACCAGAGAGGCAAAAAGGAAGAATGAGATTCACAGCACACGAGTAGCCTGCAATAGATTCCCTGGCCTGTGTCTAAGGCACTTGGTGGCTTTGAAGGAATCATCAAATTTTATCCTGACTTAAATCTAGCTTCATATGAAATAAAAAGTCCAGTTTTAAAAATGAGTTGGGTTGGAGTTCAATCTCCAAAGAGTGAAGGGAAAAGAAGATAAAAATTCTTTGAAGTACTCTCCACGAGACAATTTTTCTCCTCAGATTTCTAAACACATTTCTCATAGCACAGCTTCAGAGTGAAACAGGAGTTTGTCTAGCTTTCCCTTCTCCTTGAATTATCTGGAAATTACTCTGCACAATCTCGACTCTGAGCCTTGAACTCATCAGGGTTCTGAAGCTGCTACAAAGCATTCACTCTGTTATCTCTGAGCAAAAATAAAACAGCTCCGGTGTCCAGCAGCTGTCATCAATTCTGACTGCTGAGGCTGCACAGCTATGGGAAGAGGGAGCCTGCTCTCTGATAGAGACAAATAAATGGTCCAACTCAAGATTCTTCTTGCATAGTTGTCAGAGAGAACTGCTAATAGGGGAGTGATTTGCCAAAGTCAGAATGGTACTTCCTACCCCCAGTTTTCTCTACCTCCAGCCTTGCTGGTGGCATCCTTAGTGGGAGAGCCCAGCCGAGGTGATAAGGGTCCTGTTTGTTTGGGCTCTGCCATTTCTTAGCTGTGTAAACTCAGGCAAACTCTTTAAACCCTGAATATGTGTTTCTTTAAGTGGAAAATAGAAGCAATTTATAACTATTTCAAATAGGTTGTTGTGAAAATTATATCAGACACTCTGTGAAAATCTCCCTCAGGGAAGCAATCTATCAGGCTTTGGAGAAGGAAATGACAACCTAGTCCAGTATTCTTGCCTGGAAAATCCCATGGGCAGAGGAGTCTGGCAGGCTATATAGTCCATGGGGTCACAAGAGCTGGACATGATTTAGCAGCTAAACCACCAGAGCTTCTCCCTTTGACAACATTCCTGGGCTTTCATGAATGATAATTTGTTTAGGTCATCATCTATGGAGTTTTTTGATTCTTCATTTACAATTCAAAATCTCCTAGGTGGAACAATACTTAATATCAGAAGCATCCACACTTTAAAAAAAAAAATTATTGGATTATAGCTGCTTTACAATACTGTTTTCTGCCATGCAGCAAAATGAATCAGTCACATGCATACATGTGTGTGGGCTCCAAGCTGCTTCAGTTGTGTATTTTTGAGACCCTATGGACTGTACACCTCTAGGCTCCTCTGTCCATGGGATTCTCCAGGGGAGGATACTGAAGTGGGTTGCCATGCCCTCCGCCAAGGTATCTTTCCTATCCAGGAATCGAACCCACATCTCCTGCCACTCCTGCATTATAAGTGGATTCTTTATTGCTGAACCACCAGAGAAGCCCATGTATACATATATCCCCTGTTTATTGGATTTCCTTCACTATGGCAAACAGTGTGGAGGTTCATTAAAAGACTAAAAGTAAAACTACTGTGTGATCCTGCAATCCCACTCCTGGCATATACTGAGAGAAAACCATAATTCCATAAGACCCATGCATCCCAATGTTTATTGCAGCACTATTTGCAATAGCCAAGACATGGAAGCAACCTAAATGTCCATTGACAGAGGAATGGATAAAGAAGACGTAGTCACATACACAATGGAATATTACTCAGCCAGAAAAGGAAATGAAATTGTGCCATTTGTAGAGATGTGGATACCTAGAGACTGTTGTACAGAGTGAAGTAAGTCAAAAGAGAAAAACAAATATCATATATATCCATATGCTTTTAATTCTATGTCAAATTTCAAATGTCTGTATGTGAGGGAACATTTTATCAGTACCTGGTAAATTAAGAGGGTTTGCATTTTCATGCACAGAATACCTCAACCCTTTAGAGACTGAGTTTCATGCTCTACTGACTGAGCTAGAAAGGGGAATGTGAGCCAAAGATATTTTATTTCATTTAAAACAGTATTTTTTTCCTTTATCAATTGGTGAAGGGAGTCAACACATTCAGTTGTAAAACAGGTACTTTATGGGGATATATAGCATGGTGACTATTGTTAATAATACTGTACTGTATATTGGAAAGTTGCTAAAAGAGTAGGTCTTCAAAGTCACATCACAAGAAAAAATTCTGTAACTATGTTTGTTAACAGACTTTAGCTGGATTTATTGTGGAGATCATTTCAAAATACATACAAATATTTAATGACTATGTTGTATACCTGAAACTAATATTATATGTCAATTATACCTCAAAAAATCCCATCCCCTATAGTGCACTTTGAGGCGTCCCAGGCGGGGTTAGTGGTAAAGAATCTACCTGCGCAGGCAGGAGGCTTGAGAGACACGTGTTCATGGGTTGTGAAGACGCCCTGGAGGAGGTCATGGCAGCCCACCCGGTATTCTTGCAGGAAGAAGCCCATGGGCAGAGGAACCCGGCGGGCTACCGTCCACAGGGTTGCAAAGAGTCAGACACGACTGACATGACATCACGTATGCACGTAGTGCCCTTAATGAAGCCCAGGCTCTTACCTTAGCCTCTAAGACTCCACCCGCCTCCGGGTGATATCACCCAGCACCCTAGTCTGTCACACTTTACAGCATGGGAACCGCTCTGCCCTATTTCTAGAGGGTTCTGTCTCCAAATCTTCACGTAACTGCCTCATGCTCAGCATTTAATACCCACTTCAAACACCTACTCTTTGATGACACCTTCTCAAAACATTTTACATAAACTAACCTGATCACTTTGTCAGTTTATTTTCATTACAGAACTTGTGACTACCTGAAATTTGCTTGCTAATTAACTTATTTTTTTTTAATTTACTGTGTTTTCTACCCTTATAAAAATATGCATAGTTACAAGTAACTGTGTAAGTTCCCCCCGCCAAAAAAAAAATTAGGTATTTATCATTGTACCCAAGTTTCTGTGAATTTATAAAATCTTTAAATCTACGAACATATATTTGTTAAAATCACATTTTGGGAATGCTGAATTTTCAAAGTGTGATTATGGTAAGATAATAAAACTAGCAGGGTCTACTGGTTTTAAAAGAGCAAAATCAGCTCTCCTTAATTTTCTTCAGAGGTAGAAAAGCATAGGGAAAAAGAAAGGCAATAGCAGAAATTTACTTTTTCTTGACCCTGGAAACCACTAGGTATGTAACCTACTGGGAATAAAATGAAAAGTGCTGCGTGGCTGCTAGTTTGGTACATAGTCTGGGGACGCACTGAGGAGCAGCATTAGAAGCTCATTTTAAAAATATGAATGAAAATAAAAGCTTTTTGGAGCTAGTTTGGCACCAGGAATAGAAAGAGGAGGTGGGAACGCAGGAGGCAGTGTGGAGCCAATCCTTCCTTCTAAGAGGCAGCCTTTGGGCAAAGGGGGAAGTGAGGGTGAGAAACACTGAATTCTGAGACCGACCACCTTTGCTCAGCTAGCTAAGGGCTCACACAGACAATTAAAACCTGTTACCCTTGACCACAGTGTTGGATTTTCACATTTATCTCCTGCAAATGTGGTTCAGGATATTTCATTTGATTCAAGATGAATTATAATAATAATACGTACTGGGTTAGAAATGGTGCTACAATTGGCACCCATAGCACACACATTTGCCAGAGAAGAAAAAATGCTGCCGTGGAGTAGATGGAAATTGTTGCTGTGACTGTAAAACAAAAGCAAAAATACAGATTTAATAAAGTACTCTTCTAGGAAAAAAAAACAAGGACTCAAATCTGAAGAGAAACGTTTAAGAGGGAACATTGTGGAAGAAAGAGGACAACAGTAGCAGAACTAAAAAGCAAAAAAAACAAAAACAAAAACAAAGCTAAACTAAATTTAAAAAGTGAAATGAAAGGGTAAAACCAATACGCAAAGATAGATTCTGAAAGTAGTTTATAATAGGGGAATGGATAGTACAATATTACAGAAAAACCAGGGGCTTCTATATACAGCACAAGATTAAGAAAAATAAGCAAAGATTAAAAGAGTTTAAAAGTAATGAAATGATAATACAATATGGAATTAAAGTAATAATAGTTACAGAAGCCATATTCTTAAAATAAATAAGTATTTCTGAAGAAAACAAAACAAAAAAATAAAGGTATAATTTAACATTTTACCAGATATAAAAGAAAACTCTATTTTAGATATTAAAGAGTGTGCTGAGTACTGGAGTAAACTGATGCATAATAATCAACCCTAAAACATGTCCTAATAAAGTTATTGAACAGTAAGTTAAATAAAGAGTCTTTAAGCGAGCATTTCTAGCGCTGGTAGAAAAGAGCAGAGCAACTCCTAATTCTTACAGAACACAAACGTCCCAAGAATTTTATATTCAGTATAAAGAGATTTAAGAATAAAAGCAATAGACATATATTAGAGTTTCCAAGAACAGAATAAAAATATCTAGTGGAGACTTCTTAAGGGAAATATGACGGAATGAACTTTTGAGTCAAACAGAGGTGGGCAGATAAATCATATTTAAGGATTAATGCTGAGCATTGATTCCACTTGGTTATAGAACAAAAACTTAAAAAATGTAGAATTATAACTTTAATAAAAAATTGAACATTAAAAATGCTGGTGCCATAGAAATTATATAACTAACAAGTTGATGAGGGTAAGATAGTATGTAGTAGTATAAGTTTGAAATCTCCAGATATTTTTTAAACAGGGGTGAAAAAAATTACTTGAAGGATATTAAATAATTGAGAATATTTAAAGGCATTAGCCTTAATACACACACACACACACACACACACACACACACATGCTATAATCACCTAGAATTTGGAGATGAAGAGAGTGGTAGAAAAAAGTGTACATTTTTTCCTATTATATGAAAAGGAAATATAGAAAATGATTAATGAAAGAGATATACAGTGTATATATGACCGTTGTTACTAAGTTAAAAACTAGCTAAAAGCCATAATGAAATAAAGAAGGAACCACAGAGATGGATAATAGGGTCAGAGATGGGGTATAGTCAGGGCTCACACCACTGGGTAGTTGACCCACATAAAGGAGGGTAATCACAGTCGCAGAGTTTCCCCCAAAGGAGCCAAGGGTCTGAACCAGCTCGGGGATCCCGCCCCAGAAGGAAGCCCCCGGACAGCTGGCCCTGAACGCCCCTGGACTTTGCATGTGGGAGAGGCAGAGGCTGTCGCAAACAGACCCCACTCTTAAGGACACAGACAGGATTTCACATGCACTGAGGCTGCGTGCAGAAGCAATCATTTGAGAGAAGCCCAGCTTCTCAAGAGGTCCAGACCCATCTGTGATTCTGGAGAGCCTCCAAAAGACGGAGCCATGAAAGGAATGAAATCTTGCCATTTGCCACAAGATGGATGAACCTAGAGGCAATTATGTCAAGTAAGTCAGAGAGAGGAAGACATATACTGTCCAAGTTCACTTATATGTAAAATCTAAAAAAGAAATGAGCAAACATAAATAAGAAGTAGACTCATAGATAAAGATATCAAATAGGTGGTTACCAGGGAAGAAGGATATTATATGAGATAGAAAACTGAAATCAATTAAACAATTAAAATATGGAGAAAGTTATGAAAACTCTCCTCTATCAAAGAAAAAAAATAACAAAGATAAAAATAGGCAGACTATTTCACAGTAGCTTTTCACTTAATATTCAAGAAAGAATAAACAAAATCCTCTGATTTATTTACACTCTTCTGTGCTTAGAAAAAGAGAAAACTATTCAAATAATTCTTGTGAAGTTAGCTAAATATTCCTGCCAAAACACAACAAGGATGACATCAAAAGGAAACTTAAAATCAATCTCTTATTTAAATATTGATTTTAAAAATCCCTAAACAAAATCGTTGCAAACTCTGGCAGCTCACTTAAAAACAGCATAATAAGTCCAAGAAGGGTTGATTCCCTGAAAGCAGTATGCTTATATTAGAAAATAAGTCATTCTAATTCATTTGATTTATAGATCAAAAGTGAAAATGGCCTTCGAAAACTCAGCAATAGCTTTTGATAGAAATCATCATCACTTCTTGGTAAAATATTTCAGTAATACCTTGTATTAGTGATGTATATTTAGTGAGCTCATACTATATGCTGGGCTCCATTTCAAGTACTTCGTGTGTATTAACTCACTTTATCATTTATGGCCACAATTTTACAGAAGGATAAACAGCTGGATACCTCCTAAATAAAGCCATATAATTTCTTCATTACAAAGAGCTTACTATGAGCCAGGAACTGTTCTTTTTTTTTTTTTTTTTTTTTTTTTTTGCTTCACATACATTCAGTTTAGTTCAGTTCAGTCACTCAGTCGTGTCCAACTCTTTGCAACCCCATGAGCCACAGCATGCCAGGCCTCCCTGTCCATCACCAACTCCCGGAGTCCACCCAAACCCATGTCCATTGAGTCGGTGATGCCATCCAACCATCTCATCCTCTGTCATCCCCTTCCCCTCCTGCCCTCAATCTTTCCCAGCATCAGGGTCTTTTCCAATGAGTCAGCTCTTCTCATCAGGTGGCCAAAGTATTGGAGTTTCAGCTTCAGCATCAGTCTTTCCAATGAACACCCAGGACTGATCTCCCTTAGGATGGACTGGTTGGATCTCCCTGCAGTCCAAGGGACTCTCAATAGACTTCTCCAACACCACAGTTCAAAAGCATCAATTCTCAGCACTCAGCTTTCTTTATAGTCCAACTCTCACATCCGTACATGACCGCTGGAAAAACCATAGCCTTGACTAGACGGACCTTTGTTGACAAAGTAATGTCTCTGCTTTTTAACATGCTGTCTAGGTTGGTCATAGCCTTACTTCCAAGGAGTAAGTGTCTTTTAATTTCATGGCTGCAATCACCATCTACAGTGATCTTGGAGCCCAGAAAAATAAAGTCAGCTACTGTTTCCACTGTTTCCCCATCTGTTTGCCATGAAGTGATGGGACCAGATACCATGATCTTAGTTTTCTGAAAGTTGAGCTTTAAGCCAACTTTTTCACTCTCCTCTTTCACTTTCAACAAGAGGCTCTTTAGTTCTTCTTCACTTTCTGCCATAAGGGTGGTGTCATTTGCATATCTGAGATTATTGATATTTCTCCTAGCAATCTTGACTCCAGCCTGTGCTTCCTCCAGCCCAGCATTTCTCATGATGCACTCTGCATATAAGTTAAATAAGCAGGATGACAATATACAGTCTTGACATACTCCTTTTCCTATTTGGAACCAGTCTGTTGTTCCATGTCCAATTCTATCTGTTGCTTCCTGACCTGCATACAGGTGTCTCAAGAGGCAGGTCAGGTGGTCTGGTATTTCCATCTCTTTCAGAATTTTCCACAGTTTATTGTGATCCACACAGTCAAAGACTTTGGCATAGTCAACAAAGCAAAAATAGATGTTTTCTGGAACTCTCTCGCTTTTTCGATGATCCAGTGGATGTTGGCAATTTGATCTCTGGTTCCTCTGCCTTTTCTAAAACCAGCTTGGACATCTGGAATTTCACAGTTCACGTATTGCTGAAGCCTAGATTGGAGAATTTTGAGCATTACTTTACTAGCATGTCAGATGAGTGCAACTGTGCAGTGGTTTGAGCATTCTTTGGCATTGCCTTTCTTTAGCATTGGAATGAAACCTTTTCCAGTCCTGTGGCCACTGCTGAGTTTTCCAAATTTACTGGCATATTGCTGCACTCAATAGGCCAGCAAATTTGGACAACTCACATACACTATCTCTTTTAATTCTCATAACACCCTATGAGGTAGGTATTACTATCTTTTCTTTATACACATATGCACATGCCTATATAATCACACTTCATATATCAACTCAAAAGCTCCCTTCTGGGTTTAACAGAAAGGTATTAAATGTCTTACCATTAAATGTAGGAAGAAGAAATGGTTTCTAAGGCACCACTATTATTTCACCAGATTCTGCCATTGTGAGTAAATATAACTACAGAAGAAAAAATAAAAAATAAAAATGTAGGGGGAAAACTGGCAAAATCATTTGAAGAATTTTACCCTTATACATGTAATATCTTTGAGATTCAAGTGAAAAAACTAATGTAGATGTTCAAATTATCAAGAAACTAAGAACTATTGCTGTAAATTTTTTATATGGGAATACATACTTCCTAACTGGTTGGAAGCAATAATGGAAGGGGAAAAAAAAAAAAAAACACATTTACAATAAGATTAACTATAGAAATATATGATAGGGAGTTAGACCTAACTTGGTAGGTAGCAGGTCTATATCGAAGTATGACCTTGTTGATAATGAGTGCCACAATTGAAAATGACAATGAGAGCCATAAATAGAGAGATACAAGGACTTTAACCAATAGGAAGCCTTACTATGTTTAAAGAAAAATAACCATGCAAATAATCTCTGCTAATATATAAATTTAATGCTAATTAATAAAATGGCAAACATATTTTTGGAGTAAAGCTCTGTTTTCAAGATCCTTATAAACGCCTTACAAAAATGGCTTGAAAATTCTGAAAAAGTAAGATAATGAGGGATGATTAGCCCCAGTTGATAGTAAATATAATATGCAACTTCAAAAGGGTAAAGAATGTGATTCTTATATGCAGAGACAGACAAATAAGAGACACTGGAAAGTTGACAAGAAAGCTAAAATTTGCTAAGAGTATCCAGGTAGCAAAGGGCAATTCAGTTATTCACTCTGCACCTTACTTTCTTTGCTTGGAGAATAAAATCAACAGTAGTAACCCCTTGATCACTGCATACAGGAAACGTAAGTCTGTATTCTGAGTATCTATTACTATAAAACAAGACATCATCCTTTCTGATATAAGTGGCCCAATATAACCCAATTACTACCAGATAGCTGAACAGTTACCCTAGAGAAAGATGCCATATCACAATGTTAGTTTCTGCTGCTGGCAGATGGGCACTCAGTGGTGGCCACAGCCAATTTGGCCTTTATGAGTGAAACTCTTTTCATCTGAATCCATTCTTGGGTTGGGAAGATCCCCTGGAGGAGGAAATGGCAACCAACTCCAGTATTCTTACCTGGAAAATCCCATGGACAGAGTAGCCTGTCAGGCTACAGTCCAGGGCATCACAAAAGAGTCAGACATGGCTGAGCGCCCGAGCACTGTGCATGCCCTCTATCCCTGCAGCCACGGTCACTTCCCCACCTGCTCTTCATGTAATGACAAAGACACCTGGGGGAAAGCCTGACTGGATCCGCAGAATGAGTCGTCCTATCCACTTAATATTAAAATCCCCCTCTGCTGAAGAAACTCTTGGATAAGCACTCACACAGGACATAAATATCTTCCTATTTTTCCCCATTCAGAGAGGTCTATCCATATTCCTCTTACCTAGATCTCCTTGACCCCAATTTTCCAATCACATGACTTACAAGCCCATGACCATTCAGCCATGGACCACAGCCCTGTAACTGGTACAGAATTGTGGGTCTGGCCTTCCAAGATGAGTGAGCAGCCAGACTCATCAGGTGCCCTGCCCACTAGGAGGATTTCTGTTTGTTTCTGTCCTTCTGTATGTCCCAGACAGAGGCTACAGGTTTGCAGCTGTCTATGCATGGGTGGTACCTGCATGTTATGGAGAGCCATCTATAAACAACACACGTGCTTTCTTCCTCTACCAGCAGATCTTAGGGCACTCCTCGTGAGACCGTTAGTGCAGGCTGGGAGAGAGAAGGTCATGTAACAGAAGTGAAGACCGCGGCATTTGAGCCACTTCTTCACATAACTTACCTGTACCTTCAGGCTCTGGTTGGGCCGGTTTACACATATACCTAACCATGTGATGAGAAAGCGCTACCATGAACAGCCAGCTTTATGGTTTGGTGGATCGCATGCATCCAATCCACGACAAGCCGATCAGGGTGGGAACTTGGTGGATCACTGTCACTTGGTTTAGTAGGCTTTGCATCATTCAGCCTCTAATAAGTCTCAGTGACAGACCAAGATCCATTTCAGAAAACAGCTGTCAGTTCAAAGCACCTTTCAAAAAAAACAAGAGCTTTTTTTTCATTCTCTCAAAGGAAGAGTAGTTATCTACAGAACATGACAGGGCTTTGCTCCAAAATCCTAGGGGCCTTTGCTGTGAACCAGCTTTAAGGGACTGGCAAAGTTTTTCAACAACATCTGTATTTGCTACTACACTTCCAGCCCCATTGGATCTGCTGCATCATGTGGCCTCTTGGCCGAGCAGCTTGTATAGTAACTTGAACCAGTGGCAGAACTTTCTCTTGTTTTGAGATCAAATCAAAACCAGCAGCTTTTCAGGTACTTGATAAATGAGCCAGGGTAACACACTCAAATGAGGAATATGTTGGCTCAAATATCCCAAGAAGCCTGGGTACTCTGCCACCTTTTCATTTGTGGGGGTGGGGGGGAGCCAGATTCAACAATTTATCTCTTAGAGCTATGAACTTTCTCAAGTCACTGAACCTCTAGATATTTCACTAGATGGAAGCTCCCTGAATTTTTGTCAGATTCATTTCCCATCTTCTGACATGCAAATGCATTACCAATGAGTCTGGAACAGTTTCTTTTTTCTCACTATGTCCAACCAGCACATCATCAATGTAATGAATCCATGTCATACCTTGTGGAAGAGAAAGTCAATCAAGAGCTTCAAGAACTAAACTATAACATAGTTGCTAAAAAGTTGATGTATCCCCGAGGTCAGAGTAAAGGTGTATTGCTGGCCTTGCCAGCTGAAAGAACACTATTTCAGATAGTCTTTTCTAATAGGTATGGAGAAAAAGACATTTGCCAGATGGATAGCCAGATACCAGGTACCAAGAGACATGTTCATTTGCCCTGGCAATGAAACCACATCTGGTACCGTAACTGTAGTCGGAATCACCATCTCATTTAACTAAGGATAATCTGTTCCTGGGCTTCCCTGGTGTCTCAGTCAGTAAAGAATCTGCCTGCAATGCAGGAGACCATCTGCATGCAGGAGACCCGGGTTCAGTCCCTGGGTTGAGACGACCCCAGGAGGAGGAAATGGCTACTCGCTCCCGTATTCTTGCCTAGGAAATCCTGTGGACAGAGGTTTGGGGCTACTGTCCATGGGGTCACGACAGCCGAACACCACCACCGCCATTCTTCTCTCGTTATCCGAGATCCATGTGTCTTCCATACAAATGGACAAGTTGAATGGGGGCTATTGTGGGAATCACCATCCTGCATCCTTCAAGTCCTTGATGGTGGCCCTAATCCGTAGCCTCTCATGAGTGAGATGCTGCTTTTCGTTTATAATTTTCTGAGGGAGAGGGTTTCTAATGGCTTTACTTGGTCTTTCCCACCATACTGGCTTTCACTCCACAGATCAAAGGACCAGTGTAGAGTTTCTGTAAATTGCTTATTGTGTCTATTCAAAGTAAGCATTCCAGAACTGTGCTTATGGATTAATGAACTCACTGGACGCAGTTTAAGATGGACTGGAGCTAAAACTTCATTGATCTGACCTCTACAAATCCCCTCTCAGTGGGCTAGAGTGCTGTTTGGGGATCCCCTGAAATTAGCTCAGAGTCAGTATTTGATAATTTCTGAAAGGCCTGATATATGTCTTTATCCCAATACTGAGTCACCATGATAAAAAACTGTATAGTACAGGGAACTAGGCTGAATGTTATGTAGCATCCAAGGTAAGAAGAGAGTTTGAAGGGAAGTGGATGCTTGTGAATATGTGGCTGAGTCATTTTGCTGTGCATATGGGGCTAACACAGCATCGCTAGTCAACTGTGCTCCAGTATAAAATAAAACGCTTTTAGAAACCCATAGCTCCCTTTGGGTGAGGCTGAGAGAATGATGGAGGGTATAAATTTCTGACAGAGTACAGGGTTCTTCTCTAGGGGACTCCATATTCCCTTCATACAAGGGGTTCTGGGTCTGTAAACTGGATCAAGTTCAGAAATTGACTTGAGGGGCCATGACTCTATGTGATTCAAATTAGCGTTTTGTTCAGTTGATCTGGAATTCCTTCACTGATGCAGCGAAAGAACCTCATAGACCTTGCATCTGTTTCCCTTCTCGGAACACCACCATCACCTGGCCGATGCCATAGGTCTTTGCGAGCCAGAATATTTTGATCGTTGCTCTCCTGTCCTCTGTGATAGCTCTGTCCATCAAGACTTGGACACTCAATGCCACCATTTGGCCTTGCTACTCCAGTATCTGATTATTTTCATTGCATTAGGTTTCCCATTCATTTACTGGCAACAATTCCCACTGCAATTTTATGTCTGTAGAAAAAAGTGGCCTCAGAGCTCTTGGAAATATTCTGGGGCTCCCCTCACAAATTTAGCCCTTATAGTACTGGTGGCATATATGTCCACTGGAAACTCCCAGTTGGGTGAGCAAGACTTACGTGACAAATTCACTCTGACATTCCAATCTCTCTAAACCTTTGAATTCCTTCCTCTCACAGCATACCTAGCATTTCAAGTTTATTTAACTCAGGCCACCTTTGATTCATGTTTTCACATCCAACCAAGACTGTGAGAGCCTTTTCTACCACCCTGAGCTGCGGCATTGAATCCAGAATCTCCGCTTAGGCTGCCCATGTCCGTAATTCAGCCTGATACAACTTTATGCTCCTTCTACCATTATCCTTAAGGGCATAATTTCTACCTCCCTTTGAAAGCCTGCTGCGGCTTGAGTCTGTTACAGGACTAGAGGCAAAGAGAGGTGATGAGGGTGAGTCCTGAGGAGAATCTGTGGTGTCTTGACAGGTATTACTTCAGGGGAGGCCATCACTGTTTCCTCAGGTGAAGCAAGGTTCACTTCCTCAGATGGGATAGATCAGCTCCTTCTACTGGTGAAAGAGATTCATCAGAATTTGGGAGTTTAGTGTCTCCAGTTCCGTCAGGATCTTCCCATACACCCCTATGCCAGCTTCCAGGATCCCATGCTTCCCTGAGCAATGACCTCATTTTAGCAGTAGACATACCATGAGATTGGGAATTCACTTTGTGTTGTAATTCGGTCACTCACAGGATGACTTTCTGATTTTGGTTGTTCAGATATCTCAGCTCTGCAGCTCTGGTAGATAAGGGTCTCTTTCAGGGCAGACAGAAACTTTCAGGTCATTTATACAGACTGGGAATTGAATTCTTGAGATCATACTCCCCACCCCCATGTTTTCCAGTGGTATGGGAGCAGCTAGTCAATTTCATTACACTCATTATTTCAACAAAAGTGGTCAAAGGGATCATGTGCACAGCAATACAGAACTTTGCCTTTTGTAAGCATTTGATTGTGAATATTATGGTGATAGCTTGCTTACCTCCACTGTCACATCACATTATGGACTATAAGTATCCTCCTTACTACTGGAAATAGAGCTTTAGTGCCTCTAAATGTCATCAGGTTAGAAAACCAATTCCAGAAAACTAGAATCAATTTAGGTTTCCCAAGAACACTTTCTGTATCAAAATCTGTAGTAGCCATGAGTTCCCCAGAGAAACACAATATGCTGTGGGTATATAACACACATATATCTGTATATACGCAAACATAGATATCATATGTATGTCTTTAACTTTCTACATCCTCTATCTATCTATCTATATACATATATAAAGAGAGATTTTGTTAGGGGAAGCACACTGAAACCACCCACCCTGGCCAGGCCCCATAGTAACCATTTGCATGAGTTGTTTTAAGTCAAGGAGGTCCTGGTAAGGAATATGGAACTAACAAGCCACCACCAACTGAAAGAGTTTGGGAAAGGTCAAAAGGAGACAGCGTGTGTCCGTCCTCCTCCCAGAATCCCTCTCGCTAGCATCCATCTTGGATGAGTGATGCATGTACCACCAGAAAAAGTCAAAAGGAGACACCGCATGTCCATCCATCTCCAGAATCCCTCTCGCTAGCATCCATCTTGGCTGAGTGATGCGTGCGGCACCAGGAAGGACTCCAAGTCAGAATGATTGGCCAAAGACAACCCGGAAACTTTCTGTATCAAAAAGATAAAACCCAAGACGACAAGCCACGTGGCAGAGCCGTTCTCCTGGGTTCCCTTACCCTGCCGCTCTCCGCCCAGGTGCCCTCTTCCATTAAAGTCTCTTGCTTTGTCAGCCCGTGTCTCCTTGGACAGTTCTTTTCCAAGTGTTAGACAAGAGCCCACTCTTGGGGCCCTGGAGGGGTTGCCCCCTTTCTACAACAATTTCATGTAAGGAACTGGCTCACTGAAGGGGAGTTTGACAAATCCAAAACATGCAGGGTAGACTGGTGAGCTGGAGACTGAGGGAAGTCTTGCAGTTTGAGTTCAAAGGCTATCTGCTGCAAGAATCCCCTCTTCTTCAGGGGAGGTCAGTCTGTTTTAAGACCTTCACTGATTGAATAAGGTCAATTCACATTATGAAGGGCTTTAGTTAAAGTCCACTGATTGAAATGCTCACCTCTCCAAAAATATATCTCCATAGAAACATCTAAAATAGTATTTGACTAAACATCTGAGTACCGTAACCCAGCCAAGTTGGCACATAAAATTAACCATATAACATACATGAAAATAAATGAATCATTTTAAGTGAATTTTCTCATTGAACATAAAAAAATAATACTTATTAAGTCTTGTTTTGAGATTTAAATGAGATAATAAACATAGGGTACAGTTCCAGGCTTAAGTTCATATTTAATAAACTGATAATTAGCCATATATTTACATAATTTTCATATGTATATTTCAAACTAATTTTATTCAAATGGCAAATAAAATTTTATGTCCTGCTTTTCTATGTACCAAGATTTTTAAATGTATTATTATACATTAGTTTTTATATATAATGTATTATTACACATTATATAGCTAATAAGTAATTCTATGAATATATTATATTCCATCTAGTGGAGTATAACCAAAATTACTTATCTTCTCTTTTACATTTAATTTGCATCCAATTTTCATTATAAACTATGTCATAAACTTTGAATAAGACCTGCCCTGCTTTTTATTTTTATTATTATTCTTTATACGACATTTATGTCCTCACAAAGAAACACATATTTTATCCTAATGTTTTTATTTTGAATGCAGATTTTCATTTTAAATATAAAGGCTGAATTCAAGGTGCACCTTGGACTTCAATCCAATTTCATGTCTTTCCAGTATAACAGGCAAGACATTAATTTCCTTGGAGACTGGTATGGATTTATGTATGCCTCCTCTACAAGAAAATGGTTAAGTGACCTTTTCCAATAATCTTTGCTTTGAGGAAAAAGAAAAGGTTTTACAGGTGCCTTGAGAACACTTCAGAATTACATCAACCACTTCCTGGACTTCAAATATAACCTCTGAGTGCAGAGAAGTATCTCTGAGCATCCAGCACATATTAGTGGTCAGAGAGGAGTTAATACATGAATGTGTGATGGATTTTACAGTGAATACACCAGCAGGGTAGTTTGGTAAAGTGAATGGTAACTTCTTAAAAGGAAACTTGGTAAAAAGTCTCACAGACTTCATATTTGCCTTTGTGCTCTGTCTTACAGCTTGAAAGACCCACAGAAAACACTTAATCTATGTCTTGTGGACCTTAGCGATCATCTCTTCCAAAAAGGAAGAGGATAAATTAAAATCCTTTAGAGATTGGTTTTAAAGTGTGCATGTCAGTTTCCACTATCATCCCTGGTATTCTGTCATAACCTGAGGCTTACAGAATGGAATAATGTAGGTATAATATACTGGGGTGGGGAGGGGGAAGCATTCTCAGGTGATTTTTATAACTGTGTGCCCAATTCTGCTTCCATACTCCATTGAGATCACAGATCCTTCCAAACACCAAATTCTGACATTGCATAGTAAAAACAATTTGTTGTTGCTCTGTGATTTGAGTTAGGAACAAAGCTGGAAGGGAAATGCAGGTCATTTCTTTTATTCTGGTGCTCTTTTCATTCCACTTTTCATAAGGAAATTGTATTCAATTCCTCATTTGAAATTGGAAATATATTTTCTTAGTTTCAGTATTAAAATATGAAGAAGGACTAGTTTTTCCATCCCTGGAGGAGGGCATGGCAGCCCACTCCAGGATTCTTGCCTGGAGAATCCCCATGGACAGAGGAGCCTGGCGGGCTACAGTCCACGGGGTCACAAAGAGTCAGACACGACTGAGTGACTATGCACAGCACAGCACAGTTTTTCCATGTTTCTGAAGATAGACTAACATTCTACAAAATTTGAAAGAGGTTGGAAGAAAAGGGAAAGATCTGAAGGGAGTGTATTCTCAGATACTCAAACATACCACATGCTATGGGAACACAACAGACTTTGGAAATAGTTATCTTGAAAATCAAACCCAACATAACAACTTACCAGTTGTAGGAACTTGAGTAAATTTCTTAACCTTCCTCTTTGTTTCCTTGCTGGGGATAACAAGACTTATCTCACAGTGTTGTTGAGAGAGTTAAATAATATACTTTATAGAAAGGATTTCTCACTAAGCAATAGTGAAAATGGTAGTAGTTATAATTGTAGTGTTGTAATCAATAATTTCTATATTCCCTCCTTCTTTTTAACATAGTAGTAGGATGGAGGAGGGGTAGCATTTGTTCAGTGGGTCAGCAGAAGGCATAAAAATGTTTATCTTAAAGATGACAAGAAACTATCATGCACTTCATATTTCATCAAAATATCAAAAGTATGCCCCATGCCTTTTTCAAATTGTTGGAGAAAACACTTCTATGGAGGGAGGGGAAATGAGAGAGAGGAAGAGGATGAGGGAGAGGGAGAGAGTTCTTGGAGCTCGTTTATTTTGTTTCATTCCAGAACACTCTGGTGGACACATATTATATTGTGTGAACTTGGACAAATTTTTTTCTTTTTTTTTACTTTTCTTCCCTAGCTGTAAAGTGGGGTAGTTGGTGGAACTCATTACATGATGGCCCCTTTTTTTCTATGGTTATTTGACTCTTTAAGATTATGGTGACCCCAAGTAAGTGTTCTTGTCATAACTACAGTTGGTATGATTATTTTTACTTTCATGAAATTTGTCTAACTGGCAATCAATAGATAATGTGCAGCTAAAACCATAGTAAGAAGGAGGAAGGCAAGTTGCTCACAGGTAACAGAGATCACACCTAACCTTTCCCCACAACTCAGGTCATAAGCCCAGCTGTAGTGCCCTCTGCTCTTCTGTATTTATGGAGTCAGAAAAATACACACATCAGCAAGCATATAATGAAAGTCCAGGTGGATTTGGACTCATGTTTAATTCTTTATGAAACTGTCCATTTCTACCCTGATATCACTGCTATAGGAAAGAAAGGATGGAAGGCCAACCATTCCCCCTCCTCCACGTGCCCCATTCTGAAAAGCATGTCAATCCATGGAGACAGGAGAAGCGTCCTCCTTGTTTCCCTCAAACCAATGACTAACCCAAGGAAATTCATCACAGATGTTTGTTTAGATCTCTGCTACACAATAAAATAGCCACTAGTCACTTGGAACTATTAACACTTAGATGGGATAGTGATAGTAAATGAGAATTACTTGCAGCAACGTATGCCCTAAGAGTCTTGGCACCTTGTACTGTTTCTGGTACAGCATCCCGGGCAGATGGTCATGCAGGACTTCCGATAGAGCCTGTGTAGATGGCAAATCGGGGGGTGGGTACAGAAAGTTTGTCAAGGGGACCCAGAACACTGCTGAGCTGTCCCCAACAGAAGGGATATATTTATTTCCCCAAAATTATTTGACCATGGCTCTCTTTATATTTTTTTGTGTGTATAAACATATACATTTTTATGTGTGTGTGAGTGTGTGTGTCTGCATGCACATGTGTATGTGTGTGTATTTGTTGAGGCATAAACTTGCAATGTTGTGTTAGTTTCAAGTGTACAGAAAATTTATTAAGTTATACACACACACACACACACACACACACACACACACACACAACTGAAGCAGCTTAGCACGCACACACATATATTCTTGCTTGGAGAATCCCCATGGACGGGGGGACTACAGTCCGTGGGGTCACAAAGAGTCGGACACAGCTGAGCGACTAAGCACAGCACAGATCCTTTTCCAGATTCTTTTCCCTTGTCAGTTATTACAAGACGTTGAGTATAGTTCCCTGTGCAATATGTTAGAGGTCATTTTTGGCTATGTATTTCATATATAGTAGTGTGCATATATTGGGGGAGGGATAAATCAGGAGTTTGAAATTACCATTGCTCTTTTTGAAATAGAAATATCTTTCACTATTTACAGAACACATTTTTGGGGGAGGTTTTCTCTACAGAACGTACAACTTTGGGTCAGTCAAGCTATTTATCTTCACTGCATTTAAATCTGGATTGTATTTACAATATACCTAAAAGAACTTTTAAAAAGAGCTATTAAATACATCTTTGTGCAGAGAGAAGAAATTGAGATAGACTCTCTCAACTTCTTGAGGGTAGAAGGGAAAACAACAGTTATAATCAGGGCACAAACCAACCAAGGCATTAAGTTTTACCCCAGTAAACAACTTGGGTTACTATTTTATGTCATTTACATTTAATTTACTCAAATGTTTCCTCATATCTGCTTATTTGCATGTTGACAAATTTTATAACAGAAACAATATGAACTTATTCACTTTCAGAAACCCTAAGTACAAAAAAACTTCTGTGCTTAACATTGATGCTTCTAAAGACATCTAAAAGATACATCTATATTAATGAAGCCAAATTTATATGAGTTATTACTTTTAATATATAATACAACCTTTTTTTTTTTCTTTTCACAAGCCTGATGAAGTTCTGTAGATGAAGAATGTTAGACTCCAGAAAATGCTTTCTCTCTGTAGCATCAGTATTTATTTTGCTCCAGGTTGATGCTTCCCTTGTGATTGGTGATGACTGACATATAAAAAAAATAATAATAACTGTTCATATCAAGGCTGGTCAAGTCAATGTTGGCTTTTAGCATCACTGTTTGAAGCTCCATTGGATGAAACTTCAAAAAGATAGGAAAAGGTGAAAATAGTGACATGAACGATTTACAATCTTAACTTAGGATATTTAATAGAACACCAACATTTAGGAAACACAGTTTGTTTACTGTTACCAGTTCCATTTTAAAAGGCTTGAGGGCCTGCTGACACACACTATGGATATATTTACCTTGTTATCCTGAAGCATTTTCTAACACAATATTCCAATATCCCCCTGCAGCAGCTGTGTCTCTACAAAGACTGACCATATCAAAGACTGACTGTCCATGCAGCCACAAGTTTGGCATTAGTTTCTCATTGCTACTGTAACAAAATAACTACAAATTCAGTGGCTTAAAGTAACACAAATTCATTCTCTTACAATTCCAAAGGCTGGAAACCTTAGCATCAAGATTTCAGCAGAATTACATTCCATTTTGCCGGTGTAGAAAAAAAAAATCCATTTTTCTTGCCTACCCCAGCTTCTAGAGTTAGTTTGTACATCCATCTCCATCTTCAAAACCGTCAATATGGCATCCTCAAATCTCTCTGTCACTCTTTTATCTACTTCTGTCTCCAGATATTTTCTGACTCCAACTCTGCCTCCCTCTTACAAATATCCTTGTGATCACATCCATCTCACTCAGATAAACCAGGATTTTCTCTCCGTCTCAAACTCATTAACTTAATCTCATCTGCAAAGTCTCTTTTGACATGTAAGATAATATATTCACAGGTTCCTAATATTAGACTGTGAACATCTTTGGAGGGATCATTAGGTAGCTTATCATACCTTGATTCCAAATCACAGAATTTGTTTCTTTGTTCCTATTGGTTCTCCTGAGGGAATTCTTACTAGATTAGTAACTAATTAACACTTCTTTGATTGGGTCCATAAAGCAACACTCAATTAAAAGTCTTTTAAACTTGTTTCAGCCATGGAACCATATGTTTGTGAGACTTGTTCTAAAGAATGGTTTAAAAATATGTGGGACCTAGAGATTATCTTCCTGAATACGGTTAAGTCAGAGAAACAAAAATATCATATGCTATTGCTTACATGTGGAATCTAAGAAAAAATACACATGAACTTATTTACAAACCAGAAGCAGACTCATGGACTGAGAGAATAAAGTTATGATTACCAGGGGGAAAGGTGGAGGGGAGGAGTTAGGGAGTTTGGGACAGACATGCACACACTGCTATATTTAAAATGGATAATTGATAGGATCTACTTGTATAACACAGGGGACTCCGCTCAATTTATGTAATAACCTAAATAGGAAAAGAACTTGAAAACAACTAGCTACATGTATATGTATAACTGAATCACCTTGCTGTATGCTTGAAATTAACACATTGCTAATCAACTATACTCCAATATAAAATAAAGAGTTAAAAGTTTTTTTAAAAATATGATGACTTGAGAATTGAGACTTAACTGGTCGATGTTAAAGGAAGTCATGGCAAAGGGAAATACACTTTTAAAGGCTGACAAATTATTCTCCATTTACTTTAGAACCTGGGTATGCATCAGTTTGAGCCATTTATTGGGATCTGAGCCATTTATTTTTTCACTGGGATCTCCAACATAAGAGGAAAAAGTAATTACGACCTGTTCCTCGAAGTACAAAAAAGAGGTATGTTTTCCTACATATAACACTTGTTTGAGCTTCTAGAAGGCAACTTTCACAAGCACCATAAAAGAATGGGAGTTGTACAGAGTGATGGAGATGGCAGACGATGAGAGTCTCCCAGAACAGAGGAAGGATTTCACAGCTTCACCTAAGGCCATCCGTGAAGGACCTTTGATGCCAAAGACCAAAGTAATTTAATGGATAAGAGACAGATGACCTGGACAAAAGCAGGCTTTCTTCATACTCAGAAAGAAATACTCAGTCATTTCCAGTGTCTACATCTTGTACTACAAAACAATAAATGAAATATCCAAGCAGAGAAGTCAGCTACACGCTCCCACCTTGCCCTTTCACCACTTCCATAAGGGATGGAGGTATGGCTAAACGTATACCCTAAAAAGACTTGTCCAGGCATTGACGCTGTCGGCTAGTAGAAGTTGGCATGAGACTACCTTGAAAAACACAGAGGGGTGGGGTACTAGGACAGTTCTACAACCAAGATATCATGTGATGTTGGGTGTCACAGTTCATCCCTTGAAGGACAAATGATACAATGGAAATAACATGAGAATTGATATTTGCTGGGTGAATTTTGATTCTAGAAGATATCAGCACTTTTGAGAAAATCACTAAGGTTACCTCAATGCCTCTTCCTAATAAAAAACAGAATTGACATGGGAAGTGAATGCAATAATGCATTAATGCATGCAAATCCCTGATAAGAAGGAGGTGTTGAACATTAGTTTCTTGCTAAACTGCTTGTGAGAAGCTTGAGAGAATTTTTTAAAGTTTTACAGTCATTTTTTCCCTCCTGCTCTCACCTCTTAATAAAGAGTGTGCCACTGAGCTATGGGCATGTTAATAAGATAATACCTATAGAAGGTTTAACAGGAACTTAATGGAGAAGAGCTAAATCTTTAATCTGCTTTAATCGTGGGCAATGTAGCTGATTTGTTCCATGGTCTCTCAGCTGTTGATATAATTCCATAGGACCTGCTCTGATTGTATCTCCATAACTTCCTCTTTTAAGTGAGGCCAGGTAACCAAGGGCACCTTGAGGATGAGCGTTATGGAGGAGCTCCTTGGTTAACATTTCCAGGATCTCCCAGCTTGCTCTGGGCTGTCAGCAATTACTTGCTTGCACATTGATTGACCTCAGTGTTCAAACACGCCTTATATCTCCCTGCCCTAGTGGGAAGTTTATATCGTCGTCTGCACTCTCTCTTGAATTTTATGTGCCTTTGTGTGTTTCTGCCATCACACCTGTTGTGGCTTACAACTTAATCCACCCAGAGCCCTTTCACATATAACCATGCACAATGGCTGAGGCTAAATATAAAATCAACATATATTTAGTGGTTCTTTGAATGCACAGTTAAACTGCCCATACTAAGCCACATTTCTCAGGGTCAGATTCTATTTTATGATAGAGACAAGGGGACAATGTAAGGGAGGGAATAACCAAGGATTACTGTCTAAAGACAAGAAAACCGTTGGATGCACCTGTGTTTAGAATAAGCCAGAGCCGCCCTCCGTACCTGTAACACTTTTTTGCCCAGATACTCAGAAACCCACAAAATAATTTCTCAGTAATGGGATTGCCAAGGACATTAATTACAAATGATTTCATTGGATACACTCTGTCACAGCCTCTCTTTCCATTAGCCCTTTGCAAATTTAATCAAAAGCCTACCATTTCTGCTGCCACTCCACTATGAGCCACCATTATGTTCCCCATAGATTGTTGAATAACTTTCATCTTGCCCTTTGTGGGTGCAACCTTCCACCCTAGACTGGTGGTCTCATCACTGATACAAAGTGAAAGTGTTACTTGCTCAGTCATGTACAACTCTCTGTGACCCCATGAAAGGGCAGCCCACCAGGCTCCTCTGTCCATGGGATTCTCCAGGCAAGAACACTGGCGTGGGTAGCCATTTCCTTCTCCAGGGGGTCTTCCTGACCCAGGGATTGAACCTGGGTCTCCTGCATTTCTGGCGAATTCTTTATCATCTGACCCACCAGGGAAGCCCACCCTCCCATGATTTTGAGTTCAAATTGCCAACAATACTCCAGTCAGTCCAGTTCCTCACCTTGGGGAAAAAGGCTCTTCTTGATTATTTTCTTCTTGCTCATTCCTCTTTTAATTCCCCGGTTCCCTCTCAGCTCCTCAGGCACGCAGTGTCTGTCTCCCAGCAATCTGCTAATTCACTCTTTTACCTGCTTTACATTTTTTCCTAGGTATCACCTGCTCATCAAGACCTTGCCTGTCAATCCTATTTGGCATTAAACTGTTGCTCACAATATTTCTTTTCCAATGTTTTGCATTATTAGTATTTAATATAATTTATTTTATTCCTATATATAATATATTTTTAATTTTTGAGTTTCTCCTTTCAAATGGAAGTCCATAAAGGCAGAGTTATTTGCTAGTTCTGTTGCTGTTCTATCCTGAGCATTGTGTCTGGGCCACAGCAGACATTCACCATGGGCTGCCCTGGTGGCTGAGATGGTAAAGAATTGGCCTGCCAGTGCAGGAGCTGTGGGTTCCATTCCTGAGAGGAGAAGATCCCCTAGAGGGGAAAATGGCAACTCACTCCAGTATTCTAGTCTGGAGAATCCCGTGGGCAGAGGAGCCTGGCAGGCTATAGTCCATGGGATCACAAAGAGTCAGACATGACTGAGTGACTAGCAACACTTCACAAACAATTGTTGCAAGAATTAATCCAGAGTTATCTCCAAATGTTAAAAAAATTTTATGCAAACATTTCTTCAAAAGATATACTAAATACAATCTGAAGCTATTATTATCAAATCACACTTGGCTCTGCTCACCTGGGCATACTAAAGCAAATCTACTGACACTGACTCGTGGTAATGGGGAGTGAAGCCTGTATGACAGGGTGCCAAGCAGGACATGTGGGCAACTAATGCTCAAAAGACCCAACTTCCTGATGGCTTTCAGTGAAAACCTTTAAAAGATAAAGTGACACAGAGGGTTGGGGGGGAGGGCGGCAATATGTGATCAGCTCAGGGATATTCTTCTGATTGGTTGATTATGAGGTAATTAGGAGTCAGGATCAGCAGCCTTCTGGTTATAAGCCAGCTAGGGTCCACACACTTCTGATCAGCATGCAGACAACTTCTTCCACCTGGGGTGGGGGGTCGGTTCAGGATATGCAAAACGACTGAAAGGATGTGGCTATTAGCTATAGTCCTTGAGAAGGAAAGGCGAAGCCCAGGCGGCTCAGCGGTAAAGAGTCCACTTGCCGGTGCAAGAGATAAGGGTTCACTTCCTGGATCAGGAAGATCTCTTGGAGAAGTAAAGGGCAACCCACTCCAGTATTCTTGCCTGGAAAACCCCAGGAATGAGCAGCATGGAGAGTTACATTCATGGAGTCGCAAGTAGTTAGACACGATGGAGCACGCATGCATCACTTGAAGAGTAATTAAAGGCCTTGGGCTTTTGTATTTTGGCTAAGCTAGTATTTTGTCTTGCTTCACTGTTTTCCTTTGCTTCTTTATTTTCTCACTTCTTTGATTAAATTTGCTCTTTGGGACTTGGGGAAGGCTGAAGTTTTTCTATAAAGATTCAGGGGTGAATTACATTCAATATCCTGTAAGAATGCATATATATGATATATATATATAATATATAAAGACACATGTATGTATGCATGTATAACTGAATCATTTTGTTGTACTGCAGAAATTAATACAATGTCATAAATCAATCATATTTCAATAAAATAAATCTTTAAAAATAAAAAGGAAAAGAAAATTTCAGGGGAAATGGCATCATCCTACTGTTACAAATATAGGTAGATTAAAAATCTGGCAAAATTGTGACCTTGTGGTTAAAATGTTATCTTCATAATATTAACAGATAATACATGGCACTATATGCTAGGGTTTGTTCTAAGAACTTTATATATATTATGAAATTTATTGAATATCTTTACAACAACCCAATGATAGATTTACTATCATTTTCCCCATTATACACTGCATAAACTGAGCCACAGAGAGGTTAGCATACTTACCCAATGTCGCTAATAAAATGGGGGAACAGGATTGTGTTTATTCACCAGAACCCTCCGCAGCTCCCATAAGTCACAGGCCTCACAGGGTGATGCCTGAGAAACTCGAAGAATCACTGGAGTTCCCAGGGGCCCCGTTTAACAACCACCATGTGCAGTCTGGGATACAGACTAAAGTGAGACCCACAAGGACTGTATGATTTGGCCAGGTCAGTCCTCTCACACTTGTAATCCATGAATTTGGCAGATGTCATTTCTTTTTTTGGGAATGGCCATCTCATCCTCATCTGCCTGGAAAATTACTGGTGTTTTTCATGCACCTCATTATTACAAGGCTTTATTACGAAATGACAAAGTTCATTTGTCCCCTAATAAATTGTGCAATTGTGCATATTCACTAATGAAGTTTTCACATTGATTTATTATTATTTGTTTATGAATTTTAACTCCCCTAATAAACCATGAGCCCCTTGAGGGTAAAGACTATGTCTTTGTTGCCTCTGCATCTCCAGAACCAAGCATCATGGCATACAACCCTGGAGACTCGTATTAGATTCTCACTGATGTTTAGTGAACTTGCCTGTTAAAAGTCATAAACTTAGAGGAGACAAAAAAATAAAATTATAACCTGTTCTGCTATATTATAGGATATTCATAATCCCCTAAAATGATTCTGCTTTTTATCTTTCACTTTTGATACTCAACAAATCATTAAAATCCATTATCTTTCCTCATCCCTATAATGTCTTTATAGCAACTCCAGAAATAAACCCAACATTCAAAATTCCCCTCAGCTGGAGTATTGAAACCACAACTCAGCCGTTTGGTTATAGGTACTGATGAGGAGAGCTTTCCCTGCAGTTCCCTGCTCTCGTTGGCTCAAGTCATAAAGAGATTATTGTCTATTATAACAAGAAGTTCAGAGGAAATAGAGTTGCAGGGTTTATTCATGGGTCAAGATGACCAAAGCAAATTCTAGATCTCCTGCACAGAAACACAGAATCCAGCAAAAAAGGAAAGGAGGCTTTTCTTTAATACATCTGTTTTTTCTTAAGGAGATGAAAAATAAGAAACAAATCTGGACCTAGGTAACCGGAGACTATATTCCAAAAGATGACAGCACCAAGGAGAGGGGAATATTGCCATAG
Organism: Odocoileus virginianus; assembly: GCF_023699985.2. Taxonomy (NCBI): domain Eukaryota; kingdom Metazoa; phylum Chordata; class Mammalia; order Artiodactyla; family Cervidae; genus Odocoileus; species Odocoileus virginianus. The sequence continues at coordinate 63,731,767 of NC_069686.1, read as the reverse complement.
GGGAGACACTTACACCGTAAGATGTGCGAGTATCATAAGGGTCAGGCTGAAAAAGGTGTTTCTTTTATAGGAAAGGGTAAACAAATGGAAAAAGGTAAGGAATTGAGTGTGGTTGCCCGATTGGTCAGTGGATTGAAGCAGCTGCTTAGCTAAACATTTAGCAGGTTAGGAATGGGAATTTGGGGAGCCTGTGTCTCACTTTGCTATGGGTAGACAGGGGGACATCCTGAGTCATCTGTCATATGGGGAAGGGTGGGTATTTTCAGTGAGTTGTGTCCCAGAATACGTGAGGGATTTCTCTAACCATCACAGTATTTCTGGATCTCAAGGTGAGGTTAAGTTCAACATTGACAGAGAATCCTTTTACCCAGAAGCTCAATATGTTGACTACCACTCAAGACTCACTGGCTAGGACTGGGTGGTAGGTCAAGCTGTAGCTACAAGGAATTCTGCAAAAGATCATGAAGCATTGACTGGAACAGCTGCCTTGTCAGAGAGGAGGAACAGGAAGGGCAATACATACACTCTCCTGCCTCTAGGGACTAATCAGTGGTATGTAAGCTGCGGTTGTCACTACACATATGCCTTGTTCACTGCACATCTATAGCATGTAGCATAGAGCCACAGAGTAAATATTTAACTCTGATTATGTACAGATAAGATGCATGCTAAAAAATGACTAAAGACCTGAGATTAATTCATTCGTATGATTCATACAAGGTAACCAATTGAATATTTTAATATTTTTCAGTTCACTTCAGCTCAGTAACTCAGTAATGTCTGATTCTTTGTGACCCTATGAACTGCAGCATACCAGGCCTCCCTGTCCATCACCAACTCCCAGAGCTTGCTCAAACTCAGGTCCATTAATTCGGTGATGCCATCCAACCTTCTCATCCTCTGTCGTCCCCTTCTCCTCTTGCCTTCAATCTTTCCCAGCATCAGGGTCTTTTCAAATGAGTCAGTCCTTCATATCAGGTGACCAAAGTATTAAAGTTTCAGCTTCAGCATCAGTCCTCCCAGTGAATATTCAGGACTGATTTCCTTTAGGATTCACTGGTTGGATCTCTTTGCACTCCAAGGGACTCTCAAGAGTCCTCTCCAATACCACAGTTCAAGAGCATCAGTTCTTCAGTGCTCAGCCTTCTTTATGATCCAGCTCTCACATTCATACATGACTACTGGAAAAACCACAGCTTTGACTACATGGACCTTTATTGGCAAAGTAATGTCTCTGCTTTTTAATATGCTGTCTAGATTAGGCATAGCTTTTCTTCCAAGGAGTAAGCACCTTTTAATTTCATGGCTGCAGTCACTATTTGCAGTGATCTTGGAGCCCCTCAAAATGAACTCTGTCACAGTTTTCATCGTTTCCCCATCTATTTGCCATGAAGTGATGGGGCCAGTTGCCATGACTTTCATTTTAAGAATGTTGAGTTTTAAGCCAGTTTTTTCACTTTCATCAAAAGGATCTTCAGCTCCTCTTCACTTTCTGCCATAAGGGTGGGGTCATCTGCATATCTGAGGTTATTGATATCTCGCCTGGAAATCTTGATTCCAGCTTGTGCTTCATCCAGTCTAGCAATTCACAAGATATATTCTACATGTAAGTTAAATAAGCAGGGTGACACTATACAGCCTTGATGTACTCCTTTCCCAATTTGGAACCAGCCTGTTGTCCATGCCTGGTTTTAATTGTTGCTTCTTGATCTGCATACAGATTTCTCAGGAGGCAGGTAAAGTGGTCTGGTATTTTCCCATCTCTTGAAGAATTTTCCACACTTTATTGTGATCCAGACAGTCAAAGGCTTTGGCATAGTCAATAAAGCAGAAGCAGATGTTTTTCTGGAACTCTCTTGCTTTTCCTATGATCCAATGGATGTTGGCAGTTTGATCTCTGGTTCTTCTGCCTTCTCTAAATCCAGCTTGAACATCCAGAAGTTCACAGTTCACGTACTTTTGAAGCCTTGTTTGGAGAATTTTGAGTATCACTTTTTCACTAAATTCTTAATATTTACACTCTTTTCCAGGATCTGGAGGTGTTAGATAATGATCATACATGAAATATGGATCTTCTTGAAATCATGTATGTCAGGCCAAGCTCAAATGACAAGAATTAAGAAAAAAATTAGTACCCCTAAAAGCCAACATGAATTTATGTCAATTGCTGCTGCACTTGCTGCTGCTTGAGTGAGTGAGGGTGATAGATCTTATCCTTCTGAGTAGGTGCACATGAGACCCTTAAACAACAGTCAACTGAAGAGATTGCAGTCTGGACCTGAGCTAACTCCAGGAGAAGTAATGAGAAAAGGTGGGTCTCTCCACAAACAGAATACAATTGCCTGAGGAAAGAGGGCTCTCCTCTTTATGATCCAGTCTGCAGGACCATTAAGTAGGGCAATGGGGGACCAATCCAGGTGCCCTCATTGAAGGAGAAGTGCAAAATTAACCGAATGAGGTTAAAGCCCAATGCCACTTATGTAATTAAACATGTATCCACTGTACACATTTCCCATGAGAATATACAAGCTCATTAGAATATTTTGCTATGGGGAATAAATGGAAGAAAGGGGAATTGACCACGCAGAGGTCTTGTGTGGTACAAGTGTGCGATGTACTAGAAACACAATCACCATCTACTCCTGATCAAAACAATTCCTTTACACAGGATGAAGACAAGTGCTGAGTCGATGAAATTTAAAAGAGGAAGAAAATTAAAAGTGCAGGAGAAAATTACTACCACATCTTAAAGAAGGCTCTCAGCAATGCAAATTCCTTTATAAATGATTGTCCTTACTCCCTGGTGTACATAGAATAAAGGACAAAAGTGCTCATCTAGAGTTGGAAGGCTTTCTTTCAGTTGACCCCAAGCTAACTTCTGGCCAAGCCTATCACTTTCTTTACCTGTTTTTCCTGTGTGTGGGCCAAATAAAACTAATTATCACCTCCCATTCATTATTTGAATATCTATCACACATCAGGTAACAGACAGTCATCTTAGCCCACAAGGACCTGACATTCCGGTGATGGAAGATATAAAATAAACAGTAAAATTTATAAATAAGTGAAATGTATGGTGCTCTAGAAGGTTCTGTGTATGCCAGACAAAAAAGAAAATTCAGGCATAGACCTCAGGGTAGGGGAACTGGACAGGCAAGGGACAGATGATGGAATTAAATAATGTCACCTCGTTGAGAGGATGCAATTGGAATAAAAGTTTTAGAAACAAGGGAATCACCAAGCAGGTTTTGAGGGAAGAAATGTCCAGGTTGAAGAAAGTTCTAAGGGTAAGGCTGATGGGTAGATGATTTGTGTGAGGTGCAAGGCCAGTGGGCATGAGCAGAGCGAGGCACAGAGAGAAGATTGGAAAGACGTCAGAGACACCGGCCAGACCAAGAGCGAGGTCGTGGACCTGGTTTGCACTGAGTGAATGGAGAGCCGGGGGGGTGGGTGGAGTACAGGATATGACTGCTGTCTGTCTGTCTGTTTGTTTATTGCATGTGATGAAAATGATTAGAGAGGGCAGACAGCAATAATGATGCATCAGCCAACTGAATTCAAACTAAAGGGATGGGCCAAGTTCTGTTCTTTGATAAATTTTAACCCTTTGTAAAAACCTTTCCCTGTTCAACATCAACTCATTTTTATGTAAATATTGGAATAAAGCTTATCTGTGAATACATTTAAAAAAATGACTTTGGTTTTAATGGCTCAATTCATGTTAATCCCAAATTCCCAATCTATCCCCCTCCCCTCTTCCTCATGGTAACCATAAATTTACTCTCCAAGTCTGTGAGTCTTTTCCCGTTTTGTAATTACGTTAATATGTATCTTTTATTTCTTTTAGATTACGCATATAAGTGATATCATATGATATTTGTGTTTCTCTTTCTTCACTTAGTATGATCAAGTTCAGGTCCATCCATGTTGCTGAAAGTGGCATTATTTCATTCTTTTTCATGACTATATAGCACAGAGAATTATGTTTAATACTCTGTAATAATCTAAATGGGAAAAGAATTTGAAAAAGAGTGGAAAAGAATTTGAAAAAGAGTAGATAAGATGTATAACTCAGTCACTTTGCTATACACCTGAAACTAACACAACATTTTCAGTTAAATATATCAATCAAATATATAGCCACCAGATGCAAAGAACTGACTCGTTTGAAAAGACCCTGATGCTGAGAAAGATTGAAGGCAGGAGAAGGGGACGACAGAGGATAAGATGGTTGGGTGGCATCACTGACTCAATGGACATGAGTTTGAGTAATCTCCGGGAGTTGTCAGTGGACAGGGAGGCCTAGTGTGTTGCAGTCCATGGGATCACAAAGAGTCAGACATGACTGAGTGACTGAGCTGAACTGAAAAATATAAAATAAAAACTTTAAAACAAGAAAAGTCTCCATCCAGCTTTCTTGTTAAGAATAGACTGTAGAAGAGGCAACGTTAGAATCAGATTTTTTAAAAGACTAACTGCAGCAATCAAAGTCAATGATGTCTGGGGTGGTTTGGTCTGAAAGTATTTTGAGGTAGAGCCAATTGGATCCCAGATAAGCTGGACATGGGCTGTCAGAAGAAGAAAAAACATGACTCTAAGGTATTTAGCTTGAGAATTAGAGCATGCATCTGCTGAGTTAGGAGAGGCTGCAGAAGGAACAGTTTGGATACACTGAGATTTTGACAATCATAAGGCATCCTTGTAAGGGAGTCCTTTGTCCCCAGGGCTCATATTCTCTCTGTCTACCCAATTCCCTATTTTCCATCTTTTTTTTCTTTTTTTCAATCACTTATCCATCAAAGCCCAGCTCAAAAATTATTTCTTCTAGAAGCCATTCTTTATACTTACCACTTATATGGGGGGGAGGGGGAAACAACTTGTTTTTTTAAACCAGAATCATTTACATTAATTTGTCCATTCATTCTTATCCAATTCACATCCGTTCCATTGTGATCAAGCAACACATTTTTTAAAGAAGTTGCAGCTATAGTGGAAAGGAAATCCAGGAAGATTACTGCCTTCGTGGAACTTTTATTCTAGTTGGAAAAAAGAGAAAAAAATCAAGAAATAATTGGAAAAGGAATTCCAGATAGATACAAGTGCTAAAAATAGACCATGACATTGTGAAACAAGGTGCCCAGAAATGAAGGGACATCTCAATAGTCTCATCAGAAGAAAGCTGTCACGAGGAACAAGGTTAGAGGTGACACGGGGAAATTAGGAAGGTGTCTGACACACAGTGACATGGGAATATGTGGAGCGGCCCAAAGTGAGTGAAAAGCCAGGGCACAATCAGAGAAGTGTGGAAATGTTTGCTGTGTACAGAATAGCATTCAGGCAGGGAGACAGAGTTTCAGTCCAAAAGGAATGGGAGCAAGCCAGAAAATTGCCCTGGAGCCAAACTGCCCAGAGCCTTGTTAATTCTGGAGAGGAGTTTGGATTTTGTTCCTGAACATGAAGAGAAGTCATTGCCTCTTCTAGTCTTGAACCTTCTTGAAGACAGAGCACATGAATGCTTCTGAATAAGGAGGAATGTTTTATTTCTTGCAAGTGTCAAGGAAATGCCATCATTAATAATGATAAAAGCTACTCATTATATATTCTGGATCATCAACTTTCATGTACCCTAGTGATACCATTCCCAAATTCTCACATAATCCTAAAAGTCACTATCGTCTTATAGATCCATGAAAATGAGACTCAGGCAGGTGACTCAATGAGCTTCTGGTGAGTGCAGAACTCCAGCTGGGTCAGTCCCAGGCTGGAGTGATGCAGTGCAAAATAACAGGGTCGTTCCTGAGCCCAGGTCTGTTCCCCTACAGACCAGCACTGCTTTCCTTGTACCTGGTGAATGCCTCTATGTGCAGCTCTCGGAGCAATTAGACATATAATGAATACTTGTGTTGAGGAAGATAATGCTATTTTCTGAAAAGAATAATGAATACATAGAATAAGTTGTTGGACAAAGGGAATCTACTGGGGCATGTGAAATTAAAATGTTGCTGGAAGGCCAAAATTAATTTTGAAAACATTGGTGGAACAGAGTTTTTCAAAGAGAAAATTGAGAAAATAAAAACTGCATGAGCTCAATGAATAAAAAGGGCAAAACCTCTATCTAGAGGTCTTTTGCCTTTGCCAGAATTCATTAACTTTTATTTTGGCTTCAACTCTTTCAAAAAGTTCTGCCTAGAGGAATTCTTAATTTGGATTTAATGTGGCCCATGGAAGCAAAATGAGGATTGGAGTGGCTCAGAGACTGAGCAGACACTGGGAGGCGTCTAAGACCACCCAGAGAGGTCCAGGATCAATGGGGTGCTGGGGGCAGAGCAGGAAGGAAGGACTAGTTTGATGTTGGACAGTGTGATTATAACTGCCTGTGAGCCAGAATCAATCTTTCCTATAAAGGCAAATGACCTCAAAAAAACACAGCACCCGGAAACTCCAACATTTCTCTGGTCTGTCTCTGTCTTTTGAATATTGATAAAGTCTAAACACTGAAAGTGTTTTTCAACAGCAGAATCAGAACTCAGCATTTTCAGATCTTCAAGAATTATTTCATGACTTCTCATCACCAATTTAAAAAAGTCCACATTTTCTTCATAAATGAACAGATGAACTTTTAATTAATCAGAAAGGAAGAAAGGAAGCAAAGTCCACACAAACAAATTTTGTATTTTATAACATATTTCTTTTATTATTTCATTATATGGGTATCATTCATTGAGCTAATTATGCACTCTTGTTGCTTCTCTTTATTATTTTTTAATCTGTGGAAATTTGTATTATTTACATGATAGAAGAGTTATCTAGTATAACATGTTTGTTAAAATTACCTTCTGGATTCCAGGTTGCTTAACATTGAAGAGTGGCTCTGCTATTACCAAACAGAAATTATAATAATTCCTGGATAGTAAGTGCATAATGAATAACCACACTCACAATAATAATTATTACTACTGTGGTTATTTGTAAGACATGTTCACATAAGCATTCTTATAATTAAGTGTTCTGGTACAAGAAAAGTTATGTTACTAGTGAAGCTTTAAAAAAAAAGTCTTATTAGAATTTGAACACAACATTTTTTTTTCATATAATGTAGAAGATGCTGCCTGTCATCATTGTTTTGTGTGTACCAAGCCCAGAAATTTTCCACTGAAGACACCTGTAATTCTTATGTCCTGGGTCTGTCTATAACCTTTGGAACATATGCCATGCACCCAATGAGCCATAAGTGCCGTAGAGATACTGTCTCTGGGAATAGCTATCCACCAGTGACAGAGCCAGGGGCAGATAAAGACACCAGTGTCCTGGTCCCTTGGGTGGAACATCACTGACGCACACCTTGTGTGTCTCATGAAGTCTCCTGTAGGACTGAACCCCAGTTTCCTATAGTGACAATCTGTTTACAAATTATATTTTTTTAGTGGCTTATCTCCTTGTCTATTTATTTCAGTTCTGTGCTCCTTTTACTATATCTCCTATAATCATTTCTCAGACAAACAACTTGGACAAATCCTTAACTCAGAATCTATTTCCAGGAAAGTTCAATCTGATACATATTATCAAAGGTTTTTTTTATTATTATTATTATACTCTTTTGAAATATACATTATAATAATGACCACACAGTATTCAATTAAGGGGTATATGATTTTTTTTTTTACTAATACCCCACTGTTGTTCATTAGATTGTTTCTCCATTTCAATATTAAAAACATTGCCAGAATGAATAAATGAATATCTTTGTGTAAAAAGGTTTAAAAAATCAAGTATGATTTCCACAGTTAGATTATCCTCAAGTAAAGAATTAACTGGTCAAAAGATACAAGCTCTTAAATATTTCTTGAATATATATTTTGAAAATGATTTCCAGTAAGTATTCATTACTGTCATGAGCGAGGTAAGATGCTCAAAATTCTTTAAAATTTTGTTTTCATGGGTGCTCATTTTATTTGACCTGTACTCATTTCAAAGTGGAAGTGAAAGTTGCTCAGTCATGTCCGACTCTTCGCAACCTCATGAACTTTGGCCTACCAGGCTCCTCCATTCATGGGATTTTCCAGCCAAGAGTACTGGAGTGGGGTGCCATGTCCTTCTCCAACTATACTGCAATAAAAATAAATTAAAAAGAAAGAAAATGAGAATATTTAGACCAATCTTGGCCAGGAATAAAGATAATTACACTGGTATCACTAAAAAAAACAAACAAAAGAAAATTTATCACCTAAAATGTATAAAATATTTTGCATGAAAGTTATTCAGTCATGATAACGATCCAAGTTAGGCATTGACAGTTCCATTTATAGATATTGCAGTTTAAATAATGTCCCCGCCAAAACACATGTCAGAACATAAGAATATGACCTTATTTGGAAATAGGGTCTTTGCAGATGAATTAGTTAAGTATCTTGAGATGAATTCACTTTTGATTTAGGATAGCCTTTAAAATCCAATGAAAAAATAAAGAAAAAGAAAGCATTAGTAGTGTTCAACTCTTTGAGAATCCCAAGGACTGTAGCTCACAAGGCTCCTCCGTCCATGAATTCTCCAGGCCAGAATACTGAAAGGGGTAGCCGTTCCCTTCTCCAAGGGATCTTCCTAATTCAGGGATTGAATCCGAGTCTCCTGCATTGCAGGCAGATTCTTTACTGTCTAAGCCATCAGGTAAGCCCAAAGAAGGGTGTCCTTATATCAAGTTGAAGTAGAAACAGAGACACAGGTAAGAAGGCCATGTGAAGTGTCGACTAAGAAGTATATTCACAACCTGAGCAGGAGAGTTATTTTATTTGCTGGGTGTGTTTAGAACTCCAAGCCTGATGGACAACATCTCAGTAACTCTGAGAAAACTGCCCCAAGGAGGCAGGAGTGGAAGTCAGGCTATATGTAAGTTTGAAGAAAAGGGAGCAGGCAATCTGAACAACAAAGATCAAGTACCACACTAAGGAATTCAGCATTCTCTGTGCGGGAAGATGCAAGCCCCTGGGCTCGCTGAATGCATTTCATTCCTATGCACCACAGCTCTCTGGGGTCAGTCCCATTTCCCTGTTCACCTTGCTCTCTGCATTCCCCCAGCTCCTCTGTAATCAGCGCAGAGGGTGGCAGCAGGATCACTGTTTGGGAGCGCTCATTCATAGTTGGAGGCCAGATATCACTGATGGCTGTGGCATTTCTTTTTTATTAATATGGCAGGGGATATTTTCATTTCACAGAAGGTAGAGGCAGAGTTAGAAGTATGCTATAAGCCAAGGAGTGTCAGGAGATGCCAGAAGCTGAAATGAACCAGGAAATCTTTTCTGGAGTTTTCTGAAGGCGGCCCTGCCCATATCTCAATTTTAAGCTCTTAGCCTCTGAAACTGAGGCTAAGTTCCTGTTAAGATACCAAGTCTGTGGCAATTTTTTATCACAACCTTAGAAATGAATGCTCTGGGTGAGGAAAATGATGCTCTGAGCATGTCAATTTCCTTCTCTGAGTTTCAGTTTTCTGGATACTGGTATATGAAGGAACTTGGATTTTCCTAGGTTTCCAGGATAAAACCCACATGTTGAGCAAAGTTTCCCAGGTTATCAGGGATAGACAACAGGCATTCTACAGCACATGTGGAGAATGAGGCAGACATAGACAAAACAGTGGGTTTATGATATAATCCAAATTAGCTTAATTTTAACATTTCCTTCATTTTAGAAACAGCTTTTGTTAAATCTTCTTATCCCCTCCTCCTTTGGCAGTTTCACTATTATGAAAAATGATACAGTGAGTTGGCCTGTGACTCCTGTTTTCATGATCTAATAAAAGTATCCACATGTTTGTAAGTCAATCAACCACCTGTCTCTGTATGTGAATCCCACTTTATAACAGCAGAACATACTCTGAGGACACTGACACTTCCAGCCTCCCTCCTTCAGAAATGTTGAAAAAGCATGACCTGTTTCCTACAGCCTTAATCACACGAAAAGAGCACTCCTTTTCCTATCATGGAGGAATATAATGCTAAACATGTAAAGGATTATTTATTTAAAAGCATTTGAATTTTCCCTAGAGTGAATTCTTTCATTTTAGGCAATAGAAAGACTATGTTGATTTTTGGGACAGTAGAGAGAAATTTGAAGTGGAACTTATCATTTGCCATCATGAAGGAAAGATTTGATTTGGTAAAATTTGAGTTTTCAACTGTCACTGTCTATAAAACTGTCTTGATTCATTCCACCGTCCAAATACTGCATCTTGTTCTGATCACAGACCCTATGTTTCAATTCCCTAACTTTGTCCAGAGGTATAATATATACGTATGTATACATATATGTATTATCCCAGGTGGCCCAGTGGTAAGGAAGCCGCCAGCCAAAGAAGGAGACACCAGAGACCAGAGACGCAGGTTTGACCCCTGGGTTGGGAGATCCCCTGGAGCTGGAAATGGCAACCTTCTCTAGTATTCTTGCCTGGAAAATTCCATAGATGGAGGAGCCTTGTGGGCTACAGGTGCTCAGGCAGACACACACACACACACATATAAAATACTAAATCATCTTATTCCATTACTTTATCTCTCTTGTTTCTTCCAATAGAATGGGAAGCAGTTAGAAAGGAAAATCAATGACATGATATTCCAGACATGCATCTTCTCACCTGACAAGATTAGAAGTCCTCTGAGGGTTAAAAGAGAAGCAAAGCTGAACACAGTGAGAAAATCAATTGCATCGTGTGATGCTCAAGTAACATCCTTATTTTAAAGCTAGTCTACCATTTCCTTATTACCCAAAAGTTAGAGAGAGCTTTTCTGAAAAGGTAGGATCTTGGGGCTTTCCTGATGGTCCAGTGGCTATGTCTCTGTACTCCTAATGCAGGGGGCCCAGCTTCAGTCACTGGTCAGGGAACTAGATCTCACATGCTGCCGCTGAATATTGCCACCACTGAAACATCTTGTATGTGATGCCTGGTGCAGCAGCAACAACAACAAACTTAATAAATACTTTTTAAAAGTGAAATATAGGATCTACTAGTGAATATGAGATGCTGGATGAGTCAATAGGCTTTCAGGGCCTCCAACTCCATGAAGTTGTTATAAGTTTTATTTGTGAAATTATAACTAAGAACAGCTAGTACCATAACTAAATGCTTTGGAAATTCAATAAAATTAGTAAAACTCACAATCTTATAGGGCCACAAAATCCAATAATAATAAAACAATAGACTTGGGCTTTTGTTTTTATTATCAGAACATCTCAGGCACCAAAACATGCTATTGGGGGTGAGACCCATAGGGTGCCCAGCTAGCTAAGATTATAATTTCTGGAGAAGGTTAATTACTAGCTAGACCACCACTGTCCTCCTCCAGGCCCAGCAGAATAATCAGCTAGTTGGTCTCTTCCTTTTCACATATGCAGTATTTCAAGATTGTCTCCAAAAACAACAAAAATGCCATTAATTGCTACATAACCATTATTCATTATCCCTTGTGTAAGGGATAAATTTCCAAACTCCTGACAGTGGCCTTCTGGATTTCTCATGTTCTGGTGCTCACATACCTTCCATGCCAGCTTGGGTCCTTCCCCACCTGCTCACCACACTCCATGTATGCAGATTTTCTTTCAGTTCTGGAAAAGCTCAAACTCTTTTCTGCTCCAGACTTTACCACATGCTCATTTGCGCTGACTTGAATGCTCTTTCCTCGATTCTTGACTAAGTCCTATTCATCAGTAAACTGTGAAATGAATGTCCCCCACTTTTGGAAAGACCCACACTGTGTAGTGTCTGTTCTATCTGCATCTTCCAAGAACACCTAGAATCTAACCCAAGAGTCTCAGATGAACCTTGATGATTATCCATATTGATTATCTGTTTCTTTCCCATTTGTATCTTCTACAATTACTGTGGTTACTTGTTTTTTTTTATCCTTTTTAATGTTACACAATGTAGGTGTTGTGAAGGGCGAATTACTGTCTCTCTGACTCACTATTGCAACTCCCAAGTCTAGTGTAGATTTGTCCTGTATATTTATCACTTAAAGGAATGTATGGGATGGTGAGGAAGAAGCCTACTAGAGTGGGTTGAATGGGAAGTGGAGAGTGCAAAGATAAATCACACTTGAGACTATTTCTGTGAATTTGAGGCAGACAATTATATAAATAGCCAAACAGAAAGGAAGAAAAGAGAGAATTCTTTATTCTTCATTTTAAATATGGAATTTGCCAGCATATGTCTATGTGCTAACGGAAATGATTCTATAGAAATATGGATGCGTATGCTTCAGGAGAAGCAGTATATACAAATAGAGGGGATAAGACACTGGCCCTAGAAGTGTGGGAACTGACCTTTGGTAGGGGAAGGAACAATTCTTCCTTTGTATTCAGAGTAAGAGTGCAAAGTGGAATAGAGTGAGACTGCCAGTTGATGATAGGAAAATGATGTAATTTGTCTTTATGATTTCTTTTTATCCCAGTGTCATTTGAGCAACTTCATACTTGAAACATTAGGTAGGAGGAATGGTTTGGAAATATTATGGAGATAGATGTTATATGAAATTTATTCCCAGGGTGAAAAATGATCCTTCTAGAAAAACACAGAGGGCATCATGATAGGATTGAGTGCCCATTTTGACTTGTACTGCAGCTTTGAAGTGAAGCCACCGGGAATGTCTGTGTGATTTTTCCCAGCAGCACAGCACCCAGCAGAGGGTTTTACTCTGCACTTGGACTGTGGCAAGTGGCGTGGTGCTTGTCATCAGAAATGCCGTTAGTTCGATTCCAATGAATGAAGCTTGGAAGTATTTTAATGCACAGGGTCTAAGGAAATTCAGGTCTTCTCAGGTCCTTACTAGACCTGAATATAGTAAAGAGAGAGGCAAAATACTTTACGTATTTTAACATGAATTGGTCACTATTATGATGTCCATTTTACTGATGTAGAAAACTTAAGCTTAGAGTGTTGACTCATCCAAGCTTATACAGTTTAGAAGTGGGATAATTGAGAATCTGGACAAAAGATACAAAGAGACTGAAAAAATCCTGCTCCCACTTCTGCAGCGCTTGGAGCAAAAGCATGCAGTTGGGAGAAAAGCAGGGTGCTGCGCGCACCCCCTGCACACAGTGGCACCAAAGCGTGGGCAAAACTCCTAAACCAGTCCTCTGCTCCAGCCCTTGGACGCAGCCTTACCATCAACTCATGAAACACCTTGCTCTCCCTCGGGAGGAAAGCAAGTGAAGGGAGCCTAATGCTTGGTCTTGGTCTCTCCTGCAGCAGCAGGAGCCCTGACAAAGCCTTGCCTGGAAAAAAAAAAAGAGGAAGAAAAGAAGCACATTGGCTCTGACATTATTCCAGCAGCCACATACAGCAGTGAGAAGCATAGGTTATACTGGAGGGAAAATGAGACAGGGAACTCAGCTGAAAGATCAAGGTTCTAAGTCAAGAGAGTTGTGTGTGCCCAAAGCACTCCAGTGAAGAGAGGCTTTGAGGGCACTTGGTAGGTTGCATCCAAGCTCATCTTACTCCCAATGTTCAGAGCCCAGACAGTCCCTGACAACATGACATATTTTTATTTTTATTCAGATAAAAAGGGAACCACTTAGCGCTGAGCTTGTGGTTCACTCCCCACGGTGGCACCTGCCTCTCTTGGTCAGCCCCTCACTGTTAAGTGGCATCTCCTCCACAAACATTCTGTCCTTGACAATCTGCTGCCTTCATGTTCTCTTTATTTAAACTAGGCATAAATAAAAGTCTTTTGTTTTTATGTAACCGATAAAAAAGAACAAAACGCTTCTCAGAAATTGGATCCAAGTGCACAAGTTGAGAGTGCCATATTTACATCGTGTCAGAAATGAAATAGGACTGCTTTCTCTTCTTCAAATATATCTGTTCTCATAAAAACATTCTAAAGAGTGTATTGTTTATGAAAACTATGCCTTTAGCTCATTTTTGTTATTGTTAATAGGCCTGAATTCAGGAGTTTCTATTAGAAGAAAGACACCTGCTTTTCCTCACATGAAGTCAATTCTTTCAAACATAATTTCACCTTGATATAGTGAATGCTGTGTTAAGTGGAAATTTAAGGCTAGTAACAACAGACATCAATCTGATCTTATTTTAATGAGGAGAATAATGCCTTGAGTCTACAGGCGATCATATACTGGGAGTTAACTGTTGAGTGGGCACATTGTCATATGTGATGGTGAGTTCTCATATGGCATTCCAGCAGCACTGATGCCTCATGAGTGTCTTCTCAGTGCTGGGAAAGTTTAGGCACTTGCTAGAGATGAAGATAGTCAGACATTGCCATACAATGCAACTGATGAAATTATACTTTCAAATAGCATGCAATGAAGTTTTTCATGCTTGTTATCCTAGGCTAAAGCCATTTAACTGCTTTTCTAATTTAATCTTTACAAGCCTCTGTAAGCTAACTCAGTTTCATGAATGAGAAGAATAAAATTCTGAGATGTCAGATGAATCTGTTAACATCACAAAGTTGGAAGGTGGCTGACCTATGATTCCAATCTAGGATTTCTGCCTTCATGGACTTCATTACCATTCTATACTGAATGTCTCAGGCAATTGTGAAGACCCAAATCAGGATGCTAAGTTATTTCCTGAAATCTGAAGAGCAACTTTGGGATTAAGTGATATAAAACCAAGGCTAAAAACCAAGCGTATGTGGTAAATATAAAAGGTATATATGTGGTAAATATAAAAGGCTTAAACCAAACACCATGCTTGAATACTGTTCTAAAAATTCTGTAGTTCTGAGAGTCAGAGATTGATAGGGAAGTAGAAAAATACCAAGATCCATCTTTTCACTTGGATAAAAGTTGCAATGGAAAATCTGTCTGATGTAACCATTTTGTAACTCTAGAGTTTATGGAAGGCTTGCAACTTCCAGATGAAGACTTAGGCAGCAAGTTGTGGTTTAATTCCAACAATTTTAGATCCTAGTTTACTAGCAGCAACCCATCTGATACCCCAACCATGTGTCAAGAAGCCACGCAAGTATCCCTGAAGCAGAAGCCAAAAGGATGCACAAAAATGATGCTGTCCTGCAAATACTGGGCATCTGTCCTCTGATTGCTAGTTCCTGCTTCTTATCACAGAGGTGCAGACAAGAGGTGGGCAGTCACTGTATTTGCATCAACCCCCAATGTTGCAAAATCCTCTTCCTCAGACTGAAGTCACTTCCAAGGAATTTAAAGGACTGGCACTCTTTAATCTCCTTTCAGTTTTCTCTTTTACCCGGTTGTGGAAATTAAAAATAATAATAATAATAATAATTAAAGGCTAGGACATTGAAAAACAACTGTATGTGTGGGGAAATATAGCCCATGTGTGCCCAGGAAAAGCTCTAGTACAGACCTGAGAAGATCTTAAGTTGAATCTCAGGCTTATACTGAGCAAGAAATAGCCTGAAATAATTTAAGCAATCACAAAATCCAGCAAACCCCAGGGAAGGGGAAAATCTGATTTCCAGAGTTACCACATTAGTAGGTTCAAATGTCTAATTTTCAACAACAAAACAACAAAAATCACAAAGTTTACAAAGAAACAGGAAAGTACAGACAGACCTTTCCAAAAAAAAAAAAAAAAAAAATTAAGTCAAAAGAAACTTTCCCTGAAAGAAAAAAAAAAAATCTTATGAAACATATAGTAGACAAAGATGAAAACAACTTCTTAAAGGTACTCAAAGAACTAAAGAAAAATGTGAATAAAGTCAAGACAATTATGTATAAACAAGACAAAAATGTCTATTAAGACATAGAAAACCTAAAAAGAAACAAAAAATAAATTTGGAACTGAAAAGTATGATAACTGAAATGAAAAGTTTACTAAAGGAATTCAAAGGCAGATTTGAGCAGACAGGACAAAGAACCAGTAAACATGAAAATAAGTTAATGGAAAATATCAGCTGTAAAGAACAGTAAACAAAAATTGAGAGAAGTAAAAAAAGTGTATGTGAGAGTGTTGGCAGCCTCAGTAGGGGGGTCGGAGGTCCCCAAGGGCTGGAGGAGATAAACTGTAAGGGGCAGATGCCTTTTTTTCTTTCTCTTCTAATCCTGTGTTGTCATGGTGACACCTGGTTCTGCCTAAACTTAACTTTACCTCAAACTTTGAGCTAACAGTGTGTTTTTCTCATGGAAATGTCTTACTTAAGATATGTTAATGATCTATGTATTTGCTTGGAAATCCTGCTTTCTTCAAGATTCATGTAAATTGTTTTATGGCTGGGGATGACTCACCTTGTGCCTATGCTATCTCAAAATGCATGTTGTGTGTGAGGAGTCTAGTGCAACTCTCAGTTTTGAGGCATTTCTGTTCTCTAATTAGCAGCTTGCTAGCAGGTATATAACTCCTTGATAAAAGCTAGCAAATGGCACTCTTCTGTCCCCTTCTGATGTCTATATCAGAAGATTTCACTGTCTTTTATACTTTAATAAAACTTTGCTACACAAAAAGGTCTGAGTGATCAAGCCTCGTCTCCGGCCCCAGATCAAATTCCTCTTTTGGAGGCCACAAATTCTGGTGTCATTCACAGTGCATAGCAGCAATCTTTCATAAGGAAGTTGTGGGACTCAGTCAAATGGACAAATATAGACATTGTGGTGGTCCAAAACAAAAGGGGGGGAAAAATGGCAGAGAGGATATTTTTAAAATGACAGCTAAACACTTCCCAAATGAATATGATAACATGCATGAATACAAATATGATGAAATACATGGACTTTAACATCCAAAATGCTCAGCATATTCCAAGTGGAATGAATTCAGAGACCACAACAAGCTACATTATAATCAAACTTTCAAAAGTGAAAGACAGGAGCTTGAAAGCAACAAGAAAGAAGTGAGTCAAAACACACAAGTGATGCCCAAAAAGAAAATGATCAGATTTCTCATCAGGGACATTGGAAGCCAGAAGGTAGTGGGGCCAAATATTCAACATGTTAAAAATAGAAAAGAGATGTCAAGAAGAATTCTATGCCTGGCACAACTATCTTTCAAAAGTGAGGAGGGAGAAATTAGGGTATTCCAAGCTAAAAGAATAAAATTACAGTTTCCTCAAAAATAATAAAATACTTAGGAATTAATTCAGAAAGTGAAAGACTTGCACAATCAAAACTTTAATATATTCTCTAAGGAAATGAAGGGAGTCATAAGGAAACACATCCCATGTTCATGGATTGGAAGACAGTGTTGTTGAAATGTCCATACAATCCAAAGCAATCTAGACTCAATGCCAACTCTATCAAAATCCCAATGATGTTGTTTGCCTAAACAGAAAAATCCATCCTAAAATTCACATGGAATCTCAAGGGACCTTGAATAGCCAAAGCAATTTTGAGAAATAACAAACATGCAGGATTTAATTTCTGATTTCAAGCCTTACAATAAACTTATAATAATCAAAACAGTGTGTTACAGTTGAAACAAAGAAACAAATAAACAAAGACAAGCAAACAAACAAACAAACAAACAAACCCCAGACATACAGACCAGTGAAATGGAAAAGAAGGCTCATAAGCAAACCCACGTAAATGCAGCTAAGTGACAAGATCAGTCAATGGACTGACAGTGAATGTCCATCAGTGAATGGACAAAAACCACTCAATGAGAAGACAGTCTTTTCAATGAATTGTTCTGGGACAACTGAATAACCACATGCAAAATGATGAAATGGGATTCTTACCTAACATTATACACAAAAATTAATTCAAAATGGATGAAAGGCTTACATATAACATCTAAAATCATACATCTCTCAGAAGAAAACCTAGGACAAAAACTTCATGTCATTGAATTTGGCAATCATTTCTTAGATAAGACTCCAAAGATGTAGGTAACACAATAAAAAAATAAACATATTGGACTTCATGAATATTAACACATGTGTATACCAGCAACACTATCAATAGAATTAAAAAGTAACCCACAGAACTGGAGAAAATATTTGAAAATTATATATCTGATATATACATACCGAATATATAGAGAACTCCTAAAACTCAACGACAAAAGTATAGAAGACCTGATTCAAAAATAGGCAAAGGACTTGAGTGGATATTTCTCCACAGAATACATGCAAATGTCCAATATTCACATGAAAAGATGCTCAATATCAGTAATCATAAGTAATCATAAATGAAATGCAAATCAAAGCTACAGTGAGGTACCACACCACACCCATTAGGAGGCTATTATTCAAGTAAAGAAAAGAAAACAAATGTTGATGAGAATTTGGATAATTTAGGACCCTTGTGTATTGCTAGTGAAAATGTAAAATGGTATAGTCATTACGGAAAATTATTTTTAATTCCTAAAAATAGAATTACTACACAATCCAGCAAATCCACTTCTGGCATATACCCTAAATAATTAACAGGAAGATCATAAAAGAAAAAATTGTATGCCCATTTTCATAGTAGCATTATTCACAATAGCTAAACTGTGGAGGCTCCCCAAGTATCCATGGACAGGTGAATGGATAAACAAAATGTGTATACATACAATGGAATATTATTCAGCTTTAAGTGATAAAGAAATTCTGCAATATATTACAACATGCATGAAACAATGATATTTTGCTAAGTGAAATAAGTCAGTCACAAAAAAATAAATATTGTGTGATTCCATATATACAAGGCACTTAAAGCAGTCAAAATTTATGAGATGAAAATTATAATTGTGGCTATTAAGTTGGAGTCGGGGGAAAAAAGGAGTTACTGTTTAGAGGATATGGAGCCTCAGTTTTTCAAGATGAAAAGATTTCTGAAGATGGATGTTGGCAACGGTTTCACAGTATTATGCATGCATTAAATACCACTGAACCATACTTTAATAATGTTTAAAATTACAAATCTTATGTTATATATTTTACTACAACAGAAAATTGAAACAAACAAAAAAAATCCTGTAGAACTTAACTCTCAGTTTAGTTTTATTTGCTCTTAGTATTATGTATGGATGAATAGGCGTGGTAGAGCCCAGGATCAGGGTCACTTGGACACCTGTTAATGGGCCAGCCATCTGGCCATCTGTAGATATATTGATCTACAAGGGATGCTAAACTATCAGTGAAATAAATAGAAAATATGGGGCCAGTTAACATGGGTTACTTCACATAATTCAAACAAACAGCAAATTATAAATTGCTTTATCTTGCATTCAGTAGATATAATAAAGCTCTTGTATTGAACATTGGCATAGAACAGGAAGAAATTATGCATCATTTGTTATAAACTACTGCTGCTGGGGAGAAAGCATCCCAGTAACCTTTCTTTTAGTGGGTATACATGATAATCTCAAAACCAAAGGTATTTGCCACTCTTGGAAACAGTTTTAAGGAGTAGATGAGGAATAGAAAATAACGTAGCTGGGGCAGAATGAAATGACTCTGAGAGAAACCCAAAAGCCTGTGGGAAGAAGTCAGAAAGTAGTCAAGAGCTAGAATACCTTAGCAAGAGACAGAAAACAGAGACATAGTCACTGATGCAGTGGGGAATGGATACTACTCCGGAGCTCAGTGCTAGGCCATGGGGACGCACCTCCACCTCACTTACAGAATCTTCAGGAAGTTCTACTTTTCTCCTAATTTCCTAGACGAATGCAGTTTTTGGGGGAAGTCTGAAAATTATGAAGAGAGGGCATCTTATATGTGAGTAATAAACATAAGTAATAAGGTATCCAATTTTGATTTATTTAAAATTTAGTTTATCTCTGTTTTGAATTTAATAGAATGTTGAGTTAAAGGGGAGCAGATATGAGCTTACCAAGAGCATCTTAATGTTTTGCTTGACCTCAGGCAGATTCAACCTAGTTTCCTTACCAGTGTGTGTGCGTGCTAAGTCACTTAAGTCGGGCCCAACTCTTTATTACCCGATGGACTGTAGCCCTCCAGGCTCCTCTGTCCATGGGATTCTCCAGGGAAGAATACTGGAGTGGGTCGCCATGCCCCCCTCCAGGGCATCTTCCTCTTTCAGGGATCAGACCCGCAACTTTCACGTCTTCTGCACTGGCAGGTTCATCATCTGGGAAGCCCCTTTCTTGCCAGAGACCTATTCAAAAGACATCGCTGTCAGTCCTTTCCATGTGCTAATTAAGAGATACCCACAGCTGTGTTTAACTCATAACTCATAGTATGAGCCACAATTAACACAGCACCCCAGGGCAATACAGCATGATATTTCACCTCCTAAAAATGAAGCTTTTCCAGCTTACTGAGGATTTTGTTGGCTTTGAGTTTTTCTATAAAATAATTCATTAAACTGAGAATTAGAGAGCAAATATTAGAAGGTGGAGTCTAGAGACACGACCAGGATTCGCAGAAATATGGCACTAGCTTTGGTTGGTCTCCCACATGGTAATCCAACAGAGAACAAGCCTCTGAGGAACTGGTTCTGTCCTGTTCTTCAAATGCATTTTTCTCAGCTTGAGGAGGACCAATAACTCTTTCTGAAACAGGAAACAAGAACTTGAAGATGTGGAGCTATTTTTAAAACCATAAAATGATTGTAAAGGAGCCTCAATAGGAAATCTGTGTAGGAGAAAGTTGTAGCATTTATGCCCCCAAATGCCACCATCCAGAAACCATACATTATACAATGGCCATAAAGGAGAAAAACAGAAAGCTACCTGTTTGGTGTGAACAAAGCAGCCACTGTTCCTGCTGATAATAATAACAGCTGCTATAATAGAATGCAGAGTGAAATTTTCCAGTTGCCCTCTAATTGGCAATTAAGGTCTATATTCAAAAAAGGTTGATCAACAAAAGCGGTCAGGTACAGATTCCCCCCCACCCCAGGCTTACAAAAGATGGAATTGAAATTTTTCTGAAACAACACTGAATAACTCGTCAACTCAGAATATGCAATGTATGACTGAAGGGGAGCTGTGGAGAAACAGAGGGTCATTTCTAAAAATACTTATTTTTCAGAGAATAAAACACTCATGATACAAGAGAAATTACTCTCTACTTGCCCTGTGATTTGCTTCCCAAAACTAAGAGATGGTAGGTAGGGGACC
Source organism: Odocoileus virginianus (assembly GCF_023699985.2). NCBI lineage: Eukaryota > Metazoa > Chordata > Mammalia > Artiodactyla > Cervidae > Odocoileus > Odocoileus virginianus. The sequence continues at coordinate 63,710,772 of NC_069686.1, read as the reverse complement.
TTCAAGCAAATCACCCTCAGGGGTTGGGTATGTCTGCAGGAAAGAGTGATTGGCATTTCACTCATCAGCTGATATTCACAGCACTGAAAATCTGTCGCACTATCTTAGTGCTGAGAATAGTGCATGGTGAGAGAGTTCTGAGGAGCTGGATGTGTGTCTTTGGGAATACAAACAGAGACTTTCATTTAACTGTTGCCAGGCAAGATGATATCTGAACACAGAAGGTTTCCAAGAGTAACCCTAAACAGCAGGAAAAAGTATGCCATTCCCTAGCCCAGATAGATCCTAAAGAACCCCAGAAGACACAGAAGGATATGGAATGCAGTGGTTCCAGTAGCTCCTTTTAAAGAGAGAAGGTTGGAGGTGTGGGTTCTCGATGGTGGCAACAAATGAAGAGACCTGTGTGTCACACAGTCGTGTCCAACTCTTTGTGACCCCGGGGACTATAGTCTTCTGTAGCCCACCAGGTTCCTCTGTCCATGGAATTTTCCAGGCAAGAATGCTGGAGTGGGTAGCCATTCTCTTCTCCAGGGGATCTTCCCAATCCAGGGATCGAACTTGGGTCTCCTGCAGATTCTTGACCATCTGAGGCAGCAGGGAAGCCTGAAGGGACATGTATGCCCCTCTAAAAGTGGTCTTCAAACTAAAGAACTTCTGCACAGCAAAGATCATCAACACAGTGATAAGATAACCAGCTGAATGGGAGAAAGTGTTTGCAAATCATACAAGTGATAAGGGGCTAATCTCCAAAATATATAAAGAACTTAGACAACTCAATAGAAAAGAAACTGATCTTTTAAATGAGCAGAAGATTTGAACAGAAATTTTTTTCAAAGAAGTTATACAGATGACTAACAGGTACATGAAAATAGACTCAGCATCACTACTCATCAGGGAGATGCAAATCAAAACCACAAAGAAATATTACCCCACACTGTTAAAATGGCTATTATATTAAAAAAGAAAAAAAGACAAAAAACAAAACATTTTAGGAAGAATACAGAAAAAGGGAAACCTTGTCCACTGTTGGTAGGAATGTAAATCGGTGCAGCCACTGTGAAACTCAATATGGGGGCTCCTAATAAAAACAGAACTACTATATTCCCCAGAAGTCCCACTCCTGGGTATTTATCCAAGGAAAACAAAAGCACTAACTCAACAAGATATATGGCAGATGATGTCTGTCATTTTCACGAGTCTCTGTTCTGCACGGTGAGTCTGGTGATTTCAGGTCATGGAGTGCGTCTGTAGAGGCAAAGCTTGAGATAAATGAGGGACCAGCAAACGACCTGTATTTATGAAGGCTTGTTTTCAGATGAGCCGATCCTGCCAAGAAGGGAAGGAGGAGTCTGGTTCAAATCTCTGGTGGCTAGCGCACCAGCTGCGACAGAGCCTGAGGCCACTCTTATCAAGGAACGGAGGGAGAAACTGTGCCGCATTAGTGCCGGCTGACTTCCAATGGCAGCTCTGATGGTGCTGGAATTGCTGCAGACCACCACCCTCAGTGGAGGGTGTGGCATTGACCAGGAGGCAGTGATCAAGACCATCCCCAAGGTAAAGAAATGCAAAAAGGAAAAATGGTTGTCTAAGGAGGCCTTACAAATAGCTGAGAAAAGAAGAGAAGCAAAAGGCAAAGGAGAAAGGAAAGATATACCCATTTGAAGGCAGAGTTCCCAAGAATAGAAAGGAGAGATAGAAAGCCCTCCTCAGTGATCAAGGCAAAGCAATAGAGGAAAACAATAGAATGGGAAAAATTAGAGATCTCTTCAAGAAAATTAAAGAAACCAAAGGAACATTTCATGCAAAGATGGGCTCAATAAAGGACAGAAATGGTATGGACCTAACAGAAGCAAAAGATGTTAAGAAGAGGTGGCAAGAATACACAGAACTATACCAAAAAAGATCTTCATGACCCAGATAACCATGATGGTGTGATCACTCACCTAGAGCCAGATATCCTGGAATGTGAAGTCAAGTGGACCTTAGGAAGCATCACTATGAAGATAGCTAGTGGAGGTGATGGAATTCCAGTTGAGCTATTTCAAATCCAAAAAGATGATGCTGTGAAACTTCTGCACTCAATATGTCAGCAAATTTGGAAAACTCAGCAGTGGCCATGGGGCTGGAAAAGGTCAGTTTTTGTTCCAACCCAAAAGAAAGGCAATGCCAAAGAATGCTCAAACTACCACACAATTGTACTCATCTCACACTCTAGCAAAATAATGCTCAAAATTCTCCAAGCCAGGCTTCAACAGTATGTCAACTGTGAGCTTCTAGATGTTCAAGCTGGTTTTAGAAAAAGCAGAGGAACCAGAGATCAAATTGCCAACATCCACTGGATCATAGAAAAAGCAAGAGAAATCCAGGAAAACAGCTACTTCTGCCTTATTGATTAGGTCAAAGCCTTTGACTGTGTGGATCACAACAAACTGTAGAAAATTCTTCAAGAAATGGGAATACCACACCACCCTTACCTGCCTCCTGAAAAATCTGTATGCAGGTCAAGAAGCAACACTTAGAACTGGGCATGGTGCAACAGACTGGTTCCAAATCAGGAAAGGAGTACATCAAGGCTGCATATTGTCACCCTACTTATTTAACTTATATGCCGAGTACATGCTGGGCTGGATGAAGCTCAAGCTGGAATCAAGATTGCCGGGAGGAATATCAACATAGATGATACCACCCTTATGGCAGAAAGTGAAGAGGAACTAAAGAGCCTCTTGATGAAAGTGAAAGAGGAGAGTGAAAAAGCTGACTTAAAACTCATCATTCAAAAAACAAAGATCATGGCATCCGGTCCCATCACTTCATGGCAAATAGATGGGGAAACAGTGGAAACAGGGACAGACTATTTTCTTGGACTCCAAGATCACTGCAGATAGTGACTGCAGTCATGAAATAAAAAGACTCTTACTCCTTGGAAGAAAAGTTATGACCAACTTAGATAGCATGTTAAAAAAGAGATACATTACTTTGTCAACAAAGGTCCATCTAGTCAAGGCTATGGTTTTTCCAGTAGTCGAGTATGGATGTGAGAGTTGGACTCTAAAGAAAGCTGAGTGCCGAAGAATTGATGCTTTTGAACTGTGGTGTAGGAGAAGACTCTTGAGAGTCCCTTGGGCTGCAAGGAGATCCAATCAGTCCATCCTAAAGGAAATCAGTCCTGGGTGTTCATTGGAAGGACTGATGTTGAAGCTCAGACTCCAATACTTTGGCCACTTGATGTGAAGAGCTGACTCATTGGAAAAGACCCTGGTCCTGGGAAAGATTGAAGGCAGGAGGAGAAGGGGACGACAGAGGATGAGATGGCTGGATGGCATCACCGGCTCGATGGACGTGAGTTTGAGTAAACTCCGGAGTTGGTGATGGACAGGGAGGCCTGGCGTGCTGCGATTCATGGGGTCGTAAAGAGTCAGACACGACTGAGCGATTGAACTGAACTGAACTGAATTCTGATAACAGGGATTGTTTCAACCTCCTTATTAAATGTTGTGTATGTTATTACATCTATCCCGTGTGGTAAGGATCTGTGACAGTTCATTTTTTGAGGTAAATTTGGTACCCAGTTCTTTGGTCAAACAGTATAGATATGACCTGTTAAGGTATTTGTGGATGTCATTAGCATTTCCAATGAGTTGACTTTAAGTGAAACGAATGTGAGTGGGTCTCATCCAATCAGTACAGCAAAGAGTTAAGAGCAAAAACTGAGGCTTCTGCAAGAAGTAAGTCTGCCTCAAGACAATTAAAATAGAAATCTGATCTGAATTTCCAGCCTGATGGCCTGCCCTACGAACTTCAGACTCAAAACTACATCATCCATAATCTGAATTTCTACCCATGCATTGCAGATTTATCAGCTCTCATAATCTGGTTAGCCAGTTCTTTAAAATCAGTCTGTGTCTCTATATTTATTTCTATTTCTCTCTCTCATCTTCTCCCTTTCTAGGGAACTCTGATTTAAAATAACCATATTTTTAATTTAGAGATGAAATTTAGGATATTCCCCCAAAGAGCCAAATGATGGGTCTAATAATTGAAGGTAGATGTTTATCTTTGATATTTCTTTCTTGGATGCCAACTAGTGCCTCAAATTATATCTCCCCAAGGAATACACAAATACTCTCTTACTTGTCTATGCTGTTGTTGTCACTGTTGCTCAGTTGCCCAGTCGTGTCTGATCCTTTGTGACCCCATTACTGCAGCATGCCAGGCCTTCCTGTCCCTCACCATCACCCGAGGTTTGCCCAAGTTCGTGTCTATTGCATCGGTGATGCCATCCAGCCATCTGATTCTCTGTCACTCTCTTCTTTGCCCTCAATCTTCCCCAGCATCAGAGACTTTTCCAACCTTCCCCCAATACTCACATATACATTATTTTTTGGAAGTCAAGCACTATTCTCCCCTCTGTCAAAGAGAGGCAACTCATGGACACAGGCACCTACACCCTCCTGAAGTGCCAAGGCTGGGTATCTGGAGAAAAAGTATCAATGGTGAGGAGAGAGGTCTATGAATGATGGCTCCAGGGAGACCAGGCCAGCTACTTCTGCATGCCCTTCACTCTTCTAACACAGTGGACCTCTGAAAACCCCACACTCAGCAGTGTTTACTTCAGCCAGAACCTTAGACTCTCTCTCTGCTTAAAATCTGTATTTCCTTACTACAGGCTTATTTTCTTGCTTCTCATTTTTTTTTTAATGTGTAGTTGATCCACAATGTAGTGTTAGTTTCAGCTATACAGCTAAGTGATTCAGCTATATATACATATATATACATATGTATATACATGTATATGTATATACATATACACACACACAAACATATACATCATTTTCCAGATTATTTCTCCTTTTAAGTTATTATAAAATAGTATATAAAGTTAGCTCTCTGTGCAATAGAGTAAGTCCTTGTTGCTTATCTATTTTATACATAGTAGTGTGTATAATTTAATCCCAAACTCTGAATGTATCCTCCCCTTTCCCCTTTGGTAACCATAAGCTTGTTTTCTATATTTGTGGATCCATTTCTTTTTTTTTTTTTTATTAGTTGGAGGCTAATTACTTTACAATATTGTAGTGGTTTTTGTCATACATTGACATGAATCAGCCATGGATATACATTTCTATTTTGTAATAAATGCATCTGCATCTTTTTTTAGATTTCACATACAAACAATATTATAGGATATCTTTCTCTGTCTGACTTATCTCACTAAATATGGTAATCTCTAGGTCCCTCCATGTTCCTGCAAAAAGCATTATTCCATTCTTTTTTTATGAGGAACCCTGCTACACTGTTGGTGGGACTATAAATTGGTGCAGCAACCATGGAAAATAGTATGGAGATTGCTTAAAATTAAACACAGAATTGTCATAAGATCCTGCAATCACATTCTGAGGCACAGATCCAGGCAAAACTCTAATTTGAAAAGATGGATGCAGTCCTATGTCCACAGCAGCATATTTTCAAGATCCAAGACATGGAAGCACCCATTTACAGATGATTGAATAAGGGAAATGCGGTACATATATACAATGGAGCAGGATCCAGCTTTTCATCTACTTTTCACCTTAGACCTGCCTGTTTACCACTTTGTAGTTCCCAGATAGTCCCTCTATTCAGTGACTGGAATCCTAAACCTTCACCTTGGATTCAGAGATTCAGCAAAAGTCTTCGGTGGCAGCAGATTCTGTAGGAGAGCCTGATCCTATATGTCATTTAAGTCTTTTGTGATAGCAGACTTCTACCCATTGTACAAGTTTACCCTCATAAGAGGGTGAGAAGATGTTTTCATTGAGTAATTTTCTAATCCTTTATTCTGTGTCTGGAAAAATATAGTAACAAAAAAGCTATATTAAAGTGGGTACCTACAATACAGTTAACACCATTGCTATTTATTTTAGAAAACACCACTGACATGCAGCCTGTCCACAAAATGTAGAGTTGTCAAAGTGACAGAAACTCAGATTCTTCCTAGAGAATATTGTCCACTCATATTCAAAAGGGTCATGAGTAGGAACAAGAAGAATATACTAAAATACTAGCAATTTTTTCAGATTATTTAGAGAAAAATGTAATTGCCATAAAATCAAAGTATTTTTACTGACAAGCTTACTTACTAAACAGAAAATCTAAATTGATTTCAATATCATTGTAACTTTTTAATGAACAACTACCGTAGGCCAGGCATTAATCTAGAAGTGGCATATGCATAATATAAATTAATTTCACAAAAATCTTTTGTGCATTTTACAGAGGAGAAAACAGAAGTCAGAGAGGTCAAATAAACTGTCACAGCAACTTATTTGCAGAACTGCAGTTTTATTCAAGGCTGAAAGTATCCAAAACCTAAACTGTTTACATTCCACCTGCCTGTAAATGATAGATTTTCTCATAAATTGCCGTCACTGTTATGCTTTTGTATGCATCTTCATTCCTTCCTTTTCCTTTATTGCCCCAGGAAAACAGGAGTATCAGAAAAGAGAGACATTTAGATTTTACTCCCATGGTATGAGCCTCAGGTATAATATTCCAGGCTTTATAGAGAATGTAGATCACTCTACATGTCATTATTCACTGGGGGGATGACCCAGAGCGTTCAGTGCTGGCAGGGATGCTAATGTGTTGATGGTAACAATAGCATTGCTGGTGGAAATGACTGGTACGATGGTGCCCTTTCTTGGGTAAAAATTAAGGAAGGAATCACACACCACATTTGCAGGAGAGCCTTGATTCTGTTGTCTTGTTTTATAGGGGCTGCCAGCATTCATCAACAGCTCTGCTGGTGGAAGAATGCCTGGAGCTCACCTCCCTATACTCTAAAAACAAAAGGAGTTTCTTTTTTCTTTACCCTTTTATGAGGTGAAAACCTGAAGAGTACATATAAATTACAAGAACAGGAAAGGGATTTGTGAGAAGATTCTGGAGGAAGTGTAAGGATTTGAAGTTTGAGATGTAGTTGGATATAAACTGATACTGAAGTCTACAAAGTATTACTGCAGAATGTAAAATAAAAAGTAAAGAAAAAATATCGGGAAGAGAGGTCAACAACAGCACATCTTCTGTGTTCTTATCAGAGCAAGGGAAAATGCTTACAACAAATATACTGTCTTTACTTTCCAAGAAAATGAGACATCATCTCTTAGATTTGTTTCATACCAAAAAAGTGGACATGAAAATACTTTAAATACTGCCTGATACCACTGCTAATCTAGTGAAGATTCATATATAAAATTGCACATAGCTATATATATATATATATATATTAGTATGTTGCATTGTATTATATCGCAGGGCTATTGTTTGCTGCTGTTTAGTTTCTCAGTGGTTTCTGACTCTTTGAAACCCCATGAACTGTAGCCCACCAGGCTCTTCTGCCCATGGGATTTCCCAGGTAAGAATACTGGTGTAGGTTGCCATTTCCTTCTCCAGGAGATCTTCCCAGTACAGAGACTGAACACGTCTCCTGCTCGGCAGGCAGATTCTTCACCACTGAGCCGCCTGGGAATCCCACATTGTAGTGTACATATTCTTTAATCCCATCGAATGGAAGGACTCCACAGACCACTCGCTGGAGGGTCTCTTTCCACCCTGACACAGACTCCACCAAGTCCCTGCTCCTAGCCTCCACCATAAGCCTATGATTCAGCAAAAATCAAGCACCAAACCACATTTCTTGAAGTTTCAGCTCTAATCCTTCCTCCACATATGTATTTAGCTCTATTTCTTGATAGCTTTTCTCTTTTGAATTTTTGCTGAAGTATAGTTGATTTACAATGTTGTGTTAATTTCTGCTGCATAGCAAAGTGATTCAGTTATAAATATATATATATTCTTTTCCATACTTTCTGTATTATAGTTTATCATAGGATAATAAGTATGGTTTTCTGAGCTTTATTGGAGCACCTTTCTGTGCATCCATGCCCTGTGTACCAGCTTACACCTGCTAATCATGAACTCTCACTCCACCTCTCCCCCGTCCCTTCCCCTCTGGTAACCACCCTCCCATTCTCTATGTCCACGAGTCTCTTTCTGTTTTGTAGATAGGTTTATTTGTGCCATATTTTAAATTCTATATACTCCACCATCCTCGTCAGCATAGTGTTGACTATTCCTGTCTATCACACGGGAGACCAGGATTCAATTCCCCAACAGGGAGGCATCGCACCCTCGGGCTTCTCACCCTTGGTGACAGCCCATCTGTTCTCTATGTCCGCGAGTCTGTTTCTTTTTTTTGTAGATAAGCTCATTTGAGTCACATTTTAAATCCTATATATAAGTGATATTGTATTATATGTCCGTTCTCTGTCTGACTTCACCTAGTATGATAACCTCTGGATCCATCTAGGTTGCTGCAAATGGCATTATTTTATTCTTTTTTGTCACTGAATAGCATCCCATTATATATATATGTACCAAATCTTCTTTGATGTTCGGTCACCAAGTCATGTCTTTCTTTTCGTGGCCCTGTGGACAGCAGCACACCAGGCTTCCCTGCCCCTCACCATTTCCTAGAGCTTGTTCAAGTTCATGTCCATTGAACTGGTGATGCTATCCAACCATCTCATCCTCTGTCACCCTCTTCTCCTGCCTTCAATCTGTCCTAGCGTCAGGTCTTTTCCAGTGAGTCGGCTGCTCGCATCATAGCACTCTATCTCCCTGTCTCCTGACCCTGGAACTTGACATTTGATACCTTTCTGAAAATAAGTCACTTTCCTTTTCCTACTGTGACTCTCCTGACTTGGGTTATATTAATTGGGGCCAGACAAGATCTTGCCCCAGATTTCACAAGCTGAAGACACTAGAGCTCATTTTGTCTTGTATTCTATTTATTCTAGATATTGACAAGATTTTATCTAGCTGGCTAGATAGAAAAGATTTGTTCAAAACCTAAAATTACAGGCTTCATTTATACTTTCCAATTCCTGTTAAAAGTAGTGTGGAAAGAAAAGAGGCTTTGGGGAATCAGAGCTATCTAGATGCAAATTCAAAATCTAGGAAAACTTTCACTTCTAAATGACAAAAGTGATCATTTGAAAGTAAAGTTGTTTTGAAAAAGGAGAATCACAAAAGTAAAAGTGAACATATTTGACTATGTAAAAATTTGAGGAGAAAAAAGTTCTGTAGACGCAGTCAAAACAAAAGTAAAGGGCAAATGGAAAACTGGGAGTAAACATTTGTAGGAAATGCTGACATTTGAAGACATTATTTTCAACACATGAAGAGCCCTTGACAATTAGTAAGAAAACTGTTACTACTCTGAGCAATAAGTTGACAAATGACAGGATAGGGTAATCACAAGGCAAGCAATGGGAATGATCCATAGAGTTTGAAATAGAGTTATCTGAAATAATAAAATGATAAAATTAAAAATAATACTTGGATTTCACTTCTACCTAAAAAAGCATATTTTCTAATGATTTATTTATTCATTTGGCTGCATCGGGTCTTAGTTGCAGCACATGGGATCTTTCATTGTGGGTCAAGGACTCTAGTCATGGTGTGCAGACTTAGCTGTCCCATGGCATGCAGGGTCTCTGCTCCCCAACAGAGGATCGAACCCATCTCCCTGCATTGCAAGGTGGATTCTTAACCACTGAACCACTAGGAAGTCCTCAGAATTTTTTTTACTGAGTACTGTTTGAAGGTGCTATGAGTAGTCAGGCAATTACTTCCTTGCATAACTGGCGTCATTTAGAACTTTCAAGGTCACCTCCTCTTGGAGTCCTCTGACTGCCTAACCAGTGTTTGCCCACTCTCTCTCCTACACTGCTTTCTTTCCTTCATAGGGCTGATCACTATCTGGAATCTTTCTTTCTTTTTTGCTACTAGTTGTTGCCGTTTTCCCACTAAAATATAAGAAACCTGAGAAGAAGACCTTATCTGACTTTTCCGCCTAACATCTAGAAAAAGTTCCCATTTCATTGTATGACTCAGTAAACCCACGCTGATGGAAAGCCTGGAAGGAATGGGTATTTACACTTATGAATCACAGTTCCGCAACACACATCAAAAGCTATCAAAATAGTCTTCTTTTAACTCAGGAATCCCACTTCTACAGATTTATTCCCAGCAAATAATCAGAAATACACATTAAGATTTATATGCAATGATAGTCATCTCAGTATTATTTATAATAGCAAAAATTGGGAAAATAATATAAATATCCAAAAATACAGGAATGGGTAAATAAATTATAGTGCATATCAAGTATGTAAAATTATGCAATCATAAAAAGTCATGCTTTTGAAAATTATTTTATGACCTAATTTTTTTAACTGGAGTAAAACCAGTACATAAAAATTTATATACAGAATAATCTCAATATTGCTAATGCATGTATAAAAAGGAAGATATCCTATATGTGTTGTGAGTCACTGGTCTTTGAATTCATTATTTCTTTTATGCCAATTTACTGTTGTGTAGGTAACTGTTTCTGAAGTAATCCTTGTATTTTACCATGTTAATTTCCCCATCATTACTGTCTGGGTGTATTTATGTGTGTGTGCGTTTGTGTACACGCATGCACGGGTTCAGTCTTATCCAACAGACTCTTTGCGACCCCATGGACTGTAGTGTAGCCCCCAGACTTCTCTGCCCATGGGATTCTCCAAGCAAGAATACTTGAACCAGGTTGTCATGTCCTCCAGGGGATGTTCCTGACCCAGGGATCGAACCCAGGACTCTCACACCTCCTGCATTGATGGGCGGGTTCTTTATCACCATGGCCAGCTGGGAAGTCCCATTATGACCTCATTTAACCTTAATTACTCTCAGGGAGGGGGAGAGGGAGGGAAACAGCCTTCAGTCCATGCACTCCCCATCTAATGCTCCTGCACACACAATGACACCAAATTCTGGCGAGGATGTGGGACAAAAGAAACTCTCACACTCTGTTGCTGGGAACAGGAAATGGTAAATCCTCTTCAGCAAACACTTAGGAGGTTTCTTACAAAACTAAACACATCATACCATATAATGCATCAACCACACTCCCTGCTTTTTAACCAAAGCATTTGAAGATGTATGCTTACACAAAAACTTGCACACAGATATTCATAGCAGCTTTCTTCCTAACTCTCAAAATTTGGAAACAATCAAGATGTCCTTCAGTAGGTGAAAGCATACATAAATAGTGGTACATCTAAACAATAAAATATTATTCATTGAGATCTCAAGCCTTAAAAAGACATGGAAGAATCTTAAATGCACATTATTAAGTGGAAGAAGCCAATTTGAAAGGCTACACATTGGATGATTCTAAATATATCACATTCTGGAAAATACAAAACTATGGAGGCAATTAAAATATCAGTTGTTGACATGAGTGGGTAGGAAAGATAAGTAGGCAAAGCGCAGAGAATACTCTATAATATTACAGTCATAGATACATGTGATTGTTCATTTGTCAAACCAGTGGAATGTACAATACCAAAAGTGAGCCCTAAGGTAAATAATGGAATTAGGGTGATTATGCTGTGTCGATATAGGTGTATCCTTGGCAAAAAAAAAAAAAGAAAAATCAATCTGGTAAGTGATGCTAATAATAGGGAAGGCTAAGAATGTGTGGAGCTGGTAGTATATGAGCAATCTTTTTTCTTCCTCTTGATTCTGTTGTAAACCTGAAACTGCTCTAAAAATTGACTTTAAAAAAATTGGAGCAAAATAGTTGCAAAATTTGATAAAGACAAAAATGAAACAAACCATAATGTTATCAGTCTAATAAATGTTAGGAAAAAAGAAAATGAATGCAAAAAGAAAAATAAATGGCATCAATTTTAAAGTCAATTGCATATATATCATGTGATAAGGTATCTAGAATAAATCCAAATATGCTATAATCACAATACAAGTGACTCAGTTAAAACCTGTCCCCACACTGTAACACAGAAACTGTCACATTTTGTATAATAGAATTGGGAGAATGTTATTTACAAAACACACTCAAAGCCAATGGCTCAACAAGATTGAAATTGCTTTAAAAATAGTTTACATAACAAAGTTTGTAATTTTAAATGTCACTTATAGTTTAAGAAATATGACTGGGAAAAATAAGCAATATAACTACACATTTACTTAAGAACCTAAAAAAAGAAAATAAAAAACAATAAACAAAAAAATAGAACAAAGAAAGTAACAGATAATAGTGAAAACATATAAAAATGAAATGATAAATTCAAATGATAGTTTGCTAGAAGGACTAACAGATGAGTTTGTTCCTCTATTTGATGAACAAATAGAGGAAAGATGGTGTTATAGAATCTGTTACATGGAAACACAAAGAAGAGTTTAGCTTTATTTGAAGCAAAATCAAGACAGATCGTTCCAATGACACACACAACCACTTTATACATGTTTTTAAGAGTACTCTCTGCCCTTATCGTTTCCTGGAGGCTCAGATAGTAAAGAGCCTGCCTGCAGTGCAGTAGATGCATGTTCTGATACCTGGGTCGGGAAGATCCCCTGGAGAAGGAAATGGCAACCCATTCCAGTATTCTTGCCTAGAAAATCCCATGGATCGAGAAGCCTGGCAAGGGTCTCAAACAGTAGGACACGACTGAGCAAATTCACTCCGCATCATTTTCTAGCACTTTAGAGGAAGAACACTTTGGCTGATGATATGTATTTCTTACCCAGCATCAAATCTTTTTTTTTTGCTATTGATGGAAATTTATGACTGCAAATTCCCTGGCTTTCAGAAAATGTTAAAACTTAGAAAAGTGAAAGATAATTAGTAACTCTTTATTGAAAGAGAGCAGCACGGTAAGGATCCTGCGGGCACTTTGTGAAATGAAGAAGACAGGTGACTGATGTCCTCCGCTCACATGAAGTTGCGATCTCATCAGAGATGTTACGCAGAGGAAATGGCCCATCCAATGGACACTACATTCCCGACATCCTCCGTAGGGCCGATACGAGCAGAAGGGAGATTCACTGAAGCTCCAGGAATTCTCTGAACTCCGCTTCTCCATCTCCTACGTTCCCTTCCTCCAAAATAGCTGATTATTCCTCTCTTCAAATCTCCAGATACCTAGTCACTCCTCAGCTTTGCATGTATAAGACTGTAGCGTTTGCTTAAAGTCTGCCTCCTCAATTAGTATACTGTAAATCCCTTGAAACTGAAAATTAGTGTTATTATTCTTGCAAATTTTGAATGCCAGATATTGTGCACCAAAAATTGAAAGTTTAATAAAAACAGACTGGGAGAGAGCCTTGAGGAGTGGGTAAAATAAGGCCAGAGAGAGGGCATCTCGGGGATTAAAAAAAAAATAGTTTGATTAATTCAAAAAGGTGGGAGTGAGTGTGGAAGCCAAGATACCCTCCACAGAAGATATGTGTTGAATACCAAGTTTTGGCAAATTAAGTTTGTTTAATGTTGTTATGTTAGCAAAGTCTGATGGGATTGTGACTGGGGTTTCTCTTTCCTTCCATTTTTCATTATTTAAAGATTTTTTTTTTTCATAAATTCAAGGCATCATATGTCTAGGACATGACTTTTGGTTGGTTGGTTTGCTGTGTAACCAAAAAGAGAAAACAGCATCATATGATTTAAATCATTAAATGTACTATAACAGAATATTTTGAAATTTCTTAAGATCATTTTCATTAACTTCCCACTCCCTCAATCTACAACTAAGGACAATGAAGTATTCAGTGGAGCAGAATATCAGTTCTTTGGGAATATTTTATAGCATCAGATAGAGTCTTCCCTAAGAATTAGACAGTGATACTAGGAGAAAGTTATAATGTCTCATGATGGAAATAGCAATACATATGCTCAAGAATTAGAAAAGTTTACTTCACGAACAAAAGTATCAGAAGAAGGCAGAATGATACATAGAGAAGAATGAAGATTTGTGGATCAAAACAAAGATGAGTGAAGTCAGATGAATCTGCTTGGCATCCAGCACTTGCTTCAGGTTCATTTCTGAGACTGCTACAACTCAGAATGGGCAATCTCAGATGATTCTCTATCCCCTGTAAGTTCTCTCTCTATTTTTCTCGCTCAGGTTGTATTGTACTAGTCATACACAAATTACAGACAGGATGCGGTGTGGTTTCCACCTCAAACACAAATATCGAGAAACATGAGATGAGATCTAAGTTTTTCATATACATGCAATTTTGATGAAATACTATTTGAAATAACTAGTTAGACTGGGAGTTGAGACATGCTATTTCACAATATGCCATAACACAAGACTAAGGAGGCCTTGCACCGTCACTTTCTACTTGCTTATTTGTGTAGAAGCATTTGCAATACCATATGGACCATTAATATCATGCAGTTTTTTCCTCCAGATTGCCCTTGTTTCTTTCCAATAGGTAAGACTATGAGTAAATATTGTTAGTTAAAACATGCCCATGAACATGAGCCAATCAATTTGCAAGCAAATAGTTCTCCCACAGTTTAATAAGTAACTCTGAGACACAGAGTTTCGAATTGCTTCTCATAATAATAAACCATAGAGGTAAACTTTATAACTAAGGGAATAGCAATTCATTCCTATATTCTCGCCTGTACAATCCCAGGGACAGAGGAACCTGGTGGGCTACAGTCCAGGGTTCACAAAACGTCGGACATGACTAAGTGACTAACCAACTATACACTAAATATACAGTACAATAGTTAGTGTTGTCTGAACAAAGACAGATTAAAAAGTGGAAACCCACACTGTGACAAATTTGGAGGAAAGTAAGGAATAATGTTTGAACAAATAGCCATTTGTTGTGTGTATGTGTGTGTTATAGATACATATAAAATATACATCACTGGTAGTGTTGGAAGAATTTGTTGATTGTGTAAGAGGTATCAGGTACACATCTAAATGGATCTGTTGAATAGTTGTTGAGTTTATAATTAAGAGGAAAGTTTCATGCTAGAGATATAAATTAGAGTCATCAGAATATAGGTCATAGTTAGAGCCTGTGTGTGGATATAGGAGAATAGTCCAAATACTAAGACTTGGTGAATGTATATATGCATACACACACATATATATATATGTATGTATATATATATATATATATATATATATATATATATATATAGTTTTGTTTATTCACTTAGCTGTGTCCAACTAGTTTATGACCCCTATGAACTGTGGCCCACCAGACTCCTATGAGGCAAAAATAATGAATTGAGTTGCCATTTCTTCTCTAGGGGATCTTCTTGACCCAGGGATCAAACCCGTATCTCCTGCACTGGCAGATGACTTCTTCACCACTGAGCCACCAGGGAAACCCAGATACATAGACAGATGACTGTGTAGGCAGACAGATAATAGATAAGTTGACACAGGTGGGTCGATTGATAAACAGATAATCTTTACTCCACCAGCATTGAATAGAGTACTTGATATAGGACAGTCAATGAACATCAACTATAAGAAAATAATGACTCAGTAAAAAGACATTTTATTAGCTTTATCAAAGTACAGTGCCCTCCAGGGCAGTCAATATCAGTAGGACAAGCTTGCTCTTATTTTCTACAAAAACTATATTTAAAATTCTCAGGCTGACATTTCAGAATATTTGGTTAATCATTGTCAGTGGATCATTATGCAGCATTATAGACCATAATGTGTGTGGAAACTAAAACCTCACCTAAGTCAAAGCAACATGGAAGGAAACCAACGCTCATAATTTAATTTTCAAGAAACAGTATTCTGAAATAGCTAAAAAAATAATTGGCACCATGGAACAACACCCAACTTTCTGGAGATAAAATTTCTGACACCCTCTAAGATCTAAATAAAATTAGGCAAGGCTGAGAGGAACAGCCTTCACAAAACCATGCTCTGATAGTGAAGACAGATTTTCCCTCAGTCCCCATCTAAAGAATGGACTTTAAAATCATACCATGTTTATTCTATATTTTTATGCATTGTTATTCTGATGCCAGAGACACTTTGCTTTCATCACCATAATAATTACATTGAATTTTCATATCAAATATAATAAAAAAGGGAACCATTAACCAAAAAATATTTGCAACATGAGTAGCACACAAAATCTAATTAAGACTAAGAAGGCTAAGAAATTTATAATAGAACTTCAAGTACCCAAGAAAAATGTAAAAATATATTTTATTTTTAATAAAAATTAAATAATCAGATACATCTCTGATAATTTTGCCACAAAATATTCAGGGTGATCAATAGAAAGATGCCCTTGTCTATTATTAGACCACATGCTTTGTAACAAACTTTCTAAAGAACAAGTTAGAAATACCACACAAAGTCTGCCCATTCTCTGCTTTTCCTGTTATAGAGAGATATCAGGGTGCTGACATAGGCAGTTTTAAAATATCAAAACCATGAAAATGAAATAACCAACAAAATAATTATTGAATAAGTGATGGGAGGTTAGTGTCATTAAATGGACCATTTTATAGCAAATAAAATCATTTATTGATGTATTTATTATGTGCAGAGAAAATATTCATGGCACATGTTTTTTAAAAGGAGTGGATTTTTTTAATAGACAACGTACTCAGATGTTAACACCTTATCTGTCACAAAATAGTAATAATAATAATTCTGTGTAATGATTTTGTAACTAGTGTTTAGCACAATATCAGAGCATGATACCTGGACTCGTGATATGGTTCAAAGCACCAAGGTTATCCCTATATATCTGGGTTCAGTGATGTGACTAATTAAACAGTCACAGCTTAATTTTCATTCACAGTTTTCATCTTCATTGTTTAAAGGGAAAATAGTTATACTGTAACCTAAAAATGACTTAAAATAGTCAGAAAAGTTTATTCTTTTCAGAATTTTCAGAAGAATTCAAGATTGGATTGAACCAAAGGAAAGGCATGTTTATAAAACTGTGTGTGAATGAAAAGAGGATTCTATGATTTTGTTCTGACATTTGTTGAGGTAATCCCATTTATATCGCATGCTATAATAACTAGTGAAAAGGTAATAATTTGGTAATGCCTTTGATGAAATAATAATATAATGTTAAAGTGAAATATAAATGGAACTAAAAATCAGCTAATAAAACTGTGTACCACTTAAAACTAATATAAGGAATAAAATATATATTCATTCTCTTCTTGAATTATGATTTTGGTTGATATACTAAAATAGCTAAATCACATCCAGTCAAGAAATCTTTCACATTCTTCACTCTCACAAGATAAAATCGATAATGCACTTGACTTTGAAAATTCAGATAGAATTAGGTGACCTGGAACTCTTAACAACATCCTGGGCTGTATTTTCATGAGAGGTAATGTAACTCACTATTACCACTCTTGGCCAGCATCTTTGCTATTCATTTATTCAATCTAGAGTAATCTGTGTTTAATAAAGAGCTGGAACATTGCAAGATGAACAATTAAATATGATTGTTGTCAGTGACAACCGACAGTTACTGCTAAAAATGTCTAAAAAAGAAATTTGAGCATTGGGGTGTTTATTTTAAATAAAAGGGAAGTTTAAATGAAGTAGCTTTTCCAGATAATGACAATTAAATGCTTCCATTCAAATCATGCATTTCTCCTTGAGACTGATAGAAAAGTTGATCTTTTTTCTACTATTTCTTTACTTGCTGGCATGGGGGGATTCATTCATTACTTGGTCAGGCTTTTTGACTGAGGGTGTTGATATGTAATTATTCAGAGAAGATGGAGCAGCAGGTTCGGGTTGGGGAGTTAATCATTTCTGAACAGGGCAAGAAGGGAACAGGCCCTTGAAATAGATGATAGAGGACAAATGCCCTCTGGGCAAGCAGAGAGACCAAAATAATATTTGTAATAGTGATAACATAAAATTAGATTTTGTTATAAACTTTATTTGGAAAAATACTCCATAAATGTTCTTCTTTTGCTCCAATTATGTCTAAAGTGTAAATGAAACTAACACAACATTGTAAATCAATTATATCCCAATAAATTATTTAAATAAATAAAGTGTAAGTGATAGTCGTCAGTTCTCACATGAAACATCTATTGTGTGTGCATTAGTGTATGTGTGTGTGTGTGCGCATACACATGTGACAGGAGGAGCTGTTATAAGTAAATGTATCTCCTTGGTGAAATCATTTAAGCTGCTGAAAAGTATAGTTGTAATTTTTATAACCCCTATAATAGGGCTGCTAATAAAATTTCCAAATATGGAGATAAAATTATTTCAAGGTAGAATTTCCTCATGGTTGACAACAACAGTGGACTGTTGAGAGTAATATCCAGGGATGAATATAAACATCACACTGTGTCAAGGGGAAAAAAAGATGTGGCCACATGGAGGGGCTAGTTGTTACTAATTCTGTGTAGATGACTGTCCTGAGGGGCAGAAACAACCTGTGCTGGCCACAGATGCACCTAGGGAATCAGAAAGTGAGGCAAAATAGAGG
The DNA here is from genome assembly GCF_023699985.2 of Odocoileus virginianus. Classification (NCBI taxonomy): domain Eukaryota; kingdom Metazoa; phylum Chordata; class Mammalia; order Artiodactyla; family Cervidae; genus Odocoileus; species Odocoileus virginianus. The sequence continues at coordinate 63,692,406 of NC_069686.1, read as the reverse complement.
AAATCAAGGGAGAGAAAAAAGTTTCCCCTTGTCCTCACTCTTATAAATTCTTGATAAAATGTGATAAATGACAGATCTCTAGTTGGATATCTGATGTCACACTAGCAAAATTTAAGTGGGTGTCTTAACATTTATTTTACCTGACAATCCTACTTTCAGAGTAAGCCCAGCTTTTTTCATTTCTTAAAAAAATTAATTTTATTGGAACATAGCTGATTTACAATGTGGGATTAGTTTCAAGTATACAACATAGTGATTCAGTTTGCATATATATATATATATATATTCATTCCTTTTCAGATTCCTTTCCCATATATGTTATTATAGAATATTGAGTATCAGTCCCTGTGGTATACAGAGGTCTTTGTTGATTATCTATTTTACAGATAGTAGTGTGCATGTGTTCATCCCTACCTCCTATTTTATTTCTCTCTACCATTTTTCCCCTTTGGTAATAAGTTTGTTTTCTATGTCTATGAGTCTGTCTGTTCTGTAAATAATGGGTTTCCCTGATAGCTCAGTTGGTAAAGGATCTGCCTGCTATACTGGAGACTCTGGTTTGATGTCTGGGTTGGGAAGATCCCATGGAGAAGGGAAAGGCTACCCACTCCAGTATGCTGGAGAATCCCATGGACTGTATAGTCCATGGGTTAGCAAAAGTTCTATAAATAAGTTCATTTGTATCATATCTTAGATTGGACAGGTAAGTGATATCTTGTGGTATTTGTCTTTCTCTAACTTCATGTGGTGTGATAATCTCTGGGTCCATCCATGTTGCTACAAATGGAGTTATTTCCTTATTTTTTATGGCTGAGTAGTGCTTCATTGTATGATATATATACACATTTTTTTAATCCATTCACCTGTCAATGGACATTTAGTTTGCTTCCATAACTTGGCTATTGAAAATAGTGCTACAGTAAACATGGGCGTGTAAGTATCTGTTCATAGTTTATAGTTTACTCCTGTTACATGCGGAGAAGGCAATGGTGACCCACTCCAGTACTCTCACCTGGGAAATCCCATGGATGGAGGAACCTGGTAGGCTGCAGTCCATGGGGTTGCTAAGAATCGGACATGACTGAGGGACTTAGCAGCAGCAGCTGGTTACATGCCCAGGAGTGGGCTCACGGGATCATATCGTTGCCCTACTTTTAGATTTTTAAGGAAGCTCCTTACTATCCTCCATAGTGGTTGAACCAATTTGCATGTCCACCAATAGTGTAAAAGGTTCCCTTTCCCCCACTTCCTCTCCAGCATTTACTGTTTGTAGGCTTTTTGATGCTGGCCATTCTCACCAGTGTAGGTGATACTTCAGTGTAGTTTGGCCAAAAGGCACATGAAACGATGCTCAACATCACTAAAGTTATCAGAGAAATGCACATCAAAGCCCGGCTCTTTTCCTTTTGCTTATTCATCTCTGTCTCCATTTTTGTCTCTGTCTCTTCCACAGTAAAAGAAATTTCAACTGTGGCAGCGTTTGGCAGTGGGCTCTTCCAGGTTTGTAAGATTGGACACAGTAGGTCTTTGGCTTCCCCACGTGCTTTAGCTCAGTTTACCTGAGATCAGAGTGTGGATCCTGTGTGTGTCCTCTATAGATGTCTCACCCGTAAAAGGGGTGGTTACGATGTAGGACAGGATCCTGGCCTTTATGATTTCCCTGCTGTCATACCATCAAATAGTAAACCATATTCTGTGCTTTTTCTAACACTTTTCATTGCTCTCCAAAACTTTCTTTTACCTTTCTGACCAACACAAACATGCATGAAGACTCTTGGCTGATGCTTTCCTGGATCTATCTCTCATGACCTGACCCAGTCTCCCAGAGGTCCACTCTATGGAAGGCACATAAAGGTAGAGGAAAAATCTTGATGTCTTCCAATCTAGGACTATTATATGGAAGTGTCTGAACAATCTTATTTTCTTAATCTTTTCACAGGACTCTTGGTGATGCTTCAACCTGTTTGTACTTTAGCCTAACTGAATGTGTCACCTGTTGAATTACCAACCACCTGTTACTAACCTCTTAGCAACTGATAGAAAACCTCAAATTTTATTTTATCAGTTTCATGCTATTTCCTTTAGACTTGAAGCCGCACTTTAACCCATCAAGCTGAGAGAGTAAATCCTGGACCGTTCTTCAATTAGCGTACGTTTATCTCATCTCATTTGAGGATTGAATCAGTAAATAGAAGTGTATACAGTCACCTACTTGTCTAGCCTTCGTGATTCCTGTCAATGATATTTGTTATTGATTCAGCTGGGACAACAGCCCCCAGTGTCCACATCAGAGGACAGGCTCCACTGCATTGCTTCACACAAATAAGTTTGAAATGCTTGCTTGCCACTATCTTTGTATTTCATTTATAAATACTAGTGTTTTCTTCCAAAATCAATTTTAAGTTTTAGTAGAGTAGACAAAAGATTTTGCTTTTGATATTAATCCAAAATTGCTATGTATGCTAGAGGAGCTGTAGAAAGTATTTGTTGACTAAGCAAATAATTGATAGATGGCAAAGCATATAAGTATAGGCAATCATCAATTACCTCAGGGCTTCATAGTTAGAATTTTATTGACAATTTTTGCATGTTTTCATTTCAAAGTTTATTTTTTTTATTATTTTGAGCTTAGTATAGTAATTTATAAATAAAAAGCCTCCCAGGAAACAGTTTCAGTTGTTTGTTTATTATCAATAAGCTCAAGTTCAAATTATTGTTTATTCCTCTAAAATTTTCTTCTCTCGTGCATTCTATGGAACGTGGCTTAAGGGAAAATCTTAAAAGAAAAATAGTAAATTGAGTCTTTGATTTAATGAACCAGTAAATAAAGTAAAAAAAAAAAAAAGTAATTCAAGTGGTAGAAATAAAATTGAGAGGGCACATGTAAGAAGGAGCTATACTTTAACATGATGAAAGTGTTACTCTTGCAGATAGCTGGCCATTTCCAGAAAAGAGTAGAATATAGTTGTCCCATGAATAATGTAAGTTTGAACTGTAATAGTCCACTTGTACATAGATTTTTTTTTTTCATGAAATACATACTGTAATACACTATGATATGAGGTTAGTTGAATTCCAGGATGCAGATCTTCGGATCCAGAGAGCAGAATGTAAACTCATATGCAGATTTTCAACTGAGGGGAACCAGCACCCCTAAACCCTGCATTGCTCAAGAGCATCATGACTCAACAAAGTTAAGTTGAAGGAGCAGAAGGGAGTTGCACAAAATAATGAAATTAAACCCTTAAATACATGTTCAGAGTTCTCAGGATATTTCACATCCATATTAGTTGAGAAATGCAAAATATATCCCAGGAACAAAAATAAAGAATTATCTTCTCTTCTGGATATCAGAACTCCCCTTTTGCAGCCAGTAACAAAATGGGGTCTGCACTGTCAGCTGTCTTTCTTTGAACATTGGCCTTCTTCCTGGAAATTTTCCATAGGAGATATTATGAGTGAGGTAACCAAAACCCTTGAACATAACACGAAAACCATAAGAGAGAGAGGCACTTGGATATCCACACGATAAGGAGCTCTTGCTAAAAGAACATTTCTACTCACGCAGACATTCAGTACACACCTGCCTTTTAGTGGCAAAATTTGCTTATTTCTACCCAGAGGCAGGTTACACTCTATAATTGTAGGAAAGAACAGATAGTGAAATACACTTTTAAAAATTATGTACATAAAGTGTCATGACTTGTCAGGACTCATGGCTTGCCAGGACATGCTACCTTAAGAAAGGATTTGTCAAAGAAACATCTTAATGAGGTGACTATTTCCCAAGGTGTGGGCAGGGTTAGGGAACCCACAAGTCCCTTTCTGAAGACCAGCAGTAACGAGAAGCTTTTCCACACCTAGACCTGATGGAACAGAGAAAGGAAGTGGTATTATTGGAGCATGGCTAACATCCGCCCTCATTGCTATACAGTAAGTCCCTTACATATGAACCTTCAAGTTGTAAACTTCTAAAGATGTGAGTGTGTATTCACGGGTCCAATCACATCCGTTAGGTCACACGTCTGGTACACGTTGTCACGTGCGGGCATCCTCTACAAGCGGTTGTGATTTTGTGTAATGTACTGTACAGTATTATATTACACAGAGTGCGGTAGTACAGTATCTTCATTTCAAGCCCAGGATGTCTGGAAGCAACTGTGAAAGGAGCCGGTGGTGTAGCGGGCACTGCTAAAAAGCCCCAAATGTTATACTGTGCCGCTACTTTTCAAAGTACTGCACTGTAAGTTTAAAAATGTTTTCTTTATTTTTTGTTTTTTTATGTATAATTTGTGTGAAAAGTATTATAAACTTATTACTGTACAGCATTATATAGCTGATCAGATTAATTGGGTACCTGGGCTAACAATGTTGGACTTATGAATAAATTGCATTTATGAACACACTCTCAGAATGGAACTTGTTCGTAGGTAGGGAACTAGCTATAATCCTAGTGCTGCAGACATCGCCAGGCCTGAACTGAAGCAAGAACGACACGGGAGGGCTAAGGTCTCTGGTCTTCCTGATCTCATCCTCTCACCTCTTTCCCGTGGTTTCCATTAGCCTTATGGAACTGAAGCGGAGGAGCAGGGCACCCATGTGGTCTCTCCTGCGTCAGCCTCCAGGAGACACAGAACAGGAGAGAGCGAGCTGCAGAATGGAAATAGAGAGTCAGAGCCGAGAAAGCGCCACCGCAGGGATGATGTCTTTATCTGATTACATGTTACGAAGAGAACCTAAGTGACCTTGCAGCGGCATTTTCCTGCTGAAAGGTAAGACCTGAATTCATGCCCCAAGTCTTTGAAACAAACTATCTCTTAAATCCTCAGTGCCTCAATACCAGCACATTCTCACTGACCTATCTATTTTTTTGGCTTTTTGTTTTGTACTAGGGCATACTGATTAATGGTCTTCCCATGTGGCTCTGTGGGTAAAGAAACTGCCTGCAATGCAGGAGATGCAGGAGAGACAGGAGACATGGGTTTCACTTCTGGATCAAGAAGATCCCCTGGAGGAGGACACAGCAGACCACTCCAGTATTCTTGCCTGGAGAATCCCTTGGACAGAGGAACTGGGTGGGCTACAGTCTACACAGTCACAAAGGGTTGGACACAAAAAACTGAGCATACACTCATATCTGATTAACAATGTTGTGATAGCTTCAAGCGAACAGCAAAAGGACTCAGTCATACATGTATATGGGTCTATTCTCCCCCAAACTCCCCTCCCATCCAGGCTGGTACATAACATTGAGAAGAGCTCCATATATTATACAATTGGCCCTTACTGGTTATCCATTTTAAATATATCAGTGTGTACGTGTCTATCCCAAACTCCCTTACCATCTCTTCTCCTTATTCTTGCCATTCCCTTCTCCAGAGAATCTTCCCAACCCAGGGTTCGAACGCAGGTCTCCCGCATTGCAGGCCGATTCTTCACCATTTGAGCCACCTGGAAAGCCCCTATTCTTGCCCAAGGAAAATAAAACTTGTTTTCTATAAGTTTACTGACCTTTTAAAAATTATTTATTTATTTGTTTTTATTTTTTAATCAGAGGATAATTGCTCTACTATGTGTTGATTCTGCTGTACAACAGCTTCATATGTATATATATAATACATAAATATATATGGGAAGCCCTTATATAATTATAGGGCTTCCCCCATGGCTCAGCTAGTAAAGAATCTGCCTGCAATGCAGGAGTCCTGGGTTTGATCCCTGGGTTGGGACGATCCCCTGGAGAAGAGAAATGTTACCCGCTCCAGTATTCTGGCCTGGAGAATTCTAGGTTGCAAAGAGTTGGACACAGCTGAGTAAATTTCATTTTGGGGCTTCCCTCATAGAATCAGTTGGTGAAGAATCTGCCTGCAGTGCAGGAGACCGGGGTTCGATCCCTGGGTCGGGGAGATCTCCTGGAGAAGGAAATGGCAACCCACTCCAGTATTCTTGCCTGGAAAATCCCATGGACGGAGGAGCCTGGTGTGCTGCCGTCCATGGGGCTGCAAAGAGTCGGGCACGACTGAGCCACGAACACTTCAGCCTCATTGATGTATATTCCTTCCCTTATTTATTTATTTCACTGCGCTGGGTCTTTGTTGCAGCATGCTGGCTCTGGCTCCCTGGCTGGGCTTTCAACCCAGGCGCCCTGCATCTGGGAGCAGAGAGCCTTAGCCACTGGACCAGTAGGAAAGTCCTTTCACTGACTTTTATTGTTTAATAAAAGGGTGTGTTCAGATATATGTGGCAAGTTGCAATAAGTCATATTTCCTTGGAGCAGGACATGGTGTGAAGCCAGGACTACCTAATGGCCCTTGCCTTGTGAGTGATCAGAAAGTACAATGTACGCTTTGGTGCATTGCGAGCCTGTGAACTTTATGAGCTGACACTTGGGCATACTCCAGGAAACCTAGGGAAAAGACTCCAGTAAGGTTAAGCCGTTGAATAGCTCTGGGTCTGGAGCGGAGAAAGTTGGGTTCTATTTTCAACACACCCATTAACGTGCCTTTTGAAAATATCTTAGATAACACATGCATTGATGTGCCTTTTGAAAATTTTTTAGATTTTCAAAGTGTTTCAAAAGGTAATTTGGGTTGAAGTCACAAGTAGGCAAACACAGCAGAATGTTCTTTTTCACATAGTTTTGTATTCATCTACAGATGCCTTTGGTCTGCAATTTACTTCTGGAAAATGCATGCAATTTTCTTTAATAAACTGAAAATTCCAGTTCCATGCTGCTCTTTTGGGGGAAATCATGAGGCTCCTATAAGAACAGGTAAACAGAGCTGAAACTTGTCAAAAGTACTAACATTTGAAAAATTAGAATTACAGTAATTGGATACATCTATTTTTAAGAACTCCTGTGAAAATAATCTCCTAACACTATTTAACTCAAAAGGTTTTAATGTCTCAGCTTTCATGCTATGGGCCTATCGTGCAGGGCTAAATATATACCCAAGACAGAGAGTAAGAGGACCCGTGGAGAAAAGCTGAAGAGAAGAAGCAGTAGCTTATACCTGGGGTGGTGGGCTATTTCAGGGTAATCGAGGCTTCATGGAGCCTAAATGGGAGCCTGACATCTCCGAAAATAGTGCAGAAGTAAGATCCAACACACACGTGAAGACTTTTCCTTCCCATCTCTCTTTCTTTGTGCTAAGCTTCTTTCCTTTGGAGAAAGAATGGCAACCCATTCCAGTGTTCTTGCCTGGGAAATCGCATAGACAGAGGAGCCCGGCAGGCTGTGGTCTGTGGGGCTGCCAAGAGCTGGACATGACTGAGTGACTGAACTGAGAGCTGACAGTGAGCGATGTGGGATCCGTGACCCCTGAAGAAGATTCAGCTTCGGACCAGGGGCCAGGCCTGATCACTCAAGAGCTCTGCAGCAGAATTTCATTCAAGTGTAAAAAGGGACGGAGAAAACTTCTGACAGACATCAGCGGGGATGGAGAGCCTCCCCTTCTTATCAAGCCCTTATACACTCTTACCAGACTCACTCCCACAACCTACACCTTAAATTATCAAGACTAGAACCAATAATAGAAAGGTCTTACCGGATCCATCCCCACAACAGACATTTTAAGGTAACAGGATTAATCCAAGCTTCCTGTTAAGAAGGAGAAACACATCCGCAAACAAGATGCATTGTTGCTATATGATACAGAGCTTAAGGGGAAACATACCCTTGAGCCTCTAGCTCTGGGCTTAAAGAAAAACATTTTATGTGACTAAGGCAAGGAATGTAGGAAAAAAAAAAAAAAAATCTGTCTGTCTTTTTCTCCGCTGGAGAGTGCAGGACCGCTTTCTCCTTCTTGAGGGCCCCAGATTCCTTATCAACCTACCTAAGAATGAACTCTCTCAAAACAACAACAGCAACTTGAAAACGTATGAGTCTTAAATACATTGAATTATTAAATACTAAAGATTATTTTCACCTTGGCCATTGAGATTATTTTTTTGTATTATCTGTATAATTTTCAAGTAGCACTGAAATAAAATATGGCACATTCAAAAACAAAAATAAAAGGCTCACTAAGACATACACACAGCTATATATAAAATAGATAACCAACAAAGACCTACTGTACAGTGCAGGGAACATATCAATATATGGTAGTAACATAAAATGGGAGAGAATATTAACATATTTATATATATATGTATAACTAAATAACCATACACGTGAATCTAACACACCATTGTAAACCAGCTATATCTCAACAATTTCATATGTCAATGAATTTTTTAAAAAGTTATTGAGATATCGTTAGTTTACAGTGCTGTGTTTCAGGTGGACAACACAGTTGTTCAATTACACATATGCTTGTGTGTATATATTCATATATGTAATAACTTTCAGATTCTTTTAGACTAAATATTATTACTATTAATATTATTATTATTGAGCTTCCCTTGCAGCTCAGTCAGTAAAGAATCTGCCTGGAGTGCAGGAGACCCAGGTTCGATCCCTAGGTTGGGAAGATGGAAATGGCAACCCACTCCATAAATCTCATAGACAGAGGAGCCTGGTGGGCTGCAGTCCACGGGGTTGCAAAGCGTTGGGCATGGCTGAGCGACTAACACTTACTTAACACTAAATATTATTACAAGATATTAAATATGGTTCCCTGTACCGTGCAGTAGGTGCTTGTTGACTATCTGCTTTATATACAGAAGAGTGCATCTGTTAATCTCAAACTCAATTTATCTTTCCCTCCACCTTTCCCCTTTGAAAACCACAAGTTCGTTTTCTACGTGTCTGTGTGTCTGTTTCTGTTTTGTACATAAATTCATTTGTATAATTTTTTAGACTCTACATATAAGTGATATCATATGATGTTTTTCTTTTTAATCCTTGAGTTATCCACATTCTTGTCTATCTTCCAAAGCATGGTGGCCATGAACAAGTTACTAGGTACAATCTGATGATCTCACTAATAGGATATAAGTGAGAATTAGCACTTCCCCATAACCCATCTACTAAAAAATTATGAAATCAAGTACCAGACCAAATTCTGTCATATATAAAAAGATAAGCAAGCATCCACCCTCAATGAAACACCACTCTTAAGGCTCCAAAAGTGTCTTACAAGAAGGGTCTTTGAAAACAAATGATACAATATTCCAGTTTCATATTTCAGTGAATCATCTCCTCCACACTATGACCAACACTCTCCTAAACCAGCAGCAAGGTACTAGCTCATTTATGAATAAACCTTCCAAGTTATCTTATAACAGTATACAGTGTATAAGGGTATACAGTGCAAGAGACACTAGATTTAATGTCCTGTTCCTTAAACAGAAGAGATTGTTCTCAAACTCTTCTACCTTACCTGCTTGCTGTTGTTCAGGCGTCCCGTTGTGTCCAGCTCTTTGCGACCCTGTGGACTGAAGCATGCCAGTCTTTCTTGTCCTTCTCTATTTCCCAGAGTTTGCTCATACTCATGTTCATTGAGCTGATGATGCCATCCAACCAGCTCATCCTCTTTCATCCCCTTTTCCTCATGCCCTCAATCCTTCCCAGCATCAGGTTCTTTTCCAATGAGTCAGCTCTTCACATCAGGTATTGGAGGTTCAACTTCAGCATCAGTCCTTCCAATGAATATTCAGGCTTAATTTCTTTTAGGACTGACTGGTTTGATCTCCTTGATATCCAAGGAATTCTCAAGGGTCTTCTCTAGCACCAAAGTTCAAAAGCATCAATATCTAGCATCAATTTCTCAGTGCTCAGTGTTCTTTATGGTTCAACTCTCACATCTGTACGTGACTACTGGAAAAATGATAGCCTTGACTATCATTTGTTGGTAAAGTGATGTCTTTGCTTTTTAAGATTCTGTCCAAGTTGGTCATAGCTTTTTTTCCAAGGAGCAAGTATCTTAATTTCATGGCTTCAGTCACCATCTGCAATGATTTTGGAGCCCCCAAAAATAAAGTCTGTCACTGTTTCCATTGTTTCACCATCTATTTGCCATGAAATGATGGGACTGGATGCTATGATCTTAGTTTTTAGCAAAAATCCTCCAATGGAAGCACATTTCTAGCCCTCCCCATTCCTAATCAACAACCTTCCTAACATCCATCAACCTTCCCAGTGAATTAGCATAGCTTCCCTGGTAGCTCAGATGGTGAAAAATCCACCTGCAATACAGGATACCCAAGTTCGATCCAAGGGTCAGGAAGATCCCCTGGAGTAGGAAATGGCAACCCACTCCAGTATCCTTATTACGGAATCCTATGGACAGAGGAGCCTGGCGGGCTACAGCCCATGGGGCTGCAAAGAGTCAGACACAACTGATTGACTCTAACTCTTTCTTTCTGATATTATTTGGTGAGAAAGGAAACCAGATATTTGTAGCAGCCACCCATGAAGTTTGGGGTTTTAGATTAAAAGTGGGCAGATCTTTCTGACACATTTAGATTTAACTGATTAACACTAGCATGCAATGGGATGATATTCACTTTTGGCTGCTGCAGTCCATGGGGTCACAGAGTCAGACACAACTGAGCAAATGAACTGAACTGACTACAGATGATCTTACTGACTCACCCCTTCTCTCGGCTCGTGAGCACCCATTCACTTATTTGATTCTTCTCTGTCTTGCCTTTGACATTATCCTCTGTCCTGACCGGAACATAGTTGTGCTTCCACAGTACTAACCTCATCACTCTGCTTATGCCGCCGGTTGCCCTGGGCCTGGAGCAATGGTGCTGAAGGATCTCTGGACCTTCCGGGCCCTGCTCTCTCCCATCCTCTGTTGCTCACTCCCAACTGGGGGACACACAGTACATGCCAAAGGTCTATGCTTTTCTGTCCTGTCAGAAAGATGAAGCCTCAAACTTCAGCCAGGCCACTAGCTTAGTAGGGGGAAAAAAAAAACAAACAGTTTTTGGAGAGAGACTCAGAGGACAAGTTGCTTCATCTTTTTGTTAATCTGGGATGAAGATGATAAAGCTGAGATGCTTAGTCATCACTCTCAGACCTGACACCCCCACCCCTCTTCCTTCCTCTGTGACAGCGGACTTTGGAACACCAAATGCTTCTAGATAGTTGCCGCTCTTGACTATTGAGCAGAAATTTTCAAGATACAGGATGAAAGCAATAAGGCAGCTCTAAGACTGAAAGAATATCTACATCAAACAACAATGACTCAATTGTGAAGGAAAGAAATAATTTAAATATGAATCAATAAAGACAGACAACTTTGGAGAACTATTACATTTCTGAGTTGAGCTGAGAGATCAACCAGATAAGTGAATGAAGAGCAGGGTGTGAGCTGGAACAGCCCTTTCTGAAGGGGCAGTTCATTGGCTCACCTTTGCCTCACCAGCAGGAAGCCTAGTTTTCAGACTTTCCAGTTTTTCAAGAGAGTCACATCATCTTGGTTTTTCATATGAAATCAAATTATTTATAAATGTTGTGGGGTGATTTTAATTTAAAAAAATACGGTGCAAATACAATACCACCATTGGCCCACCTCCCCTGGTATGGCTGGAATATTGGGCTTCCTTGAACATCTTAAGTTGGCAATGAGGGTCAAGTCATCCTAGACATGAGGGCAGAGCTATAACAATTCCATTGAGGCAATAAAATGCCTCTCATAAGGTATAGAATTAAATCTGCTTTTATGAATCTTTTAAAAAAGCTATAATCTTCTAAAAGAGCTACTTTGAAAGTTACAGTGTTAGTTGTGCGGTCATGTCCAACTCTTGTAGCCCAGCAGGCTCCTCTGTCTGTGGGATTCTCCAGGCAAGAATCCTGGAGTAGGTTGCCATTCCCTTCTATAGGGATCTTCCCAACCCAGGGATTGAACATGGGTCTCCTGCATTGCAGGCAGATTCTTTACCTAGTGGGTCACCAGGAAAGTCCCTAGACATAATAGAAGGCTCCTTATCTAATTTGTTTCTGCTTTGCAAGTTAGATCATCTATACCATTTTTTTCTAGATTCCACATATGTGTGATAATATATAATATTTATTTTTCTCTTTATGACTCACTTCACTCTGCATGACAGTCTCTAGGTCCATCCACTTCTATGCAAATGACCCAGTTTCATTCCTTTTCATGGCTGAGTAATATTCCATTATAAACATATACCGCCTCTTCTTTACCCATTCCTCTGTTTATGGACACTTAGGTTGGTTCCATGCCATGGCTATTGTAAATAGTGTTGCTATTAACATTGGGGTGCATGCATCCTTTTGAATTAATTTTTCTCTGTGCATATGCCTAGGAGTGGGATCTGTAACTAATTTAATCCTAATAGCAACCCAAGAGGCAGATATTATTTCTGTTTTTCAGATAAAGAAATTGGGAAACCCTGAGGAGTAAGGAACTTCCGTGGCCTCCCACAGATATGCTGTACTATCATTTGAATGAAAGTTATGTGTGACCCCATGCCCTTAACCTGAGATCTGAGTCGCTAACTCAAAGTTACTTAAGTCACATCTGTTACTGGTATTTTGTCAATCAATAACTACTACCATGAGCCAGTACCTCCCCTCTTTATTTTTATTTCAGTGAAGTCATAGGTATTCCTGTCATACTTGCTCTGGTAGGGAGGAGCATGGTGATAAAATCAGCCTTGTACCTGTCTGAGCAAGATCGACATATGAAAAGTTGGGAGAAGTCATTTTTATGTTGTTCCTTTCATTGAAAAATTTTTCCGCACTTGCCCCTGAAATAGTCTGGTCTGTTTACTGACTTTATGTAAATCTGTGAAAATACCCAAGTATTCCCCCACAGGGTGGAAGAACCACCAATGACTCTATTGCTTGAACACTTGAACAGATTCAAGACTCATTGCTTCAAAGTGTTGATGAAGTCAGTAATGCTCCTGTGGATGGCTGGTAGCAACTTTGAAAAGACAGAGGAAAAATTAATATTTAAACAGAATACAGATTAAATTTTAAACACAATATTGATTTAGAAAACAAGGGAAAGTCTGATGTTTCATTACATGCAACTCTGAATCCACATGCAACAAAACCCAGGAAAACAGAAATAGATACCTTATTTGAGAATATAGGTATAAAAAAAATTTGAGTATCTGTACTTGTCTCCAGCTCCAAATAAAAAGAGCATGGAATTACCAGTGGTGAGATTTCAGTCATCACTAGTGAACAGGTTTAGGGAGGCAACCTTTCCTAGACACTTCAAATCATTCCACTAAAGGCTGGGGCTTTTCTCCTTGTATCCAAGCAATGGGATTTTCCCACCTAGTAATGAGAAGATAAAAGGAGGCTAAGAGGATGTACTGAGCTCATATAAGAGAATTTGATTATGACTCAGAGGAAGTGACTCTAGATCTCTCACTAGTTACTATGTGACCTTTCACAAAAACTCAGCTTTCTCTCTCTTCATTGTGAGGCATGAATAAAATTAAAAATAATCATGATAATCATAGTAATAATAATAACAACAGCTGTATTGGTTGAAAAAACAGTAGCTACAATTTGCCTGTCACTTTACATGCATTATTCTAGTTAATATTAGCAGCAACCACAAAAATTATGCATCATTCTCCCCATTTTGTATTATTCAGTTACTGGCCCAGAAATACACACAAAAAAGGCTAACCACAAATCCCATTGTCTTTCCACTCAGCTGGCTGGGAAAGTTTATTCCAACTGTTCATAGAATTCTACTTCTTTCCCATCTACCCATAGTTCATTTATTTTCACTGAAAAACATTGTTTCTTCCCTGAGAGTCATTATGATATATGAAAAAATGAAGAGCAATTTAATAAAGTACATAATACAGATCTCCAATTCCAGGAACTATTCTTTTATCTAAAGGTGTTTTTGTTTAACCAAGGCTAAGAACAGGGTAGGTTCTCCCCTAATTTTTTCGTTCCGTTTAGATTATCTGATGCAATTCAAATAAAACCTTGATCCACTCAACGGCAAACACTCTCAAGTGCTTCTCAGCTGTCCTTCTATTGCACTCCCCTCTTCCCTGTTTGCAGCCTCACCTTGTTGCTTCCCACAGTTTCTCCAATCTCTTCTGTGCCCGTGAGTTCAGAGACCAGGGCATCACACCACATGGGCCAGACAGGCATGCCTTCCCGGAGCTGTTAGCTGGGACTAAAATATCTGTGGTGGAGTGGGCAAGTGAAAATAAATCCCCCAGATAATCAATAAACAAGGTTGATATGAATACCTTCACGTGATAAAAAGGCAATTTGTGGTCCACGGTTGGAGTGTCTCCTGTACCCTATAGCTTATTTCTTCCTTAGGAGAAATCACAGCAATTCTAAGGTATGTTTCCATTTAAAGTAATTAAGCAAACACATAAACAGGCACTTAAGGAATAATTAGACTTAAATAGTAATGTTCTTTTTTTCAGGAGATTTCAACAGCCATGATTCATACGTATTTATATAACATTTGGGAGATAGCCTTGGGATGTCTGCTCCGTTCTTCCTTCATGCATTCATTAGAAAATGAGAGCAGAAAAAGCCAACACCACATGATATCACTTATATGTGGAATGTAAAATATGACACAAACGAACATATCCAGGAAACAGACACAGACTCACAGACACAGAGAACAGATTTGTTGCTGCCAAGGGGGACGTGGGTGGAGGAGGGCTGGGTTGGGAATCTGGAATTAGTGGAAGAAAACCATCATATAGGGAATGGGTAAGGAACAAGATCCTACGATATAGCTCAGGGAACTATATTCGATATAATGTGATAAATCATAATGGAAAAGAAAAATTCAAAGTATATATATACACACACATACATACATATATATAACTGAATCACTTTGCTATACAGAAGAAATTAATACTGTATTTGAAATCAGCTATTCTTCAACAAAAGTTTTAAAAATAAGGAAAATGAGGGCACAGAGACGGAAATAAGAGAGAGACAGACACATAGAGTCTACTCTTTGTGGTGTGTGCCTCGTCGCTCAGTCATGTCTGACTCTTTGAGGCCACGTGCCAGGCTCCTTTGCCCGTGGGGATTCTCCAGGCAAAAATATTGGAATGGGTTGCCATGACCTCCTCCAGGGAACCTTCCCAACCCAGGGATCAGATCCAGGTTTCCTGCATTGCAGGCAGATTCCTTTTCATCTGAGCTACCATAGAAGCCCAAGGAGAGTCGAACCCAGGGTGCCTGGGTGAAGACCAGGGGCCCCAACCACTAGACCGTGTGCAACTTGAACCCTGGGCCCTCAGATTAAAGCCCAAGGAGACTCGAACCCAGGCTGCCTGGGTGGAGACCAGGGGCCCCAACCACTAGACCGTGTGCAACTTGAACCCTGGGCCCTCAGATTAAAGCCCAAGGAGACTCGAACCCAGGGTGCCTGGGTGAAGACCAGGGACCCTCACCACTAGACCGTGTGCAACTTGAACCCTGGGCCCTCAGATTAAAGCCCAAGGAGACTCGAACCCAGGCTGCCTGGGTGGAGACCAGGGACCCTCACCACTGTCCATGTGCAACTTGAACCCTGGGCCCTCAGATTAAAGCCCAAGGAGACTCGAACCCAGGCTGCCTGGGTGGAGACCAGGGACCCTCACCACTGTTCATGTGCAACGTGAACCGTGGGCCCTCAGATTAAAGCCCAAGGAGAGTCGAACCCAGGCTGCCTGGGTGGAGACCAGGGACCCTAACCACTGTCCATGTGCAACTTGAACCCTGCGCCCTAAGATTAAAGCCCAAGGAGAGTCGAACCCAGGCTGCCTGGGTGGAGACCAGGGGCCCTCACCACTAGACCATGTGCAACTTGAATCCTGGGCCCTCAGATTAAAGCCCAAGGAGACTCGAACACAGGCTGCCTGGGTGGAGACCAGGGGCCCCAACCATGAGACTGTGTGCAACTTGAACCGTGGGCCCTCAGATTAAAGCCCAAAGAGAGTCGAACCCCGGCTGCCTGGGTGGAGACCAGGGACCCTCACCGCTAGACCATGTGCAACTTGAAACCTGGACCCTCAGATTAAAAGTCTGAAGCTCTACCAACTAAGGCACCCAATCACTCACTCTTTGTGGAGTCATAGATTGACATCCATGCTGAATAACTGCCTCCAAGCCTCTGTCCGATCCACACCTCTTCTCCCCTCCTCCCCAGCTGCACTGAACAGCCCCATTTCCTGAGCCCACCTTTGATTTTGCTAGGAAGGCTGCATGGCCACTGCTTCATCTGCAGAGCCTGAAGGGTCCTTGTCCCTCACCCCCAGCTGTGCTCGTTGCCTTGAGTGGCTGCTAATCTTTCAGGGCTCTATTTAAAGTGACCTACTTCAGCCTGGTGGCTCATATGGTAAGGAATCCATCTGCAATGTGGGAGACCTGGTTTCAGTCCCTGGGTTGGGAAGACCCCCTGGAGGAAGGCATGGCAACCCACTCCAGCATTCTTGCCTGGAAAATCCCCATGGACAGAGGAGCCTGGTGGGCTACAGTCCACAGGGTCCCAAAGAGTTGGACACAACTCAGTACCTAAGCACACATCACAGCTTTAGCCAGGGTCTCCTCACCTCTCAGCCAGATGAAGTGCATCTCTTACGAGGAACCACAGGCATTAGCTAACCCTTCACACTGTCACTAGGGTGTATGTTTACCTGTCTAGGTTATTGTGAGTGACCTATGGGCAAGTGACTGTGCTTGTATCTTATTTATTTCTTTGTTTCATTTCTTGTTACCTTGGGAGCTAGTCTTGGGGACAAACTTAAAACAATACATGTCAAAGGAATAAAGGAAAAGATAGTTTAAAAGATATAAGGAAGTCATACCTTAATAGCACAGACAGGGGTGAAGGAGTAAGCAGAATGCAATATGGTAATCTCTGTGAGCATCCCACCCTTACAACTGAGCAAGGGCTTTTTACTCCCAGCACAGAAAGCCAAGCCCTGACAGTGGGTGTTTGCAGCCAAGTAAGGGTTTATTTGCAGGGAGCCCAGCAAGGGAGTGGGGGACAAGTCTCAGATCCATTCCAACTTGGTCTTTGAGTTGTCAAGTTTTTAACAGAGGAGCATGAGAAGGCTGAAGTTAATCCTCATCTTGTGACATTTCTGTGACATTTCTTAATCATAGTTTCAGGAGCCAGCATAACTCTGGACTATGATTCTCTGTCCGGGTGGTCTATGGCCCAGAATCTATGAGCTCATGTTGTCCTGGAGAGGAAAAAAAAAAAAAAAGCTCTATGTTAATGTTACCCTATATACAAGCAATTTTAGCATATTAAAGCTGTTTTTGATAAGAGAAGTCTTAGTCATCTGATTCTGGTTGATTCGTGTTCAGTTAACACAGGATTAAAGGCAGAGGAGAGAAGCAAGAGAATAGTTTGGGACAGAGATCAGTCATGAACTTGGCAAAGGAGCTCAGCTTTACCGTGGACTCCTTTTCACCCAGGGCCGGGGAAGGTTTCTCTCCCCTTATCTTCATTACCAGCCAGGGTTCTTGGCCTCCTTAATCAATAAAAATGGTTAAGAAGCCAGACAAGAAATTCAGGCAAGGCTTCACTGGGACCCCTGATGCAGGTTCCTCCTCTTACTCCCCAGAGTGGAGCGAGCCACTTCCTTACACGGGGAGAGGGTAGGAGCAGGTTCGGGGCCCGGGCTTGACGGAGGGCTTTGGTGGTCTGCCCACCCTTTGGGCGGTGTCGAGTGCAGGGGGCACGCACAGTACGTTGCTTTTGTTCTCAGATCTTCAAAAGTGGTAGTTGGATTTTCTTTTCTTTCTTTTGTATTTTGTTGTTCATAATTTGCCCCAACTGCCCACACAGTTATTTTGAGTCCATTATTGTTTCCTTCTATCTGCTGCTCGATGAGGAATGCAGCAACCAGGTCCCAGTCCCCAGCCTGTCTCCTCTTCACTCCCGTTTCCCCAACTAAGCTGCTCACCTCCAGCGTTCAAGAACTCGATATTGATTCCTGCCCCAACATCAAATGCAATGCTAAACAAAATGCAGTGAGAGAGACTTAACAAACGAATGTGGATGCCAGGAGGAAGGCGCTTATAAAGGGGACGTTTCTGCTGTCCGGTCTGAGAACACACTGCGTCAAAGCATGGGGCAAGAAGGACCTGATTCCATGACTCGGGAGCAGGGAAGAAGGACATGATTCCATGACACCGGAGCAGGGAAGAAGGACATGATTCCACGACTCGGGAGCAGGGAAGAAGGACATGATTCCATGACACTGGAGCAGGGAAGAAGGACATGATTCCATGACTCGGGAGCAGGGAAGAAGGACATGATTCCATGACACCGGAGCAGGGAAGAAGGACATGATTCCACGACTCGGGAGCAGGGAAGAAGGACATGATTCCATGACACCAGAGCAGGGAAGAAGGACCTGATTCCATGACTCGGGAGCAGGGAAGAAGGACATGATTCCATGACACCGGAGCAGGGAAGAAGGACATGATTCCACGACTCGGGAGCAGGGAAGAAGGACATGATTCCATGACACTGGAGCAGGGAAGAAGGACATGATTCCATGACTCGGGAGCAGGGAAGAAGGACATGATTCCATGACACCGGAGCAGGGAAGAAGGACATGATTCCACGACTCGGGAGCAGGGAAGAAGGACATGATTCCATGACACCAGAGCAGGGAAGAAGGACATGATTCCATGACTCGGGAGCAGGGAAGAAGGACATGATTCCATGACACGGGAGCAGGATAAGGTTGGAGGCGGGCAGAGGGCCTTCTGGACAGAACCGAAGCTGCGAACATGTGTTTTAAGAAGGAGGCAGGGCCGGGTCTTTACTGTCCATGAAGATTTTCCTTTTGTTTATTTCAAGCTCAGAAATTTCTATGGGGCCACCTAATGCTTCTTTCTGCATGAATCAGCTAAGTGAATGCCTTTCAGTACAAGCCTAACATAGGAAGGAGTTGACAGTACAAGGTTAATGTTAAGAGTATAAGGCAGGGTTTTGGTGTACAAATTCTCCTACCAACTCATTCTCTTCAGACTTCATAAGGAGGAAACTAGAGTTCCTCAGACACAATATACACATGATAGCCAACTTAAACTGGAAAAAAAAAAAAAACACTTTAGTTAAAAGCTGCATCAGAGCATGATCTCTGTATTATGACAACCCTGGACAGAAGTTTTCCCAACAGCTCTCAAGCGTGGGTTCAGGTTCGGGGACCTATTCTAAGTTTCTTTCCTTCAAATCTAGAGGAGATAGATGTGTGAAACCATCATTCCTCAGACAAATGTCCTGTGGGCAGGATAACCTGGCACCTTGATCCAGCATGCTGAGAGCAGAAAACGACATTTAGCTGGGATGTTTACGGATGGGTTTTGTTGGCGTGCTTTCCTCTTAGAGCCAAGGAGCATAAACGGGAAATCAGAAGGTGAGAAGTGACTGTAAAGTTCAGCCTTTGCTGTCTGCTGCTCATACAAGGGCGTCCGCAGAAAGCCAAAGTGCAAGTCGTTCAGTCGTGTCTGACTCTTTATGACCCCATGGACTATACAGTCCATAGAATTCTCTAGGCCAGAATACTGGAGTGGGTAGCCTTTCCCTTCTCCAGGGGATCTTCCCAACCCAGGGATCAAACCCAGGTGTCCTGCATTGCAGGCAGATTCTTTACCAGCTGAGCCTTAAGGGAATCCCAAGAACACTGGAGTGGGTAGCTTATCCCTTCTCCAGTGGATCTTCCCGACCCAGGAATCGAACCAGGGTCTCCTGCACTGTGGCGGATTCTTTACCAACTGAGCTATCAAGGAAGCCCAGACTAGTAAACAATTGCCTACTGTCTCAGATTCTGCCTATTCAGACTCGTAGTTCTTACTTTCTTTGGGTGAGATGGTTAAGAGAGTAAATTATGGGGCAGGGAGTTCTTCATGTTTCTTTTTCTAAGGACTCAGGAAGAGATTGAAGACAAGAGAAAAGATGTCCCTTTGCCAGAATCTGAGAGGATCTTTTGATCCCTGAGTCAGGAAGATCCCCTAGTGAAGGAAATGGCAACCCACTCCAGTCCTCTTGCCTGGAGAATTCCATGGACAGAGGAGCCAGGCAGGCTACATGCAGTCCATGGGGTTGCAAAGAATCCGACACTACTGAGCGACTTGCACTCACTGTATATCTTAGCCACTGAAGATGTATTCTCCGAACACAAACACACACACACAACACCTGAAAGTGACTCTAACAGAAAGGAGAGAACTTAAGTGAAAGCATATATACACTCAAAAAAGAGAAACACATTTCAGGCCTCATGTTAAATGGAAAAATGTAGGAAAAGAAAAAGTCCACAGAGCACAGGATTTGAGCTTCCTGAGTTACACAGTGAATTCCCACTGGCTATCTAATTTTACACAAAGTAATGGATATGTTTCAACACTACTGTGAGGTGGGAGGTGAGAGAGAGGTTCAAAAGGAAGCAGACGCATGTGTACCCACGGCTAATTCATGTTGATATATCGCAGGAACCAACACAATATCATAAAACAGTTATCTTCCAATTAGAAATAAATGTATTCAAATAAAATTTTAAATGTTTTTAAAAAGACATGTTCATTTATTGCCTCAAATATATTAATAATTTATTATATGTGGCTTCCCTGATAGCTCAGTTGGTAAAAAATCCATCGCCTGCAATGCAAGAGACCCCAGTTCAATTCTTGGATCAGGACAATCCACTGGAGAAGGGATAGGCTACCCACTCCAGTGTTCTTGGGCTTTGCTTGTGGCTCAGCTGGTAAAGAATATGCCTGCAATGCAGGAGACCTAGGTTGGATCCCTGGGTTGGGAAGATCCCCTGGAGAAGGGAAAGGCTACCCTCTCCAGTATTCTGGCCTAAAGAATTCCATGGACTATACCCATGGGATTGCAAAGACTTGGACATGACTGAGCAACTTTCACTTCACTTCACTTAGTTTCAGCACTAGAGGAGATAATTAAATTAATCAACATACAGCAAAAGAAAAGTATGTTCATAAACTATGATATTATCATTTTTAAAGAGACATAAATATGATACATATAAAGTCTTCTGAGAATTAGACTTTAGATAAGAATAGACAAACCATCCTCTGCTTTCCTTATAATAAAACAGGAAAAATTAAAGGATTAGAAGTGAGATACTTCAAACCCAGGGATTGAACCCAGGTCTCCTGCATTGCAGGCAGATTATTTACCATCTGAGCCACAAGGAAAGTTCTCTCTATAATAAAAAAAAAAAAAAAGCAGGAAAAAAAAAGAGGATTAAAACTGAGATACTTCTGATTTGCAAGAAACTAAAGGTAGGCCAAACCAGGTTGAATCAGAGAAACAAACAAACAAAAAATTAAAAAAAAAAAAATGCTTTTGGTTTCATCTCTCTCATGTTATAAATCTCACTGAATCTCAAGTTTTGGCTGGATACCCAAGAACACATTTTTGAACTTGTTTCCAAAATCTCTTCATTGTACATTGAGAAAACAATAGGAAAATTAAAATAAAAATTAATCATTTCTAAAGAACCTACAACTGCCACTAAGTTTATCCTCAAAACAAAGTTTTTTTTCAATGTTTTTGTGACATCACTCACATAAGTATGGAAATACTTATGTATTTCCCCATTAATAACAAATCTTTGTAGCATCATTATTCATGACTCATTCTTTTCTTGGATACACTAAGATGCATTTTTCAAACCTTGATTGTTGTACACAATTTTTTCTAATTTACTATTATAAGTGTCACAATAACACACCAATAGGTATGCATATTTCAAATTATTTTATTTTAAATTTTCCTTTACCTGTATGCCAAAGTATAGATGAGTGTTTATTTTTGCACACTTAGAAACACTGAGTACTCCTATTATGTTTTATTTATGTACCTGACAGGGGGAAAAAAAAGTGGTATATCAATGTTATATGATATAAAGTTGTTTATTTTCAAATATTATTTAACATGTTTATATCTTTGTAAACCATAAATCAAAGGAGAAAAGGAAAGACATACTCATCTGAATGCAGAGTTCCAAAGAGTAGCAAGGAGAGACAAGAAAGCCCTGCTAAGTGATAAATGCAAAGAAATAGAGGAAAATAACAGAATGGGAAAGACTAAAGATCTCTTCAAGAAAATTAAAGATACCAGAGGAACATTTCATGCAAAGATGGGCATAATAAAGGACAGAAATGGCATGGACCTAATAGAAGCAAAAGATATTAATAAGAGGTGGCAAGAATACACAGAAGACTATACAAAAACTATCTTCATGATCCAGATAACCACAGTGGTGTGATCGCTCACTTAGAACCAGACATCCTGGAATGAGAAGTCAAGTGGGCCTTAGGAAGCATCACTATGAACAAAGCTAGTGGAGGTGATGGAATTCCAGCTGAGCTATTTCAAATCCTGAAAGATGATGCTGTGAAAGTGCTGCACTCAATATGTCAGCATATTTGGAAAACTCAGCAGTGGCCACAGGACTGGAAAAGGTCAGTTTTCATTTCAATTCCAAAGAAAGGTAATGCCAAAGAATGTTCAAACTATCACACAATTTCACTCATCTCACATGCTAGCAAAGTAATAATCAAAATTCTCAAAGGTAGGCTTCAACTTATGTGAACTGAGAACTTCCAGATGTTCAAGCTGGATTTAGAAAAGGCAGAGGAACCAGAGATCAAATTACCAAATCTGTTGGATCATCCAAAAAGCAAGAGAGTCCCAGAAAAAAAAAATCTACTTCTGCTTTATTGACTATGACAAAGTCTTTGACTGTGTGGATCACAACAAACTGTGGAAATTCTGAAAAAGATAGGAATACCAGACCACCATACCTGCCTCCTGAAAAATCTGTATGCAGGTCAAGAAGCAACAGTTAGAACTGAACTTGGAACAACGGACTGGTTCCAAATTGGGAAAGATGTACATCAAGGTTGTATATTGTCACCCTGCTTGTTTAACTTATATGCAGAGTCCATCCTGTGAAATGCCAGGCTGGATGAAGCACAAGCTGGAATCAATACTGCTGGGAGAAATATCAATAACCTCAGATACGCAGATGACACCACCCTTATGGCCGAAAGTAAAGAGGAACTAAAGAGACTCTTGATGAAAGTGAAAGAGGAGAGTGAAAAAGCTGACTTAAAACTCAACATTCAAAAAACTAAGATCATGGCATCTGGTCCCATCACTTCATGGCAAATAGATGGGGAAACCACAGAAACAGTGACAGACTTTATTATCTTGGGCTCCAAAATCACTGCAGATGGTCATTGCAACCATAAAATTAGAAGATGCTTGCTCCTTGGAAGAAAAGCTATGGCCAAACTAGATAGCATTTTAAAAAGTGGAGACATTACTTTGCCAACAAAGTCCATCTAGCCAAAGCTATGGTTTTTCCATAGTCATGTATGGATGTAAGAGCTGGACCATAAAGAAAGCTGAGCACTGAAGAATTGATGCTTTTGAGCTGTGGTGTTGGAGAAGACTCTTGACAGTCCCTTGGACTGCAAGGAGATCAAGCCAGTCCATCCGAAAGGAAATCAATCCTGAATACTCTTTGGAAGGACTGATGCTGAAGTTGAAACTCCAATAATTTGACCACCTGATGAGAAGAGCTGACTCATTGGAAAAGACCCTGATGCTGGGAAAGACTGAAGGCAGGAGGAGACAGGGCCAACAGAGAATGAGTTGGTTAGATGGCATCACTGACGTGATGGACATGAATCTGAGCAAGCTCCGGGGGTTGGTGATGGACAGGGAAGCCTGGCATGCTGCAGTCATGGGGTCGCAGAGAGTAGGATGTGACTGAGACTGAACTGACATCATAAATCATACGAATTATTTTTTAAAAGTGTTTTCTTATGAAAAATTCTATGTCCATTTTCAATGAAATGTTTTCTTTTTTTATCTGCTGATAATAGTGTTTACATATATTTCTCAGCATTGATTTTTAACATTTTAAATCATTTTTGGATTATTCAAAATCTTTTAAGTTTTATACAATTAAAACTATGAATATTTCTCTTCATGGTTTCTATTTTGGTTTTGGTTTTAAAACGTTTTCTCCAGTCACCCAAATTATAGCTATATTTTCAAAATACTTTGTAATATTTTAATTCACATTCAAATTTTTAGGACATATGGCATTATTTTGGAGTTGTGTAAGATAGCATGCCCCAGTTAATTTTTTTTAATAATTAACTCATTATTCCATCATGAAGTATTTATTTCATTTTGTGTGTATGTGTGTGCAGAATTGAGATTCTTCATTGAACACCCCTATAGCCAGGCACTGAGAACAGAATATTGAAAAAAAAAGGGGAGGAGGGGACAAAATTACTTTTCTCATAGAGCTTTTATTGCAGTAAGGGAAACAAGTATTAAACAAATTCTTTTTAAAGTATTTATAATAAACCATGGAGAAGAGCCTCCGTTTGGAAACTGTATTAAGATTAAATAGAACAAACCTTGCATGGGTATGTGGGCAGAAAGATAATTTAGAGAAAACATAATACCCTGTTTAAAAGTCCTAGGATGGGCTGAATGTTCCTATTCAGGGAACTGGAAGAGATCCTCCTTTGGCTTTTGGACACAGGGGGCAGGGCACCCACTATGTTCTGAAATACTTGGGTCCATTCCATGCAAGGCAAAGCTAATCCCCTGCTTCTATAAAAAGAAAGGTATCAGCTATTCTAATATGTATTTCTTATGGATACATTTGAGAATTACTTTTTAGACTTCAGCACAACATTTTGATTGGAATTTCCTTTAACTGAAATATTAAACTGGGATGGATTCTTTTTTTAGTATTCAGTGGCGTGACTTTTTTAATGGAACAAATTAAAAGATGTTGTTTTAGATTCAACATATACTTCTCTTGTTTTATCCGTGTGTGCCTGTGTGAGCACAAGCATGTGAACGTGTGTTTGTTTTAATGTGACATGGTTTGTTAAGATTTATTATGAAAACTACTTAGCAATTATTTTTTAAAGAGAAATATTTGACTTTAAGTTATTTAACTATGTGTTTGAGAGAGAAAAGTTTGGTAGTTTTCGTGTGACAGCTATCAGAATTATCCTGGCATACATCAGGAAATGAGCTTGCAGGAGATTCAGAGACTCCTTTAACAGGCATCCTAAATCTTTGGATGGGAAAGGGTAGGACTATTGCCAGCTTGTTTAGATGAAGCTCATCTCAAAGAATACCAAGTATTGCTTAAGATCAGTTAGCCTGGAAACATGACTTTTCTATGGAGACAAAACTGACTTGCTTCTTTAGCATAATAGTTATAAACACAAAAAATTAAAATGCTAAAACTATTTAATAAATGGAAAAGCCAAATAAAATTGAAGATACCTTGAATTTCACCTTGTCTTAACCTCTTGGCACTGGGTATTTGATCAGTCTAAGAATTATATCAGCGGTGCTCTTATAAAAATTTAGTCTTTTTTCAGAACTTCTTTTTTTCCTCTCTTTTTAGTGGGAAGGTAGCTTTTTTTCATTTTTTTTTTTTCTCAAAAGGCTATAAAGAAAGTGATTAGCACACACTGGTTATTATTATTATTATATATAAGTAGAGTCCAAGGAAGGCAGAAAGTTTTATTATAGACATCACTTTCAGATTCGCAGCCGTTATGCCGATGAGATTAATTTGTCATAAAGTAATGTTCATGCTGCATGGTTTTCCCTGTTGGTGTTGTACACCAACTCTCAAGTGCATTTGTTAGGAACTAACCCCCTCCACCGCCCCCCAGGGCACGTCAGTTCCTCGATATATGGGCGCATCAACAGGGCAGCTTTGCCCTCTTCTGAGAGAACAGTTCTAAGGTGTGAAGATTCAGATACCGGCCACTGAAATTTGTCAGAGCACTCTGAAGGGTTGGAGAGCTGTGGAGTGGGGGTGTTGTGTATGTTATAGCCAAGACCAGGTTTCCTCTCACAAAAAAAAAAAAAAAAAAAAAAAAAATCACTATTAAGTGTTTCACATTTTCTTTCAAACATATCTTTACTACAAGCACTGTCCATGGAACGCTGTTGTCTTGGTGCTGTTTCCATTCATATTACTTATACTCTGCATTGTTAAAAGTTATTTCTATCACTTTAATGACCACATAGGTTCTTTCTGGGTTGCTTTACTCTGACTCATTTAGACTAGTATCTGTCTACTAGCACATCACAGCAAGATGGTGTGTAGGGAATGCTTCACAAGCCAACATGTGATCAGTTTCTGTTATAAGTATGCATTTTCTATCACACTTATATCCATGTATCAACTAGAGGTCATACTTTTACTGTGGTGTCTGCTAGATAGAACATGGAACTGAACACAAGAAACTGACAAAAAACATTATTTGAATAGTAAAGAAAAATTACATGATTATTACACCACTTGAAGATTTTGCCCAAAGACTACATAAAGAATTCACGTTAAGGAATAAACTCTTCTGCTTGAGGATGAATGGCGATAGTGGCCAAACGAAAAATGTAAGAAATATGGAATTAACCAATCCTCTTAGAATTCCAGAGTTCTAAACTGCATGGAGACACAAACATGTTAAGCATTATTAGCTGAAACACCTTCTGGTCCCTGGACCTTTTCTTCTTTTTGCTTGGCCTCAGGTTTAGAGTTGAAAATACACCTTTCAGTATGGTAGGCCATTCTCATTAGTTTATGGAAGGTCTTGTTCAGGTTTACTTTTTCACTATTCCTGATCCTATCTGCTTTCTCACGTAGACGCTCAGTCTAATGTGTGTGCATTACATTTCCTTAGATATGGATATAACCTTATCAAAATGCAGTGGTCCCCTGTAGGTTATGTAAATGGTATTGTGCTATGGAGACTGTTTGTGTATAACGCTGCAGTCTGTCTTCTTCATGCTATTTAATGTGTACCTAATTCACTGTTCCTAAATGTTGTTACAGTGAATGTATTCATCCAACTTTGTTTATTTAGAGATGAACACATAAGATAACTGCAAACAATAGCCACCACAAATAATGTTGAAAAGAGTTAGCTTCATCATGTTCTTTTGTGAACTTCTTTGAATAGGGTTCCTAGGTAATAGGAAACATACATATACTATGCAACTACTGCCAATTGCCCTCCATATCAACCAAACAAACATCTTTTAAAGGTTAAAATGATGTTGAATTTATTATCCTGCTTATGCAAATGTCTTTGAGGACAAGTCAGTAGATTCAGTTTTTAAAACTTCACACACTGAAAACTTTATGCTATAATTATTTTGATTCTTTTTTTTTTCATTTATTTTTATTAGTTGGAGGCTAATTACTTTACAATATTGTAGTGGTTTTTGCCATACACTGACATGAATCAGCCATGGAATTACATGTATTCCCCATCCCGATCCCTCTTCCCACCTCCGTCCCCACACGATCCCTCTGGGTCTAAACACTAAAACTCTTAAATATCCAGAAAAAAATCCTTAACCTGTTTTTTCAACAATGAACTGCCAATTATGTGTTACGCTATTGTTAAAAACCGGGTAACTAGGTCACTACCTGGAGAAGGAAATGGCAAACCACTCCAGTATTCTTGCCTGGAAAATTCCATGAACAGAGAGCCCTGGCAGGATACAGTCTACGGGGTGGCAAAGAGTCAGACATAACTGAGCAACTGAGCATTTACATGCACATACATGTCACTCAAGGTATAGTTACAGCATTTCAGCTTTTGTCCTTGATATAATTTCAGAAGATGGAATTCTATAAGAAATTTGTGTAGTATTTAAAAATTTGTTACAAGGCAAATCTATGGATCAGTATTTCTCTGGAGAATTGTTCTAGGATAGATACTAGTTTTAAATACTTTACAGATTGCCACAGGTTTATTGCATATCTTTTAAATTATAAATATAGACTAATTTATTCTATCTTTCTTTGCATAATTTTCCCACATTGCCTACATCAACATTTGTTCTGTTGATGTAGAACAAACATCCACCCTCCACCCTCACCAGCAATTGTTCTGATGCAAACCTCAATTATTTTCTAAAAGATATATACTAATAATAGTAAAATTAGACACCAGCTTGGATTCCTGAAGTTGAATAGCTTTGCATATGAAAGTGAGAGTGCAAGTGTTAGTCACTCAGTCCTGTCTGACTCTTGGCGACCCCACGGACTGTAGCCTCCAAGCTCCTCTCTCCATGGGATTCTCCAGGCAAGAATACTGGAGTGGGTTGCCATTCCCTTCTCCAGGACCTTTTCATATACTTTGATATATTTTTCTTTTTTTTCTAGGTTTCCCTGTATTGTTCTTGCTGATCCATAGAAATCCTTCTATATTCAAGATCCTAGTTCTTAACTGGTTTCAGTTGTTGAAAATGTCTCCTTCCAATCAGTCATAGGTTTTCTAATTATCTGTGTTTTCGTCTTTAATAGATTTCTGAATTCTTATGTAATCAAATCCATTAACTCTTTCTTCCTTACAGTTTTTGTTTTGAGGATCTGTGATACACTTTCTTCGACTGTCCTTTTTCAAGGCCCCTGGGTAATTCTCCTAGATTTTCTTCCTTTAGTTTTATAGTATTTAAGATTATAAGCACCCTGAGTTTCACATTTATATATTTAATAAGAAAGATTCAACTCCACTTTTTTCAATTTAGTGGGCTTATATCCTTAACATTTTCCTATTATTCTGGCATGCCTGTTTTGTCATATATCACACTGGCTATAAATACATGTTTAGTTCTGAACTTTTAACCCAAAAACTCTCCATTTTGAATCAGCAGTACATTGGCCACACACACCCTTGATAGATTTTTAGAAACTCTGTATATATTCGAGTAAAGATTACTCTAGCTTTATAAAATGAGCTGGGACAGTTTTATTTTACTTCCCATAAAAATATTTTTAAGTTAATAAATAATGGTTCCTTGAAAGTTTATAGAATTTATTGGTTAATCCTTTGCTGACCAATTGAATTGCTTTAACACTTATCAAAGGGCTCATATTCTCTATTTCATTGACAATTTTTCACATTTCATGTTTTTATAGAAATTTACCTTTTCATCTAAGTTTGCAAATTTATTAGCGTATAATAGCTCATAACATGCTTATTGGGACTTCCCTGGTGGTTCAGCTGGTAAAGAATCGGCCTACAATGCAGGAGACCCTGGCTGGATCCCTGTGTTGGGAAGATGCCCTGGAAGAGGACATGGCAAGCCACTCCAGTACTCTTGCCTGGAGGATCCCCATGCACAAAGGAGCCTGGCGGACTACAGCCCACGGGTCACAAAGAGTCAGACACGACTGAGTGACCAAGCACAGCACAGCAACAATCTCAGTGATTTCAAAATCCCTTTGGTGTCTTATTTAATTTCCAAACTAGAATTTTGAAGTGGCCCTTTTATTATTGATTTCCAATTACATTACATTCTCGCTGAAGACTTTCGTCTATATGAGTTTGTATTTTTGAAATTTATTCAGCATCATTTATGGCCTGCATATGGTTATTCTTGTGAGTTTTACTTATGAATTCAAAATATTTATTTTTGACAGTATCCACCTGTCTACACATGCATTATATATATTTATAATTCAATGATTGGGTTATGTATATTTTCTGTAAGTTTGCTTGACCTGTTTTTGAAAGAAGTATGTTAAATTATCCAACTATAATTATTAGCTTTTGTATTTGTTCCTCAACATTGTCAGTTATTGCTTCATACATTTCACATTTTTAAATATAGGCTTGTGTATATTCATGACTTTCATACCTTCTTGACCTTTTGTTCCTTATTATGTCTTCTTACGATGTTTCTAAACTTTGTTTCTATCTTTACTGATACAAAATTTTAAAAAGTCTCTGGATTGAATATGTTGAAAACAATACTCAATCATCATCTTTCAGCCATTGTTGCCCTTGAGATAGCTGACATAAATTTAATTTTCACCTCCAAAATTCTTTCATAATCCTCCTTTGTCATTTGAACCACCTAAATTTCACTATTATGTCAAGGAATTTTTTCTGTTTCCCTTGTGGTTCCTGTGAGCACCATCAATTTGAAGACATCATCTTTCATTAATTATGAGAAATCTTTCCACATAATATATTCAAGTACTTATTTTTTGCTCCATTTCTTTTATTTTTTACTCTGAACCTATTACTCCATTACTGTTTTTTCCTTCTTCTATTTATTAGTTTATTTTTTATCTTTTTATCTTTTATCTCAGAAAGGGTTTCCCAAATCACTTTTTCTTTTTTAAGTTTATTATTCACCCATATATTAAATTATCTTATTTCAACTATTATAATATTCATATTCAATATTTTAATTTAATTATTTTTGATGTAACTATTGGGCTTTCTTTTTTCTTACTACCAATATTACCCCCTCTATCTTTGAATATCTTTTTAAATTCTCATTCTCAACAGTTCATTGTATAGAGGTTATTTAGTTTATTCTCTTTCTCTTCAAGTGTTGTGACCCTTAAGTGTCTTGTTATTTGCCACTGTAGTCTCCTAATTTATTGAGGCTTTCAGCTACTTTAACAGTTCATATATTCTTAGGAAGAAAAACCAAACCCTTAAGCTTCAAAATATGTTATATTTGGAGGGTGAGAATGGCTGGGACAGAGGGAGTATGTATGTATTGGGCCACCTGATGTGAAGAGCCAACTCATTGGAAAAGACCCTGATGCTGAGAAAGATTGAGGGCCGGAGCAGAAGGGGGTGACAAAGGATGAGATGGTTGGATGGCATCATCAGCTCGATGGACATGAATTTGAGCAAGCTCTGGGAGATGGTGCAGGACAGAGAAGACGGGTGTGCTGCCATCCTTGAGGACACAAGTGGTGGGACCTGACTTGACAAGTGAACAGTAATAGCAAATGCAGACCTGCTAATAGCTTGCTGCACTCCCCCGGCAGCCCCCATCGTGGAGGGGCTTACTTACCTCTCTCTCCTGGCTTCTGATTTTTGTGTGATCATCTCTCCCCTGGAGCTATGTCATAGGTAGGTAGGCAAGTGATTTCTCCTCCACCAGCAATCTTGCCTAAACTCACTGCAATTTACGTTTTTCATCATCTATTCTCAAGGGCTTCTTTATTGATATCCCCAGCATCTCTGAACAGCGTGTGGACACTCCTTCCGTTCCTGACCAATCATGTTGTGTCAAGGAAAGCATGACAGTCAATTCTGGGAAATATTTGGGAGAAAAGGGCTACCCTCACAATTGAAAGGTGCCCCGACACAATCTATGACCATGCATCTGGATCTGCTTTTACTCAAAGCTGCTACGGTTCCCTCACTGACACTCAGTCACCTTCTGTCTCCATAATATTTCCCCAGAGATCTTCATGTCTTTCTTTCATCTCTTTGTATTTTTTCCCTTTTTGCTTCATGTGTCTTAGCTTTCAGCTTAGTGCAACATAGTCTCTGGAAGCAGAACTCAGGAAAAATATTTTTATTTTCACTTCATGTATGAGGAAACTTAGTTCAGAGTTAAATTAATTTATCCTACATTACTGGCCAGTAAGCAGCAGAGAAGGGGAAAGCACGGTTAGATCTCACTACAAATCTCATGGTCTTTCCCCGGATATTTATATTGTGCAATATGTAATACATAGGAATCATTTTTAGAAACACTATTTGCTCAGCCAATGAAAAAATTCATCTTGTTTTTACAAACTCTGGAGTTGGAAAATCACTTCATATTTTTTCCAGCAAAATAGCACACCTAGAAGATATTTTCATTCCCAAAGGTTCCCTCCTACTTGAGGGAGATAAGAAAAGGTGTTAAATAAGTGTAAGGATAATCTTGAGTTCCATTTACAAAGACAAATGATTCTGAAATTGCATTCATAAACCTCACAAGCGGACACTGAGCTGTTTATAATTTAGAACATCTCTGGTGACACACAGAGCGAATGGAAATCAGTCCCACTTTCCACTACTAACAGAATGTTAACTCTCTTTTGCAAGTAAGTGCTTTTCAATGTAACGCCTTAAACAACAGATCTTTAAACAATGCAAAATATTTCATTTTAATCACCACATACTTGCCTGTTACAGGAGTGCTGAGTGCTAAAATAAAAGCTAGTCAAATGAGAAATACTCCCAGAGTTGTCATTTCCTTCAGTCATTGATGAAATGTTGAAAAAAACTTCCTGGAGTGTTGACTAATTTTTGAAGGGCTTTTGTCTTTTTATTCTTGTGCCTTTCAATCTGGGGGGAAAAACATACTAATTTGAAAGCAAGGAGGAATTATTTCAAAAAAACCTTGTGATTCAAGTGGCAGTGAGCCTTCTTTTTGTAAGGCATTTTAATAAGTATTTGGATGACAAATCAGACTTTTCATCGGCTTGTAGAACAATAAGTCAGCAAACCACCAGCCTACAGTCCCACAATTCTCTATCCTAGATAATTTATTTTTTATGACCAATACTCTATAGCTATAGTCAAGTCATGTCATCAGTCTGATAGAGCAGTCAGAAGTAGAGTTTATAGCCGAATAAAGGATACAAACTTGCACATGACCTATCTATTTACCTTCTTATGTGGATGAACACATCGCTGTAAAAAGAAGAGGAGGAAAACGTGACACGGAGCGTTCTATGTGCCAGGCCTTTGTCAGTCACCTTACATTTTAACTCAACCAGGTTGGTGCATGTATTTGATGTTATTATCAGCAATTGGTTTTCCCTTGAAAGTGTCCCCACCTTTTCCTGAAATTCCTAGAGGGAACAGTCTCACAGTAACTCTGTTGCCAAAACTCAGCCCCTGTTCCCCAGTGTTGAAGAGAAACACAAAGGCAGAGTTTGGGGTGCAGCAGAAAAGAGGAGCTCTTACTGCTTTGCCAGGCAAAGGGGACCACAGCAGGCTAATGCCCTCAAGACTGCCTGACCCACATGGAGAGAGTCGTGAGGATTTTTATAGCATTTAATAAGCAGGGCACGAGCAGTTTATGGACTGTTCTCAGATCGGTTGGCAACAAGATGAAGTTTCAAGCTTCAAACTAATTTCAACCAGTGTAGGGTCTATGTTCTTGTGGTCAGCAGTTTTCATCTGGTCGGGCCCAGCTTCCTGTAAAAACAATGCAGGGATATGGTCTTTATTGGTGTTTTTCGGGGAACTATGGGTTTGGTGATTCTGCTATTTAGTAGATTTATAGTCTAAATTGTAACCAGTTTCCTGACTCAACAACTATTCTTTGTTTCTACATCTTCACATGCCCCAGTCATTAATTCTTGAGTCAGCACTTGACTCCAAATGGCCAGGACACAAGGGCTGTACACAGTTTCACGCCCACTCCCTTCTGTCCGCACTGCCACCGCAGTACTGGGTTTCTAGCTGATGGAACTAGCAATACTTCACTGGACAGAACTCTCTTACAAATTAGAGATGGGACACCACGTTCTCCACATCATGCTTTGCCCTAGCATAGGTAGATCTTTCATCCTAAGTCCCTACAGATAACCTACATCAGGTAAGGACTCTTTATGAAAACTGTCATAGCTATTGTGCATCACCTCTACTCAGAGAATAATTTATTCCACTGCCAAGAGCAAGAGCTGTTCATGATGTCTTATTTGGTACCACTCTGCCTCACTCCAGGCTGCTTCCACAGTTCACAGGCATCTTCTCCCCAGATCCTCTATATTGTACAACTCCCATCTAGTAAGGAGATGAGAAATTAAAATAAAATAAGAATTCACCACATTTATATAATATACAAGGTATGGGTACGGTTCCATAGAGAGGCAATTTATTCTTTTTTAATACCTGAGGAATGGATATCATTATCCCCCATGAACAGATGGGAAACTATAGGAAGTTAATATCTTGTCCAAAGTAACATCAAGCTCACATTTAATTAAATCCTATAGCCAGAAGATGGAAGCAACCTCAGTGTCCAACAGATGAACAGATGAAGATGTGGTATATATATACAATGGAATATTACTCAGCCATGAAAAGGAACAAGATTGGGACATTTGTAGAGACATAGATGGACCTAGAGACTCCATACAGAGTGAAGTAAGTCAGGAAGAGAAAAATAAATATTGTATATTAATGCACATATGTGGAATATAGAAAAATGATATAGATAATCTTAGTTGCAAAGTAGAAATAAAGATGGAGAAGTAGAGAAACAATATATAGATACTGAGGTTGAGCAGAATTTGGAGATTGGGACTGACCTATACACTACTGATACTATGCATAAAATAAATAACTAATGAGAACAAACCGTATGGCACAGGGAACAGCACTTAGTGCATTGCGGTGACCTGGATGGGAAGGAAATCCAAGCAAGACGGTGTGTGTGTGTATGTGTGGCTGACTCACTTTACCATATACAGTAAAAATGAACACAACATTGGAAAGCAACTGCATTCCAATAAAAACCAATTTTAAAAAAAGAACCTGACAGCTTGTCCAAGGTCATACCAAACTCCCTGCCCAATACCTTCAAAGATATCAGCCTGATTTCCTACAAAGTATAGAGATCATAGGATACTGCTGAAGAAGGAATCTTGCAGTTCTATCTTTTTTAAGGCATTTATATAAAAACAGAACATTCTGCATGAGTTTTTTTGCCTTTTATGACATGTTGGTTTAGATTCCCTTTAGCTGGTGAAAGAATATATCTACAAATATTTTGGAAAGTTTATAACCCTATTAAAATATAAGGCATTATTACTCTTTTTGAAGTCTAATGGTCTTTGTTTAAAGAATATTTTTATTTGCACAATGATCTCAAACTTATGTTGCTGGTGAAAGAAAATAAGATGGATCTCTCATTGTGAGGAGAGCTATGAGGTATGAAGACTTCAAGCTGATTGCTTTGAATCTTTTATACAAAATATGCAAGGCCTATGTGCATGACTTACACTATTTTAAATTTTTAGAAAACTCTTCCTGTTGATAAAGTGGAGCAGTCACTTGCCTTTGTTTCAAGAATACTACAACTACATATTCACCTAGATTTGTGACTATGTAGTGAGTTAATGCTTATGAATGCACACATAAACCACTAAAAATTAAGAATTATTACTAATAAAATTATGCTAGTGATTTAAATGAGAGCACAGTTAAAATAATACTAACTACCATCTACTGCCAATATTTTATGTGTTAGGAGGTTAGATATTCTATCTGCCTCATCTCACTGCATTCCTTTCTCTCAGTAACCCTAAGAGGTTGCATGCTGAGGCTTAAAGAGGTGAAGTAATGTACTCATAGTCACACGTCTACAAGCCATACAGAGCAGAGAGTTTAAATCCAGGCTTATCCACATCTGAAATTCCTTTCGCTCGGCAGATAGCTGCAGAATTCCCCCCTCATGTGCTGAGAATTGAACCAGAATCAATAACTCTCTGCTCACAGCTTTGACATTCTGATGTTTTGACCCTCTTGGCATTTCGCCTTCACCTGAGGGAAACTATACGAAATGAAGATCCCTTTTCTCGACTACAGGTGCCATTTCCTTTCTTCCACATCTCCCTCTTATGGACCTAAGCAATAACCTGATAAGTGAAAACCTGTGCCGAGGCTTACTCAGGGTCAGTAAAAGGTAGAGAACAGTCTTGGCACGTCAAACTGAAACAAAACCTTCTTAGAGATTCTTAAGGGCTATCTGGTCTAATGGACAGTTTACTAGAACAGACTGGCAAACAGCACTGTCCCCAAAATAGTGAAATTGTAAGTCACACATTGGACTATAGGCTGTCAGAGGCAGAAGAGACCTTAAGAAATTGCTTCACAAGTTGTATTTAGAAGTAGAGGCTTTGAGTGCCACAGCAGTGAAGAGATGGTCCCAAGTAACTTAGCCCAGAGCCTGAATTGAGAACAGATCCTCCAGACCTTCAGACTTACTCTTTTAATTCTGTTATACATTCATATTTGTGCCTATTAAGAGATCAGAAAAGTACAAGGAGAATACAAAACACATATGTATCCACCATGCCCAGTGTTAGCATCCTTTTTTCTGTGCTATTTTCTTCTCCAGATCTAGCTGCTGTCAACATGTAGGTGTGTGCCTAGTACAGTTCGTGGGGGTTCCCAGCTGGCACAGTGGCAAAGAAGCTGCCTGCCAATGCAGGGGATGCAAGAGGCGTGCTTGGATCCTTGAGCCCGGAAGATGCCCTGGAGGAGGAAATGGCAACCCACTCTAGTATCCGTGCTTGGAAAATTCGATGGGCAGAGGAGCCTGGTGGGCTACAGTCCTTGGGGTACCAAAGATTCCGGCATGACTGAGCACAAAGATACATGTAGGTACATACATGTAGGTACTACATACCTGTAAGTAAACAAACTGCATGAACTGACTCTTGAATAGAGCTTACATAAATGGCATCATGCAGTGTATTGTTTTATGTCCACATGGTTACTCACTCAAAATTGCATTTTAGCAACTTGTTTATAATATTGAAATATCTTCACCTCTTTGACTGCAATTCCATATCTTATCATTACATCAACCACATTTTCAAATGTGTCTCATTGATGTATCACAGTCCACATTTAGTCAATTCCTTTTTGCTGAAAATTCGTTGATGTCTCCCCAGCTGTTTTGTGTTTGCTCTCCCCAAACCATGCTGCTTATGAACTGCTCATGTTTTGCATTTCTAAGCATGCAGCATGCTGTTTTGCTTCTTTCTGTAATTTATACAAATGTTATACTTTGGTTTACAGACATCCAGATCTTATTTATATTTCTAAAAATGAGCCATGTTGACTGACAAACCTATATTTTATTCATTTTTACTCATGTATAGTATTCCACTTCGCTTCCTGGATCACAGCCTTGTGGCAAAGGTGCTTGCGTAACAAAGAAGCTATGAGCCCTGTAGAGAAGGGTGATCAAGACGGAAAAGTCTCAGTGAAAAGTTCTAACAAAACGTGGACCCCTGGAGGAGGAAATGGCAACCCACTCCAGTATTCTTTCCTAGAAAATCACATGGATAGTACCTAAATAAAACCACTTATGATTATACAATGGAGGTAATGAATAGATTTGAGGGATTAGATCTGTTAGACAGAGTGCCTGAAGAACTATGGACAGCAGTTCATAATATTGTACAAGGGGCAGTGACCAAAACCATCCCCAAGAAAAAGAGATGGAAGAAGGCAAAGTGGTTTTCTGAGGAAGCTTTACAAATAGCTGAGGAAAGAAGAGAAGTGAAAGGCAAGGGAGAAATAGAAAGATATACTCAACTGAATGCAGAGCTGCAGAGAATAACAAGGAGATAAGGCCTTCTTAAATGAACAATTCTAAGAAATACAGGAAAACATTAGAATGGGAAAGACTAGAGATTTCTTCAAGAAAATTGAAGATACCAAGGAAACATTTCATGCAAGGATGGGCATGAGAAAGGACAGAAACTGTAAGGACCTAACAGAAGCATAAGAGACAAGAAGACATGGCGAGAACAAGCAGAAGAACTATACAAAAAAAGATCTTAATGACCCAGATAACCGATATGGTGTGGTCATTCACCTAGAGTCAGACATCCTGCAGTGTGAAGTCAAGTGGGCCTTAAGAAGCATTATGATACAAACAAAGCAAAGCTAATGGAGGTGACAGAATTCCAGCTGAGCTATTTAAAATCCTAAAAGATGATGCTGTTAAAGTGTTTCACTCAAAATGTGAGCAAATTTGAAAAACCCAGCAGTGGCCCCAGGATTGAAAATGGTCAGTTTCATTCCAATTCAAAAGAAGGACAATGCCAATGAATATTCAAACTTCCATACAGTTGTGCTCATTTCATATGCTATTGACATTATCTCAAAATCCTTCAAGCAAGACTTCAGCAGTAAGTGAACTGAGAACTTCCCCATTTAGGCTGATCTAAAGGAACCAGAGTCCCTTGGACTGCAAGGAGATCCAACCAGTCCATCCTAAAGGAGATCAGTCCTGGGTGTTCATTGGAAGGATTGATGCTGAAGCTGAAACTCCAGTACTTTGGCCACCTCATGCAAAGAGTTGACTCATTGGAAAAGACCCTGATGCTGGGAGGGATTGGGGGCAGGAGGAGAAGGGGATGACAGAGAATGAGATGGCTGGATGGCATCACTGACTCGATGGGCATGAGTTTGAGTCAACTCTGGGAGTTGGTGATGGACAGGGAGGCCTGGCGTGCTGCAGTTCATGGCATCGCAAAGAGTCGGACATGACTGAGTGACTGAACTGACTGACTGACTGAACGGAACCAGAGGGTTAGGAGATCAAATTGCCAATATTCACTGGATCATGAAAAAAGCAAGGAGGTTCCAGAAAAATGTCAACTTCTGCTTCATTGATTACACTAGAGACTTTGAGTGAATTACAACAAATTGTGGAGAATTCTTAAGTTATGGGAATACAGACCACTTTATCTGTCTCCTGAGAAGCCTATATGCAGGAAAAGAACTAACAGAACCAGACATGGAACAACATACTGCTTCAAAAGTGGGAAAGGAGTACAACAAGGCTGTACATCGTCACCCTACTTATTCAACTCCTTTGCAGAGCATATCATGAGAATTGCCAGACTGGATGTCTGGCATCAAGCTGGAATCAAGATTGCAGGCTGGAATATCAACAACCTCATATATGCAGATGATACTGCTTTAATGGCAGAAAGTGAAGAGGAACTAAAGAACCTCTTAATGAGGGTGAAAGGGCAGTGAAAAAGCTGGGTTGAAACTCAGTATGTTTCAACATGTTGAAACTCAACATCACAGCATCTGGTCTCATCACTTCATTGCAAATAGAAGGCAAAAAAGCAGAATCAGTCATAGATTTTAATTTCTTGAGCTCCAAAATCATTGCAGATGGTCACTGCAGCCATGAAAGTAAAAGATGCTCGCTCCTTTTTAGGAAAGCAATGACAAATCTAGATAGCATATTATAAACCAGAGACATAGCTTTGAAAAGATCCATATAGTCAAGCTATCTTTTTTACCAGTAGTCATATACATACATAAGAGCTAGATCATAAAGAAGGCTGAACAATGGCAAATTGATGTTTATGAACTATGGGGCTGGAGAAGACTCTTGAGAGTCCCTTGGACTGCAAGGAGATTAAACCAGTCAATCCTAAATGAAATCGACCGTGAATATTCATTGGAAGGACTGTTGCTGAAGCCGAAGCTACAATACTTTGGCCACCTGATACAAAGAATGGACCCATTGGAAAAGCTCCTGATTCTGGGAAAGATTGAAAGCAAAAGGAGAAGGGGGCGGCAGAGGATGAGCTGGTTAGGTGGCATCACAGACTCAATGGAGGTGAATTTGAGCAAATTCCCGTAGATACTGGAGAACAGAGGAACCTGGTGTGCTACAGTTTATGAAGTTGCTCAGAGTCAGACATGATTTATGAACTAAACAACAACAACAAAAATCTTCCATTACATTAGCATATAGAAATTATTTACCCATTACCTGTGACGGGCATTAAAGCTGTTTCCCAGTCTTTGTGATCATAAACAATGGTGCTACGAATAGTCCTTAAACGTACATCCTGGTTCATATTCAAATACATTTGTTTGGAGAGTGGAACTGATGTGATGTGTGAGTATTTATGTTCAGTTTTGGAAGACTGATACAATAAGACATTGTGTGAATCTGTGTCACATGTTCAGCAACATGTTAATTTTTCTCATGCTGAGTAACATA
Organism: Odocoileus virginianus; assembly: GCF_023699985.2. Taxonomy (NCBI): domain Eukaryota; kingdom Metazoa; phylum Chordata; class Mammalia; order Artiodactyla; family Cervidae; genus Odocoileus; species Odocoileus virginianus. The sequence goes on along the minus strand of NC_069686.1, from coordinate 63,652,885 downwards.
AGGAGAGTTATAAGAATACTAAAATTCCCATTAGTCAGGATTCTTAAATGTTGTCCTTTTGGTGAGCATAAAAATGCTTCTCCTTGTGGTCTTGGTTTGTATCACGCAGCTAATGAAGGAGAAGGGATGACAGAGGATGAGATGGTGGGATGGCGTCACTGATTCAATAGACATGAGCTTGAGCAAGCTCCCGGAGAGACTGAAGGAAGGGGAAGCCTGATGTGCTGCATCCATGTGGTCACAAAGAGTCGGACACAACTGAGAATCTGAACAACGACAGTGAAAGAGAGGGTGGAGTTTTACCTGTGTCTTTTTACTGCTCACGCTTCTGTGAAACACACAGCTTTTGTCCAGGTTTTCTTTTTAGGAGAGCTACCATATTTCATTTATACACATATGCCTCTAATTTATTCTAATAATGTCTAAATTTACTACATATTTGATTTTCTCCTAAATGAGAGGAAGAACATAACAGAGTTTAAATAACATTAGAGTTAATTTGGTTTTTTTCTATAAAATCTTCTCTGTCATTTTTGCCCATTTTAGTTCAAATATTTTGTTCCCCTAAATAACTATGTTTCTTTAATTTTTCTCACCATCTTTATTAAAGTTTACCACTTTCTTCATTTATCTTTGCTTCTTATCTTTGGATTCATTTTTATCCCCAATGAAGTAACTGTGTTTGTTAGTATTTTTAGTAAGTTTCAGAAGTTACTGATAAATTCTCTTTATTTGTGAATATTTGGAAACACCTTTATTCTGCTTGAGTCGTGACTGAGCATCCATTGATAGTGATGCTTTGCAAGCACTCTTAGGTGATATTTTCATGTTTCTTTGCTTACGTCCCAGGCAATAGAAGTCAGAATGCCCAGCAGCTCCAATGCTGGAGTCTCAGGCTGCTGTGTGGGGATCCTCTCTTGGGGCTAATGTCATGGGGAGATCCAATGTGTCCTAAATGAGGAGTTGGCAAGTCACAAAGGGCACTGGTAAAGATAACCTGAGGCTCAAGTTGGAGCAGTTTACCGACTGGTTAGTGGTACTTTAACATCTGACAACTGGTACTGCCACACCAAGGTAAACCAAAGGAAAATGTCCCATACACATTTTGTTGCCCTAGTTCTTTCCATTGATGAGAAATAAGTTTATTATCTCTAATGCTCTTTTGACCTTTAATGTTCATCAGTTTTTCTATGATATGCATAAGTGAGGGAAATTTTTTTTATATATATTGTTTAGCACTCAGAGAGTGGTTTCCATCTGTAGATACTTGTCTTTCAATTTTAGGAGATTCTTGGTTACTACCAATTTGAATATTGCCTGTATGTTATTTCACTCTTTCCTCTGGAACTTATGTCACATGTGTATTTTTCCATTATTTGCTTTTAATTGAGGTATAATTGATTTATAATGCTATATTAGTTTCAGGTGTACAACAAAGTGATTCAGTTATAATTTTTCTTTTTCAGATTCTTTTCCATTATAGGTTATTGTAAAATGTTGAATATAGTTCCCTGTGCTATATAGTAGGTCCCTGTTGGTTATCTATTTTATATGTAGTAATGTTACATGTTAATTTCAACCACCTAATTTATCCCTCCTCTGCCCCTTTCCCCACTGGTAACCATAGCTTGTCTTATATGGCTATGTGTCTATTTCTGTTTCATAAATAAGATCATTTGACCATATTTTAGATTCCACATTTAAGCAAAATCATATGACATTTGTTTTTGTCTGACTTACTTCACTTAGTATGCTAATTTCTAGGTCCATCCATGTTGCTGAAAATGGCATCATTTCATTCTTTTTTATGACTGAGTAATACTCCATTGTGTACGTGTAACCACATTGTCTTTATCCACTTATCTGCCAATGGACATCTCAGTTGCTTTCATATCTTGATTATTGTAAATAGTGCTACAGTGAACACTGGGGTGCATGCACTCTTTTATGTTTCCTCGAGATAAATGCCCAGAAATGAGGCTGCTGGGTCATATGGTAGCTCTACTGTTAGTTTTTAAGGAACCTCCATGCTCTTCTTTATGGTAGCTGTACCAATTTTCATTCCATCAACAGTGTGGGCGGGTCTCTTTTTCTCCAGGTGTGTACTGGTTCTTTGAAATGGATACTCCACGGCCCTTACCATCTCTTTGATTATATGTCATGTTTTTATCAGCTGTGATGTATTCCAGATAAACTTTCACTACCATTGTTCAGCTCCCTAGTTTGCAATTTCTGTCTAGTCAAGAGTTTATTCCATCTACTGAAGTCTTTCTAATTTCAATAATTCTTTTTTTATTGTTAGAATTTCCAATTAGATCTTTTTTATCCCATCTCTCATGATTTCTTAATTATATTTGCAGATATTATTTCTTTCTTACTATTTGAAGATTTCATAAATACCATTTTAAAGTCATTTTGAAATGGTTCCATCACTTTCATTTATCTTCTAGAATGTGTCATTTGTGGCTCTCTCCATATTAAAATTCTAATTAGCACAGAATTTTTTAACATAAAGAATAAATGTTCATCAGCTAATTTGTGAGCTGAAGAAAGATAGCCATGACTTGATTTGAAGGCTGGGGTGCACAGGGTCTGTTCCAAATAGTTCATCTTCATACACAGATTCCAAACAATAATATACCTCCCCCAACATTCCAGGTAAGACTAGAGCATCATGACACTACCACCATCTCTCACCTGCACCACAGCAGTAGCCTCTGAACTCCACACACCTTTTCATGGTCCATTCTACATACAGCCAGAACACTTTTAAAAACTCAGCCTTTACCAAGCCAATGGCTTTTCATTGATGACAACAAAACTCAAGTACCTTACAATGTTTTTCATCTGTACTCAGTGTTTCTGAAACTTCAAAGTGTTAACTGACTCACCTAAGCAGCCCCTGAGGACGTTGTTAAGCCACTGATTCTAACTCAGCATGTCTGAGGTGGGGCCTGAAACGCTGGATTCTGTCTAAGCCTCCGAGTGATCCTCATGCTGATACTTTCCTGCATCTCCCTCCCTCTGCATCTGACGTCTACATCTCTCTGTCATTTCACAGTACTCACCCTTTACTCATTTATGCCATTTGCATTGACCTCCTTGCTATCTTCAAAAAGACAAAGTTTGTTATAGCCTTGGACTTTATAAGTATTGGGATCAATTTCTGGTCTATTCCCTCACTTCTTTCAGGTCCCTGCTCTGATATTGCCTCCTCAAGAGCTTTTCACTGAACATACCATTATTCTTTTCTGTATATTTCTTTCTCTTCATAGCCATTTTAAGTGATATACAAATATATATGATACAGATATGAATATAAATTAAATATGTAATTAAATTAATGCTAAGGGCAATGAAAAGATGTCAAGATATTGATAGATATTTCTTTAATCATGTCGGCCTTATTAAAATATGCAATCCATGAGGCTACTAATCTTCTACCCTCGCTATTCACTAAAGACTAAAAACTCTCTGAAGTTCTAGAATTTAATTATCTTATTCAGCACATTGTGTCTCATGAATAGGATTGTACTTAGCAAATGTAATGTGGACCATAACCATTTGGTGAACTAAAGACTAAATGTAAGTACTTGGCAACTGTACTTGTGTAGGCAGCTCCTAGTTTTAGTGCAGAGAAATTTCTTATGCCGTGCTGATTTCCACTTTAACTGAGAATTTGCCCTTGACTAAGAAGGTGTGTTAGGCAGAATTCTGAGTCTCCCAAATTCCTGGCCCCTGATGTACATATACCTTTTCTTGGCTATATCAAACTGAACACTAATCCAGATGCTGTAAGGAACTTTGCACATGTGATTAATAACCCAAACCAGTTGACTTTAAGATATAGAGATTATCCTCCAATAAACTTAACACAATCAGGTGAGTCCTTAATATGGAAAGGATTTTCAAGGGAAAAATGTGAAGCACATGATGAATCCAGCATGAAAAAGATTTTCTGTTTATGACTTTAAAGAAGGAGAAAGCCATATGGCAAGAGGTGAGTTTACGTACACAGTAAGAATAGAAAAACACTGATCTATGGAATATATACTAAAAAATAATGCTCTGATAGCCATGGAGTATATGAAAGAAGGGAGCTGTGAGACATAAGAAAGAGTGGTTCTAATTATGCCTGTAATTACTGCTTTTTAAAATTCATTTTTATTATGGTAGAGTTGATTTCCAATGCTGTGTTAGTTTCTGTTGTATAGTAAACTGAATCAATTATGTGTGTGTGCTAAGTTGCTTCACTTGTGTCTGACTCTTTGTGACCCTGTAGACTGTAACCCACCAGGCTCCTCCGTCCACGGGATTCTCCGGGCAAGAATACTGGAGTGGGTCTCCATGCCCTTCTCCAGGGGATCTTCCCAACCCAGGGATTGAACTCAAGTGTTTTACGTCTCCTGCATTGGCAGGAGGGCTCTTTACCACTAGCCCCCCCTGGGAAGCCTGAATCAGTTATACATATACATATATCTACCCTTTTTTAGATTCTATTCCAATACAGAGCATCACAGAGGATTGAATAGAGTTCCCTGTGCGATACAGCGGTTTTCATTAGGTATCTGTTTTATGTGAATCCCAATCTCTCATTTTATCCCTCCCCACTTTTCCCATTAGTAACCACACACTTGTTTTCTACATCTATGACTATATTTCTGTTTTGTAAATAGCTTCATTTGTACCTTTTTTTGTTTCCACATTTAACTGATATCATAGTTTTTGTTTGACTTACCTTAGTCAATACGACAATCTCTAGGCTCATGCATGTTTCCGTAAATGGCATTTTCTTGTTCTTTTTACGGCTGAGTAATATTCCACTGTATATATGTAGCACATCTTTTTTATCCATTTCTCATTCAATGGATTGGGTTGCTTGTTTTTTTGATATTGAGTTGTATGAGCTGTTTGTGTATTATGGAGATAAATCTCTTGTTGATTGCATTGTTGGCAAATATTTTTCCCCATTCTATGTACTGTCTTTTCATTTTGGTCATGGTTTCCTTTGCTGTGCAAAAACTTTTAAGTTAAATTAGGTCCCATTAGGTTATTTTTATTTTTATTGCTCTAGGAGATGGACCAAAAGAGATCTTCCTGAAATACTTTCCTTTAAAAGTCAGTAAATATGTAAAGGGTTGTATAAGAAAATTTGGAAACTATAGCTATAACATGTAATTCTAGTTGGCAGGTACTTGTCATGCATGTTTCATTATTTTAAATTAATTTAATTTTAAATAAAAATGATATATACCAAAAAATATTAAACCCATATAGGATAAAAATAACCTCCCTGACTTCTCTGTTTCAGAGTATACAATCCCAAATCCCATCTATGCAAATTAATGCCAGTCTATCTACTGTTCTGTCAATTTCCAGTAGAATTTAAATTTAGATGAGCACTGTTGAAATTCGGGAATCCACTATAAGAGCTGCTGTTGTTCCCCTAGTATTCTAGTAAAAGAGAGATTAAAAAAAAAAAAAAGACCATTGGATAAGAAGATAAGATACCTGAAGGAAATAAAAAAAAATGATAGCTACTTTAATTGCAATGGTCAGGAAAGAGCTTGTGAGGATCATTTGAATTGAAAACTAAAAGATGAGGGATAAGTAGTTTTTCAACATTCTTGGGAAAGTGTTTTGCAGAAAGAAGGGCAAAGATGATGATAACAGAAGAGCTGATATTGTCAGGAAGCAAAAAGAAGACACATGACTTAGAGGCTTTGAAAAATGTGGATGATTGTATACTGAGTTCAAAACTCCCAGCAGCATTAAAATAATGTTGGAAACGGTAGCTCTTTATCATAAATGTTGATATTATTTTAAGGGCAATAGGAAACCTTGAGGAGTTTTTAAGAGAGGCATTAAGTGACCTAAGTTGTGTTTCAAAAGCCTCCCTTTGGAAGATGGTAGAATAGAAAGTTTCAGGCTTTTGTCTCTCCATAAGAAATATGAAATAAACTATGGAAAGACTGAAATAAGTTTACACCAAAGATTATATAAGTCAGTTCAGTTCATTCAGTCGCTCAGTCGTTTCTGACTCTTTGTGACCCCGTGAACTGCAGCACATCAGGCCTCCCTGTCCATCACCAACTCCCGGAGTCCACCCAAACTCATGTCCATTGAGTCGGTGATACCATCGAACTGTCTCATCCTCTGTCGTCCCCTTCTCCTTCTGCCCTCAATCGTTCCCAGCATCAGGGTCTTTTCAAATGAGTCAGCTCTTCAAGTCAGATGGCGAAACTATTCGAGTTTCAGCTTCAGCATCAGTCCTTCCAATGAACACCCAGGACTGATCTCCTTCAGGATGGACTGGTTGGATTTTCTTGCAGTCCAAGGGACTCTCAAGAGTCTTCTCCAACACCACAGTTCAAAAGCATCAATTCTTCGGTGCTCAGCTTTCTTTATAGTCCAACTCTCACACCCATACATGACTACTGGAAAAACCATAGCTTTGACTAGAAGGACCTTTGTTGGCAAAGTAATGTCTCTGCTTTTTAATATGCTGTCTAGGTTGGTCTTAACTTTCCTTCCAAGGAGTAGGCGACTTTTTATTTCATGGCTGCAATCACCATCTGCAGTGATTTTGGATCCCAGGAATATAAAGTCTGACACTGTTTCCACTGTTTCCTCATCTATTTGCCATGAAGTGATGGGACTGGACGCCATGATCTTAGTTTTCTGAATGTTGAGCTTTAAGCCAACTTTTTCACTCTCCTCTTTCACTTTCATCAAGAGGCTTTTTAGTCCCTCTTCACTTTCTGCCATAAGGGTGGTGTCATCTGCATATCTGAGGTTATTGATATTTCTCCCAGCAATCTTAATTCCAGCTTGTGCTTCCTCTAGCCCAGCATTTCTCATGATGTACTCTGCATATAAGTTAAATAAGCTGGATGACAATATACAGCCTTGACGTACTCCTTTTCCTATTTAGAACCAATCTGTTGTTGCATGTCCAGTTCTGACTATTGCTTCCTGATCTGCATACAGGTTTCTCAAGAGGCAGGTCAGGTGGTCTGATATTCCCATCTCTTCAAGAATTTTCCACAGTTTATTTTGATCCACAGTCAAAGGTTTTGGCATAGTCAATAAAGCCGAAATAGATGTTTTTCTGGAACTCTCTTGCTTTTTCGATGATCTGATGGATATTGGCAATTTGATCTCTGGTTCGTCTACCTTTTCTAAAACCAGCTTGAACATCTGGAAGTTCACAGTTCATGTATTGCTGAAGCCTGGCTTGGAGAATTTTAAGCATTGCTTTACTAATGTGTGAGATGAGTGCAATTGTGTGGTAATTTGAGCATTCTTTGGCTTTGCCTTTCTTTGGGATTGGAATGAAAACTGACATTTTCCAGTCCTGTGGCTACTGCTGAGTTTTCCAGATTTGCTGGGATATTGAGTGCAGCACTTTCACAGCATCATCTTTCAGGATTTGAAATAGCTCAACTGAAATTCCATCACCTCCACTAGCTTTGTTCATAGTGATGCTTTCTAAGGCCCACTTGCCTTCACATTCCAGGATGTCTGGCTCTAGGTGAGTGATCACACCATTGTGATTATCTGGCTTGCGAAGATCTTTTTTGTCCAGTTCTTCTGTGTATTCTTGCCACCTCTTCTTAATATCTTCTGCTTCTGTTAGGTCCCTACCATTTCTGTCCTTTATGGAGCCCATTTTTACATGAAATATTCTCTTGGTATCTCTAGTTTTCTTGATGAGCTCTCTAGTCTTTCCCATTCTATTGTTAATAATCAAGAGAACAACACATTAAAAATGTTGAAAAACTGATGATTTTACTCACCTTGCGAATCCTCTTTCTGGTCAGGAAGAAATGACTCAATTCTTAATTTCCTCCCTCAGGATGAAAGGAGCAGAATGAATCTTTTTTATAATGCTCTGACCTCTCTGTGGCTTCCCACGTGGCACTAGTGGTAAAGAACCCACTTGCCAATGTAGGAAACATAAGAGATTCAGGTTCAATCCTTGGGTCGGGAAGATCCCCAGGAGGAGAGCATGGCAACCCACCCTAGTATTCTTGCTGGAGAATCCCAAGGACAGAGGAGGCTTGCAGGCTATAGTCTGTGGGATTGTAAAGAGTCAGATACTATTGAAGTGACTTAGGACCCACATGCAGCCTCCCTGTAGGATGCCTGGGTTACTGGTTTCTGTCTTATCTGACTTGGATGTCAGACAGCAAACAGTACAAATCATGGCAGATAGAGAGGATATCCTGGTTTATGAACACTGCAGGGAGACCGTAAACCTATAGATACATGGTAGCAAGAGACTATGGACAGACAAATATAATAGAATCTCTATGGTCTCCAAGAAAAGGCTGGGCTGAGATTCTTTGGACAATTAAGACATTTACCAACAGCTATGTGTATGGTAGGATGTAGAGAACTTACAGTTATAAAATAAATAAATCATGGAAATTTAATGCACAGCATGGGGACAATAATTAATAACACTATATTGCATTTTTAAAAGCTGAAAGGAGTAGATCTTCAAGGTTCTTATTACAAGAAAATACTTGTTACTGAATGGTGGCAGATACTTACTAGACTTACTGTGATGACCATTTTAACTCATTGGAAAAGACCCTGATGCTGGGAGGGATTGGGGGCAGGAGGAGAAGGGGACGCCAGAGGATTAGATGGCTAGATGGCATCCCCGACTCAATGGACATGAGTTTGGGTAATTGGGAATTGGTTATGGACAGGGAGGCCTGGCATGCTATAATTCATGGGGTCGCAAAGAGTCAGACATGACTGAGAGACTAAACTGACTGACTGACTGACAAATATTGAATAATTGTGTTGTACATCTCAAACTAATGTTGTATGTCAATTATGCCTAAAATTTTTTTCTGTTCTCATTGACCTCATTTTGTGTTATAAAGCAATTATAGTAATAGTATCTTTCTTTTAAACACAATTTTAAAGAAAGCAATGACAATATACCCTATAGAAATTTCTTAAATTTACTTATTATAATAAATCAATTTTTATTACTTAAAATAATCCAAACAAGATGTTTGCTTTAATCTATTTAAGAAATTATTTAAAAAAAAAAACAAAAGAGAAATAAATACCTACACTTCTATAAAAAAATAAAATATATGGTATTTGCATCTGTGGAAATATGAGAAAAAATAAAAATAATGGTTTATACAAACTTTGTAATAATATACAAAGTATAGTACTAATAAAATCATGCAGATTGGGAGAATATTTTAGATATTTATTAAGAAAAACTGGAAAGTAAAATAGACAAGGAAGAAAAGGAAAACCTAATATTAATCTCTGTTCCACTATGTCCCTATATTTTAGGAAAACTTAGTTTCTTGCATTTGTTTTAGCTCAATACATTTAGGTGTGAAAATAAAGGCTAACTTGTATAAAAAACAAGTTAAAACAAAACAAACGAACAAAACAGTGCAGACATAGACCCACACAGGATACATGCCCAGAAAAAATCAGAGACTATCTTAGCATGTTTTAGTCGAGTTTTCTACTCCATTTTATGAGGTAGCTGAGTTTTTCAAAGGTTCAATTTTCAGTAAATGATGACAAGTCATAAAAAGAAAAGGGAAATATGACCCACTGAAAGGAAAAAAAAATCAGTCTCCCAAAACCATACCTGAAGGAACACATGCATTCATTAAAATGGGTTTAATATTTAAAACAAACATTTTTTAAAGCAATTGTCTCCAGTACACTTAAATGTCAAGCAAAACAGACAAATAAATTAAAGAAATCAAGGAAAATGTCATATTAACAACAACAAAAAAACAATATCAACAAAGAGAAGCTGTGAAAAAGATCCAAAAAATTTGGAGCTAAAAGAACATAATAACTGAATTGAAAATTTTACTAGAGGGGTTCAACAACATAATTGAACAGGTAGAAAAAGAAATAAACAAATTTGAAGACATTGTTTAAAATCATAAATCTTAGAAGCAAAATGAAATAATGATGGAACATGAACAAAACCTAAGGAATGGCTTTAAGATCAATATCCACATTCTCAAAGTCTCAGAAGAGAAGAAAGAATCAGAGAGCTTATTTAAAGAAATAATGGTTGAAAACTCCCCAAATGTTAGGGAATATGTGGATATACAAATCCAAGCAGCTCAATAACTCAAATTTTGGTAAATCCAAAAAGATCCATACCATACACATTATAAGCAAACAGTGGGTGAAGACAAAGAGAATTTTGAAAGCAACGAAGTTGACTCTTCACATAAAAGAAATTCTCAATAAGATTATGAGTGAATTTTTCAGCTTAAACCAAGAAATGAGGACAACCTCAGGGACCTCTGGGACAATATGAAACGCCCCAACATTTGAATCATAGGAGTCCCAGAAGAAGAAGACAAAAAGAAAGGCCACGAGAAGTTACTCGAGGAGATAATAGCTGAAAACTTTTCTAAAATGGGGAAGGAAATAGTCACCCAAGTCCAAGAAACCCAGAGAGTCCCAAACAGGATAAACCCAAGGTGAAATACCCCAAGACACATATTAATCAAATTAACAAAGATCAAACACAAAGAACAAATATTAAAAGCAGCAAGGGAGAAACAACAAATAACACACAAAGGGATTCCCATAAGGATAACAGCTGATCTATCAATAGAAACCCTTCAGGCCAGAAGGGAATGGCAGGACATACTTAAAGTAATGAAAGAGAATAACCTACAGCCTAGATTACTCTACCCAGCAAGGATCTCATTCAGATATGAAGGAGAACTCAAAAGCTTTACAGACAAGCAAAAGCTGAGAGAATTCAGCACCACCAAACCACCTTTACAACAAATACTAAAGGACCTTCTCTAGACAGGAAACACAGAAAGGTGGTATAAACGTGAACCCCAAACAACAAAGTAAATGGCAACAGGACCATACCTATCAATAATTACCTTGAATGTAAATGGGTTGAATGCCTCAACCAAAATAAAAAAACTGGCTGAATGGATACAAAAACAAGACCCCTGTATATGCTGTCTACAAGAGACCCACCTCAAAGCAAGGGACACATACAGACTAAAAGTAAAGGGCTGGAAAAAAATATTCCATGGAAACGGAGACCAAAAGAAAGCAAGAGTCACAATACTCATATCAGATAAAATAGACTTTCAAATAAAGGCTGTGAAAAGAGACAAAGATGGACACTACATAATGATCAAAGGATCAATCCAAGAAGAAGATATAACAATTATAAATATATATGCACCCAACATAGGAGCACCGCAATATGTAAGGCAAACGCTAATGAGTATGAAAGAGGAAATTAATAGTAACACAATAATAGTAGGAGACTTTAATACCCCACTCACAACTATGGATAGATCAACTAAACAGAAAATGAACAAGGAAACACAAACTTTAAAGGACACAATGGACCAGCTAGACCTAATTGACATCTATAGGACGTTTCACCCCAAAACAATCAACTTCACCTTTTTCTCAAGTGCACACGGAACCTTCTCCAGAATAGATCATATCCTGGGCCATAAATCTAGTCTTGGTAAATTCAAAAAGATTGAAATCATTCCAGTCATCTTTTCTGACCACAGTGCAGTAAGATTAGATCTCTATTACAGGAAAAAAATTATTAAAAATTCAAACATATGGAGGCTAAACAACACGCTTCTGAATAACCAACAAATCATAGAAGAAATCAAAAAAGAAATCAAAATATGCATAGAAATGAATGAAAATGAAAACACAACAACCCAAAACCTATGGGACACTCTAAAAGCAGTGCTAAGGGGAAGATTCATAGCATTACAGGCCTACCTCAAGAAACAAGAAAAAAGTCAAATAAATAACCTAACTGTACACCTAAAGCAACTAGAGAAGGAAGAAATGAAGAACCCCAGGGTTAGAAGAAGGAAAGAAATCTTAAAAATTTGGGCAGAAATAAATGCAGAAGAAACTAAAGAGACCATAGCAAAAATCAACAAAGCTAAAAGCTGGTTTTTTGAAAAAATAAACAAAATTGACAAACCGTTAGTAAGACTCATTAAGAAACAAAGGGAGAAGAACCAAATTAACAAAATTAGAAACGAAAATGGAGAGATCACAACAGACAACACTGAAATACAAAGGATCATAAGAGACTACTACCAGCGGCTCTATGCCAATAAAATGGACAACTTGGGAGAAATGGATAAGTTCTTAGAGAAGTATAACTTTCCAAAACTGAATCAGGAAGAAATAGAAGATCTTAACAAACCCATCACAAGCAAGGAAATCGAAACTGTAATCAGAAATCTTCCAGCAAACAAAAGCCCAGGACCAGATGGCTTCACAGCTGAATTCTACCAAAAATTTCGAGAAGAGCTAACACCTATCTTACTCAAACTCTTCCAGAAAATTGCAGAAGAAGGTAAACTTCCAAACTCATTCTATGAGGCCACCATCACCCTAATTCCAAAACCAGACAAAGATGCCACAAAAAAAGAAAACTACAGGCCAATATCACTGATGAACATAGATGCAAAAATCCTTAACAAAATTCTAGCAAACAGAATCCAACAACATATTTAAAAAATCATACATCATGACCAAGTGGGCTTTATCCCAGGAATGCAAGGATTCTTTAATATCCACAAATCAATCAATGTAATACACCACATTAACAAATTGAAAGATAAAAACCATATGATTATCTCAATAGATGCAGAAAAAGCCTTTGACAAAATTCAACATCCATTTATGATTAAAACTCTCCAGAAAGCAGGAGTAGAAGGAACATACCTCAACATAATAAAAGCTATATATGACAAACCCACAGCAAGCATCACCCTCAATGGTGAAAAATTGAAAGCATTTCCCCTGAAATCAGGAACAAGACAAGGGTGCCCACTCTCACCACTACTATTCAACATAGTTTTGGAAGTTTTGGCCACAGCAATCAGGGCAGAAAAAGAAGTAAAAGGAATCCAGATAGGAAAAGAAGAAGTGAAACTCTCGCTGTTTGCAGATGACATGATCCTCTACATAGAAAACCCTAAAGACTCTACCAGAAAATTACTAGAGCTAATCAATGAATACAGTAAAGTTACAGGATATAAAATTAACACACAGAAATCTCTTGCATTCCTATACACTAGCAATGAGAAAACAGAAAGAGAAATTAAGGAAACAATACCATTCACCATTGCAACAAAAAGAATAAAATACTTAGGAGTATATCTACCTAAAGAAACAAAAGACCTATACTTGGAAAACTATAAAACACTGATGAAAGAAATCAAAGAGGACACAAACAGATGGAGAAATATACTGTGTTCATGGATTGGAAGAATCAATGTTGTCAAAATGGCTATACTACCCAAAGCAATCTATAGATTCAATGCAATCCCTATCAAACTACCAACGGTATTTTTCACAGAACTAGAACAAATAATCTCACAATTTGTATGGAAATACAAAAAAACCTCGAATAGCCAAAGTAATACTGAGAAAGAAGAATGGAACTGGAGGAATCAATCTGCCAGACTTCAGACTATACTACAAAGCCACAGTCATCAAGAGAGTATGGTACTGGCACAAAGACAGAAATATAGATCAATGGAACAGAATAGAAAGCCCAGAGATAAATCCACGAACCTATGGTCACCTTAACTTCGACAAAGGAGGCAAGGATATACAATGGAAAAAAGACAACCTCTTTAACAAGTGGTGCTGGGAAAACTGGTCAACCGCCTGTAAAAGAATGAAACTAGAACACTTTCTAACACCATACACAAAAATAAACTCAAAATGGATTAAAGATCTAAATGTAAGACCAGAAACTATAAAACTCCTAGAGGAGAACATAGGCAAAACACTCTCCAACATAAATCACAGCAGGATCCTCTATGACCCACATCCCAGAATTTTAGAAACAAAAGCAAAAATAAACAAATGGGACCTAATGAAACTTAAAAGCTTTTGCACAACAAAGGAAACTATAAGCAAGGTGAAAAGACAGCCCTCAGATTGGGAGAAAATAATAGCAAATGAAGCAGCAGACAAAGGATTAATCTCAAAAATATACAAGCAACTCCTCCAGCTCAACTCCAGAAAAATAAATGACCCAATCAAAAAATGGGCCAAAGAACTAAACAGACATTTCTCCAAGGAAGACATACAGATGGCTAACAAACACATGAAAAGATGCTCAACATCACTCATTATCAGAGAAATGCAAATCAAAACCACAATGAGGTACCATTACACGCCAGTCAGGATGGCGGCTATCCAAAAGTCTACAAGCAGTAAATGCTGGAGAGGGTGTGGAGAAAAGGGAACCCTCTTACACTGTTGGTGAGAATGCAAACTAGTACAGCCGCTATGGAGAACAGTGTGGAGATTTCTTAAAAAACTGGAAATAGAACTGTCATATGACCCAGCAATCCCACTTCTGGGCTTACACACCGAGGAAACCAGATCTGAAAGAGACACGTGCACCACAATGTTCATCGCAGCACTGTTTATAATAGCCAGGACATGGAAGCAACCTAGATGCCCATCAGCAGACGAATGGATGAGGAAGCTGTGGTACATATACACCATGGAATATTACTCAGCTATTAAAAAGAATTCATTTGAATCAGTTCTAATGAGATGGATGAACCTGGAGCCCATTATACAGAGAGAAGTAAGCCAGAAAGATAAAGACCATTACAGTATCCTAACACATATATATGGAATTTAGAAAGATGGTAACGATAACCCTATATGCAAAACAGAAAAAGAGACTCAGATGTATAGAACAGACTTGTGGACTCTGGGAGAAGGCGAGGGTGGGATGTTTCAAGAGAACAGCATCGAAACATGTATATTATCTATGGTGAAACAGATCACCAGCCCAGGTTGGGTGCATGAGACAAGTGCTCAGGCCTGGTGCACTGGGAAGACCCAGAGGGATCGGGTGGAGAGGGAGGTGGGAGGGGGGACCGGGATGGGGAATACATGTAACTCCATGGCTAATTCATTTCAATGTATGACAAAAACCACTGCAATGTTGTAAAGTAATTAGCCACCAACTAATAAAAATAAATGGAAAAAAAAAAGAAAAATTCAAAAACATGCAGAATTAGAACAAAATACTCTTAAACAACTGGAGAATCAGGTAGGAAATCAAGAAGAAAATTTAAAAGTATCTTGAAGGAAATAAAAACAAAAGGCACCACATTTCTAAATTTATGAGATGCAGTGAAAGCAAGGCAAAGAGGCAATTTTTACACATATAAACTCTTACATTAAAGAAGAAGAAAGGTTTATAAGCAATCAATTGATTGATTTTATACATTATAGAGCTAGAAAAGGATGAAAAACTAACCCCAAAAGTAGCAGAAAGAAATAATATTATAGCAGAGATAAATGAAACTTAAAAATGAAGAGAAAATCAGCAAATCCAAGAGTAGATTCTGTGAGAAGACAACAAAACAATGACAAACCGTAGCCATATTGATAAGAATAAGAGAAAGAAGTCCAAATAACTAAAATCAGAAATTAAGTGGTGGATGGGGTAGGGAGGGGAGTCATTACTACAATTTTTACATAAATGAAAAAGATTATGAGACACTGTGAATAATTGTACCTTAACAAATTGGATAACTTGACAGAATGGAAAAATTCCTAGAAATATAAAACCTACCAAGACTGAATCTTGACTAAATAGAAAATCTGAACATATGTATGACTAGTAAGGAGATTGAATCGGTGATCAAAACCCTCTCAAAAAGGAAAAGACAGGACCAGATGGCTTCATATATAAATTCTACCAAACATTTAAATAAGAATTAATGCTAATCCTTCTAAAACACTTCCAAATATTCAAGAGGAAGTATTTCAAACTCATTCTATGAAACCAGCATTAACATGATACCAAAGCCAAAACTAGTATATAAAAAGAATAATATAGGACAATATCCTTGATGAGTATTGATGCAAAAATCTTTGCAAAATATGTCAAACCAAATTCAGCAGGATATTAAAATGATCTTATACTTTGACGAGTGGGATTTATTCTTGGAATACAAATGGTTCAACATATAAAAATGGATCACTGTAATACATCATTTTAACAGAATGAAGGGGGAAAAACACAAGATGATCTCAATTCATAAAGACAAACTATTTGACAAAATTCAACACACTCTCAGGATAAAAATATACAATAAACAAGGAATAGAAGAAAACTACTTTGACATAATAAAAGCCAAATATGAAAAACTGTCAATGAAAGTCATAACCATAATGAAGGATTGAAAATGTGTTCTCTAAGATTGGAAAACAGAAAAGGGTGCTCACTTTTTCACTTATGTTTGACATGGTATTAAAAATTCCAGCCAGAGTAATTAAGCTGGAAAAGAAAAAGTTATTTAAATTAGAAAGAAAGAACTTAAATTATCTGATTGCAGATTACATGATTATATATATATATATAAACCATAAAGATTTCACAACAAAAAAAACTGCTAAATCTAGTAAGTGACATAGCAAATTATCAGGTGAAAATCAACATAAAAATCAGTTGCCTTTCTATATATTAACAATGAAAAATCTAAAAAGGAAATTAATAAAACAATTATAATAGCATAAAAAAATACAATTTTTAGGAATAAACTTAATTAAGGAAGCAAAGACTATGATACTAAAATTGCAACATGTTGCTGAGGGAAATTAAAGAAGACATAAGTAAATGGAACGACCTCATGTGTTCATGGAATGAAAGACTTAAGATGTTAATATTACCCCCAAATGACATACAGATTTAATACAATCCCTTTCAAAATGAAAATGATGTTGCTATTATTTTTTTTAAATAGAAAAATCTATCCTTAGATTAATATAGACATTAAATAGTGAAAGCAATCTTGGAAAAGAAGAGCAAATGTGATCTTACAGTTTGTGATTTCAGAGCTTATTACAAAATAGTGATTAAAATGGTACTGTGCAGGCATCAAGATAGACATCTGAGTCACTGGAAGATAATAGAGCACCCTGGAATAAACTCCCACATATGTAGTCAAATGATTTTCAACATGGGTGCTAGGATCATTCAATGAAAATAAGACAGGCTTTTCAACAAATGGTGCTGGAAAACTGGACCTCCACACGCAGAAAATGAAGCTGATTCCCTCGTGGCTCAGTCAGTAAAGAATCCACCTGCAAGGTGGGATACCTGGGTTTCTTCCCTGGGTTGGGAAGACCCCTGGAGGAGAGCATGGCAACCCACCCCAGGATTCTTGCCTGGAGAATCCCAGTGGACAGAGAAGCCTGATGGGGTACAGTCTGTGGGGTTGAAAAGAGTCGGACACGACTGAGAGTCTAAGCACAGCACGTCGCCAATTAGCTGTCTCAGTTGTAAAGAATCTGCCTGTGACGCGGGAGACTGCCTGCAATGCAGGGGACCCAGATTCAAGCCCCGAGTCTGGAAGATCCCCAGAAGGAAATGGCAACTCTCTCCAGTATTCTTGTCTGGAGAATACCATGGACCGAGGAGCCTGGTGGGATGCAGCTCATGGGGTTTCAAAGAGTCAGACACAACTGAGCTACTAAGCCCAGCACAGCATACATCAAAGTACATTAAAATGGATCGAAGTGATGAACGGAGGAGCCAAAACATAAAATGCTTAGAAGAGAACATAGGGGAAAACTTCATGACTTTGGATTTGGCAATGATTTCTTTATATGACACCAAAATCTTAGGCAACAAAAGAAAAAGATAAATAGGGTTATGTCAAAATTTAAAACTTTTGTACATCAAAGGTCATAATAAGAGGAAAAAACACCACTGACTTGTTACTTGAAAATCATATTTGAAAATGCATTTTTGATAAAGGATTAATATTCAGAACATAGAAAATGCTTCTAAAACTCAACAACAAAACCAACCAATCAATCAAACAAACAAACTGAATAAAGAATGATGAGAAAAGAATTTGAATATACATTTCTCCAAAGATGATATATGTATACATGGCCAATAAGCACAATGGGCAGGTGTTCAACATCACTAATCACTAGGGGAATGCAAATACAAAGTACAATGAGATATCATCTCACATCTGCTAATTTATCTTGTTACCATTAATTTATCTCATCCACTTGGTGATATGCATTTGGTGTAGTACTATCACAATCTGAATAAGGTAGAAGGAATTTTAGCCTTAGCTACTAAATTTTCAAGTAACATTAATTCTGAATTTTCTATTTTGATTATTAGGAGCTGTGTCAATTTGTGATGTTATTTGCAGTCATCACTCTGTTTCCTTGTAATAAAATAACTGAATGATTGGAAAAATGACTACCATTAAAAAAAATGGAAAAAAAAAACACATAGGTTAACAACAACCTCAGATATGCAGATGTCACCACCCTTATGGCAGAAAGTGAAGAAGAACTAAAGAGCTTCTTGATGAAAGTGAAAGAGGAGAGTGAAAAAGTTGACTTAAAACTCAACATCCAAAAAAAGAATATCATGGCATCTGTTCCCATCACTTCATGGCAGATAGATGGGGAAACAGTGGCTGACTTTATTTTTCTAGGCTCCAAAATCACTGCAGATGGTGATTGCAGCCTTGAAATTAAAAGACACTTACTCCTTGGAAGGAAAGTTATGACCAACCTAGACAGCATATTAAAAAGCAGACACATTACTTTGCCAATAAAGGTCCATCTAGTCAAGATTATGGTTTTTCCAGTAGTCATGTACAGATGTAAGAGTTGGACTATAAAGAAAGCTGAGCACTGAAGAATTGATGCTTTTGAACTGTGGTGCTGGAGAAGACTCTTGAGAGTCCCTTGGACTGCAAGGAGATCCAACCAGTCCATCCTGAAGGAGATCAGTCCTGGGTGTTCATTGGAAGGACTGATGCTGAAGCTGAAACTCCAATATTTTGGCCACCTGATGCGAAGAGCTGACTCATTGGAAAAGACCCTGATGCTGGGAAAGATTGAGGGCAGGAGGGGAAGGGGATGACAGAGGATGAGATGGTTGGGTGGCATCACTGACTCAATGGACATGAGTTTGGGTAAACTCTGGGAATTGGTGATGGACAGGGAGGCCTGGCATGCTGCAGTTCATGGGGTCGCAAAGAGTTGGACATGACTGAGCACCTGAACTGAACTGAACTCAACAAGAGATGAGAAAAAGTGGAATCCTGTACACTGTCGGTGGGGATGTAAAATGGTACAGCCACACATCTGAGTCTCTTTTTCTGTTTTGCATATAGGGTTATCGTTACCATCTTTCTAAAGTCCATATATATGTGTTAGTATACTGTAATGGTCTTTATCTTTCTGGCTTACTTCGCTCTGTATAATGGGCTCCAGTTTCATCCATCTCATTAGAACTGATTCAAATGAATTCTTTTTAATGGCTGAGTAATATTCCATGGTGTATATGTACCACAGCTTCCTCATCCATTCGTCTGCTGATGGGCATCTGGGTTGCTTCAGATGTATAGAACAGACTTGTGGACTCTGGGAGAAGGCGAGGGTGGGATGTTTCAAGAGAACAGCATTGAAACATGTATATTATCTAGGTGAAACAGATAACCAGCCCAGGTTGGGTACATGAGACAAGTGCTCGGGCCTGGTGCACTGGGAAGACCCAGAGGGATCGGGTGGAGAGGGAGGTGGGAGGGGGGACTGGGATGGGGAATACATGTAAATCCATGGCTAATTCATTTCAATGTATAACAAAAACTACTGTAATGATGTAAAGTAATTAGCCTCCAACTAATAAAAATAAATGGAAAAAAAAATGGTACAGCCAATGTGAAAAACAGAACATCACTTCCTGAGAAAATTCAAAATAGAATTATGTAATTCAGCAATTATACTTCTAACCTTACTCCCAAAAGAATTAAAATCAGTTTCTCAGAGATATCTGCACTTCCATATACACAGTAATATTATTTACAATAGCCAAAAGATAGAAGCAACTCAAATCCCAATGTATGGATAAGCAAATGTGGCATATACTTACAATGGAATGTTACTCAGCCTTAACAAGGAAGGAAATTCTGATACATGGTACAAAATAGATAACTTGTGATGATACTATGTTAAGTAAAACAACCCCATCACAAAAACACAAATGCTATAATATTCCACTTATATGAAGAGTGTAGTACAGTGATATGTATACAAACAGAAAGTAGAACTTTTGTTGTCAGGGTCTAGGGAATCAAGAAATTGGGAGTTTCAACTTGGGATGATGAAAAACTCTAGAGGTGGGTGGCAGTGATAGTTACAGAAAAACAAGAATGTGCAAATTACCACAGAAACTACCACTAAAAGTGGTTAAAATATGTATATTTAACCACATGGACCAAAAAAAAAGATTAAAAAAGTCTTGTTTTGGCTGAAAGGGTGGATAATGGGTTGGGAAAAGACAAGAGCAAAAGTGTTGACTATTAGTACAAGTCTGTGTGACGGTCATAGAGATACACCGCCTGGATGATAAAATAGTGCATTGGGAGTAGGGGTGGAAGTAGTGTTTGAGTGGCTTAAAAGTAGCACCTTAAGGCTCTCTAAACTGGTAGTCCAACAAACACCGTTTGGTTTTTTCAGTTTAGTTTCTGCAGAAACCTGACAGATTGCATAGAAACACATTAAGCTATCACGACAAACGAAACTACAAACTCAACAAGTAGTGGTCCCAGTGACAGCCACAATGCCAAATGTTCATCTTTGCAAGAGCACATTGTCGTGGTTTCAGGTAAATATATATGGCTATTAATTTGGTCAGTATGCTTTCTTTTATTGTTTATTGGTGATAACTGGAATATTGCCTGCCATCTCTGCATAACAAAGTATGTCACAGGCATCAGAGATTGCCAAGAGGAAGTGCTGAGGAAGCTCAGGATATGAAATCATAGGATACTGGCCCCAGATATCAGAGGTACACTTCAAAGGAAAAATGAGCCCAGATTCTTGCACCTTCCCATACAAAGAAAAGCACTGAATTCTTAACTTGAGATTTCTAGTTTTCTTTAATTAACTGTAATCCTAATATCTGCCCTTGGTTGCAAAACTTCTATATATCCTAGCTCCCCCCTTGCGTCCTTGAAGCATTTCTCTCAGGGTTACTTGAGATACTGCCATCTATACTTGGAGTCCTAAAATTTCCTGCTGAATTATACATAACTCAACTTTTAGGCTGTGAATAATTTTTTAGTCGACATCAGAAAAGAAGTTCAAACACAATTTACACAGGCAAGGAATGAACATTGGTAAAGTTTCAAGCTTTGTAATAGGACTGTATTCACTATATTCACTATTCTAATTTCTGTTGTAATGTACTCCAAAGAGTTCTGGATCATCTATACATCCCATTTAACATCACATGACCCCCCAACATTAATGACATCATGTGAAGTATCAAGACTGAGGAAGAAACAGTTAGCATATCAGAAACCTTAACATAATGTTTATTTCTGAGTATGTGGGAGAAAAATCCCACAAAGATTTAGGGGCCTTTCATATTGGCAAAGTTTTTAGGGGTTCAGAAGCTGGAGACATGCTGGGACATCTCATCCAACATGAAAGACTAGTTTCTGCATCTCCCCTACTGCCATGGAGAAGGAGCAAGGATACCTGTCTCAGTTGGCTCAGGCTGCCTGAACAAAAAGCCAGAGACTTGAATGGCTTAAACAACATAAATTTATTTTTCACAAAACCGGAGGCTAGAAATCTGAGATTAAGGCACCTGAGTGGTCAGTTTCTGGTGAGGGTTCTCCACCTGGGTTGCATGTGGCCACTTTTTTCCCAGATGCTCACAAGATCTCTCTTTCTATGTCTGCAAGAGGAGAGAGAGGGAGGCTGGGGGGTGGGGAAGGGGAGGGAAAGAAGAGAGGTAGCCAGAGGGGGAGGGGGAGGGAGAGGGAGGCAACAGCATCTCTTTCCTTACAATGGTCTCATCATGATCCTCCCCTCGTGACCTCATCTGACCCTATTCAACTTCCGCTGGACCCAGTCTCCAAATACCACCATGATGCGGGTTAGAGTTTCAGCAAACGAACTGAGTGGGGTGGGAGGTAATCGCAAGTATTTTTGTTTCATAAACATATCTAATGAGCTTCTCAAGGATCTCAGGGACATATTTTTCACACCTTAGAATACTGCTCTCACCTAGAACCAGGCCATACAAAAGGCTCCCAGATTTGATATTGGCCCAGAATAGGAAAGAGCCTTGAACAGTCTGCAGTGGGTACAAGAGACCCTGCCACCTGGTCCTTAAAATGTGACTGGTTATGAAAGATGCTGTGCAGACTTTCTGTCACACACCCATAGGAGAATAACAATTCAGGCCTCTGGTCTTCTGGAAAAAGACCACATCACAGTCGGTGCAAAGTTACGTACTTTTTCTTTTTTTTTTTCTTCATTTATTTTTATTAGTTGAAGGCTAATTACTTCACAACATTTCAGTGGGTTTTGTCATACATTGACATGAATCAGCCATGGAGTTACATGTGTTCCCCATCCCGATCCCCCCTCCCACCTCCCTCTCCATGTACTTTTTGAAAAATACTTCTTTTGTGCTGTTGGACCTTGGTGGACACTGAGAATCTAGCCATGGAACACCAAGTGATCATGAATCTGGAACCATCATGGTCTGGGTTTTGTATAGACTGGGTAGAAAATGGATCAGGTGAAGCACAGCGTGTGATGCATGATGAATGCAATATGTCAGTACCTAAGCATGAGCGAATTGAGAGGGCTTGAGGAAGCCTCTCCACATGTCATTCACCACTGCTGCACCAGCACAGTTGGCCTTATGAGAGAGCCCTTACAACCAAAGAACAGAGGAGGGGGTAAAACAGCTTGGTTATGAATTGTTTGATTAAGTATGTGAGGGCCAGATAAAAATAGAGTGCACTTGTATTACACCTTCACTCAAGGATGACCTCAACGTAAACTTAAAAGCAAGCCCTCTCAATGGACAGAGCTTCAAGCAGTATAACTGGTCATACACCCCGTGTGAAAAGAGAATGGCCTGGAATGATCCTATATGTGAATGTGTGAACAGTGGCCAATGGACTGACTTGTCATCCGGCCAAGGGCCTGAAATGAGGGAAGTTGGAAAACTGTAGACAAGAGATCTGAGATGGAGACACAAGAAAGTGAGCACAAATTTTGAAGATTTTTGTATCACATGTTAATGCCCAACAAGGAGCATCATATGGAAAAGGCACTAAATGACTAAGTGACAAAATTTCTGAGCTGGTTGACATCAGAAACCCTCTGACATTGGGCCTATCCAGTGCTGGCATGATGGCATCAGGATTAAGTCAGTGGGTTTAGCAGAGATGGAGATTATCCATGAGTCCTTCTGCTTGGACTCCTTCTAAGCATGGCTACTCTGCCATCCTTCAATTTTGTTCTTAAGTAAAATTTTTTTTATAATGATTGACACTGGAAATATTCATTTTCTACTTATTAATTCCATCCTCACCCAGAACAAAGTGACCTAGCCCTGTGAGCCATTATCAAATAGACTGATATCTAAGTTCACATTGTGTTCCTCTAAATAAGGCCTCTTAACAAGTGGATAAAGAAAATGTCATGGGGATTCAGGAAATGAGAGTCCTTTTTTCCTAGGGAAAGCATAACTAAGGAGTTATCAATTTAATTGGCAGTTTAAGAACTTGCAGGTGCATTTTTTAAATTGATATTTGGATTTTATTATTTAAAATCTATGCCCTGGCTCTGAGTAAGAACATGACCAATGAATATGTATTAAAGCACTTCTGAGATCATAATTATTACTGTTTTCAAAACATCCAGGTTTTGTCAAAGTCTCTTCGAACACTTTCACTTTGGGGAAAAGTAACCAATTTCTTGACAAGAACAAATTACCAAAGATATGCAGTGAGACCTTCTGATTTCCCAAAATGGGAGAGATTTGTGACTCAGCACCTACTTTCCATTCTTTGTTAAAACTTACATTGATAATTCCCTCCACTATTTAAAGTGTCCAGTAGCCAAAGTTCAGGTTTTCCTTTTCCCTTTTTAAAAAACTTCAGTGTTCAAATGATTGCTATCTGAATGATCATGGAATATTTTAATATCATGATACTAAGAGTAGAGAAGTTGATTATTTTTGAGACTGTTCATTCAAATGTATTAAGAATTCATTTGAAGCAGACCACTCAGTATCATGACCAGTATACTTAAGAGTCTTGGTATGGTAATATTTTTCCTGTTCTCTATGGAAATTTTCATTTCTTGACATGCTGTCAAAACAAGTTTCTTTCTCAGTTATGCACCAGGAGTGACTACACTTTGGGAGAATAACTTCTGATTCAATAAATTATTTTCCCTTCACAGCCAAAGCCAGGACATGAAGTAAGTTGTGGTTACGAAGCTTATTAGCTCAAATGGGATTCTCAAAGGAAAGGGAATCCAGTCTTAATATAAGCTTCCTAAAATTAGTAAACGAAAGACCCATAATTATTTTTCTTATTTTCACCTGCCAACTGGACATCATTGAAGGACCCACAAGTGTTCATTTGAAGCTCTGAAAATTCAGTCATTATGACACCTCTCCACTCCCTGCCTTCTCATCTGCAAATAGCCATCATAGTGTGCCGTACTATACTACTTCCATTTTTAAATTCTCCCCTTTTTCCAGCCACACTGCATCTACCTTATTAATCTCTGTTTATCTTTAGTAGCTTAATTTAACTTTCTGTCCCTGGTCTTTCTCCCTTTGAGAATTTCCTCTGACCAGCTGACTGGATTCTGTTTTCGAAACAGTAAATTTTTGTATTATTTCCAGTCTGGAAATGCGTAGATAGCTTCCTATCATGAGGGATAGTTTAAAGGGTTCAGGCTTATCCTGACTTTCAGTCTTTATGCTAACAGTTCTCACAAGACCGTCTCTGCATCAGTAGGACAAGATAATTTTAGTGAATCATATGTCTGCTCTTCCATGGAGCAGTATGCAGTTCCCTTCCATCTTCCCACAGACCTCATCTTTCCTAGAACATTCTGAAAAGTGAGATCTTCCCCAGTTCCCACAAATAGAGTCTTTTCTCTGTGCTATAGTAGCAATTTGCATTTATCACTAGAGGACTTGTGACATTTCACTGAGACAGGATGAAACTTCCACGTGTGAAGTGACAGTAATACTTTAAGAATGTGTAAACAGATTAATGAAAGGATGATTATCATGGACCTCCCCTCTCTACTCCCCTCCGCAGATCAAATGCTGAAACAAGATAGATAGACAATTAACATTCCAGATCACCTGTGCCAGAGTTTATATATAAAAAATGTATATATATATATATGGATTTTTATATATGCACATATACTTATATATATATATATATATATATATATATATATGTATGTATGTATGCATGCATACGTGCATGCTCAGTCACTTCAGTTTTCTCCTACTCTGAGATCCTACATTGCAGGCAGATTATTCACCTCTGAACCACCTAGAAATCCCATATGTGTGTATACTGTCCTTATGCTCTTTATATATATGCATTTATGTTTTTATTTTGCATTCTTTGCTGGTCCATTTTAAATTCTGTTCTTCATGCTGTATGCTAATTCCCATTGTTTCTGTTCAGTCCCTGAGTCGTGTCCGACTCTTGGCGACCTCACAAGTGCAGCGGCCGCGTGCCAGCCCTCCATGTTTCCTGCTGTCTCCCTGAGTTTGCTCAGACCCACTGTCGGTGACGCTATCTAACCATCTCATCCTCTGTCGCCCCCTTCTCCTCCTGCACCCGATCTTCTAATTGACATACTCACCAAATTTCTAAACATTATTGTATATATTCGAAATTTATTTTCCTGATTGGTTAAATATCCTATAAGTGTGTTTATGGTTTTTGTTGCCATTTTTCTGCTTTAAAATAGCTGATATTTAAATGAAGTAAAATTATACTACTTTTTTTTACTTTGATTAGAATTTTACTTTGCTTACCTTGTTCTTCAGGAATATATTCCTTATCCAAATGCCATACATATATGTATTTTTAACCCTTCCAATAATTTTGATTCTTCCTTCTTATATTTTGCTTTCAAACCCATCTTTAATTTTCTTCTTATAGTATATATTGAGTAAATATTTTCATTTAAAATTATAATATCACATCTCTTACACATCATATATGTTTGGAGGAAATGTCCTTAATTCCTTGAATTTTCATTAAAACACATTTACTTCATATATATTTTTAAATAAACATTTTCTTGATATATGTGTTCCAAAAGCTATATAATGTTAAGTGTACAGTTTGATAATTTTTTACCACCACTCCATTAAAGAAATGGAAGAGTATAGAAATACAGAGGTCTTCATTAAAACTTTTCAGTGTGATTATACCCAAAAGTGAACACTTCTTAACTTAACAGCACTAAATATACCTATAATCACAGTTCATTATGTGAGTCAAACACGATTATTAGAAAGATTCTCAGACTGTAAAAAATAAAATGCATAGTTATGTGATGCTTTAATTACATATATTGAAGATAATAAATAGTATGAAAGTTTATTAAAAAGAAAAATCAGGTATATTCTAATCAAAATGAAACTGATTTAATAATGTGTATATAAGAAATAAAAATTATAAAAACAAATTATTAGAATTATTATTTAGATATATTTAATACAAAATTTTTATACATGGTGTCATGCAGTATCATTCATTCATATATGCCTTTGTTTATGCTTTTGGATAGAGCAATGTTTGAATATTTTTATTGCATTCAGTTTAGTTCAGTTCAGTCTCTCAGTCATGTCCAACTCTTTGTGACCCCATGAACTGCAGCACGCCAGGCCTCCCTGTCCATCACCAACTCCCAGAATCCACACAAACCCATGTCCATTGAGTCCGTGATGCCACCCAACCATCTCATCCTCTGTCATCCCCTTCTCCTCCGGCCCTCAATCTTTCCCAGTATCAGGGTCTTTTCAAATGAGTCAGCCCTTCACATCAGGCAGCCAAAGTATTGGAGTTTCAGCTTCAGCATCAGTCCTTCCAATGAACACCCAGGACTGATCTCCTTTAGGATGGGCTGGTTGGATCTCCTTGCAGTCCAAGGGACTCTCAACAGTCTTCTCCAACACCACAGTTCAAAAGCATCAATTCTTCAGTGCTCAGCTTTCTTTCAAGTCCAATTCTCACATCCATACATCAACACTGGAAAAACCATAATCTTGACTAGGTAGACCTTTGTTGGCAAAGTAATGTCTCTGCTTTTTAATATGCTGCCTACTTTGGTCATAACTTTCCTTCCAAGGAGCAAGTGTCTTTTAATTTCATGACTGCAATCACCATCTACAGTGATTTTGGAGCCCAGAAAAATAAAGTCCACTGCTGTTTCCACTGTTTCCCCATCTATTTGCCATGAAGTGATGGGACTGGATGCCATGATCTTCGTTTTCTGAATGTTAAGCTTTAAGCCAAATTTTTCACTCTCCTCTTTCACTTTCATCAAGAGACTAGTTGTTCTTCACTCTGCCAGAAGGGTGGTGTCATCTGCTTATCTGAGGTTATTAATGTTTCTCCCGGCAATCTCAATTCCAGTTTGTGCTTCTTCCAGCCCAGTGTTTCTCATGATGTACTCTGCGTAGAAGTTAAATAAGCTGGATGACAATATACAGCCTTGATGTACTCCTTTTCCTATTTGGAACCAGTCTGTTGTTCCATGTCCAGTTCTAACTGTTGCTTCCTGACCTGCATACAGATTTCTCAAGAGGCAGGTCAGGTGGTCTGGTATGCCCATCTCTTTCAGAATTTTCCACAGTTTATTGTGATCCATAGTCAAAGGCTTTGGTATAGTCAATAAAGCCGAAATAGATGTTTTTCTGGAACTCTCTTGCTTTTTCGATGATTCAGCAGATGTTGGCAATTTGATCCCTGGTTCCTCTGCCTTTTCTAAAACCAACTTGAACGTATGGAAATTCACAATTCATTTATTGCTGAAGCCTGGCTCAGAGAATTTTAAGCATTACTTTACTAGCGTGTGAGATGAGTGCAATTGTGCATTAGTTTGAGCATTCTCTGGCATTGCTTTCTTTGGGATTGGAATGAAAACTGACATTTTCCAGTCCTGTGCCCACTGCTGAGTTTTCCAAATTTTCTAACATGTTGAGTTCAGCACTTTCACTCCATCATCTTTTAGGATTTGAAATAGTTCAACTGGAATTCCATCACCTCCACTAGTTTGTTCATAGTGATTCTTCCTAAGGCCCACCTGACTTCACATTCCAGGATGTCTAACTCTAGGTGACTGTGAGTGGTCACACCATTGTAATTATCTGGGTCATGAAGATCTTTTTGTCTAGTTCTCTGTTTTCTTGCCACCTCTTCTTAATATCTTCTGCTTCTGTTATGTCCATACAGTTTCTGTCCTTTATTGAGCCCATCTTTGCATGAAATGTTCCCTTGGTATCTCTAATTTTCTTGAAGAGATCTCTAGTCTTTCCCATTCTATTGTTTTCCTCTATTTCTTTTCATTGATTGCTGAGGAAGGCTTTCTTAACTCCCCTTGCTATTCTTTGGAACTCTGCATTCAAATGGGTATATCTTTTCTTTTCTCCTTTGCCTTTCACCTCTCTTCTTTTCACAGCTATTTGTAAGGCCTCCTCAGACAGACATTTTGCTTTATTGCACTTCTTTTTCTTGGTGATGGTCTTCTCCCCGTCTCCTATAAAATGTCATGAACCCTCCATCTATAGTTCTTCAGGCACTCTGTCTATTAGATCTAGTCCCTTAAATCTATTTCTTACTTCTACTGTATAGTCATAAGGGATTTGATTTAGGTCATACCTGAATGGTCTAGTGGTTTCCCCCACTTTCTTCAATTTAAGTCTGAATTACAGTATAGCATTGCATGAAATTAAAAGGTGCTTACTCCTTGGAAGGAAAGCTATGACCAATCTAGACAGCATATTAAAAAGCAGGGACATTACTTTGCCAACAAAGGTCTATCTAGTCCAGGCTATGATTTTTCAGGTGGTCATGTATGGATTTGAGAGTTGGACTGTGAAGAAAGCTGAGCACCGAAGAACTGATGCTTTTGAACTGTGGTGTTGGAGAGTCCCTTGGACTGCAAGGAGTCCTTCCTAAAGGAGATCAGTCCTGGGTGTTCATTGGAAGGACTGATGCTGAAGCTGAAACTCCAGTACTTTGGCCACCTGATGTGAAGAGCTGACTCATTGGAAAAGACCCTGATGCTGGGAAACATCAGGAGGAGAAGGGGACGACAGAGGAGGAGATGGTTGGATGGCATTGCTGACACAATGAACATGGCTTTGGGTGGACTCTGGGAGTTGGTGATGGACAGCGAGGTTGGCGTGCTGAGGTTCATGGGGTTGCAAAGAGTCTGACACGACTGAGTGACTGAACTGAACTGATTGCATGAATATAGAAAATGTATTTATCTATCCTAGTGTTGATAAGGATTTGGGTTGTTGCCACTTTGGACTGAAACAGTGCAGCTTTGGGCATTTTATATGTAGATATATTGTCATATATCAACTTATGCAAGTTGTTCTTTGGGATATCTGCTTTTGGGTAAAACACAGTTCCAACGGACTGCACAAATTTACACTTCCAGCTTCCGTGATGGCTCAGATAGTAAAGAATCTTCCTGCAATGCAGGAGACCCCAGTTTTTTTCCTGGGTCTGGAAGTTCCCCTGGAGAAAGGATAAGCTACTCACTCCAGTATTCTTGGGCTTTTCTGGTGGCTCAGACAGTAAAGAATCCACCTGCAATGTGGCAGGTCTAGGTTCAAATCCCTGGGTTGGGAAGATCCCCTGGAGGAGGGCATGGCAACCCATCCCAGTATTTCTGCCTGGAGAATCACCATGGACAGATGAGCCTGGCGGACTACAGTCCACAGTGTTGCAAAGGGTCAGAAATGACCGAGTGACTAAGCACAGCATAGCACAGCACCCTAGTGCTGATGAGTATTTGGGTTGTTGCCAGTTTGGACTGAAACAGTGCAGTTTGGGGTATTTTATATGTATATATCTTTTCACGAACATATGCACGCTGTTCTTTGGGGTATATGCTTTTGGGTAAAACAGATTTCCAAGGGACTGTACCAGTTTACAGTTTCAGCTTCCTTGATGACTCAGATGGTAAAGAATCTCCCTGTAATGCAAGAGATCCAAGTTCTATCCCTGGGTTGGGAAGATCCCCTGGAGAAGGGAATGGCTCCCCAGTGCAGTGTTCTTTCCTGGAGAATTCCATGAACAGGGGAGTCTGGCAGGGTCACAAAGAGTTGAACACAACTGAGCATCTAACATATCAGTTTAGCTGTATATAAGAATTTTAGTATCGAAGAAAATTATTGTTTTGCTTTTGTTTTCTATTCTAGTCATTCTGATAAGTAGTACTATAATTTTCATAATAATCATATAAAGCATATTTTCATATTTATTGGCTATTATTTGAAATCTATTATTCTGATAGACTTTTAATGAAGTACACTTTAAATTTCTTCCTCAGTTTTACAACTTTGTTTTCTACCTTTTTCTTAGTAATTGTTAAAAATTCAGGAGTCTCTCTATAGTGCTTTCATTCTGACATCCATAATAATATGTTGAACAGAAAGTTTTAACTTTAGTGTAATCCAATCTATCAAATATTTTTCTTTCTTTTTTTTTTTTTTTTTTTGCTGATTCATGAACTATTTATTTCTGAGTTATTTCTTTTTTTTTCAATTATTTTCTTTATTAGGACTTTTCATGCCCTGTTTAAGAAAATTTTGCCTACCCCAGGATTATAAAATTACTGTCATATAATCTTCAGTAAACTTTATTGATCTTCCCTAGCGACTCAGAGGGTAAAAAATCTGCCTGTAATGTGGGAGACTTGGTTCAGTTCCTGGGTCTGGAAGATCCCCTGGAGAAGGGAATGGCTACCCACTCCAGTATTCTTGACTGGAGAATTCCATGGACAGAGGAGCCTGGTGGCTTACAGTCCATGGGGTCACACAGAGTCCGACACAACTGAGTGACTCACACTTCACTTTCATAAGCTTTATTGTTTTACTATTCATAGTGAACCTATAATCCACCCACTTTGATTTCTATGTATGATGGGGAATAAAGATTAGGATTCATTTTTTTTTATTTAGATATTTGAATCAGCATATTTATTAAATCTATTATTTTTCTCTTCTATGTTCTATTTGTGTCTTTGTACATTACTAGCATACTGTCTTCCTTACTAGAGTATTATAATAGATATTGATGCTTACAAGTGTAAATTAACTAACTTGTTCTTTTTTGAAGATTAATTTGGCTTACCTAGGGCTTCTGCATTTCCATATCATTTCTAAATAAATGTAAAATATTTCACTAAAAGAAATAAAAAGTAGTTTAGATTTTAGTTGAGATCATAATGAATCAGCAGGTTGATGTAAGAAGCACTGACAAATTTATTTCAATGAATCCTTCATTGCATAATGAAGACTATCATTCCTTTTATTTAGATCGTCTATATTTTACCT
The DNA here is from genome assembly GCF_023699985.2 of Odocoileus virginianus. Classification (NCBI taxonomy): domain Eukaryota; kingdom Metazoa; phylum Chordata; class Mammalia; order Artiodactyla; family Cervidae; genus Odocoileus; species Odocoileus virginianus. Next base: position 63,621,384 of record NC_069686.1, on the reverse strand, counting down.
GAACAATATTTTGTAGTTCTCTGTGTCAGTCCCTTGAAAATCTTTTCTAAATTCATTTCTAGATTTATTCTGCAGTATTATAAATGATATCCCTTTTCAAAATTTTATCTTCCAATTATTTGTGGCAATACACATATAAAAATTATTTCTCTTTTTTGACCATGATCCAACAATCTTACTGAATGAACTCAGTAATTCTAAAAATTTACCTGTAAAGTCTTTTGGATTTTCTAAGTAGATGGTTAAGCCATGAATGGGTGCTAAATTATATCAAATAAATTTTCTGTGACTATTGAGGTGATCAAACAAATGTTTTCATTTGTTTTGCTAATATGATGAATTATACTGCTTGATTTTCAAATGTTGAAGAAACTTTTATTACTGGAATAAAAACTGTATTCATGATTCATTACCTTATTATTCTATTAATATAGCTCTGAATTTAAACTAATACCATGTGCAGAAATATTTGCAAATAGACTCATAAGAAGAATTAGTTATTAATTATTCTTTCTTATAATAGTCTGAGATTTCAAGATTAGTCTGGCCTCACAAGAGGAATTCAATAATTTTCTCCCATTAATTCTGAATCCAATCTTTAACAGATATAGGACTATTCAAATTTTCTATTTTTTCTTGGATGTATTTTATTAAAGCCTATTTTTCTAGAATTGTTTCCATATCTTTTATTTTTTTTCAAACTGATTCACATAGAGTTGTTTGTGATATCATTTTACTAAGATTTCATGTATGTGAGTTCTGATATGGGTGACTTGTGCATTATATATTTTTTTCTAGATTAGTCTTGCTTGGTGATGAATAGTAAGCTTTCATAAAGTAATGTCTTTATATTTCTTAAATGACTTTACTCTGATACTCATCATTAGTGTAATATTAAAACTAGTGTAAGCATTCTAAGTTGAATACTTTAAAGATAATGGTTTATCAACCTTGTCTATTTTCCATGATGAAAAGTCTGTTGTCAAACTAACAAATATGACTCTGTAAAAATTTGCCTTCTCCCTCTAGTAGACATTGAAAATAATTTTCTATTTATTCTTTATATTAGCAAAGACTCATCCTTTCCTTTTTAAAGGCAAGTCTATGTATTTTATTTAAAGTAAAATACATTTTATCAATTCTTCATTTTTGTTTGGAAGAGATAAGAAAGGTTTTATTTATTTTCCCTCCATCATGTGGACCTAGAATATGTTTATGGATGTTTAAATGAGAAATGGAATAGCTGTGTTCAGACTTCTTAAGATATGACACATAATTAAAACATATGTTATTAATTTTAATACATTTGTGCTTTCTTAGGACTGGCAATTACCTCATTTGCATTGTTTCAAATGTCTTAGTATACCTATTCTGTCCAAATCTTATTTTTCCTCTTTACCACTTTTTCTAAAGGTTCTGAATACCTCGATTTCCAGCTAAAATATGTGTTAAATTTCTGTCTAACCATTTCAGTACATTCCTTTAAATTATGTAGACAGAAGCAGAGTGCTTAGCTTATTTTATTTCACAAATGAATCTTAAGAAAGAAGATGATGTTATCTTCTTCTCTTTTAAGATAAAATGGAGAAGATGGAGGAAAAAAATGGTGGTATTTGTCTGAATTTTCTGTAAAATATAGATAATGCCTATATCTTTGTACCAAAATGTTCCAAGATTATTTTGATAATTGAATGAAGTAAGCAAATAAAAATAATTTTGCATATTTATCAGAATTTCTATGTATGTGTGTATGGAAATACACACATGACAGTTTTCCCTTTCTTGAGAAAATGCAAATTTTCTTTTTAAAAATATAATAGATGTCATGGCACTAAAAAATAATTTTGTTTCAGAATTATGTGTTTTGTATCTTTCTCTTTTTAAGAGTGACTAGATGTATAGCATCAACACATATTGATAGCTTCTGAGGCTAGTTCAAAGATATCTTAGGTCAAAAATTACAGAAACTGCTTACTATAGAAAAATTTAAGCACATTGGAAAAGGAGAAGATGCTGATCATAAGACCCTCCTCAAACCCAGGCTGCTTCCTCAGACCCCGAGATGATTTCACCCAGCTGGACTCTGAACTTTGAAATACTTTCCTTTCTCTTTGCCAACCCCATCACCAAAATAATCATATATGTAGTTGCCTAATGTCAGTAGCTGCCATAGAGAAAACAATATGTACTAATTCAAAATGAAACAATACAAAAATCATGACCTGTGGAGTTACAGTCTTGCAGTTAAAATCCTACTGTCACTGCCAACCAGTACATTCACAGTCTACCTAGATCTTAATTTCTGTTTCAAGAAAATGAAGATAGAAAATGAATACAGAAATATTGTCTTTTGCAATAATTATGGTTTGTGAAAATGAACCACATGTCAAATGTGGTGCAGATAAAGCATGCAGACCCTACACTAAAATCACTGAAGATGGTAACTGCAAGCATGAAATTAAAAGACTCTTGCTCCTTGGAAGAAAATCTACAACCAGCCTAGACAGCATAATAAAAGACAGAGACATTACTTTGCCAACAAAAGTCAGTCTAGTCAAAGCTATGGTTTTTCCAGTAGTCATGTACGGATATGAGAGTTGGACCATAAAGAAAGCTGAGTGCCAAAGAAATGATGCTTTTGAACTGTGGTGTTGGAGAAGACTCATGAGAGTCCCTTGGACTGCAAGGAGCTCAAACCAGTCCATCCTAAAGGAGAATCAGTCCTGAATATTCATTGGAAGGACTGATGCTGAAGCTGAAGGTCCAGTACTTTGGCCACCTGATGCAAAGAGCCAACTCATTGGAAAAGTCCCTGATGCTGGGAAAGATAGAAGGCAGGAAAAAAAGGGGATGACAGAGGATGAGGTGGTTGGATGGCATCGCTGACTTGATGGACATGAGTCTGAGCAAGCTTAGGGAGCTGGTGATGGACACGGAAGCCTGGTGTGCTGCAGTCCATGGGGTCACAAAGAGTTGGACATGACTGAACAACTGAACTGACCTGAACTGAGCACTAAACCTGAAACAGCCCAAATCAAGTACATGCATTGAATGCTATTGTTTATAACACTGTGCTATGTTATATACAAAATAGATGATGCTATTACTTATAAGTAGGACACTATACTCTAATTGTGCACCGTCATAATAATATTCTCAATACCCATCATGTTTTACAAGAATTTTTTTTCATATATAAGGTTCAGTTTTTGTTTAATTGAAGTCTAGTTGATGTACATTATATAAGTTTCAGGTCTTCAGCATGAAGATTCAGGTTTGATAGAATGGATTGGCTATACATAATGCATCTGTCTGGCAAGTTACAGAAACTGTGAAAGCCACAAAAGAAATACAGATCCTGGAGAGAGGGTGGCGTGACTAAAGCCTTAGGGTGTCACAAACTGTGCAGAATGTTTGCTTCCGTTAAACTAATTCTTGTACCAGCATTTACATACAACACACTTGCAAGTGTATTTTAATTCAAACCTTAATGACATTCAGTGCAACATTCTACAGACATTAACAGCTCTCCCACAAGCTGCAGCCAGTAATTTATGTCGCACTAATATGCAGCTAAGTAGTTTGGGCAACTCAGACATCTGGTCCATGTGAAACAGCTGGAAAAGCCAGCGATTAACCTTTCGTTTACAGTAAGAGGCATTCCTACAGATGCCAAAATGTTATGGTAGGTTCCGAAATGCCTCATAATAGCTCAGACAGCATTCCTAATTGCAAGTGATGGTGTTATGCTTCCTTCCTTCATCATTAGGCAGGAGAATCTCATCTAGTTATTTCTATTTGATTGATGTAATAGGCTCCTTTAATTTAAGCTCATCAGATTCAGGCAGAAAAAAAGATTTTACAGACACAGGCACACAAAAAAAAGCATTATCCCATACCTAAAACCAAGAAACACTCTATTAACCAGAGAGGAAATAAGATGAAAGAGAATTTAAATCAATTTTTAGGGCTCAAGAACTACACTGATGACAGGTAACCTGATAGATGTTGGTTATTTATCTACTTGTTTTCATTTATTAATGTTCACTGAAACTTTCTTTATAGAAGGAAATCAAGCACGGAGAACTAGTGTGAGTTGTCCAGAATCAGACACTTAGAATATGGCCATTTTGAAATAGAACCCAAGCAATTTCTATAGACATTCCATGTGTGTGTGCATGCTAAGTTGCTTCAGTCCTGTCTGATTCTTTGCAACTCCAAGGACTGTAGCCTACCAGACTCCTCTGTCAGTGGGATTCTTCAGGCAAGAGTACTGAAGTGGGGTGCTGTGCCCTCCTTCAGGGGATCTTTCCTACCCAGGAATCAAGCCCATGCCTCTCGTGTCTGCTGAATTGGCAGGTGGGCTCTTTACCACTAGCACCACCTGGGAAACCCATAGACATTCCGTGCAATTCCCTAAAAGGATCAAATTCTAATTTTTGTCTATAATATTTTCAAATCTGATTAAAATTTTAAATGATCCAAATAAACTCTATATAACAACATATTTGCCTGAAACGCCAATATCCATATATTTCCAGATAATTGGTATGTTTCAGTGATTATTTGTTGCAGAAAAATGTTTAAGTGAGGGATGACATCTACAACAGCATCTTAGGTAAAGAGACTCATATGTATAACACATCTGTTTAAATTTTTTTTTAATTGAAGGATAATTGCTCTATAGAATTTTGTTGTTTTCTGTCAAAGCTCAATATGAATCAGCCATAGGTGATACCTCAACATATGTCCCCTTCCTTTTGAACCTGTCTCCCATCTCCGTCCCCATCCTACCCATCTAGGTTTATACAGAGCCCCTGTTTGAGTTTCCTGAGACACACAGCAAATTCCCACTGGCTATCTATTTTACATAGGGTAATGTAAGTTTCCGTGTTACTCTTTCCATACATCTCACCCTCCCCTCCCCTCTCCCCAAGTCCATAAGTCTACTCCCTCAGTCTGTTTTTCCACTGTTGCCCTGTAAATAAATTCTTCAGTACCATTTTTTTTTGGATTTCGTATATATGCATTAGAATACAATATTTATCTTTCTCTTTCTGACTCACTTCATTCTGTATAATAGGTTCTAGGTTCATCCACCTCATCAAAATTGACTCAGATGTGTTCCTTTTTATGGCTGAGTAATATTCCATTTATTCCATGGTGTATATGTACCACAGCTTCATTATCCATTCATCTGCTGATGGACATCTAGGTTGCTTCCATGTTCTAGCTATTGTAAATAGCACTTCAGTGAACAATGGGATACAAGTGTCTTTTTCAACCCTGGTTTCATCAGGATATATGGCTATGAGTGGGATTGCTAGGTCATATGGTGGTTTTATTACTAGTTTTTAAAGAAATCTCCATACTGTCTTCAGTGGCTGTATTAATTTACAGTCAACAATGCAAGGGCATTCCCTTTTCTCCACACTCTCTCCAGCATTTATTGTTTGTAGACTTTTTGATGATGGCCATTCTGACAGGCATAATATGATATTTCATTGTTTTGATCATTATGTAGTGTCATTCCTGTCTCTCATAATGTTGTTTATTTTAAGGTCTCTTGTCTGGCATGACGATTGCTACTCCAGCTTTCTTTTACTTCCATTTACATGGAATACATTTTTTCTATCCTCTCACTTTTAGTTTATATGTGTCTTTAAGTCTGAAGTGGATTTCTTATAGACAACATATATATGGGTCTTGTTTTTGTATCCGTTCAGCCAGTCTGTGTCTTTTGGTTGGAGCATTTAACCCATTTATATTTAAAGTAATTATTGATATATATATTCCTATTGCCATATTCTTAATAGTTTGAGGTTGATTTTTGTCTCTTGTATTTCTTGACTGTATAAGTCCCTTTAACATTTGTTGTAAAGCTGATTTGGTGGTATTTAATTCTCTTAACTTTTGCTTGTCTGAAAAGCTTTTTATTTCTCATCAATTTTGAATGAGATCCTTGCCAGGTACTGTAATCTTCTTTGTAGATTTCTCCCTTTCAATACTTTAAATATATCCTGCCAATCTTTTCCGGCCTGCAGAGTTTCTGCTGAAAGATCAGCTGTTAAGTGTATGGGTTTCCCTGTATGTTACTTGTTGCTTCTCCCTTGCTGCTTTTAATATTCTTTCTTTGTGTTTAGTCTTGGTTAGTTTGGTTAGTATGTGTCTTGGCGTGTTTCTTCTTGGGTTTATCCTGTATGGGACTCTTTGGGCTTCTTGGACTTGATTGACTATTTCCTTTTCCATGTTGAAGATATTTTCAACTAAAATCTTTCAAAATTTTTCTCATACCCTTTCGTTTTCTCTTCTTCTTCTGGGACCCCTACAATTCGAATGCTGGTGCATTTGACATTGTCCCAAGGGTCTCTGAGACTATATTCAGTTCTTTTCATTCTTTTTACTTTATTTTGCTATTCAGAAGTTATTTCCACCATTTTATCTTCCAGCTCACTGATTCATTCTTCTACTTCAGGCATTCTGCTATTGATTCCTTCTAGAGTATTTTTAATTTCAGTAATTGTGTTTTTTGTTCCTGTATGTTTATTCTTTAATTCTTCTAGGTATTTTTAATTGATTCTTGCATTTTCTCCATTTTGCTTTCAAGGTTTTTGATCATCTTTACCATCATTATTCTGAATTCTTTTTCAGGTAGCTTTCCTATTTCCTGTTCATGTATTTGAACTTCTGTGTTTCTAACTTGTTCCTTTATTTATGTAGTATCTCTCTGGCCTTTTTTTTTTTTAACTTATTGTGTTTGAGGTCTCCTTTTCCCAGGCTTCAAATTTAAGTTCTTTCTTCCTTTTGGCTTCTGCCCTCCTAAGTTTGGTCCAGTGGTTTGTGTAAGCTTCATACAGCCTGAGATTTGTGCTGAGTTTTTTTTTTTTTTTCCCCATTTATTTTTATTAGTTGGAGGCTAATTACTTTACATCATTGCAGTGGTTTTTGTCATACATTGAAATGAATCATCCATGGAGTACATGTATTCCCCATCTCAATCCCCCCTGCCACCTCCCTCTCCACCCGATCCCTCTGGGTCTTCCCAGTGCACCAGGCCCGTGCACTTGTCTCAAGCACCCAACCTGGGCTGGTGATCTGTTTCACCCTAGATAATATACATGTTTCGATGCTGTTCTTTCAAAACATCCCACCCTCGCCTTCTCCCACAGAGTCCAAAAGTCTGTTCTATACATCTGAGTCTCTTTTTCTGTTTTGCATATAGGGTTATCGTTACCATCTTTCTAAATTCCATATATATGTGTTAGTATACTGTAATGGTCTTTATCTTTCTGGCTTACTTCTCTCTGTATAATGGGCTCCAGTTTCATCCATCTCATTAGAACTAATTCAAATGAATTCTTTTTAATGGCTGAGTAATATTCCATGGTGTATATGTACCACAGCTTCCTCATCCATTCGTCTGCTGATGGGCATCTGGGTTGCTTCCATGTCCTGGCTATTATAAACAGTGCTGCGATGAACATTGGGGTGCACGTGTCTCTTTCAGATCTGGTTTCCTTGGTGTGTATGCCCAGGAGTGGGATTGCTGGGTCATATGGCAGTTCTATTTCCAGCTTTTTAAGAAATCTCCACACTGTTTTCCATAGCAGCTGTACTAGTTTGCATTCCCACCAACAGTGTAAGAGGGTTCCCTTTTCTCCACACCCTCTCCAGCATTTATTGCTTGTAGACTTTTGGATAGCAGCCATCCTGACTGGTGTGTAATGGTACCTCATTGTGGTTTTGATTTGCATTTCTCTGATAATGAGTGATGTTGAGCATCTTTTCATGTGTTTTTTTGCATCTGTATGTCTTCTTTGGAGAAATGTCTGTTTAGTTCTTTGGCCCATTTTTTGATTTTGTTTGTTTGTTTTTCCTCTGACGGGCAAGGCTGAGTGAGGTGGTAATCCTGTTTGTTGATGATTGGGTTTCTGTTTTTGTTTTGTTTGTTGTTTAGATGAGGCATCCTTCACAGGGTGCTACTGGTGGTTGGGTGATGTCTAGCTTTGTATTCAGTGGTTTCCTTTGTGTGAGTTCTCACTATTTGATCATCTCTAGGGTTAGTTCTCTGGTAGTCTAGGGTTTTGGATTCAGTGCTCCCACTACAAAGGCTCAGGGCTTGAACTCCAGTCAGGAATGGAGATTTCACAAGTGGTTTGTTACAGCTTTAAGTAAGCTTAAAACAATTACCCAAAAATGAGAAACCAAAGATGAATCCCAGACAAATGGCAATTACAAAATCAGGCAAATAATAATTAAAATAATGGAATATACACAAATACATTTGCCCCCATAAGCAAAGTCAAAACATTCCAACTAAAATTAAGTACAGTAGATTGACCCAGTGAACAAAGGAAATCAAAAATTATATCTACCAGTTAAGAACAAAACTAACTAAAGCACAAACTGGAAAACAATACTAAATCAAGGTGCCAAGTGGGGAATAAAGAACCGGAAACAGTATTAACAAATATGTTGAGAAGAAAGGAAAGAAAAAATAGATATGCAAGCTTAAATAGAGGTAAATGAAGAAGATTTACATACATTAAAGATTAACCGCCAAGAGAAAAGAACAGTATTCTTTTATAATAAAGAATAAATAAAATAAAAGAATAAATAAAAGAATAAATGTAGAAAAGCTATAACAGATTTTAAAATATTAAAATAGAAAAAAAGGAAAAGAGGAAGAAAAGAGAGAGAGAGAGAAAGGAAAACTCCATAGAACAGCAAAAGCCCAACATAGAGGCAGAGGTTTATAACAACAGTGAAAAGTGTGACTGAATATACACACATACATATATACCCAAAAACAAAATCAAAACTGTTCAGCAAAAATAAAGTGCAATAAATTGACCCAGTGAACAAAGGGAACCAAAAATTATATATACCAATTAAGAGCAAAACTAACTAAAGCACAATCTGGAAAGCAAAAGTAAAGCAAGGTGCCAACTGGGGAATAAAACAATGACAATAAGACTAATAAATATGTTGAGAGGAAAAGAAAGAAAGAATAGATATGCAAAGTTAAATAGAGGTAGATAAAGAAGATTTATATACATTAGAGACTAACTGCAAGGGGAAAAGAACAGTAGGAAAAGCCAACAAAGGAATAAATGTAGGAACAAATAATAGGTTTAAAAAATTAAAAGATAAAAAAGAAAAGGAAAATTCTACAGAAATGCAAAAGCCCAATGTAGAGGCAGAGGTCTATAACAACAATAAAAAGTGTGACTGAATATACACATATACTATACACCCATAAGCAAAGTCAAAACAGTCCAGCAAAAATAAAGTCCAATATATTGACCTGGCAGACAAACAAACAAACAAAAATATATATCTACCAGTTAGGAATAAAACTAACTAAAACACAAACTGGAGAACAAACTAAAGCAAGGTGCCGATTGGGGAATAAAGCAATGAAAATGAAACTAACAAATATGTTGAGTGGAAAGACAAGAAAGAAGGAATAGATATAAAAAAAAGTTAAATAGAGGTAGATAAAGAAGATTTATATGCATTAAAGATTAACTGCATGCAGAAAAGAACAGTAGGAAAGGCAAACAAATGAATAAATGTAGAAAAAATAATAGTAGGTTTAAAAAATTAAAATTGAGGAAAGAAGAAAAGGAAAACTCCATAGAACCGCAAAAGCCCAGTGTAGAGGCAGAGGTTTATAACAACAATAAAAAACGTGGCTGAGGGAAAACAAAAAAAGCTCAAAAGCTTAATTAGACTTCATAGTGGCAATAAAATTGACAACAGAGGGGGTAAAAAAGGGGGAAAAATCCAAAAGCATCTACAGAACAAGTCAAAACATAAGAATAATGGATGTTTTTCTTGAGTCACTGCTGTCGGAGTCCCTCCCTCACTGGGAGACACGGCCCACCTCGCCTCCCTAGGATGCCCTCCAGTGACCTCTGGACCTGCTGCGGGGGCAGCTCAGATTCTAATCTGGTCCCACTCCTGTGTGTTCTTGCCTCCAGTGTCCACGGCTATCAGAACTAGTGCATTTCCTTTTCTGGCAGCTCTCAGTGTCCTTTTGTATATTCCATAGACACAGAGTCTGCCTAGTTTATCAAGTGTATTTAATCTGCAGCTTGTACATATGGTGGGAAGGTTTCGGGTCTTCTTCCTGGGCCACTCAGCCCCTGGGTTTCAACTGCGGTTTTATTTCCACCTCTGCATGTGGGTCATCCACCGGGGTTTGCTCCTGAGGCTGCCCTGGAGGACTGGGGTTTTCCCCTGTGAGGGCCGGGTGTGGAGGTGGAGCAGCTGCCTAGGTTTCTGGGGTTCTGGCAGCACCAGGTACTCAGGGGAGTTGGCAGCTAGGGCAGCAGGGATTATAGTACTCTAGAAGGGTATGGCAACCGGTATTAACCAATAAGCTCCAGTATTCTTGCCTGTACCCCCCGACAGAGAAGCCTGGCAGGCCACACTCTACAGGGTCACAAAAAGTTGGACATAACCAAAGCGACCTTGCATGCATAGATGCAGGATCTTTCTTTGCCCCTGGCAGCTCTGTCCCTGTGAGAGCTGAGCAGGAAGATGGCACAGCTGCTTGGCTTGCAGGGACCCTGGAGGTGCGCAGTGTGCAGGGACACGGACTGCCTCCCTCGCACGAGTTATGGCCTGATCAGAGTCTTTTTTCAAGCCTCTTGTAGCTGGCGATCAGAAGGCCTCTTTGGCCCACCTTGCTCCGCAGCTCCGCCCATTCAGGCACTTAGAGGGCTCCCTTGCCTGGGGTCCTTCTCTGTTGTTCTGCACGTCAGGCACAGAGGGGCCCGGCTGGCTGGGGTCTACTCTGTAGATAGGTGCATCTGTCTCTTAAAGGGGCACCCTGGCTGGGGTCCTACTCTGTAGATAGGTGCATCAGTCTCTTAAAGGGGCGCCCTGGGTGGGGTCCTACTCGGTAGCTCCGTTCATCAGGCATTTGGTGGACCAGCCTCTCTATTTTTCAGCTGCCGAAGCTGGCGTGTGGGGTGAGAGAGGCTATGGTGATGGCCCCATCCCCTATGCATGACTCAGCAGTATCCCCTTGCTTCCATGGCTGCCTGGCTTTCCTCCACAGGCATTTCCCACCACAACCTCCTCCCTCACATCCCCTCGATCCATCTCTCTGCAGTCAGCAGCATCCCTCACCCTGGGATTGCTCCACAATCCCTAACCTCCAGCTCCCAGCCACTGTGCTTTCCATGGGACCCGTGTCCCTGTCCAGGGTACCGATGGCTGCGGCAAGGACTGTCTGATTCTGATTCCATTTAGGCTGCCACAGATCAGCTATTTCACTCTCAGCCTTACATGTTTCTCCTCTGACTCTGACAATTGCCCTGATGTGGGGGTTGGGCCCCTGGTTCAGCTTCCCCACCCACCGAGGGCAGGTCCAGTCCTATTAACACTCCTGTTTCCCCCCCCAGTTCCTTCATCCTACTGAGTTTTGCATGGTTCCATGTATTCTCTTCTGCTGTCAAGTACTCCTGTCTGCTCACAGCTGGTGTTCTCTGCACACTTCTGTCTGAAGGTGTATTCCTGATGTATCCGTGGAGAGAGATGTACTCCATGTCCACCTACTCCTCCATCATCTTGTTCTCCTCTCCTGTTCAAGTATATTTTTAAAAACCAGTTGCAGCTGGAGTTCAAAGTGAGAAAAGGAAACATCTGAGCAAAATGAACTTGCAGAGGTAGATAAAGGTTAGAACATCTGAAAACTTTAAGATCATTTTTTTTTTCAAGGAAAAATGGAAATTCTTTGCAGTATTTTAGACAGGTATGCAGTCAGTGACATGATTCAGTTAGCATTTTGAAGCTTTTGTTTGCCTGTGGTGGTACAGCGTAGGATTATTGGAGGAAGAAAATGCAGGAGATGAAGGTATGTTGGACTGCAGAGATGGCTTGGGGAAACAAGTCAGTCGATTGGATAATGGATTGGATTTGAGGGTCCTGAAGTTGAGGTGTCAAAGGGGAATTGTAGGTTTCTGGCTTGCAGAGCAGGATGGGTAGAAGTGGCATCCGTTCGCTAAGGAACTCTGGAAGAAGATCATGAATCAGGGGAAGTCCTTGAGTCCCCCTTGGGCCATAACAATTTGAAGTACAGTTTGAAACACCCGTTTGGGAGTGTCAAGCAGTCCACTGCTGGGAGTGTATTACACAGCAAAGCATCCTGGGATGAAGAAGTAAATTTGTAAACAATTCTTGTTTGAAGCCACATGCGTGATGAATATTACTGAGGTAAAGAGAACCAAAACAAATGAAAGACTAGGAAAGAGATATTTCATGACATGCCATGCCAAGTAGCAATATTCAACTTCAAACAGCACACATCCCACTGACTGTGCTGTAAATGGTCCCTTTGGAGTCGTGCAGAGTGACAGTCCTGTATGGGACCTGAGAACCTAATGACCCTGAAGGAGGAAGTTGAGCCAGTAAAGTGAATATCTGTAAAGAAACTTAAGAGGGAAATATGGACAATACATGGCAGTGGAAGAGAAGATAACATTTCAAGAAGAAAAGCAATGTGAAAAATCACAGCTATGAATGGTTAACTAGTGGACTTGGAGAGGTGAAAGTCAATTATAGTAGGCGGAGGAGTGAGAAGGAGGCTTACCTTTTACTCTTAACTCTCAGATCACTCCGAATTTTTGAATAACACCTATCTCACTGCATTGAACCAGTATCTGTTTCAGCCTTTCAAACTGAGAGTGAGTTCATTGGCATTAAACTTATCCAGTTAATCTTTGCATTCTAGTCTCACCGCAACAGTCAGAGCGGTTCTCCTAAATGAGAAATCAGATCAGCTCTTCCTCTGCCTCACACCCTCCAGAGGTTCCCATCTACTAAGACTAAACGGCGGAATGTTTCATGTAACCCTCAAGACCCTCCATCAGTCATTCTCTTTACCTCTCCAGATTTATCTTCTACTCCTCCTCCACTCACACTATGTACCAAATGGCTATGACAAGGAATGGCTACCCACTCCAGTATTCTTGCCTGGAAACTTCCATGGACAGAGGAGCCTGGCAGGCTATAGTCCATGGAGTCACAAAGTGTCAGACACAGTTGAGTTGCTAATACACTTTAATGACATCCTTACTCTTTCTCAAGATGCTAAGCATGTCATTTCTCACTTACTATTTCTTATACTTTGTGTAAGCTCCCCCTAGACATCTTTATGCTTAATTTCTTGGCTCCTTATAAGTCTTCATTCAAATGTCACCTTTTCTGAGAGTTTGTCCCTATTAACCAGTCTGAAATGTGACCCCCTCATCATCCCATCACAATAGTATCTATCCCCTTTCCCTTTTAGTATTTTTTTCTCTTCAGTTCAGTCGTTCATTCGTGTCCTACTCTTTGCAGCCCCATGAACCACAGCACGCCAGGCCTCCCTCTCCATCACCAGCTCCCAGAGTTCACCCAAACCCATGTCCATTGAGTTGGTGATGCCATCCAACCATCTCATCCTCTGTCGTCCCCTTCCCCTCCTACCTTCAATCTTTCCCAGCATCAGGGTCTTTTCAAATGAGTCAGCTCTTCGCATCAGGTGGTCAAAATATTGGAGTTTCAGCTTCAACATCAGTTCTTCCAATGAACACCCAGGACTGATCTCCTTTCTCTTTAGCATTTGGCTCCTTTAAGCATATTGTATATTTATTTATCCTAACCACTTTGCTTCTTCTCGATTAGAATGTAAGTTCCATGAGAAGAGAAATTTTGGATGTGAGTTTTACTGTTGTTTCTCCAGCTCCAAAACAGTATCCTGTACAGAAAAGCATTCAACAGTTATTCTTTGAATAAATTAAATTTTCTAGTACCTTATATAATGCTCCATAAATAATATACAGAGGATAAACTAATAAATGAACTTTTGTGTTATGACCAAATTACATTGTTAATTACTAAGATTGTGTTGAATAAAATAATTTAACTTATAAAAATTATTTCTATCAGGCAGGAGCTTTTGGCATTTTTCTATACCTTATCAAAATTACAATATAGTCATTATGGTAAAATTCTCTGAAGCAATTTGAAACTGTATCATGTCATTAGCCATCCATATCAATCTTAAAATTATATTGATGTAATTCTTTGCATTCATTTTGACATAATGCCTCTCCTGGACCCTCAGAGTGAAGAAAGTGGTTTTCATTAATTCCTATAATAACAACACAAAAAGACAAGGATTGCAGGAGTGCAACTCCTTTAGCTTTAAATCTCATTCTGACCATGAGCTTGCTTTACTAAGTACAAAGGGAAGATAATGTCAAGCTCCCAACTTGATCAAGGGTGTAAATTAGACATTTGGGTGGAAATGTCTCATGATGTCTTTAAGTTCTCTATCGATGATGATTTCAAGTGAGTCCCTTGGTGTTCCAAACACTTCAGCTCAGCATGGTTTCACATCATCTTCTCACCAAGGAAAAGAAAGTCCAGGTTTGTGAGCCATATCTCAGTCGGCTTCATAAATGTGTGACCTGACATCAAACCTGTATGAAAATTGTCTTAATGGCAGAGATTAACCTGATAAGGACAGAGGCAAGATCTTGATGCATAACTTCTAAGATGAATAAATTATTTTCTCAGGGAAGTTTGGTGAATGTTTTTAACAAATATAGTTCACTGGCGATAACATCTCAAAAAACCTAGCTGTGGTTTTTGGATGAAGAAATAATAAGCATTTAATGATGCAAGAAGTAGCCGCTGATCCCTGAGGCCTGAATGCTATAGAACATATGCTTTGAAAGTGTTTTATCCTGGCCAAAGATCATTGTGTAGGTTTCATTTCAAAGGCAGGAAAGGAAAAATAGTAACTTAATTCCCTTGTGATATATTTCTATGCCTTTTTGTCTTTTATCTTATCTGAACTAAGATAACCTAATTCATGTAATTCATTCAGTTGAGTTCAGTCATGTCCAAATCTTTGCGACCCCATGAACTGCAGCACACCAGGCCTCCCTGTCCATCACCAACTCCCAGAGTCCACCCAAACTCATGTCCATTGAGTCCATGATGCCATCCAACCATCTCATCCTCTGTCATCCACTTCTCCTCCTGCCCTCATCTTTCCTAGCATCAGGGTCTTTTCCAATGAGTCAGCTCTTCACATCAGGTGGCCAAAGTATTGGGAGTTTCAGCTTCAACATCAGTCCTTCCAATGAACACCCAGGACTGATCTCCTTTAGGATGGACTGGTTGGATCTCCTTGCAGTCCAAGGGACTCAAAAGTCTTCTCAACACCACAGTTCAAAACCATCAATCTTTCGGCACTCAGCTTTCTTCACAGTCCAACTCTCACATTCATACATGACCAGTGGAGAAACCATAGCCTTGACTAGATGGACCTTTGTTGTCAAAGTAATGTCTCTGCTTTTTAATATGCTGTCTAGGTTGATCATAACTTTCCTTCCAAGGAGTAAGCATCTTTTAATTTCATAGCTGCAATCACCATGGGCAGTAATTTTGAAGATCCCCAAAATAAAATCAGCCACTGTTTCCACTGTTTCCCCATCTATTTGCCATGAAGTGATGGGACCAGATACCATGATCTTAGTTTTCTGAATGTTGAGCTTTAAGCAAACTTTTTCACTCTCCTCTTTCACTTTCAGCAAGAGGCTTTTAGTTCTTCACTTTTTCCGTAAGAGTAGTGGCATCTGCATATCTGAGGTTATTGATATTTCTCCCAGCAATCTTGATTCCAGCTTGTGCTTCTTCCAGCCCAGCATTTTAACACTCATGATAAATCCCTTTCCAGGCCTTTCTCCAGGGGATCTTCCCAACCTAGGAATCAAACCAGAGTATCCTGCATTGCAGGCTGATTCTTTACCAGCTGAGACACCAGGGAAGCCCTAATAGAATACTACTCAGTCATAAAAAGGAATGAAATTAGGACATTTGCAGAGATGTGGATGAACCTAGAGAGTGTCATACAGGGTGAAAGAAGTCAGAGAGAGAAAAAACAAATATCACATATTAATGCATATATGTGGTATTTAGAAAAATGGTATAGATGTAGAGATACACATGAACAGAATAAATGTATGGATACCAAGAGGAGAAGGGGTAAGGTGGGAGGAATTGGGAGATTGGAATTGGTATAACTACACTACTGATACTGTGTATGAAATAGACAGCTGATGGGAATATACTGTATAGCACACGGAAGTCTATTTAATGCTCTGTGGTGTACTAAATGGAAGAGAAATCCAAAAGGGAGGGGTTATATGTATATGTATGACTGATTAATTTTAACACAACACTGTTAGCAATTATATTGCAATAAAAATTAGTTAATAAATTCAAAAAAAAGAAAAGAAAAAGATGATTCTGTGTTGGTGGGAATGTAAATAAGCACAGTCACTATGGAAAACAGTATGGAGTGTCCTCAAAAAATTAAAAGTAGAATTACTATATGATCCAGAAATTTCGCTTCTGAGTACATGTCTAAAGAAAATGGAAACAGGATCTTGAAAAGGTAACTGCACTCCTATGATATTACTTATATGTGCTCCAGACAAAAGTTAATGTAGAAACATAGTAGAATGGTCATTACCAGGAGCTGGAAACTGAGAGAAATGAAGAGATATTGACCAAAGAGTACAAGCTTCCAGCTACAAAATGAGTAAGTTCTGGGAATCTAATGTTCCATATGTTGACTATAGCTGACAATACTATATCATATACTTGAAAGTTTCTAAAGGAGTAGACAGTGAATGTTCTCACCACAAAAATTAAATGGTAATGACATGAAGTGGTGCAGGTGTTGTCTAATTCTGTGCAGGTAATAATTTTGTAACATATAAGCCTATCAAATCAACATATACACCTTAAATTTATACAATATTAAATATCAGTTATACTTTAATAAAGCTAGAAAAATAAATAGTGCCTGTCAGATTTGTATTTCAGTGGATATGAGCATTCTTAATGCCATCCTCCACACAACAATATTATGAAATTATCCCATGTAGATTAATTGCATATATGACATAATAATCCAGTAATGAAGTGAATTCCATAGTTGACTTATAAAAGTTAGAATCCTAGAATCTGGTGTTAGCAAGAACATTAGATTACTCGAAAAAATGTACAGATGCTAGGCAGTAACAACTCTTAATTCATTTCCACTTGACTAAAGTTTTTTGATCTCTATTTGTAAGCCCAGTTCTGAGAAAATGTTAGATTCATAAGTTCCTTTTTTGCATCACTAGAGAGATATATTTTTATCATTTTATCATTTAAAGATTCATGTGAAGCAGCCCTTCTTACAATATGTTATGATATCACACTGTGAAATGTGAATCTAAAGCATCAGGTAATTTGTAATTCAGCTCTAGGCCCCTATGGAGTGAGAGGAAGTCTGGAAATGGACTATTTATAATCAGGCCATCCAGAATGACAAGGTGAAAAACAGTTTGTTGGCACTTGTATTTTCACTCTGAACTAAAATGTATTCCTAGCACTTACAGAAATGAACATAGGATTAAGAGAGTTGTCTATCTTTGCATCACACATATCCTCCTGACCTTCACAATGTCACTTTATACTTGAAAATTCAGAAGAGTTAAAACCCAAATTTCCAAAAATATATGAAACAAATAAGACAATTCACTCATCCATTTATTAGATACCAACTGTATACAAAAATTTTTAAAAACTGGGAATACAAAAGTAAATATGAGAAATATTTCTCCTTCAGAGGAATTATCAGACTAATAGGAGTTTCGCTGTTGTTGTTTAGTCGCTAAGTCGTATCTGACTCTTTTGTGACCCCATTGATCATAACCTGCCAGGCTCTTCCGTCCATGGAATTTTCCAGGTAGGAATATTGAAGTGTGTCGCCATTTCCTTCTCTGGGGGATCTTCCCAACCCAGGGATCAAACCTGTGTCTCCTGCATTGGCAGTCAGATTCTTTACTTCCTGAGCCACCTAGGAAGCCCAGTGTGGGTTTACAGTCAAGGTAAAAGGAATTGAATTGTGCTTATGGTATCATTTTCAATTCTCAAACTGATTGTTTATTCAAACTATGTCTAGACGTTTCCTTTAGTGAATGGAAATGTAAGCAAGACTCCATTCTGGCTGTGATGCATTAATTTCGTTCAGTTCAGTCATTCAGTCATGTCCAACTCTTTGTGACCCCATGGACTACAACACGCCAGGCCTCCCTGTCCATCACCAACTCCCAGAGCCTACTCAAACTCATATCCATCATGTCTGTGACGCTATCCAACCATCTCATCCTCTGTCATCCCCTTCTCCTCCTGCCTTCAATCATTCCCAGCATCCAGGGTCTTTTCAAATGAGTCAGTTCTTCGCATAGGTGGCCAAAGTACTGGAGTTTCAGCTTCAGCATTAGTCCTTCCAATGAATATTCAGGACTGATTCCCTTTAGAATTGACTTTTTTGATCTCCTTGCAGTCCAACGGACTCTCAAGATTACAGTTCAAAGGCATCAATTCTTCAGTGTTCAGCTTTCTTTATAGTCCAACTCTCACATCCATCCAAGACTACTAATTATATAAATTAAATATGTCACATTTGTGTATATAAGATTTAAATACCTGCAACTCCACTTACAAATGTTTAACAAGACCAAAAGGATTATTCTGTGACATTTCACTGAGTAATATAATTGTAATCATAAGCACAATTTGATGACCTGTCTTTCCTGTTGTAGGACTGAAGTTAGTAGTATAGAGGATCTGCATCATATTTAGAACTGTTGTCCTTTCCATTATTTAAAAACTACAAAGCTGATTTCCCAAAACTTCATCTTCACCAGTGACTCCCAGGGTGGTTTCCAGACTTGCACCACCTGGGAACATTGTTAGAAACAGAAATTTGGGACCTCTCTCTAGACCTATTGGAATCTGAACCCCTTGGTGTAAGGTCCAGTAATTTGTATTTTAATAAGCTTTGCAAGTGATTCTGAAGCATACTCAAGTTTGGGAATCATAATTTCAATCCAAAGCACACTCCTCGGTTTGTTATCTACATCTATAACTTTCTTTCTATTTTGTATGTAAGTTCATCTGTACTCTTTCTCTAGACTCCACATTTAAATGCTATCACATATTTGTCTTCCTCTGTCTGACTTACTTCACTCACTATGATATCTCTAGGTCCATCTATGTTGTTGCAAAAGGCATTATTTTATTCTTTTTATGGCTAATATTCCATTGTATATATGTACCACATCTTCTTTACCCTTCCTCTGTCCATGGACAATTAGACTGTTTTCATGTCCTAGCTATTGTACACACTGCTGCAACTGAACACTGGGGTGTTTATGGTTACCAGTGTATAAAGGGGAAGGTAAGTTGGAATTGACATATCCACCCTACTATATATAAAACAGATAACTAACAAGGATCTACTGTATAGAGCAGGACATTCTACTCCATGTTCTATAATGGCTTACATAGGAAAAGAATGTTTTAAAGAGTGGATGTGTGTGTATGCATAACTGACTCACTTTGCTGAAACTAGCACAACATTGTAAATCAACTATTCTCCAATAAAATGTTTTAAAAATTATAAAATTAAGCTAGAATTAAACAAAGTACTCATCTCAGATTGGTTGCAAGCTTGTTCACATTTCCTAGAGTTGCGCAGTCCCACCTGGTACTCAGCAGTGAGTATGGCTGTCAGTCATGCAAAATGTGACTAGTCCAAACTGAAATGTGCTATAAGGGTAAAAACAGTATGAATTTCTAATGAAGACTTTGTTAAAAAGTGTAAAATATTTAAATAGCACGTTTTGATTAGTTGTTCAATCACTAAGTCATGTCTGACTTTACAGCTTCAGGAACCGCAGCACAGCAGTCCTTCACTGTCCCTGTCCTTCACTGTCCTTCACTGTCTCCCTGAGTAAACTTTATCGTTTAAAGAAGTTTTGGGTTCACAACATCCCTGCCCTTACATATATCCACCCTTCATATCATCCCTGTGTTAAAAGTGATTAACCTGTACTGACACATTATTATCACCCACAATTCACAGTGTACATTAGGTTGACTTTTGGTATTATCCATTCTACGGAATTGAGACAATGTAAAATGACATTTATCCACCATGATAATGTCATAGAAAATAACCCCACTGACCTAAAAAGTCCTCTGTACTCTACTTTATCATTCTTTCCTCCCCACTAACTGCAGGCAACCACTGATCTTTTTACTATCTCCATAGTTTTGCCTTTTCCAGAATGTCTATAAGTTGGAATCATACAGTAGGTTGTCTTTTCAGATTGGCTTTTTCACTTAGAATATGTATTAATGATTCCTCCATGTGTTTTCACAGCTTCATAGTGCACTTCTTTTTGGTGCTGAGTAGCATTCCTTTGTCTAGACCACAGCTTATTTACCCATTCAGCTACCGAGTAATATCTTAGTTGCTTTGAAGTTTTGGCAATTAACTATAAGGGTGCCATGAACATCCATGTGCAGACTTTTGTTTAGACAGAGTTTTCAGTCCTTTTGGGTAAGTACGAAGGATTGTGCTTTCTGGTAGCTCAGCTGGTGAAGAATCTGCCAGCAATGCAAGCGACTGCAGTTCACTTTCTGGCTCAAGAAGAGCCTTAGAGAAGGACAGGCCGCCCCCTCCAGTATTCTTGGGCTTCCCTGGTGGCTCAGATGGCAAATAATTCACCTGCAAATGCAGGAGACGCAGCAGACAGGGGTTTGATCCCTGGGTTGGGAAGATCCACTGGACGAGGAATGGCAGCCCCCTCCAGTATTCTTCCCTGAAGAATTCCATGGACAGAGGAGCCTGGTGAGCTACTGTCCATGGGGTCGTAAAGAGTCAGACACCGCTGAGCAATTCAGGAGACGAAAGAGACGCAGGTTGAATCTCTGGAGGAGGAAATGTCAACCCACTCCAATATTCTTGCCTGGAAAATTCCATGGATAGAAGAGTCTGGTGAATTATAGTCCGTGGGGTTGCAAAAGAGTTGGACATGACTAAGCCTGTGCGTACTCACATGGCAAGAGCGTGTTAAATTTTGAAAGGAACTGTCATACTGTCTTCCAAAGTAACTGTACCATTTTCCATTTCAACCCACAATGAATGAGAGTTCCTGTTACTCCACCTCCTCACCAGGATTTGATATTGTTAGTGTTTGGGATTTTGGGTAGTCTAATAAACATATAGTGCTATCTTACTGTTGTTTTAATTTGCAGTTCTCTAGTGACATAAAATGGGGAGTACCTTTTCATATGCTTAATTGCCATCTTTGGTTGCAGCGTCTTTCAGCTCTTTGGTCTACTTTTAACCAGGTTGTTCATTTTCTTATTGTTGAGCTTTATGAATTATTTTATTTTATTTTATTTTGAATTATTTTATATTTTGGATAACAGTCCCGTAATGGATGTTTCTTATGCAAATATTTTTCCAGGTCTGTGACCTGTCTTCTTATTGTCTTAATCAATAATATTTATTCATCTTGATTACATATTTAAATGATTTTTTTAAAAAAAAGAATGATTAAGCTTTGATATACTGAATTAAATAAAGGATATTATTAAAATTCATGTTACTATTTTACCTTTGACTTTTCTTAACATGGCTAATAAAAATTTTTTAGTTTATAAGTGACTTTGACATTTTTGTTCAAATTTTATTCCTGCTGAGCACAGTAGCCTAGAATATTACGTTTGTCTTTTGAAAAATCTCCCATTTCATTGTGAAGCCTGTTGCAGAGAGCAAGTATCAAGAGTTCTGAGATAAAAAGTATAATAATGAAGAGAATTGTGCAGACCATTGAAAATAATTTACTGGAAAAAAAGATCATTCTATGCTATTGCAGTCAAGAAAACTATCATGAAAAAGGAAACAGTTGCCCCAAGTCAATTACACTTGCAAAAGCAAATGTTATTGTTTTTATCCAAGATAGAATGTCTATAGGATTATGGCCTCATAACAGGAACTGGATGTCAAATGTTATTCATTTCTAAAGTCATGCATCTATACACTCTCTTAAAACGGCTGTTTGCCCCTGCACATCAGACATCCCTGCTTACCTCCCTCCCTCAGGTCCGTTTGGATTTGAGCTCTTCTGTGTCAATGCCTGGTCTTGTTGCTTGAGTAGCTCTCAGTAGTCGTGGAGACCAGGGGGTCCCAGAAGTCCTAGCTCCTCCTGCCGTCGGTGGACCTGAATGAAGAACCACACTGCACATGATCTGGTCATCTGGATGACGGTCAGTGTGGCCAGGGGATGCAGGCCAGATCCGTGAAGAGGGGAAGAGGGGGCTTCCCTTTAACAGATCTTGATCAATAGGAACCGGAAAATAGCAACTATGCCCAGATCCATCCCTTCCCACTTCTTACTCTCTTCTGGCGCAGCCATCTAGAGTGAGCCCGCCAAGCCCTGAGCCGGCCCGATGGAGCACAGGGCAGTACACTGACCGCCCCCAGGTGCTTCCTCCCTGCCTCGCGTACCTGCTGCTGCAAACGTCTGCTTCCAAACATAGGATGCGAAAAGAGAAGAAAAGCCGTCAGGGATTCATAGTCAGTGCAAAGGCAGTTGAAGTCACGGAGCAAAGGCCTCCGGAGTGAGGACGGCAAAAACCGACTTCTCCAGTTTAAAAAAAATTGTTTATTTCAGGTTAAAAGATTTTTTTTTAATTTTCATGCAAAATGAGGGAGATTACCTTTCTAAAGTATATTTCCAAATTCAGTTAACTGTCTAAAGTTGAACTAGACTAGCTTCTGTAAGTACCAGTTGACACATTTTTTTACTATACAGTTAGAGTTAAATAACATTCCCCCAATAGAAAGCTAATCTGACTTACTCTTAGGTGAGCTCCTGCTAGTTGTGAATGTGACAGGAAAGCTGTCTCATTAGTCCTCTATACATGCTTATGTTGGAAGACTTAGAGTCCTATTTTACTTTGCTATTTGACATTTTTCTTTTTAAAGTATACTCTATTGAGAGAAGCAAATCCTCAACTCATCCTGCTCCGTGGTAAGTAAAGAAATTGCTAATTATCTCATCGTGAATCCACAAGTGCTGTAAAATCTGGTTTCGGTGTTGTGTCTATAGCATTAATGAGCTAACACCCATTTCTCCATGTGTTGATATAGAGGCAGAATGTCTATTGATACTAGCCTTTGTATTTGTACTGGGCATAGTAATTCAGAATACAAAGGAAAAGTTCCTTCAATTGTTTGTAAGCGGTTAGGATACAGTTTTGACACATTTTCATGGGAGCAAATTTAAAAAGCAGCTGTTGAGGGAAAAAAAAAAAAACCAGAAAAGCTGGAAAAGAACATAACATACCCACGTGAAGGACCCCTTTCTAAAAGAAAAGTCGCCTACAGTATAGAATAGGGAACCCCACTCAGCGCCCTGTGGTGACCTAAATAGGAAGAAGATCCAAAAAAGAGGGAATATATGTACACACATAGCTGATTCACTTTGGGGTATAGTAAAAACTCATTATAAAGCAACTATATTCCAATACAAATTAAAAAGGAGTCACAAGTGGGCCAAACTTTGGGCCGAATTCAGCTTACAGACAAGTTTTCTTCAGCTTATTTAAAATTTTAAATAAAGTGAATTAGTTGCCAAAATTTAAAAATTGACAGATTTCACATAATGATACAATCCATATTTCTGACTTCTTCCGAAGAAGAGGTTCATGGAGCAAACTGGTCCTTCACTCCGTGTGGCCTCTATTGTAGGAAGCAAAGGATCACACTCTGGCCAGTTCACCTTGATCTACTTCCCTCATCATTTTTACCTGCTTGCCGCCTGAAGCTGTTGATGGTTGCACTCTCTGTTAAGAATTTCTCCACATTTAAATTGCATCTGCGGAGAAGGCAATGGCAACCCACTCCAGTGTTCTTGCCTGGAGAATCCCAGGGACGGGGGAGCCTGGTGGGCTGCCGTCTATGGGGTCGCACAGAGTCGGACATGACTGAGGTTACTTAGCAGCAGCAGCAAAATGCATCTGAGTTGATAGACACATCTTTACCGTTGAGCTCTTCTAGGACAGAAGTTCTCAAATTTGACCACATGCTGAAGTCAACTACAGAGCTTCAAACATTCTCATGTGTTACTTGAAAACGGCATCCTAACTTCTGTATGTAAGTTTTGTCTCAAATTGATAAACGCAATAATTCTCAAGTGTCTTCCAGAGGATGTATCATGGGGATGACTGCCTGTAGTTGTTTTTCTCCAACTTGTTTGTGGACTGGGCTCCATGGTGGATTGTACTGTCTAAAGATGATCCCCAGATATATTCCAGTTCATATATTTTTAAAATTTTCCCTGGCTTTATTGAGATAGATCTGCACTTGGGTCTGGGATGACTTGTGACTTATTTGTAACCAGTGGAACGGAATGAGAGTGCCTCTGTGCTTTTGAGACAAGGAAATACAAGGTGATGTTATTTCTACCTTTTTCCCTCTCTTACATTTGAAGCCCTGAGACACCATGTATGAAGAACAACTGCCAGGAGACCACCTTGTAAGGAAGAGCAAATGATTTGACACAGGAAGAGCACCTGTAGAGATAAAAAGAGAGAGAGGCATGCCCGCCCTGCCATCCCAGCCCATCGCTGTTCTGGCTGCAGCCATCATCCCATCATCCGACTGCAGCTGACTGAGAGGCCCTTGGCAGGAACTCGCCATAGACTCCTGAAACTCTTTACTAACAGAAATCTGAGTTATAATAATAAAATCATAGTTGTTGCTTTAAGCCACTAAGTTTCGGGATGATGTATTTATTTAGCAACAGTCAGTAGAACATTTTCATTCCACTGCTCATTCCTTGGCCCCAAAATGTCCTACTTAATCAGTGGTGTGCTAGTAAATGACTAACAGCCAGATCTCTGGACAAGAAAGCCCTGACTGGTAGTAGTGCTGGCTGATCGCCTCAGAATCATTTTTGACTACCAGTGGGATACAACTCAAAGCAGAGTCGGAAGGCGTTACACAGCGGCATACCTTCGTAGCTGTTCCGTCATTATAGCCACAACAGCTGTAGGTGCTCTCAAGAGCGTAGATATTAGCGAACTGTAGAAAGTCATTCTAAGATCATTTCTCCTTATTTTTAACACAGTTTGCTTAATTGTAAATGCATATAACTCAATATCTAATACTAGTTGTGTCTAACAGCAAGCTCACCAAATTCCTGCACAATCAGCGCTCAGCCCAGGACACCACTGTGCTTCCCTTCGCGTTATGTGTTTCTCAGCTCTGAATAGTCAATGCTCGGAACCATTTCAAATTACAGATAAGGTAGATTTTGCACAAATGTGTCTCACATCTGATCCATTGCCTCTCCCATCATTTCTCTGACCTCCAAAAATCTGATTATCCATAAGGATCAACAGTGAAACCCATATCCCCAATCAGCTAGGATTTATGAGTAGCTTGTCTTACAGATACCTCATGTTCAATTGATGAAAACCTGAAGTCATAGTCCTTCTCATCACCGCTTTTTTCTTCTGTCTTCCTTATCTTGAAAGAACTGGTCCTGCAGAATCTTTGAATTCCACCCTCTCTCTCCATGGCTAATCATCAGGAAATCCTGTTGCTCCACTTCCCTCATGCTTCTCAACTTTCTTCACTTCTCTCCACTTCAGATGTGACTATTATAGTCCAAGTATTGAATCTTCTTTCTTTTTTTAGAGAAATACAGTTGATTTACAATGTGATGTTAGTTTCAAGTATACAGCAATGTAGTTCAGTTACTTCTATATCTCTACCCTTTTCAGATTCCTTTCTTAAATTTTATTTTATATTGGAGTATAGTTGTTTAACAATGTTATGTTAGTTTCAGGTTTATAGAAAAGCAATTCCATTATACATATATATGTACCTATTCTTTCTCAAATTCTTTTCCAATTTAGGTTATTAAAGAATATTGAGCAGAGTTTCATGTGCTATAGAGTAGGTCTTTGTTGGTTATCTATTTTATATATAGTGGTGTGGATCTGTTAATCCCAACTCCTAATTTATCCTCTCTGAGCTTTCCTCTCTGGTCACCACAAACAAGTTTCTTTTCTACGTCTGTGGGTCTATATGTATTGTATAGTACTGAGGAGTAGTGCTAATGCTGTCCAACTCTGCGGCCTCATGGACTGTAGCCCACCAGGCTTCTCCATCCATGGGATTTTCTAGGCAAGGATGCTGAAGTGAGCTGCCATTTCCTTCTCTAGGGGATCTTCCCAATTCAGAGATTAAAACTGCATCTCTTGCGTCTCCTGCATTGGCAGGCAGATTCTTTACCACTGCCCTACTTGGAAAGTTTATATCTGTCATAAATAAATATTCTTGTATCTTTTCTTTTAGATTCCACATATAGGTGATATCATGTGCCAGACAATGGAATCTTACTCAGCCATAAAAAAGACTGAAATATTGCTGTTTGCAGCAACATGAATGGACCTAGATATTATCACACCAAGTGAAGTAAACCAGACAGAGAAAGATAATAGATTTTTTTCTTGCTGGATTATTTTAGTGACTCCCCTAGCAGCCTCTCTACCTTTGGCCTTCTCCTTATTGCTTCTTCTCTCTGATCTCAGGGTTACTGTTCAAACCATGCTGTGTTTATCCAAGCTGTTCCCATTCTTAAGGCTATGAGGAGCAGTGGCACAAATCACAGTATTCCTTCCACGTGATTTCATTATCTGGTGGAGACAGACAGAGGAGCTCCCCTGGGGCACACGCAGGATTTATATTCACATCTGTATCCTTGCAGCGTCTTAATTCGGATAGCACAGTTAGTTTGACAAATCCTGAATTTTCCTTTGGATTGTTATCTACCCTGCTCGTGGAATTTCACTACAGTTGAGGTAAATTGTTCATAGCTCATTTCAGATATATTTCATCTTTATATTTATACTCTCTAGCTAATCCAGCAGCAGCAGCAGCTAATCCCACCAATGGAAGCTGAAATATATTTGAGAGATATTTGGTATTGTCTAGAGATTAGTCTTAATTTTTTGCCTTGATTACACCCAAGGATAGAACAGGAATAGTGCAATTATGGACACCTGATTTAATGTTTGGAGAAAAGGTTCCCTGGAGAGCAATGTCACTTTGATCAAACTTAGTTTAAACAATAGAATCATCTGGGGTTGATTTCTGTGGACCTCAAATTAAAAAGAAAATCAGCTTGTTTACTCAAACTCTACCTCTAAGCTGTGTCACTTCATTTAAGTGACAGTAGCTGCATAAACAAAAATATATTGGATTTTTTATTAACCCTAATTCATATATTCAGTATCTTAATCTTAATCCTAAAGTACTTAGGTTCAGCAAGAGTTCCTAAAATGAATAAAATTCATTGGATCATAAAAGAAGATAGAAAAGTTAAATGATCTGAAATACATTTTATATGAGACTTTCATTTTTCAATAAAGCTTCAGAAAACATGCCTATATTCTACAGGATAGAATATATTACAGTCACATTGGAGATTTCAATAACTTCTGATGTTCACAACAGATTATTTAGGTGTTTATAACTGAAGGGAAATGTTTTCCATCAAAATCTGCTGAATTATGTTTTCCAGGAATATCTTTCCAATACAATCTTCACACAGCAGGCAAAAAAGAAAAAGCTTTAGAAAACAATCTATCTGGGAAAGAATAACAGATTTTACTGAAGGATCTTCATGTTCTTAATTCTTATATAGAGAGTTTTTCAGTCCTTAAAAATTTGCCTCAACACAGACACAAATGCTGTTTTTCCCTTCTGGTGTCTGCCTACTGAATGCTATTTTGTGCTTGTCAACCATATCCAAGTGTTGTCAGCCCCCCATTTGTCAAAGGCACAAATGCTACCTGCAAGGCTTTACTGTTTCACCTCAAAAAAAAAAATCACATTTCCACACAACTGTAATGGAACTTCTGGGTGTGCCACTTTGTTTTCATCACTTCCCAAGTAAACTGAGATGAATTCTGAGCTTCCAGTAGGAAATAAATTAGGATGAACGCTTATAGGGTGTTACTTAGATTCTCGTGGTGCGCCACTCATCATGTGCTACCAAGAACACTGAAGTACCCTTATTGGTGGTTGAAATTTACTGAGCACTTACTGTATCCCAGGTCCAGTGATCAACATTTTATATTTTAACTCATATATATTCCCCTACAAACTCTAGGAGGCATAGATACAATGATTATGCTTTGAAATTTACTTACTATTATTACTGGAAAGAGGTTTAGATTAATTCAAAGAAGGGTAACATCTCATTTATCAACCAGCAAAATGCTGTAGCTTGGTCTTAGAGCTTCTAAACATCAACATTGATCCCCCACCTAGCATTCACTCATTCTTTTTAGTTAAAATAAGTCAGATATAACATGTCCCATTTTGAAATCACAGTGTACAGTAGCATGGGTTAGAAAGAACAGAGACCAGACTCCAAGGTCAATTCTGTCACCCCCTTGTGTGATCCTCATTGATGGATTCCCTTCTTTGATTCAATTTCTTTGCATGTAAAATAGTTATATATTTACTTAAAAGAGTTTTTGAAGATTTAAAAGTTAGTGATATATGATTAGCCGACATCTAATGAGTTCTTAAGAGATGTTGGTTCTCTGACCTCTTCTGTCCCGGCGATAACTTCTTCCTGCATTTGAGATTAATTAAATTTAATTTTCTACATGAAAAAGATAGCACATAAAATATTTTTCAAAAACCATCTATAGTTGCAAAGGAGAAGAAGTAGTGGACTTGAATCCAAGTATCCTGAGTTTGAGTCTTAAATAGAGCAAACAGTATCTCAGGTGGAGTCATTTAAGTGCCCTGGACTAGCTTCATCATTTGTAAAAATGTACATATAAACTCGTTTCCTCATAAATATTTCATGTAGTCAAAGCCACTGAAAAAACTCTTTGAAACTCAGTGTAGTATTATAACATTTGTGAAATGACTTTGTGTCACACTTGTACAGGTATTTTTGAGCATTTTTTCTTTTTAACTAGATAGTTGACCACAGCTATTTGTGATCATTAGCAACAGAACCTAAGCCAAGACCAATCAAGATCAACCTAGATGAGTAAAGTTAACAATGTGGATTTAAATTCTTAAAGATATAATAAATACCTGCTGTTATGTCTTTAAGACTGAAACCATTTGTTACACAATAGCTTACTGATACACCCATATTTTAAACTCTGGTCCATCTCTTACTGACTCTCAGCAAGTTCCCTAATTCTCCTGGTCCAAAACAATTTCATCTTCTTCAGAATGTCTATGGCATACAATATTTCCTCCACTCAGCTTTCAATTCAGTTGCTTGGTCCTGTCCAACTCTTTGTGACCCCGTGGACCGCAGCATGCCAGACCTCCCTGTCTGTCACCAACTCCCGGAGTTTAACTCAAATTCATGTCCATTGAGTCAGTGATGCCACCCAACCATCTCATCCTCTGTCATCCCCTTCTCCTCCCACCTTCAATCTTTCCCAGAATCAGAGTCTTTTCAAATGAGTCAGCTCTTTGCATCAGGTAGCCAAAGTATTGGAGGTTCAGCTTCAACATCAGTCCTTCCAATGAGTATTCAGGATTGTTTTCCTTTAGGATTGACTGTCTGTATCTCCTTGCAGTTCAAGGGACTCTCAAGAGTCTTGTCCAACACCATAGTTCAAAAGCATAAACTCTTTGGTGCTCAGCTTTCTTTATAGTCCAACTCTCACATCCATACATGACTACTGGAAAAACCATAGCCTTGATTAGCTAATTGACAATTAATACCTCAGAGTGCATGCATGTATTTTTATATCCCCAATCACATAACAATTGCCTTGTTTAAGAGAATCTGGTCCTCATTCAATCCATAGTTCCTAACTCATGACTTTATGCAGCTCAGAGAACATATAGATATTTATTCCTTTGATTAACACACTTTTGTTTAAACCACTTCTGAGTTTTTAAAATAAAGTGGCATTATATTCACTCTACAGCACTAGTTCTTTAACAATTCTGACTTAGTTAAATTAGGATGAGTTCCAGGTATTAGTATTTCAGATCATAGTGTGTGTGTGTGTGTATATATATCCAGGGTTAACAATCACAACTTCCAGCTTGGCCCTGTATGGATTAAGTCTTTAGGTGACTTTTTTTAAGGCAATGGGGATTTCCCTGGCAGTCCAGTGGTTAAATCTCTATGCTTATACAGCAGGGGTTGAGTGTTCAATCCATGGTCAGGGAACTAAGATCCCTGCATGCTATGAGCCCACAAGCTGGGTGACCAAAAGGAAAAGCATTTACCCTGCTATATTTACTTGCTCCAGGTAAAAATCACTGACTGCCCCTAAAAAATTTGCTCAGTCTTCTCATTACTGACATCCTCCTGCACCAGTCAGCTCCCGTGTCTCACTCCTATTCCCAAGCAGAGCTATGTGAACGCTCTGGTTCTGTTTATACTTTAAATGCAAGCAAACCCTTTATGATCAAATTGATTCAGCAGAGAGGAAGAAATAGTGTAAAGTGGTATGTTGGTATTTTTATAACTTCTAAGTGAACAATCCATTTTAAATGATTAATTCCAATACACTGCAGTTTATGTCTCGTGCTAGCTAATGAAACAAATTAGTTTCCCCATCAATTCAATCCTCTTCCCTTTCTCACATGCTCTCATTAGCTTCATCCTGAAAGTTTTGCTACAATAATTTCTCTGCCTCACCAGGTGTACCATTACTGGACTTTCCTTATTGATTACTGAAAACTCAGATGTGAAAAAGATAGATGAGCAGGAAGTTGGCTACCAGGACCAGTTTACAGTCTGAGGCAAAAAAAGTCATCAACAAGATATTTATTCTCTTGTCTGTTTATTATCTAGAGGAAATGGTGTATTTCTGACCCTACATACATTAAACAGCTCTGACAGATACGTAGGTTCTAAAACAGTTTTCGGGAATGATTTGGTGATTTATTCCATTAAACAATAATGCTACACATGTCACAATACCTTTCTGTATGTGTAGTGTTTTCTCATCTACTATCTTTAATCTTCATGGAAAACCTAAGAACGCAGAAGTGTATGCACTTTAAATATGCTCTATTAATGAAGAAGCTATAAGTCAAAGGGCTTATGGAAGGGACTTTAGGCTTCTTAGTGGCAGAGTTGGAACCAGACTTTTCCTTTCCCCGTTATCCTTCAAAGGCAAGAATCATAAATCAAGAAGGTGGATTGGGGGAAACTGACTGGTAAGTTGTGAAGTAAAGAGAGATGATTCTGTGTCAAAAAGAACTATCTCATCCATCTTCTCAAATATTGGAATGGGAAACTTCACCCTGAATGTTCCACTGAAAGCCCACAGTATCCGAAACAACCACACATAAGGTACACATTGTCTGACCTATCAAGCAATATTTTGAATACATAATTCACTGAGTCTCATGGAGGCATCATTTACATCCAATTTTCCCCCAGATGCACACATCATATTAAATTAATGTGTCTATAAGTTAGGCAACAAATCACATAAATCTAGCATGAATACATTTTGATGGTCAAGGGAAGAGTGGACTCAAAGGCTCTTTAGAAAAGAAACCAGAGGAATGTTGAAACAAGGGTCCTTGGAGTGAGTCTTCAGAGAAGCAGGATGGAAAGTGGGTGATGCACCAGCCAGTACCCCAAACACTTCAAGGAGGATGTGGGGTCAGCATTTCCTGCTCCATTATTTGCAGAGTGCCATACCTTGAGAGCATGAAGCAATGTAAAGGGTATCAACTTGGCAATAAGAGGTGAAATTCCTTTCATCATTGTATCAGCTGAAAGATACTGAAAAGTTCTTTCATATTTCTGAGCCTCTGTGGCATTATTTAAGAAAAACATGTAGCCATTGATTAAATGAACTAAGAAGATTTTAAAATTAAATGAACTAAGATACATTTAATTAAACTAAGATTAAATGAACTAAAATGAAAAGAGTAAATGAACTAAGAAGATTTTAAAATTTCCCCAGAATATAATGAGTGCTCAAAAATGCTTTCCCTACTTCCCCCTCTTCCTTTCTTTCTCCTAGGAACTATTATATTCCCCAAATCATCTAAGTTGTAAAATATTTATCTTTTAGCAGCTAAAAGTTCAGAATATGCACTCATATATGTGCATGCATGCTCAGTCGCTCAGTAATGTCTGACTCTTTGTGACCCCATGGACTGCAGCCCACCAGACTCCTCTGTCCACAGCATTCTCCAGGCAAGAATTCTGGAGTGGGTTGTCATGCCCTCCTCCAGAGCATCTATCTTCCTGACTCAGGGAAGGAACCTGCGTGTCCTTCTCCTGCATTGGCTGGCAGATTCTTTACGGCTAGTGTCACGTGGAAAGCCCTGTAGTCATATATGCTAGAGGACAAATCTTGCCTTTATCATTTATAACTGCAATCTTGGGTGAACAATTTAATCACACTATTTCAGGAACGTGTGAATTCCTCATTTATAAAATAGTACATATTCCATTGTTGTTATAGTAAAGAGTACATGAAGAAATATTGGAAAGATCTCAGTGCATGGATTTTAGCAAGTACTCAGCAAGCCCTCCCCATCCCCACATTATTGTGTGGTACCCGAAGCATCTCAACCTTTGTTCTGCCTCCTTCACAAGCCTTTTCCTGGCAGTGTGCTGGTCACCACCTATGGACAATCTAGGTTTGGCTGATGTCCCCCTGTTTGAGGTAGAGTGCTTTCGTCTCAATCTGCTAGCATATGTTTCCTTCCATGCCTCCTGGATGGACAAACTGTTTTTCTAGTGACAGAGGACAGATATATCCTCCCACTGAGTATCTCCACTCCAGGCAAGACCAGCCAGGTGCTTCTAGGCTTTTGGGACTTTGCTAGGTGATGGCTATCCTCATAGCCATTTTCAAGTTGAAGCTTCACTCTTAATCATTCTGTGATTTGCATATATGAGATGAATGGGCTCATTTCAGCCTTAAACGGATAGTGATGATCATATTTTAAAGTGAAAAGAATATGACTTGAAATGTAATATTGATATTTTTCTCTTTGGTGTGTATTCTCAAATGGAATATTTGTTACTTATATATTCATAATTGAGATAGAATCAGCATGTGAAACCTGTTCAAAGTCAGACAATATACTGGAATATATTGAATATGTTTTATTTTAAAGTCAAGATGATTAAGACAAAAAGACATGTTCAGCTATTTAATTTTTTAAGCTAAACCAATTTGGAGGAGTCTGGCTAAATTGCAGACAGCAAGTTTTACTGCTAACATTCTAATAGTCAATCAATCCTTTGGTGAGAGCGATTTCCTTGCCTCCCAGCTGCATTTTGTTCTGATTTCAAGCACACTTCAGCATATTAAGTGTTTATAAATTTTCAATACTTATTCACAGTATCTTAACATTTTAGAAAACTCCTGTCTCACATCAGTTTTAAGAGTTCTTGATCACTGATCTTATTCTGAGATTCCTGATGGAAATGGGGTTTAGTGGCTGAATGAAGAACAGGGGGTTCATATCTCTTCTCTTTCCCTTGATGGCTCTTTGACTTCGGGTGCGGGGTAGATTTTCCCCAAGAGCAGATGCCTCCAGCAGCTGGCTCTGGTTTAATGGGACACAGAGTTGGGAGTCAGCCCTCATGTGTAGCCCTTGGGGCAAACAAGAGAGAAGACCCTAATATGTGTTTATTTGAGGATGGGGAAGGATTCTTTGTCTCTGGTCTCTTCTCTCAGTATTCAACAGTAACCCCAAAGAAATAATCTGTCACTAAAAAATACTATATAAGTTAATTAATTGTCTTTCCATTCACCCACAGTTACAGGCACTAAAGGTGTCCTCACCAATATTTCCATTAAAACCAGAAGTTCTGGGCTAGTAGTCATATGTGCTTTGATAAATAAAGTTGTCTTATGTTTGAAAGCTGTCACTATGCCTACATGGTGAAATCCTACACAGGAAATAATAAAGAGGAAACTTCAAGCTAAAACACAAACTACTGACCTGAACCTACAGGTTAAACTTAATCATTTCAATTTGTATTTTAATTACTTCTCCTTCTCATCAATAGAGAAAAAAAAATAAGTGATTCATGAGAGAGCTACCTTTATCCACATCACAAAGACAGTGCTACCAAATACTATTATCTGCTATTTCAAATCTCTCAGACACAGTGTCTCACTGAGTTCTTTTTTTAAAATTTGTTTTATTGACACACAGTTGATTTACGATGTTGTGTTAATTTCTGCTGCACGGCAAAGTGATTCAGTTATGCATGTATATGCATCCTTTTTCATATTTACTTCCATTGTGGCTTTACCATAAGACACTGAATACAGTTCCCTGCGCTATACACTAGAACCTTGTTTACCCATCATGTATAGGATACTTTGCATCTGCTAACCCCAAACTCCCACTCCATCCCTCCCTGACCGCCTCTTGGCAAACACAAATCTGCTTTCTGTGTCCAGTATCTCACTGGATTCTCACAAAACACTGAAGGGCTCCTTACAAGGATTGCCGCAGATGAGGAAACGGAGACCCAGAAAGGCTGAGACACATCAGAGCATCATGCAGCGACTGGCTGTGAGCCCCAGCTAGGGTTCGATCTGCCGAAGAGTTCCAGTTCACACATGTGGACTCAGGATAATCACGAAACAATCTCTATCCTCTCCAAAGTGGGTTGGATTTATTCCACAGTCACCCTAGCAAGGAAGCAATCCTCTGAGTCACTGTCTCATGCCTGTTGCGCTGCGCCCCGCTGGGCTTCGATATGTCTGCTCCTTCAAGAGATGAGGAGCCTCAGCCAGGACCACATCTGCCGCCGCAGAACAGAGACGGGAGACCCGCCAGGCGTGCTTACTGCTGCCTCTGCGCTCGCAGCGCTTCTGTTTCCTGGTCAGCGTCCTCTGTGGCAACGGCTCCTTTTCCAATTGCTAGCAAAATGTTACTTTCTCAGACATCGTGCTGAGTGATGTCCCGAAGTTCGTTTTATTTTTTCTATCACTATTTCTCCCAAAAGCTACCATCCAGTAAGGTCTGAATCATCACTGTGATGATATAAAAGGATCAAAGAACTGACATTAATTTTTATAACTGTGCAGTTTAAGAGTTCAAATGAATTTCATTGTTTTGCTTCATCATTAATAAATATCAACTTTTTTATCAAGCACTCAAGGAGTTTCCTTTTGTCTCTGTGTTTCCTTTAAAATATGAATTGAAATTGAGACCATCTATTCCTCGTGAGCACAAACCGGCATGTGGGTTGGTCCAGGAGGAAAGTTACCAGTTGCACAGGGGATCGTGGGTCTTATTCACGTCAGGTTCTTGGATGTACACAGCAAACAGTGACCGTGAGAAACAGTTCAGCCAGCAAAATGAAGCCTAACTAAATACACAGCTTCTTACAGTTGGACTAGCTCCTCCTGTGTGCTGTTTGCTTGAGTCTCCTGTGTATGTGTGTGTGCATGCTCAGTCATGTCTGACTCTGCGACCCCATGGACTATAGCTCCCCAGGCTCCCCTGTTCATGGAATTTTCCAGACAACAATACTGGAGTTGGTTGCCATTTCCTTCTCCAGCGGATCTTCCCAACCCAGGGACTGAACCCACAGTCTCTGAGTCTCCTGCGTTGGCTTTACCAGTTGAGTCTCCTAACATCTTTAAAATATAAACAGTCCAGGTGCTACCGAAAGTCTTTAGATACACAGATCAGGCTCTAGTTTTCTGCTCCACCTGTCCAGCCAGTTCAGCCAAACACCATCAAAATAGAGAAACTGGGAATACCCATTATGTGTGCGTGTGATTACAACTGTTCTGTAACTCTGCCAGTTCAAAGCTAATGGATCCCTGGGACCCTTACAGGCAATACAGGTAAGGCAGGCAGCACCCAGGTTGACACTTGGCAGCGTGCGGTAAGTAATAGATCTATTTATTACCAATGGTTGTTGAAAGACCAGGGCAAGATTAGGAGCCAGTCAGGCAGGGTAGGTGAACAAGAAGAAGTACAAAGAGTACACAACAGAGGTGACTTGGAGCTGGCAGGATAGCAACCTGAGAAGAGGGAAGAGGACCATTTATCAGGGATCTTCTTCCCTGGAAGTGAGAAGAATCACAGTGGGAAAGGATGCATAGGTCCCTGGAGGCCCTGACCTGGGCCGCGGCAGCAGCACAGAAAAGTCAGGACCAGCAGCAACAGAATGAGGACCTGCTGACGCCACATGTGTGAGTCTTGCAGGTCTGGTGCCCAGGATTCTGCACCATTGCAGACCTCACGCCTGGAGACTCAACCTCCGCTTCCAGGCAACAGCTGGTCTGCAGAGACAAGGTGCTAATTAGAATAATGAGGACAAATCTTCACAGTGAACCGATGACTCACCAGCCTCCCCCTGCGGAGAAGGCAATGGCAACCCACTCCAGTACTCTTGCCTGGAAAATCCCACAGGCGGAGGAGCCTGGTGGGCTGCCGTCCATGGGGTTGCACAGAGTCGGACACGACTGAAGCGATTCAGCAGCAGCAGCAGCCGCGCCCTGAGCACCACGGTGAGTTTAACAAAGAGGGCAACTCCTAGAGTTGCTGCAGACAACAAACATTCCTGAACTTCCATGACACTGCTCATGTCCAGGGAACAGTTCATTAGGAGAAAGACAACTTTCCCTGTTTCAATTTTGGCTGATCTGGTCAATAAAGACACTTGTTTAACTGATTTTTTTTCTCTTTTCAGATAAGATCTTAGTGGTTAGCTGGCATGTCAACATGACCCACACCATTATTGCAACTGGACCACATACAAATGGTGTCTTCCTCAAAAGAAAGAAGGAAAAAGAAAAAAAAAATGCTACAGTGTTCATTTTCCTTCGCTCTGATTTCTAAACTACAGGGAAGATTCTAGTACTTTGACAGACATTACATTCTGATGTGTGGTTATGTTTCATTCACCAGAAAGCAGTGGGTGCCCTGAAAGGAGGCAACTCATACTTATCATACTGACACTGCTAGGTATGGTATTTTTTAAAATTTAAATAAAAATTCATTGGCGTTTTAGTTGGTTTACAGTGTTGTGTTAGGTTCAGACGTACAGCGCAGTGGGCTAGTTATACACATATCCGCTTTTTTTAGATTCTTTTCCCACACAAGCCACTACGGAGTATTGACTACAGTTGCCCGTGCGATAGAGTAGGTCCTTAGTTATCTATTTTTGATATGCGTGTGTGTTTACTCAGTCACTAAGTCGTGTCTGACTCCTTGCAGCCCTGTGGACTGTAGCCCGCCCGGCTCTTCTGTCCATGGGATTCTCCAGGCAAGAATACTGGAGTAGGTTGCCATTTCCTCCTCCAGGGGATGGATTTTCCCAACCTGGGATCAAACTTGTCATCTCCTGAAATGGCAGGCAGATTCTGTAACACCTTGCCACCTGGCAAAAGTTAAAGTGTTAGTCGCTCATTTACGGACGGTAGCCTGCCAGGATCCTCTGCCCATGGGGTTCTCCAGGCGAGGATACTGGAGTAGCTTGCCATTCCCTTTGCCAGGGAATCTTCCTAACTCCAGGACTGAACCCAGGTCTCCTGCACTGCAGGCAGATTCTTTACCATCTAGGGTTTTCCTGGTGGCTCACAGGGTAAAGCATCTGCCTGCAATGCAGGAGACCTGAGCTCAATCCCTGGGTCAGGAAGATCCCCTGGAGAAGGAAATGGCAACCCACTCCAGTACTCTTGCCTGGAGAATCCCATGGACGGAGAACCTGGCATGCTATAGTCCATGGGGTCGCAGAGAGTCGGACACGACTGAGCGACTTGACTTTCTTTCTTTACCATCTGAGCCACAAGGGAAGGGCTGAGAGCCACTTGGGAAGCACTTTATATATAATAGTGTGCATATCCGGTTCAAATGACCCTCGTGAACACATCCAAAGACAACAAATGCTGGAGAGGGTGTGGACAATAGAGAACCCTCCTACACTGTCGGTGGGAATATAAATTGGCACAGCCACTATGGAAAATAATATAGAATTTTCTTAAAAAACTAAAGTTAGAGCTACCATACAATCTAGCAATCCCACTCCTGGGCATACATCCAAAGAAAACCAAAATCCGAAAAGATCCATGCACTCCAATGTTCATTGCTGCACTATTTTTAATACAATAAAAATATAAAGTAAATATTATTAATATTATCTCTAGACAACACAAGAAAAACTCAGTGTGAGATTGATTATGCAACTTGCCAGTA
Source organism: Odocoileus virginianus (assembly GCF_023699985.2). Taxonomy (NCBI): domain Eukaryota; kingdom Metazoa; phylum Chordata; class Mammalia; order Artiodactyla; family Cervidae; genus Odocoileus; species Odocoileus virginianus. The sequence goes on along the minus strand of NC_069686.1, from coordinate 63,583,238 downwards.
GTTATACAGAAAGGAAATGATAGGAATAGAGTCAAGGGCACTTAACTTAGCCTATATTCTTTCCAACATGAATCCACATGTTCCTATTACTAGCTCCATTTTGTTAAGAACTGACAGCCCACAGCACCTCTGCTGTGAGGCATTTGTCTGAAAATTAAAGGCTGATTTTTAATAGTTATGAATTAAGACATGTAGTAAGACATTGAAGACTGCATTAGAAAGATCGGATAAAATTCCCACCTGTGATGGAGAAGACCTGAAATTCTTCCTGCCCTCTGAATTCTGGAGAGTCAAAACACTTGAGTTGCTGATTTTCAATCTAAAAAATTAATTTTGAAGAAACAAACAAGAAGCCTATATTTTTTCCAGGTGTATATACTGTCATCAGTGACACTGTGTGTGCACGTTAAGTCACTTCAGTCGTGTTGGACTCTATGCCTCTCTATGAATCCCACCAGGCTCCTCTGTCCATGGGATTCTCCAGGCAAGAACACTGGAATGGGTTGCATGCCCTCCTCCAGGGGATCTTCCTGACTCAAGGATCGAACCTGCATCTCTTATGTCTCTGGCATTGACAGGAGGGTTCTCTACCACTAGCACCAACTGGGAATCCCTACGTCCCAGATTGACATCTATAGGTTTCAACAGGTTGGAAGTCCACTGTCGAAGAAAGAGTTTCCAGAAAATGTAAGGCCAGTGGGGCCATTGTGGTGACCCTTTCAGGCTAGGAAACTACCTACATTTGCAAGGTGGTTGAAGTCATCTAAAAAGCATTGAAAAACGATGACATATATTGCATTCTTTGTGAGGATGAGCCCATGGCTGTAATATAGCCAACACAGGTGTGTGAGAAGCTAAAAAATAACTTCAAGTTTCTAACGGCTTTGGGGAAATAGCATAATTACCCATCACACTGTCTATTCTCAAATTCCAATGATTTTGAGATTCGATGATGACACCCATGTGGTCTTATCTTTCAGGCTAGAAGATCAAGCATTATATACATTTTCTCATTTAAATCTCATAATAAAGTTATAAATTAAACAATATTTATTCCCCTTATGAAGAAGAAGAAAGGAAAAAAAAATAAAGTTTTGCAGGGATTAGACAATAACAAGAAGGCTACAATTAAAGCTATTAAAATTGGGATTCAAGATCAGGTTTAATGATAGAATTCCAATCAATTGAAAATGACTGTGTGTGTATATTTACATATGCACATGTATGTGCACATGTAGATATAAATACATATTGAAGAATGAAATGATTTCAGTGTTTTTCAGATCACACCACATTACTGAGTAAACTTCTAGCTATTATCTTGAAATGTGTTTTTTTCTTAAGAATAATTGATAGTGGGATTATAAAACTGTAAGCGTCCTGGAAATAATAGCCAAGGCCTTTGTTTTATAAAGAGCGACCCAAAGCCCCCAGGATGGTGCTGAATTACTCATGACTCACACAGGAAGCTAGTGGCTCAGGCAAGATTTTTTTTATCAAATTAGTTGTTTGGCAAGCTCAGTGTTTATCCTGAGCTTGGATATACAGGATAATACATGGCCCCGTACAGACAGCAAAGTATCGCATGCACACACAGACACACAGACACACAGACACACAGGATAATACACGGCCCCGTACAGACAGCAAAGCATCGCATGCACACACAGACACACACACACACAGGATAATACACAACCCCGTACAGAAGGCAAAGCATCGCGTGCACACACAGACACACACACACACACACACAGGATAATACACAGCCCCGTACAGCAGGCAAAGCATCGCGTGCACACACAGACACACACACACACACAGGATAATACACGGCCCCGTACAGAAGGCAAAGCATCGCGTGCACACACAGACACACACACACACACAGGATAATACACGGCCCCGTACAGAAGGCAAAGCATCGCGTGCACACACAGACACACACACACACACACAGGATAATACACAGCCCGTACAGCAGGCAAAGCATCGCGTGCACACACAGACACACACACACACACAGGATAATACACGGCCCCGTACAGAAGGCAAAGCATCGCGTGCACACACAGACACACACACACACACAGGATAATACACGGCCCCGTACAGAAGGCAAAGCATCGCGTGCACACACAGACACACACACACACACACAGGATAATACACAGCCCGTACAGCAGGCAAAGCATCGCGTGCACACACAGACACACACACACACACAGGATAATACACGGCCCCGTACAGAAGGCAAAGCATCGCGTGCACACACAGACACACACACACACACAGGATAATACACGGCCCCGTACAGAAGGCAAAGCATCGCGTGCACACACAGACACACACACACACACACAGGATAATACACAGCCCGTACAGCAGGCAAAGCATCGCGTGCACACACAGACACACACACACACACAGGATAATACACGGCCCCGTACAGAAGGCAAAGCATCGCGTGCACACACAGACACACACACACACACAGGATAATACACGGCCCCGTACAGAAGGCAAAGCATCGCGTGCACACACAGACACACACACACACACACAGGATAATACACAGCCCGTACAGCAGGCAAAGCATCGCGTGCACACACAGACACACACAGACACACACACACACACAGGATAATATACTGCCCTGTACAGACAGTGAAGCATTGCGTGCACACACAGACACACACACACACACAGAGGATAATACACAGCCCTGTACAGAAGGCAAAGTATCACGTGCACACACAGACACACACACACACACACAGGATAATACACAGCCCCGTACAGACAGCAAAGCATCGCGTGCACACACAGACACACAGACACACACACACACAGGATAATACACAGCCCTGTACAGAAGGCAAAGCATCACGTGCACACACAGACACACACACACACATAGGATAATATACTGCCCTGTACAGAAGGCAAAGCATCACGTGCACACACAGACACACAGACACACACACACAGGATAAAACACAGCCCCGTACAGAAGGCAAAGCATCGCATGCACACACAGACACACACACACACACAGAGGATAATACACAGCCCCGTACAGAAGGGAAAGCATCACGTGCACACACAGACACACACACACACATAGGATAATATACTGCCCTGTACAGAAGGCAAAGCATCACGTGCACACACAGACACACAGACACACACACACAGGATAAAACACAGCCCCGTACAGAAGGCAAAGCATCGCGTGCACACACAGACACACACACACACGCACACACACAGGATAGTACACAGCCCCATACAGCAGGCAAAGCATCGCGTGCACACACAGACACACACACACACAGGATAATACACAGCCCTGTACAGAAGGCGAAGCATCGCGTGCACACACAGACACACACACACACGCACACACACAGGATAGTACACAGCCCCGTACAGCAGGCAAAGCATCGCGTGCACACACAGACACACACACACACAGGATAATACACAGCCCTGTACAGCAGGCAAAGCATCGCGTGCACACACAGACACACACAGACACACACACACAGGATAATACACAGCCCTGTACAGACAGCAAAGCATCGCGTGCACACACAGACACACACACACACATAGGATAATATACTGCCCTGTACAGAAGGCAAAGCATCACGTGCACACACAGACACACACACACACACACAGGATAATACACAGCCCCGTACAGAAGGCAAAGCATCACGTGCACACACAGACACACACACACACATAGGATAATATACTGCCCTGTACAGAAGGCAAAGCATCACGTGCACACACAGACACACAGACACACACACACAGGATAAAACACAGCCCCGTACAGAAGGCAAAGCATCGCGTGCACACACAGACACACACACACACGCACACACACAGGATAGTACACAGCCCCGTACAGCAGGCAAAGCATCGCGTGCACACACAGACACACACACACACAGGATAATACACAGCCCCGTACAGCAGGTGAAGCATTGCGTGCACACACAGACACACACACACACACACACACACACACACACAGGATAATACACAGCCCCGTACAGAAGGCAAAGCATCGCGTGCACACACAGACACACACACACACAGGATAATATACTGCCCTGTACAGAAGGCAAAGCATCGCCTGCACACACAGACACACAGACACACACACACAGGATAAAACACAGCCCTGTACAGAAGGCAAAGCATCGCGTGCACACACAGACACACACACACACACAGGATAATACACGGCCCCGTACAGACAGCAAAGCATCGTGTACACACACACACACACACACACACACACACACAGGATAATACACAGCCCGTACAGCAGGCAAAGCATCGCGTGCACACACACACACAGACACACACACAGGATAATATACTGCCCTGTACAGACAGTGAAGCATCGCGTGCACACACAGACACACACACACACACACACAGACACAGGATAATATACTGCCCTTTACAGACAGTGAAGCATCGCGTGCACACACACACACACACACACACACACACAGGATAATACACAGCCCCGTACAGAAGGCAAAGCATCGCGTACACACACACACACAGACACACACACAGGATAATATACTGCCCTGTACAGACAGTGAAGCATCGCGTGCACACACAGACACACACACACACAAGCCAGTGAAACAAAAATTATTTTTCACCCCAGGTTACATTTCCCTTTACAGAAATCTCCACTGATTCTTCTCCCTCAGCACCCAGGGATTCACCCTTATTAGCATGCTCGCTAGGGAAACGGAAAAGATGACAGAAACAGACAGTGGCAGAAGAGCAGGGAAAACTCCCACTCCTGCAGCTTTGAACGTCTGCTACTATCGCCTTCATTTCCTTTACTTATTCTCCAGGCTCCTTGTTAAGAAAATCATTCGTTGCTTGCCTATTGTAGGTACTAAGGAATCTCGGCCCTGGCTGTGAGAGGCAGGCCGCCTCCCTGGGAGGGAGGGAGGATGCAAGGATGCCTCATGGAGTCTCCCACTACCCCCTTTCTTTTCTTCTGTCTTCAGAAGGAGAAAAGGAATCAGGAAGGAATTCACTGACAATTCAATCAAATAGCAAGGCAGTGACAATGTAACAGCTCCCACAAAAGAAGGGATGAAGAGCGGTCCATCCCGCAGAGCCCGCCTGTCCCCCCAGCACAGCCAGCATCTGGCCCTTCCCTCGCCTCTTTGAGAAGCAATGCTTTGCGTGCGGGGTGGGACCAGCCCAAGCACTTTGCAGAATTAGAGAAATGAAAAGTGCACCAGACCCCGAGCTGGTTTCCCTCGGACCTTGGCTTCATTCTGCTTTAGACATTTGTGGAGTTGGTGCTTCTGTTCCAGCTGGACACACAAAGTTTCTGTCTGAACTGCAGCCAGGAGTGAACAGAATTCTAAGTCCCTGAGATGAAAGTTCTGCTGAACCTGCTGGCTAATTTTGACTGAGACTGGGGGCTCAGCCTTACCCAGTCAGGAAATGCTAGATCACTTATCAGGTACACTGTGACCATTTCAGGGTCGGGGTCCTACCCAGGACCAGGGGTTCCACCATAGATATTGAAGAGAGAGCCTGGGTCTTCCTTGGCCACTAAGGAGCTCAGGCATCCTTGGCCAAGTTACTTCTCCCCTTTCCAACTGTGTTAAATGAGTATGTGATCTAAGGAAGCATATTTAGACATGAACCTCCAATCTCCAATGAAAATTTATAGGAAAGAACTATATGTGGAGCAAACGCAAGCTCCTCTGGTTGAAGCAGTAGGAAGACAGGCTGGGTGCTGATGAGGCAAGGACCTTAGGATCATGCCAGAAATGAAGATGTTCACAAAATGTGCACATTCTCTCTTCCCTCATTTTATTTTAGACTTACCCTAACATTTGGAAAACAGTCATCAAAATATAATTCTTGATTGCTGAAGCAGCCAATCAAAAAAAAAAAAAAAAACAGGTAAAGGTATACGCTATATAACAACCAACCATCACTCTCTATCCACTTAACACTGACACATTTTACTTTACAGTTCTTACTGGTATCTGACATTAGGTTGTGACTTTACTTACTTACATGTTTATTGTACTTGTCTCTCATTAGCTCACTCTCCATGGGGATCAAGATTCCATCTGTTTTATTAGTCATTATGCTTCTAGCACTTAATGCTCGGCACATAATAAACATGTATTGGATATATGCCTGGATTTCCCAGAATTTGATTGGTATTCTCCCTTGCCCCCCTCACTTATAAATACGTGTGGTCACCTTAAAGTCTAAGCAGTGAAAGAAGTTCCCTTGCCTCCCTCAAAGGGTCATTTTCTTTGAGGGATTAAAAAAATGAGATTTTTTAAAACTTTCCTAAGAATGCCAATTCTACACATGTTCTTGTACTAAAAAATGATCATCCTCTTCATCAAAATTTCAAAAACATAAGTGGGATGTCAGTGTGGGATCCAGGAGGAAAGCGGATAATCACAGAGTGGTAGCAACTGGCTGGCAGGCGGCCTACTGGCCCGGGGCGGGCAGGAGCCTGAGGCATCCACGGATGAGCTGAGCCCAGGACGCTGAAGCTCTGGAATCAGCAGCAAAGAGCAGGCAGCCATGGCTTTCACCTTCTGCAAGCTTTGATAGCTTCCAAGGAGAGTCTGATAGTTTGGTAAAGTGTAAGTTGCTGGATTATTAACACAGCTCTCCAAAAGAGCTCTCAGAAGATTTCTCTGCCCTGCCAGCAGTGCTCTCAGATTCCTTTCCCTTCCCAGGGGTGATGCTAGTGTTTCCCCTGGAAGGGGCCTTGTGCCATAGAGTGAGGCTGGGCTTGCCTTAGAGCCGTGTTTGGTGTCAGTTCAGTGCTGCTGCAGTTGAGCTGAGTACTCCTGCAAAACACTAAGCCTCGTCTGAAAACAGGCACAGCTCCCTGCTAAGGGTTTGCACCATTGGAAATGATGTTTGCAAGGTAGCAAATAATAAGCAGAAAGTTATTATTTCCTACCACCTACAGGAAGTGGCAGCCCACTCCAGTATCCTTGCTAGAGAACCAATGGACAGAGGAGACTGGCTGGCCACCGTCTAAGGGGTCGCAAGGGTCGGATGTGACTTAGCGACTAAACCACCACCAGCAGCATTTCTTTAGCTGATGTCAACTTAGGAGGGCATGATTTATGTAGTAACTTCAAGTAACATGGGCATTTCACATGATCACAATACAGTATAAGCCAAGGATGGAACGTAAACCTGGTAAAATGGAATATAGATATATGGATGTCATTGCCCACAACATATAATGTAAAGAAAATATATTTTCTCTCTCTAGCCTCGTTCTTCCTTCTTTTATTCTTTTTGCTTCACTTTTCAAAATGACAGAAAAAGTTCTTTCCCATTTTTCTCATAATTCAAGTGATAAATATTTATGATTCTCAATATATGACCAACGATGGTAACACATTTCCTATTGTTTCACATGTATTTTAAATAATGAGAATATGTCCAAGTACAAAGTTTTTATTTAGAATTCTAAGATAGCAGCTGAACCACAAGGTATAAACACAATCCTTTAGACAGTGTTTTCACTTTCTCTCTAGAAGGCAATAAACTTGTGGCTAAAATTTTGGGGTCTGGGGGAGACCACAGCTGTCAACTTAAAAGTTGTGGGAATTTGGACAAGTTAATAACCTTTCAAAATTTTGTCTAACTATAAAATGTTCTAATAGATCTTATCTCTTAGAGATACTATAAAATGAAATTAAATAATGCAAAACATTTAATATAAAGCTTGACAGAAGCCTTCCATAATGTTTATTGCCATTATTATTATTATTTAATTGTTGTTATTCTATTTTTATCATTAAATACTACAAAGTATGTGTTGGATAAGCAATTATATCTTTAAAAAATCTGGCAGAGATTTTAAAAGTGGATTTCTTTTTTCTTTTGGTACAGAAGGTAAATAATGAGAACATTGGATTCATGCCTTTTGGTCAAAATACTGTTTGTTCCAAACACTATTAAATTTCTCAAAGTTAATTCTCATAAAATTATGGAAAAACAAAGTTTGCATAATAATAAATGTCTGGGTATAAAGTAAAACTTTAATGATGCATGTGAATTTTCCCAAACACATGAGTTCAGTCTCCCGAAGATAATTCTGTACTTTTTAAATCATACAAAGACTTAGATATTTTAATTTCTTAGATCTAGTCAAGTAACAATCGTTGATCTCAAGAAGTATCTACCCAAAATACAAACTTGTTTTAAAAAAAAAGCAAGCCAAGAGGATGAGCTATTTTTATCAATCAAGACATTCATAATTGATCAAAGAAAGATCCAAGAACACGAAACACAGTTTGGGTCAAGAGCAGAAAAGCCTCCAGTGCCTTGACATTCTCATGATTAAGAACCACAGAGAGTGTTATGTGAGGCAGTCCCACATAGAAGATACTAGCATAGGTCTTAAAGAATATGCACTCTACAAGCCAAGAGGCTTGGCTAGGGCTTGGGTCACTCATTGATGAACTTTCTCTGATGAATGGCCCAGCTCAGCCACCGGTGGACTTAACCTAATGCAGTTAAGCTTCAATTGTCTCAAACATAAAATGAAACTAATGCCACCAACCTCACAGGATTGTTGTTACACAGGATATAAAGTGCTTGGCACAGCAGCAGAGATGGGGCTAGAAATTTGATCTCTTTTCTGGAAGATAATACTCATTCCACAAGTGATAGGAGTAGCATCAGAGGGAATGTGGTCCAGCATTTTTCCAGACAAATGATAGGTTTTTCTGAAATAGTAGATATTTAACAAAAGCTGAGTAGAAGATAAATCTTAATACAGACATTTAGCATGAATATGAAAAACAGCTAATTTTTCCTCATAAGATCATGATCCTTGTAGTGGATTTCTTTTTTTGTTTTTTGTTTTTTTTTTGGTGGTGGTGGTGAAGGGTTTTTTGTTTGTTTATTTGCTTATTGGGGTTTTCTGGTTTGTTTTGTTTTGCTCTATAAAAGGTTTGAGTGAGTGTGAGTGAAAGTTGCTCAGTCATGTCCAACTCTTTGTGACCCCATGGACTGTATAGTCCATGGAATTCACCCACTGGAGTGGGTAACCTTTCCCTTCCCCAGGGGATCTTCCCAACCCAGGGATTGAACCCAGGTCTCCCACATTGCAGGCAGATTCTTTACCAGCTGAACCATAACGGAAGCCCAAGAACACTGGAGAGGGTTGTCTTTCCCTTCCCCAGGGGATCTTCCCAACCCAGGGATTGAACCCAGGTCTCCCACATTGCAGGCGGATTCTTTACCAGCTGAACCATAACGGAAGCCCAAGAACACTGGAGAGGGTTGTCTTTCCCTTCCCCAGGGGATCTTCCCAACCCAGGGATTGAACCCAGGTCTCCCACATTGCAGGCGGATTCTTTACCAGCTGAACCATAACGGAAGCCCAAGAACACTGGAGAGGGTTGTCTTTCCCTTCCCCAGGGGATCTTCCCAACCCAGGGATTGAACCCAGGTCTCCCACATTGCAGGCGGATTCTTTACCAGCTGAACCATAACGGAAGCCCAAGAACACTGGAGAGGGTGTCCTGTCCCTTCTCCAGCAGATCTTCCTGATCCAGGAATTGAACCAGAGTCTCCGGCATTGCAGGCGGATTCTTTACCAACTGAGCTATGAGGGAAGCCCTATAAAAGGTTTATCTATCCAAAAATAATAAGATTTAACATTTCACTCACTTTGGCTTGCATTTTAGACTCTGCTGAGGAACTTCTGAAATAAGAATCACAGTAACAGAAAATATTATATAACAAATATAACTATTGTTGCAAGAGCAAATGTCCAAAAGCACTGGCAGCCATGGCTCTGGTTGCCAGTTGCTGGAAGCCACACATTTTCTGGAATTCTGCTCTCTGGCTTTTCTAGTCTGTCCTGTGGGCACATGCCCCCAGGATTCCAGTGGAGAAAACATCAGCCATACATTGAAACTCAACCTGCTCTGCTGATTTCCCAAATTGCCCAAGGACATTAATATTTCAAAGATGAGTTTTCCATTCCTAGAAAATTCCTGCGTCCCTGCTCCTTAAATATATCTGTTCCCTGCTTTAAAGGATTTGAAGTTCTATTTTATTTATTCTCTGGGAAATGATAGGGTCCACCTGGGGGTCTCACTGATAAGATGGCTCATTATGTCGACCTGTCAAACAAATAATTAAATCACAGTGATCCTTGAGACTGGGCAAATTGCCCAAATGGCATTCTGTTATCTCACTGGTGCCTATCTTCTCGAAGCTGCAAGACTACCAGATTCCAGACCTCTGTCTACATGACCATCCCATCAGAGAATTTTTTATTGGTGGGGTATAAGAAGGACTCTGTCAGAAAGAGAGGGCTCTGGTTCTCCTAAAGGGCCAGTCACCTTTTCTTTTCCCTCTAATAATGCCTGGCTCGCTCTCTTTTTCTCTGCACTCACCTTACAGGAAAGCCTTAAGTTTAAGTTCTTGCTCTCATTTTCCTCCACCCGATGCCTCTGTCTGCAGGGAAAATGCTTCTTTTCAATGAACAACTAAGGAAATTTCTCCTCCCAGGAGGCAAGTGCTACCCTGGCAGTCCCTTCTGGCACAAATAAGGAAAGCAGAATATTTGTGTGTGTGTGTGTGTGTGTGTGTGTGTTTTGTTTTTTTTTAGGCTTTGTTTATTTGTTTCCTGTCTCACAGTCAGGGGTTTTTCACAGAAAAGTATCCCATTTGGGTCACTGGCAGAACAAACCAGGGTGGGAATGGCATGCTTAACCCAGAGTCCAAAGCAAAACTACATCTTCATCTGAGTCTACACCTTCATCTGTCCTCTTTCAAAACTTTGCTCTGTAACTGACTTGAATAATTTTTGAACAGAGGAGAAACATTTTCCCAAAAGAAGCAACACCAGTTTTTAGAGGTTGAACTCAAAATCCACATTTAGGTAAGAACACAAAATACACACAATAAATTTACCTGACCCTGCAGGGACACCATGTTGCTAATACCCCCAGTTTGCGTGACTAATAAAAATACTTAACCTCTTGGTTTCAAGCAGTTTTCTCATGCATTTGCATAACTAAAATAACTCCCTAAAGTGGTCTTTTTTCTGGACCAAGGGATAATGCATTCCAAAGACAAATACCACTGTGTCCCCTAGGCAACTGCCAATAACAGAGCTTCAACAAACATTAGATATAGTCTTTATGAACTCCTCATCCATTTCATTTTGTCTTAAAACCAGTAACCTTTGCTGGTCTGTAACTGTAACTAATACTAGTTAGAGCCGAAATTAATTCATCATTTACTGAGAACTGTGATATACCGTTTTCTAATCACATGGCAGAGGTTCAGGCTTGAGGGCTCACAGGATACAAGAACAAATAAAAGAGACACATAAAGAGCACAATTAAAGTATTAATAGAAAACAATCACCACAGCAGAGATTAAAAAACTCTGAATGTTCAGAGGAGAAAGAAATTATCTTGTTTAGAAAATCAGAAAATCTTCAAGAACAGAGGGCATTGAATTGGGCTTTGAAGCACTGAGTAGATTTACAGACATCTTGAGAGTAAAGTAGATGAATATTCCTAGTGGAAAATCTAACATGATCAAAGTTATGAAACTTGTAAAATGAACAGTATATACTAAATTAACTTGTCAGTTACTGGTAAAGGTTCAATAAATAATGGAAGGGAAAAAAAGGAAAAAAAACTTCAATATCTGAATACTCAAATATCATTTAACTGTCTTGTACAGAAATAATTTCATTTTCTCCTCATCAGTGCTTACTAAAGGCAAGCATTAATATCATACTTTTCGGAGGAGGCAACTGAGAGCAGATATATAAGATGACTTTTCTAAAACAACAAGTTATAGGCTTGTTCTGACAATTCACTGATTTAATTCATATAGAATATTTAGCAGAGGGCCTGATATCCAGAGAGATGGTGCCAACTATTGAAATATTTAGTATCAGTAGTAGGCAACACTAGAAATCAGAAATTCAAAACTCTTCTAAAGGCTGGAATCTTCCTATAAATGTATGCTATTTCTAATTAAATATATATTCAAACTAAATGCTAAATTCCAAGACCTAATTGAAATACTTCATCAATTCAGAGTTTCTCTTAAAAGAACTGGATCTAAATGATGTATTATAAACCGAGAAAACAGATAAATTCACTATTGAGAGTGGGTTTCTCTTTAATAAAGATGCTGGTTCCACAGAGATGCAGAGCCAGGTAGGTAAATGATAATGGAATGAAGTTAAGAACTCCCACAAGGACGCTGTCCTGGGAGGCATGGGGACTAATGGCCTCGGCATTCAGCCCCCACGTGCTCCGTGTGTTGAGTGACTGCAGTCACTTGTGTTGGTTTCATCTGTTTGGGATGATGCATGATTTCCCTTTCAACTTAAGCATTCTCAAATCCTAAGTTTTACACATTATCAGTTTCTGAGTTTGTATTCAAAATTTGTGTGTAGGAAATAGGTTTTATAGTAGATGGGTGACAGATAATGCTTGCAATCAATCACAATTTTGTAAATGATATTTACCCATTTTTGTATTATGGTCAAGCACTACATATATACATGTCACTGATATAAATAAAGAGGATTCTAGTCCTAGGTGAGTCCTTCCACGCTCGAATTTTCAATGATCTGTAAAAGTATGCAAATTGATCCTCATTTTTCCCTGAACAAGGATTAAATTAGCATGTATTGTAAATAGCACCTCACAGGGCAAAACCAGGCTTAACAAATAGCAACATTTTGAAATAGAAACAAGAAATGATGAAAAGAAATGCAGCATGAAAAAATGCTCAGAAACTCTACAGAAAAGAACATAAAACAGCAAATCAGCAATTTTTATAATGCATTAAGGAAATGAAAGGAAACCATGAGACCATTTGTGCATTTTGGCCCAAAGAATCGAAATGGTTGAGTTCCTCTAAGCCTGCTCTTATAGTATCTAGAATCAAGCAGTATAAAGTGTGTGGGACCATGATTAAGGAGACATGGGTGCCGGCTTATGACCTGTGTCTGATCACTTGTGAATAATGACATTTCTCTCCAGGCAGAGGTCTCCTCATCTATAGAATAGGAAAGCGACACCCACCTTTCAGGGACTTGCCTGGTGGTCCAGTGGTTAAGAATCTGTCTTCCTATGCAGGGGACCCTGGTTTGTTCCCTGATCTGGGAACGAAGGTCCCACACGATGCAGGGCAGCTAAGCTCACATTTAGCAATGAGAGAAACCTGTGCACTGAAACGAAGGCTCAGCACACTAAAAAAAAGTGCTACAATTAAAAATAAAAATATGCATATACAGTAGTCACCTTTCAGGTTTCTATGGGAATGCTATCTGTGTAAGATACCTTATAATTTGTAAATTGTGCTATAAATTTCAGTTGTTAAAATTATCATGTTATTTTATATAGAAAAACACACGATGCAATGTTATTATTATATGATATAATACTCATTTTTCAGATAAATAAATTAAAATTCAGTGAGGTTATAGTCACAAAATAAATTTAAGAAGAACAGTTTAATGATTGCTTAATAAATATCCAGGCACTTTGCTCCTTTATTCTTTAATTTTTTACAAATATTCTACAAGGTAGATTATCTTATCTCTACACTACAAATGAAGAAACTGAGGCTTGAAGAGCTGAAGTGATTTTGCCCAAATCAAACACCTTGGAAAGTGTGAAAATGAGATTTAAAAATCAGTGCATCTGTTCTTCAGTTTATAGTCTTAGCTGTGATGTTTCAGTGGCGCAACATCATAATTAAATGTCTTACTATGTGGGAAAAACTATACCAACCAAAAAAAGAGAGTGTATTTGTTAGTTAGAATGAGATCAAAATCAGGGAAACTAAGTTCACTCATCAAAGAGCAGATATAAATCTAGAAGAAAAACATTCCATCAGAAATCACTATAAAGTATGGAAAGCGTGATGAAAGAAATAGGGAATTTCAGCAGAGGGATGGAAACAATAAAAAAAAAAAGGACAGATGAAAATATTAGAGCTGAAAACTATAGTCACTGAAGAATCCGTTTGCTGGAGTAAGCAGCACACTAAACAGAGCAGAGGAAAAGATCCATGAACTTAACACATGTCATAGAAACTCAAACCCAACACAGGGATAAAAGAGAGTGAAACGATAGGCATGCTACTGGAGACCTGAGATACAATGTCAAAAGGCAGAGGAACCAGAGAGCAAATGGCCAACATCCCTTGGATCATTGAAAAAGCAAGAGAGTTCCAGAAAAACATCTATTTCTGCTTTGTTGACTACGCCAAAGCCTTCGACTGTGTGGATCACAATAAACTGTGGGAAATTCTGGAAGAGATGGGAATACCAGACCACCTGACCTGCCTCTTGAGAAACCTGTGTGCAGGTCAGGAAGCGACAGTTAGAAGTGGACATGGAACAACAGACTGGTTCTAAATAGGGAAAGGAGTACATCAAGGCTGTATATTGTCACCCTGCTTATTTAACTTCTATGCAGAGTACATCATGAGAAACGCTGGGCTGGAAGAAGCACAAGCTGGAATCAAGATTGGCAGGAGAAATATCAATAACCTCAGATATGCAGATGACACCACCCTTCTGGCAGAAAGTGAAGAGGAACTAAAGAGCCTCTTGATGAAAGTGAAAGAGGAGAGTGGAAATGTTGGCTTAAAGCTCAACATTCAGAAAACTAAGATCATGGCATCCAGTCCCATCACTTCATGGCAGATAGATGGGGAAACAGTGGAAACAGTGGCTGACTTTATTTTTCTTGGCTTCAAAATCTCGGCAGACGGTGATTTCAGCCTTGAAATTAAAAGATGCTTACTCCTTGGAAGGAAAGCTATGACCAACTTAGACAGCATATTAAAAAGCAGAGACATTACTTTGTCAACAAAGGTCCCTCTAGTCAAGGCTATGGTTTTTCCAGTGGTCATGCATGGATGTGAGTGTTGGAGTATAAAGAAAGCTGAGCACCCAAGAATTCATACTTTTGAATCATGGTGTTGGAGAAGACTTTTGAGTCCCTTGGACTGCAAGGAGATCCAACCAGTCCATCCTGAAGGAGATCAGTCCTGGGTGTTCATTGGAAGGACTGATGCTGAAGCTGAAACTCCAATACTTTGGCCACCTGATGCGAAGAGTGGACGCATTGGAAAAGACCCTGATGCTAGGAAATATTGAGGGCAGGAGGAGAAGGGGACAACAGAGGATGACATGTTTGGATGGTATCATCACCTCGATGGACATGGGTTTGGGTGGACTCCAGGAGTTGGTGATGGACAGGGAGGCCTGGTGTGCTGCGGTTCATGGGGTCTCAAAGAGTCAAACAGGACTGAGTGACTGAACTGAACTGATGGAATATATGTATCATTGGAGTTTCAGGAGGAGGGGGAGGGGAGAATAAGTCAGAACAAACATTTGAAGATATAATAACCAAGAACTTTCTTATATAAACATGAGCAAGATGTTAAACCAGGTAGCTCCAACCTCTCATCTCCCCACCGAAACACTGAAGAAAAAGTAGAAACTGTCAGAATCCTGGATAACAGTGAAAGTTTGCACTAACCAAACAAATACTTAATCGTGAGGGAGCTGCTTCAAAGTGGTAGACATGTTTTGTGATAATTTTACTTGCCTTTACATCCCCAGCGCACCTTCCCCACCACCAACCTCTCGTGTAGGAATGGACTTGTTCTTGAAGCAGTGGTGGCCAGAATTCACAATGTGGCACTCTTTCTATAGCTCTGGAGGGAGAATAGAAAATATCATTGACAAATTTCATGCACGTCAGTTCTAACCTGTTTGGTGTTACCTGAAAAACTGATGCAAAGTGATCATCTTTGTTTCATTAACTCAGAACTCATGCTAGAAAAGCAATGAACGTTGGTTGAAAATCCTGCAAAGCAAACTGACAGTCTTTGAGACACCTGTGACAAAAGATTTCAGTCAAAGAATAAACTAGACTGCATCAAGTACAGACGAAAAGCTGTGGAGAGTTTTTCAGAGAACTAAGACCTTCAGAAGTAGCAAAGTATGCTGAGAATTTAGAAAGCTACATGTATGCCCAGGGCGAGATGCAGGCAGGCTGAGAAGTGCGAGCTTTCACCTGTTGCCAATGCCTGGAGTCAGCACAAACCTGACTAAGTGCTCAGGAGAGCACCAGGATAAAGTCAGTCTTCAGACTTGGCGAGATTGGTTTTCTATTTCTTTCTCATTTTATTTTTTGCTGTTTTGTTTGTTCATCTGCTTGCTTTTTTATTTTTTGTTCTTTTAGAATCTTTTAGAATCAGAAATAAATTTTTTGAAAAGATTTAAAAAGTTGGCAAATCTTACAAAGAAAAAAGGAGAGAAGACACAAATAACTAAAATCAGAAATAAAAGTAGTGATATTACTACTAACTTCAAAGAAATAAAAAAGATTATAAAATAGTGATTTGAAAATTGTATACCAATGGATTTTATAACATAGATGTAATGGACAAATTTCTATAAACACCTGGAGGAGCTAAGCTGTCTCAAGAAAAAGTAGAAAATCTCAAATAAAGAGACTGAATCAGTAATTAAAAATCTCCCAACTAAGAAAGTCCAGGAGTAGGTGGCTTCACTATTAAGTTTTATCAAATATTTAAACAATAATTAGCCAAAATCCTCCTCTAATTCATAAAAAGGGAGATAACTCATCCTTATTCTTCTATGAAACAAACTGATAACAAAACCAGATAAAGATATGGCAAGAAAATTACAGTCCATCTTTTATGAATATAAATGCAAAAATTCTCAGCAAAATACTAGCAAGTTGAATCCAACAGCATATTAAAAAACCAAGTGAGATTCATCTCAGAAAAGCAGCAGTGGTTCAACATAATAAAATCAATCAGTGTAATACTCCATATTAATAGTACAAAGAAAAACCCACATTATTATTTTAATTTATACAGAAAACAGATTTGAAAAGATCAAAACCTTTCATAATAAAAACACTTAGAAATGCATGAATAGAAGGCAAATCCCTCAACTTGATAAAGGGTATTTATGAAAAAACGCAGCTAGCATCATATCCAATAGTTAAAGATGCAAAACTTTCCCCCTAGTATGAGGAATAAAACAAGGATTTTCACTTTCATCACTGCTATTCAAAATAGTACAAGTTCTAGCCAGAGCAATTAGGTAGGACAAAAAAGTAAAAGGTATTTCAATTGGGAAGAAAGAGCTGAAAATATCTATATTCACAAATGATATGTTCCCATATATAGAAAATTTTAAAAAAATCACCAAGGAAGCTACTATAGTTAATAAATTAAGAAAACTTTCAAGGTATAAGATAAACACACAAAATTCAGTGGTGTTTCTACATATCTACAATGAGCAATCTGACATTAAAGAGAAATTAAGAAAGACCTTTTATTTATAATAAGAGTAAAAATAGCTAAGAATAAATTTAATCAAGGAGATGAAAGATGTATACATTAAAAGCTTTAAAAATATTGCCGTAATTTAAAATTAGCTAAAAAAAAAATAGAAAATATCCCATGTTGGTAAATGAGAAAGTTAACCATTGTTGAAATATTAATACTATCCAAAGTGCAAATTTCCAGGAGAAATGTTAATAACCTCAGCTATGCAGATAACACCACTATAATGGCAGAAAGCGAAGAGCAGCTAAAGAGCTTCTTGAATGAAGGTGAAAAAGAAGAAAGAAAAAGTTGGCTTAAAACTTAACATTCAAAAAACTAAGATCATGGCATCTGGCATCACTTCATGACAAATAGATGGAAAAACAATGGAAACAGTAATATAATTTGTTTTCATGGGCTCCTAAACCACTGCAGATAGTGACTGCAGCCATAATATTAAAAGATACTTGCTCCTTGGAAGAAAACCTATTACAAATCTAGACAGTATATTAAAAAGCAGGGGCATTCTTAATCCTCAAATTTGTTTGCAAGGGGAATTACAAGGGACCCTGAAATAGCTAAAACAATTTTGTAAAAAGAACAAAATTTGAGGTTCACACTTCCCAATCTCAAAAGTTACTATAAGTCTCCAGTACTCAAAAAAGTATACTACTGGCATAAGGATGGACTTGTAGACCTACAGAATAGAATTTATAGTGCATAAATAAACCCATGTATCTATGGCCAATTAATTATTTTAACAAAGTTATCAAGTTCAATCAAAAAGTTAAAATATATGTATATATAAATTGGCTAAAGCTAACGTAGGTGATATTTTTCTGTTTGAAATTGTAACTTTTGTTTACAGCAAAGTTTGATGTAGTGTGCAGTATTAGTTCTAGACTGATCTTATTCTAATCAGAACATGATTAAAGTATGCACAACCAAAGCCATGTTTTTCTTTTTCATTCATTCAGCAACTATTTATTGAGCATCAACTCTGTGCCAGGTACATTACTAGCTGCTACACACTGTCTGAACATGACATATGGTTAAGTAACTTTACATTGATTACCAAAGACTTTAATGTGGATATTTCTTAAGTTGAAATAGCATTCATTAGGATGTTGCTTTCATGTTATTTTACTGTTGTGATGGAAATTCTACCTGTACTGTCTATAACGGTTGCTAAAGAAAGAGCAGGAGGAAATCAATAAAGTTAATCCCAGTTTAAAAACTGGAAAAAAAAAAAAAAAAGAAAAGTCTCTTCAATAAACAGTGCTTGCACATGAAAAAATAAAAAAGAATGAAGTTGTACCCTTTCCTCAAACTGTATATAAATTTAACTCAAATTGGATCAATGACCCAAACATTAGAGCTAAAACTATAAAAATTTTAGAAGACATAGGGCTAAATCTTCATGGGTTTCGGTTTGGCAATGGATTCTTAGATATGACATCAAAGTATGAACAGTAAAAAAATAAAATATAGATAAATTGGGCATTATCACATTTTTCATTATGTTTCAAAGGATATTATCAAGAAAATAAAAAAAGACAACTTATGGAAGTTGAATAGAATACAAGAAAATATTTGCAAATTCTGTTTCTATAACAAAGAAATATCCAGAATATAAAAACTTTCCTACAAGGTCAACAACAAAGAGACAATGAATTCAAGTAAAAACAGGAATAGTGCTTGAATAGCTGTTTCTCTGAAGGTGATGTGCAAATGGCTTATAAACACACGATGCTGCTGCTGTTACTTCAGTCATGTCTGACTCTTTGTGACTCCAGGGACTGTAGCCCACAAAGCTCCTCGGTTCACGAGGTTTTCCTGGCAATACTAGTGAAGTGGGTTGCCACTTCCTCCTCCCAGGGATCGAACTCAGGTCTCCTGCATTGCAGGCAGATTCTTTAGCATCTGAGACATCGGGGAAGCCTGTCATTAATTATTATGGGAATGCAAATCAAAACCACAATGAGATATTAGTTTACATCTACTAGAATGATTTTAATTGAAAGGAAAAAGAAAAGAACTGAAAATAAGAAGTGTTGGCAAGGATGTAGATAAATTGGGACACTTGTGCATTGCTGATGAGAATGTAAAATGGTGCAGCCATTGTGAACAAAGTTCCATGGTTCCTCAAAACGATAAGTGTAGAATTATCAAATGACAGCAACTGAAGTCCTGGTGATATAACCTAATGGATTAAAAACAAGGGCACGAAGAACCATATGCCAGTATTCAGTACAGTACTATTCATATTAGCCCAAAGGGAGAAACTACTCAAGGGTCAATCAACAAATGAATGGATAGACAAAATGTGATATGTATACATAATGAAATATTTTTCAGCTATAAAAAGTAATGGGATTCTGACAGGTGCTAAAACACAGATGAAACTTGAAAACACACTAAATGAAAAAGCCACACACAAAAGGACAAATGCTGTATGATTTCACTTCTGTGATAAGTAAAAATCACCAAATTTGTAGGGGTAGAAAGTAGATTAAAGGTGACCAGGGACTTAGGACTTGGGGAAATTGAGGGGGAAAGGAGATATTGTTTCATGCTTACCAAGTTCCCATTTAAGGGGATGAATAGTTTTGGAAACAAAGAGTGAATATACAAATAGTGAATATACAACCATATACAAAATTATGAAGTAATTTAATGGCTGGGAAATGTGCAAGTAAAAAAATGCTTAGGATGGCCAACTTTAGATTATATATATTTACCACAATTAAGAAAAAAGTGCCATCCATGTTACTGATAAAAAAGTAAACTAGGGTTGCTGAATCGGCCACTTCATTTTTCCTTTGGGAAACAGATGCCGGCACAGAGCTGTTGTTGTTTTTTTTTTTTTTCCTGCTCTTTGTTGGTGAGACTAAAGGGGTGGGGTAGAGACCATACCTGAGAAGGTCTATCCCAGAAATCTTTCCACCTATTTTTCTAACTGGTATGGCCCAGTATGGAAGGAGGAATTCACTTATCAGCCCTATTTCATCTAACCTCACGCTGCACCCTCTTCACTTCAGTTCAGCCGTTCAGCTGTATCCACCTCTTTGCAACCCCATGGACTGCAGCACACCAGGCTTCCCCGTCCATCACTAACACCCAGAGACTGCTCAAACTCATGTCCGTCGAGTCGGCGACGTCATCCAACAATCTCATCCTCCATCTTCCAAAGCTTTGACTAGACAGACCTTTGTTGGCAAAGTAACGTCTCTGCTTTTTAATATGCTGTCTAGGTTGGTCATAACTTTCCTTCCAAGGAGCAAGTGTCTTTTAATTTCATGACTTCAGTCACCATCTGCAGTGATTTTGGAGCCCAGAAAAATAAAGTCTGTCACTGTTTCCATTGCTTCCCCCTCTATTTGCCATGAAGAGATGGGACTGGTTGCCATGATCTTCTTTTTTCCAATGTTGAGTTTTAACCCAGCTTTTTCACCCTCCTCTTTCACTTTCATCAAGAGGCTCTTTAGTTCCTCTTCACTTTCTGCCAGAAGGGTGGTGTCATCTGCATATCTGAGGTCATTGATATTTCTCCCAGCAACCTTGATTCCAGCTTATGCTTCATCCATCCCAGCATTTCTCATGATGTACTCTGCATATAAGCTAAATAAGCAGGGTAGCAATATACAACCTTGACAAACTCTTTTCCCAATTTGGAACCAGTCTGCTGTTCCATGTCCAGTTCTAACTGTTGCTTCCTGACCTGCATACAGATTTCTCAGGAAGCAGGTCAGGAGGTCAGGTGTTCCCATCTCTTTAAGGATTTTCCACAGTTTGCTGTGATCCAACCAGTCAAGGTCTTTGGGATAGTCAATAAAGCAGAAGTAGATGTTTTTCCTGAATTCTCTTGACTTTTCTATGATCCAAGGGATGTTGGCAATTTGATCTCTGATTCTTCTGCCTTTTATAAATCTAGCTTGAACGTCTGGAAGTTCATGGTTCATGTACTGCTGAAGCCTGGCTTGGAGAATTTTGACCATTACTTTACTAGCATTTGAGATGAGCTAAATTGTGTGGTAGTTTGAGCATTCTTTGGTATTGCCTTTCTTTGGGATCGGAATGAAAACGGACATTTTATGGTCCTGTGGCCATGGCTGAGTTTTCCAAATTTGCTGTCATATTGAGTGCAACACTTTCACAGCATCATCATTTAGGATTTGAAATAACTCAGCTGGAATTCCATCACTTCCACTAGCTTTGTTTGTAGTGATGCTTCCTAGGGCCTACTTGACTTCTCATTCCAGGATGTCTAGCTCTAGGTGAGTAATCACACCATCATGGTTATCTGGGTCATGAAGATCTTTTTTGTGTAATTCTCCTGTGTATTCTTGCTACCTCTTCTAAATATCTTTTGCTTCTGTTAGGTCCATACTGGTTCTGCCCTTTATTGAGCCCATCTTTGCATGAAATGTTCCTTTGGTATTTCCAATTTTCTTGAGAACTCTAGTCTTTCCCATTCTATTGTCTTCCTTTATTCCTGCATCCGTTACCTTCAACTTAATGAAGAATAAAGATTAGAAACCTCTATACTTTTCTCTACAGTGGTTGCATCAATTACACTTCCACCAACAGTGTATGACTGTTCTTTTTTTCTCCACAACCTCACTAGCATTGTTATTTCTTGTCTTTTTGATCATAGCAATTCTGACAAGTGTTAGGTGATATCTCATTATTATTTTGTTTTGTTTTCCCTTTCCCCAGTGATTGGTGATGTTTAGCATCTTTTCATATGCCTATTGGCCTTCTGCCTTTCCTCTCAAAAACTGAAAATAGAACTACCCTATGACCCAGCAATTCTACTCCCAAGTATATAACTGAAAAGAAAAAAAAAAACACTGATTTGAAAAGATGCATGCACATCAATGTTCATAGTAGCATCATTTATGACTGCCAAGGTTTGGAAACAACCTAAGTATCCATCACTGGATGAATGAATAAAGAAGACGTAGCATATCTCTCTGTCTCCATCTCCACAATGAAATACTACTCAGCTATTAAAAAAAAGAATGAAATTTTTCCATTTGCAAAAATGTGGATGGAACTTGCAGGACATCATGCTAAGTGAAATAAGTCAGATAGAGAAAGACAAATGCTACATGCTGTCACTTCAATATGGAACCAAAAAAAAAAAAAATACAACAAATTAGTGAATATAATAAAAAGAAGCAGACAGAGATACAGAGAACAAACTAATGGTTAACAATAGGGAGGGTGGTGGGGCAATATATGTGGAGATACGAAGGCTATTGGGTGTTAGATAGGCTCAAGGATGTATTGTACAACAAGGATAATATAGTCTATATTTTGTAAAAACTGTAAATGGCAAGTAACCTTTAAACTTGTATAATTTTTAATTAAAAAAAGAGTAAAGATGATATTTTAGTTCCCCCCACCTAAAAAAAAAAAAAAAAAACTCAGGAATTTTCCAAAATTGATGAAGAATATCAGCCTAAAGCAACAAGACAGACAGAGACAGAGATTTGTTCAGTCGTGTCTGACTCTTTGCCACCCCACAGACTGTAGCCTGCCAGGTTTCTCTGTCCGTGGCGTTCTCCAGGCAAGAATAATGGAGTGCGTTGTCATTCCCTTCCCCAAGGGATCTTCCCAACCCAGGAGTCTAACCTGGGTTTCCTGCATTGCTGCTGCTGCTGAGTTGCTTCAGTCGTGTCAGATTCTTTACTTTCTGAGACACCAGGGAAGCCCAAAGCAACAGGAAATTATGTGAATTCTAAACAGGATAAATAAAAAGATTCCCAAGTTTAGGCACATTTTAATAAAATTACTAATACTCAGGATAAAAAGCAAGCATTAAAAGTTAACAGGGGAAGGGACTCAATTCATGCAGGAAAACGTATATAAGAATTACAGACGACTTGCCACTGTAAAAATGGAGGCCAGAAGACGATATGATGATGTTTTTAAAATGATATGAGAGAGGGGAAAAGTATAGAGTTTTATATCCAACATGAATATTCCTCAAAACATAAGCAAAATAGATATGTTCATTAAAATAGAGGTGTGAGATTTTTAGAAAGAATTCTTACACTTGTAAGGTAGAATAAATAGCACCAATTTTAAGAAAGTGTCTGTGTAAACATAAAAAAAGTTAATGATTTTATTGACAAACAGTGAGAGATTTAAAGACTGATGGCTGTACATGGGACTATACATGCAAAAACAATAACAATGGAATATGCAATGTGTAACTATAGAATTCAAATATAAATAACCATAGCACAAATAGCCCTGATGTCTCAGACCTGATGTCTCCTGCTTGCAATACAAGAGACCCAAGCTCAGTCCCTGGGTTGAAAAGACCCTCTAGAGAAGGAAATGGCAACCCACTCCAGTATTCTTGCCTGGAGAATTCCATGGACAAAGGAGACTGGTTGGCTATAGTCCATGGGGTTGCAAAGAGTCAGATGCAACTGAGCAACTAACTAACATGCACAAGAAAACATGAGCAAAAAAGCAAGAAAAAAAAAATAAATCTCATCCATTCTTTGTACCAAATATAAAAATTAACTCAGAGTTCATCATAGATCTTTTCCAAACAAAAAGCCACTAGTAGAAAATTTGAGGAAAAAATATTTGTGGACTTGAGTTAAGCAAACTTTTTTACATATGATACCAAAAGCCTATTCCAGAAGAGAAAAAATTGGTAAACTGGAATTTATCAAAATTAAAAGCTTACACTTTTTGAAAGATACAAATGAGATAATGAAAAGATGACTTAAATACTGGTAGACAATATTAACTATATAACTGATAAAGAACTTATATTTAGAAACATCAGAAAGCAACAAACCTAATTTTTAAAAAAAGGTAAAAGATTTTCATAGATCCTTCTGCTTATCAAAAGCAACCATAAGATAATGCTACACATACTCAGAAAATAGTTTCAAGTACATATATCTTCCAAATCATTAATATCTAGAATATATCATCCTTAAAGACAATAAAATGATGAACATCCCAATAAAAGTGACCAAAAATACTTGAACATCTCACAAAAGAAGATACATGAATAGACAAAAAGTACATAAAAAGGTCCAGAATATCAGTAATTACCAAAGAAATGCAATTTATAACTCCAGTGAGATGACATTTCATATCTTCTGGCATCATCCTTCCTCTTCATAAAAAGATTATTTACCAACCTGAATCGGAGAAGGCAATGGCAACCCAGTCCAGGACTCTTCCCTGGAGAATCCCATGGACAGAGGAGCCTGGTAGGCTGCAGTCCGTGGGGTTGCACAGAGTCGGCCACCACTAAAGCGACTTAACAGCAGCAGCAGCAACCAACCTGAATGCCAGTGAGCATGCAGCCATCAGAACTCTATGACATGGCTGGGAAAATGAGCAATGGTAAGACCATTTTGGACAACAGTTTGGCAGTTATCCGTAGAGCCGAACATATACCTACCCTTAGACTCAGTATTTCTACTCCTAAGTTTTTCCAAAGGAAGTAACAACATATGTCCACAAAGACTTCTTCTTCTTTATTCATGGTAGCCCAAACTGGAAATGACTCCAGTATTCATAACAGGGGAATAAGCCAATGCATTGAGCTAATTACATAGTCATTAGATGGAAACCATTGAGCAATAAAAAGTTCTTAATGATACACGCAAAAACACGACTACAAGATGCAGATGTCATGCTGATTGAAAAGAGGCCAACACATGAAAGCTTTTTTTTTGATTCCACACCCCTAATAAATCTGGAGCTACCTTGTTATGTGCGGAAATATTAGACCTAGTACACTATTAAACAGGATGCTTCCTATTGTGTTTGGCAAGAGCTGATTTTTTTTTCTTTTTTATTTATTTTTATTAGTTGGAGGCTAATTACTTTACAATATTGTAGTGGTTGTTGCCATACATTGACATGAATCAGCCACTGATTTACATGTGTTCCCCATCCTGAACCCCCTCCCACCTCCCTCCCCATCCCATCCCTCTGGGTCTTCCCAGTGCACCAGCCCCGAGCACTTGTCTCATGCATCCAACCTAGGCTGGCGATCTGTTTCACCCTTGATAGTATACTTGTTTCAATGCTGTTCTCTCAGAACATCCAACCCTCACCTTCTCCCACAGAGTCCAAAAGTCTGTTCTGTATATCCATGTCTCTTTTTCTGTTTTGCATGTAGGGTTATCGTTACCATCTTTTTAAATTCCATATATATGTGTTAGTATACTGTATTGGTCTTTATCTTTCTGACTTACTTCACCCTGTATAATGGGCTCCAGTTTCATCCATTTCATTAGAACTGATTCAAATGAATTCTTTTTAAAGGCTGAGTAATATTCCATAGTGTATATGTACCACAGGAAAGCTCATATTTTATAATACTGTTTAAAAATGGACTCTAGACTAGGCAAAACTAGCTGATAGAAGGGTTTGCCTGGCAGGGACTGACTGGAAGGAGACAAAAGGGCGTCTTCATGTCTGGGGATGATGGGAAACAGTCTTGATATTATTTTAGGTGGTGGTAATATGGTGTGCTATGGTAAAAATTCATTAACCTGAACATTAAATATTCATTGTAAGATATGTAAATTATACCTCAATGAAAATGAATAAAAAAGATATTTGGATAAGAATTTGCTAATTTTATAGTATTGTTGATAAGTGTCATTATTTCTTATTTCCAAATGATAAAAAATAAAATGGAGCACTACTTTGAGCTGCATTATCATATGAGCAAGAATCAATCTTTAATGTTGTAAACCGATGATATTTTGAAATTGTTTGCTCCTAAGGCATAACCGAGGAGAAGGTCATTAATAAACCAATCAGGTCTTATTCGTTCTAAGGCAAATTGTCTTCCTATTTCTGCCATTTTTAGATCTCATCATCTGTAAATGTTTAAAGTACAAAACCTATAAATCATCTATAATGTTTCTCTTTTAAACTTTCTGTGTACTATATTATTCCTTCTAGTGAAACTATAAAATTCTACACAGGGGAGGCCAAGTGACAGGAAGTGTGGAAATTGATATTAGAAGCTGCACATATGACATCCAAAGGCTTATCTTTTTTAAAAAGTAATAACTTATGAGTGACCATAGCTGTAAATGGCATTTTTTTATACTGGGGGATAAGGAGTTGGGGAATCAATTTCTTTCTTTTCTAGATTACTGAATAGTAGAACAGACTACAAGCCTATACAAAATCTCTTCTAACATCTTTCACTCCCAGGAAAACGTTAAGAGTGAAGACTGGGAGAAGAAAAAGTATTTAAAACTAACATATTCACTGGACATTATGTACCTAACATTTTGCAAGATGTTTTACATAAATTACATCATTTAATCTTCATTAATCTTCATCTAAACCTACAAATTATGTATTAATCTCTCCTGCTTTGGAGATAAAGAAGCTGGGGCTCATGAGTTAAATAACTTGCCTGTCTTACAAACAACACACTGGAAGAGTTCAGACTCAGGTGAGTGGTGCTGAATTGTGCCCTACCATGCTTCCTGTTATTTTTCCCAGAACTGTTGCCAGGGGCTCTCCTCTCTGATTTATGGCAGCTTTCTGACCTCCAAACCACAATTCGAGGAGCGGTAAGAAAAAGTGTGACTTGATTTGTGGTCAAGACAACATATCATATTTATTTAATTGCTTCTTCATTATTTAGCTCTCAAAAACACCCTCTATTAATCACCTGAAAGTTAATCATGCTAAATTTCATCTATTAAAAACAGAAGCTATTAGTCTGAGAGCCAACAGCAAAGACAGTGTGTATGAGAAGCAATCATCACCTTGGATGTGAGCCAACATTTACGCAGCTGACTGTTGGCTAATGACACAGAACAAGAACACATTGGAAGGAGGTGGCAAAGAGCAGTGAGAAATTTTGTTGCTGAAGAAAACAAACAATAAAGAGGAAAAATGGTACTTTGGTGAAGTTTTTGAAAAACTGTTCTTTTGAAATTTATACTCATCTCTGAGTGTGCTGTGGCCCATCAGAGATTAAAAATGCATCCATAGTGGTCTATGAGCTGTAAACAGAGGCATCATCGTGAAGAAGAAACTGGAGGGAATGAATGAGGAAAGAAAACTGGAAGACAGAAGACAGCCCACCTTCTTCTTATGCAGCAGCACTTGCTGTCACTCAGTTGCTAAGTAGTGTCCGACTCTTTGTGACCCCATGGACTGCAGCACGCCAGGCTTCCCTGTCCTTCACTATCTCTTTGAGTTTGCTCAAACTCATGTCCATTGAGTCAGTGATGCCAACCCAACCATCCCATCCTATGCCACCCCCTTCTCTTCCTGCCTTCAATCTTTCCCAGCATCAGGGTCTTTTCCAGTGAATCAGCACTTCGCAACAGGTGGTCAAGGTATTGAAGTTTTAGCTTCAGCATCTGTCTTTTCAATAAATATTCAGGACTGACTTCCTTTAGGATGGACTGGTTGGATCTCCTTGCTGTCCAAGAGACTCTCAAAAGTCTTCTCCAGCCCCACAGTTCAAAAGTGTCAGTTCTTTGGTGCTCAGCCTTCTTTAGGGGACTTCCCTGGTGGCTCAGATAGCAAAGAATCTGCCTGCAATGCAGCAAACCTGGGCTCCATCCCTGGGTCCGGAAGATACCCTGGAGGAGGGCACAGCGACCCACTCCAGTATGCTTGCCTAGAGAATTCCATGGACAGAGGAGTCTGATGGGCTACAGTCAGTGGAATCACAAAGAGTCAGACACAACTGAGTGACTAACACTTTCACTTTCTTTTAACCTTCTTTATGGCCCAACTCTCACGTCCATACATGACTAGTGGAAAAACCATAGCTTTGACTATATGGACCTTTGTCAATAAAGTGGTGTCTTCTTTTTAATACACAGTCTAGATTTGTGATAGCTTTTCTTCCAAGGAGCAAGCATCTTTTCATTTCATGTCTGCAGTATTAGAAGGACAAGAATTATATTTCTAAGGAGAAGATTTACATTGATCTCCTGAAACATTTTACTTTGAAGCATTTATCTTTTAAAAGATTTTAATATCAATGTTATAAGATGTAGTACATCAATCAAATCTATGCCATCCCTTTCCTTCAAAAATCTAATTAATTTTGAAAGAGTTAAGAGTAATTCTTCAGAATACTGTTAATAAATATTTATATTTTTGCAACCTTAAAAAGGGCAATTCTATGCAACTAGCAAATGCCATTCTTGGGTTTTCAGTGACCTAGTAGTCTGTACAGTTATATGAGTCTCTCCAGAACACCCTTCACCTACAAGAAATCTATTTCACAGTGTGTTCTTAAACTATAAGCTTCTACCATTCAATTCACAGTTTTAAGGTGCACATTATTGGCATTTTCTTTTTACCTGTTAATCTTGAGAGCTGGGTTTTTCAAACTCTGTCACTGGAACTCACTAACTGTGAATTTTGGGGAAGTGGAATCCAAAGATTCATGTGAATAAAATTATAGCAAACTTCCACAATGATTCATGGGTACACTAATTTCTGAGAACAACTAATTATACTTGCAATATCTTCATTTTTATCCATCATATTCAGCTTTGCTCATGTGATTTTTTTTTGCAGAATGTTTTCTCAGAAATGCTTTAAATAATGTGCACCAGCAGAAATAGATGCAGCTCAGTAAAGGGAGATAAGGAAACAATCATTTGTTTCCAGTACTTCAAATTGTCCTGATTATTCCCACACTGTATATCTGTAAAGGCACTCTGGCATGGTCTTATACACAGTTATATAGTGAAAGGAAATGGAAATTTAGGTGGACAAATATTTATTAAACTTTCATACAATATTTTAAAATTTTACACATTATCTTGTTTAATCTTATCAACAATTCTGTATATTTTCTTTCCCTACTGTCTAGATAGGGAATCCAAGAATTTGCTAGGTTACATATTTCACCTAAATTCATGTTGAACTTTAATTAACTCATTTTTTTATTAGTCAATTCTCATGTCTTTGCAGGAACATCTTCTCATTATTTTATGAAGGTATAAGCTTAGCCCCCAAGGAGGTATTGGAAATATTCAGAATATTTAACTGTTCATTCATGCCCACCAGTGTAGAAAAACACACTAAACAATATTCCGTATCAATTTTTTCAGGTTGTCGTTTGAAGTTATGGTCTGAGTCCCTAAGTGCAGCGATGCCAGGCCAAATCACAGCTCACTGGGAGAGGAGAAGTTGGTAAACGTGGCGGCCACGAGACTTGCCAATTAGCACAAGTCCCAGGCCTGACTGCCTCTGGGAGGTGGGCAGCACAGCTGGCTGAACCCACATTTCAGATTTCATATGCAGATTTCACGATCTTCATATTTAAAAAGTTAAGTGAGAATATAAGTTTCTCTCTTCTTCCAGATTGATGTAATGCTTTCTAATCGCTTCTGTGTTATGGTCTCTGGATGCCACTAGACTCCCCTCCTTCTGTTAGAGGACAGACTGCACGGCACCTTCCTGGCTTCAGAAAGAAGGGCCCTGACTTCCAAACATTCAGTAGGCCCCTAAGGTATACCAACACCATCCCTGTACCAGACAGCACAGCACTTACAGTACAGATAGTCTTCGATCAAGCTTGGGACATATATTATTGAATCTCCAAAGCACAGAACACAGAGTCTGAAACCTATTTACTATTTGCTATATATGTGCTATTTTCCACTCATGCAATAGATAGGTATTAAGAATCTTGATATTAGGAACTATGGTGTCAGTGATGGCCCAGGGGTGAACAGGCAAGACTGGGATCAAGGTGAGAATGGGGACATTCATATAACCAGGTCATGATTATATGGGTCCTCTGGGATGCTAATGAAATGTGAGATGAACATTTCCAGACCCACTTCATCCGATTCTTCCTTGGACCAACCTGAATGGGGTAAGTTAATTCTTGCATCAGACTAGACTGGGACATAGGGCAGAACTTTAAGGTTAACAAGTAGAAAGAGAGGAATCAAAGAACAGTTGGAGACAGCTGGCCCTTCACCGGACAATTGCTCAGAAATAGTCTCCACTTAATTTCCATCCTGGCATCTCAATTCAGGAAACATTCATTCCTAAGGTAAGAAGTAGAACCTGATTCTAGCCTGTCAGATTTGACAACTCTTATAACCTTGACTAAAATCAGGTGGCCCTCTAGCCCAGTCAGCTCAGGACGCTGGAAGCTGTCTTATTGCTGGAGCCTCCTGATACTTCGAGTGAGCTATGCATTCCAGGAGATGTACCAGATGTGTTAACAATGATTCCATTTAACACAAAAGATAGGTCAGTTCAGAAAACGTGATTCAGAGTCCAACCCCTGCTAGCAGGACCAGCTGGGAGTCACATATTAGGGAGAAGACATATTAGCTACCTCCATGGTTTTAAATAAAGAAGAAAGACAAAATTAAGTATGTATTTATGTTAAGCCATTTTGAAGGAAGATACAGGTAAAGATGTTCCTGAAGAATGGGAAATTGTATTAAGAGAGAAGAGGGCCAGAATGGAGAAAAAGAGACAGGCGGAAAAAGTGACAAAGGGACAGAGAAAAGGAGAAGCTTTCTACCAAGCATTCCTGTTCTATGAGAGTGACCAAAACAAAGCCTTATTTCTGCCATACAAAGTGAACTAATCTTTAAATAAGTGTGTGTTTGAAACGTTAGCTCAAGGAGAATAAATATGATGCAAACAAATCCTTTCCGGCACCTGCAAAGTAAACCTAATCTCTTTAGAGATGCTTTCCTATCTTCAAGAGACAGTTGTGTACAGAAGTCAAGTGAAGGCAATCTCTTACAGGTGGAATTCCATTTTGACGGTAGGCATGTAATCGATAGCTTCACCAAACACTCAGGAAACAAAGTTAGAAGACTCTCTTTCTCTTCTTTTCCCTTCTCAACCTCATACTTCCTTCTCTCTGACCATAAATTCGTGCTTTCATCTATGTGAAGACAATGCCACAGGCTTTGCAAGTATTTCAAGTATTCCACCTCTGATTCTCCTTTCTTTGCATCTCCTGGTCAACTAACAGATCTAATCCATCTCTGCTCAAATGCTATTTTGACCCAAATCTTTGGTCTTTACTCCAAGGAAAATTGGAATATGTACCAGAAATGAGAGAAGAACAATAAAAATAAATATTCCACTTTGATCTGTCCATTTTGAATATTTTGTGGTGCAAACAGAGAACAGTAGAGAAAGAAGCAGTCTCTTCTAAGCAGGATTGAAAATAGCATATGACAGCCAATTACTGAATCTAGCTGGGACTTCAACAATTTTACTTCAAACAAGAATGAAAAGAAAGCAGCATGCTCATCCATAGGTAACTTCTTTTATGAGAATATTTAACCATTAGAAATAGAATAAGATCATAATGGAATGAAACAAATCACTATACTGCCTTTACTGAAACCATTTAGTCTAGCTGTTATTAAGTATTCAGATTGTGTCAATACTTATTAAACCACTTGAAATAATCTAAAAGTCACTAGGTTGGGGGAATTCCTTGGTGATTCAGTGGCTAAGACTTCATACCCCCATTACATGGGGCCCAGGTTGGACCCCTAGTCAGGTAACTAGATTCCTCATGCTGCAACTAAGAGTTCGCGTTCCACAACTAAAGATCCCACAGGCTGCAAAAAAGATAGAAGATTCTGAGTGCCACAACCAAGACCTGGTGCAGCCAGATAAATAAATAAGAATATTTCAAAAAGCCACTGGTTTGATGTGTTAAATATTTGAAAATTACCTAGGTACATATCAAGCAAGAGATTGTTTACATTGAAACAGAGACAAAATAACTAAACAATAGCTTTACCAAAAGTCTATTTGAAAGATCTTTCTTTAAGAAAATGATTCTCATCTTGCATTAGAAGTTAAAAGCCCACCAAGCAACAATCTAGAGAAGACAATAGCTGGATGAATAATGTCGCATGAGAAAATGAGAACAGAAAAATAACAGACAAGGAGGGATGGAGGGACTTCGGTGGTGGCCCAGTGGTTAAACATCTCCCTTGCCATGCAGGGGACCTGGGCTGGGGCCCTGGGTGGGGGGCTAAGATTCCCCACTCTGCAGAACACCTCAAGGCCAAGTGCCAGAACCACGGAGAGCGTGTGCCGCCCCTGGGGTCTGAGCACCACTCCACGAGGGAAGAGCCTCACGAGGCCGTGAAGATGCCGCGTGCTGCCACTAACACCGGATGCTGCGAAACAAATAAGAAAGCCAAATATCTTTTTCCCATTTATTTTTATTAGTTGGTGGCTAATTACTTTACAATATTGTAGTGGTTTTTGTCATACATTGACATGAATCAGCCATGGATTTACATGTGTTCCCCATCCCGATCCCCCCTCCCACCTCCCTCTCCACCCGATCCCTCTGGGTCTTCCCAGTGCACCAGGCCCGAGCACTTGTCTCATGCATCCAACCTGGGCTGATGATCGGTTTCACCCTAGATAATATGTATGTTTCAATGCTGTTCTCTGGAAACATCCCACCCTCGCCTTTTCCCACAGAGTCCAAAAGTCTGTTCTGTATAAGGAAGCTGTGGTACATATATACCATGGAATATTACTCAGCCATTAAAAAGAATTCATTTGAATCAGTTCTAATGAGATGGATGAAACTGGAGCCCATTATACAAAGTGAAGTAAGCCAGAAAGATAAAGACCAATACAGTATACTAACACATACATATGGAATTTAGAAAGATGGTAACGATAACCCTATATGCAAAACAGAAAAAGAGACTCAGATGTACAGGGCAAAATATTTTTAAAATGAGGAGTGGAGAAGGAAAAAAGAAGAAAACAGAGCCCAGGACATATTCTGAAGCTGTAGATAAAATGACATGCACAAAGTTTCCCCAGGGGTATGGTCACTGAAACTCTAGAGAACAGGGTCTATCAACAAATTAAAGGGGTTTCAGTTATCTTCTGTGAGAATACCACCTCTTTCATTCTTTCTTCTGACCGTATTTCTGTAAAAGGGGCAAAATACAAACACCTGTGAATACAAAGCTTTTGCCAATAGTTTTTAAAAGGCTGAATTTTACATCTCGGTTTAGTATCACAAAACTCAGGCATCACAAAAGAGGAAAAAATCTATCAATGAACTTAAACTTTGCAGAAGCCAGATTCTGATCCAAAGTTCACCATAAAAACACAATTACCTCCTCTCTTCACCTCCCACGCATACTTTAGTTGCTATGAAAATATATGGAATAGGAACACAGGACAAGGGGAATACCAAAATATTTTAATAATGCTTTAAAGGGTTGAGAGATTCCAGAAGTCATCTGGGTTATGCTATCCTGAATCTGACCCAGCTAGACATAATTTAACTTTCTATGCTCTTGATCAGGTTTCCCTGATGGCTCAGCTGGTAAAGAATCTGCCTGCAATGCAGGTGACACAGAAGTTAGTTCAGTCCCTGGGTTGGGAAGATCCTTTGGAGGAGGACATGTCAACCCAATCCAGTATTCTTGCCTGGAAATTTCCATGGACAGAGGAGCCTGGCAGGCTGCAATCCATGGGGTGACAGAATCATACACGATGAGTAAGCGTGCACGCACACACACACACACTTGCTCTTGACCTTAATGCCCTTGATTCGGGCCTCTAAGGCCCCTGCCTGGACACGTCCCAAAGATTTATGAGCAAAACCATGCCTTGTCTGGCAAGATGTTAAATTCTTGACCTAAGCCTGAAATGATTTCCTGACTGAGAAGACATATGTGGATCCCAATATACTATACATGGTCCTGACCTTTGAGAGAAATATTGGTAAATATTGACAAGGACACAGATACATGTATCTCTAGATACAGATATGAAAGTAACTTCCTTAAGTGTTTTCTTTCCATATTTAATGTGTTCTGTGCACCAAACATTGAATAAGGTTTATGAAGTTAGATGTTTGAGAAGCTCTATTTTAACTGGATGACAATTTAGAGAAAAAGTTGCTTTAGTGTTACCTTCATTTTTTACATTCATTTTAAGTCAGTGTTTATGTTATCCACTCAAAATTGGATGGCAAAATGGAAACTCGTTTTACCCATTTGACCATAAATGTTTCATACATACACTAGTTTGTAGAAAACGTTCAACCTTTTCCATAATCAGATTTGTTTCTCAGGTTAGTTTGTGATATACTTCTGTAGTCTGTATAGCCATGTTAGTCTGTGAAATGGTTCAGTGTAGCAATTCTCATCTCAGTGCATATAAAGGGGACCAATGTTTTGATGTTTTCAAAGACAACATAAGTGGGGAATATGTGGTCTTTGGAGATGCCAAATCTGACTTTGTGCTTATATTCTGCTACTTTATAATTGAGTGTCTCCTTGAATGTCACTGGGCTTCTCTGAGCTTGTTTTCTCTCATGTAAATCGGACTTGAACTGTTTATTCTTCATGTGGGTAAACACTCACATGGATATATTATGATTTCTTACCAAGATTTTGATGGAGCCATTTTTGATGGGAGACATTTTAATTCAACCTATATAAATAAAGCCAATTAAAAAAAACTGATCAGTGAACATAGAGGTTTTCCTTATTTTTTAAGCTATTAAATAGGAAAACTATTAAAAGTATTCAAAGATACATTTACATTATATGTTTATAATTTTTATTGTAGTATGATTGCTGTACAATATTGTTAGTTTCAGCTGAACACTGACGTGATTCAGCTTGTGTATGCATATAACCCCTTCCTCATGGACCTCCTTCCCACCCACCCCATCCAGCCCATTGAGGCCATCTCAGAGAACCAAGCTAAGCTCCCCGTGCTATCCAGCCGCTTCCAGCAGTCGTGTATTTCACACACTGTTGCATTTATATGTCAATCCTAGTCTCCCAGTTTGTCCTGCTGTCCTCTTCACCCCCACCACTCACGTCTATCCACATGTCTGTTTCCTATGTCTGCATTTCTGTTCTCACCCTGGAAATAGGTTCATCTGTACCAGTTTTCTAGATTTCATTTATATGCGTTGACAGGTGGCACCAGTGGTGAAGAACACGTCTGCCAATACAGGAGTGTAAGAGACCTGGGTTCAGTCCCTGGGTTGGGAAGATCCCCCGGAGGAGGGCCCAGCAACTGACTCCAGTATTCTTGCCTGGAGAACCCCATGGACAGAGGAAGCAGGCCGGCCACAGTTCACTGGGTCTCGAAGAGTCGGAAACGACTGAAGCAGCACGCGTGCACACACATGATGTTTGGTTTTTGTTGTTGTTTTTTTTTTTAAATGTATTTTCCCATGAGGAGTATTTGATTCTGTCCACTAGCATGACTTGGCAGCACCTTTAACCTCCTCTGATTCCCTAGACGGTAAACCTTGTTTCCTGCCTGTACCACCAAAAGGTACAGTCCTTCCTTCTCTGGATTTATTCTCCTGCCTGGATTTAACATTTTGTTTGTCTAAGCCTGCTGGGTCAGCCAAATGTCTTCTACTATCAACTCTCTAGGTCTCGCTCTTCCCATATTATCATAGGATACAACTTGTGAGCCAACCCTGGCTATATCATCTGCTATTGTCTGAAGCTGAATTAGAGCTGCAAGTTATATCTACTTACACTTTATTTCTCACAAATAAACTCTGTCAAGGAATTTCAATTCAAAAGTTTGCCCCATTTCTCTAATGCATTAGCAAAAATAAACTTATGTATTCTTTAATAAATAAACTAAAACACTATCTCATAGATACTCCTATGTATAAAAACAAAAAGTGAACAAAACATAACAGCTTGGAAATCAAAATACAATTGTTTATTCATCAGTTAGTATTGACAATTTTCATCCAGGAATGTTCATTCCATATCCCCATATTTTACTAGTTATTACTGATCAGATTAAAAAAGCTTTTAACTAACAAACTTCTTGTATAGTCTCTAATTATCAGTGAATACTTTCTCTCCAGTAAAACATATTAGATATGTTATTTTATTCATAGTGACATTTAGATATTCCTGATTACTTTAATGTCTGACATAAAGATTTTATTTTTGTCTAATATAGCATAAAACATCTGGATGAAAGCTTAACATTTAAGTAATTTAGCTCTATATTTTTAATTATCCTCATGCTTGACATCATATGGAGCAAACATCCAGATGTATCACTGAAGATTTCAGTTTTCAACCAGATGTTTTAGTGTCTACTAGACATTTTTCAAATGAAAAAAAAAAATTTTTTTAACACTTTTCTTAATAAACTACGCTTGCTCAAAACAAACAAAACCTCATCTTCCTCTGGTTGTACTTTCTCTTTCCCAACAGTGATGATGATCTCATGAGCTGATGTAATAGGCAAATACCCTCAGTTGTGTATCACAAAGAAATTGATTTGGAAAGATGGCTGCTACATTAAAGTTTAGTCTAAATCATTTCATGGGACTTCCTTGCTTGTTTATACTCCAAACGTCCAATGCAGGGGGCACATGTTCAATCCCTGGTCGGGGAATTAAGATTCCACATGTTGTGCAGCACAGTCAAAAGATAAATAAATCAATACCTATTAATAAAGACAGAACAGATTTTTTTTTCACAATGTTGAGGATTCAAATCAAATATTTGTTGGGAGTATACTCAGTTCAAGGTTCTATGACAAAACTGGAGGAACTTCTACAAGTACATGGAACTTTCTCTGTATCACTGAATCTACAAAACAGTCGTAAGTTTGTCAACCAAAAGGCTCTCTGAGCATCGTGATCCTTTACTAGCAAAGACCAAAATCGATTCAGAGTTACCTACAAGTGAGGATTTATTGGAAAGATTTACTGAAATGTCAAGAAAATATGGGGCAGAAACTTCAGTTCTGTCTGTAAGAATTGGAAGCTTCTGTCTCTCTCCCCTTCCACACCACCCTTTCGTCTCTAGAGGCAGAAGTTTCCTCCTGATTTGCACATTACTTGTCGCATCTACTCAACTTCAGTTCCTCAGAACGACCCTTCCCAAGTCTCGGAGCCACCCTCCTGAGCCTGCCTACATTGACACCCTTAATTCAGGTCAACTGTACCTTTGTTTCTATATGATGTTACCGTCCAATGAATAGACCCAACTCAACTTCCTAAAAAAGCTTGTTTAAAAGACTCAGTGCCTGCTATGGGATATTTCCACTTTCTGTGAGGCTTCTATCCTCAGGCAAGAAATCATGACCAAAGGACTGAGTTTATATGGCACAGATATAGGAAGCCTCCAGGAATATATGAGGTGAAAAAATGCTTAAGGAAGGACATAATTGGGCAGTCAATAATATATAGGTTCCCCCTCCCTAACATATTTTGATCATGAGGGACTAACTTAAAAGCAAACTTAGAGATAAAATAACCAAAATTTTTCTTTTACATTTAGGAAAAATGACCTGCTAAAGAAATAGCTATGTGCTTATAGATGTACATATTTATGTGTGCTCAGACTTATTTGACTCTTTGTGGCCCCATGGACTATTGCCCAACAGGATCTCTGTCCATGGAAGTTTCCAGGCAAGAATACTGGAGTGAGTTGCCATCTCATACTCCAGAGATCTTCCTGACCCAGGGACGGAACACACGTCTCTTGTATCTCCTGTGTTGGCAGGCAGGTTCTTTACCAGTAGAGTCAAAATCAATTTAATTACTTGTTTCACTTTATATGTATTACTTAAAGATTAAATAAAATATAAAATATAACACATAGGTTGTGAGCATGATCATAAACTCCTCTCTACTCACACAACTTGGTTTCCTGACTCTGTTTTTCAATGTTTTGTTTTGGAAAGATAGTCATTAGCTTTATCCAATGCAAAGAGCTGATCCATATAATCAAACATCCAACTGTGACCAAGACTTAATACTCCCTAAATTCTGTATTATGTTTAGCATAGCTTGTACTAAAGGTCATTTAGATCAAGATAGAGAAAATATTAGCCTAGGAGACCAAAAGTCAGGCCTCACATTTGTCCTACTAGTATTGACCTTGACCAAGTCAGTTACCTCTCTAAGTTTTAGTTACCTCATCCATCAGGTTTAATGATTAATGGCTGGTTTATTTCAGTTTCACTGAAACATCTCCTGTTAAATAAGCTCCTGCAAAATGGTAAATACAAAATATGATATATCCAATATGTTTACTCAATAATATACTTGAAAATTTGTCCTAAATGATTCCACACCATATAAATACCCTAGGCTAGTCACTTAACAGACAGTGTCTATTGAAGAGTAGTCATTATTAGCCCCATTTGAACAACAGGAAACAGACTCAGAGAGGTCCAGTAATATGTGCCAGAAAAACATTCAACAGTGAAATGATAAAATATGAAATTAAATGTAGATTTGTCCAACACCAAAGACTGCAATTTTTGGCCAGCCATGCTGCTTCTGAAAACATCTTAAGCATGTCTTATCTACC
Organism: Odocoileus virginianus; assembly: GCF_023699985.2. Classification (NCBI taxonomy): domain Eukaryota; kingdom Metazoa; phylum Chordata; class Mammalia; order Artiodactyla; family Cervidae; genus Odocoileus; species Odocoileus virginianus. The sequence goes on along the minus strand of NC_069686.1, from coordinate 63,544,440 downwards.
TCATTCCACACTGAGACAAGTATTAGTATAATATCAGGTAGAAGACAAAAAGACATTTATTTGCTAGCCCTGTGGGTGAAATAATCTCATAGAATCAACCAAAACAATGTTGTTTGTAAATTCTGATTAGATTTCTTTCTATTGATTTATATGAGAAATGTCCCTGTGCCAAATGAACTACATTTTATCTCCATTAAATACTTTCTTATTTGTAAGATTTTAACTAAAATAGTGGAACAAAATAAATGCAAGTATAAAAGTTTTTTTCAGCAGGCCAAATTGAAAAAGCAATACTCAAAAGTATATATTCAGAGTACCCACATTTAATAATTTTGGTTTATGGTTTCAGCCATCAATGAATGATTAGATGATAAACTTCTTAATGAATCCTGATGTTCATACCTACAAAATAACCACTTAAAACAAGAGAAAGACAGATATAAAATCCACTTAGATTAAAATAAACAATGATCATTGCTAATTGTAAAAATTATAAAGAACAATGCTTTTCTTATTATTTTCTTTTAATTCCTTATGACAAGAATTAATGTCCTACTTTTTAATTCCATTAATAGTGTTAGAAAATCAGTGTTACTCCTTACGTCAACATGTTTAAAATCTATATGAAAGCTTCTGAACATAATCAAAAGTGGATAAGAAGTAGTGAGCAATCTTTACATTTGGTGTTGAGACTATAATCTTTTCTCAAAAATGGTTAGGAGAGAATCTGGCACTGATAAACATATAAAAAATTCATTTATGACCAGTAAAATTCTGTCAAGCCTGAGCAGGCATAAAGAAGTGCCTTCCTGATTAGAACCAATGAGGCTGAACATAAGACCATCTTAGACTCAGAAAGCCTATATGTTGATTGAAGAAAAGCCAAAGTTCTGTTTGTTTGTTTGTTTCCTTTAAAAAAAATTTACTGGGGTATAGATATTTTTAAATGTTGTGTTAGTTTCTGCTACAGCAAAGTGAATCAGTTACATGTCTACATATATCTCCCTTTTTTCAGATTTCCTTCTCATTTAGCTAAACACAGAGCACAAAGATCCCTATTATACATTAAGTTCTTGTTAGCTACCTATTTTATACTATATATACTATATATATATATATATATATATATATATCTCAAGAAATTTAGAGATACCAAAGGAACATTTCAAGCAATATTGGGCACAAAAAAGGACAGAAACAGTATAGGCCTAACAGAAGTAGAAGATAGTAAGAAGAGGTGGCAAGAATACACAGAGCTATATAAAAGAGACTGCATTTTCTTGGGCTCCAAAATCACTGCAGATTGTGACTGCAGTCATGAAATTAAAACATGTTTCCCCCTGGAAGAAAAGCTATGATAAACCGAGACAGATATTAAGAAGCAGAGACATTACTTTGCCAACAAAGTTCGATCTAGTCAATGTTATGGTTTTTCCAGTAGTCATGTATGGATTTGAGGGTTGAACCATAATGAAAGCTGAGAGCCAAAAAACTGATGTTTTTGAACTGTGGTGTTGGAGAAGACTCTTGAGAGTCCCTTGGACTGCAAGGAGATCAAACCAGTCAATCCTAAAGGAAATCAGTCCTGAATATTCATTGGAAGGACTGATGCTGAAGCTGAATCTCCAATACTTTGGCCCCCTGGTGGGAAGAGCTGACTCATTATAAAAGACCCTGATGCTGGGAAATATTGAGGGCAGGAGGAGAAGGGAATAACAGAGGAAAGATAGTTGGATGGTATCACCCACTCGATGGACATGGGTATCAGCAAGTGCTGGGAGATGGTGAAGGACACAGAAGCCTGGCGTGCTGATGACCATGGGGTCACAAAGAGATGGACACGACTGAGTGACTGAACAACAATATATATGTCAATTCCAATCTCCCAATTCCTCCCACCTTTCTTTCCCCCTTGATATCCATAGGTTTCTTCTCACATCTGTGTCTCTATTTCAGCTTTACAAATAAGTACACATCTATTATTTTTCTAGATTTAACATACAAGCAATATTATATGGTATTTGTTTTTCTCTGTCTGACTTACTTCACTCTGGATGACAGAGTATGTATGGCACTCTAAGTTTATCCATGTCTCTGCAAATTGCACACTTTTGTTCTTTTCTATGACTAAGTAAACAGTCTCAATTCAGTCATGCAATCATGTCTGACTCTTTGGTACCCCATTGACTGCAGCACACCAGGAATCCCTGTCTATCACCAACTCCAAGAGATTGCTCAAACTCATGTCCATTGAGTCAGTGATGCCATCCAACCATCTCATCCTCTGTCATCCCCTTCTCCTCCTGCTTTCAATCTTTCCTAGCATCAGGGTTTTTCTAAAAAGTCAGTTTTTCGCATCAGGTGGCCATAGTATTGGAGCTTCACCTTCAACGTAAGTCTTTCCAATGCATATTCAGGACTGATTTGATTTAGGATTGACTGCTTTTATATCCTTGCAATCCAAGGGACTCTTAAGGGTCTTCTCCAACACCACAGTTCTAAAGCATCAATTCTTCAGTGCTCAGCTTTCTTTATAGTCCAACTCTCACATCCATGTATGACAACTGGAAAGACCATAGCCTTGACTAGATGGACCGTTGTTGGCAAAGTAATGTCTCTGCTTTTTCATATGCTGTCTAAGTTGGTCATAGCTTTTCTTCCAAGGACCAAGTGTCTTTTAATTTTATGATTTCAGTCACCATCTACAGTGATTTTAGAGCTCAAGAAAATAAAATCTGTCACTGTTTCCATTGTTTCCCCATCTATTTGCATGAAGTGATGGGACCAGATGTTATGATCTTAGTTTTTTTTTTTTTGAATGTTGAATTTTAACCCAGCTTTTCCACTCTCCTCTTTCACTTTCCTCAAGAGAATCTCTAGTTCCTCTTTGCTTTCTGCCATAATGGTGGTGTCATCTGCATATCTGAGGTTACTGATATTTCTCCCTGCAATCTTTTTTTTTTTTAATTTATTTATTTATTTTCATTGAAGGCTAATGACTTTACAGTATTGTGGAGGTTTTTGCCATACATTGACATGAATTAGCCACAGGTGTTCGTGTGTCCCCCCATCCGGAACTCCCCTCCCACCTCCCTCCCCACCCCATCCCTCTGGGTTGTCCCAGTGTACCTCTTTGAGTGCCCTGTTTAATGCATTGAACTTGGACTAGTCATCTATTTCACATGGTAATATACATGTTTCAATGCTGTTCTCTCAAATCATCCCACCCTCACCTTCTCCCACAGAGTCCAAAAGTCTGTTCTTTACATCTGTGTCTCTTTGTCTGTCTTGCAAATAGGGTCGTCATTACCATCTTTCTAAATCCCATATATATGCGTTAATACACTGTGTTGGTGTTTTTCTTTCTGACTTACTTCACTCTGTATAATAGGCTTTAGTTACCAGTTACTTCTACCACATCAGAACTGACTCAAATGTGTTCTTTTTAAAAGCTGAGTAATATTCCATTGTGCATATGTACCACAAATTTCTTATCCATTCATCTACTGAGAGTCCCTTGTACTGCATGGAGATCCAACAAGTCCATCCTAAAAGAGATCAGTCCTAGATGTTCATTGGAAGGACTGATGCTGAAGCTGAAACTCCAATTCTTTGGCCACCTCATGCAAAGAGGTGACTCATTGGAAAAGACCCTGATGCTGGGAGGGATTGGGGGCAGGAGGAGAAGGGGACGACAGAGGATGAGATGGCTGGATGGCATCACCGACTCGATGGACATGAGTTTGAGTAAACTCTGGGAGTTTGTGATGGACAGGGAGGCCTGGCATGCTGCAGTTCATGGGGTCACAAAGAGTCGGACACGACTGAGTGACTGAACTGACTGACTGACTGATGGACATTTAGGTTGCTTCCATGTCCTAGCTATTGCTAACAGTGCTGCGATGAATATTGTCTCCCTGCTGTCTTGATACCAGCTTGTGCTTCATCCATTCTGTCATTTCACATAATGTATTCTGCACAAAGCTTCCCTGGTGACTTAGCTGGTAAAGCATTCGCCCACAATGCAGGAAACCTGGGTTCGATTCCTGGGTTGGGACAATCCCCTGGAAGGGAACAGCAAGCCACCCCAGTATTCTGGCCTGGAGAATTCCAAGGATTGTATAGTCCATGGGATTGCAAAGAGTAGGACATGACTGAGAGACTTTCGCTCACTCTGCATATACTTTAAATAAGCAAATTGACAATGTATAGACTTGATGTACACTTTTCCCAATTTGGAACCAGTCCATTGTTCCATGTCCAGTTCTAACTGTTGCTTCTTGACCTGCATACAGATTTCTCAAGAGGCAGGTAAGGTGGCCTGGTATTCCTTTCTCTTGAAGAATTTTCTACAGTTTGTTGTGATCTACACAGTCAAAGGCTTTAGCGTAGTCAATGAAGCAGAAGTAGATATTTTTCTGAAATTCTCTTGCTTTTTCTATGATCGAAGTGATGTTGGCAATTTGATCTCTGATTCCTCTGCCTGTTCTAAATCTAGCTTGAACATCTGGAAGTTCTTGGTTTATGTACTATTGAAGTCAACTTGGAGAAATTTGAGCACTACTTAGCTAGTGTGTGAAATAAGTGCAATGGTGTGGTAGTTTGAACATTCTTTGGCATTGCCTTTCTTTGGGATTGGAATGAAAACTGACATTTTCCAGTCCTGTGGATTTTCCCTGAGTTTTCCAACACTGCTAAGTTTTCCAAATTTGCTGGCATATTGAGTGTAGCACTTTCACAGCATCATCTTTCAGGATTTGAAATAGCTCAGCTGGAATCCCATCACCTCCACTAGCTTTGTCATACTGATTCTTCCTAAGGCCCACCTGACTTTGCACTCCAGGACGTCTGGCTCTGGGTGAGTGCTCACACCATCATGGTATCTGGGTCATAAAAATCCCTTTTGTATGGTTCTCCTGTATATTTTTGCCACCTCTTCTTAATATCTCCTGCTTCTGTTAGGTCCACACCATTTCTGTCCTTTTTTGTACCCATCTTTGCATTAAATGTTCCCTTGGTATCTCTGATTTTCTTGAAGAGATATCTAGTCTTTCCCATTCTATTGTTTTTCTCTAGTTCTTTGCATTGATCACTGAGGAAGGCTTTCTTATCTCTCTGCGCTGTTCTTTGGTACTCTGCATTCAGGAGGATGTATCGTTCCTTTTCTCCTTTGCCTTTCACTTCTGTTCTTTTCTCAGCTATTTGTAAGCCTTCCTCATGCAACCATTTTCCCTTTTTGCATTTCTTCTTCTTAGTGATGGTTTTGATCATCGCGTCCTATACAGTGTTATGAACTTCCATCCATAGTTCTTCAGGCACTCTATCAGTTCTAATCCCTTGAATCTATTTGTCATTTCCATGGTATAATCATAAAGGATTTGATTTAGGTCATACCTGAATGATCTAGTGGTTTTCCACTAGATTTTCCACTTCAATTTAAGTCTGAATTTTTCAATAAGCAGTTCATGATCTGAGCCACAGTCAGCTCCTGGTCTTGCTTTTCTTATTGTATAGAGCTTCTTCATCTTTGGCTGCAAAGAATATAATCAATCTGATCTCAGTATTGACCATCTAGTGATGACCTTTTGTAGAGTTGTCTCTTGTATTGTTGTAGGGGGTGTTTGTTATGATCAGTGTGTTCTCTTGGCAAAATTCTGCTAGCCTTTTCCCTGCTTCATTCTGTACTCCATGGCCAAACTTGCCTGTTACTCCAGGTATCTCTTGACTTCCTACTTTTGCATTCCAGTCCCCTGTGAAAAAAGGAGCATCTTTTTTTGGTGTTAGTTCTAGAAGGTCTTGTACATCTTCATAAAATCATTCAACTTCAGCTTCTTTGGCATTACTGATTGGGCATAGGCTTGGATTACCATGATATTGAATGGTTTGCCTTGGAGATGAACAGAGCTCATTCTGTCATTTCTGAGACTGCACCCAAGTACTGCATTTCGGACTCTTTTGTTGACTATGATGGCTACTCCACTTCTTCTAAGGATTCGTGCCCACAGTAGTAGATATAATGGTCATCTGAGTTAAATTCACCCATTCTGGTCCATTTTAGTTCACTGATTCCTAAAATGTCGATGTTCACTCTTGCCATCTCCTGTTTGACCACTTCCAATTTACCTTGATTCATGGACCTAACAGTCCAGGATCCTATGCAATACTGTTCTTTACAGTTTCAGACTTTCTTCCATCACCAGTTGCAGCCACATCTGGGTGTTGTTTTTGCTTTGGCTCAGCCTCTCCATTCTTTCTGAAGCTGTTTCTCCTCTCTTCTCCAGTAGCCTATTGGACACCTACTGACCTGGGGTGTTCAGCTTTTGGTGTCCTATCATTTTGCCTTTTCATACTGTACATGGGGTTCTCAAGGCAAGAATACTGAGGTGGTTTGCTATTCCCTTCTCCCTTCTGATGTCTAAGTGATATTCCATTGTATATTGTACCACATCTTCTTTGGCCATTCTGTTGATGGACATTTAGGTTCCTTCCATATCCTGGACTTTGTGAATAGTGCTGCAATGAACACTAGGGTGTGTGTATCTCTGTGAGTTACTATTTTCTCTATATACATGTCTAGGACTGGGATATTGGAGTATAGCTGATTTACAATGCTGTGTTAGTTTCCAGTGTGCAGCAAAGTGGATCAGTTACACATACACATATAGCCCCTCTTCTCCAGATCCTTTTCCCATATAGACCATTGTGAAGTACTGAGTATGGTTCCCTGTGTTATACAGTGGCTCCTTATTAATTGCATATTTTATACATAGTAGTAGATATATGTCAAACCCAGTCTCCTAATTTATGCCCCCTTATTCCTTGATGACCACAAGTTTATTTTTAACATCTGTGACTCCATTTCTGTTTTGCAGATAAGTTGTATCCTTTCATAAGTTTCCACATACAGGCAGTGTCACGATGAGACTTGTCTCTGTCTGACTTACGTCACTTAGTATGATCTCCTCTAAATCCATCCATGTTGTTGCAGATGATATCATTTCATCCTTTGAAAAGCCATAGCCTAATGCTGGAAATCAGTATGGAAGGATGAAAAAGATCAAGGACTGAAATTTGAGAAAGAATAATGATTTAGGAAGTTGGGAGCATAGGTCATACAAGTCAGAGATATGATGTGTTTACAATTCAAAACAAAGAATATAAATGAAAAGATCAAAGTACAATTTTCCTTTAACATCAGACCAAGTGTAGGACACTCGTGGGATAGGGGTAGTTTATAGGGATGTGGGTTTGTGTGTGTGCTAAATCGTTTCGTTCATGTCTTGACCCTCTTTGGGACTCTTTGTGACTGTAGCCTGTCAGGCTTCTCTGTCCATAGACTTCTCCAGGCGAGAATACTGGAGTGGGTTGCTATGCCCTCCTGCAGGGGATCTTTCAGACCCAGGTATGGAACCACATCTTTTATGTTTCTTGTGTTACGTCTCCTGCATTGGCAGGTAGATTCTTTACCACTAGCGCCACCTATGGGAAAAGACAAACCGTGAAATAATATTTACTTATTAAACATCTGCACATTATAAACGTTGAGAGAGAGAGAAAATCCTACTTTTTCCGTTGCTCACACTTGTTCTTAAAGCTGTCAGATATGGGGAGTCAGCTTTTTCTGATCACTATCAATAGCCCCTGGCTCTCAGTACTTTTGGGCAGCACTGAAAGTTGGTAATTTTATTTCCACTTCTGAAGAAAGAAAGGAACACCAGTTTAATGAGGAAACTTTACTGGGCTCTAAGCATGAAATGTTTTTATTTTCCCCAATAAATACTATTAACTGTTTGTTGTGAATCTTCTGTCATTTTCTTAGGTAGCAGTGTTCCCTAGCAAAGCTTCATTAGGAGTTCACAAAGTTAGGGCTTTTTTTTCAATTATTAGCAGAGTTGTTGCTTCTTAAGGCTCACTGTTGTTCACTTACAAACTTCCATCTCATTTCCCATTCAAAGTCCTCAGATATTACATACTTGTAGCTCTAGCAACTTGACACGGAGGGAGGCAGGATCTGTTTTTCATCACCTCTCCTCCTCCTCATCCCCCAGCATCCTGGTACAGAGCAGAGGCAGGCAGAAAGAGCAGAAAGATCCTTATTCCTTGTCCGTGGTGTTGCAGACTCCTCTCCCTTTCTACAACGGTGCTGACTGTCTCGTGGGTGCACGCATTTGCCTTCACTGTCCTCTCTGTAACAGTCCATTAGCAAAGAAGATATAACTCTCCCCACACATACCTCAACTTCTGTTGTTAGCTTCATGCAGAAACTCACACACACACCAGCAAAATAGCTCTAGCCTCCAACCCTATTCCTTCCTAAGCACACAAGGACTGTACGATTGTGCACCCAACTCTTAGAGCTGGCTTCCCAACTCCACCTTTTCTCTGCACTTCAGGATCAGGCATTTGGATGGTCTAGTGGTTCTAAATATTTCAGCAAGTGACTAATGAGGGCCCACTAGAATCATGAACTTTTCATGTTTCCACTCTAGGATGCTAATTTAAAGAATCCCTGGAAAGAAGGGACAAATGAGGGAAAACAATATGCAAAAACTAAGTCCTTATTTTCTTAGAATGTTTGCTTACAAATGATAACTTTCAAAGCATATTTTCCTACTATGTGAAAAATATAAAATATCAAATTGAAGTATGTGAGGTCATAGGTCAGTGTGACTCTAGGCAGAGCAAGTAGAAGTAGAATTTATGTTGACCCTTGAAAGATAGGGTGGTGCATAGATAGCAGGGGTACTGGTGAACAGAGAATGGATATTTTGTGGAAGATATTAATACCAGAGGGGTAAGTGCCTGCTGTGAATTTATTTGGGAAACAATAGACAACTCTAGCCAGAGAGATTTTTGGAAGTTACATTTCAATCCTGGTCCTTATTAGAAATAGAGTAGGAAGATGAAAGTAAATAACGCTTTTCAGAAAGTTGTTCCCATTGATTTCCATTAATGACTTAAAAACTGTCAGGCATTTAAGTACAGCATTAGATCTGATCAAGGACAATTGTCAGCTATTACTTCTGAAAAGTTAATTAAAAAATAAAATTGAACTATTTGCACATTCATATTTTAATGGCACACTATTGGTTAGAATTAACTTCATAATGCAGTTGCCATGAATTATTTCTAGGATCCTTCTTCCATGACTTTAAAACTCAAAGTACTGTAAAAGTCAATGTGGACATCATTCTAGCTGATATGATACAGTGGTTTGGTTTAAGTAGAACATATAAAAACCTAAATGATCATTTTATTCTAGTAATTGCACTGTTTTGATAAAGGTTTCTCAGCATGGAAGATCGAGGGAAAAGAGGTCACTATCACCAGCAACAAGAGCCAGATTTCCTAAATATCATGGCCGATGATATTTACCACTTCAACTGTTGGCAGCAAATCTTTCCTGTCTCATGCCCAAAACTTAAGAACCACCCCAGACTCTTTCCTCCCCCATATCCTACATCTGTGTGTAGGTGTGTATATCTCTGTGTGTGTCTGTGTGTATGTGCATGCACACTTAGTTGTTCAGCTGTGTTCGACTCTTTGTGACCCCATAGACTGTAACCCACCAAGCTCCTCTGTCCAGGCAAGAATACTGGAGTGGGTTACCATGCCCTCCTCCAGGGGATCTTCCCAACCCAGGGATAAAACCTAAGTTGACCACATTACAGACAGATTCTTTACTATCTGATCCACCAGAGAAACCCAAGAATACTTGAATGAGTAGTTTATTCCTTCTCCAGGGGATCTCCTGACCCAGGAATCGAACCCAGGCCTCCTGCATTGCAGGAGGATTCTTTACCAACTGAGCTACCAGGGAAGCTGCATCTTACATCTGATCTATTTTCAAATCTCTTCATCTTTACCTTCAAAACATATCCAGAATCTGATCACTTTTCACCACTGTGGACCAAGCTGCTATCACTCCATACATGGTTTACTGCAGTCTCCAGGTCTGAAAGCTCTGACAGGCTTTGCTCACTATTTTTTGTTGTTGTTCTGTCTCTAAGTTATGTCAGCTCTTTGCAACCCCATGAACTGTAGCATGCCAGGTTCCTCTGTCCTCCACTGTTGCTTAGAGTTTGCTAAAATCCATGTCCATTGAGTCTGTGATGTTATGCCATATCCCTGCCATGCTGCTTCTGTGGTGTCTGTTGGCCTGATTCTCTTTTCCTGCCTTGTATCTAAGATCTCCTGGAGAAGGAAATGGCAAAACCCACTCCAGTATTCTTGCATGGGAAATCTCATGGACAGAGGAGCCGGGTGGGCTACACTCCATAGGGTCCCAAGAGTCGGACAGGATTTAGCAACTAAACAACATCTAAGTCTGGCTAGTTAGCATTTTCTATAGTTTCAATAACTTATTTGCAGATTAAACAAACTGTAGACAATATCTGCTATTGTTTGCTTTTCTTTTATTTCTTTCTATGAAGTACTCTATATGACAAAAATACTGAGAATGTGTGCATCTATATGTTCATTTCAGTCACTCAGTCATGTCCACCTCCCCATGGACTGCAGCATGCCAGGATTCCCTGTCCATCACCAACACTCCAACCTTGCTCAAACTCATGTCCATTGAGTTGGTGATGTCATCCAACCAACTCGTGCTCTGTCATCCCCCTCTCCTCCTGCCTTCAATCTTTCCCGGCATCAGGGTCTTTACCAATGAGTCAGTTCTTCTCATCAGGTGGCAAAAGTATTGGAGTTTCAGCATCAGGGCTTCCAATGAATATTCAGGACTGATTTCATTTAGGATTAACTGCTTTGATTTCCTTGCCATCCTAGGGACTCTCAAGAGTCTTCTCCAACACCATAATTAAAAAGGATCAGTTCTTTGGTGCTCAGCTTTCTTTATGGTCCAACTCTCACATCTATACATGACTATAGGAAAAACCATAGCTTTGACTATATTGACCGTCGCTGGCAAAGTAGTGCCTCTGCTTTTTAATATGCTTTCTAGGCTGGTCATGAAATTAAAAGATACCTACTCCTTGGAAGGAAAGTTATGACCAACCTAGACAGCATATTAAAAAGCAGAGACATTACTTTGCCAATAAAGGTCTGTCTAGTCAAGGCTATGGTTTTTCCAGTAGTCATGTATGGATGTGAGAGTTGGACTATAAAGACAGCTGAGTACCAATGAATTGATGCTTTTGAACTGTGGTGTTGGAGAAGACTCTTGAGAGTCCCTTGGACTGCAAGGAGATCCAACCAGTCCATCCTAAAGGAGATCAGTCCTGGGTGTTCACTGGAGGGACTGATGCTGAAGCTGTGACTCCAATACTTTGGCCACCTGATGCAAAGAACTCACTCATTTGAAAAGACCCTGATGCTGGGAAAGATTGAGGGCAAGAGGAGAAGGGGACAATAGAGGATGAGATGGTTGGATGGCATCACCGACTCAATGGACATGGGTTTGGGTGGACTCCGGGAGTTGGTGATGGACAGGGAGGCCTGGCGTGCTGCGGTTCATGGGGTTGCAAAGAATCAGACACGACTGAGCGACTGAACTGAATTGAACTGAGGCTGGTCATAGCTTTTCTTCCAAGGAGCAAGCATATTTTAATTCATGGCTGTAGTCACAACCTACAGTGATTTTGCAGCACAAGAAAATAAAGTCTCTCACTGTTTCCATTGTTTCCCCATCTATTTGCCATGAAGTAATGGGACTGGATGCCATGATTTTCATTTTTTGAATGTTGGGTTTTAAGCCAGCTTTTTCACTCTCGTCTGTTACTTTCATCAAGAAGCTTTTTAGTTCCTCTTCTTTTTCTGCCATAAAGGGTGGTATCATCTGCGTGTCTGAGGTTATTTGTATTTCTCAAGGCAATTTTGCTTTTGGCTTGTGCTTCATCCAGTCCAGCATTTCGCATGATGTACTCTATAATTAGTTACATAAGCAAGGTGACAATATACAGCCTTGATGTATTCCTGTCCCAGTTTGGAACCAATCCGTTGTTCCTTGTCAATTTCTAACTGTTGATTCTTGACCTGCATACAGTTTTCTTAAGAGGCACGTAAGGTGGTCTGGTATTCACATCTCTTCAAGAATTTTGTACACATTGTTGTGATCCACACAGTTAAAGGCTTTGCATAGTTAATAAAGCAGAAGTAGATATTTTTCTGGAATTCTCTTGCTTTTTCTATGATCCAACAAATGTTGGCAATTTGATCTCTGGTTCCTCTGCCTTTTCTAAATCCAGCTTGAACATCTAGAAGTTATCCGTTCATATACTGTTAAAGCCTCACTTGGAGAATTTTGAGTATTACTTTGCTACTGTTTGTGATGAGTCAAATTGCACGGTCGTTTGAACATTCTTTGGTATTACCTTTCTTTGGGATTGGAATAAAAACTGATCTTTTTCAGTCATGTGGCCACTGCTGAGTTTTCCAAATATACTGGCATATTGAGTGCAAAACTTTAACGACATCATCTTTTAGGATTTGAAATAGCTCAACTGGAATTCCATCTCCTCCACTAGCTTTGTTCATAGTGATGTTTCCTAAGGCCCACTTGACTTTGCATTCCGGGATGTCTGGCTCTAGGTGAGTGATTACACAATCATGGTTATCTGGGTCATGAAGATCTTTTTTTGTATAGTTCTTCTGTGTATTCTTGTCACCTTTCCTTAATACCTTCTGCTTCTGTTAGATCCATACCATTTCTGTCCTTTATAGTGCCTATCTTGGCATGAAATATTCCCAAGTTATCTCTAATTTTCTTGAGGAGATCTGTAGTCTTTCCTATTCTATTGTTTTCCTCTATTTCTTTGCATTGATCACTGAGGAAGGCTTTTATATATCCCCTCACTATTCTTTGGAGCTCTGAAGTATCTATCGGCATATAACTCCTTATAAATATTAAAGTTATAAAATGCTAAAGTGATTAGATTACATTAGAATATAAACTTCATGAAAGCAGGACGTTATGAGTTGATATCTCCATTGTACCACGTGTTGGATAAATATTTGTAGAATGAAAGAGTGAATTAATGAATATTTTTTATTTAAATATTGGGATGCATATAATTTGTGTTAAACATTTCTGCAACTGGTGTATTTATACCCTTAAGAGAAACTTCTCATAAATCTATATGTTTTAAATAGTTTCCTGGCTGTCTGCATTAAAACATCCCAGAGACATGTAAGAAGTTGACATTACTAAGGCTGTCTTGCAGAATCACACTGGTAGCTCAAAATGCCTGAGGGAAACCCAACATCCTCCACCTGGTAATCCCTCCTGCTCTCCCTCCCTCAATCTTCCATTTGTGGGTCTCATAGAAACCTCAAGGCAAAGCTTACAGAAGTTCCCCACATTTCTGATATGCAATGTTGTAGCTTTGACTGTCAGTGTTCAAGAGAGAAAGGAACAGACTTCTCTTAAATAATTTGTCAGGCCTCTTTCCAAAAAAATTATCTATTTATTATTTTTTGGCTGCACCACATGGTATGTGGGGCTTTCCCAACAAGGGATCAAACCTGTGCCCCCTGCAGTGGAAGCTCAAAATCTTAGCCACTGGACCACCTTAACATTGTCCTCCTTCTTGTTTCCCAATCCCCATGATGGGGAAGGGCAGGCGCACACAGGCTGCCGCAGCAAATCTTCTGCTTTTGCTTTGCACACATGACGCAAGAGTGGGTCCTCAGAAGAAGCTGCGTTGCGGCCCTGCAGCCTGTTTTTTCACAGCATGATACAACAGCGCCCACAGCAGCCGGCACCTGCTGCATGTTTGCCCGCATATCCAAGCAGAGATGTTAGGTGAGCCTTGCCTCTCTCCCAACAGTAGAAAGGGACCTACCGACTTGCTTCCCCACTGGTCAACATCATTAATGAGAACTTTATGTGATTTTTGAATAGTAACAGAAGGCATGGCTGCACTTTCAAATCCATGGTTAAAAAAATAGCTAGTCTATGCTTTCAGTTAAAATAATGACCAGTAACAGGACAACTGAAGGCATCTCCTTTCTCTGACTAGCATGGGCATCCAAGGGGCATTATGGCTCAAATCTGTCTTTCCCTCTGTCAATTACTTCGCACTGAGAAATGTGTTTTTATTCACTTATTTTCACCTAAATTTGAATACATTTGAGAAAATTGCTGCAATGCTAGAAAAACACATTCTGCAGAAATGCTTATTTTGAAAAGGATCATTTAAGACACACACACATACACACACTGCTTTATTCATTTCCTCTTGCAATTATAGTTTTAGATGATTGCTTGTGTATTTTCTCAGTACAAATTAGAAGTGGAAGCTCTGATGACTTGAGTTGATTTAATTTTTCCAGGGAGAGGAGCTCCTACCCCAGTTCTGTGTTAGGGAGCTTGTTACTGTTTCATTGTTCAGTGTACAACAATGTGGATGATTTATTTCAGTTTTTAAAACATTCACTATGCAGTCATTTAAATCATCAGATGCTATTGCCTGGCCAGTCGTGTGTCTCTCTCTCGCTGTGTTTGACTTAGTGTAAACACGAGACAGAAATGACCCTAAAACTCTCAGAGTCAGAAGGAATTTGAAATACCATCGAGCTCAACATTGTTTAGAACACACAGAGAAACGTAAACTCAAAAGGGAAGCAATTCACCCAAAGTCACATTGCGGAGCAGCCCATAAAGCCCGACTGGTTCCTCACTGGCCACTGGTCTAATGGTCTTTCCAGCTCTATTTTCTGGTGGTTTATCACCATGATCTTTGTGGGAAAACATAGGTGATCAGCATGAAAAGGAGATGATGAGCTATGCTAAAGAGAGAATTCTCTGTGAATATTTTCAGGAAAAAACTCTATGGATGGTCTCATTAATAGGAACTGAGGCTTCATAATTACATACATATGTTCAGTTTTGGATGACATCTACCTTTTCCTCTATATGTGGTGTAAGCATCTCACCAACAAAGTCTTCATTTTAACAGTAGCTACACACAATCCCTACTCTTCTACCAAATGGGGCTCCTAATATTTTCCTCACTGTGTCTACTGATTTCTGATATAAATGTCTATTTCTGCTTTTCCTGACATCTAGATTCCTCCCCAACATTTCCACTTCTCTGTCTGCCTAATCAGCTTTCCAGGCAAAAATCAACAGAAGCCTGTTCCAATGGAGTTCTACCTGGTCCTCTGTGTCTAAGTGCTCCTATTCTAACTTAGTACTAGAATTGTTGTGGTACACTTGTCTTAGTTAGCAATCCTCAATGCATCTCGCATTGGTTCAGCAAGCATTGACTGAGGACCAACTCACTTTCTCACACTTTGCTAGTCGCTTATTGAACATTCAGCAGTGTCGCATCAATGAATGAGTAAACAGAAAGCATCTGTAAATCCATCCAGGACCACTTACTAGAGAGAAAATGTGCATCTCCAGCTTCTTTCCACATTGCTCTATTTGATGTCCCAGGCCCTGGTTGTCCCACACTATAGTACCAACACTACATGCAAACTGGCTTCCACAACTCTGATTGCCTTTCATCTTCAGACTGAACAATATAGCCCAATTTATATTTAACTGCCTACGTATTTTCAAGCTCTTTGATTTTGATTATTACTCTTTCAATCCCTCATTTGTGGCCTATCTTCTCTATTCAGATATAAAGTTTCTCTGCCTTTTTAAAATCTGAATATTGCTTTCTCTCCTCAATTGTACTGTGTTTCTACATTCATTATATACCTTCTAGACACCAAATACTCCTCACACACAACATGGTAAAAGCAATTCTTTGCCCCTTTCCTCTTTGCCCATGTCCGTTCCTCTCGAACCTTAAAAGAGCCTAATTGTAGGAAGAAGATCACTATTCAACATAACTCCTGACTTATGCTTTCCCGAACACACAGGAGGGAACACACTGTCTAACCTGTTGATTCCTTTCCTAGATAAAAAGAATTAAGAATGAAGGATGAAATAGTTAAAGAATGATTAGCCCTCTATTCCCACCAGCCTCCTCAGCAATCCTACAGGCTGATCACATGGGCAAGGTTACATCTGAAGACAGAGTCAGCCAGCCTGCATATAATAGAGAAGAAAGCAGAACCCAACCTCCTGCTTTGATGGTTCACTGAGATTCTTCTTTCCTCCATTTTTCTTTTTAATAACTTTTATGGCTGAGTAGCATCTTCAGAGTTGGTCTCTGGACGTGAGACCACCTTCTCGCAAGACTGTTGGCTTTTCTGATGGAAATAACTTTCCTTTCTACTAACACTCAGCTCTAGAATTATAGGCTTTTGACCAGCAAACAGCCAAACCTGAGTTTGGTAACACTGTGATTGGCCCATGCTGATATCTCCTCTGTGGTAGGCGTTGCACTGCTTTCTGGGCATCACCAAGCTGAATGAGACATAGTTACCAACTTGAAGGGTCTCACAGTTTAAAGTGGATGATGTGCATATAAAAAAATTATCTCAACAGTGTGAAGAGCACTTAATCTTGAAAACCATGGACCTGGGCAATGATCTGAAAGATGGATGGAATCAAAGAAGACTTCCTTGAGCAGGTCAAGCTTGAAATGATCCTTAAAAACAATAGAAGCAGTTAGTTGTTGAAGCTGTGAGGGCATAAAAGATGCCTGATACATCTTTGGATCTTCATAAAGCATCCAACATAGTGTCCAACAAAAATTTGGTGATTGAATGAAGGATAAATCTATTTATGTACCTAATCTTTCATGTCAACAATCTTAGTTCACATATGAGTTTACACCTCACAGTTATATTCTGTAATACTCTTCCTGCTTTTAGTATCTCTTCCTGCCCTTCTCCACCATCCATCTGGATTGGCATCATTAATCCCTACAAAGCTTCATGTTTTTCATATGGAGCCCCAGGGCCTATTTTACAATCTTCAAACTTCAGAGCCAAATATTCAAGGCCCACATACTAGACCCCAATCTAGTTCTCCAAACATTGTTTTTCTGCACAAACCATCTTCAGGAGTCAATTTAGCCCACACGCTTCCCCTGAGATGCAATGGGCAGTCCTTTAAAGGGCACAAAGCTGCTTTAAGAAGTTTATAAACCAGTAGACTAGCTCAGTAAGAACAATAAGCAGTGGTTTTCAGGGAAGATTTGCAGGAATGCAAGGGACAGGATGTGACCAGAAGGGATAATAGAGGAACTAGAAAGTCTAGCAAAAATTGTTCTCTTTTTTTACTCAAATCATATGTAACCCTTGGGTTTGCAAAACTGATCAAGAACAAAATTTTGCAAAATTTCCAGCCCTTTTCACATCTTAGCTTTTGCAAAATGCTGCAAAAAAAGCATTTTTCCTTTTTCTATTTGTATCCTGTACTCCCTGTGACTGAAAGAGCAAAGGCAGCATGAAAACACAAATATAATAGAGGAACAATCTGTCAACTATTTTCAACCAAGCCAGGAATCATTGGAATTGAAGCAAGGGCTTCAAGTGTTATCAGCTTTGATGATTCATTCTGTTCTCAGGTCTGCTTTTTTGCTTTGGTTCTAACCCCTCCATGTTGTTTTCTGCACTTTCACTTCTGTGGGCACTGGCATCTGAAAGAGCCTAATTTTTTTTATCAGTTGCATCAACTCATTTGCAAATGTGCAGCTTCAGCCTTTGTTAGTTCTCTCCTGCTTCTGTTGTTCTGTAATTGAATTACAGCCTGGCCTGAAATCTGTCTCTTCATTCCTGGCTTTCAGCATGTAATTGCATACAATTGTATTAAAATTGTTGGGCAGAAGTTGTCCCTGTATTTTGTAGACCAGTGAATTCAATAAAGGCATACATAGAGTATGCATCTCTGCAAGTGTGCGCACGAGCGCGCGCGCGCACACACACACACACACACACACAGTAAATTTCTTTCCAGGGAGTTCTCATACCTCTAATGAAGAGAGACCCCAAACATCCTAATACCCTGGATCCCCACTGCACTCAATATTTACTGGTTCTAAAATATTTACCTCACTGTATGATGTTTATATCTTTGCTTTTCACCTTCTCCTCGTCCTGTGGACTGTAAGCTCCTGGAAAGTAGGGAATTCAACTTTCATTTCTATATCCCAATACCAGCCTAGTCGTGGCATGTCACAATTGTTTAATGACTATGGACTGAATACCAATTATCTTGGACTATTTTTTGAAATTCAGAACTACATATGATTTCTTATGAAAAAAATTCTCTAAAACAGAGACTTGAAGCTCTTATTTTATCATAACCCTTTTCCCATATTCTTGAAAGTGTCTCTAAATTGAGGTATTTTTATAAATTCTCAAATAAAAGTTGCTTAAACAATAAAAGAAAATAATACCTAGGATTAACTTAATTTAGGCAAATGTGTGCTTTTGGAGAAATGAATACCAGGGAAAACACCAAGAAGGCGTCCACATGGTTTGCTGGCCCACAGCAGGTATACAACACACACACACACACACACACACACACACACACACACACACACCTGACCTTGCACATGACCCCTGGTTCCCTGTGATCAGAGATACTGGCTATTTTCACATGTCCAACTGAAATCAGGAGTGTGGGGATGTTTAGAGAAAAGTTCACTCTGTAGTAGGTTCGTTTCCTGGTCAGAAAAGTATTAAAAATATATTCGGTCTCATTAGTGATTAAGGAAACATAAATCTTAACCAAATGAGATGCCATTTTTACTTGTAAGATTGAAAATTTTAATGGCAAAACAAAAACTAAATAAACAAAAGCACCCAGAGCTGATAAGGATGAAAGGAGACTGCACTTTCACATCCTATTGGTGAGAATGCAGCGTGGAAGGCAATTTGTGCACACTCCAACCAGTGACTACTCCAAAGAACTGTTCCTGCAAAACTTCTCATGTGAAATGCATAAAAATCTATCTACAAAAAATATCCACTGCAGGGTAATTGGACGCAGCCCCAAAACACAAATAAATCTATGCATACATCAATATAATAATATTTTAATAATCCATAATGTATCCATGGGCTTCCCAGGTGGCATAAGTGGTAAAGAACCTGTCTGCCAATGCAGGAGACATAAGAGGTGCAGGTTCAGTCCCTGGGTCGGGAAGATCCCCTGGAGGAGGGTATGGCAAGCCTCTCCAGGATTCTTGCCTGGGGAATCCCTTGGACAGAGGAGCCTGGTGGGCTACAGTCCATGGGGCTGCAAAGGAGCCGAACACAACTGAAGCGGCTTATCATATGCATCCTAACGTTTCCATGAGAAGAATCCTATGCAACCAATAAAAAGAACAAACAGGTCTTTATGGATTAGTTTGTCCCCATGTGTTATTAAGCAAAACTCAAGTGACAGAACAATATTTCTAAAATGACATCTCCCTGTATATGTGTGTGTATATATTTCTTCACATACATTTCTAGAAAGGTACATATAATATTTTATAGTTATGAATTGTAACCATTACTTCAGTACAGTTTCGAAGTAGAGAGAGGCAATGAAGGCTCATTTACAAATCTCTTGATATGCTTAAAACCTATGAAAACATGGAGGAAATGTTTCTGGAGATTTCTTATTATACATGTGTGTCTTTAATACTTCCAAATGGTAAACCAATTCATTCATTGGTTTACAATAAGGGATATTTTATTTAAAAAATTGAATAATAATGTACTGCTGGCATTGGAACATTATATATCCTCTTTTCAATGCAGGTGTGGTCTAAAGCAATATGCCACCACCTCCCACCTTCCAGAGAAGAGAACCTGGGAACAGCACGTCAGAATGCTGGCCCCTGTTCCCAGGGTTTCTATTTCTGCAGCTGTGACTTAGGCTCAGGCATAACTCTAGAGGTGGAAGGAAATCAATCCCATTTGGAGTTCCCCCCAGGGGCCTATTAGCTGGTCCAGGGGCCAAAACATGGAAATATATCTTAATACATCTCTTCATCTCTCAAGGTCTTGGCAACTGCCCCTAGCAATACAGGCTACAAATCTTTAGACCATGCATGGTTCCTTCAAATAAATAACATATAGTTAATGTAAAGGGCTAATGACTATAATATCAAATGATGATAATTCTTCACTTCAAGCAAGAATCAGACAATATGGACAAAAAGGTAGAGTTTAGAGACAAAGTCCTATATCTAAGACATATTATTTTCACACGTATTATTTTCATTCCTTATCCTGACAAGAGAAGTTAGATGTGTGTTCTCACTTATAGAGGAGCAAGTTGAGGCTGAGAAAGATCAAATGACTCAAAGTCACACAGTTCATAAGAATCAGGATTAGAATCAAAGTTTGTCTGACTCCAAAACCCGTATAGTTCCCCTGGAACGTGTTGCCTTCCAAAGCATTAGGATTTGGTGAAGAAAGTACGTGAATTTTCCTTTTCACTCCCCAGGCATTTCTTGTAGAATCCCCTATTTTAATTTCAGTCATCTCTGTGGCTACTAATTAGGTAGCACCTGTCCCCGTTGTATTAGGCTAGGGGGTTTTTCACATTGATTGTGCTCTCAAACTCAGGTTCACCGGCTCTCTGCTCAAAAGCATTGGTAGAAAGGAAAGTTCTTTTAACCAAAAAGGTCAGCAGTCTGGAGAGAAAGTGAACTCATGTCCAGAGACCAACTCTCAAGATTCTGCTCAGCCATAACTGTTTTTCAAGAGAAAAAAAGGGGAAGAATCTCAGTGAATCACTGAGGCAAGAGGTTAGGGTCTGCATCCTTCTCCATTATGTGCAGACTGATTGACACTCTTCCTGAGCTGGTCTTGCTGACAGGAGCTGTCTACAGGATTGCTCAGGGGGCCTTTGGGGTAAAGAGCTGTTCATTCTTTAAGTACTTCATTCTTAACTTCTTTTAATCTAAGACAAGGATCAACAGGTTAGACAAGACATGGTATGCATTCAGGAGAGTGTAAGTCAGGAGTTAACTTAAATTGCTTGGAGATCTCATTCCTATAATTAGGTTCTTTTAAGGTTAGAGAGAATAGAAATAGGCAAACAGGAAAGAGGCCAAAGAGATGCTTTCAATGTAACTATGTAAGCCCTAGAGTTTCCAAACCTGAACCATAGGATCTGAACTCTCAGGTGCTGTTGTTAGGAAAACACCACCAAGAAATGGAGCATTTCTTGCCACATAGTAAACAAGGATGTCACAGCCATCAGAGATTCTGGCCCTCAAATGTGGATTTCTGAGCCCTAAGCGTACTTGGGAAGAATAATACCTGCTATCTGGTAGCTATCAGGCTGCAGCCACTCCCTACTATGAGCACTAAGGAGATGAGGGGATGTGAAAAACTCAGGATACTGGCCCCAGACAGCTGAGATGCATATGAAAGGAATGATTTCAGTTCACCCAGACTCTCACATCTTCCCACACATAGAAAAGCTCTGAATTCCTTAACCTGAGATATCTGATTTTCCTTACTAACAATAATCATTTAATGTTCAGACTACTTGCCCTTTGTTGCAAACTTCTATATAACCTGACTTCTCCTCCCCACCTCCACCTCCTCAGAGCAGTTCTCTCAGGGTTACTTGAGATGCTATCTCTCAGGCGTGAAATCCTAAAAATTCCCACTGAATAAAACATAACTTTCCACTTTAGGTTGTGACTATTTTCCAAGTCAACACCAGTGAATGAGAACACAACTAATTACAACTTAAAGTATTTGCTAGAAAACAATTTAGAAGCAGACAAAGGTTATTCTAATGTGGAAACAGCCACACCTTTTAGAGATTGACCCAAACCCGTGAAATCCCCTCTAGTTCTTG
The DNA here is from genome assembly GCF_023699985.2 of Odocoileus virginianus. Lineage (NCBI taxonomy): Eukaryota > Metazoa > Chordata > Mammalia > Artiodactyla > Cervidae > Odocoileus > Odocoileus virginianus. Next base: position 63,522,758 of record NC_069686.1, on the reverse strand, counting down.
AATTTCCTGCAATCTGGGCCAGTGAGACTGTTCTGGCAGATAGAACTGAATCCTAGTTTGAGCACTGGAAACAAACCCAGGTTGGATCTTTTTTAAACATGGCTTGGAGCCACATTTCCTTACTTTGTCTCAGTATTAGAAGGTTTAAATGACTTAGGTTCTTTGGGCCTCAATTGTTTGTTCACCTGTAAAATATAGTGATCATTAATGCTACCACAAACAGTGGCCAGAGGGTTGGAAATGTTTACTGTAAAATCCTTACACAATATATGGAAAGCAGCTCTTTTGGCCCTTTTCCTGTTTGCCCATTTCTGTTCCCCTCTAGCCTTGAAAGAGCCTAATTATAGCAAGGAGATCACGAGGCAATATAACATATCTCCTAACTTATGCTCTCCTGACCATAACATGCATTGTCTAATCTGTTGATTCTTTTCCTAGATAAAAAGAAGTAGGAATGAAGAATGAAGTAGTTAGAGAATGACTAGCTCTCTATCCCCACCAGCCTCCTTAGCAATCCTGCAGGTAGATCATAGGGACAAGATAACATCTGAAGGGAGAGTCAGCTAATCTGCACACAATGAAGAATGATGCAGACATAACCCAATATCCTGTCTTAAAGTTTTACTGAGATTTCCCCCCTCCCTTTTTTCTCTTGAAAAACTAGCATGACTGAGCAGAATCTTTGGAGTTGGTGGACTCAGGACATGAGTCCACCTTCTCCCCACATTGCCAGCTTTTCTGATTAAACCATCTTTCCTTTCCATTGACACTTGCCTCCAGAATTATTTGCTTTTGAGAGTGAGCTGCTGAACCTGAGTTTGGTAACATTCATTGACAAATGACTTCACAAAATCATTCAGTTAATTCTGAGTGTCTCCCAGGTGCCTGGCACATGCATGCAGAAGTTTATTACTGGATTATGGGTAGTTGAGGGAAGTGGGGTAGAAGGGGTGGACGAGCAACTACAAATATATTTGGCATATAGCAACTGATCGTTAGATAATGGCTACTATGACTTCCTTCATATCAAAGATAATTCTTAGAGAGACAAATAAAGATCTAGTAATCATAAGGGCTTTGCTTCATTTCTCCATGAGGCAGGGCAGTGGAGTCATGGAGGCTTGATTTAAACATTTTAGCAAGACTTTAAAAGAGGAATTATTTTTAACATGGTTTAGCCTAAAGCTTTCACTGAGAAACTCAGCTAACTGAAGCCCTCACTTATATCTACCAAGATGTTAACAGAATGATTTTTCTGGTTTTGATGAAAAAAACAATGGAAGAAGAAAATGGTCCCAGTGACATAGGGCCACTCTTCTTAAGTGAAAATTAGATGCAATTTCCATCCTACACAAAAAGCATTCTATGCTTGCAATATTCTTTTATCTATGGTGGGTTTATATAAAAGGTAAACAAGATATTTTGCAATCCATATTTAGTGATGTGCTTATACAATTAGAGGTGTTTATGAATCATCTTCATTATGCACTTAAACAGTTCATAAAAGTTATGAGTCCAATGTACTTACCCCTTTTCATTGTTGTAAACGTTTAAATATAAATGCAGTAAGAACAAAGAAACCAAAATGTGCATATTCTGGAGGCTTCACACCAACCCCTGCTTCAATTATGCATGAATTAACAGAAATGAATTTGTAGCATTTTATTTCTTGGTGTAATGGAGCTCAAGTATTCCATAAAGCATAACCATACAGCAAATTCTGAGCTCATTTTAGAATAATTAGCACATTGATGTCACTTGTGTAGTTAAAAGGAAATGTTAAAATTTTCCCCTGGTAAGCACTTTTTGAAGGCTCACTCTGTTCTCCAAAGTGAGCAATCTTTGACTCAGAAGAAAGCTGGAAGCTCCATTTTCCCTGCATTTCATCTTCTTCCTCTTATACCTCGATTAAAATACTGGTGCTTATTCAGACAAGTCTTAATTACAGGCCTGGAGCAAGTGAAGCAGCCTCTGTAGATTAAGCAGGTAATTTTTTAAAATGATGCATTTACCTCCAGTTCCTTAAGCTCAGTCCTTTGAATAATTAAGGCTGAACTAAGGGAGACCTAATATCCTCACAAGAAGGTGCCTCCATTTAACATTCTCACCAAAATTTGGCATTCTCATATCTCTTTCCCCCATCCCTTTCATAAAAGGAAAGTCACCCTCTTGGGAGGAAAAAGAAACCAACATTTACAGAATTTCTACTATATGTCAAACAGTACTATGCGAGGTCTATTACCTTCCTGGCTCTTTGAACATTCCCATAATTCTACGAGGTCAGCAAGGGGCTTAGTTATTCCCATTTTGCAAATGAGGATAGTAAGGCTCAAGAATATTAAGTGAGCTTCCCAAAGTCACACTACCAGTGGACAATTGGAGGGTTTAGTCAAATTGGTCTAAATCAGGACTCTGTTCTTGCTTTATTCTGTGCCAGCCAAAGGTGACTGACAGCTTAAGCTGACAGTGGGTATTTGAACATGTTCAACATAAACCCCAACAGAAATTCATTCATTTAAGTTACTAAAATTATACATTATGCAGAAAGTTGTTAGAAAAGCTAATAAAACTGCAACCTCCTAACTCTAGGAAATGTGAGCATGAAATGGTGAGGGGTTTTGCTGCCAAAAACCAGAGAGATGGCCAAGGGGAACTTGGCAAAATCTAGAAGTTTTGCTCCATTATTGCTGAGATCTGACAAAGAAATTTGCACTATAAATTATTTTGACTTCCTAGAGATATCTTCGCAGATAAGATTTTGAAATTTGAAACTATAATAAACAAGAAAAATGAATAAGAAATGATGTGATTATTTTTCATAGCCATTGGCAAACACTGGATGACTACAACATCATAAAAGTGATGCTGGGTTTGGAAATAAAACTGAAGAAATTGGATGAATCTTGTTCCTTCACAGCTAGAGTAAGAATGAGAGATAGACAAAAAAAGTAGATAATTTACAGTCTCATGATTTGAGTGTATGGCTGGTATCTAGGTAGATAGATGCTAAGGTAGAGGTTTTGCTTTGATCACTGAAGTAACTCAAGAACCTGGCACAAAATAGATATTCAGTAAATACCTACTTAACAAAAGAGAACTAGGGAGCACCTAGTTGCATGTAGGGATATTGCATGTAGATTTTATTAGGGATATTGCATGTGGATTTGGTAGTGAATGAGTGGCGAGGAAATGTGAAGTTTCCTAAGAGGAAATGATGTCTTTAAAAAAGAGAGTCAAAGAGTAGGAGTTAATCTGCTAGTGAGTGATGACTAAGGGAATGATATATGCAACGGTCAATAAGAGATGAATGAATGTAGACATCTACTCCCCTGGGAAAGAAAATACTTCCACAATCTTGGTGTACAGGCTCTTGGGGCCAAGTTCAGAGGCTAAATAGGGAGGCAAAGAGTGTGGTGAATGCTTTTAGCAAGGAGTGTGTGGAGCTGGAAACCCTCTGGGTTAGATTTCTGGTCTCTTGCCATGATTAAAGCAGGATTTTTCATAGTACATAACAAGGAGTCCTTTCTTAAGGAAATTTTTTAAATGCTGGGATAAACAAAGCATATTTGCTTTTGTTTAACTTATAGATATTTAACAAATCCATCAGATGGAAATTTTGCATATATTATTTTTAACCTTGCTTGACCATAAGAACTAACTTAGGAAATCAGTTTAGAAAACCTGGGCTTAAAGATGTACTAAATTAGCTGCAAAGCTCAAATCTGTTCTATTTTTTGGCCAGTTAAGGAATTTGCTGGATGCCTATGAAAAAGACTGAGTAGATACTGTGTGTTGACTGCAAAAATGCCCAACCTAAAACCTGAGAATTATGTTTTATTCAATGGACAAAACCGAGTACTTAAGCCCAGGACATAGCCTCTCAGATAGCTGTAAGGAACGGCTCTGAAGAGACAAGGGAGGAGCCAGGATATATAGGAGTTTTTGCAACAAAGACCAGGTAGTTGGAATATCACATGATTACTCTTAATTAAAGAAAATCAGATATCTCAAGTTAATGAATTTAGAACTTTTCTGTATACGGAAAGATGCAAGAGTCTGGGCTCAGTGAAATTGCTATGCACCTCAGCTCTCTGGGGCCAGTGTCTCATACTTTCTCATCCTGAGTCTCTTCAGGGTGCTTCTTTGGGGTGGGGCTTCAGTGGCTGATGGCTTGATGGCAGGCATCCTGGTTCTAACTGGGCTCATATATGTGGAGGCTGTAATATGTTGGCTTGATGGCTGCAACATCCTTTGTTTATTGATATGGCAGGCAACATTTTTCATTCAAAATTGCTATGGAACAGACTATCTTCTGTGGTTAGAGGGAGCTCTGGACACACATAGGCCCATGAATCATAGATCTTTTCATTACACTCTGCCATATGACCAAATCTGTAAATCTTGGTTTAAGCTTCAGATTTCTACTTATCCACTCCTACTGGTTTCAGATTCTTGCTGGAATAGATAGTTGGCCAATCCCATCACTGTTTCTAATTCTAACAAAGTATCCTTTCAAATGCCTGGAACTTGGTTCAGTACATTCTGGGATGTACTTACCACCAGAGATGCCCCACTCCTGACTTACACAAATTATGGTTCCATGGTGAATGTGCATGCTCAGTCACTTCAGTCAATCTGACTCTTTGAGACCCTATGGACTGTAGCCTACCAGGCTCCTCTGTCCAAGGGATTTTCCTGGCAAGAATACTGGCTGAAGTGGATTGCCATTTCCTACTCCTGGGGATCTTCTCCCCAAACTAGGGATTGAACCTACATCTCTGTGTCTCCTCAATTGGCAGGCAGATCCTTTACCGCTAGTGCCACCTGGGCAGCTCAGGTGCATACTATTCTTATGCCAAGTCTGCTATAGATTTGAAGCTCCTTATATGTCAAAAGGTCATATATCACAACCAAACCAACCATCAACCTTGAATAATACTCCTTACAGAACTACTGATCATCCACCCTGGAGTCTGGCCCCTCAATGAAGCCAGAGATCTCAACTCTGGTCCTCTAGATCTGGGTACATTCTCTCTGACTTTCAACCCTACCATACTGTCAAAAGCTATCCTTTGAAATAAAAGCATTTTGAACAACACAAGATGAAAAAAAGGCATAAATGTTATTAACATTACAACATTTGTTTTCACAAATGTCAGTTCAGTTCAGTTCAGTCACTCAGTCATGTCCGACTCTTTGCGACCCCATGAATCACAGCATGCCAGGCCTCCCTGTCCATCACCAACTCCTGGAGTTCACTCAAACTCATGCTCATCGAGTCGGTGATGCCATCCAGCCATTTCATCGTCTTTCATCCCCTTCTCTTCCTGCCCCCAATCCCTCCCAGCATCAGGGTCTTTTCCAATGAGTCAACTCTTCACATGAGGTGGACAAAGTATTGGAGTTTAAGCTTTAGCTTCAGCATCAGTCCTTCCAATGAACATCCAAGAGTTATCTCCTTTAGGATGGACTGGTTGGATCTCCTTGCAGTCCAAGGGACTCTCAAGAGTCATCTCCAACACCACAGTTCAAAATCATCAATTTTTCAGCACTCAGCTTTCTTCACAGTCCAAATCTCACATCCACACATGACCACTGGAAAAACCATAGCCTTGACCAGATGGACCTTTGTTGGCAAAGTAATGTCTCTGCTTTTTAATATGCTGTCTAGGTTGGTCATAACTTTCCTTACAAGGAGTAAGTGTCTTTTAATTTCATGGCTGCAGTCACCATTCACAGTGATTTAGGAGCCCAAAAAAATAAAGTCTGACACTGTTTCTACTGTCTCCCCATCTATTTCCCATGAGGTGATGGGACCAGATGCCATGATCTTAGTTTTCTGAATGTTGAGCTTTAAGCCAACCTTTTCACTCTCCTCTTTCACTTTCATCAAGAGGCTTTTCAGTTCCTCTTCACTCTCTGACCTAAGGGGGGTGTCATCTGCATATCTGAAGTTATTGATATTTCTCCCAGCAATCTTGATTCCAGCTTGTGCTTCTTCTAGCCCAGAGTTCACAAATGTTCACAGCCCATTTGACAAATATAATGTGCTTTAAAATTACAAGTTGTTGTTTTGAATTATGGTTTTCTCTAGGTATATGCCCTGGGGTAGGACTTTTGGGTCATGCAGTAGTTTTAGTTAGTTTTTTAAGGATCTCCACACTGTTGTACACAGTGGTTGTATCAGTTTACATTCCTACTAACAGGGCAAGAGGGTTCCCTTTTCTTCATACCCTCTCCAGCATGTATTGTTTGTAGACCTTTTTGATGATGGCCATTCTGACTGGTGTGGGGTGATACTTCATTGTAGTTTTGATTTTCATTTCTCTAATAATTAGTGATGTTGATCATCTTTTCATGTGACTCTTGACCATCTGTATGTCTTCTGTGGAGAGATGTCTCTTAAGGTCTTCTGCCCATTTTGCCATTGTTTTTTTTTTTTTTCTTTTGTTATTGAGCTCCATGGACTGTTTATATATTTTTTGAGTTAATTTCTTGTCAGTTGCTTCACTTGCAAATATTTTCTCCTATTCTGAGGATTGTCTTTTCGTCTTATTTATGGTTTCCTTATTCCTAATGTTCACTGCGGCACTATTTACAATAGCCAGGACATAGAAACAACCTAAATGTCCAAAAGATGAATGAATAAAGAAGATGTGGTACATATATACAATGAAAAATTACTCAGCCATAAAAAGGAATAGAACTGTGCCATTTGCAGAGACATACATGGACCTAGAAACTGTTGTACAGAGTGAAGTAAATCAGAAAGAGAAAAAAATATCATATATTGATGCACATATTTGGAATCTAGAAAAATGGTACAGATGAACCTATTCCCAAGGAAGGAATAGAGTCACAAACCTAGAGAATGGATATGTGAACATAGAGGGAAGATGAGGGCGGGATGAACTGGGAGACTGGGATTGATGTACATACACCACCATGTATAAGACAAGGCTAATGGGAGAGCTGCTACAAAGCACAGGAAGCTCACCCAATGCTCTGTGATGACCTAGAGCGGCAGGGATGGTGGGTAGGAGGGTTGCTCAAGAGGGAAGGGGCAGATGTATGCAGACGGCTGAGTTAACCTCTTTCTACAGCAGAAGTGGCTTCTTAAGTGGCTATAGTGGTCAAGAATCTGCTTGTCAGTGCAGGAAACCCAGGTTTGATCCCTGGGTCTGAAGATCCTCTGGAGGAGGGCATGACAACCCCCTCCAGCACTCTTGCCTGGGAAATCCCCTAGACAGAGGAGTCTGCCAGGCCGCAGTCCATGGGGTCAGAAGAGTCGGACACGGCTGAAGTGACTTAGCATGCACATGCAGAAACAGCAGAAACTAACAGCACCTTGTAAAACAATTACATTTCAATTAAAAAATGCAATTTGTTTTACAAAACTACAATATTTGTTCTTACATGTTTGTTGCTCCTCCCAGATCATTGCTCTTAGCTGGGGTTTATCACCACAGGAGGTGATGACAACCCAACTGTCTTCAAGCTGCCTTCTCTGTAGATCTGTGTCACTTTCTTTGGTGCTTCCATAGTAGCTGACTCTGCCTTCTTCAGTCATAGGTAAGCTTCATTTCTTATCTTCCCAAATGAAAGTCTTTATACTCCTTATTCATCAGATTTCTTTGAGCATATTTTAGATAAGCTTCAAGGTCACATTTTCAGCATCTGATAAAAATGTCCTCAATGGTGATTGCTTTTTGCTAAATTCCTATCACATTTCTTATAAATATTAAGACTATTTCTACAGAATTGGTTTCTTTAACAGAATTAAATTTAAAATCCACAGATACACACCCATATTTATATATACACACTTTTATATTTCTACATTATAATTATCATGCTTCGTCAAGCCTGTTTTTGTTTTATCTTTATTTTTGTTTTTCAATTTTCTCAGGCCAAAAGCACAAATAATGGTTTATAAAATATTTCCACTGAAAATCTAAAAACCCTTAATTTGGGGAATATTACAATGATGTTATAGCCAGATAACCAATAATTTCCCCAAATCTAACTTAAAACTGTTGTTGTTGCTTTTTGACCTGCATATAGGTTTCTCAAGAGGCAGGTCAGGTGGTCTGGTATGCCCATCTCTTTCAGAATTTTCCACAGTTGACTGTGATCCATACAGTTAAAGGCTTTGGCATAGTCAATAAAGCAGAAATAGATGTTTTTCTGAAATTCTCTTGCTTTTTTGATGATCCAGCAGATGTTGGCAATTTGATCTCTGGCTCCTCTGCCTTTTCTAAATCCAGCTTGAACAACTGGAAGTTCACAGTTCACGTATTGCTGGAGCCTGGCTTGGAGAATTTTGAGCATTACTTTACTAGCATGTCAGATGAGTGCAATTGTGCGGTAGTTTGAGCATTCTTTGGGATTGCCTTTCTTTGGGATGGGAATGAAAACTGACCTTATCCAGTCCTGTGGCCCCTGCTGAGTTTTCCAAGTTTGCTGGCATATTGAGTGCAGCACTTTCATAGCATCATCTTTCAGGATTTGAAATAGCTCAACTGGAATTCCATCACTTCCACTAGCTTTGTTTGTAGTGATGCTTTCTAAGGCCCACTTGACCTCACATTCCAGGATGTCTGGCTCTAGGTAAGTCATCACCCCATCGTAATTATCTGGGCCATGAAGATCTTTTTTGTATAGTTCTTCTGTGTATTCTTGCCACCTCTTCTTAATATTTTCTGCCTCTGTTAGGTCCATACCATATCTGTCCTTTATCGAACCCATTTTTGCCTGAAATGTTCCCTTGATATCTCTAATTTTCTTGAAGAGATCTCTAGTCTTTCCCATTCTATTGTTTTCCTCTATTTCTTTGCATTGATCACTGAGGAAGGTCAGTGATCTTATCTCTCCTTGCTATTCTTTGAAACTCTGCATTCAAATGGGAATATCTTTCCTTTTCTCCTTTGCTTTTCACTTATCTTCTTTTCACAGCTATTTGTAAGGCCTCCTCAGACAACCATTTTGCCTTTTTGCATTTCTTTTCCATGGGGATGGTCTTGATCCCTGTCTCCTACATAGTGTCACGAACCTCCGTCCATAGTTCATCAGGCAGCCTATCAGATCTAGTCCCTTAAATCTTTTTCTAACTTCCACTGTATCATCATAAGGGATTTGATTTAGGTCATACCTGAATGGTCTAGTGGTTTTCCCCACTTTCTTCAATTTAAGTCTGAATTTGGCAATAAAGAGTTCATGATCTGAGCCACAGTCAGCTCCCAGTCTTGTTTTTGCTGACTGTATAGAGCTTCTCCATCTTTGGCTGCAAAGAATATAATCAATCTGATTTTGGTATTGACCATCTGGTGATGTCCATGTGTAGAGTCTTCTCTTGTATTCTTGGAAGAGGGTGTTTGCTATGACCAGTTCTTGGCAAAACTCTATTAGCCTTTGTGTGTGTCTGAGAGGTGACAAAAGTAGAGGCAGTATGTGGCTTAAAAAACCTTAGGCTTCTCTGCAGTTCGGGGGAGAAAAACATGGCAAAGGCCATTGCTCATCTCAAGTTCTCTGAAGACATCTGCAGCAGCAGGAAGGGCCAAAGATGTTCCTGAGTCTCTCATCAGGAAAAGGTTGGAAAAGGCTTTGACAGAGAATGATGTGGTGGGGGACTTATATTCACTTGGTTTGTACAGATAAGATGCCTTGGATGCTGGGCATCCTTATGGGATAAAATGTTACATAAAAGGTAGAATAGTCTCTTCAAGAATTGGTTCAGGGATAACTGGATATCCACCTGCAAAAGAATGAAATTGGATCCCTATCACACCATCCCTACCTCACAACGATCTCTTCAGTTCAATGTGATTGAAGAGTAAGATTGACTCAATACCTCCTCTAAATATGGTCAGGGCTAGTTTATCAAATACTTAAAGAAGAATTAAGACCAATCCCCTAAAACTCTTCCATAGATAGAATAAGGGCTACCATTTCTAATTCATTCTATGATAACAGCAAAATTCTGATACCGAAGCTAATCAAATGCATCACAACAAAACAAAATTACAGTCCAGTGTCACTTTTGCAAATAGATACTAAAGTACTTTAAATATACTAGCAAACCGAGTCTAGCAGCATATTAAAAGGGTTATATCATGATCAAGTGAGATTAATCCTAAGAATAAAAGAAGGTTTCAACATATGAAAATGAATCAATGTTATATACCAAATTGTTGAAATGAATGAAGAAAAACGCATGATCATTTTTATTAATGCATACAATGCATTGGGCAAAGTCCATTACCTTTTATAATTTAAAAAATGAAGAAAAATAGAAGCTATCTTCCTCAACATGATAAAGGACATTTACAAATACTCAGAGCTTCTATCATGCTCAATGGTGGAAAAGTGAAAGCTTTTTTCCTAAAATCTGGGAAAATAAAATAGTGTCTGTTTTGCCATTCTATTCAACATTATACTGAAAATTCTAGATACAGCAATTAAGCAAGTAAAAGAAATAAAAGCTATCCACATTGGAAAGGAAGAAGAAAAAATTCTATTTGCAGATGACATGGTCTTTTATAAATAAAATGGCCCAAAATTCACACATACACACAAAAAGTTAGGATTAGTAAATGAATTCAGCAAAGTGAAAGGTATAAGATCAACACTTAAAAATGAGCTGTGTCACTATATACTAGAGATAAATAATCCAATAAGGAAATTGATAAAGCAATTTCATTTCTGATAGCACCATAAAGAATAAATGCCAGGAATAAATTCAACCAAGAAGATTCAAGGTTTGTACACTGAAAACTACAAACATGCTTAAAGAAATCAATAAAAACAAAAGTACATCACATATTTAAGAATTGGAAGAGAGAAGATTGTTATGATTCAGTATTTCTCAAAGCAATCTACAGATTCAGTGCAATTCCTATCAAAATTCCAGTGACCCCTTTTGTCAAACTGGGAAAGCCAACCCTAGAATTTATATGAAATTCCAAGGGGTTCTGATCTGAACAGTCAAAACATTATCAGAAAATAAGAACTACATCGGGGGACTCACACTACCTAATTTCTAAACTTACTACTAATGTTCAATAGTCAAACAGTGTTGTACTGGCATAAGAATAGACCAATGAAATGGAATGAAGTTTCCAATTTACCCTACTATATGCAGTTGGCAATATGGCTTTGAACTGTGTTAGTCCACTTACACATGGATTTTTGTCAATAAATGCTTACTATAGTTCTTCATAATCTGAGATCATTTGAATTCCCAGATGTGAAACCACAGATACATGGGGCCAACTGTAAAGTTATAAGCAAATTTTCTGCTATGCAGAGGATCAGTGTCCACTCACTCAGTTGTTCAAGGGTCAACTGTCTTACCATTTTTTTTTTAAATGAGAGTGCCAAAGTGATGCAATCAGTATAGAACAGCCTCTTCAACAAATGATGTTTAGATAACTGGATATTCACTTGCAAAAGAATAAAGTTGGGCCCTTACTTCCCATCATATGCAAAAATTTGAGTAGAGAGTTAAATATAAAAGCTGAATCTATAGAGCTTTATAACCTTCAATTTGACAGTGATTTCTGAGATATGACATCAAAAGTGTAAACAACAGAAAAGATAAAATGTGCCTCATAAAAGCTCAAAACTTTTGTGCATTAGAAAAAGCTAACAGGAGACTGAGAAGACAACCAACACTGTGGGAGAATGTGTCTGCAAGTCATATTTTGTAAAGAGACTAGTATCCAGAATATATAAAGAACTCCTAGCACTCAACAATAACAAAAAATGATAATCAAATTTTAAAATTGGCAAAAGACCAAGACAGACATTTTCCCAAAAAAGTTGTGCTAATGGCTCAAAATTTTTAGTGTTTAGGTAAGTACAAATCAAAACCATGACAAAGTGTGGCCAGAGTCAAAACAAAGGAAAACAAGTAATGTCAAGGATGAGAACCCCTGTTTCTTGCTGATGGGTATATGAGATCGTGCATACCAGAACAGGCACAGCTACTGAAATCAATAGCTAAAACACATCTCCACACCCTACCAAGTAAGAAATCTGTTAATCTTACTTATAAATAAAATAAGGAAGTTCATATTAGTGTAAGACTATACTTTGGCCACCTGATGTGAAGAGTTGACTCATTGGAAAAGACCCTGATGCTGGGAGGGATTGGGGGCAGGAGGAGAAGGGGATGACAGAGGATGAGATGGCTGGATGGCATCACCGACTCGATGGACATGAGTTGAGTAAACTCCGGGAGTTGGTGATGGACAGGGAGGCCTGGCGTGCTGCAATTCATGGTGTCACAAAGAGTCAGACACGACTGAGAGACTGAACTGAACTGAACCGATATAGCATATGTGCACAGTTATGTATGGCTGATTTATGTAAATTGGGATTAGAAGAGTCATATGTTCAATAAATTCTGGCTTAATCATGAGAATGTCTATACAGAAATTCTTCTAATTTCACTGCTATGACCTCTATAGCTGTAATAGTCAGTGAGGTAATATATTATATTAAACAACTATTTGACATTTTTTCCCTATCAGTGAATTAACAACTCCATAGGGAGGAAAAATTGCTCAGCAATAATACTTCCTTTAATTTATAAAATAATACTATGAGATGGTATTATGTCCTCACACTTTGTGGTTTAGATCATTTAAGTAGTTTGTCTAATGTCTAATGTTACATAGTCAGTAAGTGACCAGGAATCAAAGCTTACTATATCCTGCTCTTCCTGGGAAAACATAACTACTCTCTATAGCTCTCATAGAGTATTCACAAAAGAACTACCATTCAATTCTCACTATCACATGTCTTTTAGAAGATAAGTCCATGTATTCTCTTTCTCTGAGGGGAGGAAGTTGGAAAGCAGTATAGGAAATCTGGAGGGGAGAGCCTGCCATGCCCAGGACCCTAGTTATGGATGCACAGGATCTCTGTGCACAAGTTGCACCCCGTCTTCTGTTACCTGTTTCATGGGTGAGTGGACGGCCATGGTCCTTCTTACCTTCTAGCCTATCCTTAGGCTTGGGGAGGGGTCCCTGCTTTCTGATCCAGCTTCCTCAGAAACCTCTTCTTGGGCCTGTTCTTTCAAGGGGCTGGGACTAGAAATAGGCAGTGTGAACCTCAGGTTACGGTTATGCTATGCAGTCATTTTATATCAGTAAAGCCAATATTACTATACCTTATTTGGCCATCAGGTTTTTTTTTTTTTTTTTTTTTAAGTATCTTCTAATATTTTGAACTCTGGAGCAAAGAAAAGATGAGGCTTGGTATCTCAATTTCCCACAGATCGAAGACTAACCCTCAAAATGTTTAGGCGCTTGAATATCATCTGTAACTTTAAACTATGGACTTTAAACTTTAAACTACAAATTTGCCAATATTCATGAAGAACACTGAAACATTTAGGATTTCTGAAATCCTAGCGTCCCCTTTCAATACTTGTTACTGATATATTGAAAGCACTAATAACAGTCTCTGGCACATAATAGATACAATATATACATAATGAATGAAGAAGCAATCTGCAAAAGAAGACCAAGATTTATGCATGAAATATTTACTGGAGCATTGTGTGCCAAGACAAAACCAATGGAAACAAGTGTCTTACAAACAGAGTGCTGGTAGGCCTTATGATGAATATCTATTATTCAATGAAATATGCAGCAAAGATTTGCACTTATTAAGCTATAATGACTTTTTTAAAAAATGGAACTGAGGAGGACTTCCCTGGTGGTCCAGTGGTTAATAGTTCACCTTCCAATGCCACAGACTCTGGTTCAATCCCTGGTTGGGGAACTAAGATCCCCCCACATCCTGTGGAGCAACTGAGCCCATGAGCCACACTAGAGAACGAGTGTTCCAGAGCCAAGAGAAAGTCCACACACCACAACAAAGATCAGTGCAGCAAAAGAGAGATGCAAGTGACACAGAACAACCCGATGAAATAGGACATACAGGTACTTTATTTGCCTGTTAATCTGCTATAGATTAAAAGTACCTATAGAAAGATACAGACATGCTGGAGAGTGTTCTAAACTGGAAATCAGAATTCTCATCTCCTACCATTCCTTCCCAAAGCCATCTCTGGAATAACACAGTAATCACAGGGAACCACCTGTTATCGGAGTGGCAGCTGATAGCCAGACAGGGAGTTCAATGCAATGGACTATCCTGATAAAGGAATAAATGGGCCAAAACCCAGACCAGGTTCTTTTCACTAAATCATTCACCCTGAACACTGTTGCAGTCCCCTGGGGGAGATTTCATTCTTCTTACTGACACAAATGGCTGTGTGTGGCAGAGCCTAACTCTAGCTCTCCTGAGAGTGACCATAACTGTATGTCTTCAATTCTCATACTACCTAGTAAGAGCTGATGGATCAGGAAGGGAAAAGAAGGTTTACTTCTTCCAGATTATGTGTCTCAAACACAATTCAATTTCCTTCTTTAATAGGCAAGAGCTTAGTTGGTTAAAAGAGTAAAGATAAGATTTATTGAGCAGGAATGCAATCAGAATTAACTAGTTCTGATAGAGTTTGCCTCAAATAGCCATCAGTAGGACCTTTTCTGCATCTTCTGTATGGGATAAAGTTGGGGAAATGAGACAGTGATACTTGATGCTAGAATGGATTTTGCCCTCTGGTTAGTGAACCTCTAATGCCTAAAGGACTCCTGGCATATTTGTGCAATTCACGTGTTTTAGTCTCTTTAGCATATGAATTGATATCAATTAATCCACTCAAATGGCCCCTACATTTTGCCTGCTGGTCCATTCAAACAGATAGTAGGACTATAGCCCAATAATTTTTATCAGTCTTTCAAAGAGATTTAAATATTTGATTGCAGATTATCACAGGTGTTCATGGGACCTATATGTAGCAATTATTCAAGGGACACAGCCATGTTCCCTTATTTTGGGAACAGGAAAAGCAAAGAAATTCAAATAGGAACAATAGACAAGCTGTTTATTGTCACCCTGTTTATCTGACATATACACAGAACATATCATAAGAAATGCTGAGTCAAATGAGTTACAAGCTGGAATCAAGATTGCCAGGAGAAATATCAGCAATCTTAGATGTGCAGATGATGCCACTCTAATGGCAGAAAGTGAAGAAGAACTAAAACACCTCTTGGTGAGGGTGAAGGAAGAGAGTGAAAAATCTGGCTTAGAACTAAATATTAAAAAACTAAGATCATGGCATCCAGCCCCATCACTTCATGGCAAAAAGAAGGGGGAAATGTGGAAGCAGTGACAAATTTCCTCTTCCTGGGTTCTAAAATCACTGCAACTGGTGACTATAGCCTGAAATTAGAAGACCATTGCCTCTTGGCAGGAAAGTCATGACAAACATAGACAGCTTGTTAAAAACCAGAGACATCACTTCACGGACAAAGGTCAGTACAGTCGAGGCTACGATCTTTCCAGTAGTCACAAATGGTTATGAGAGCTGGACCATGAAGAAGGTATAGCAGCAAAGAACTGATGTTTTCGAACGGTGGTGCTGGAGAAGACTCTGGAGAGTCCCTTGGATAGCAAGGAGATCAAACCAGTCAATTTTGGAGGAAATCAACCCTAAATACTCATTGGAAGGACTGATGCTGAAGTTGAAGCGCCAATACTTTGGCCACCTGATGAAAACAGCCGACTTGTTGGAAAAGACTCTGATGCTGGGGAAGACTGCAGGCAGAGAGAAGAGGGGGCAGAGGATGAGATGGGTGGATGACATCACCGATGCAATGGGCATGAACTTGGGCAAACTCTGGGAGACGGGGAGGGACAGGGAAGCCTGGCATGCTGCAGTCCACGGGGTCATGAAGAGTCGGACATGACCAGGTTACTGACAGCAACAACACAAGAGTGCTCTAACTTAAGGAGCTGCTCTGTTCAGACAGGAAAAACCCAAGGATGGCAGAGAACACAGCATCCTTTCCAGCTGGAAAATGGGACTTGTCTTCTGCCAGGCTTTGAATGATGGTCTGGAGCCCAAGTAGCTGGCAAATTTGACAGGCACATACGAATAGTTGTTTAGCCTGGCACTCAAAAGGCACAGCCACTTTGGAGAGACTTGAAGCAATCTCTCATAAATTTTAAGTACATACCTTATAATCCATAATGTCATTATTAGTTAGCTACCTTAGATTCTCAAACATTGGCACAAGGAGACATGTAACACAACGTTCTTTTTAGAACTGTTGATAATAGGAAATAATTACAGGAAATTAAAATGTCTGCTAGTGGAGGAAAAATAATTAAGTTGTTGCTATTCTCTCAACCCATCAGTTTAAAATAACAAGTTAAATGAACCACAGATAAATAAATTATATATATGCATATCAACATTGATATGTCACAAACATAACACTTTGAAAAGCTGCAAAAGGGCATATTGTACAATGTCAGTCAAGACCATTTAAAAAGCACATAAAATGAACTAGATTAAAAAGAATAGATAAAAGTGAAAGTCTCTCAGTCATGTCTGACTCTTTGCAACCCCATGGACTGTAGCCTACCAGTCCAGTACAAGAGACAGTAGCCCCCTCTCTTCATGGAATTCTCCAGGCCAGAATACTAGAGTGGGTAGCCCTTCCCTTCTCCAAGGGATCTTCTCAACCCAGAGATCGAACCCAGGTGTCCCACATTGCAGGAGAATAGACATTTTTATAGACATAAACATATGTTGCAAAGGATAAAACAGCTACAGGAAGGCACACACCAACCTCAGTAAAACGGTTACTTCTGGTGAAATGGAAGGAAGAACAGCCTCAACTGCACCTAAAACTTCTATCCCTACAAGCAAAAGTAACATGAAACAAATGCAGATAAATGTTAACATTTCTAAGTCAGAGTGGTGAGCTTGAGTTATTTTTATATTAATTTCTTTCCTTTTTTTTTATTATGAATGTGAATGTGCTTACTGTGAATATGAATGTATTTATTATGGATGGACATGCCTGAGGTAGATGGAACCTTCCTAAACTTAATAAAGATCATATGGTTAAAAAAAAAAAAACAAAAAAACAAGCTAATATCATACTTAAAGGTGAAAAACAGAAAGTTTCTTTCCCCTAAGATTGGGAACAAGCAAGGATGCCTGCTTTTGCCGCTTCTATTCAACATAGTATGGAAGTCCTACTCAGAGTATTTATGTTACAAAGATGGTAAAACAATCTGTCTGCAATGCAGGAGATGTGGGTTCAATCCCTGGGTTGGGAAGATCCTCTGGAGAAGGAAATAGCTATCCACTCTAGTATTCTTGCCTGGAGAATCTGATGGTCAGAGGAGCCTGGTGGACTACAGTCCATGGGGTTGCAAAGTGTCGGACACAACTGAGCGACTAATACTTTCACTTTCACTAACACTTTCACTGTCCTTTTTTATATGACTGAAATTATTTATAATGAAAACATTTTTTTTTTAATGTCATAGAAGTTAACCATGGCATGGTTGTCCTGAACAACTAATCGCTGGCCTCAGCATTAAAACTACCTGCTGGACACTTTCTTTGAATCCCCCCTCCCCAAATATAGATTGATTTAATAGCTCTGTTGCTTGGCTTCTTGGAAAGCAGTGTGCAATGGTGGAAGTCACATGGAAGTCAGAGTTAGACAGGCTTAATGGCACTAGTTTCTTGGGTTGATTTTAACCATGAGAAAACAGATGTTTCACAAAACAGAGATTTGTATACTAACGGGTGTTAATTCCTTACCTTTCCCAAGACATACTTTCTAGGCCAAGTAGGTCTTGGCTGAAAACAAGCTACCCATACCTTTTTATGGATTGTGGTGCCCCCATTTTAAATGCTTTCCTGTATTTTTCTGTGCTGTGAAAGTTTAAGTGCTATGTAATGCTCACTAGCCTTCAAATAATTCAAATCCTTCCCATTTCTGCCGTTTGTGTAACTGTCACCTACAGCATTCATTTCAGCATTTAATCCTTCATGTTCTCATTATGCTGACTCATTATGTGACCCTGGAAAAGTCAACGCACCTCACAGATCCTGAGTTTCTCAGTCTTTAAGTTGAGGTGTTGCAAATGAATTCATTTCTTAAGGGATTAGGGGCACTAATATTTTATAGTTTCAGGGTCTTAAAAGCACATAAGTTGTCTTTAAAGTAGAAAGAGATATAATGTTATGTTCCCAGCCTGCAGAGTCAAGGCTTTTCTATGGTGGCAGATGGGAAAGTGGAGTCAGAGGACCAGTACAATGGCCTAGAAACCTATCCAGTTTATTTGATAGAGAAGGTATTTTAAGTTGAAACAAGTATACTCTATACTGTAGTGAAATTTATTTGGGTATCACTGAAATATATACTTGTATAAAAATATACTTATTGCTTGATGTAAATGCATTCATGATAGTGAAGAAATAGAAGAGATGAGTAAGGAATTATTCAAGTCCAAATCAACTTAACAAGAGGCAGGACCTGTCTGTTAACTCTGAATAATGGGCGTACTGCTACAGTCTAATTTTAGAATGCTGCTGTATATTATATAAATTCAAATAAGGTGGGGTTTTTTTTTGTCTGTAAGTATAACTAACTTAAAAGACAGACTGTTTCTTGCTTGTATGTCTTAGTAGCTATATTGGGTTTGAACTCAAGGAGATTATTTTTATAACATTTTCCATTTTAAAACATTCTTCTTAAAATCTCTATATTGGAAATGAGTACATTGTCAAATTAAGGGCATTTTAATCTGAATTTGGACATCATTGAATTGAGTTGTGTGCTAAATGGCAGACCCTGGTTATAAAACTTTTAAGAAAGCTTGCTTCTCAGGGTTCAGAAATGAGTAAACATTGCAGATAGTCAAGCCAAGAACAATGACATTAATTTCTCCAAAAGGTAAGTTACACAACCTTATTAATATTCCTCATATTTATGTTTCAGAAAAATAGGAATAAATAAAGTCTATGGCAAGAATGAACAGCTTACAATGTTCATATTAAGGTACAGTGAATACATATTTTTGCCAAATGTCAAAAAAACCCTAGTTTTTTAAACTAGCTGAGGATTGAAGCCAAAACTGATTATTACTCTCATAGAATTAGCTTCTGAGATTAAAGATAAATCTGGAAGTATGAGCTCAGCAAACTGATGGAGCAGGAAGCTCCAAACTCTTGTTCCTTCACAAAAAGATTAAAAATAAGCAATAATCAGAATCTACTTGGTCAGAACTCTGGAAAATAAAAGTTTATAGCAACTAAGTGAATGCTGAATCAAGAAGAAAAATTAAAAATAATAGGAAAGTTTTGTGGTGTTTTCACTTGCCCCTGGTCACATTTCTCAGCTTGATATTGGTCTTGAAGATGCTATCTTGAAATCTCCAATGTGGGATCTCGGTTTCTTGATTCCACATGGACTTGAATAGACTTTATTTTTAAATTACTGAGTTTGCCTGTCCTAATTAAGTCTGGTGATTACCAAAACTCTTGGAGGAAAGTCTAGGAGTTTATTTGAGAAAATAGGGTATGCAAAATTATCTGTGTCTATTGCTACATTTAGAAAGTTATGTTCAAACTAAAGAATATAAAAACAGTCCCTCAAATCAAAAGTTGGTCCTTTGGGAAGATCAACAATATTAACCAACCATTACCTACACAGACTAAGAAAAATTAGAAGATACAAACACCTAAAGTCAGATGTGAAATCTGGGACAGTAAGACCAACTTTACCAAAATTAAAAGGATTACTAGAGAATACTATGAATAATTATATACCACCAAGTTAAAAAACATATATTAAATGGAAAAGTTTGTAGAAATACATAAAATACCAAACCTGACTTAAGAACAAATAGAAAATCTAAATAAACTTTTAACAAGCAAAGAGATTAAGTCAGTAATCAAAAGCCTCCAAAGAAATACCCTGACCCAATGGTGGCATTGATGACATTTAACATAATTTGAAAAGGAATTAAAACTAATATTTCTCTTGTTGTATAACACTGGGAGCTCAGCCTGGTGCTCTTTGATATCTTGGAGGGGTGGAAAGGCGGGGTGGGAGAGACTCAAGAGGGAGAGGGCGTATGTATACTTATGACTGGTTCACACTGTTGCAGAACAGAAACCAGCCCAACACTGTAAAGCAATCACATTCCAATAATAATAATAATAAAAATAATAAAAGCACTATTACTTCTCAAACTCCTTCAATAATAAGAAAGGCAAAAACACTTCCTAAATCATTCCATGAGGCTAGCATTACCCTTACATCAAAACCAGTTAAAGACAGCACAAGAAAAGTAATTACAGAACAATATCTCATAAATATAGATGAAAAACAACTCAACAAAATACAGGCAAACAGGATATGTCAAGTATTATATACTATATCCAAGTGAGATTTGTTCTTGGAATGTAAGGATGGTTCAATACATGACATTTATTATACACTTAATGAAATAAAGCAGTGAAATGAAGGGGAAAAAATCTGATCATCTCAATTGATGTAGGAAAGCACTTGATAAAACCTAATATCCATTCATAATAGATACATTCTACATACCTGAGATAGGTGGAAACTTCCTTAACTTAATAAAGACTATATGGTAAATAAATAAATAAAACAAGCTAATATCATACTTAAAGGTGAAAAACAGAAAGCTTTCCTTCCTTAAGATCAGGAACAAGCAAGGATGCCTGCTTTTGCCACTTCTGTTCAACATAGTACTGGAAGCCCTACCCAGGGTAATTAGGATACAAAAGGTAATAAAGTGAAAGTGAAACTCACTCAGTCGTGTCCAACTCTTTGGGACCCCAGTACTATACAGTCCATGGAATTCTCCAGACCAGCACACTGAAGTGGGTAGTCTTTCCCTTCTCCAGGGGGTCTTCCCAACCCAGGAATCGAACCTAGGTGTCTGGCACTGCAGGTGGATTATTTACCAGCTAAGCCACAAGGGAACTCCAAGAATACTAGAATGGGTAGCCTACCCCTTCTCCAGAAGATCTCCCTGACCCAGAAATCGAACCAGGGTCTCCTGCATTGCAGGTGGATTCTTTACCAACTGAGCTACCAGGGAAGCCCAAAAAAAGTCATCCAAATTGTAAAGGAAGAAGTAAAATTATCTCTGCAAAAATAGTAATAGTCTTATATGTAGAAAACTCTAAAGATCCAACAACAGTAAAAAAAAAAAAAAAAAAACTGTTAGAGCTAATAACTAATTCAGCAAAGTTGCAGCATTTACAATCCACATGCCAAAATCAATTATTTAAAAAGCAACTAACAACAAGCAATCTGAAAAAGAAATTATTAAAATCTAAATTATTAAAATTTTTTCATTTAAAATAGCATCCAAAGAATAAAATACCTTGGAATAAATCCAACCAAAGAAATGAAAGACTTGTACACTGAAACCTAAAAGCATTGAAGAAAAAAAAATGGAGACAAAAATAAAGATATTCACAGACTGCAAAATTTAATATTTTTAAGATGGCAATATTGCTCAAAGTGATCTACAGATTCAATACAATCTCTATCAAAATCCTAACAATGCGTTTTTTTTTTTAAAGTAGAAAAATTCATTCTAACGTTCAAACAGAATATCAGGGGACCCTGAATAGCCAGAATCAGACAAGAATTTGGAAAACCCACATTTCCTGATTTCAAAACTTATAACACAAATACAGTAAATAAAAAAATATGGTCTGACATGAAAACAGATATGTATAACAATGGTAGAAAATAGAGACAAACTTAGACATTGTATTAAAAAGCAGACACATCACTTTGTTGACAAAATTCTGTATAGTCGAAGCTATGGTTCTTCCAGTTGTCATGTACAGGTGAGAGAGTTGGTCCATAAAGAAGACTGAGCACTAAGGAACTGACACTTTCGAACTGCGGTCTGGAGAAGACTACTGAAAGTCCCTTGGACTGCAAGGAGATCAAATCAGTCAATCCTAAAGGAAATCAGACCTGAATGAATATTCATTGAAAGGATTGATACTGAAGCTCCAATACTTTGGCCACCTGACGTGAAGAACTGATTCATTGGAAAAGACCCTGTCCTGATGCAAGAAAAGACTGGAGGCAAAGGCAGAGACAGCAGAGGAAGAGATGGTTAGGTAACATCACTGACTCAGTGGACACGAGTTTGAGCAAACTCCAGGTGACAGCGAAGGACAGGTGAGCCTGACGTGCTGCGGGCCGTGGGGTCACAGAGTTGGCGTGACTTAGCCACTGAACAGCAACAACGATAAACATCTGAATTTGTCATCAAACGCTTTTTGACTAGGTTGCAGCTTGTGGGTCCAATTATATCTTCCCAGAATTCAAAAGCTGAACTCCTAACTCCCAGTGTGTTAGATAGCAAATATAATGGAAGGGTAATTAAATTAATATTAGGTCATTAAAGTGGGCCCTAACCTTCTATGAGTGGTGTTTTTATGAGAAGATAATTTGGACACAGGTTCAGAGGGAAAACCATGTGAAGACACAGGGAGAAAAGGCTATCAAAATGTCAAGGAAAGTGACCTCACAATTTACGGCAGTCCTAGCAAAATTCTTCAAGTGCCAAGACCATTCAGTGAGGAGAGGATGGGCTAATAGAGAATTATTGTTTAATGGTATAGAGTATATGATTGAGGTTATGAAAAATTCAGAAGATGGCCAGTGGTGATTATTGTCTATATTTAATGCCAGTAAATTTTATACTAAATATGGTTATAGTGTCATGTATATTTTGTCATAATTTAAGGAAGAATAAAATACCTAGGAAATACATTAACCAAGGAGGTACAAGATATACATATCAAACATTTTGAAACACAGCTGAAACAAATTAAAGAAGATTTAGATAAGTGGTATGGCACCCCCTTTTCATAGATTGGAAGATTTAATATTGTTAAGATGTCAAAATAATCTCCAGATTTATTGAAATCCTTGTCCAAACTCTAATGGCCTTTTTTTGAAAAATTGGAAAATCCAGTGCTTAAAGTTATATGAAATTTAACAGGGCTCTAAGTAGCCAACAATCTTGAAAAAGCAGAACAAAGTCAGAGGTTTCACATTTCCCAACCTCAACAGTTTCTACAAAGCCATAGTAACCAAAGTAGTGTGGCAATGACACGCACAAACGTATAGATCTCTGGACTGGAGTTGAGCATGCGTAAGTGAACCTATACATCTATGAACGTGAAAGCGATAGCTGCTCAGGCGGGTCTGACTCTTTGAGACCCCATGGACTGTAGCCCACCAGGCTCCTCTGTGCACGGGATTTTTCAGGCAAGAACACTGGAGTGGGTTGCCATTCCCTCTGTTGATTTCTGAGCCAGTCCATGATGACTATATGGGAAAGAACAGTCTCTTTTACCAATGGTATTGGGAAAACTGGATATCAACATTCAAACGAATAAAATCAGACCCAACATTTTACCATATACAAAAATAATCTCAAAATGGATAAATGAGCTAGATACAACAGCTAAAACCATAAAACACCAGGAGAAAATATAGATGAAAATCTTCAAGACATCAGACTTGGTAATGGATTTTTCAGAAATAACAAAGAAGGCGCAAGCAACAAAAGAATACAGAGATAAACTGGACTTACTCCAAATTAAAAACTTTAATGTGTCAGAGGACATTATCAAGAAGATGACAGAAACCTTAGAGAACTGGAGAAAATTATATACCAGTTACTATTCTGATGAGGTTTCAGTATCTAGAACATATAAAGAAATCTTACTAGTGAACAACAAAAAGACGTACTACTCAGTTTAAGAAGAAGAAGGAGACTTTAGCATATATTTGTCCAAAGGAGAAATGGGAATGCCTGAAATCACAGTGAAAAAACCCAGTGAGCATGCATAGGAGCTTGGAGCGCGCAAGCCTCCGTGTGAGAGGTCAAGGTCAGCCTGCGAGCTGGCCCGGCGGTGCCCTTCCTCGGGCGGGCAGGCTGAGGCGGCCCGGAGCCTGCTTGGGGGCCCAGGCGCTCCTGGGCGCGGACACTGCAAATCAGGGAGACGGTCACAGACACCAGCCAGGCTTATGAGGACAGACTCGTGGAAAGCGCAGTGCGTTGGTGATCAGAAAGAGGCAGATGAGAACTTCACCGTCCGCCTGATGGCAGAGGGCCTGTGCGTGAAGTCCGGAGTCACGCGATACCGTCCGCGGGCAGTGGGGGCACATCAGGCACCCAGGCGGACCTGGGCAACAGGCGAAGGCAGGCCCTGCGGCTTCCGTGGATTCCAGGTCGGAGGCCGCCGTCTAAGGGGCGCCCAGGGGCACGTCCACGGAGGAGTGACTTGGGAGGCCCTAGGGCGGTCAGTCGGCGCAGGAAACGGCAGCCCGCTCCAGTGTTCCTGCCTGGAGCATCCCAGGGACGGCGGAGCCTGGCGGGCTGCCGTCTAGGGGTCGCGCAGGGTCGGCCCGACCGCAGCGACTCAGCAGCGGCAGCAGTGACGTAAGTACTATGTCACGAGTGCCAGAGGAAGGGAAGTGATCGCAAAGGAAAAAAATTGGTAAAAGCTATTCGGCATTAGAAAATGCAAATAAAAATCACAATAAATGCAGATAAAAGTGCTGCTTCAGTCACACGAGAATGACTAGAGATCAGAAGACCAGAAATAGTAAGTTTGGCAGGGATGTGGGGACATAGAATCTTCATGTTGTGAAGGCAGTCCTGTAAAATTGTTCAACATTGTTGAAAACATTTTGGCAGTTCCTCAAGAAGTTAAACATCCAAAGACCGTATGAACCCATAATTACACTATTATATATCCACAGGTACCCAGACAAGCACCCCTACTTGTATGTTTGTGGCAGTTATATTCACAATAGCTAAAAGATGCAAACTGACCAAATGTCCATCAAAAATGAACGCATCAGCAAATTGTTCAATGGGCTATCATTCAGTCATCAAAATAAAGGAAGTACTGATGCAAGCTACAGTGTGAATAAACTTCAAAACCACATGCTAAAGGGAAGAAGCCAGATGCAAAAGGTATCGTGCTCCGTGCAAAGTTGCTTCAGTCATGTCTGATTCTTTGCAACCCCATGGACTATATAGCCTGCTAGGCTCCTTTGTCCATGAGCTTCTCTAAGCAAGGATACTGGGGTAGGTTGCCATGCCCTCCTCCAGGGGATCTTCCCAACCCAGGGATAGAACCCATGTCTCTTATGTCTCCTGCATTGGCATGTTGATTCATTACTAGTGCCACCTGGGAAGCCCTCACATATCATAGAGTCCCATGTATATGAAATATCAAGGAGAGTTAAATCTATAGAGACAGAAAAACAGTGTTGGTGGTTCCCAGGGTCAGAGGGGAGGAGGGAATAGGGAAAAACTATAATCTGAGTGAGTTCTACTTTGGCATAAGCATAATGGAAATGTTTTGGAACTTCATAAAGGTGGAGGCTGTAAAGCATTTTATAAATGTATCAGTATCACTTAATTTTTCACTTTCGGTTCAGTTCAGTCACTTGGTCATGTCTTTGCAACCCCATGGACTGCAGCACACCAGGCTTCCCTGTCCATCGCCAACCCCTGGAGCTTGCTCAAACTCATGTCCATCAAGTTGGTGATGCCATCCAACCATCTTACCCTCTGTCATTCCCTTCTCCTCCTGCCTTCAATCTTTCCCAGCATCAGGGTCTTTTCTAATGAGCCAGTTCTTTGCATCAGGTGGCCATTCTTCACTTGAAAAGGGTCAATTTTATGTTGCATGAATTTCACCTCAGTATATTATTTTCAGAAAAAGAATAATCCATCCAAAAAATTTTAAAAGTATTACTAACACATTGTATAGTGCATTTTAATAATGTTTCAAGCTTTTCTAAATTTTTTTAATTCAAAAGAACATTACATTATATCTAAATTCACTACTTAACATACTCTTCCTTAATATTTATGGTACAACTGGTTTATGTTGCTATTTAATTATCTGAGAATTCATCATTGCTTTTTAATTTTTATTTATTCTTTATTATTGCTAATTGTGTTAAGAACAGTTAAAAAGACCAAGGCCCCCATCACTGGGCCCCCTCCACAGATCCCCTAAGGGATCCCCAATTTAAGGGCAAGAACTGAGTGTATTCAATGCTTCTGACATCCCAGGCCAGACTTCTTTGCTGAGAAGATTCCCTGGACTATTTCCCAAGAAACCCTCATATACACCACTTCATAAGACACCTCTCTCAAGAGGCAGGGGGCCCTCCGTCCCCTCCCTCATGTACTCCCAAACTATGTTCTGCTCTGCTTGAAATGTGTTCTGTTCAGCACAAAGATGTTAAACGTCCTCTATTTAAAAAAAGAAGAAGAACCATTAACATGAACTGCACCATCTTAGCAAATGTATAAATGCAAATACAGTATTATTAGCTATAGGCACAATATTGTATAGCAGATCTCTAGAACTTAATCATCTTGTTTAACCAAAACTTAATGTCTGGACTGAAACTTCCCATTTCCCCCCTCCCACAAGTCCCTGGAAACCACCATTCTACTCACTCTCACTACAAATTTGACTCTTTTAGATACATCATATAAGTTGAATAATAGAGCATTTCTCCTTCCCAGAGAGCATTTCTCCTTCTCAGACTGACTTACTTCACTTAGCACAATGCCCTCAAGGCATGTCTATGTTGTCAGGAATGGCAAGATTTCCTCCCTTGTCATGGTTGAATAATATTCCATAGGGTATACTTCATGCTGTTTTCCATAGTGGTTGCACCACCTCACATTACCACCAACAGTACATAAGAGTTCCAGTTTCTCCATATTATCACAAATACTTCTTATTTTTAAAAAATTACAATTGTCATTCTAATAGGTGTGAGGTGATACCTTATTTTGATTTGACTTGCATTTCTCTGAGGATTAGTGATATAGAACATCTTTTCATGAACTTGTTAGCCATTCCTTTTTTTTTTTAATGACCTGTAAAGTTCTTTGGTCATTTTTTAATTGCATTATTTTTGCTGTTGTTGTGGAGCTGTAGAAGTGCCTTGTATATTATGGATTTCAACCACTTATTAGGTATATGGTTTGCAAATATTTTCACCCATAGGTTGCCTTTTTACTCTGATGATTATTTCCTTTGCTATGCCCATGGTTTTTAGCTTACTGTCAGCCCACTTACCTAATTTAGCTTTTGTTGCTTGGGCTTTTGGTATCATATTCTATTTGTCATTTGTAGATTGGTGTCATGAAGATTTTTCCTCTATGTTTTCTTCTAAGAGTTTTACAGTTTTAGGTCTTATGTTAAATCTCTAGTCTATTTTGATTTAATTTTTTGCATGGTATAAGATAAGGGTCCAGTTTTGTTTTTTTGCATGTGGATAATCAGTTTCTGAACACCATTTGCTGAAGAAATTACTTCCTTTTGTATTCTAAGCATCCTTGTCAAAATTAGTTGACCAAAATTAGTTGACCAGTCAACTTATTAGTTGACCACTAATAAGCCCATTAGTGTATGGGCTTATTTCTGGTCTTTCTATACTATTACTCTATTTGTTCAGCTTTATCCCTACATCATACTGCTTTAATTATTGTGAGCTTATATATACTTTGAAATCAGGAAATGCAATGCTTCCTTCTTTGTTCATTTTTAAGATTGCTTTGGTTATCAGGGACTTTTGTGATTTCATGTGAACTTTAGAATGGATTTTTCTATCTCTATTAAAAGATGTCATTCAGATTTTGAAGGAGTTGCTTTCAATCTGGATCACTCTTGGTGGTGTGTACATTTTAATTAAGTCTTCCAATCCATGAACAGGGGGTGTCTTTCCTAGTGTTAGGTTGGTGCAAAAGTAATTGTGATTTTGCATTGTTGAACTTCGCCACTTGATATTGGAATATATTCTTAAATAAATGTGGTTATATTACACATCATTTTAATACAGATTTCTGGCCTTATTGTATTTTGCTAGTGAATTATTACTTGCTGTGTATTTTATACTTATTTTATACTATGGAAATGATGTTAGACAAAAAGCAAATTTGAACCATTTTCCTTTTTGAGTTCAAAATGGATCATAAAGCAGAGGAGACAACCCAACAACACATCTGACCCAGGAACTGCTAACAAACATACAGTGCGGCGATGCTTCGAGAAGTTTTGCAAAAGAGACAGGAACCTTGAAGACAAAGAGTGTAGTGGTCAGCCAATTGAGAGCAATAACTGAAGCTGCTCTCTTATAACTATACGAGAAATTGCTGAAGAGCTCAATGTCAGCCATTTTATGGGCAATCAGCATTTGAAGCAAATTGGAAGGGTGAAAAAGCTCAATCAGTGGGTGCCTCCTGAGCTGACCAAAGATTAAAAAAAAAAAAAATCATCAGTTTGAAATGTTGTCTTCTCTTCTCCTATGCAACAACAGTGAACCATTTCATGACTGGATTGTGTCTTGTGACAAAAAGTATATATCTTGAAACAACTGGGGGCAACAAGCTTAGTGGTTGGACTGTGAGGAAGCTCCAAAGCACTTCCCAAAGCCAAATTTGCACCAAAAAAAAAGATCACAGTCACTGTTTGGTGGTCTGCTCTTGACCACTACAGCTCTCTGAATCCTGGGTGAAACTGTTATATCTGAGAAGTATGCTCAGCCACTCAATGAAAGTGAAAGTGTTAGTCACGCAATCATGTCCAAATCATTGCAACCCCATGAACTGTAGCCCACCAGGCTCCTTTTTAAACAGGATTCTCCAGGCCAAGGTGCAGCAAATAGATATGAAGCACTGAAAACTGTAATGCCTACACTCGACATTTGTCAATAGAAAGGGTCTAACTATTCTCCACAGCAATATCCAACCACAGGTTGCACAACCAATGCTTCAAAACTTGAAGGAAGTGGACTATGGAAGTTTTGCCTCATCTGCCATACTCACCTGGCCTCTTACCAACCAACTACCACTTCTTCAAGCATCTCAACAACTTTTTGCAGGGAAAATGCTTCCACAACCAGCAGGAGGCAGAAAATGCTTTCCAAGAGTTCTTTGAATCCCGAAGCACAGATTTACATGCTACAGGAATAAACGAACTGTTTTCTCACTGGAAGAATTATGTTGCTTGTAATGGTTCCTATTTTGATTAATAAAGATGTGTATTATTAATATAATCATTTGGAATTCATGGTTCAAAACCACAATTATGTTTGCACTAACCTAATATTTGTGTCTTTAACTTTATTCACCAGTTGACGATAGTTTTCAGTGTACAAATCTTTTATTACTTTAGTTGAGTTTATTCTTAAGTATTTTATTTTTATGTTACTGTAAATAAGGGCTGCCCTGATTGCTCAGTTAGTGAAGAATTCTCCTGCAATGCAGGAGACCCTGGTTCAATTCCTAGGTCAGGAAGATCTGCTGGAGAAGGGATAGGCTACCCACACCAATATTGTTGCTTCCCCTGTGGCTCAACTGGTAAAGAATCCACCCACAATGCGGGAGACCTGGGTTCCATCCATGATTTGAGAAGGTCCCCTGGAGAAGGGAAAGGCTACCTACTCCAGTATTCTGGCCTGGAGAATTCCATCAACTATACAGTCCATGGGGTCACAAAGAGTTGGACATGACTGAGTGACTTGCACTTTAACTGTAAATAAGATTATCTTCTTGGTTTTCTTTTTGGCTAGTATGCCCTTAATGTATACAAATGCAACTGATTTTCATATGTTAGTTTTGTGTTCAGCTATTTTACTGAATGTATTTGTTAGTCTCACATATTTTTGTTCAGCAATTAGAATTTTCTGCAATAAGATCATTTCATCTCCAAACAAAGATAATTTTACAACCTCTTTTCTGATTTGGACACCTTTTATTTCTTTCTTGCCTAATTGCTCTGGGTAAAATTTCTAGTACTGTGTTTAATGGGAGTGGTAAGAGTAGTCATCCCTGATCCTAGAGGAAAAGTTTTTTGCCAAACTTTATGATGATAGCTGTGGGATTTTCATAAAAGTCTTTCATCATGTTGAGGCAAATTTCTCATATACATAATTTACTGAGTATTTTTATACTTAAAGAATGTTAACTTTTGTCAAATGCTTTTTCTATATCAGTTAAGATGGTCACCTGACTTTCATCTTTCATTCTGTTGAGATGTATCATATTAATTGATTTGTATATCTTGAACTATCTTTGCATCCCAGGGATAAATTCTACATGGTAATTATGTATGATCTATTAAAAATGATGTTGAATTCAGTTTACTAGTATCTTGTTGAAGATTTTTGCATTTGTGTTCATCAGGGATGTTAGTCTGTAGTTTTCTTTTCTTGTATGATCTTAGTCAGGCTTTGGCATCAGGATAGTAGCAGGTCTCACAAACTGAACTTGAAAATGTTCCCTCTTCCTCAAATTTTTGGAAAAGGTTTAGTGTTAATTATTCTTGAATAACATATAGACCAAATGGATTTACAGATACACAGAGTATTTTACCCAACAACAACAGAAAACAGATTTTTCTCAGGAGCCTGTGGTACATTTTCTAGGGTAGATGACATTTTAGTTCACAAAATAATTTGTAAAAAAAATAAAACATGAATACCAAGTATTAATAAAAATAATAAAAAGTAAACCAAGTATTTTTTGCAATCACAATGATATTAATATTAATCTAGAAATCAATAATAGGAGGGAAACTGGAAAATTCACAAATGTGTCAAAATTAAATAACTGGCTTCTGAAGAACAAATAGGCCAAAAGAAAATCATAAGGAAATTAGAAAATACTTTGAGACAAACGAAAATCAAAACACAGCATGTCAAAATTTATGTGTTGCTGTTGAGTTGCTAAGTCATGTGCAACTCCTGTGACCCCATGGAGACTGGCCCACCAGAGTCCTCTGTCCATGAGATTTCCCATGTGATGACACTGGAGGGGATTGCCATTTCCTTCTCCGGGGATCTTCCCAACTTGGGGATCAAACCCACATCTCCCGCATTGGCAGACAGATTCTTTGTCACTGAACCACCAGGGAAGCCCCATTAAAACTTATAGGATGCAGGAAAAGCAGTAATAAGAAGGAGGTTTGTAGCTATAAATGCCAGTGTTAAAAAAAGAAAGATCTTAAATAAATAACAAATTTTACACCTCAAAAAACTAGAAAAAGAAAGGGGGAAAAAAAAACCTGAAGTTAGCAGAAGGAAGGAAATAGAGCATAGAATAGAAAAACAATATGAAAAAAATCAACAAAATTAAGTTGTTCTTTTGAAAAGATAAAATTGACAAAATTAAGGTAGATTAACTAAGACCAAAAAAAAAGAAGAGTCAAAATTAGAAATGAAAGACTATAAATGATGCCAAAAAATATGATTGCAAGAGACAACTGTGAGTAATTATATACCAGTTTATTGGATAATAAAGAGAAATGGACAAATTCTTGGAAACAAACAACCTATCAAGAATGAATCAAGAAGAAATATAATATCTGAACAGAAACCAGTAATGAATAAGGAGATAGAATCTGTAATCTAAAAGTGCCCAGGACAAAATGGTCTCACTGATGCATCCCTTATTAGTTTTTAACATAAATTTAACAGGTTTAATTGGTTTTTAACATAAATTTAAATTTATCAACTTGTAATGATAATATACATTTATACGTCAACTAGGTGAAATTTTTTTTATTTGTAAAGTAGGCAGAAAATTGTTCACTTCAACTTATCTGTAGAAGCCTTCATATATCTGAAAAAGAATATTTAGGTATTAACAAATTCAAATGATATGTGTTGTTTATGGCACTAAAGACCTTATTGTCTTTAGATTGATGGTAATGTATCTGACTATAAAATCAAAATTACATTGAAGTAGATGGTCAGTCTTTTGAAGACCGAAATAGACTCAAAATACCTGATTTTGGTAAAATATCAAGATCAATGCCAAGCTTCAGTACATTCCTAGTTTGTGTTATATACAAGAGATAATATAGAAATTCTTCTGTATTGTATATCTTAAACCTGACCCAAGTGCTAATAACTTAAAATTATTTGAATAAAAATGCTTATATATTATGTTTTTTAAATATGCTTTTTTATTTAGTAGGTTGATTCCTTTATTTACAAAGCATTTTTCTTGCACATGAAGGAAGGAAATACTGAACTAAATAATATCAGGCATCCAAGCCCACTGCTTAAGGCAGTTCAGTTTCAAGTTTGGGCTTCCCTGATAGCTCAGTTGGTAAAGAATCCACCTGCAATGCAGGAGAACCCGGTTTGATTCCTGGGTCAGGAAGATCTGCTGGAGAAGGAATAGGCTAATAGATCCTGTATTCTTGGGCTTCCCTGTGGCTCAGCTGGTAAAGAATCTGCCTGTAGTGTGGGAGACCTGGGTTCCATCCCTGATTTGGGAAGGTCCCCTGGAGAAGGGAAAGGCTACCCACTCCAATATTCTGGCTGAGAGAATTCTGTGGACTACAGTCCAGTTCATGGGGTTGCAAAAAGTTGGACACTACTGAGTGATTTTCACTTTCAAAGCTAAGAAAGTTTTTATGAAATAAAAGACTATTTAAAAAATTTAAATCGTTAACACTGGAAAACATAAAATTCACAGACTAGCTGCTTTGGAAAATAATGCTCAGATTACAAATTTTAAAAGATATTTTAGCTAAGTGCCAAATTTATAATATAGCTAAGGAGATCAACAATATTTTTCAAACATATGACTATCACTCTCTTTTGTTTTTTTAGATTTAATACCTCCACTGATTATAGAAATTGTGCTCAACAGTATGCAGAATAATTGATGCTTTCTGTAACCTAAGATACTATTTTTTATAATAACTGATTTTTTTTCTTTAATCTTGTGTCAAACATTAAAAAGTGAACATGTTGAGTTTAAAATTAATGAATAGTTCATGTTCTGACTGTGAGCCAGTCTTGCCTTACTAGGGTGGTGAGAATTTCCAAAAGAAAAGGAAAAGAAAGATAAAAAGAAAAACAAAACATGTTAATGTGTAGTTACAGGTGTACTTCAGCTTTTAAAAGTCCCCCCATTATTCTGTACCCCATGGGGCCAACCAAAGCTCTGCCTGCTAATTGACAAGAGGCCTCCAGCCTTGCTGTGACAGCTGTCATTTGTTAACACTGAAAACAAATAAAGATAAAAATGTTTGCCCTCCTCTGTGCAAATTTGAATACCAATTCCAAAGTTCCTCTATTATATGGTAATTAGTGGTCAATGGGAACTGAACTATTTCAGGCAAACTTAATCATTTGCTCTAACTACCTGGAGTTATATTTTGTAGCTATGTTCAGCAAATAAAAACATATTTTTGAAGCTTTGAATACACTGAACATAAAAACCTTGGGGACACATACCAATACTTTTGTTCATTATGATATACTTCAACCATTTATAGCCAAAATATATCTATGAACATTGAGAATTGGTACTAAAACATCTCTTCATCTTCTCAGACTGATGAGACTCTCAAGGACACAGCTCTTTAAAATGATTTGAAGGAAAGTACCAAATCTCATCTATTGTGTCCACAGAAGATATTTTCCTGACATCAGAGTGAAAAACGTTCACCAAACACATGAAGGAAACCCTCTTCTCACCTACAGTAATAGGTGATATCGACTGAGAATTTAGTATGTGTTCTGACAGGGGTTTCTGCCATCAACCACCTTGAACTTCAAAACCTCCAAGTGTCTTACATATATTATCTCACTTAATTCCCACAGCATCAGTATGATGGAAAGACTAGTGTTTCTTTTTCCATGAGGAAATGAGACACAGAAAGCTTAGGGAACTTGCTGGAAAGAACTTAGCCTAGAAGTGATGGAGCCAGGGCTTGAACAAAGGTAGCCTCCCTCCAGGGCCCTCCGTATCCATCTCTGGAATTAACCATTGCATGGTCTGTGGCAAAAGAATTCAAAGGCAGCTTTGTGAAAGACTTGATTCCATTGCCCTGCATCCTTCCAAACATGCTTTTGAGGCCATTGTTTGCACTAATAAGTGTACCACAGGCTTCATTAGAAAAGTAATCTTTGTTTAGGAGACTCACTAAAGATTCCTGTCTCTCTCTCTCTCTCTCTCACACACATACACACACACACACACACACACACACACACACACACAAAGAAACTCTCCCCAGCTCTAACATCTTCTCTGACCATCACTTATTCCACGCTGGCTGACACTCACCCCACTCTCTTCAGGGTGTCAGGCCATCTTCCGGTCCCTCCACTCACCTGGCCCACTCCTACAGTAAGACTTTCATGCTGGCTGTGTTCTGCACTTGGAATGCTCCTCCTTGAATCCTTTCAACTCTTTGCTCAAATGTAACATCCTCAGTAAAGCTGGTGCTTACCTCCTTCTTTAGAACAGAACGCCCACCCAACCCTCCCATAGCTCTTAACTCTTGATCATAGTACTTCTCACCTTAAAGTACATTATACATTTAGTTACTATACATGTGTATACTTTCTGTCTAAACCTCCTGGAACAAAAACTCTAAGTCAGTTTTGTTTTTCTTTTTTAACATGTTGCTCTGAATGATACATCCCAAATATGGTCAGTGATCAGCACACACCTGAGGTTATAAATATGTGTTGAATGAATACCTAATTTTAGGGTAAAACTTTTCACAAGCAAGCAGACTCATTATTGTCTTCCTGTAGTCATTATATGAGCCAAGATAGGCCCTCATGCCTTTTGAGATCAAAATTAATTTGCTCTATATTTATTCCATTAAATGCTATTGTTTTTAAGAAAATTTTGAAATTTCAATTGATATTAAAGGAAGGATGATATTAATATTTGGTCAAAGAAAATATAAGTTCAGAAACACTGCTCTAAAGCACTTGGCCCAGTTCCAGTCATGTAGCAAGTGCTCAATAAATTCTGGTTGAATGGGTGCTCATTAAGTACCGTGGGGTGCAGAGGAGATTAGAGGCCACATGTTGGATAGTAATCACTGATAGAAGTTCACATTAAATTCCATGTAGGAATATTGTGTTTGTTGGAGCAAGTCATAAATAAAATAAGCTAAGGCTTTGAAATGACTGATGATGACCATTTGGAATCCAGAAGTGCTGAAGCAGAACTACAACGTACTAGTCGGTTTGTAGAAGCTGTTAATAAAGATGACGTTGTTGGAAGGCTCGCTAAGAAATATGGCATCATTGAAAGGTTAGAAAGTCACAGTCTTCTAAATAATATAACGCCATCAATTTCTAGCCAAAATTAACCCTTTCTAGGCTTTTTTTTTCTCATTGCTTTCACCCTCCTATCTTACTTTTCAGGTATTTATTCTAAAAGCTCAAATGTAACTTCCTCCTTCAGATGTGTGCATTAACCCTTGTAGGATATTATACTTTACTCAGATGAGTTTATAGGTAGTGTCTTCTGTAAGACTGAGCTCAAAGTTTACTAGTCCTTCTGTGCTTCCCATGACCTCTTCCTGGTCCAGGTTAGATATCCTTCCTCTTTGTACCCAGAGCCCTTTGTACTCATACCATTCATCATATGAAACTGTAATTGTCTATAACCTGTGTGTTAAGCACCATCAAATTGTGAATTCCCCAGACATGCTTTGTGGGTTTTATCTCTGGGCCCTTAAAGCAGAATATAGGGTCAGACATATAATCTCTAAGTCAACTTGATTGATTTTCCATTTTTAAATACATCATAAGGATCCCAAAGACTGGACTGTATTTCTAGCACCTTTATGGGAACTGCAGTACTTTACAAAGTGTCTGGCACCCTTATGTGTTCAAAAAGTTGTCTTTTCATTATTAGCACTTGACTAAAGTAATGTACTATTTATGAGGTTCACAGGCCATAGAGTTGTCAAGGATTAGTTGAGGAACAAGATACAAAGTGCTTAAAACACATTAACTAATATGTCGAATCCTCTCTTACTTTTCAGGAAAACCCTTACTGGTTGTTTAAGATTCAAGCCTAATATCACTTCTTCTGGGAAGCCTGCTCCTCTGTATTCCCTAGCATTCTAATATATGCCATTAATATTAAAATTGTTCTCATCAAGGTCAGCAATGAACCAGGGATGTTGATTCCTTGTGAACTGAATTCCTCTTCCTCATTTGCTATAGTAAACAATTTCTCAATGCTTAGAATTCTCTATTCTTTGGCTTCCTTGATGCTGCTCTGACTTGGTTATACCCCAATAACTGTTCTTTCAGATTTCTGCTCAGGGGTGTTTCTCTTCCTCTCAACTGTATCTTCATTTATTCCATTTTTTCATTAGATGGTTAAAGATTTACAGAGACCTGCCATGTGACAGGCCTTAATTCTGTTGAAACACTTCTCTATATCTACCCTTTTAACAGTTACATAAGAAGGAATTTACTTTATAGAGAATCCAACCTTGTTTCTGACTCTCTCTGCTTTTGACATGTTTCTCTCTTGGAAGACATGACCACTCTCACGGTTTTAAAGCTCACTATATATGTAAGACACATGAATTCATATTTCCAGTCCTGATTTTATTCTTAAACTTTGACTCCTCGTCTCAAAGTTTAAAAAAAATTTCCCATTAAGATGATCCTCTGTCATACCAACTTGAATTGTTCTTCGGTACTGACCTGATGCCAGGACACAGTAGCCTCAAGATCTCTTTGAAAGACTTGTGGCCTCAATGTTTCTTAGAAGAGAATTTCAGGAAGAATACTTTACAATGAGAAAAGAAAATCTATTTTAAATGCATTTCTTAATCAAAAACTGTCATCCATATCCAGATAGTTCACGTACATAGACACACACACACACCCTACAAGTCACCAAACAGTAGTAAGTTGACCCAGTGTCCCAATGTGATTGGAGGGGAACCAAAAGACAGTTCCAACTTATGACCCAGTGTCCCAGTGTGATTGGAAGGGAATCAAAAGACAGTTTCAACTTATGACCCAGTGTCCCAGTGTGATTGGAGGGGAACCACAAGACAGTTCCAACTTATGACCCAGTGTCCCAATGTGATTGGAAGGGAACCAAAAGACAGTTCCAACTTATGACCCAGTGTCCCAATGTGATTGGAAGGAACCAAAAGACAGTTCCAACTTATGACCCAGTGTCCCAATGTGATTGGAAGGAACCAAAAGACAGTTCCAACTTATGACCCAGTGTCCCAACGTGATTGGAGGGAACCAAAAGACAGTTCCAACTTATGACCCAGTGTCCCAGTGTGATTGGAAGGGAACCAAAAGACAATTTCAACTTATGACCCAGTGTCCCAATGTGGTTGGAAGGGAATCAAAAGACAGTTTCAACTTATGACCCAGTGTCCCAGTGTGATTGGAGGGGAGCCAAAAGACAGTTTCAACTTATGACCCAGTGTCCCAGTGTGATTGGAAGTGAACCAAAAGACAATTTCAACTTATGACCCAGTGTCCCAATGTGGTTGGAAGGGAATCAAAAGACAGTTTCAACTTATGACCCAGTGTCCCAATGTGGTTGGAAGGGAATCAAAAGACAGTTTCAACTTATGACCCAGTGTCCCAGTGTGATTGGAGGGGAACCAAAAGACAGTTCCAACTTAATGTTGATAAAGTTTTTATCAGCCTTTGATACCATCTTACAGGGGTCCATCCCTTTTGCGAGGAAGGATACTTTGTGATACAGCAACACTTTTTTTTATTTTATAGATTTGAACTTTTCAGGCCCCTTTGTCATCCCTACATGCCAGCATGGATACTTCATCTTTCACTTACTGCCTAGTTTAGCTCATTCTAATTTATGGTTATAAACACCAAATTCCAGCTTCAATCTCTGTCCTAAGCATCAGATTCATATTTCTCTCTGCCTATGCAATGTGTCACCTAAGCGTATGAGATAGATTGCAAATTTAAATATCTAAAAACAGAACTCTTTGTTTCCCACCTTCTTTCTCAATATGATTATTTTCTAGTCTTCCTTATCTCGATAAATGTCATCAGTGTACACCCAATTGTTCAATCAAGAGCCTTGGAGTTTACCTTGATTTCTTCTTCTTTTTTTTTGGCATCCCACTTTCTAATTCACCAGCACATCCTGTTGACTCTACCCTCAAAGGTATCTTGAATCAATTTGTTTTCTAGCATTTCCTTCATTATCATCCTAGACTCTCTCTCATTTCTTATCTCAAATACTCAGAAACCCTCTCAAGTCGTTTCCCAGAATTCACTCATGTCTTCCTATTGTCTCTTTTCTACCCTAAAACAATTGTGAAACTTTGGAAACAGAAGTCAATTTATGTAGCCTTACTCACCGTTCTACCCCCATGTAAAACCATACCACTTAATAAAATCCTGTCTCACTAATATCTTCTCTGTTCCTGGTTCAGTAAACATCTTCCTTGATCTTCCTGTTGTCACTCAGATATGCCAAATTCATTCTGTCTAAGGGATTTTCACCTGCTTTCATCTCCATCTAGAATATTCTCCCCTACATGCATTATAATGTATGTCTATGCTCTAATGTCACCCATTCAGAATTTGTCCCTAACTACCCTATTGATATAGCATACCTTTTGTCTCTTTCCCTAAGTAACTTTATTTTCTAAAATTACGTTCATGTATTCACAAGCTCTTCACATGTTGACACGAAAATGTCATGTCAGTCTTTCCACTGACTATACCTTTTCTGAAGTATTTTCTATATCTAGAGTAAGAGATGAAGTATTTGTCAAAAGACTATACAAAGGAGTAATACAGCTCTCCAGCACCCAGCATGGAGAAGCCAGAGGAAGTATCTGCCAGGCGGGCAAGACCAGGCTGACACTTGTGCCACCCCAGATGGAGCAGAAACACTTAGATCCAGAAAGCAATGGCATCTGCCTTAGAGAATCAAAATTAAGGGAGCTTCTTATGCCCTAGAGGAAAACATGGAAACTACCAGGATGATTATTAAAAGAACAAACAAAAGAATCCATGAGGATTTCTACAGACTTCCATTATTTTGTCCTCTGTGATATTTGGGGGGAGCTGTTCTAGATCAAGGCACAAAGTCAGGTCAGACCAAAATGCCTTGCCCCTCAACACCCCGAGACATCTCAGTTAGTTAGTTAGTTCTTGCTGGTCTCACACGGGAAGAGTCCTACAGCTCCAAAGACCCGTGCTTGAGTCAGACCTCCAAGTGAGACAGTTGGCGTGTTCTCTTGCACACACTGTGTTTCCCCCTTGTTCAACTCATCCATTCTAGTCTCTTTCCTCATTCATTAAGATGAAATAACTTCTAACACTGTACTGTAAAGGCACTCAGTATTACACTTAAGGTCTTTTTATATCAGCTAAATAAACACTTCCATGCTGAAGAGATCCCAAGAGATTTGCTGACAAATCTCTTTGAGAATTAGTTAATTTGAAAGCCTAAAAAGCCATGTATGTTCACGTATGTCACCCTGTTGTTCTTTACTTAGGCACTTGCATTTGTTTCCTAGTACTTTCATCACACATTACCAGAAATGTGGTGGCTTAAAGCAACAGAAGTTTATTCTTTCACCATCTGGAGGTTGAATATCAAATCATGGTGTTCAGTTGGTTCTCCCTAGAGGCCTTGCCAGAGGATCCGCTTTGTGACTTTCTCCTAACTTTCGGTGGCTGTTGGCAGTCCTTGCCATTCCCTGGCTTGAAGCTACATCACCCCACTCTCTGCTCGTCTTCACAAAACCTTCTCTGTGGGTCTATTGTCCCTTCTCCTATTTAGACTGGTTGGACTTAGGGCCCACACACATAGAATGATCTCAACTTAAGTTCCTCAACTTAATGACACCTGTAAAGAATTTTATTTTTTATTTCCTAAACAGGGTCATGTTCCCAGCCTCTGTGATTAGAGCACGTATAATTTGGGGAGGAGGAGTCACCACTCAAGCCACTGCTGCACCCTAATTTCAAACACCAAGTCTAAACCTGTTTTCCATGACTTCAGTTTGCTGTCCCAGTCTCATTTCCTGGTGTCAACAATGTTCACAGCTGGACTTACGGGAAGCACACAGAGTCGCCCTTCCTCCTTTCAACACTGCCTACTGTGCCATTGCGAATGACCCAAGTGACCTTCTCCAAGAAGGAAATGATCATTTGAACCGATGTCTGCCCTTCCCTCAAAGAACGTTAGTGTAGTTCCTTGCAGTCCCTCTTTCTGAGGTAAGTCTAAGAAATGTTCTTCCATCTACTAGGCTGTAAGTCCCCTGATTGGATTCAACCGCTAATTCCTACCAAACTCCTCAAAATATTTCTTCTGGAATTAAACCTCTTTAGGAAGAAGAAAATCCTCATATTATATATTCAACCACTTCACTGAATATCTTCTTAGCCTTCTGTTCTACAAACCTGGCTCTCCCCTGTGGTCATACCACCCTTGCAATGCTCTCAAGAGATTATATTCTTCTTATTCTGCAGGGCCTCAGGTAAATGTTCTCCTTGATCTCTGGTGTCAGTTCCAGAAGGTGGCTTCTTTCTCTTTCCTAAGCCTCCCAGGTTTTTGGTGCATATATTCTCAATTTTTTTAGAACCAACAGATGTGCTTTATTGAAACATAGACTATATTTTAAATCAGGTATCTTTTTTCTTAATTGAAGTATAGTTAATTTATAATTTTTTTTAATTTCAAGTGTTCAGCAAAGTGATTCAGAAAGATTTTGTACCTGAATTAACTCCTAACTTCTCCACTATTGTTCCTAACATTTTTGATGCTCAGTTCAGTTCAGTCACACAGTCCTGTCCGGCTATTTGCGACCCCATGAACCACAGCACACCAGGCCTTCCTGTCCATCACCAACTCCCAGAGTTTACTCAAACTCATGTCTATTGAGTCGGTGATGCCATCTAAACATCTCATCCTGTCGTCCCCTTCTCCTCTTGCCTCCAATCTTTCCCAACATCAGCGTCTTTTCAAAAGAGCCAGCTTTTCACATCAGGTGGCCAAAGTATTGGAGTTTCAGCTTCAACATCAGTCCTTCCAATGAACACCCAAGACTAATCTCCTTTAGGATGGACTGGTTGGATCTTCTTGCAGCCCAAGGGACTCTCAAGAGTCTTCTCCAACACCACAGTTCAAAAGCATCAATTCTTCTGTGCTCAGCTTTCTTTATAGTCCAACTCTCACATCCATACATGACCACTAGAAAAACCATAGCCTTGACTAGATGGACCTTTGTTGACAAAGTAATGTCTCTGCTTTTTAACATGCTGTCTAGGTTGGTCATAACTTTCCTTCCAAGGAGTAAGCGTCTTTTAATTTCATGGCTGCAGTCACCATCTGCAGTGATTTTGGAGCCAAAAAAAAAAATAAAGTCAGCCACTGTTTCCACTGTTTTGCCATCTATTTCCCATGAAATGATGGGACCAGATACCATGATCTTAGTTTTCTGAATGTTGAGCTTTAAGCCAACTTTTTCACTCTCCTCTTTCACTTTCATCAAGAGGCTGTTTAGTTCTTCTTCACTTTCTGCCAGAAGGATGGTGTCATCTGCATATCTGAGGTTATTGATATTTCTCCCGGCAATCTTGATTCCAGCTTGTGCTTCTTGCAACCCAATGTTTCTCATGATGTACTCTACATATAAGTTAAATAAGCAGGGTGACAATATACAGTCTTGACTTGTCCTGGTCCATGTCCAGTTCTAACTGTTGCTTCCTGACCTGCATACAGGTTTCTCAAGAGGCAGGTCTGGGGGTTGGTATTCCCATTTCTTTCAGAATTTTCCACAGTTTATTGTGATCCACACAGTCAAAGGCTTTGGCATAGTCAATAAAGCAGAAAAAGATGTTTCCCTGAAACTCTCTTGCTTTTTTGATGATCCCAGCAGATGTTGGCAATTTGATCTCTGGTTCCTCTGCCTTTTCTAAAACCAGCTTGAACATCTGGAAGTTCATGGTTCACATATTGCTGAAGCCTGGCTTAGAGAATTTTAAGCATTACTTTACTAGCATGTGAGATGAATGCAATTGTGCCGTAGTTTGAGCATTCTTTGAGATTGCCTTTCTTTGGGATTGGAATGACAACTGACCTTTTCTGGTCCTGTGGCCACTGCTGAGTTTTCCAAATTTGCTGACATATTGCATGCAGCACTTTCACAGCATCATCTTTCGGATTATCTAATACTTAGTTCATATCTTGTTCTCCTCCTCCAGTCATCTTAGATGACACCCCACCTTTCTTCCTTTAACTATTCTCATTTCCTATATCTTTCTTTTCTTAGACTTTATTCTTACCAGTAACTAAGGCATCTCATCTTCTGGGTAACAACACCTGCTTTTCCATTCAAGGACAACATTACATCTATTAACAACTCCAAATTTTAGCTTGTTTATTCCTTCAGCTCATTACTTCTTTTTTTATCTAGTCAGAATCTCTGGTCTGTTATTATTCTCACTCTTTGCATGTGCCATTCTCTTCCTTGCCCATCATTCTATCATAATCCTTTGCAAAATCCCAACCCTAGTTTGAATCCAGCTTTTTCTCTTCTCTCCTGCACCTATACATATGATTGCGGCTGGAGAAATCACAGCACTGCCAGCTGGACTTACTTCACATTGTGATCTAAATTCTGCTTAGGAAACCTATTAGACCAGCCAATTTACTCTCCCACTCTCCGAAACAACTATTTCTCACCTTTTCTTCACTCTCTAAAATACCAAATGCCTTCCTCTTTCTCATTTTCAGGTGGTGGCTTTGCTTTTCATTTTTCTGAGAAACTAGATGACAAAGACTATTTTCAGTCTCATGACACCAAGTTCATTAACCTCATCTGCACTCTTACATCCAACCATTTTTCTCATAGAGTGAATTGACTCCTTATACCCCTATATAAGTAGATCCCTCTGCTTACATCCTTGTAACCAGAAAGAGTCCATTTTGACTCCATGGTGAATCCATTCCTCTTGCTTTAACCCTTTTTTTTGCTGCTTTTTATAAGCATACATAAAGGCTTACCTTAGGGAACACATGCCCCCCTCTGCCTGACTGTTAAACTAAAGTAGCTTTGTTCATAACCTTATCTACCTCTAGATTGTAAGAAGAAAGAAATTAACACATTTCCCTGCCTGAGGTTTGCCATTCTAGGAGAT
Source organism: Odocoileus virginianus (assembly GCF_023699985.2). NCBI lineage: Eukaryota > Metazoa > Chordata > Mammalia > Artiodactyla > Cervidae > Odocoileus > Odocoileus virginianus. The sequence continues at coordinate 63,479,808 of NC_069686.1, read as the reverse complement.
ATTTGCAAGAATTAAATTACCTTTTTACTTTGTTTCCTCACCTCCCCCATCTCTGACCCATGAGAAAACCTGGCACCCAGGCCCCAACAAGATGGTTATTTTGAGACATTAGTCTGCCATCTTTTTGGTCAGCTGAATTTCTGAATAAAATCACATTGCTTGCCTCAACACCTTGTCTCCCAGATTTATTGGCCTATTTTGCAGTAAGCAGAGTAAGCTTGGACTTGGTAACATCTGAATACAATTTATTCTTTTCTCTAAATTATTTTGTGCCTGTAATTGTCCCTATTTCCTTTTAGGTAATCAATCATTCCTTCTTTATTGGATAGTTTTTCTCAACTTGAAATTATGCTTAATACAAGCCCAGTCAAAAATAATTTTTTACCTTGCTTTTTAATCATATTCTCCAGTTATCATACTTTTTGCTTCCTCTTTTTGTCAAAATTGACAGCAAATGTTGTTGATTATACTAACGGTTTTCACTTTATTATTCTGCAGTCTCTCTTGAACTTATTCAATTATGTCTTTATTCCCATCATTCCCTTAAACTACTTTTGTCCAGGGAGCTAATTCAATTGTCAATCCCCAGTCTTATTCTTACTTAATTAACTATCCACAGTATTTGATACAGTAGACTTCTCCCTCTTTTTGGAAACAATTCCTGCACTTGGTTTCTGAAATACAACCATCCCTGCTTTTACTTCTGCCTTCCTAGAAGATTCATTTGTTAAATTCTCTTCCTTTCAACCCTTAAATGTTGAAGTTCCACAGGCCTCAGTCTTCAAACATCTCTAACTTACAACCACTCCCTAAATAAATTCAGCATTCATGCTTGAAGCACAATTCATATAAACTGATGACTCCTAAGTGCTTATTTCAGTTCTCATCTCACCCTTGTACTCCAAATTCATCGACTTAACTACTTATACAAATGTCTGGTTGGAAACCTAATGTGCTTCTCAAATGTCACACATCCAAAATTCAAACTCCTGGTTTACCTCTCAGACCTGCTGCTCCTCAGGTCTCCCTCAGTTTTGTAAATGGTACCACCACCTACTCAAGTGCTTGAAAGATTTTACAAGCATTCTTTCTTTTTTCCCTCTTTTCTTACTATGTCTGATGCATTGGCATGGCACGTTTCTTCCAAATACATCCAAATCCTGACTACTTCTTGTCAATGACGCCACTACCGCCCTGGCTCTGGGACCCCATCGCCACCGATCTATGCACTGTAATGAGTGCCCTGAATGTCCTGCTTCTGCTCTGCCCTCTAGTGTCTACTCTCCATGCAAACACACAATGAAATCTTGAAAATATTTGAAGCAAATCATATAACATTGTTTTATTTCAGTTGAAGTCAAATTCAAATCCTCCACTATGACCTCTAAACTTTTTCACAATCTAGCTTCAGTGTCCTGTTCTACCTCATCTTGTGACCCTCCTACCAGTTCTTGGCAGTCTGTCCATACTTGCCTGTTTTCTGTTCTTAAAACCAACCAAGCATAGTTCAGAATGCCTCAAGGCCTTTGAAAGATGCCATCTGTTGGAACTGACATGCTCTTCCCTCTTCATTCCAGCCCTTTTTTCACAATTATCACCTGCTCATGGTACAGTCTCTTACAATCCCTTCCAAGAAACATCTGTCCCCCCAATTTCTTTCTCCCCATTCCCTACTTCACTTTGTTTCACAGCTCGTATCATCCATTGACCTGAACAATTTTAGATTTATAGAAAAATTACAAAGATGCTAAAGGAAGCCTCTATATTCTACACATCCAGGTTCCTCTATTATTAAAATCTTAACTTAGTACAGTTGTCAGAATGAGTGAAAGAATACTAGTTCACTATTAAAGTCCAGGTTCTATTCAGATTTCCTTAGTGCTCACTTAATTGTCCAGGATCCCATCTAGAGTATCAGAGTACATTTATTTGTTACATCTCCATAGGCTCCTCTTAGCTTTGATAATTTCTTATGCATTACTTGCTTTGGATGACTTTTAAAGTTTTCAAGAGTACTGGTAATGTATTGTGTGACATGTCTTTTTGTTGAAATTTCTGGCTTGTTCTTTTTTTCTCCCCTCACTTTTAGCCAGGGGTCGCATGTTTTGAGGAAAAAGACAGCAGAAGTAAAGAGCCGTTTCCATCCCATCACATCAAGGACATACACTGTCAGCATGACGTCACTGCTGATGCTGACTTTGACCGTGAGGCTGAGGCAGTGGTTGTCAGGTTTCACCACTGTAAAATTATTCTCTCCCCACCCATTTCCATATTTCACTCTTTGAAATTGTTATGTATCACACTAAAGGAGTGGGAATTTGCACTCCACCTCCTTGAGAGCAGAGCAAGTGTTATATCTTTTAATGTTTTTTCTCTCTCCCTCCTATAATACATGCCCAACTGGAGATGCTGATTTCCATTGCCTGAAGGAGTGTCCAGAAAAGCTCCTGTCACACCTGGGCTCTCACTAAGTATTAACCAGTTCAATGACAATCTCCCACCACATACACCTATTTGTACATCTGAAGCACTACACAAGCACTTTCATCTTCGCCTTTATCTACCTCTTCTTCCCTTTTCCCACTTCTGGGAGATAAATTCTCACCACTCCTAAAACTCAGTTCTTTATATCTGCTTACACTTCAAGGCAAATTCACATATACATTTCAGTCTAACTAGCATATAACTGTATTACTGTGCATATTACTCAACATTGCAATTAATTCTTCCCACCTTTGCCTGCTGACACCCTGATGAGCCTCCTGAGGCTTATTCCTCTTTGTTTGAACTCCTAGTGGTAAGCCTGGGCTAGTGTGAAATGTTTCTCCGGGTTGATAATTGAAGGAGGGGACACTAGACAAATAGCTTGAGTCCCACTGTCACACAGTTGATGTTTGCTAGCCTGTTCCAAACACCTGACCCAAGCCATGTGCAACACCTCCACCCTGAAATGAAATGGCTCTTTCTCTTTCTGATATCTAGTCATATCTGTGTTATGTTATAGTCACAGAACCCTCATTCCTCTCAAAACAGGACCTCAGGAAGAACCGGCTCATGAGCTGAGGCCAGGGCAGAATTGAGACTGAAAGAAATGAGAGAGAAGTTAGAATCCACATCTACAAGCCTAACAATTGAGTCAGCATTTTAGCCAGTCAGGAGAAGTAACACAAAGAAATGAGAAGAACATAGGTAAGGTATGTGTTTTATTTTTTTTAAATCCCAACCTCCTTGTTTAGGCAGGCTGCATTCTCTGAGCTCATCCTGTGATTTCATGGTCTTCTGGGTTCACTCTTCCTGTGGGTGGACTGTGGCACCAGATACTGAACTAGAATGAAGAGCAGAAGCTTCCAAAAGAGAAAGACTGCTCATCAGAAATCATATGTGATGCTTTTTTATGCCTACCTACAGCACAAATTCCAGGAACTTGATAACCTTCTAGATATGCAGAGTAGCATGAGTATCAACTATTACAAATACACTATTGTATCATGAATTAGAAAACAGAATTATTTTGTATTCACTTTTCATTTTGAACAATTTTTTCATTACAAAAATGAGAATGTTCATTCTAGAAAATATGGATAGACACATGGAACAGTAGAGATAAAAAGTAAACATTTACCGATATTTACTCACTTTGAAATAAATGAACAGATATTTTAATGTATAAGCTTCAAGTATTCATAAACATATTTAAAACAGTTTAAATACAATAGTGATATGTTGTGCACTAGGAACTAATATAGAGTTGCAAGTCAGTTATACTTCAAACAACAAACAAACAAAATTATAGAAAAAGAGCTCAAACATGTGGTTACCAGAGGTGGGGGAGTCAAGGAAGGGAGAATCAGATGAAGGCAGTCAAAAGGTACAAACTTCCAGTTACAAGATAAAGCACTAGGGATGTAATGTACACCATGAAAGTATAATTAGCACTGCTCTATATTATGTATGTGGAGAAGGAAATGGCAACCCACTCCGGTATTATTGCCTGGAGAATCCCATGGCCAGAGGAGCCTGGTGGGCTACTGTTCATGGGGTCAAAAAGAGTCGGACACTACTAAGTGACTAAGCACATATTATGTATGAAAGTTGTTAAGGGAACAAATCCCAAGAGCTCTCATAAGAAAAATTTTTTTTCTTTTTTTTAAATTGTATGTTTATATATGATGGATGTGGATGTTTACTAAAATTATTGTGATAATTACTTCATGATGTATGTAAGTCAAATCATTATGCTGTACACCTTAAAATTATACAGGGCTGTGTGTCAGTTATAGCTCCATAAAACTGATCAATTTAAATACATTTATATGTAAAACTTTGTACCTTCTTTTTCCAAGTAACATTATAAAAAACAATTTTATATCTTAAAGAAAAAAAAAAAAAAAACCTCAAGGAGAAAATTTTAAATGACTCCGAAATATCTCATCAGATGGATAACCCATGATTTTTCAATTCCCCATTTGTGGAGAGGTTTTGATTTTCTTATCATGACAAATTATGCTCTAATTTCATTTTTGCCCCAGTACTGGCCACAATGATAGACATATGCACAAAATCCTGAGGGAAAGCAGAAACAGGGTGACTTTACCAGATGAAGAGACCCTGGAAAACTTTCCCCAAAGAGGTGGTGTGTTAGTTGGTCTTAATATGGATTGGCTAGGGCACAGAATGAAAGGAAGGGTATTGTGAACAGAAAGAATAGCGTTTGAGAAAATACAAAGACTTAATAATTCTTATCTATTTTTCTCCTTTTAAATAATTATCATCATTAACGGGTTCTTTTTAAATATCCACCAGTAGCTACTCCGTTTATTCTTAGATTTGCATAACTGTTAGTGTTGTTAAGAATGAATAAAATGGACTCCATAATGGCACCAGACACAAAAACGGAGCCAAAAGTCTGCTGGGGAAGTGGGGTCCGTGCACATTTCCACTTGTATGGAGCCTGCACCATGAGCTGGGCCAAGCCACAAAAGCATCCTGAAAGATGGCTCACCCAATGAACTCTTACATAGCAGCAGCCTCAGTGAACAGCCATGTATAGACAAGAATGGTTCCAGACCACCAGCAAGATCAGAATTCTAGAAATTTATGAAAACCTTCTCCTTTTTCTTTTAAAAATCCTTTGGTTTTCAGTTCTCCTCAGAGCACATTTGAGTTTCAACACGAATCTGAGTCTCCTGAATTGCTATTTCTAACCAAGCCCCCCAAAAATACTTTTGTTGCTTTATAGCATTGGTCTTATTTCTACGTCTACCTTAAAAAAAAAAAGCAAACCAGCAACAGTCAACAGTAACCTCAAAGAACATCTCTGCTCTCCTGATTTTGTAAATCAAGATAAGCTAGTTCCAAAAGAGGACATTCCCCTAGCCCCCATATTTGGTGTCAGTGCTGAGTGAATAAACTGCTTTCCCAACTCCCAATCCACTTCTCTTTCTAACATGCTGCTGTCACTACCCATGGTGAATCTTCCCAGTTCCTCCAAGGGAAGGATCCCTGGTTGGATCCCTTCTCCATCCCTTTTGGATCTCAGTCAACTTTTCCCAGTTAGGCCCAGTAATGTTTCAGCTTACCAGTGTTCATTTGCAGAAAAAATTGAGCCCTTGATATTTTTCACAGGTGTTCCACGTAACACTTTTTAGTGAATTCTCACACCATCCTGAACCAGCATGTCATCCTCTCTCAACAGATGAGAAAACTGAGACTAAAGCACCAGGCTCTTGCAAAATATCACAAAGATTGCTGTTGCTGCTGTTCACTCACTCAGCTGTATCTGACTCTTTGCAACCCAATGGACTGCAGCACTCCAGGCTTCCCTGTCCTCCCCATCTCCCTGAGTTTGCTCAAACTCATGTCCATTGAGTCAATGATGCTATCTAACCATCTCATTCTCTGTCACCCCCTTCTCCTGCCCTCAGTCTTTCCCAACAACAGGGTCTTTTCCAATGAGTTGGCTCTTTGCAGCAGGTGGCCAAAGTATTGGAGCTTCAGTTTCAGCATCAGTCTTTCCAGTGAACATCAAGGGTTAATTTCCTTTAGGATGGACTGGTTGGATCTTCTTGCAGGAACTCTCAAAAGTCTCTTCTCCAACACCACAGTTCAAAAACATCGATTCTTCGGTGCTCAGCCTTCTTTACGGTCCAGCTCTCATATACATACTGGACAACTGGAAAAGGCATAGCCTTGACTATATGGACTTTTGCTGGCAAAGCAATAGCAATGTCTTTGCTTTTTAATACACTGTCTAGATTTGTGATAGCTTTTCTTCCAAGGAGCAAGCATCTTTTAATTTCATGGCTGCAATCACCATCCACAGTGATTTTGGAGCCCAAGAAAATTAAATCTGTCACTGTTTCCATTGTTTCCCCATCTATTTGCCATGAAGTGATGGGACAAGTTGCCATGATCTTCATTTTTTTAATGTTGAGGTTGAGTTTTAGGCCAGCTTTTTCACTCCCTCCTCCTCTTTCACCTTTATCAAGAACCTCTGGTTCCTCTTCACTTTCTGCCATAAGGGTGGTGTCATCTGCATAACAGATTATTGATGTTTCTCCCTGCAATCTTAATTCCAGGTTGTGCTTCATCCAGTCCAGCATTTTGCATGATGTACTCTGCATAGAAGTTAAATAAGCAGCAGGTCAATATACTACCTTGATGTACTCATTTCACAATTTTGACCCAGTCTGTTGTTCCATGTTCAGTCCTAACTGTTGCTTCTTGACCTGCATACAGGTTTCTCAGGAGGCAGGTAAGGTGGTCTGGTATTCCCATCCCTTTAAGAATCTCCCACGTTTTGTTGTGTTCCACACAGTCAAAGACTTTAGCATAGTCAGTGAAACAGTAGATACTTTCCTGGAATTCTCTTGCCTTTTCTATGATCCAAGGGATGCTGCCAATTTGATCTCTGGTTCCTGTGCCTTTTCCAAATCCAGCTTGAACATCTGTAAGTTCTCAGTTCACATACTGTTGAAGCCTAGATTGAAGGATTTGGAGCATTACCTTGCTAGTATGTGAAATGAGTGAATTGTGCAGTAGTTTAAACATCCTTTGTCCTTGTCCTTCTTTGGGATTGGAGTGAAAACTGACCTTTTCCAGTTGTGACCACTGCTGAGTTTCCAAATTTGCTAGTATATTGAGTGCAGCATTTTCACAGCATCATCTTTTAGGATTTGAAGCAGCTTGGCTGGAATTTCATTATATAACTTTGTTCGCTAACTTTGTTCTTAATGATGCTTCCTAAGACCCACTTGACTTCACATTCCAGGATGTCTGGCCCTAGAGTGATCACACCATCTTGGTTATCTGGGTCATTAAGATCTTTTCTGTATAGCTCTTCAGTGTATTTTTGCCAGCTCTTCTTAATATCTTTTCCTTCTGTTAGGTCTATACCATGTCTGTTCTTTATTGTGCCTGTCTTTGTATGAAATATGAAGTCCAGTGGTATTTGATTACAGATCTTCCCCAGGACTAGGGAAACAAAGACTCTTGGAAGGCACAAACAAAACTTCGTGTGCACCAGGACCCAGGAGAAAGGAGTGCTGAGTGCACAGGAGACTGAGTCAGACTGGACTGTGAGTGTTCACAAGTCTCCAGCGGAGGCATGGGTTGACGGTGGCCAGTCATAGGGTCAGGGACACTGGCTGCAGCAGTCGTGGGAGGCATGGCATGCTGGTGTAAGTCCTTTTGGAGGAGGTCATCATTACCCTTACCATAGTTTGGCCTCAGGACAAAATACAAGGAGGTAACACAACTCTAGCATCAGCAGAAAATTGGATTACAAAGATAGTAAGCAGCAGACATAAGATTTAATCTTGAATTTGTCTTTAGTTCCTTGAAGGGGGGCAGAATTGACTGTGATGCTGAGCAGAGCCCTGTGGGGTCCCTGGGCATGGAGACTTTTTTGTCCCTTATTTCTTGTAGGCAAAACTCCAACTTCCATGAACTTCTCAGCGTTCCAAAGGGTAGTACATTTGGTAATCGAGGGAGGAGCAGTAACAAACCACCTGGGGCAAGATTAAAGGGACCAGAGAGACTCATCAATATGGGAAGACCAACTAATCTCAGCAACTTCACTCTTTTGAAACTTTGCAGAAGAAGGAAGAATGAAAGATTGTCACGGGCCTTGATCCTTATCAAAAAACCCTGCCTGGATATATAAACTCTTCCTATTCACCAGGGAATGGCTACCTAGGTGGCTCAGTGGTAAAATAACCAGCTGGCCAATGCAGGGGGTGCAGGAGACTCCAGTTCAGTCCCTGGGTCAGAAAGATCTACTGGAGTAGGAAAGGTTACTCATTGCAATATTCTTCTCTGGAGAATCCCATGGACAGAGGTGCCTGGCAGGCCATGGCCCACAGGCTTGGAAAGAGTAGAACAGGACTGAGAAACTAAGCATGCCTGCATGCACCAGATCACCTTGTCTGTCTCCTGAGAAGTGTGTATACAGGTCAAGGAACAACAGTTAGAACTGGACATGGAACAATAGACTGGCTCAAACTTGGGAAAGGGGTACAAATTTGTATATTGTCACCCTGCTTATATAACTTACATGCAGAGTACATCATGCAAAATGCTGAGATGGATGAGTCACAGGCTGTAATCCTGATATTGCCAGGAGAAATATCAAAACCCTCAGATATACAGATGACAGCCCTCTAATGGCAGAAAGAATAAAGAGCACCTTGATGAAGGTGAAAGAGGAGAGTGAAAAAGCTGACTTGAAACTCAACATTAAAAAAACTAAGATCATGACATTCCATGCCACCACTTCATGGCAAAGAGAAGGGAGGAAAGTAAAAACAGTGGTATATTTTATTTTCTTGGGCTCCAAAATCACTGTGGATGGTGACTGTGGCCATGAAATTAAAAGATGTGTGCTCCTTGGAAGGAAAGCTATGCAAAGCAAGACAGTGCATTAAAAATCAGAGAGATCACTTTTCTGACTAAGATCTGTATTGTCAAAGCTATGGTTTTTCCACCCAATGCTGCAGAATAGATGCTTTCAAATCATGGTGTTAGAGAAATCTGTTTAAAGTCCTTGAACTGCAAGGAGATCAAACCAGTCAATCCTAAAGGAAATCAACCCTGAATATTCATTGGAAGGGCTGATGCTGAAGCTGAAGAGGCTCCAATACTTGGCTACCTGATGGGACGAGCCAATTCATTTGGAGAAGTCCCTGACGCTGGGAAAGACTGAAGGCAGGAGGAGAAGAGGATGACAGCGGACGAGATGAGTAGATAACGTCACCAACCCAGTGGACATGAATTCGAGTGAACTCCAGGAGGTGGTAGAGGACAGAGGAGTCTGGCATGCTGCAGCCCATGGGGCCACAGAAGACAGACAGCGCTTAGTGACTGAGCAACAGCCTTTCCCAGGAGGTATGCACAGTTCTTGAGGTGCTAGACTATTGCATTCCCCCTTGCCTGGCAGAGTAATAAAGCCACTCTCTCCTCCATAGCTGGGTCTCTGTATTTCTGTTTGGCAATGGTACATAGAGAACAAGATTTTGGAATCAGTTACAGCAAAATATGCCTCTTTGGCATAAAGATTATTTTAGACTGCTTTTTTTTTTAAATCTTATTGAAAACACTACATATGATTTACAGTGCTGTGTGATTTTCTGCTGTGTAGCAAAGTAATTCATTGATACATGTACATACATTCTATTTCATATTCTTTACCATTATGGTTTATTACAGGATATTCAATATAGTTCCTCTAGCTATACAGTAGGACCTTGTTGTTTATCCATTCTGTATATAATAGTTTGCATCTACTAATCACAGACTCCCAATTCTTCCCTTTCCCACTGATTATTTTTGAAAAGTTCTATAAAGGGAACCAAGGTATCGTTTTCAAGAAACCTTTGCATTTATAAAGCAAGTCTCCATTTGTAAGGGTGTCTTCTTTTCTAAGCTTCCCTGGTGGCTCAGAGATTAAAGCATCTGCCTGCAATGTGGGAGACCCAGGTTCGATCCCTGGGTCATGAAGATCCCCTGGAGAAGGAAATGACAACCCACTCCAGTATTCTCAGCTGGAGAATCCCATAGACAGAAAGTCTGGTAGGCTACAGTCCACGGGGTCATAAAGAGTCAGACATGACTGAGCAACTTCACTTTCTTTCTTCCTTCTTTTCTATACCATTAACAGAATGACTCTCAACTTCAAGAAATTCTTATCAAGGGGAAAGCTAGTACTTAAATCTGCAAAAACAGCCGACCCTTGTTTACTTTGCTTTCCCTTCTTATGGCTTGGAGATGGTGACTTGGGCCATCAGGGATTCCTCAGTTTTCCTGGGTATCTCCAATGTATGTAGGAGGTACATGTGTTATTAAACTTGCTGTTTTTCTCCCGACAATCTGTCTTTTATTACAGATGATGTCTCAGTCACGAACCTAGAAGAGTATGGGGATAATTATTTTGCTTCCCTAACATCCTCTAATTCAATTTAGTTTGGTTAGAGTCCTCTAGTTATTGCACAACTAATTCATAGCAAAAAGTAACTAGAATCCAGATCTCTGGATTTTAATAATTGTTTTCCCCTTCTAAACCTCACTATGATATCATATAGCAGTGATCAACCCAAAGGGAGATCTGGGTCATTGTATATGGTCAGCTGACACAGTCATTTAAATTTTTCCATCGGTCATTAGCATGGGCTCTAGATTCAGTGCACCTGTGTCTCAGTGCTGCCAAGCCTCTGACTTTAGCCTGCACTTGACTTTTCGGGGATCCCCTTGTTTTGCTGAAACCCTGTCAAATGTGTGTCTGTGTGTCAGTTGCTCAATTGTATCCAAATCTTTGTGACCCCATGGACTGCAGCCCACCAGGCGCCTCTGTCCATGGGACTCTCCAGGCAAGAATAATGGAGCAGGTTGCCATGCCCTTCTCCAGGGGATCTTCCCAACCCAGAGATCAAACCCAGGTCTCCTGAGGCAGATTCTTTACTGACTGAGCCACCAGGGAAAGCTTAATCCTTAAGCCGGGTTTCTAAAAACTCTCAACAGATGGAGCACAAAGGGTTAAATGGCAAACTTATTTATTCACTGAAGAAAAGCTAGGTTTGTTTGACTTTTAAATTAGGAAGTGTTGTCAGCCTTAAAAACAAGAGCATTGTGAAATGTTTGGTAAAATACTAATTATTTTAATTCAAAAAAGCCAAAGCCTATAATTAAATGTTCTCCACTCAACATGTTCTTCTGTCGGCTTGCTTCTTAGAAATAAACAAGAAAAAGAAAAAGTGACTAAGATGTTGAAGACCTTCCCAGAAACTACTGAGACAGAAATCCTGGAACCATCAACAGCATTGTCCCCTTGGGACACTCTAAAACATATGGGGCCTTCTTTCCCCCACTGACTCATTGAATTCACATTGGGAAAATTTCCCAAAGTCACAGAATAAAAGACACTGCTGCTCTGTAAATATAATAGAGGTGAGATATGGATTATATATGTAATCATTTACCAGGGAGTAAGAATATGAGCACAGTTTATTTTTAAACCAAATAAAATTTTCAAAATGGAATCTACTTAATATTAACATTGGCGTTCACTCTTTCTGTCTTTTCTAATTAAAGAACCAATTTGGTGGAATGGGGACTACAGGAACCAGAATGAGGATGCTGGGGTGTGATGATGAAGAAAATGTGGGATCACGTGCCCGTCACACACCAATTCCACCTCAGGCTCTTTCAGGTTAGTAAGAGACTAGTTTATTCACTGCTTCATTCAAAAGCCTTTTATTCAGTCCTTCACCGCTCTCAGCCTCTCTTCTAGTCCTGTAGACGGTGAACAGGAAGTCTCCACCCTGCCCTCAAGCATCTAACATTCTGTAAGAGAGAAGGTGAAGAAGAAATAAAAAGGCCAACAATAAAACAATCCATTTCCAAATAGCATCAGTCATAGTGAAGAACAGATAACAGGCTGGAAAGTGATAAAAAATGATCCATGGTACACGTTGCCTCAGTGACTGTGACAAAAGAGAAAGGATTGATCCTGAGTTATCTCTAGATGGAGAGACTTGGGATATTTCATGGAAAAAGCTTAATTTTAACTGTCCTTTGAATAATGAATTTTTCATGAAGAAACAAGGGATGATATCATCTCAAGTGGAGAAAAATCACAAAAGCAGTGTTGGATACAAAGAGGGAGCTGTTCTTATTTCAGGTGTGTAAAATAGAAGGTCTGGTGGCTTTACCTATTTCAGAAATGTCAGAGAAATGAAATGCCAGTCCTTTCCATGGTCTTACAGATTCCGAACAGCCCATCTTTTTTCCACATTTATTATTGGTTATAATAACAATCTCCTATCTGGTCTCACTGCCTTCAGCTGCTGAAATTATCTTTCTAAAATGCTGCTTCCCAAATTATTTTGACCACAGCCTTCTTTAAGAAAAACTTACTTTGTGATCTATTATAATAGATTATATTATAATCTATTATACTCTTACACTACATTTTAAAGTTTTCTTTTCCATTCTACTTGATTCTATTTCACAAAAATAACTTGGTAGTCTGGGATTTTTCATTGAATTTCATGATCCTCATGGATTTGAAACCCCTGTGTATAGTCCCCAGCTGTAAAGCAGAAATGTTCATACAACTTCCCCTGCTTTCTGTGGCTCTTTATTGTCTTCAGAATAAAGCCCAAAATTCTGGGTAGGGTTTAAGATTCTGATGATGAAGTCTTTGCCTTCCTCCTCCAGATCACCTCTCACTGGTTCCAGCACCATCATTTCTCCTGCCACCATCTTGAATTTCTTGTGGTTTCCCAATCCAGCCACCTGGTACCTCTTCATGTACTGTTTTTTCCCTCCATTGTCCAACCCTGATTCACCACCCCTTCCACCCTCATGTTAAGTCTGAGCCTCCTGTCTTATTTATACTATACTTCAAGCTTGAGGTTACATGAAATTCTTGCCAAAAGAAAAATAAAATCTTCCATAGCTGCTAGTGTGAGCTTGGTCTCCAGCCCATATCCTCTCATATTTCTTTGGGTGTACTTTCAGGGAAGCCCTTAGATTATTGTCTTAAACAGTTGTTTCTTTTTCTGAATATTCCTGTGGCCAAGACAGGGTCTGAGTTTTTAATATCTGTATTTTTAATACATGGAGCCCAACAGACATTTGTTTGATATTTGACTATTGAGTAAATGAATAAATGTTTCAATCAACAGGCAAATGAACATAATAAACTCTTCTCAAGGTACCTAATATCTCTATATATTCATATAAATTTTTCTAGTTAGCTGTAAATTATGTAGAGATTTTGTTTCTCTTAGTGTTTTCCTGGTTTCCTGGGAGCTAACATTGCTCAGTTGTGTCTGACTATTTGAGACCTTTTGAACTGTAGCCCACCAGGATCCTCTGTCCATGGGATCCTCCAGGCAAGAATAATGGGTTGGGTTGCCATTTCTTTTTCCAGAACATCTTCCCCATACAAGGATCAAACCAGCATCTCCTGTATTGCAGGCAAATTCTCAGGCACTTAATGAAAACTTTCCCAGTCTGTGTGTCTTTAGTTCAGTTCAGTTCAGTCGCTCAGTCATGCCTGACTCTTTGTGAGCCCATGGCCTGCAGGATGCCAGGCTTCCCTGTTCAACGCCAACTCCCAGAGCTTACTCAAACTCATCTCCATTGAGTCAGTGGTGCCATCCAACCATCTCATCCTCTGTCAGTCCCTTGTCCTTCTGCTTTCAATCTTTCCCAGCATCAGGATCTTTTCTACTGAGTCAGTTGTTCGAATCAGCTGGCCAAAGGATTGGAGTTTCCTCTTCAGCATCAGTACTTCCAATGAATATCCAGGACTGATTTCCATAAGGATTGAGTGGTTTGATCTCCTTGCTGTCCAAGGGACACTCAAGAGTCTTCTCCAACACCACAATTCAAAAGCATCAATTATTCAGTGCTCAGCTTTCTTTAGAGTCCAATTCTCACATCCATACATGACTACTGGAAAAACCATAGCCTTGACTAGATGGATCTTTGTTGGCAAAGTAATGTCTCTGCTTTCTAATATGCTGTCTATGTTGATCATAGCTTTCCTTCCAAGGAGAAAATTTCTTTTAATTTTGTGGCTACCGTCACCATATGCAGTGATTTTGGAGCTCAAATATAAACTATCTCACTGTTTCCACTGTTCCCCCATCTATTTGCCATGAAGTGATGGGACCGGATGCCATGATCTTAGTTTTCTGAGTGTTGAGTTTTAAGCCAACTTTTTCACTCTCCTCTTTCACTTTCACCAAGAGGCTCTTGTGAAGTCTCTCAGTCGTGTCTGACTTTTTGCGACCCCATGGACTGTAGCCTACCAGGCTTATCCATCCATGGGATTTTCCAGGTAAGGGTACTGGAATGGGTTGCTATTTCCTTAGACCCATGCAAAACTCAAGATCGAGCCCTGAACCTTTGGAGAGGGAACACCGACTTCAAGACTCTAGACTACCAGAGAACTAACCCTAAGGGGTATCAAATAGTGAGAACTCACGCAAAGGAAACCACTGTAATACAAGACCTGGCATCATGCAACCACCAGTAGCACCCTCTGAAGGACACCTTGTCTAAAACAATAAACAAAACAAAAATACAAACCCAGTCATCAGCAGACAGGATACCACCTCAGTCAGCCTTGCCCATCAGAGGAAAAACAAGCAAACAAAAACTCACCACAAATCTCACCCTATAAGAAGCTCACACAAACCACTGGACCAACCTTAGAGGGTGGAAACCAAAAGGAAGAAAGAACTCAGCCCTGAAGTCTGGGAAAAGGAGACCTCAGACACAGTCAGTTAAAAATAATAATGATGATAATGAAAAGGCAGAGAAATGCTACACAAATGAAGGAACAAACTAGAAACACAGAAATCCAAATAAGTGAAAACAAAATAGGCAAACTACCTGAAAAAGAATTCAGAATACTGAGAGTAAGATGATCAAAAACCTTGAAAGCAAAATGAAAAAAATGCAAGACTCAATTAAAAAAAGACCTAGAAGAATTAAAGAATAAACATGCAGAGACAAACAACACAATTACTGAAATTAAAAATATTCTAGAAGAATCAATAGCCGAACAGCTGAAGCAAAAGAATGAATCAGTGAGCTAGAACATAAAATAGTGGAAAAAAAATCTGAAGAGCAGAATAAAGTAAAAAGAATGAAAAGAGCTGAGGATAGTCTCAGAGACCTCTGGGACAATATCAAACACAACAACATTCAAATAATAGGGGTCTCAGAATAAGAAGAGAAAAAGAAAGGGTATAAGAATGTTTTTGAAGAGATTATAGTTGAAAATTTCCCCAAGATGGAAAAGGAAATAGTCAACCAAGTCCAAGAAGCACTCCAAAGAGTCCCATACAGGATAAACCCAAGGAGAAACACAGCAAGACACATACTAATTAAACTAACAAAGACTAATATGCATAGTACATCATGAGAAACGTGGGGCTGGATGAAGCACAGCTGGAATCAAGATTGCTGGGAGAAATATCAATAACCTCAGATATGCAGAAGACACCACCATTATGGCAGAAAGTGAAGAAGAACTAAACAGCCTCTTGATAAGAGTGAAAGAGGAGAATGAAAAGTTGGCTTAAAGCTCAACATTCAGAAAACTAAGATCATGGCATCCAGTCCCATCACTTCATGGCAAACAGGTGGGGAAACAGTGGAAACAGTGTCAGACTTTATTTTGGGGGCCTCCAAAATCACTGCAGATGGTGATTGCAACCATGAAATTAAAAGATGCTTACTCCTTGGAAGGAAAGTTATGACCAACCTAGACAGCATATTAGAAAGCAGAGACATTACTTTGCCAACAAAGGTCCATCTAGTCAAGGCTATGGTTTTTCCAGTAGTCATGTATGGATGTGAGAGTTGAACTATAAAGAAAGCTGAGGACCAAAGATTTGATGCTTTGAACTGTGGTGTTGGAGAAACCTCTTGAGAGTCCCTCGGACTGCAGGGAGATCCAATCAGTCCATCCTAAAGGAGATTAGTCCTGGGTGTTCATTGGAATGACTGATGCTGAAGCTGAAACTCCAATACTTTGGCCACCTGATGTGAAGAGCTGACTGATTTGAAAAGACCCTGGTGCTGGGAAAGATTGAGGGCAGGAGGAGTAGGAGCTACCAGAGGATGAGATGGTTGGATGGCATCACTGACTTTATGGACATAAGTTTGAGGAAACTCCAGGAATTGGCAATGAACAGGGAAGTCTGGCATGCTGCAGTCCATGGGGTTGCAAAGAGTCAGACATGACTGAGTGACTAAACTGAACCGAACTGAACAAAGGCTAAACACAAAGAAAGACTATTAAAAGCAGCAAGGGAGAAGCAACCAGCAACATACAAGGGAAACACTGAATGCATAACAGCTGATCTTTCATCAGACACTCTGCAGGCCAGTAGGGAAAGGCAGGATATATTTAAAGTACTGAAAGGGTAAAATCTACAACCAAGATTACTGTACCTGAAAAGGATCTCGTCCAAAATTGATGGAGAAATTAAAAGCTTTTCAGACAAGCAAAAGTTAAGAGAATTCAGTACCACCAAACCATCTTTACAATAAATGTTAAAGAGACTTATATAATCAAGAAATGCAAGAGAAGAAAAAAGATCTAGAAAATCAACCCAAAACAATTGAGAATATGACAATAGGAACATATGTATCAATAATTACTTTAAATGTAAATAGATTAAATTCTCCAACGAAAAGACACAGACTGGCTGAATGGATACAAAAATAAGACCTGTATATATGTTGTCTACAAGAAATCCACTTTAGACCTCAAGACACATATAGACTGAAAGTGAGTGAATGGAAAAATATATTCCATGCAAATGGAAAGCAAAGGAAACCTGGAGTAGAAATCCTCATATCAGACAAAATAGACCTTAAAATATAGAAGATTACAAGAGATAAGGAAGGATACTACATAATGATCAAGGGATCAGTCCAAGAGGAAGACATAACAATTGTAAATATCTATGCACCCAACATAGGAGCACCTCAATACATAAGAAAAACACTAACAGACATAATAGGGGAAATTGACACTAACACAATAATAGTAGGAGATGTTAACACCCCACTCACACCAATGGACAGATCATCAAAACAGAAAATTAATAAGGAAACACAAGTCTTAAATGACACATTAGATGAGATGGATCTCATTGATATTTTCAGGACATTCCATCCAAATCCATTAAAAAATGCACCTTCTTCTCAAGTGCACATGGAACATTCTCCTGGATAGTCCATATCTTGGGTCACAAATCAAACCTCAGTAAATTTAAGAAAATTGAAATCATATCAAGCGTCTTCTCCAACCACAATGCTATGAGAATAGATATCACTTACAAGGAAAAAAAAAAACTGTAAGAAACACAAACACATGGAGATTAAACCACACACTCTAAATAACCAACAGGTTACTGAAGAAATCAAAAGGGAAATAAAAAATTTCTAGAAACAAATGACAGTGAAAAACGACAACTCAAAACCTGTGGGATGCAGCAAAAGCAGTCCTAAGGGGGAAGTTTATAGCAATACAGTCCTAGCTCAAGAAACAAGAAAAACACCAAATAGACAGCCTAAGTTTACACCTAAAATTTTGGAAAAAGAACAACAGCAACAAAAAAAAATAGTAAAAGGAAAGAAATCATAAATGAAAAAGAAATGAAAAAAAAAATAGTAAAGATTAATGGAACTAAAATCTGGTTCTTTGAGAAGATAAACAAAATTTGCAGACCTTTAGCCAGAGTCATCAAGAAAAAAGAGAGAAGATCAAATCAACAAAATTAGAAATGAAAAAGGAGAAGCTACAACATACAATGAAGAAATACAAAGGATTATAAGAGACTATTATGAACATCTATTTGGAAATAAAATGGATAACCTGGAAGAAATGGACAGATTCTTAGAAAAGTGCAATATTCCAAGACAACCAGGAAGAAATAAAAATTATGAACCCATTTACAACCACTGAAATTGAAGCTGTGATCAACAATCTCCCAAAAAACAAAAGCCCAGGACCAAATTGGCTTCACAGGAGAATTCTATCAAACATATAGAGAAGAGCTAACACCTATCCTTCTAAAAGTCTTTCAAAAAATTACAGAGGCAGAAACACTTCCAAACTCATTCTATGAGCCCACCATCACCATGAAACCAAAACCAGACAAAGACAACACACACAAAAAAGAAAACTACAGGCCAATATCAGTGATGTACATAAATGCAAAAATTCTCAGCAAAATTTTAGCAAACAGAATTCAGCAACACACCAAAAAGCTTGTACACCAGGATCAAGTTGGGTTTATTCCAGGAATTCAAGGATTCTTCAATACATGCAAATCAATGAATGTGAGCATATTAACAAATTGGAAGCTAAAAACTATATGATAATCTCAGTAGATGCAGAATCAACCTTTGAAAAAATTTAGTATTGATTTATGATTAAAACTCTTCAAAAAATGGGTGTAGAAGGAACCTATCTCAACATAGTAAAGGCCATATATGATAAGCCTACAGCAAACATTATTCTCGATGATTAAAAACTGAAAGCATTCCCCCTAAGATCAAGAATAAGACAAGGGTGCCCACTTTCACCAGTATTATTCAACATAGTTCTGGAAGTCCTAGCTACAGTAATCAGAGAAGAGAAAAAAATAAAAGGAATCCAGATCGGAAAAGAAGAAATAAAGCTCTCACTGTTTGAAGATGACATGATACTGTACATAGCAAAACCAAAAGATAGTATCAGAAAATTACTAGAGCTAATCAGTGAATTTAGCAAAGTTGCAGGACACAAAATCAATACAACAGAAATCACTTGCTTTTCTATATACTAACAATGAAAAATCAGAAAGAGAAATTAAGAAATCAATCCTTCACCACTGCAACAAAAAGAATTAAATATCTAGGAATAAACTTACCTAAGGAGGTAAAAGAACTGTACACAGAAAATTATAAGACACTGATGAAAGAAATCAAAGATGACATAAACAGATGGAGAGATATTACAAGTTCCTGGGTAGGAAGACTCAATATTGTGAAAAGGACTATACTACCAAATGCAACCTACAGATTCAATGTGATCCCTATCAAATTACCAATGGCATTTTTCACAGAACTAGAACAAAAAAGTTCACAATTTATATGGAAACACAAAAGACCATGAATAGCCAAAGTAGTCCTGAGAAAGAAGAATGGAGCTGGAGGAATCAGCCTTCCTGACCTCAAATTATACGACAAAGCTACAGTCATCAAGACAGTGTGGTGCTGGCACAGAAGCAGAAATATAGAGCAATGGAACAAGATGGAAAGCCCAGAAATAAATCCATGCACCTGTGGGTACCTTACTTTTGACAAAGGAGGCAAGAATATACAAGGAGCAAAAAGCATCTTCAATAAATGGTGCTGGGAAAACTGGACAGCTACATGTAAAAGAATGAAATTAGGACACTTTCTAACACCATACACAAAGATAAACTCAAAAGGGATTAAAGACCTAACTATAACACCAGAAACTATAAAACTCTTAAAGGAAAGCACAGGCAAGGGTGGGATGTTTCAAGAGAACAGCATCGAAACATGTATATTATCTAAGGTGAAACAGATCACCAGCCCAGGTTGGATGCATGAGACAAGTGCTCGGGCCTGATGCACTGGGAAGACCCAGAGGAATCAGGTGGAGAGGGAGGTGGGAGGGGGGACTGGGATAGGGAACACATGTAAATCCATGGCTGATTCATTTCAATGTATGACAAAAACCACTGCAATGTTGTAAATTAGCCTCCAACTAATAAAAATAAATGGGAAAAAAAAAAAGCATAGGCAGAACATTCCAGGACATAAATCAAAGCAAGATCCTCTATGGCCCACCTCCTAGAGTAATGTAAATAAAAACAAACGTAAACAAGTGGGACCTGATTAAATTTAAAAGCTTTTGCACAGCAAAGGAAACTATAAGCAAGGTGAAAAGACAACCCTCGGAATGGGAGAAAATAATAGCAAATGAAACAACTGACAAAGGGTTAATTTCCAAAATATACAAGCAGCTCATACAACTCAATACCAGGAAAGCAAACAACCCAATGAAAAAGTAGGGAAAAGACCTAAACAGACATTTCTCCAAAAAAGACATACACATGGCTAACAAGCACATGAAAAGATGCTCAACATTGCTCATTATTAGAGAAATGCAAATCAAAACCACAATGAGATATCACCTCACACTGGTCAGAATGGCCAGCATCAAAACGTCTACAAAAAATAAACGCTGGAGAGGGTGTGGAGAAAAGGGAACCCTCTTGCACTGTTGATGGGAATGTAAATTGATACAGCCACTATGGAAGATGGTATGGAGATTCCTTTAAAAACTAGGAATAAAACCACCATATGACCTAGCAATCCCACTCATAGGCATAAACCCTGAGGAAACCAGGGTTGAAGGAGACACGTGTATCCCATTGTCCACTGCAGCACTATTTACAATAGCTAGAACATGGGAGCAACCTAGATGTCCATCAACAGATGAATGGATGAAGAACTGTGGTACATATACACAATGGACTATTACTCAGCCATAAAAAGGAACATATTTGAGGTAGTTCTGATGAGGTGGATAAACCTAGAACCTATTATATAGAGTGAAGTGAGTCAGATAAAGTAAACATTGTATTTTAATGCACATATACAGAATCTAGAAAAATGGTTCTGAAGAATTTATTTACAGGGCAGCAATGGAGAAACAGACATAAAGAATAGATTTATGGACCTTGGGAGAGGGGAGGAGAGGGTGAGATGTATGGAAAGTGTAACATGGAAACTTATATTACTGTATGTAAAATAGATAGCCAATGGGAATTTGCTGTATGTCTCAGGAAACTCAAACAGGGGCTCTGTATCAACCTAGAGGGGTGGGATGGGGAGGGAGATGGGAGGGAGGTTCAACAGGGAGGGGACATATGTATACCTATGGCTGATTCATGTTGGGGTTTGATAGAAAACAACAAAATTCTGTAAAGCAATTATCCTTCAATAAAAAAATAAATTAAGGGAAAAAAAGAGGCTCTTTAGTCCTTGTTCGCTTTCTGCCATAAGGGTGGTGTCATCTGCATATCTGAGGTTATTGGTATTTCTCCTGGCAATCTTGACTCCAGTTTGTGCTTAATCCAGCCCAGCATTTTGCATAATGTACTCTGCATATCAGTTAAATAAGCAGAGTGACAACATGCAGCCTTGACATACTCCTGTGCGTCTTAGCTGAGTACAATCTTTTATTCTATGTTGTTGATGAAGTTCTAGAAGCCCTTATTTCCTAATAATCTCAGAGATTGGAGAATCTATTTTATCTCCTACCATGTTAAATAATGGAGAAAGTTAAGTAAAATATCTTGTTTCAAATACCTTAGATTTACATATCAATGAGAATTATAAGAAAAGTATAATTTTCAAGTCATTAATACAGCTAAGAGTTAGGCTTTTTTCTGCACATTCAGGGATTGATAGGATACATCTGTAGGATTTTTGAGTGGGCAGTTCTGAGATAAGGAAGGCTGTGGAACAGTAGGGCTTGTGATTTAACAGATTTCAGAATCTGGAAAATACAATTGATTTTTCTAAATGTAGCTAAAAATTACACAGAGTTTATATAAAAATACAAGTCACTGCTTTCTCAGAAAATCAGACAATGCAAAATAGCACCCTTATTTTCAGGTGTGCATGATCATCCATGCTAATATGCTAATTAACAGATGAAACTGTGGCACTCTTTTATCATGAACCCAGTGGGAATTCCATTAGTGACTTTCCTGGGTGAAGAGATTGATAAAATCATGGTGAGACACAGTCTAATTTCCTTACAAATTACAAAAAACAAAGGAATTTTACTGTTTGTCCTTTGAGTTTGGCTTACTTGGGAACATTAAAGAAAATAAAGCCATAAAATGCAAAAGATACCACTCTTGTCTCTGTAGGAGAGAAAGAAAGAAAATTCTGAGGATGAAAATGACTTTAAGATGCGCTCTCTTTTCTGCTCATCAAAGCTGGTGGGGACAGTAATATCTCATCGTCATTCACCTGGGAACAGAGAGATCGTGCCCTTTGACCCTGGGATCCTTGCCCTTCCTGCAGCAAATGACTAGCTAGAGCCTCAGCAACCATGAAAGGAAAAGGTGAGGCGAGTGTGAATGGGGAGGGAAAAATGGGGAGAAGTGTTATATTCTCTTATGTCACATTTCCTAGTCTCTACTTCTCTCTTTAAAAAAAAAAAAGCAAAAATCACCCCAGTATGTGAGACTTCACAATTCTAGGTTTTTCTTTTTTCAAAAGAATATTTGTGAATCTTTTCAGATTACAAACTATAGCAACAATAAAAAAAAAAATCTCATTAACTTTAAATTCACAGATACAGACCCAATGTGTCTCTGCTCAAGTAACGTAGGGAAATGCCAGTACATTTGTGTTTTGCTGTTGCGTCTTTTCTCATGAGGATGAAGTCACATCTCCAGCATCATCAAGACCATGTTTAGAAATATGCTGGTATTTCTCCTGTAGCAACTAGGACTACTCAGAGATTTTTCTTGTACACAGTGGATTGTGGTGAACTTGTAAGGTGTTGTGCTCTGCTCCCTCCCCTCCTTCAAAGACTCACAGCCAATGATGGGTTGATACAGGAGAACAAAGACCCGACCATCGTGGCCAAGTCTGCTGAGCCATTCAAGCTCCCCGACTTCCTGGGAGGTCAGTCAAGGCTGTCACTGGGGCTGCCTTAGGACCGACTTCCCTTGTGGCCACACTCCTTTCACTCCCCCACTTTTCACAGCATCTATTCTCAAAGGCCTTTCCAGACAATCCAGTTTGCAACGTGGAAGCACAAATGTTCATTGGATGGTGAAAATATGGCAAATGATGACAGAATTTTCTTAGTTGAATATAAATGTACTTTCTATTAGCTGATAAAATGTTAAGACATTTTACCAGTTTACCCTTAGATAGTAGTGGGAGTTTGAATTGTGTGTGCAGATCTTTTCATATAGTTTGATGCTACAAAACCAAACAGAAGCCATTCAGTTGGGAATCAGGACGATGCTATGGTTCAGTATATAGGGGTCCTCATAACTTACCAGAGAATGCAATGGCACCCCACTCCAGTACTCTTGCCTGGAAAATCCCGTGGACGGAGGAGCCTGGTAGGCTGCAGTCCATGGGGTCACTAAGAGCTGGACATGACTGAGCGACTTCACTTTCACTTTTCACTTTCATGCATTGGAGAAAGAAATGGCAACCCACTCCAGTGTTCTTGCCTGGAGAATCCCAGGGATGAGGGAGCCTGGTGCACTGCTGTCTATGGGGTCGCAGAGTTGGACACGACTGAAGTGTCTTAGCAGCAGCAGCATACCATCTACTTGACCTTGAGTGAGTTGGTCAGCTTCTTTAAAACCAAGTGTGCTCACTAATGAGCACAAAGAGTTTTTGCTCAAGATCTATAGCACAAAGATCTATACAAAGAGTTTTTGTGAGGACTAAAAGCCACATGGACACAGATGAAGTGCTCAGCACACTGCACAGTAAAACACTAGCATTCAGTGAGTGTTCTCTCATAAACCTACTCAGTGATGCAGAATAAAACCTAAAGCCCCCAGTGTCTACAAGGCCTCACTTAGCTTGGTCTCCTTTTCTTTATCCAACCGCTTTGTTCTTGCCACTTTCCCCTTACTTGCTGTTTCTTCCACACACAGGGCTCTGCTGTTCTGAAACATCTCACTAGCACAGCTCTCCCTTATGATTTTACATTAGTTGTCCCTTCCCTTGGAATGGCTCTTTCTCACATCTTTTCCAGGTTGTTGCTCAAATGCCCCTTTCCATGAGATACAGCTTGACTGTTCTATTTTAAAATTGCAACCAACCCCCATGTCCTACCCTCAAAATCTGATACTCTTCACTCAGTCCCACAGTTTCATTTTCTCTTTGCATATATGCACTCCCTAATTTTGTGAAACAAGCTGTAAAGCTAACACAAGAGGTAATAAAGTTCTTTTATTAAAGTATACGTACATAATTTATATGTGTATACATATGCACACTCATACACATATGTATGTATGCACACATAGATATATATGTTATATTTATCTTTAGTGTGTATATACACATGTGTATTTCTGTTTTCATCTATGAAAGTAGGAGTCTGCTTGTTTTATGTACTGTACCATTCCAACTATCTAAAAGAGAGTCAGGTATATAATTAGTGGTCAATATTAATTTGTTAAGTAAAAGTCTAATAAGTGGGACCGTGAAACATACTTACAGTGTATATTGAACTGATTATTAACAAACTAGGGATGTTTCAACTAGGTGAATTTCCCAAAACTCGTATTTCAAACTCTTTGCGGCAGGCATGATGCTAGCTGGAGGGAATGTGGAAATGAAAAAGGTGCAGTCCGTGCACTTAAAAGCCTCACGGCTGAGTACCCTGTGCTGCACAACCAGGACGACGTTCTCTGTTGCCCTCAGCTGTCAGTCTAATCTAGGAATAGCATTTCCTTGAAGGAAGTAGCCTTGTCCAAGGTCATGTATACTTCCTAGGGAGAGCCTGCATTCCATGACTTGTCAAGGAGGGGCTAGAAAACCCAGGTCTCCTTGTCCAGCTCAGGTCAACTCTGAAGGATCATCCCAGTGCCCAAGATCCTGATGAAAGGGACTGAGACCCTCACTGTGGCCCAGCAAAGCCCAGCTCCTCCCTCGACTCAGTCTTGCTCCCTGCGTTCATCCCATGGTGTGCACGCTGAAAGCTTCCCCAACAAGCTTTCTGCATCCGAATCTTCATTTGAGAATCTGCCTAGACTCAGCTCCCAAGAAACCCAAACTGGCAGATTTATACTATATTCATTTTTCTATTGCTGTGTAGCAAATCACCACAAATATAAACAGCTCAAAACAAGGCAAATCAATACTCTTCTGCACAATAAAAGTCTAGCATATGTCAGCTTGGTCCTCTACTCAGGGTTTCCTAAGGCTGATATCCTTCTAAGGCACATATCCTCATCTGGAGGCTTTTCTAGGGAGGCTATCCATTTACAAACTTTCTCAGGTTGCAGCCAGAGTTCATTTCCCTGTGGTTGCAAGTTTCATCTGTCTTGATGGCTGTCCATCAGCTTATAAAGACCTCTTGTCCCATGGCCTTCTCCATCAGTCCTCTCATGCTCTCACTTAGAATCTCTGACTTCATAAAGGTTTTAGTCCTTTTAAGGACTTCCCTGATGAAGTCAAACCCATCCAAGAAATCTCCTTCTTAATTAACCCAAAGGCATCTTACCATAACCTAATCACTGAGAGCAACAGCCATCATAGTCTCAGATCTCATCCATGTTCAAAAGGAGAAGGTTATATACCAGGAGACAGGAATCTTGGTAGCCATCTGAGGATTCTGTCCAACATACACATTCTAGGGGAAGACAGAGGAGATACAAATAATTCGAGTGTGATCTTGGCTCTATTTGAGAAAAAAAAATTATAGTATAGAGGTAGCACAGAGGTTCACTGTAAGTCAAGAAGTTGCCTCCATAAAGAAAGATGGCATTTGATTAAGAAAGTGAAGGCAAGAGGAGAATTCCATGCAAGAGAGTTACATATTATGAAATGTACAAGAAAATGAAGGTCTCAAGTGGCTTCAAATTTAAATGTCAAGTAATTCCTTAAATTGTCTATTGTCACCCTGCTTATTTAACTTATATGCAGAGTATGTGATGGGAAATGCCAGGGTGGATGAAGCAGAAGCCAAGGTCAAAATTGCCAGGAGAAATATCTATAACCTCAGATACACAGATCAAGGGTGAAAGCAAAGATGAATTAAACAGCCTCTTGATGAAAGTGAAAGAGGAGAGTGAAAAAGTTGGCTTAAAACTCAACTTTCAGAAGACTAAGATCATGGCATCTGGTCCCATCACTTAATGGCAAATAGGTGGAGAAACAATGGAAACAGTGAGAGACTTTATTTTTGGAGGGCTCCAAAGTCACTTCAGATGGTGACTTGCAGTCATGAAATTAAAAGACACTTGCTCTTGGCAGAAAAGCAATGACCAACCTAGACAGCATATTAAAAACTAGAGATATTCCTTCTTCAAAAAAGGTCCATCTAGTCAAAGCTATGGTTTTTCCAGTAGTCATGTATAGATGTAGAGTTGGACTCTAAAGAAAGCTGAGCACTGAAGATTAAAAGATGCTTACTCCTTGGAAGGAAAGTTGTGACCAACCTAGACAGCATATTATAAAGCAGAGACATTGCTTTGCCAACAAAGGCCTGTCTAGTTAAGGCTATGGTTTTTCCAGTAGTCATGTAAGGATGGGAGAGTTGGACTATAAAGAAAGCTGAGCACAGAAGAATTGATGCTTTTGAGCTGTGGTGTTGGAGAAGACTCTTGAGAGTCCCTTGGATTGCAAGGAGATCCAATCAGTCCATCCTAAAAGAGATCAGTCCTGGGTGTTCATTGGAA
Organism: Odocoileus virginianus; assembly: GCF_023699985.2. Taxonomy (NCBI): domain Eukaryota; kingdom Metazoa; phylum Chordata; class Mammalia; order Artiodactyla; family Cervidae; genus Odocoileus; species Odocoileus virginianus. The sequence goes on along the minus strand of NC_069686.1, from coordinate 63,453,304 downwards.
GGACTGATGTTAAAGCTGAATACTTCTGCCACCTGATGCGAAGAACTGACCGATTTGAAAAGACCCTGATGCTGGGAAAGACTGAGGGTTGTTGGAAAAGCAGGGAACAATAGAGGATGAGATGGTTGGATGACATCACTAAGACTGCTTGTAATTATAGTTGGTAAATTTTCCATACTCAGTCCACTGAGGTTTCATGATACACAGAACCAAATTTCATCCATGGCTCCTTGTGACAGCATCATTAAATAATCTAGAGCAGCATTAGGAATTAGATGTTAATACTCCATTACCTTTGATGAAACTAACATGCCAAAAGGTTAAGCAACTTGCTCACACATAGCAAATTTACAGATCTACGACCTAAAATTAAGTCTGTCTAATACCTCAGTCCATGTTCTTTCTAATCAACAAAGTTAACTTGATTTGCTTTTCTTTCCTGGTCTTCTGATTCTACTCAGACTGATTTCAGGTTCACACTCCTGTCAGTGGTGATTGCTCCCAGGCAGCTCACATCTGTCCTGATTGTGATGTGTAACCATCAGCCCAACACAAATAGGACTGCGCATGTGCAAAAATCACATGAAGCATGTTGCAGAGCCACCAAGAGTGTTTCCATATTTGCTCCTAGAATTCCCTCTGTAATTCTTCTGGATTTTCCATCCTTTGTCCTCCTTTAAAAGGGGAGAGGTTCTAAAATTTTAATAGAAATACTCTTTACCAAGTTTCATTAATGGCTTTACCTTTAATGGAATAGCTTTTAGAGCCAGATGGCCTGGTTTGCATCCACAAGGCAGAGCCTTAAAGGAAGTCTTGGATTAGACACCAGTTTTAAAATACTGGCTTGTAAATACTTCTCCCCATTTTCTCTTGTATTTAATTTTTGTGACTTAAAAACCAAAACATATTTTGATGACCTTAATATCTTTGGGTCTCTGTTCAGAGATTTTAAAAGACTAAACTTGTATTATAGGTTATTATAGAAACTATAACCATTGTCTCATTATAGAAAACAATAATGGGACAATAATAATAATAAGACAGGCCTAGGTTTGTGCATTGTATACCTTATCATTTGCTATGAACTTGAGTTTTCTCATGTACAAAAAAGAATGCGTTCACTAAAATGTGTTCCCTAAAAATTAATTCCCTGGTCATGTAGTGGTTAAGACTCTGTACTTTCAATGCAGGAGTGTGGGTTCAATCCCTGGTCAGGGAACTAAGATCCCACAGATTGTGCAGTGCAGCCAAAAAATAAACCAACATAATTCTATAAACCAATTATCCTTCAGTTAAAAAATAAATGCATTTAAAATTTAAAAAAATGAAAGTAACAATAAGGTTATTCTCAGCAATTATATTTTAAAAGTAATAATAATTAAATTATTTAATGCATTTTACAACTTTAAATGTTAGTTTTCCCTCTCTTTGCACCTAAATTTCATGTCAGAATCTTACACAAACTTTAGAGCTCCTAGCAAATGGGCCAACAGAGCTTGGTATTTCTCATTGCTCTTTCCATGTTTCAGAGTCATTTACTTTTTCCTATTTCTAAACTATGGATTAGATAAATCAACAGTATCTTTGCCTTTGCCTGTCACTTATTTGGAGGCAAGTTACAAATAGCAAGTCATTCTAATATATTGAGTCCAAATGTCTGATCTAAGCTGTATATTTGCTACAAATTTTGGAATTTCTAGCATGCCTAAAAGGCAGTGGGGTAAGCCATCATAAACCTATTTGCAAGAGAAAACAAAACTCACCTGGAAAGCAACTCAGCTCATGGGAATACAGGGCTGACTATGGGTCTGGGTTAGTGGGCAAACAATGTACAATATGATACCTGTTAAACAGATTGACTCTGTCCCAGCTTCTACAGATCACTGCCAGAGTTCAGATCCCTATAGAGAGAGGAACACAGTGAAGCTCTGTGGTAACTGTAAAGGCCTTTTGTTGCAAAACTTTATAAAGTTCTGAGAACATACAACCTAAAAGGAAAAGAAACTGAAAAAATTAAGAAAACAGGTATGCAGTAAGTTCCCTACATATGACCATTCTGAGAGCATGTTTATAAGTCCAATGTGTTCATAGTTTCAACAATGTTAGCTTAGGTACCCAATTAACACAATTGGCTATATAGTACTGTAATAGGTTTATAATAATTTTCACATAAATAATACATAAAAAACAAACACAAAAAATAAACAAAAACTATTTTTAATCTTACAGTACAGTACCTTGGAAAGTACAGTCATTCAGTACAGCAGGTGGCATAAAGTGAATAGATAAGAGTTACTAAGAAGAGGGAGAGATGGTGGGAGATGGTAGCGCTGAAGGATCAATAGCAATAGAAGACAGGGCAAGCTGCAATTTCGTTCATGCCTGACGTTGATGGCAGAGGTTCTGGTTCCTTACTGGATTCAATTCTACCTACCCTCTTAAAAAAATATAGTGATGTCTGAGTAGTAGTTCTTTCTTTCTCATCATAGATGAGATGGTAGCACTGGATTGCCTTTGGAATGGTTATCACAACTTCTGTATACGATTCAGGTCCTGTGCCCCAAAAACTAACAGTGCCTCCTCAAGTAAAGAAAATCCCCTTGCCATCTCCTGCCTTGTAAATCTTCAGTTCTCCAGTTACTTCTTCCTTTTGTCTCTCTTTGTCCTTCCTCTGGGCCTCCAATCCCATCAAGTCTTCATTAGTAAGCTCCTCCTATTGCACAGAAAGGAGTTCAATGTTATAAGAACAAGCAATGTCTACCATCCTTTTGCCTCATTCTACTCTCTCAATTATTTTCACTTTTGTTTCGACTATTATTGCTTGGAGCTCCTTAGCAGTACCAGCTGCCTCACCACTGCTTTTACGCTTGCTCTTGGACATCCCGGGCTTGAAATAAGGATACTGTACTATACTCTAGATAGTACTGTACAGTAAAGTACAGAAAAGTATAGCTGCTTTTAGAGGATATATGCACATGACAAGTTATGCCACATACATGAACTAGCTTACATGACTGGACATGCAAATGCATGTCCACATCTTTGAAAGTTCCCAGCTTGAAGGCTTATCTTCATATGTGTATATAACTGAATCACTTTGTTGTACACTTGAAACTAACACAGCATTGTAAAACAACAATGTTTCAATAAAGACAAGAACACATATTTGTGTCACATATAAAATAAGATTGTACCCTAAGTGGAGACGACAAGCTTTTTCCACAAATCGGGTTTACAAGTGTGTTGACATACAGAATAGTCTTGGAAACCTAGTTCGTGTATCAATGGCTGAAGATACCTGGAAGCTGAGTACCCTGGCATGGGCAAGACAGGGAAGGTCATAGCGTAAGACATCAGAGTAGCTGCCAGAATAAAAGAGGACAAGCATGAGAATTGCTTGGTTGAGAGAACCGCACAAACACACATGCGATAGACACCCCTTGGGGGCATCTGCACCTATAGGAGCTCGGGATGCTGCAGCATGAATGAAGATTGACACCAAGTTCTCTTCCCATTTTTTGACCCTGTTTATCCCCGCATGGAAGCAACCATGGAAGTTCTCAAGAAGTTTATTGCCATGCATTTCCTTTGTGTGTCTCTTTGCCTTTTGAAGTTAAATAGATTCCCTAAAAGAAAAAAAAAAAAAAAGGCACTGTGGAAAACTATCCCACCAGCAAAGGGCTTTACGTGGCTTGGAGGATGGGAGATATTTGGTCTTCTGAAGAGGTTCCTCATTTCATCTTTTTCTTTATGGAAGACATTTTGAAACACCTCTAATTCAATCCCACATTGGCCCACAAGAAATGTGACCTCAGCACAAACATTGTGCTGGATTTCCCATGCTTGAATGTAGCTGGCAGCTCTGAGGGTCCACCCCTGCTCAATCCAACCACATCCTTGGGGGAAAATTACACAGAAACAACAGCTCCCTCCTTGAATCAGGATGTGGCAAGCAATCATCCATTTTCATTATTAATCCAGAGGGATATAACTGGAAAATGGGCCAATCTATTATTATAAAACATAGATAAATGTCTCTCCAGAATCATTAGGGGGCCTGGGATTGTCACTGACCATGACACTTTCTCTGGACCATCCAGGCCCAAATTAGCCCAGCTTTCATGAGAACACTACTGGTCCTTCATTGTTGCAGCTATGACCTTTGTTACTTTCATCATCTATTTGTTTGTGTCCCAAATTTTTCTCTGTATTTAACTGTAAACTCCCCTGCATTGAGAACTACACTTCACTTATCCCCCAAAATCTGTTGTTTGAGAATAGTGATTCATCGCTAATAAAAATTAATTAATGGACTTCAACCTCAGTGCAAATGTGAAAATGAACAAACTCCTAATTATAGGTTTTGTACAAAAGCCCAGGAAGACTTAAATATGGGCCAGCTGTTCCTCTGCCTCTCTATCCACTTACTTAGAACAAATGGTTGATCTGGCCTCTTCAAACTCTAACTTGTATCAAACTTTGTGTTCAAAACTTCTTAATTATCACTCTGAATCCTTTTGTTTTCCACTTAGCATTCAACAATGGAACTTGGAATGTGGTATGCCCCTGCCAGTTTCTCTCAAATTTTCTTCAGTATTCACAACTGCGGAGAACCCAGAGCTGTTCCTATTAGCATGTCAAGGACATCAAACAAAGAGCTTCCTAAGTAGATACTTAGGGGAGATTTCTAGTGAAGGGAAAATTGCCTTAATGTTGGTAAGTGGAGGAGCTGCCCCTGCTGAGGTGAAGGAATTGCAAGTGAGAGGATACGCCTGCCTAATGCAAACCCATCAAGGCACGCTGCAATTAAGCTTTGTTCTGTAAGGAGCACCCCACCCGCCCCCACCTTGGAAGATGAGCCTCTGAGAGGACCAAGCCAAGCCCCCCATCTTGTCTCTATATGGGGAGGGAGGACCACTACTAGAGGGGGTTGCAGAAAGAGGAAAGTGAGGTTCTGGGCTGGCTTCTGTCTCATTTCCTTTAGGACCCCTTTTTCCATTTCACCTATTTCAGTCCAGTACACTCAGTTCCAGCTCTCAGCTCAACCTCTGTATGTGGGGGAAAGCTATACATGAGTGTACCTGAAACAGATTTTAAACTTCAGACCATTGTGCTAATGTGTTGCTGATTTCTATCTCTGTCTAGATTCTGGGACCAAACTTGTGTTCTTGAAAGTTAGTGAGGAGAGGGACAGTTGTGTTTATTGATCACCTACTGTGTGACTGATATTATGGTAAATGAAGTATATGAAACCACATTTAATTCCAGGAAGAAATTTATATACCTCCTTTTCTTTCTCCTAAAGAAAGAAAGCTATTCATTTTAAGCTTCATATATTTCTACCATTTATTCCCAAATGCACCCTCTAGTAGTCTTTTCTATTGTTTACTTAAAATATATTCACAACCTAAAAGTTGAGAGTTATCTTTTATTCAATCAGAATATTTAGGGCTTCAAGCCTGGAAGGCATTGTCTCAAGTAACCCTGAGAGACCTACTCTGAGGAGGTGAGGGGTGGACTTAGGATATACAGGACTTTTGCAACAAAGGACAGGTAGTCTTGTTCCTGGTGAATTTGAGGTTCTTGCTTCACTGGGAAGGAATTTGGAGACAAAGTGATAGGTAAGAAGTTGACTTATTTAGAGAGAGACATACTCCACAGACAGACTATGGGCCTTTTCAGAAGGAAAAGGAGCCTCGAAATATAGTGTGGTTAGTTTCTATGGGCTGGATAATTCCGTAGACTAATATGTGGGAGGATTATTCCAATTATTATTTCAGGGCAGGGGTAAGGATTTCCAGGAACTGGTCCATTGCTTCCTTTTTGGCCTGAGAACTGTCATGGTCCTGGTGAATGTGCCATATGGCCAATGTGTTACAATGAATACATGATGAGGCTCCAGGTCTACCGGAAGCTGAATCCTCCTCTCTCCTGGATCTCGTTGGCTCTAACTAGTCTTTCTTGTCCTACGACTATGTCATCCTTTTATAGGTTGTGCCCTGCCCCTTTCCTCCTGTTTCAGTCTGAACTCACAAGGTTATTCTCAGTGAAGGAAAGCCAGAGATCCCAAGTTAGGAATTCAGCATTTTCCTAAGCAGTGGAAAGATACAAGAGTCTGGGCTCACTCTGATCGCTCCTTGATATGCGCCTCAGCTATCTGGGGCCAGTGTCCTGGCTTTCACGCTCTGAGCTTCCTCAGGGCTCACCATAGGGAGTGGCTGCAGTCTGACGGCTGCTAGATGGCAGGTGTGATTTCTTTCCTGAGCTCCCTCGGGGCTCACCAGCTCACCATCTGCTGTGGCTGCAATCTCTGATGACTGACATCCTTTGTTTACTGATGCAGCAGAAAATATCCCATTTCCTACTATAATCTAGTTATTTTTTTCTGCAGGGACTTCTTCATTCTCTCACGCTTTATTCAGCATCCTGCAATACCCCTAGTTTCCCTCAGCTTCTGACACCACTTCCAGACTTGGCGTGGTTTATTTTTCCTATCTGAAGTATAACTATGTGGAAGTCCACCTTCTTTCCAGTAGCCATCAATTAGATTTTCAATCAACAAAAATGTATTGAATGACTGCCAGATCTTATTACATTAGGTACTGGGAATACTAAGAATAATTAGATTTAGTCTTTACCACCCAGGAGGCAACAGAGACACATAATCAAGTAAAAGATCATACAGTGTAGTAAATACAATGAAACAAGTGAAAGCAGATGGAGGTTTTATGGGGTCAGAAATTTAACAATTTGGAATTTACTCTTCAAGAAGAATACAAAACTTCAAATACAAAATTAACTTTGAATGTCAATGACAAAAAATTTCAAATACAAACTCCTTTAAAGATGAACAAATGTCTACAAAAACCATAAAATCTAGAAACTAGTATAGTTTTAATTAACTGACATATGTCTACAATACATAATTTTTATCTATATTTACAGTTGTAAATATTTTGATTGTTTTCTTATTTGACATCAATTTTGTAACATTATTAAGAGAATAAAAAGACAATTCAATATTTCTTCTAGTAACTTGATCCAAGTTATTTTTTTTATTTTTTTATCATTTCTTTGATAGCTTGAACTATCTTATCTTTTATTTTTCTTTCATCTACCAAGTTGTTATTGGTTATACTACATAAATTTTAGTGTTGTTTTCAAGTTTAGGGGAAAATGCACCAAGTTTGTTTTTTTGTTATCTGAACAAGATTTGGGAGAACTTCCCTAGACTGACTCTCAGTTCCTTGTATATCAAACCTTGTTCACACTTAACGGCATGCATACTTCTTTTCTGGCACTGAAAGACACATCTATTTTGTGACATTCCTTGGGTCCTGTGCCTTTTTTGTTACTTTGCCGACTGATCTAGTATGGCAAGTGACTGGGCTACTCCCAGAAGCTGTTTCTATGCTGTTTATTAAAGTGATGGCTGAATAGTTATACCAAACTAAATGTGTTTCTGACTCAACTTTCCCCTTTGTTGATTTCTAAAATTGTTCATGCCACTCCAATAAGTGGGGAAGAATGTCAGAAACTGGAATGCAGAAGGCATAAGGCCATGTTTAAAATGTCTCTTTCCTTTGAATAGTGTTCATTGCCTGCAGTGCTGGGCTTCTGGCTTGGTGGGGCTCCTCCTTTTTTTTTTTTTTTTTTTTTTGTTGCCAGTTCAGTCATTCAGTCGTGTCCAACTCTTTGTGACCGCATGAATCACAGCATGCCAGGCCTCCCTGTCCATCACCAACTCCTAGAGTTTGCTCAAACTCATGTCCATCAAGTCGGTGATGCCATCCAGCCATCTCATCCTCTGTCGTCCCCTTCTCCTCCTTCCCCCAATCCCTCCCAGCATCGGGTCTTTTCCAATGAGTCAACTCTTTGTATGAGGTGGCCAAAGTACTGGAGTTTCAGCTTCAGCATCAGTCCTTCCAAAGAACACCCAGGACTGATCTCCTTCAGGATGGACTGGTTGGATCTCCTTGCAGTCCAAAGGACTCTCAAGAGTCTTCTCCAACACCACAGTTCAAAAGCATCAATTCTTTGGTGCCAGTATCACCCTCCAAAAGGCACAAAATTAGCATATCTTAGGGCAAGGGAGGGTACCCTCTCAAGAGATGCAGGCAAGTGCATTAGTTGCCCTAACACTTCAGGAGAAGGCTAATGCTCTTCAATTCAGGATAGGATGGGGTTCCAGCTGAGACCCTGGTCTCAAAGAGACTCTGTTGCTCATCTCAGCCCTCCCTGCATCTCAGCTGCTCCCTCCTCAGGTTACAATTTCTTGTTCCATCTCTTGGGGAGTTTACAAAGCAGGAACTCTTAGCTTGTGTGTCCAACAAAAAGAAAAACCTATAGTCCCCAACTCTTTTCCACTGGCTTGCTATGTTTCTTTCTTATCATTGTGGCTTTTTCTAATATTACTCTTTGATTTGTAGCCATGCTCTGCGTTCTCTCTGAGGATTACTGCTACTTTTGCTAGTTTTCTCAGTTTGAGTTTTAATTCTTGCTATATTGGTCAGAATTTCTCTAAGGATCAGTTTCTGGAGCCAGTTTAGAGATTTGACCTTTATTTTTCCGATTATTTTCTTTCTTAAGAATAACAGGAATTCAGGGAATTTCTACATTTCATTCTCCCTAGTGAAGTCGCCTTGCTGATTTTATTCTAGGTTTACCCCCACTTCCTACCCCAGGCATCCAACTCCACTGTGCACAAGTGACTATTTTCCACTGAAAATTCAAATTCAGTACAGTCATGAAAAGAAGAGTACAGGAAAATTAAACAAAATAGAAGGAAATAAGAGGATCATTCTGAAATCAATATAAACAATAACCAAAAGAAAGATTCAGCCTAAATACTTGGATCATGTTCCAACTCTCTGTTGATTTTCTTAGCCTTTTTATTTAAACTTTCCTCTATTCCCACCCAAGACCTCTCCCTTCAATATCACTCTCAGATGAAACAGGTGATGTTATGAGAGGTGTTACAATACTGCCAACTTTTCAGCTAATACATTCACTGAGATAAAGGAAGGAATTCTCACTCTCAGCTATATTGTGTGTTGAAAGAGGAAGTCTCTGCATCTGTTCAGAAGACAGAAATCAGACCAACCAGTAGATTAATGGGCAAATGCTCTGGGCCATCTCTACAATGAGATGCTCCCAGTCACCAGAAGGGATCAGGCAGAACCTGAGCACTGCTTGTCAGGAATGCCATGGGGGGAATTTCTGTGGGTGGAAGTCTGCACCAGATGACAGGTATGGTCTGTTTTAATGCACACATATTCTTTTATTTTTCAAGGTGTCTTGAAATCAAATAGAAATATGAAATAGAAATTTAAATGCTCCAATTTGCTGAACTACAACCAAACCTGAATATGTACGTTTTATTCAATTATTTAGGGGGACGAGCCAAGATCGCATAGGAATAGGACGGGGAGACCACTTTCTCCCCTACAAATTCACTGAAAGAACAATTGAACGCAGAGCAAACTTCACAAAACAACTTCTGATCGTTAGCAGAGGACATCAGGCGCCCAGAAAAGCAGCCCATTGTCTTCAAAAGGAGGTAGGACAAAATATAAAAGATAAAAAGAGAGACAAAAGAGCTAGGGATGGAGACCTGTCCCGGGAAGGGAGTCTTAATAGAGGAAGTTTCCAAACACCAGGAAACCCTCGCACTGGCGGGACTGGGGGAAGTTTTCGGATCTCGGAGGGCAACCTAACTGGGAGGAAAAATTAAATAAGGCCCACAGATTAGGTGCCTAAAAGCAACTCCCAGCAGAAAAGTACCCCAGACGCCTGCATCCACCACCAGCAAGTGGGGGCAGAACGGAGAGGAGTGGGCAGCATTGCTTAGGGTAAGGACCGGGCCTGAGTGCCCTGAGGGCAATCGGAGGGAGCTTTTGTGAGATTCCAACTTAAACTGTGGGACAGCAAAAGAGAGAGAGAAAATTAACCGGCCTGAACACACTGCCGGCCGTTCACAGAACAAAGGGTCTGAGCAAGTCCAGAGAAGAGCTCGCAGGCTGCAGACCGACCCAACCCCGCCAGAGGCAGGAGGCAGGGGGGAGGGGAAAGGGGCAGGCTCAGCCCCAAGGACCGTATCCCCTACCACACTGCAAAGAGGCCTCCAGTTTCTAACCAAAGACCTCCTGAGATTCTGGATGGTCGACATCCGCCGGGAGGGTCACGGCGAGACACAGGGCGCACGCACCCGACTGAAGCTGGCCGAAACTGAGGCTGGGGCCGCGGAGGGGAGAAGGCGCACCACACCTGGGGAGAGTGCGCCCGTCAAGCTCCTGGCTGCCTGAGCCACTCGGCTGGGGAAGGCACAAAAAGCAGGCGCAGCTTTTTGTTCCATGCTTTTGTGGAACATCCAAGGGCTGGAACCGCATGCAGTGCACGGCACGCTCCATATAGAGCAGCCGGGAGCCTGAGCAGCGTGGATGGGGAAAGCAGCGCCAGCCCCTCTCCGCAGCGCGACGGAACTAGCAACCTGAATAAGAGTCCACCTCCGCCCGCCTGTGTCAGGGCGGAAATTAGGCACTGAAGAGACCAGCAAACAGAAGCCAAATAAACAAAGGGAACCGCTTCAGAAGGGACCAGTGCAACAGATTAAAATCCCTGTAGATAACACCGACTACACCGGAAGGGGCCTGTAGATATTGAGAAGTGTAAGCTGGAAAGAGGAGCTATCTGAAACTAAACCAAACCCACACTGACCACAACAGCACCAGAGAAATTCCTAGATATGTTTTTACTTTTTTTTTTTTTTTAATTAAAAAATTTTTTTCTTTTCTTTTTGATTTTTTCTTTTATTTTATTCTAAAATTCCCTATTACTCCCCCATTACTCCCTTTTTTTTTTTACAAATTGCCCATAATTTTATTTCAGTGTTCAAATAATTCAATAACATTTCCCTCTTTTAACCACTGAAAAATTATAACTGTATTATAGCTCATGGTAGAATATTCAGTTAAATGAAATTTAGTACATCAGATGTCTGTGGATATAACTATTGAGTACAAAAGAGAGCATGGGTTCAAGTGCAGGTTTGAGAATGTTCTAGATCTGCTCTGTCTAATTGATAGCCACTACACACATGTTGCTGTTGAGCACTTTAAAATGTGACTGGTCCAAAGTGAGATGTGTAAAATACACACCAGATTTCAAAGACTTAATCGAATATAAACAATGCAAAATATCTCATTAATAATTACAGGATTATGTCTGTTACATGTTGTAGTGGTAAGATTTTGATATATTGGATTAAAGAAAATATATTATCAAAATTAATTTCACTTGCTTTTTAGAATTTTTTTAGCATAACTACTAGAAAATTAAAATACTGTATATGGTTTGCAGTCATTGTTCACCTTAAGAAATACAGAGCAATACTATTCTAGATCTTTGCCACTCCACCTTAAAAAAGGAAGCATAATAGCTTCTTTGCATATAAATGAGGATTTGAAAATTCTTTTTTTAATTTGAAGTATAGTTGTTTTACAATATTGTGTTATCTCAGGTGTGTAGCAAAGTGATTTGGTTATACATATGCTTATATTCTGTTTTCTTGAGGGTTTGAAAATTCTTAAAAGTATACTCTATAAATGGTAACTATTAAGTTGGAGGATCAGGTTTACTGAGATATACTTTAAATATATTAAAACCTAGTCTATTTAGTGTAGCATTCTAAAATTTTAAACAACTCTTACAGTCATGTACCCACCATTACCACCACAATCAATACAAACAATTCCATCACCACAAAATGTGAGTATTTGTAATCAACCTCTTGCCTGAGGTCCAGCCCTGGGAAAACATGTTACACATATGGATTCACAGTCTGTAGACTTTTGAGTCTTGTTTCTTCTGCTTAGCATAATGCAATTTGAGATTCATTCAACTTGTTGTGTTAGTAGTTTGTAGTTCTTTCCTTTGTATTTCTGAGTACTATTCAATTGCATATATGTACCACAATTTGTCTATCCATTTGCAGTTGAGGGACATTTGGGTTTTTTCCAGTTTTTGAGGCTTATGAGTAAACTCAGTGTATATATTTGCTTACAGAATTCTGTATTAATATACATTATCATTTCTCGGTGATTAGTACCAAGAGAATGGAATTTCTGAGTCATATGGTGTTTGTTTATTTTATAAGAAGTTGCCAAAATGTTTCCCCAAGTGGTTCCAGTTTCCTACCTCCCCCCAGCAATGTATTAATATGAGTATTCCAGGTCTGCCATACCTTTGCAAGAATATGATACTGTCATGCCTCTGCTTTATTTCTTTTTAATTTTAGTCCTTCTAATAGGAATGTAATAGCATCTCATTATGGTGTTAATTTTAATTTTCTTCATGGCTCATTTTGTTCAACATCTTTTCATGAGTTTATTTGTTATATGTATATATTATGTGATGAAATATATATTGAAATCTTTTGCCCATGGATTTTTTGAGACTTGACAGTTCTTTATTATTATTGAGAATTTGAGAGTTCTTGTTATTGAGACTTGAGAGTTCTTTATGAATTTAAGATACAAGTCCCCTATTAGATGCTTTGCAAACATTTTCTACTAGTATGTAGATTTTTAATTCTTTTTTTTTCCATTTATTTTTAATAGTTGGAGGCTAATTACTTTACAACATTGCAGTGGTTTTTGTCATACATTGAAATGAATTAGCCATGGATTTACATGTATTCCCCATCCCGGTCCCCCCTCCCACCTCCCTCTCCAGCCGATCCCTCTAGGTTTTCCCAGTGCACCAGGCCCAAGCACTTGTCTCATGCATCCAGCCTGGGCTGGTGATCTGTTTCACCCTAGATAATATACATGTTTTGATGCTGTTCTCTTGAAACATCCCAACCTCGCCTTCTGCCACAGAGTCCACAAGCCTGTTCTATATATCTGTGTCTCTTTTTCTGGTTTGCATATAGGGTTATCGTTACCATCTTTCTAAATTCCATATATATGTGTTAGTATACTGTAATGGTCTTTATCTTTCTGGCTTACTTCACTCTGTATAATGGGCTCCAGTTTCATCCATCTCATTAGAACTGATTCAAATGAATTCTTTTTAATGGCTGAGTAATATTCCATGGTGTATATGTACCACAGCTTCCTCATCCATTCGTCTGCTGATGGGTATCTAGGTTGCTTCCATGTCCTGGCTATGATAAACAGTGCTGCAATGAGCATTGGGGTGCACGTGTCTCTTTCAGATCTGGTTTCCTTGGTGTGTATGCCCAGAAGTGGGATTGCTGGGTCATATGGCAGTTCTATTTCCAGCTTTTTAAGAAATCTCCACACTGTTTTCCATAGTGACTGTACTAGTTTGTATTCCCACCAACAGTGTAAGAGGGTTCCCTTTTCTCCACACCCTCTCCAGCATTTATTGCTTGTAGACTTTTGGATAGCAGCCATCCTGACTGGCGTGTTATGGTACCTCATTGTGGTTTTGATTTGCATTTCTCTGATAATGAGTGATGTTGAGCATATTTTCATGTGTTTTTTTGCCATCTGTATGTCTTCCTTGGAGAAATGTCTGTTGAGTTCTTTGGCCCATTTTTTGATTGGGTCATTTATTTTTCTGGAGTTGAGCTGGAGGAGTTGCTTGTATATTTTTGAGATTAATCCTTTGTCTGTTGCTTCGTTTGCTATTATTTTCTCCCAATCTGAGGGCTGTCTTTTCACCTTGCTTATAGTTTCCTTTGTTGTGCAAAAGCTTTTAAGTTTCATTAGGTCCCATTTGTTTATTTTTGCTTTTGTTTCTAATATTCTGGGATGTGGGTCGTAGAGGACCCTGCTGTGATTTATGTCAGAGAGTGTTTTGCCTATGTTCTCCTCTAGGAGTTTTATAGTTTCTGGTCTTACATTTAGATCTTTAATCCATTTTGAGTTTATTTTTGTGTATGGTGTTAGAAAGTGTTCTAGTTTCATTCTTTTACAGGTGGTTGACCAATTTTCCCAGCACCACTTGTTAAAGAGGTTGTCTTTTTTCCATTGTATATCCTTGCTTCCTTTGTCGAAGATAAGGTGTCCATAGGTTCATGGATTTATCTCTGGGCTTTCTATTCTGTTTCATTGATCTATATTTCTGTCTTTGTGCCAGTACCATATTGTCTTGATGACTGTGGCTTTGCCTATTTATTTTCTTCTAAAATTCCGTATTACCACCCCATTACTCCTTAACTTTCATTTTCATAGATTTTTACGATTTTTTTAATTAGGAAAAAAGTTTTCTTCTTTTTTGCTTTTTTCTTTTCTTTTCTTTTTCTCTTATTTCCTTTTAAAGTCCTCTATTACTCCTCTACTACTCCTTAGTTTCCATTATCATTTCACAATAACCTTGCAAAAAAAAAAGAGAGAGAAGCCCTATTTTTAAACCAAACTTCATATATTTCTAAAATTCTTTGTGTTTTTGTTTTTAATATTGTATTTTTAAGAGTCTAACTTCTACTCTAGATTTTTAATCTTTGTTTTCCAGTATGTGTTATAAATTTTGGACATTTAAGAATCCAATATTCAGTTCCCATTTTTATTCAAGAGTGTGTTGATTACTCTCTCCCATTTTTGACTCTCCGTTTGCTACCTCAGAACACCTCTATTTCCTCCTTTCCCATTCTCTTCCCAATCCAATTCTGTGAATCTTTGTGGGTGTCTGGGCTACAGAGAACACTCTGGGAACAGACAACTGCATAGATCTGTCTCTCTCCTCTTGAGTCCCCCTTTTCTCCTCCTGCTCACCTCTATCTCACTCCTCCCTCTCCTCCTCTTCATGTAACTCTGTGAACCTCTCTGGGTGTCCCTCACGGGGGAGAATCTTTTCACCATTAACCTAGAAGTTTTATTATTAGTGCTGTGTAAATCTTGGATAAGTCTTGGATAAGTGCTTGGATAAGTCTTGAGACTACTGGAAGAATGAAACTGAAATCCAGAGGCAGGAGACTTAAGCCCCAAACCTGAAAACACCAGAAAACTCCTGCCTACATGGAATAACAAGAGTAATAAGAGACTGTCCAAAAGCCTCTATACCTACACCAAAACCAACCACCACCCAAGACCCAGTAAGGTTCAGAGCAAGACATACCACACAAATTTGCCAGCAACGCAGGAACACAGCCCTGAGCGTCAACATACAGGTTGCCTAAAGTCACACCTAACACATAGACCCATCTCAAAACTCATTACTGGGCACTCCATTGCACTCGAGAGAGAAGAAATCTAGTTCCATGCTCCAGAACACCGACGCAATCTTCCCTAACCAGGATACCTTGACAGACCAATCGTCCAAACCCACCCACTGGGTAAAACCTCCACAATCAAAAGGAACCACAGACCTCCAGAATACAGAAAGCCTACTCCAGACACAGCAATCTAAACAAGATGAAAACACAGAGAAATACCCAACAGGTAAAGGAACATGAAAAATGCCCACCAAGTCAAACAAGAGAGGAGGAGATAGGGAATCTACCTGAAAAAGAATTTAGAATAATGATAATAAAAATGATCCAAAATCTTGAAAACAAAATAGAGTTACAGATAAACAGCCTGGAGACAAAGATTGAGAAGATGCAAGAAATGTTTAAGAAAGACCTAGAAGAAAAAAAAAGAAGTCAATTAAAAATAAATAATGCTATAACTGAGATCAAAAACACTTTGGAGGGAACCAAGAGTAGAATAACAGAGACAGAAGATAGGATAAGTGAGGTAGAAGATAAAATGGTGGAAATAAATGAAGCAGAGAGGAAAAAAGAAAAAAGAATCAAAAGAAATGAGGACAACCTCAGGGACCTCTGGGACAATATGAAATGCCCCAACATTCGAATCATAGGAGTCCCAGAAGAAGACAAAAAGAAAGGCCATGAGAAAATACTCGAGGAGATAATAGCTGAAAACATTTCTAAAATGGGGAAGGAAATAGCCACCCAAGTCCAAGAAACCCAGAGAGTCCCAAACAGGATAAACCCAAGGCAAAACACCTCAAGACATATATTAATCAAATTAACAAAGATCAAACACAAAGAACAAATATTAAAAGCAGCAAGGGAGAAACAACAAATAACACACAAAGGGATTCCCATAAGGATAACAGCTGATCTATCAATAGAAACCCTTCAGGCCAGAAGGGAATGGCAGGACATACTTAAAGTAATGAAAGAGAATAACCTACAACCTAGATTACTGTACCCAGAAAGGATCTCATTCAGATATGAAGGAGAACTCAAAAGCTTTACAGACAAGCAAAAGCTGAGAGAATTCAGCACCACCAAACCAGCTCTTCAACAAATGCTAAAGGATCTTCTCTAGACAGAAAACACAGAAAGGTGGTATAAACGTGAACCCCAAACAACAAAGTAAATGGCAACGGGACCATACCCATCAATAATTACCTTAAATGTAAATGGGTTGAATGCCCCAACCAAAAGACAAAGACTGGCTGAATGGATACAAAAACAAGACCCCTGTATATGCTGTCTACAAGAGACCCACCTCAAAACAAGAGACACATACAGACTAAAAGTGAAGGGCTGGAAAAAAATATTTCATGCAAACAGAGACCAAAAGAAAGCAGGAGTCGCAATACTCATATCAGATAAAATAGACTTTCAAATAAAGGATGTGAAAAGAAACAAAGAAGGAGACTACATAATGATCGAAGGATCAATCCAAGAAGAAGATATAACAATTATAAATATATATGCACCCAACATAGGAGCACAGCAATATGTAAGGCAAATACTAACGAGTATGAAAGAGGAAATTAATAGTAACACAATAATAGTGGGAGACTTTAATACCCCACTCACAACTATGGATAGATCAACTAAACAGAAAATTAACAAGGAAACACAAACTTTAAAGGACACAATGGACCAGCCAGACCTAATTGATATCTATAGGACATTTCACCCCAAAACAATCAACTTCATCTTTTTCTCAGAGCACACGGGACCTTCTCCAGAATAGATCACATCCTGGGCCATAAATCTAGTCTTGGAAAATTCAAAAAAATTGAAATCATTCCAGTCATCTTTTCTGACCACAGTGCAGTAATATTAGATCTCAATCACAGGAAAAAAATTGTTAAAAATTCAAACATATGGAGGCTAAATAACACACTTCTGAATAACCAACAAATCATAGAAGAAATCAAAAAAGAAGTAAAAATACACATAGAAATGAATGAAAATGAAAACACAACAACCCAAAACCTATGGGACACTGTAAAAGCAGTGCTAAGGGGAAGATTCATAGCATTACAGGCCTACCTCAAGAAACAAGAAAAAAGTCAAATAAATAACCTAACTCTACACCTAAAGCAACTAGAGAAGGAAGAAATGAAGAACCCCAGGGTTAGTAGAAGGAAAGAAATCTTAAAAATTAGGGCAGAAATAAATGCAAAAGAAACTAAAGAGACCATAGCAAAAATCAACAGTTAAAAGCTGGTTTTTTGAAAAAATAAACAAAATTGACAAACCATTAGCAAGACTCATTAAGAAACAAAGAGAGAAGAACCAAATTAACAAAATTAGAAATGAAAATGGAGAGATCACAACAGACAACACTGAAATACAAAGGATCATAAGAGACTACTACCAGCAGCTCTATGCCAATAAAATGGACAACTTGGAAGAAATGGACAAATTCTTAGAGAAGTATAACTTTCCAAAACTGAACCAGGAAGAAATAGAAGATCTTAACAGAACCATCACAAGCAAGGAAGTCAAAACTGTAATCAGAAATCTTGCAGCAAACAAAAGCCCAGGACCAGATGACTTCACAGCTGAATTCTACCAAAAATTTCGAGAAGAGCTAACACCTATCTTACTCAAACTCTCCCAGAAAATTGCAGAAGAAGGTAAACTTCCAAGCTCATTCTATGAGGCCACCATCACCCTAATTCCAAAACCAGACAAAGATGCCACCAAAAAAGAGAACTACAGGCCAATATCACTGATGAACATAGATGCAAAAATCCTTAACAAAATTCTAGCAAACAGAATCCAACAACATATTAAAAAAAATCATACACCATGACCAAGTGGGCTTTATCCCAGGAATGCAAGGATTCTTTAATATCCACAAATCAATCAATGTAATACACCACATTAACAAATTGAAAGATAAAAACGATATGATTATCTCAATAGATGCAGAAAAAGCCTTTGACAAAATTCAACATCCATTTATGATTAAAACTCTCCAGAAAGCAGGAATAGAAGGAACATACCTCAACATAATAAAAGCTATATACGACAAACCCACAGCAAGCATCACCCTCAATGGTGAAAAATTGAAACCATTTCCCCTGAAATCAGGAACAAGACAAGGGTGCCCACTCTCACCACTACTATTCAACATAGTTTTGGAAGTGCTGGCCACAGCAATCAGGGCAGAAGAAGAAGTAAAAGGAATCCAGATAGGAAAAGAAGAAGTGAAACTCTCTCTGTTTGCAGATGACATGATCCTCTACATAGAAAACCCTAAAGACTCCACCAGAAAATTACTAGAGCTAATCAATGAATACAGTAAAGTTGCAGGATATAAAATTAACACACAGAAATCTCTTGCATTCCTATACACTAACAATGAGAAAACAGAAAGAGAAATTAAGGAATCGATACCATTCACCATTGCAACAAAAAGAATAAAATACTTAGGAGTATATCTACCTAAAGAAACAAAAGACCTATACATAGAAAACTATAAAACACTGATGAAAGAAATCAAAGAGGACACAAACAGATGGAGAAATATACCGTGTTCATGGATTGGAAGAATCAATGTTGTCAAAATGGCTATTCTACCCAAAGCAATCTATAGATTCAATGCAATCCCTATCAAACTACCAATGGTATTTTTCACAGAACTAGAACAAATAATTTCACAGTTTGTATGGAAATACAAAAAACCTCGAATAGCCAAAGTAACCTTGAGAAAGAAGAATGGAACTGGAGGAATCAACCTGCCTGACTTCGGACTATACTACAAAGCCACAGTCATCAAGACAGTATGGTACTGGCACAAAGACAGAAATATAGATCAGCGGAACAGAATAGAAAGCCCAGAGATAAATCCACGAACCTATGGTCACCTTATCTTCGACAAAGGAAGCAAGGATATACAATGGAAAAAAGACAACCTCTTTAACAAGTGGTGCTGGGAAAACTGGTCAACCACCTGTAAAAGAATGAAACTAGAACACTTTCTAACACCATACACAAAAATAAACTCAAAATGGATTAAAGATCTAAATGTAAGACCAGAAACTATCAAACTCCTAGAGGAGAACATAGGCAAAACACTCTCCGACATAAATCACAGCAGGATCCTCTATGACCCACATCCCAGAATTTTAGAAACAAAAGCAAAAATAAACAAATGGGACCTAATGAAACTTAAAAGCTTTTGCACAACAAAGGAAACTATAAGCAAGGTGAAAAGACAACCCTCAGATTGGGAGAGAATAATAGCAAATGAAGCAACACACAAAGGATTAATCTCAAATATATACAAGCACCTCCTCCAGCTCAACTCCAGAAAAATAAATGACCCAATCAAAAAATGGGCCAAAGAACTAAACAGACATTTCTCCAAGGAAGACATACGGATGGCAAAAAAACACATGAAAAGATGCTCAACATCACTCATTATCAGAGAAATGCAAATCAAAACCACAATGAGGTACCATTACACGCCAGTCAGGATGGCTGCTATCCAAAAGTCTACAAGCAATAAATGCTGGAGAGGGTGTGGAGAAAAGGGAACCCTCTTACACTGTTGGTGGGAATGCAAACTAGTACAGCCGCTATGGAAAACAGTGTGGAGATTTCTTAAAAAAGCTGGAAATAGAACTGCCATATGACCCAGCAATCCCACTTCTGGGCATACACACCGAGGAAACCAGATCTGAAAGAGACACGTGCACCCCAGTGTTCATCGCAGCACTGTTTATAATAGCCAGGACATGGAAGCAACCTAGATGCCCATCAGCAGACGAATGGATGAGGAAGCTGTGGTACATATACACCATGGAGTATTACTCAGCCATCAAAAAGAATTCATTTGAATCAGTTCTAATGAGATGGATGAAACTGGAGCCCATTATACAGAGCGAAGTAAGCCAGAAAGATAAAGCCCATTACAGCATACTAACACATATATATGGAATTTAGAAAGATGGTAATGATAACCTTATATGCAAAAAAAGAAAAAAGAGACTCAGATGTATAGAACAGACTTGTGGACTCTGTGGGAGAAGGCGAGGGTGGGATGTTTCAAGAGAACAGCATGGAAACATGTATATTATCTAGGGTGAAACAGATCACCAGCCCAGGTTGGATGCATGAGACAAGTGCTCAGGCCTGGTGCACTGGGAAGACCCAGAGGAATCGGGTGGAGAGGGAGGTAGGAGGGGGACCGAGATGTGGAATACATGTAACTCCATGGCTGATTCATGTCAATGTATGACAAAACCCACTGCAATGTTGTAAAGTAATTAGCCTCCAACTAATAAAAATAAATGAAAAAAAAATTCTGTGTTAAACACACACACTGTAGATAAACTAAATATCAACAGTCTTTCAAAAAAAAAAAGAATTAAATTTTGAAGAAATTCAGTTAATAGAATTTTCTTTCATGGATCGTGTTTTGGTGTCATATCTAAGAACTCTCCCTGGTACCTGGTTGCAAAACTTCTCTTTTAATGTTTTCTTCTGAAGTTTTATAGTTTCCATTTGAATTTATGGTCCATTTTGAGTTAAAGAATCACCCTGCAATGCAGGAGGCCCTGGCTTGATTCCTGGGTCAGGAGATTGCTGCTCTACCCACTCCAGTGTTCTTGGGCATCCCAAGTGGCTCAGAGGGTGAAGAATCTACTTCCAATGCCGAGACCTGGACCTGATCCCTGGGCTGGAAACCTCCCCTGGAGGAGGGCACGGCAACCCACTCCAGTATTCCTGCCTGGAGAATCCCCATGAACAGAGGGGCCTGGCAGGTGACAGTCCATGGGGCCACAAAGTGTTGAACACTGCTGAGCATCTAAGCACATCACAGCACACAAGTTGGAATTGGGACCAAACATCATCTTTTGTTAAATGACTGAATTGAATAACGTAAAAGTGAAAGTTGCTCAGCCATGTCCCGCTCTTTAAAACCCAATGGACTATACAGTCCATTGAATTCTCCAGGCCAGAATACTGGAGTGGGTAGCCATTCCCTTCTCCAGGGTATCTTCCCAACCCAGAAACTGAACCAGGGTTTCCTGCATTGCAGGTGGATTCCTCACCACTGAGCTACCAGGGAAGCCCAAGTAACATTTAATAACAACTAAATTAAAGTAAAAATACTCACTAAGCTGAATCTGCATTAAACCACATTCTTAGCTGGATCCTCAGTTTACTGTAAAAGAAAAAGTAAGCTGAAGTCTATGTGACACTGTTGAGATGCTTATTGAGTGGGATAAATCATCTACGGGGTCACACATAGTCTGACACGACTGAACCACTAAGCACAAAGTAGATGAAGATTCTGACAAAGGGTCAGGTGTAAGGAAAGAGCACAATTAAAAATACCGTTCCCTTTCCCTTTCCTGATTGCTTTCTTGGGATGTGGGGTTTTTATGACCTCAGTTAATAGGTAAGCTTTTGTATAGTTCAGTTCATCCATCTGGTCTATGTTGGAATGGTGTTCCTCCTATTCACAGATGATGTCACCTCAGAGATTTGAACTCATCCTGTATAAAATATGTCCTGAAAATGTTAGTTATTGTATGACAGAAATATCTTCTACACTCATCCTACATATATTCAGAACTTGTAAGTATATTTGCCAGTTTTCATGTAGCTCACATAGTTGGAAGTCCACTGAGACCCCTCTAAGAGAGAGAGAGTTGTTTGGGCAGAAATGAGTAGGTTATAAAACATAAATGGTTGAACAAAGGGGAAAAATAAATCTTTGTACACCCCAGGAGACAACCACAAAAGGGAAGTCTAGACACCGAGTCTGCACAGTCCTATCTGCCCTTTAACTCACCCACAGGGCCTGAGTTCAGACCTGGGCTTCATGTGGTGTCCAGTCAAGGCTGCCAGGCAACTCCTACACAGAGAGTGAAGTAGGTCCTTGGCCATTGCTTCAGCATCAACACTGATGAAGCACAAGGGTGACCAATGTTACAGAAGATAGAAGATGCTTTAGCTGTCAGCCTGTTTCACTCAGAGTAGTTGCCAAGGATAATGCTACCACGCGGGTTGGTAATAAGAGAGCTAATATGTGCCCGGCATTGCATCATTTCCATCATATTTGACCCCAGTGTAGTTCCATTTACAGATGAGATCTCTAAAGTTTGGAGAGCTCAGAGGATTTGTCTGCATATAGCATTAATGGCAGCAGCAGATGTCAGATTCAGGTCACTATGGCTCAAAACTTCTGCTCTGTTTTATTAGGCTGTGTTCTCCATGGGAAAATTAATACAGAATAGTCACCCAGCCTCAGTACCGAGTCCCTTACTAGAATTCTGCCACATGGATCTACTTTCAGTTAACTTTTCCCCACACTGGAACTCAACATTATTCGTACATGTCACAAACCACTCTAAAATGGCATTTAGAAGGCAACTTTCTCAGTTGACTGGTTGTCCCCTAAGAGAAGGTAAACTCAAGGTCTTTCTTGTCTACAAAGCAACAAGAGTTGGCCAGTTTATTTAGATACTGCTGACTACCAGAGGCCTTTTTTCTGATTTTGCATTCTTCTTTCAAATAGTCAATGCAGAAATTGTTATATGAGACAATGATTGGAACAGCAGCAGAGATAATCTTGAAGTGTATCTTGGAAGTAAGTTTTGATAAACAATGATAATGCCAGTAACTAAGCAAATACTTGAATACTTATTAGATGGAAATATTTCATGGATAAATGCATATCCATTTGCATTTGATGTCATTTCACTTTAACACACTGCTGCTATAGATCTGTTTTAGTAAATGGAAAATAATGTAAAGTCCAGGGCTTTCATTTCCAGCTTCCCCCTTTTATCCCTATTTTGTCAACCACAAATTTCTCCTCCAACAAATAGCCACAGGTTCATCAAAGAATCCAAGGGTGGGGAGCATGGAGAAGTGGGCTATATATTGATTCTACTATTCACTTAGACTTCTGAACTATTGGAATCACTTAATCTCTATGCCATAGTTTTTCTTTTACACAGTGGAGACATATTCCCTGCCCTAACTCAGCCAGAGTTATAATGAGGATCAGCTGAAAATGAACATGATTCTACAATTTAAAAAAAATTATATTAATTTAAGGTGCTGGTCTCAAGAAAAATAAATGGGCAGAGACAAAGGAGAGGGTCATATACTTTTAACCTCTGTTCTCCAGCTCTGTATAATGGTTATTAATAATTCAACAAGCCCAGAATTGTTATATTCTTTACTTCAGTATAATAGAGTGTAGAATAAGAATAAGGTCATCACTTATTTGTTCTTGTAAATAAATGGAATTCATGATTTCAGTTATTATTTCTGGTGAGTACTCCATTAGATGTCTGTAGGACCACAAATCCATTTGGACCTCAATAAATGTGACAGATTTATCACTTTAAAAGTAGCCTCATTTGAATAATTAGAAACTATATGGAAGGTTAAATAAAACATCAAGGATTGAGCATTTCTTTCTGACCAGTGGGACTGTCAGTTATTTTAAAGAACGTAATCATCAAATATAGATGGGATTCTACTGTGTCACACCTTGGAACAGGTGCTAGGGCAAATAATAATGAACAAAAAGTGCTCCTAACCTCATGGGTCTTATGATCTAGTAGACAGTACTAACGTGAATCTTGTATTTTTACCAATTAGAGTAAAAACTACAGTAGAACTTTTGCTACAGTGAGAGGTATGCAGTATTATGAGAAAGATGACTTAATTGCAAGATTTGGCTCAGTTGGGAGGGCCAAGGATTCCATCTCTGAAGAAGTGACATTGATGATTCAAGCTCTGAAGAAAGGGTTAGGGTGAACTAGATACAGAAGGGGGGTGGGATGCGAAGAGCGTATACTAAGGTCAGGTAATAGGTAAGAGAGGTGGGTCTAAAAATTCCCAGGAAGCAAAAGTTAGTATGTCTGGAATAAGGAAATCAAGTGAGAAAGACTAATGTGTAAAATGAAGCTGAAGACAAAGCAGGAGAGAAGATTATGCAGAACTTTGTGATTAAACTAGGAACATGGTCTTTATCCTACACATAATTGAAAGTCAATGGGGTCAGTTGGTAAACGGTTATACTCTGAGGGATAGTATAATCAGATTTGCATTTTTAAAAGTATATATCTGAGGGGATGACTTCTAGATTAGAGGAGACCCAGTGTGTGTGTGTAAAACCAATTTAGAGACTGTTGTGACTGTCTGGACCTAAGATGATGGTGACTCCATGAACTGTTACCCACCAGGCTCCTCTGTTTACAGAATTATCCAGGCAAGAATACTGGAGTGGGTAGCCATTCCCTTCTCTAGAGGATCTTCCTTACTCAGGGATTGAACCCAGGTCTCCTGCTTTGCAGGTGAACTATTTACCATCTGAGACACCAGGAATGCTTCTTCATTTTTGCGGCTGTCTGGACCTAAGACAATGGAATTTACCTGGAGTAGGGGGCTGTACAAAGGTTTATCTGACATTTATTTAGTGTCTTCCATGGAACAGATAGGGCTCCCAGGTGGCACAGTGGTAAAGAATCTGCCTGCCAATGTAGGAGACACAGGAGACGCAGGTTTGATCCCTTGGTCAGGAAGATCCCCGGGAGCAGGAACTGGCAAACCATTCCAGTATTCTTGCCTGGAAAACTCCATGGACAGCAAAGCCTGGCAGGCTACAGTCCATGGGTACACAAAGAGTCAGAGTCAGACACGACTGAGTGGCTGAGAACACACAAGGACCAGAAGACTGCCCAGGACTACTCCCCCCAGGCGCAATACTTCAGGCTGCTTTGACCTCATGGCAACTAGCAGTGCTTCCACAAATCCTGGACAGAAGAGAGAGCCTGGAAGACTGTACACTGACTTTTAAATACTTTCTCAAGGAAGTGACCATGTAACTCCTGTGCACATTTCAGTAGAAAAACCTAAGTCCCTTGCACTATGCCTCTGTCAAGTAGGTAAGGAATGCTACATGCAACAAGAGCAAGTTAGCAGCCAACCTGTACCTTTCCTCCAACTCAATGGTGCTCAACGGGGTGTGATTTTGCCCTGAAGGGGACATTTTGCAGTATCTAGAAACAGTGTGAGTTCTCACAACTGAATAGTTGCTACTGACATCTAGTGGGTGGAGAACAAAGATGTTGCTAAACATCCTACAACACAAAGGACAGCCCCCTACAACAGAGAATGTGTGTGTGTGTGCGCGCGCGCGCCCACGCGCACGCACTCAGTCTTGTCTGACTCTTCCCAACGCCATGGGATGTAGCCCACCAGGCTCCTCTATCATGGAATTCTCCATGCAAAAATACTGGAGTCAGTTGCCATTTCCTCCTCCAGGGGATCTTCCCAACCCAGGGATTGAATCCACATCTCTTGGGTTTCCTGCATTGGCAGGCAGATCCTTTAATAACTCCACCACTTGGGAAGCCCACAACAGAGAATAATTTGGTCAAATATCTAGTAGAAACCCTAGAAACCCTCAAATATCTATTGAGAAACCCTACTCTAGCATCAAGGATAAGTGCAAACATAATGTGTGATTGTATCCTCCTTTCAGTTCTAACTCAAGGAATATATAGAAGTACATGGTACCCTGAAGAACTTGCTAAGTACTAAAGCAAGCATCTGTATCTAAGGTTGTTCAGGGGGCAACCTGTATTAAGGAGATGCAGCTACACTGGGTGATGGGCGCTAGTCATTTATTCTGGACAGAGCTAGATACTTTGCAAGGGATAAAATGTTAAAGATGTCACATTGATGGCTTCCCTGAGACAAGGGTGTCCATACCGCCACAGTACGATCTCTCATGAGGCACTCATGCCAAGTGTGGAGCATCATGGAGAAACAGGAAACTTTCTGGACGTTATGATCTCTTGTTGTTGTTATTCAGTTGCTAAGTCGTGTCTGACTCTTTGCGACCCCATGGACTGCAACGTGCCAGGCTTCCCTGTCCTTCACTATCTCCTGGAGTTTGCTCAAACTCATGTCCATTGAGTCTATGATGCCATCCAACCATCTCATCCTCTGTTGCCCTCTTATCCTCCTGCTCTTAATCTTTTCCAGCCTCTGGGTCTTTTCGGAGCTGGCTTTTTGTATCAGGTGGCCAAAATATTGGAGCTTCAGCTTCAGCGTCAGTCATTTCAATGACCATTCAGGCTTGATTTTCTTTAGGATTGACTTCTTTGATATCCTGCTGTCCAAGGGACTCACAGGAGTCTTCTCCAGCACAACAGTTCAAAAGCATCAGTTCTTCGGTGCTCAGCCTTGTTTATGGTCCAACTCTCACATCTGCACATGACCACTGGATTGCTACACTCTTGTCATACACACTGTATTTTTCCTGCCTTATATCCCTTCTAAATGCTGTGTATATTTTGTGCAGGGGGAAGCCTACTGTATCTCACAAGTATGGTTATCAGTTCAGACTCAGGGCCACTGCTTGCTTTTGGAGAGGGCACATTGCACTAGTATCCAAGCCTTTGGTAAGCAGGTATAACATCTACCTCAAGTTTTTGGAATTAAGATGAAAAGAAGGAGCAGTTCTGAGAGATATTTAGGAAGTGATGCAAATACAGCTGTTCTCTCTCAGCATCTATTTTGCATCATCTTCTTTGCCAGCGAAGACTGGATTTTGTTCAGGTAACTTCCCTCTTG
Organism: Odocoileus virginianus; assembly: GCF_023699985.2. Lineage (NCBI taxonomy): Eukaryota > Metazoa > Chordata > Mammalia > Artiodactyla > Cervidae > Odocoileus > Odocoileus virginianus. The sequence goes on along the minus strand of NC_069686.1, from coordinate 63,426,465 downwards.
CATGCTTCAGGGTAAGCTGGTTCCAGATCCCTTGCCGGTAATTGATTTAGGCATAGGCATATAATATAATTCAAGCAAATGATATGTACAGGAGAAGCCAGTGGAGGCTTCTGGGAAAATGTTTCTGCATACTTAAAAAGAGGTACTTAAGATGAGATGGCCTTTTTTCCCACTGGGCATTGTTGAATTTATATGTGAAACTGAGATGTGCTTTAGCACTCTTGCAGCTATAATAGAAATTGTCTGAGGACAAGGCAGACATGCTAATGATAGCAGAGAGAAAAGTGAAGAAAAATACTGGTTCTTGATGAATTACCTCTGACTTAACCAACCCTGGAGCACTCTTATGCCAAGGCTTGTTATTATCTGACATTTTTAAAACTTTAATTTTAAATTAATTTAAATTGACATTTTTTTTGTTAGTTGTAGCTAAAGCATGTGAAGTGATACAAAATTTAAAATCTATAGGAATATAATGTAATAGACAGAAGAGTGAAGAACATTTACATTTCTGGGTGGCATTGTGGGATATAGCAATCTCAGTAGATATGTTAACACCAAAGATGTAAGGTTTAATTAGGAATATCATAAGTTTATCTTTGGATATTTTGAGTTTTAGGTGTCTTCAAAGATCTTGAGTTGAGGTATCCATTTATAAGTTATCTGGGCAAAGGTGATGATTTGTGTGTATGGGTGGCCTAGCCTAGGGAAAACTTCAGCCTTTAATATCAATGTCCACATAGGAAAGGGTGAACCTGTGGCAGTGGCTAAGAGCAGTAATCAAAAAAGAAAGAAAGAAAGAAGAAGGAAATGAGGAGTATATTGTGTTACAGAAATCCAGAGAAGAGAATGTTTCATGAAACAGTAAAGGTTGACAATAGCAAATGCCATAAGATATAAAAAAAGGCTAAGAATCATTTCTTTTTCATTTTAAAAATATTGAAAATCAGAATCAGCTTTATAAAAAAATTTATCAGTGTTTGTGTAGCATATTTTTTCATGATTTTTTTTTCTCTTTTGAGCCTCCTGACAGCTGTTAGAAATGGCTAGAATAATTACTGTTGAATCATTTTTCACAGACAAGGATACTTAGATATGCTAAGTGATTTGAACCCCATAGTAATGGAGTAGATAAACTGGAATTCAAGCTCACAACTGACTAACTCTTGGTCTGGATCGTTTTCTATACTGCCCCCAAATTCTCCTACAATTCACTCCTTTGTCTGCAACAGTGAATTAATTCTGAGTTCCCTAGGAGGGAAAAAAAGACAGATAGGGGAAGTAGATATACATTAAACACGTAGTAGTTTGGACACTCTGGGACCTGCATTACAGGAAGAACAGATGTCCTCAGACACCTTTCAACCAAAAATCTGCCACATAGGGAAAGAGCCAGAGGCCTGAGAGGATAGGATTTTGAGATACTGAGAAGTGAGGACAGAAAGATAGAATGAGGTGTGTTCACCACTTGTGATAGGAGGAGGAATTATTATTCTTTAGTGAACTACATTATTCCCTTTGGAAACATGGTTTACATATGCTCAAAACAACTGTGTAAACTAGGTATTGATAAATTTATCAGTGTGTTCGGACTGTCCTAGGCTCAGAGGTAAAGAATCTGCCTGTCAATGCAGAAGATGTAGGTTGGATCCCTGGGTTGGAAAGACCCCCTATAGGGGGAAATGCAGTCCACTCCAGTATTCTTGCTTGAGAAATCACATGGACAGGAGAGCCTGTTGGGCTACAGCCCATGGGGTCACAAAGAGTCGAACACAACTTAGCAACTCAACAAGAAGGGCTGTCCTGACAAAGTACCGAAAACTAGAAAGCTTAAACAACAGAGATGAAGAGCTCACAGTTCTAGATGAAGAGCAGGGTTGTGTTCTTCTAAAGGCTTGAAGAGGAAGACTCTTATCCATCTTTCTCCCCTAGCTTCTAGTAGTTTGCTGACAACCTTTGATATTTCTCGGCATGTAGAAGCATCATTGTGATTTCTGTTTTTATCTTCACACGGTGTTCTCCACATGTGTCTTTCTCTGTTCAAAGTGTCTCTTTCTATGGAAGGACATCAGGTGTATTGGATTAGCATCCATGCTAGATACACTTAACTAATTGTATCTGCACTAACTCTTGCCAAATAAAGTCATATTCTGAGGTACTTGGGATTAGGACTTCAACATATAAATATTTTTGAGGACACAATTCAATCCATGATAAACTTCTCTTAACAATAAGTAAAAATGAAGTATGTGATTAGTGAATGATATGCATGCTCACATATATATACATATACATACACACACGTGTGTGTATGTGTGTAAGAACACAAGTCTTCTAGGTCAGAGGTACACTGAAACACATGGTTTATTATTCACATGGAAGACCCTAGCCAGAGCATCACTGTGCTGCCCCATGTCCTTATCCCTTCACGGTGACATAATAAAGGTAGACTTTTAGCTGCATGTGCATACACCTCAGGAAAACAATCATAACATTAGGAGACTCTCAACTATTATGGTTCTCCTTTCACATTTGACCTTCCTACCCTCTGGAGAAAGATTGTTAATTATCCTGAAATGTAAGCAATCCTCCTCTAAGTGAGAAGGGAAAACATCTCTAGGCTTCTTATTCTGGAATATAAACTTGTGTCTCTGGAGAGAGGAAGAAGAGGGCTTTACCTTCACAACCCTAGGGCTTCTCCATGCTCTGAGAGTCTTTGCAACTCTCAGGAGGGATACATTATCTCTAGCTTCCAAGGCTGTTTACTATTCAGGCGTGCCTTTTGTTCAAAAGGGCTGAACCAAGCCAGAACATGAGAAATCCAATGAGGATTGTCTCCAAATAGCTCATTATAAGGTCTTGATTGTACAGATGATGAAACTGATAACTGGAATAATGTTGTATTAAATTTTACATATATCTTTTAAAAGGATTTAACACGTTACATTTTAGTAGCTTCTTTATGCATATGCCTCCTTATTATCAATAGATTACAAAATTCTTGAGATCCTAGACCAACAATTCCATTTAAATATTGCCAATGACTAGCAGAACATTTAACAGCTTATGAGCATTTGTTAAATTATTGTTTAATTAATGTATAAAATAGAACTTTTCACCTATTTTTCCCTGCTACATGTAAACTTCTTCTCTTTTTTGACCTTTCTAACTTGGAAGGTTAAATGTGGTAATTTATCCATTATTTGTTTTTCTTCAATGACTTGATCCTTTCACTGATTCAAATATACCTAAAATTTTTTAATCTTCAAGTTTCTTTCTTCATTTACTTTCCTTCTTGATTTGGGGCTGCCTCTTTGTTTTATCCCTCTTTAATCTTCTAGGCCAAACATTCATATTATTATTACAAAAGTTCTAGGTGCTTAAAATTAAGTGAATTATTTTTGATAGAAGAAAATGGCATTTTGCAAAATCCAATTAACCTGCACATGTAAATGGCTTATGCATATGAAGAGATGTGCTTCTTTTCCAAATGAAAAAGAACTGAAATTTTATTTCAACTTGATCACAATTTTTAAATATATCCTGAAACAATCTCATTTTGTCCATATTTTGGCCATTTCTAAAGCATGTTTAGTTATATCCTGGATAGCATTTCATGCGTGTAGAGGTCCACATGGAAGGGACTCAGTTGACAAAATGAGTGACAGCTGTACACGGCTGCTTGGGCCGGATCGGCCAACCCGTCTGCAGGCGGGGGGCTACCTCTGCTGAATTCCTTTGTGTCATGAAGGTGGGTGGATGGAGATACAGGAATGGAGGAGTGAAGCTTCACTCTTGCAAATGCAATTCCAAACTGCTCATGTCCTTATTTACTTAGAAAACATCTTTCTATATATTTCAGGTTTTGGAAAAGGGACCTTTAAGTAACCTAAATTTTACTCATTTTTAAAAACAATAATGACATCTTGTAAGAGCCTAAGAACAAGCAAAAAGACACCGAGGGCTACTATAGGATAACTTATAAGTGAGCTACAAGGGGAGTGAGAAGTAAAAGTGAGTAAGGTTTCTAAGAGACATAAGCTTGTGGACCTTTTGCCAATGCCTCAGATTCAAAGAGCATATCTGAAGGAAGAAATAAGTTTCCAAATATATATTATCTGGGGGTCCAATTTAATAAGCTTTTAAATTTACAGTTATTCATTTAGCTTGAATGAAAACATTGTATTAGTTCATGCATGAGACAGATTTTTGTTTCCTAACCATAGTTGGAGGACAAAATATTGTATATCCTTTACTGTATAGAGTCAACAATTTTAGCTCTGGTTATAGAGTAAACCTGCATTTTACTGTCATGTCTTAGTTGGAGAAGGGCCATGAAGATTACATTTAACATTTCTAAGAGTCAGATTATGTTTCAGTCAAATGACAGTAGAATAAAATAAAACAGATTGAAAGTTATTAGAGTTCAGTATGTGCAGTAAGCATGTATTTTATGAATTATACACATGCACACCCACATACCCTTATATAAATATAAATAAATAAATATATATATATATATATATATATATATATATATATGGCTTCCTTGGTGGTTCAGAGAGTAAAGAATCTGCCCGCAATGTGGGTGACCCAGGTTTGATCCCTTGGTCAGAAAGACCCCTTGGAGAAGGAAATGGCTACCCACTCCAATATTCTTGTCTGGAGAATTCCATGGACAAAGAAGCCTGGTGGGCTACAGTCCATGGGGTGGCAAAGAGTCAGACAGGACCGAACACTTTCACTTTCACTTTTCATAGTTGGTTTACAATGGTCATGTTAGTTCCAGGTACATAAATGTGATTCATGTATATATATATATATATATATATATATATATATATATATCTAAAGCATGATCTAAAATGTATTCATTACTTGGATATGTTTATCAATAAGTTTGAAAGCCACTCTTCTTCAGAAGGGCTTAATTAACAGAGAGCAGAAGTTTTTGAATGATTTGAAGTTACTTGTTTGTAGTGGTGGAATTGGATGTGGAATTTTAGGCACTGGAGCTCCTTTGAAAATTTGTCATAAAGCATTGGATAAAAGTGTAACTAGATGATTAGCACTTCCAAAACGGTTCATATTTTTCCACTGGAAATACTGGTCCCTTCAGCAAGGAGCATTGGCTTATTCCGAAAGCAGACAATGTTCTTCTGCTTTAACGGCACATATCACAGAGCGAGCATTTGCCCATGATTTTCTGACGTGCTGAGCAGAGTGACTGCTGGACTGAAAACACACAGCTGGAATCACCTATAGTTTTCCTGCTTTATCTCAAGGAGTCCTAGATTACTTGGAGCACACATGGCAATATATTTTTTTTTTCATGACACTTATTCAGAGGTAGATTTTCCAGACAACTAATAAGCTTAATCTTCAGGGTCCCTCACCTGATGGGCATCATTTAAGGTTTTAAACCTAATCATAATTTTATGATTTTTGTATTATTTTCATTAAAAGAGGCCCTAGATTTGAGCAAGCTTCAGGTATTGCAAAAACTTGATCCATCTTTGTACTAAGTATAGATTAACTGGCTGTATTAAGTTGTAAAGATTTTGCCTTCTATGTATTTGAAAGTCCCAACAAATAGGGAGTTGTTTGGATATATAGTAAAGAGGAGATTTCGGGGAGGGGGGGAAATAGTTCGACCTTGTTGATCTTCAGCAAGTCATTAACTTCTTTGAAAATCTATTCTCTTAACCGAAAAATAGAAATAGTAACCCATGGGGTCATTTTGAGGGTGAAATGTAACCTCCCACAAACATGGTGAAGACTAAATGTCAACATTTCTCTCCCAACTTCAGGCTGGAAATAGATCCCATGGAACACTGAGTTGATTCACTGTTCCTCACCCTCCTTCTGTTAAAGATCACAGCATAGGAAGAGAACTGAGAGAGAAAAAAAAAGGAAGGAAGGGAGAAAGACAGAGAGAGAAGGCAGGGAAGGAAGGAAGGAGGGAGGAAAGGAGGGAGGGAGGGAGGGAGGGGGGAGGAAGGAGGGAGGGAGGCAAAGAGGGAGGAAAAGAAAACAAAAAGGAAACCAAAGGAACATGAGTCACACTTTCTCCCCGAATTTCTGTCTGCAAAGCTCAAAACCAGCGCTCTGTTCTCTGCTAATATGAAGGCATCAGGGGATTTTTATAATTCCCTGACATACAGGTATGAAAATCATTGTAATGCCTGAAATTACAAATGTTCCATAGGCTGCATCCAGTGACACCAACACCATTTTAATCAATTCAATAGAAAAAGCAGACATTTGCTATGTGTGCATTGTAAGTCACTTCAGTCATGACCTACTCTTTGCCATCCTTTGGACTGTAGCCCACCAGACTCCTCTGTCCATGGAATTCTCCAGACAAGAATCCTGGAGTGGGTTATCATGACCTCCTCCAGGGGATTCACCTGACCCAGGAACCAAACCCATGCCACTTATGCCTTCCTTCATGGCCAAGAAGTTTACCGCTAGTGCCACCAAGTAAGATATTTGCTCTACCATTATTACACAAAATCCAGCTCCCCCGGTGGCTCAGATGGTAAAGGAATCTGCCTGCACTGCAGGAGACCCAGGTTCAACCCCTGGGTCTGGAAGATCCCCTGGAGAAGGAAATGGCAACCCACTCCAGTATTCTTGCCTGGAGAATCCCATGGACAGAGGAGCCTGGCAGGTTGCAGTTCATGGTGTCACACAGGACAGCAACTAACTCTTTTACTTTTACTTTTCTTTACACAAAATCCAGGCTTGCCACCATGAGGCCAAAGCAATCACATGAACGGCTGACATTCTCTCCCCTCACATATTTATTTTGCCATCATATCAACCTCAACTCCATCCTTTCTATTATCAGCATAAAAAGGACCTTCTCAAAAACATTGGAACATCCTTTCCTGAAAAACTGATTTCATAACCTTAAGAAAATAGAAAGCAACAAGAAAATGAATTTTATTGTGATAGATTCTATGGGACAGACTTTCTTTCTTATCCTTCCAGATTCATCCCCCAAGGTGTAAAATACTATCAGTTAAGAAAGGCAGGTTAAAGATGGCCACATTATAACTGATGAAGGGCTGCTAAATGTTTAGAGAGTGATCATCAATTTCCCATCATTGGCAGACATCTTCTGTGAGAGCTATGTCATAAATTCTCCCCTTCTCTTCCGCCTGAAGAAAACTGCTCTGCACAGCCTTACAGCTAGCAGGCTGCAAGGAGCCCGCCCCACCCCTCATCACAGCTCAGGGTGTTGGCACGACAAAAGAATAATTGAATTGGTGATGCAACAATACATGACACAGATCACCATTTTGAAACAGGAAAGCTTAAGTCATGAATAATGAAGTGATTTCTTCCAGGGTAATTTATGGCACAGGTACTTTACAAGAACAGACTCCCTTAAGCATATAAATGCACAGCACCTCTGACCCAAGAGACTTCAGTCAGGTCTCACAGCTCAGTGAAATCCCTTCCTCTGTGGCTTCCACTTAGGGCGGGTAACAGGGTGACAGGTATGAGGTAGGGAATATTTATTTACTCATTTATTATGGTTTTTTTTTTCTTTCATGCTCTATGGCATTGATGCAAGAATCCAGGAGAGGTTTGCTGAAGCAGCTCAATATTGAGCATCAAGAAGCTGCCAAGTAATCATAACTTCTGATCATTTCTGGACTCCATCGAATTGGAGTCATTACTTCTGGTCACATCCCTGCATCTGACCCACTTAACAGTGAGAGTTGCCAACAGGTGAGCTGCTGGGAAGCTGATCTATGGAAAAACAGACCCCACTCCACCTTCTAATACTGAAAAGATATTTTTTCTCATTTACAAAACCTACATCTCTATGCTACCAACATCAAAGATTTCATTCAAAGGATAAGAAGAATTCTTACTTGGGATGAAAAAAGGTCCTGAGGAATTACTAACTTCTTTCCCATCAACAAAGAAGGCATCTCAGAAGAATGTACCAACAAAACAGAAGGAAAGGGGATGGGATGAGGGAAATGATCTTGTCTTAGGAAAAGGTAATGATTAGGTACAGACAAGAAGGCCGAGGAGAAAGTCCGTGGGACTCTTTGGTCCACTAGGTTGTGTTGGTATCAATGGTTTAGGAAAACAAACATGGGTTAAAATAAAGGCTCATGACCCACATCCCACAGTGATAATAAATAATAAACAACAGTTGTTGCTAATTCAGTTTTCACTGTGTGTCTTATACTGTGCTAAAAATTTTGCACACGTTTTATTTTATTTTACCAATAACCCTGCTGTGTTGTTCATATTTTTGCCTTCATTTTATAGATAAGGAGTTGGAAGATCAGAAAATTTAATTAACTTGATGAAAGTGTACCGGTATCTCAGTTGGAAGGCAAACTCACCTGGGTTTTATTCCAAAGGATCAAAACACTATTTTTATCAAGACAAATGAAAATCAAATTAGATACACTAAGGACAAAAGAATTTATTCTTTTAGCAAGCCTAAATGAAGACTCTTTCTGTACCGAGCAATATTCCAGTCACTAGCAGTACAAAAAGAACAAACACAGTTCCTGGGTTGAAATTGCTCACAGCCTAGAGAAGGAAGCAAAAAAAAAAAATTTCTTTTTTAGTTGCTCAATCATGTCCAACTCTTTGTGACTGCATGCACTGTGGCCCACTAGGCTCCTCTGTCTATGAAATTCTCCAGGCAAGAATATCAGAGTTGGTTGCTATTGTCTTCTCAAGTGGATCGTCTCGACCTAGAGATCAAACCTGGTCTCCTGCATTGCAGGCAGATTCTTTACCGTCTGAGCCAGCAGAGAAGCCCCTGCAAAGGAAGCAAAGTCATAAGCAAAGAGTCATATGTGTGCTTTATTTTTGGTGTGTAATGGATAGCATATTACCAATCTGGGTTCTTTGGGTACAAGCAATAGAAATTGACTCTGGGTAAGTAAAGCAGAAAATAATTTAACTAGAAAAAATAGAGAATTACATTGGTTTGGAATAATCAGGTCTAGATACTACAAGAACAACTCTCCATAAATCACAGTGGCTAAACCAAATGAAAGCTTGACTATTGTTTATGTCCTAGTGTGATACAGGTGGGTTATCTGCCAAACAATGACCAAGGGATTCGGCTTTTAAAAAATTAAACCATAATTGATTTACAATGTTCTGTTGGTTTCCAGGGCACAGCAGTCATTCAGTTATACACACTTCCATGTGCCTCCACACACATGTTCATGTCCCACACTCCATATGCTCGAACATACATAAGCATTCATATACTTGTTCAGTCACTAGGTCATGTCTGACTCTGTGATCCCATGGGCTGCAGCACACCAGACTTCCCTGTCCTTCACTATCTCCCTGAGACTACTCAAACTCATATCCATTGAGTTGGTGATGCCATCCAACCATCTCATCCTCTATTGACCCCTTCACCTCCTGTCTTCAATCTTTCCCAGCATCGGGGTCTTTTCTGCTGTGTCGACACTTTGCATCAAATGGCCAAAGTATTAGAGCCCTTCAGCATCAGTCCTTCCAATGAATATTTAGGACTGATTTTCTTTAGGCCTGACTGACTGGATCTCCTTGCTATCCAAGGGATTCTCAGGAGGCTGCTCCAGCACCACAATTTGAAAGCACCAATTCTTCAGCACTCAATCTTTTAGATGGTCCATCTCTCACATCAGTACATGACTACTGAAAAAATCATAGCTTTGACTAAAAGGACATCTGTTGGCAAACTGATGTCTCTGCTTTTTAATATGCTGTCTAGGTTTGTCAAAGCTATTCTTCCAAGGAGCAAACGTCTAATTTCATGACTGCAGTCACTATTTGCAGAGCTGCACTATATGCAGTCTGTCACTTTTTCCACCTTTTCCCCTTTTATTTGCCATAAATTATTTATATACTTACACACTCACTTTTAGCACCTCCCCACACACACATTCACACAGTTGCATGTGCCCCCAACAAAATGCTTGCATGGAAAAGTGGAAGCAAAATTGACATAGGAGTCCCCAGTTTTGTCACTACATTCTATATTTGATATGGACAACTATGGAGATTTGGGGAAGATTTTAAAGGAGATGCAGATGGGGGGAGGAGCCAAGATGGCGGAGGAATAGGACAGGGAGGCCACTTTCTCTCCTACAAATTCATCAAAAGAACAATTGAACGCTGAACAAAGTTCACAAAACAACTTCTGATCGTTAGCAGCGGACATCAGGCGCCCAGAAAAGCAATCCATTGTCTTCGAAGGGAGGTAGGACAAAATATAAAAGATAAAAGGGGAGACAAAAGAGCCAGGGACGGAGACCCATACCGGGAAGGGAGTCTTAATAGAGTAAGGACCAGCCCGAAGACCTGAGAGTGGTCGGAGGGAGCTTTTTTAAACTGTGGGATAGCAAGAGGCAAAATTAACGGCCCGAACACACTGCCGGCGGTTCGCAAAACAAAGGGACTGAGAAACTCCAGAGAAGAGCCGGCCCATCCCCGCTGGAGGTAGGAGGCAGGGGGGAGGGGAAAAGGGCGAACTCAGCCCCTGAGAAGCCACCCCCTCCCACACTGCAAACAGGCCTCCGGGTTCTAGCTAAAGACTTCCTGAGACCCGACTGGCGGTGCGTGCTGGGGCCGCGGGGGGGAAAGCGCACCGTACCCGGGAGAGTGCGCCCAAGCCTCCGGCTGCCTGGGCCGCTCGCCGCGGAGGGAAAAGGCGCGCTGCACCCGGGGAGAATACGCCCAAGCCTCTGGCTGCCTGAACCGCTCGACAAGGAGGGAAAAGGCGCGCTGCACCCGGGGAGAATACGCCCAAGCCTCTGGCTGCCTGGGCCGCTCAGGCCGGGGAAGGCACAAAACGCAGGCGCAACCGAATCCGTGCTTTTGTGGAGTGCCTGAAAACTGGAACCGCACTCAACGCAGGGCCCGCTCCATATAGAGCAGCCGGGAGCCTGAGCAGTGTAGACGGCGAAAGCACAGACACCCGTGAGCGGGGCAAACCCAGTGTGGCTGGAACACGGTGAGCGCTATCCACACAGAGCGGTGTCTGTCTGCAGCGCCCCGCCCTCCCCGCAGCAGGACTGAACTGAACTAGAGAACCTAAATAAGAGATCACCTCCGCCCACCTGTGTCAGGGCGGAAATTAGACACCAAAGAGACAGCAAACAGAAGCCAAATAAACAAAGGGAACCGCTTCAGAAAGGACCGGTGCAACAGACTAAAATCCCTGAAGGTAACACCGAATACACGAGAAGGGGCCTACAGATATCGAGAAGTGTAAGCTGGAAAGAGGAGCTATCTGAAATTGAACTGAACCTACGCTGACCGCAACAGCTCCAGAGAAATTCCTAGATATATATGTATATTTTATGTTAAATCAAAAAAAAAAAAGAAAAGAAATTTTTTCTTTCCTTTTCAAAATTTTTTTTTAAATTTTTTCTCTTTTATTTTCTATTAAAATTCCCTATTACTCCCCCATTACTCCTCAACTTTCATTTTCATATATTTTTATGATTTTTTTTAATTAGGGAAAAATTTTTTTTTCCTTTTTTTCTTTCTTTTTTTTCTTTTTCTTGTTTTTCTCTCCTATTTCCTTTTAAAGTCTTCTAATACTCCTCTATTACTCCTTAATTTTCATTTTCATTTCACCATAACCTTGCAAAAAAAAAAAAGAGAGAAGCCCTATTTTTAAACTGAACTTCATATATATTTCTAAATTTTGTGTTTTTGTTTTTAAATATTGTATTTCAAAGAGTCTAACCTCTACACTAGATTTTTAATTTTTGTTTTTCAGTATGTGATATAAATTTTGGACATTTAAGAATCCAATATTCAGTTCCCATTTTTACTCAGGAGTGTGGTCATTACTCTCCCACTTTTGACTCTCTGTTTTCTACCTCAGAACACCTCTATTTCCTCCTTTCCCCTTCTCTTCCCAATCCAATTCTGTGAATCTTTGTGGGTGTCTGGGCTACAGAGAACACTTTGGGAACAGATAACTGCGTAGATCTGTCTCTCTCCTCTTGAGTCCCCTTTTTCTCCTCCTGCTCACCTCTATCCCCTTCCTCCCTTTCCTATTCTTTATGTAACTCGGTGAACCTCTCGGGTTGTCTCTCATGGTGGAGAATCTTCTCACCATTAACCTAGAAGTTTTATTATCAGTGCTGTATAGTTGGAGAAGTCTTGAGACTATTGGAAGAATAAAACTGAAATCCAGAGGCAGGAGACTTAAGCCCAAAACCTGAGAAAACCAGAAAACTCCTGACTACATGGAACATTAAGGAATAAGAGACCATCCAAAAGCCTCCATACCTACCCCAAAATCAACCACCACCCAAGAGCCAATAAGCTCCAGTACAAGACATACCACACAAATTCTTTAGCAACGCAGGAACATAGACCTGAGTGTCAACATACAGGCTGTCCAAAGTCACACCTAACACATAGACCCATCGCAAAACTCATTACTGGGCACTCCATTGCACTCCAGAAAGAAGAAATCCATTTCCATGCACCAGAACACTGACACAAGCTTCCCTAACCAGGAAACCTTGACAAGCCAATTGTCCAACCCCACCCACTGGGTAAAACCTCCACAATAAAAAGGAACCACAGACCTTCAGAATACAGAAAGCCCACTCAAGACACAGCAATCTAAACAAGATGAAAAGGCAGAGAAATACCCAACAAGTAAAGGAACATGAAAAATGCCCACCAAATCAAGCAAAAGAGGAGGAGATAGGGAATCTACCTGAAAAAGAATTTAGAATAATGATAATAAAAATGATCCAAAAAATCTTGAAAACAAAATGGAGTTACAAATAAATAGCCTGGAGACAAAGATTGACAAGATGCAAGAAATGTTTAACAAGGACCTAGAAGAAATAAAAAAGAGTCAATTAAAAATGAATAGTGAAATAAATGAGATCAAAAACACTCTGGAGAGAACCATGAGTAGAATAACAGAGACAGAAGATAGGATAAGTGAGGTAGAAGATAAAATGGTGGAAATAAATGAAGCAGAGAGGAAAAAAGAAAAAAGAGTCAAAAGAAATGAGGACAACCTCAGGGACCTCTGAGACAATGTGAAACGCCCCAACATTCGAATCATAGGAGTCCCAGAAGAAGAAGACAAAAAGAAAGGCCATGAGAAGTTACTCGAGGAGATAATAGATGAAAACTTCGCTAAAATGGGGAAGGAAATAGCCACCCAAGTCCAAGAAACCCAGAGAGTCCCAAACAGGATAAACCCAAGGCGAAATACCCCAAGACACATATTAATCAAATAAACAAAGATCAAACACAAAGAACAAATATTAAAAGAAGAAAGGGAGAAACAACAAATAACACACAAGGGGATTCCCATAAGGATAACAGCTGATCTGTCAACAGAAACCCTTCAGGCCAGAAGGGAATGGCAGGACATACTTAAAGTAATGAAAGAGAATAACCTACAACCTAGATTACTCTACCCAGCAAGGATCTCATTCAGATATGAAGGAGAACTCAAAAGCTTTACAGACAAGCAAAAGCTGAGAGAATTCAGCACCACCAAACCAGCTCTTCAACAAATGCTAAAGGATCTTCTCTAGACAGGAAACACAGAAAGGTTGTATAAATGCGAACCCCAAACAACAAAGTAAATGGCAACGGGACCATACCTATCAATAATTACCTTAAATGTAAATGGGTTGAATGCCCCAACCAAAGACAAAGACTGGCTGAATGGATACAAAAACAAGACCCCTATATATGCTGTCTACAAGAGACCCACCTCAAAACAAGGGACACATACAGACTAAAAGTGAAGGGCTGGAAAAAAAATATTCCATGCAAACAGAGACCAAAAGAAAGCAAGAGTCGCAATACTCATATCAGATAAAATAGACTTTCAAATAAAGGCTGTGAAAAGAGACAAAGATGGACACTACATAATGATCAAAGGATCAATCCAAGAAGAAGATATAACAATTATAAAGATATATGCACCCAACATAGGAGCACCACAATATGTAAGGCAAACGCTAACAAGTATGAAAGAGGAAATTAATAGTAACACAATAATAGTTGGAGACTTTAATACCCCACTCACAACTATGGATAGATCAACTAAACAGAAAATTAACAAGGAAACACAAACCTTAAAGGACACAATGGACCAGCTAGACCTTATTGACATCTACAGGACGTTTCACCCCGAAACAATCAACTTCACCTTTTTCTCAAGTGCACACGGAACCTGCTCCAGAATAGATCACATCCTGGGCCATAAATCTAGTCTTGGAAAATTCAAAAAAAATTGAAATCATTCCAGTCATCTTTTCTGACCACAGTGCAGTAATATGAGATCTCAATTACAGGAAAAAAATTATTAAAAATTCAAACATATGGAGGCTAAACAACACGCTTCTGAATAACCAACAAATCATAGAAGAAATCAAAAAAAGAAATGAAAATATGCATAGAAATGAATGAAAATGAAAACACAACAACCCAAAACCTATGGGACACTGTAAAAACAGTGCTAAGGGGAAGGTTCATAGCATTACAGGCCTACCTCGAGAAACAAGAAGAAAGTCAAACAAATAACCTAACTCTACACCTAAAGCAACTAGAGAAGGAAGAAATGAAGAACCCCAGGGTTAGTAGAAGGAAAGAAATCTTAAAAATTAGGGCAGAAATAAATGCAAAAGAAACTATAGAGACCATAGCAAAAATCAACAAAGCTAAAAGCTGTTTTTTTTAAAAAATAAACAAAATTAACAAACCATTAGCAAGACTCATTAAGAAACAAAGGGAGAAGAACCAAATTAACAAAATTAGAAACGAAATGGAGAGATCACAACAGACAACACTGAAATACAAAGGATCATAAGAGACTACTACCAGCAACTCTATGGCAATAAAATGGACAACTTGGAAGAAATTGACAAGTTCTTAGAGAAGTATAACTTTCCAAAACTGAACCAGGAAGAAATAGAAGATCTTAACAAACCCATCACAAGCAAGGAAATCGAAACTGTAATCAGAAATCTTCCAGCAAACAAAAGCCCAGGACCAGATGGCTTCACAGCTGAATTCTACCAAAAGTTTAGAGAAGAGCTAACACCTATCTTACTCAAACTCTTCCAGAAAATTGCAGAAGAAGGTAAACTTCCAAACTCATTCTATGAGGCCACCATCACCCTAATTCCAAAACCAGACAAAGATGCCACAAAATAAAGAAAACTACAGGCCAGTATCACTGATGAACATAGATGCAAAAATCCTTAACAAAATTCTAGCAAACAGAATCCAACAACATATTAAAAAAATCATACACCATGACCAAGTGGGCTTTATCCCAGTAATGCAAGGATTCTTTAATATCCACAAATCAATCAATGTGATACACCACATTAACAAATTAAAAGATAAAAACAATATGATTATCTCAATAGATGCAGAGAAAGCCTTTGACAAAATTCAACATCCATTTATGATTAAAACTCTCCAGAAAGCAGGAATAGAAGGAACATACCTCAACATAATAAAAGCTATATATGACAAACCCACAGCAAGCATCACCCTCAATGGTGAAAAATTGAAAGCATTTCCCCTAAAATCAGGAACAAGACAAGGGTGCCCACTCTCACCACTACTATTCAACATAGTTTTGGAAGTGTTGGCCACAGCAATCAGGGCAGAAAAAGAAGTAAAAGGAATCCAGATAGGAAAAGAAGAAGTGAAACTCTCGCTGTTTGCAGATGACATGATCCTCTACATAGAAAACCCTAAAGACTCTACCAGAAAATTACTAGAGCTAGTCAACGAATATAGTAAAGTTGCAGGATATAAAATTAACACACAGAAATCTCTTGCATTCCTATACACTAACAATGAGAAAACAGAAAGAGAAATTAAGGAAACAATATCATTCACCATTGCAACAAAAAGAATAAAATGCTTTGGAGTATATCTACCTAAAGAAACAAAAGACTTATACATAGAAAACTATAAATCACTGATGAAAGAAATTAAAGAGGACACAAACAGATGGAGAAATATACCGTGTTCATGGATTGGAAGAATCAATATTGTCAAAATGGCTATACTACCGAAAGCAATCTATAGATTCAATGCAATCCCTATCAAGCTACCAACGGTATTTTTCACAGAACTAGAACAAATAATTTCACAATTTGTATGGAAATACAAAAAACCTCGAATAGCCAAAGTAATCTTGAGAAAGAAGAATGGAACTGGAGGAATCAACCTGCCTGACTTCAGACTATACTACAAAGCCACAGTCATCAAGACAGTATGGTACTGGCACAAAGACAGAAATATAGATCAATGGAACAGAATAGAAAGCCCAGAGATAAATCCATGAACCTATGGACACCTTATCTTCGACAAAGGAGGCAAGGATATACAATGGAAAAAAGACAACCTCTTCAACAAGTGGTGTTGGGAAAACTGGTCAACCACTTGTTAAAGAATGAAACTAGCACACTTTCTAACACCATATACAAAAATAAACTCAAAATGGATTAAAGATCTAAATGTAAGACCAGAAACTCTAAAACTCCTAGAGGAGAACATAGGCAAAACACTCTCCGACATAAATCACAGCAGGATCCTCTATGACCCACATCCCAGAATTTTAGAAACGAAAGCAAAAATAAACAAATGGGACCTAATGAAACTTAAAAGCTTTTGCACAACAAAGGAAACTATAAGCAAGGTGAAAAGACAGCCTTCAGATTGGGAGAAAATAATAGCAAACGAAGCAGCAAAGGATTAATCTCAAAAATATACAAGCAACTCCTCCAGCTCAACTCCAGAAAAATAAATGACCCAATCAAAAAATGGGCCAAAGAACTAAACAGACATTTCTCCAAGGAAGACATACAGATGGCTAACAAACACATGAAAAGATGCTCAACATCACTCATTATCAGAGAAATGCAAATCAAAACCACAATGAGGTACCATTACACGCCAGTCAGGATGGCTGCTATCCAAAAGTCTACAAGCAATAAATGCTGGAGAGGGTGTGGAGAAAAGGGAACCCTCTTACACTGTTGGTGGGAATGCAAACTAGTACAGCCGCTATGGAGAACAGTGTGGAGATTTCTTAAAAAACTGGAAATAGAACTGCCATATGACCCAGCAATCCCACTTCTGGGCATACCCGAGGAAACCAGATCTGAAAGAGACACGTGAACCCCAATGTTCATCACAGCACTGTTTATAATAGCCAGGACATGGAAGCAACCTAGATGCCCACCAGCAAAATGGATGAGGAAGCCCTGGTACATATACACCATGGAATATTACTCAGCCATTAAAAAGAATTCATTTGAATCAGTTCTAATGAGATGGATGAAACTGGAGCCCATTATACAGAGTGAAGTAAGCCAGAAAGATAAAGACCAATACAGTATACTAACACATATATATGGGTTTTAGAAAGATGGTAATGATAACCTTATATGTAAAACAGAAAAAGAGACATAGATGTATAGAACAGAATTTTGGACTCTGTGGGAGAAGGCGAGGGTGGGATGTTTCAAGAGAACAACATCAAAACCTGTATATTATCTAGGGTGAAACAGATCACCAGCCCAAGTTGGATGCATGAGACAAGTGCCCGGACCTGGTGCACTGGGAAGACCCAGAGGGATCGGGTGGAGAGGGAGGTGGGAGGGGGGATCAGGATGGGGAATACATGGTATATCCATGGCTGATTCATGTCAATGTATGACGAAAACCACTACAATATTGTGAAGTAATTAGCCTCCAACTAATTAAAAAATTTTTTTTAAAAAAGAGATGCAGATGATTGATTAACTTAAAGTGAAATGACTCTGGAGTCAGCATTTAGTGATGTATGGAGGGTGGGGAAAGCCCTGGACTAGAGTGTAGAGGCTCCCCTGGTCACTCAGTGGTAAAGAATCTGCCTGCCAATGCGGGAGATGCAGGGGACTCAGGTTTGATACCTGGGTGGGGAAGATCCCCTAGAGAAGAAAATGGCAACGCACTCCAGTATTCTTATTTGGGAAATCCCATGGACAGAGGAGCCTGGCAGGCTACAGTCCAGGGGATCACAAAAGAGTTGGACATGACTTAGCATCTAAACAGAAATGAAGAGTCTTATTACATGGATTAATTTTTTTTTCTTTCACTACTTATGATGTCATGTTGTCACCTCTGAAGAACTGTTGATATGTTCTTAGACTCATTTCCTCACTGTTATCAACATGAGAGCAGTATTGTCTTTTTTCTTATTGCAGTCTCCAAATGTGATTGTGTGAAAGTGATTGAAAAATAATGTGCATTCTATAGAAGTTCACATTTCATGTGGAAACCTCATCCTTTAGTCCTGAAGCCCAAAATAAATTTGAGCCTAGATATAATAGACATGCTTTTGAGATGGGATATGGGAGGGAAGGAGCACCAAGGTGAGAAGACAGAGTTCACATGTCTACGTCCAGCTGCGCTTGGTTACTACCAATGCCAATCACAGAAGGTAACAGTAATTGGCATTATGTTCCCAGATTCATCAGTAATAACTCATTGAAACTAGAGCAAATCAATTAGCAAGCATTTCATTTTGAAATGAAACTTCAAATGAAATAATGGCCCTCACTAATGGCAAAGGCATAGTTAATTCAAGCTAGTTTCAACTAGATACTATGCACAGGAAAAGATAAAAATAAATAAGACTGTTTAACCCAAGGAAAATAATACAGTAGATAAGGGTTCCATCTGTATGTTAAGGGAAGACAAGATAAAATAAAAAATATTGGCTTTACTTTAAAAAATTCAAGTTAAAAGAAGGAAGTTTAAACACCTGTTAATCAGAATAAACACTAAAGTGAAAGTTGTCAAGTGGAAAATACTGTGACAGAGAAAGGAGGTTATGTCTTGCTTCACCAGAGGAAAGTGTTTCTTTGGATAAGTCATTTGACTGTGTGTGGTCTCAAATCCTTAAATGATTAAAGTTAAGTCCTATACAAGTATCACATTTCTTCCCACAGCCTGGTCTTCATGCTGCATAACTAATTTTCATTAACTGCAGGTCATCCTCCCAGTCAGTGATGTTCAGTTCAGGTGTCAGAGTCACCCTGCCTCCGGTCCTTCCTCATTCCAGCCAAGCTGTGTAGCCCTCTCTCTCTTCCTCTTTTTAATTTGGAAGTTCTTTTTATTTAAGTATAATTGAAATACAATATTATACTATGTTCAGGTGTACAACATAGTGGTTTCTTCTTTTACAATTAGGGAATGATCACGACAGTGATATAGTTACCGCCTGTCACCATACAAAATCATTACAATATTATCGATTCTATCACCTATGCTGACAAAACATCCCTTGACTTATTTATTTTATAACTGGAAGTTTGTACCTCCTAGCCCCTTCACTTATGTCAGCCATTCCCCACCCCTTCCTTCCAGCAACTGCCAGTCTTTTCTCTGCCCCCAAGTCTGTTTCAGGTTTATATTTTGTTCCCTTTCTTTAATTTTTTAGATTCCACATGTAAGTGAAATCTTCTGGTGCTTGTCTTTCTCTGTCTGACATTTCCCTTAGCATAATATCATCTAGGTCCCACCATGCTGTTGAAACTGGCAAGATTCCATTCTCTTTTATTTTTTGTGGCTAATTAACATTCATGGTATATATACAAAAATTTATCTGTTTATCTATAAAAGGAAACATGTTGCTTCCATATCTTGGCTATTGTAAATAACACTACAATGAACGTAGGGGTGCAAATATGTTTTCAAATTAATGTTTTCGTTTTCTTCAGATAACAACTCAGATGTGGAATTGCTGGATTGTATAATAGTTCTATTTTTAGTATTTTTAAGAAACTACCATACTATTTTTTATAGTGGCTGCACTGATTTAAAGTCCCACCAACAGTATAGAAGTGTCCCCTTTCTCCACATCTTTGCCAGTGCTTGCCATTTGTTGTCTGTTTGATGACAGCCATTCTGGTAAGTGTGAGGTGATGTCTCTCATTGTTTTTATTTGCATTTCCCAGATGATTAGTGATGGTACCTTTTCATGTGCCTATTGGTCACCTGTGTGTCTTCCTTGGAAAAAATGTCTATTCAGGTCCTTTGCCCATTTTTAATCTTGTTATTTATGTTGAGTTTTATGAGTTCTTTGTGTATTTTGAATATTAAAACTTTTATCAGATACATTGTTTGCAAATATCTTCTCCCCTTCAACAGGCTGCCTTTTCATTTCATTGATGGTTTTCTGCACTGTGCAAACCCTTTTTACTTTGATGTAATCCTATTTGTTTATTTTTGCTTTTGTTTCCCTTGCCTGAGGAGACTGACACAAAAAATTATGTCAAAGCATGCTACCTCTGATTTATTCTAGGAGTTTATGGTTTCAGCTCTTACATTTAATTCTCTGATCGATTTTAGCTTTACTTTTTGAATACAGTGTAAAAATGTAATCCAGTTTGATTCTTTGGCATGTATCTGTCCACTTTTCCCAACACAGTTTGTTAAAGAGATTATCTTTTCCCCATTGCCTCATTTGTCATATATCAATTGACCAGGTAAGTGTGGAGTTTTTTTCTGGACTCTCCATTTGGTTCTATTGACCTATGTATCTGTTCTTTTGCCAGTACCATACGGTTTTGATAACCATAACTTGGTAGTATAGTTTGAAATCAGGGACTATGATACCTCCAGCTATAGTCTTCTTTCTTAAGATTGTTTTGCCATTCATTGTCTTTTCTGTTTCTGTACACATTTTAGGGTTATTTGCTTAAGTTCTGTGAAAAATGCTATTAGTTTTGTGGTAAGGACTGCATTGAATCTGAGATTGCCTTTGTTTTTGTGGTCATCTTAACAATGTTAATTCTTCTAACCCATGAGCACAGTATACCTTTCCATTTGTTTGTATCACCTTCAATTTCCTTCAAAAGTGTCCTGTAGTTTTCTGAGTACAGGTTTTTTTTTTTACCTCTTTAGCCAAATTCTTTCCTAGGTATTTTGCTCTTCTTGATGGGATTTTAAATCAGATTTTTTTTTCTTAATTTCTCTGTTTACTACTGTAAGGAAATGCAACAGGTTTTTGTATATTAATTTTGTATCCCACATTTTACTGTATTAGTTAATGAGTTTTAGTTGTTTTTTGGTGGCATCTTTAGGATTTTCTGTGTATAGTATCATGTCAGCTGCAAACAGTGATAGTTTTACTTCTTCTTTTGCACTTCAGATTCTCTTTCTTTTTCTTATCTCATTGCTATAGGTAGGACTTCCAGTACTATTTTTGAATAATTGTAAGAGTGGGCATCCTTGTTTTGTTCTTGATCTTAAAGAAAAAATGCTCTTGGTTTTCACAGTTGAGTATGATCTTAGCTGTGGTCTTTATTTTGTTGAAGTATGTTTCTTCTATGCCTACATTGTTGAGCTTTTATTTTAATCATGAATGGTTGTTGAACACTACTTTTTGTTATTTTCTGGCCTTTCTGGTAAGATTTTCACTTTTATATGCTTCTTATTATTAATTATCACTTTTTTCCTTTTTAGCTTAGGAAGTTTCTTTCACATTTCTTGTAATGTTAGTTCAGTGATGATGAATTCCGTTAGCTTTTGCTTGTCTAGAAAACTCAATTTTTCCCTCTAAAAGAAAACTTTGCAAGGTAGAATTCCTGTTTATAATGTTGTTTTCCTTTCTGCACTTTGAATATGTCACAGCCTTCCTTCTGGGAAGTAAAATTTCTTCTGAAAATCTACTTACAGATTTTGGAGTTTCCCTTGTATACAATATGTAGTTTTTCTCTTGCTGCTTTTAAAATTCTCTCTTTATCCTTAACTTTTGTCATTTTAATCATCGTCTGTCTCAGTGCTTGTCTCTTTGGATTCACCTTATCTGAAACTCTCTGGGCTTCCTGGACCTGGATCTCTGCTTCTTTCCCCAGATTAGGAAAGTTTGCATCCATTATCTCTTCAAATAACCTTTGGCCCTTTCCCTTTCTCTTCTCCCCCATAAAGTGAAAGCTATTTCATCCGACGCTGTCCCAGAGGCCCCTGACGGCTTGCCTTGTGGTTCAGCTGGTAAAGAACCCACCTGCAGCGCAGGAGGCCTGGGTTGGGAAGGTCCCCTGGAGAAGGGAACGGCTGCCCACTCCAGTGCTCTGGCCTGGAGAATCCCATGGGCTAGTTTATGGGTCTGCAGGGTCGGACACGGCCGAGCGGCGTTCACCGTCACTGTGATGGTAGAGGTCCCTGAAGCTCTTCTTGCTTCTTTTAATTCTCTTTTTCATCTTGCTGTTTTGTGTGTTTGTTTTCCATTGCCTTGCCTCTGAGCTCCCTGATTTTTCTATTTTCTCCACTGTGCTGTTGAACCCCTCTAGTGCACTTTTCAGTTCAGTTATAACTTCTGTTTGGTACTTTCTTATATTTTCTATTTCCTGTTTGAAACTCTCACTACATTCATCCTTTCTTCTCTGAGATTGGTAGTATATTTATGATCATTCAATTGAATTATTAATCAGGTTCTCTGCTTATCACCATTTCACTTAATAAGGATCTTTTTCTGGGAATCTGCCTTGTTCTTTAGTTTGGAACCTAGTCCTCTGTCTCCTCACTTATCCTGTTTCTATGTGTTTGTCTATATGCATTTAGGTGAAATGGCTACCTCCCTCAGTCTTGAAGGAATGGTCTTGTGTAGAAACTGTTCCGTGTGGCCTAGTGTACAATCTCCGCAGGCCACCAGGGCCAGGCAATCTATGGGCATCCCCCATGCAGGCTTCGTGTGCCTGCCATTTGTGGTAGGGCCGCAGCCCCTTCAGGATAAGGAAGGGATTTGAGTTGCTGACCCATCCCAAGTGAAACTCGGTCTCTGTGGATGCCAGGCAGGGCCCAGGGCACCCACTTAGGTCCAACTGTGGCTCGACCGCTGCCTGGGGAGAGCAAGGTGCAGGCGCGGCCTGGCAGCTGCGCAGAGAGGGCAGAGCCTGACATACTTGCCCAACACAGCTGTGGCTTCGGTTCTGCACAAGGTGGAAGGGGCGTGGAGCATTCTCTCAGCCTGACTGCAGCCCGAGGTCTCCACAGCACCCGCTCCAGGGCTAGCAGGCTGCAGGGAGGGCTCCTGAGACGATGTCTGTTGACTCCACCTCTGGCAAGTTAGGATGAAATTGAACAAATGGTGACCAGCCATGCTCCCAACTCTGAATAAGGTTCCTGTAGCAGCTGCTTTAAAATGGGTAAGTGAATGTCCCTCAATCAGGCTCTAGTATGTTTTCAATGTATTGTTTCAGCACTAGGTCTCAGGGATAACTGTGCGTGCCTGCCCTTTAGGAGTGGAATCTGTTTCCTAAGTTTCTGTGATTCTCCTCATCTGGTCCCCTTTGTCAAAACCAGACACTTGGGAGGGGCCCATATGTCCAGTGCTGCCCCTGAGAGTCAGGATGCCCTTCATTCCTCAAGGGATCCCTCCCAGCTCTGGGGTCAGGATGGCTGGGGTGAGGTCCTGGGCAAGGCCGTGTCTGCATCTCTTGAAGCCTCCTGAGTGCATTTATTTAGTCTGTTGCTGTGAAGGAGCTGCCTCAGTTCTCAGGTCCTTTATAGAGAAAAGGCTTTCCATGGGCCGCTGTAGATGTTCTGCATCCGTGGGAGGAGGTGGGTCCAGGCCGTCCTGTGCTGCCATCCCGAACTCTGCTCTCAGCTCCCTCTCTTGATTCCTCTCCCGCGTCCCTCTCCCGCGTCCTCTTCGGGTCTTTATAGCCACGATCTGGATCACGTCCCATGTCTTGGGGGCTCCTGTGGCTTCTGTGTCCCCGTGGTTCTGCAGGTCCCCTGCAGAGTGATACGGTCCCCCTGGATCCCTGCTTACTGGAAGGTTAGTCCTCTACCAGAGCTGCGGTTTTGTTCACTTACGTGAGAGGCACCTTCTCTGACCTTCCAAACAAAACATTGCCTTTTTACTGACAACTTTGAGGCTGTTTGAAAACTTGTTCCATCATCTCTTTCTCACAGCATATCTCAATTCAACTGCTTTTCTTCACATTCTCTATGACCCAGACAAATCAATCTCTTGAGTTTTTCTAAGTATTCCTTTTAGATATCCACTTCTGGAAAAGATGGAATAATAGAGATCATATTTCCCACCTGCCAAAAAAAAAAAAAAAAACTAAATTACTGAACGCAGTATGTGAAATAATGGTTTTGAACATCAGGCAATGAAAGACAATGATTTTCTGAGAGCTGGGAAACAAATGAGGTGGGCCAAAACTTGCACCAATTTACTGCCTGGAGAGCATGTCAAGATCACAGACAGGGACAGAGGATCCGGGTGCAGCCTGGAAGAATCCCCGCATTGAGGAGATATAGCTGGGAAGTCGGACGGGTCAGGGCAGCTCGGGCTCACAGGCAGAATAACAGAAAAGAGAGAGCTCTACTCGGAGGGTGTCTCAGAAATGTACTGAGGGTCCCACTCAGGTCTTCAGCTGTACACTGATCGGGGCATTTATGTGGAGAAGCTACAAGGTCAAGGCAATGACCAGTCCCCAGAGAACTAGAATACAGAATACCCGGAGTTCACCCAGAACTGGGAATAATCTGTGTTCCCAGCAAACAGAGTAGAAAGCTTCATAATTCAAGGGGCAAAAGGTAAAGTACCCAAAAGTTTCTGCCTTAGTAGTGGGAAGATTATTTCCTCAGCTAAACACTGTTCTGTTCTGGTCTTGCCAAACAAAACTGTGTGATATTAAAGTATAAAATTGTTTCAAAGTAAAGTAATTGCATCCCACAAGAGAGCTGAAGAATATTCATAGAAATATAAAATACTCATCATCAAACAACAGGCATCTGACACCAACAAAAAATCAGCAGTCATGTACAGAATTAGGAAAAATGACCCAAAATTATGAGAGAAAATCAACCAGTTGAAATTAAACCAGAATGACATAGATGATAGAATTAGTAGACAAGAACAGTAACATTGTTATAGCTATGGTGCTTATGCTAAGAAGCTAGAGGAAACATTAAATAGATAAAGAAAAGACAAGTAGATATTTTCAAGTCTGAAATAGGGATGAAAACCACAATGTCTGAAGTTAAAAATACACTGGGAGAGAATCCACAGCAGATGAGATATTGCAAAAGAAACACTAGTAATCCTGAAGATATGGCAATATAAGCTATCCAGGATAAAACCCAGACTAGGAAGCGGGGAAGGAAGGGAGAGAGGGGAAAAGGGAAGGAAAGACAGAAAAAAAGGGATGTAGAGTTGATGAACTGTGGGACAATGTCAAGCAGCCTCATATAATTGAAGTCCCCCAAGGAGAGGGCAAAGAGGGACAGAATAAAAGTACTGAGAGCAGCAATGGCTAAAAATGCACCGAATTCAATGAAAACTATAAGCCCACAGATTCAAGAAGCTCAATGAACTCAAAGTAAAAGAAACATGATGAAAATGACACAAAGGCATATCATAAGCAGTTGTTGAAAAATGGTAATAAATACACAAAACTTAAAATCATCCCAATGAAGTTATACAGTATATACAAGGAACAGGTATAAGACTGACTCCTCACTCTTTTCTCCTGAGATCCCTGATGTCTTGCTTTAACTTCCAGTCCATTCATTACCAAAAGTGACCTTTTCTTTTACCCCACTCAGATTCTAAAATGTGAAGACTAAAAATTAGCATCACTGTTAGAAGTCGAAATGAAATCCAAACTGGTTGTCAAAGCATGGTTCTTTATTTAAAGGGATAGAGTGATGATTTCAAGAATTTTATTTTAGCATGTCTTTCTTGTCAACCTGGGCATTTCCTTTCATTAATATTAGTGACCTGTTCTCCCCTCACAATATTCCATTCAATCAACAGATGTAACATGAATGCCTGTTCTGTCCTAACAGAAGCAGAAGATATTAAGAGGTGGCAAGAATACACAGAAGAATTATACAAAAAAGATCTTCATGACCCAGATAATCACGATGGTGTGATCACTCTCCTGGAGCCAGACATCCTGGAATGTAAAGTCAAGTGGGCCTTAGAAAGCATCACTAAGAACAAAGCTAGTGGAAGTGATGGAATTCCAGTTGAACTATTTCAAATCCTGAAAGATGATGCTGTGAAAGTGCTGCACTCAATATGTCAGCAAATTTGGAAAACTCAGCAGTGGCCACAGGACTGGAAAAGGTCAGTTTTCATTCCAACTCCCAAAGAAAGGCAATGTCAAAGAATGCTCAAACTACCGCATAGTTGCACTCATCTCATACTCTAGCAAAATAATCCGCAAAATTCTCCAAGCCAGGCTCCAACAATACATGAACCGTGAAATTCCAGATGTTCAGGCTGGATTTAGAAAAGGAATAGGAACCAGAGATCAAATTGCCAACATCCACTGGATCATCGAAAAAGCAACAGAGTTCCAGAAAAACATCTATCTGCTTTACTGACTATGCCAAAGCCTTTGACTGTGTGGCTCACAACAAACTGTGGAAAATTCTGAAAGAGATGGGAATACCAGACCACTTGACCTGACTCTTGAGAAACCTGTATGCAGGTCAGGAAGCAACAGTTAGAACTGGACATGGAACAGACTGGTTCCAAATAGGAAAAGGAGTATGTCAAGGCTGTATATTGTCACCCAGCTTATTTATCTTATATGCAGAGTGCATCATGAGAAACGCTGGGCTGGATGAAGCACAAGCTGGAATCAAGTTTGCCAGGAGAAATGTCAATAACCTCAGATATGCAGATGACACCATCCTTATGGCAGAAAGTGAAGAAGAACTAAAGAGCCTCTTGATGAAAGTGAAAGAGGAGAGTAAAAATGTTGGTGTAAAGCTCAACATTCAGAAAACAAATATCATGGCATCCAGTCCCATCACTTCATAGCAAATAGATGGGAAAACAGTGGAAACAGTGGCAGACTTTTTTGGGGGGAGCTCCAAAATCACTGCAGATGATGATTGCAGCCTTGAAATTAAAACATGCTTACTCCTTGGAAGGAAAGTTATGACCAACCTAGACAGCATATTAAAAAGCAGAGACATTACTTTGCCATCAAAGGTCCATCTAGTCAAAGCTATGGTTTTTCCAGTGGTCATGCATGGATGTGAGAGTTGGACGGTGAAGAAAGCTGAGCACCAAAGAATTGATGCTTTTGAACTGTGGTGTTGGAGAAGACTCTTGAGAGTCCCTTGGAAGGAGATCCAACCAGTCCATTCTAAAGGAAATCAGTCCTAAACGTTCATTGGAAGGACTAATGCTGAAACTGAAATTCCAATTCTTTGGCCACCTGATGTGAAAAGCTGACTCTTGAAAAGACCCTGAAGCTGGGAAAGATTGAAGGCAGGAGGAGTAGGGGATGACAGAGGATGAGATGGTTGGATGGCATCCCCGACTCAATGGACATGAGTTTGAGTAAACCCCGGGAGTTGGTGATGGGCAGGGAGGCCTGGTGAGCTGTAGTCCATGGTGTCGCAAAGAGTCAGACACGACTGAGTGACTGAACTGAACTGTTCTGTACAAGGGCTCATCTAGGGCTTATTACAATTTTTGGCTTAACCTGAGGCAAGACCAAAATGAAAAGGAAGCAGGTGGCACCAGATCTCAGCTTTGCACTTGATTCTGTTTGTCACTTAAATCACTTCCTATCCATGTGGTCCATGAG
The DNA here is from genome assembly GCF_023699985.2 of Odocoileus virginianus. Lineage (NCBI taxonomy): Eukaryota > Metazoa > Chordata > Mammalia > Artiodactyla > Cervidae > Odocoileus > Odocoileus virginianus. Next base: position 63,398,839 of record NC_069686.1, on the reverse strand, counting down.
CAAAGTGGATATGAGCAGGATCTGAGACCCTCCTGATCATGAGTATTTTACCTGTCCTGACTTATTCCCATTGCTTTTCTTTCATTTATCAGAGGTTTATAATTATAAGCTAAATACATGTAAAAGAACAGTGGCAATAATTTTAAAACTTTTTTCCAAAAATTCTGGGCATCTACATGTATAGGACCTGTTGCTGAACAGTGGAATGAGGAGACTGAAGAAGCTCAAACTTTGGTGAAAGTGGTTTGCTAATATACAAAACAGAAAAAAGAGACTCAGATGTATAGAACAGACTTGTGGACTCTGTGGGAGAAGGCGAGGGTGGGATGTTTCAAGAGAACAGCATCGAAACATGTATATTATCTAGGGTGAAACAGATCACCAGCCCAAGTTGGGTGCATGAGACAAGTGCTCGGGCCTGGTGCACTGGGAAGACCCAGAGGGATCGGGTGGAGAGGGAGGTGGGAGGGGGGACTGGGATGGGGAATACATGTAAATGCATGGCTAATTCATTTCAATGTATGACAAAAACCACTGCAACGTTGTAAAGTAATTAGCCTCCAACTAATAAAAATAAATGGAAAAAAAAAAGAAAGTGGTTTGTTAATATACAGAAGGAAGTAAATAGAGCAGCTGGAAATTTGGGGGAAAACTGGAAATAAATGAAAGGTAATTTGCAACTTTAATCAAAGGAAACATGTTTTTGTCATGTTGGGGAACCGGTTCAGGTTGATATTTTGAGAAAATACTCCAGTTGTGTGACCCTGAGCAAAAAGATAGAATATTATCCAAACATGAATCCCTGGCTTAATGTTATGGATTCAAGACACAGTAAAAAGCAAATTCCAACATACAGTATTTGTCAGACCTGGTAAATCATGAAGGTGTATGAGGATTTCTCAGCCTTCAGCACTGTTGTTATGTAACATTAAAAATCTAAAGCTTAGCTGGGTTTAGACCTCTAAAGGAGTCAAATATGTATAAGGTAATGATGGACATGCCCTGAAATTCATCTTAGCATTGTCCTTGGGGATCTAGTCTCAAAAATGGGGCACGGTAGTTCATCTTCTTACACCTGCTATTCAGGCTCCGGGGCATGCTCTAATTCCTTTGTCAGGTACAGCAGACCACAAAAGATCATTAATTGAGCACCACCTATTTTGGACAAGGTAATAGGAACTCAAAGGGTAAATATGTCTACTTTCCAGAAACTCAGCGTCTACAAGGGTTACATGTAAGTTTTGCAATTCCCTGATAGAAACAAGTGCAGGCCCATAATATATCTGAAACCTTCCCATCAGACTTGTTTTAGAGTCTAGAACTTTTCCCTTTTCAGGAACAGCAGAAATGCAGGGTTTGTGCCATGTGCTAAGCCCCTTCAGTCATGTCCCACTCTTTGTGAACCTGTGGACGGTAGCCCACCAGTCTCCTCTGTCCCCGGGATTCTTCAGGAAAGAATAGTGGAGTGCGTAGACGTTCCCTTCTCCAGAGGACATTCCCCAAACAGGGACCAAACCCACATCTGTCTCTGCTTTGAGAAATGGGTTTTGAACTCTGGTCTTTCACGTGAAGGTTTTTTATGATGATTTTTTTTAACTTCTTTTATTGTGGCAAAATACACACAAATGTATTATCCTAACCATTTTAAAGTGTGCAGTTCACTAGTTTTAAGTACACTCCCACTATCCATCACCAGAACTATTTTCATCTTGCAAAACTGAAACACTGTATCCATTAAACCATAGTTCCTCATATTTATATATTTTTTTAATTTTGTGCTGGGATAAAATATACATAACATAAAATTTTATATCTCAGTCATTTTTAAGTGTACAATTAATGTTACTATGCTCTGCATATATCTTTTACATTTGGTTGGTTTATGTGTTCTTTAAGTCCTTATTTCCTTACTTTTTTCGTTGGTTGCTCTGTCCATTACTGAGAGCGGAATATTGAAATCCCCAACTATTGTTGAAAAAGCATCTATTTTTCCCTTCGGTTCTGTCAGGTTTTGCCTCGTATATTTTGTTGATCTGTTACAAGGTGAGTAAATGTTGGTAATTTCTGTATCTTCTCGCTATATTGAATCTTTTATTAAGACACATTGCTCTGTTTTGTCACTTATGAATTTTTTATTTAAGGTTTGTTTTCTCTGATATCTCCAGAGCTACCTCTGCTGTCTTCTGGTTACTATTTGCATGGAATATATTTTCTATCATTTCGCTTTCAAACTATTCATATGTTCTAATTTGGGTCCCTTATAGACAGTATAAAGTTGGATCAAGTATATTTTTTATTCACTCTGACAATCTCTGTCTTTGACTGGAAAGTTTACATGTAAAGTCTTACTGTTAAGGTGGGACTTACTTCTGCTTGATATAATATTCTAAGTATGTGTACACATTTTTGAATGAGAAAAAGAGAAGGAAAAACACAAAAACTTTTATAAAATGCTTGCATTTTAAAAGTCCTGAAAATTTCGTCCTATTAATTTCACTGATGCTACTTACATCTTCAACCTAATGTAATACTTTAAAATCAAACAGACCTTGATTTGCTAAAACTAAAGTCATTGAATTCATTTCTATATCACATTTATTTTAATAGTTTACTTAAAGAACTGATTTTAAATATCAGCAATGAAGACAATAAATTTTTCAAAGCAAACCAACAATGAGAATAGAAAATAGCAACACATTTTATGACTGGTACAACTTTTTCTGGTAATGTATGACTAGCATATTAACTTTTTCTGACTATATCTCAGTTCACCCTTATGACAAAAGCGGTTTGATTATCTCTGCCCTTGTCAAATGTTCTTCAAGGTTTCTAAGAACATCTTCTTAATTTTACTTGTTTATAAATGTTCAATGTATGGAACAAGGGTAATTCTCTTTGTTTAATTTTAAAGAAGTTTTTGGCTGTGCCGTCTAGCCTATGGAATCCCAGTTCCCTGGCCAGGCATCAAGCCTGCTCCCGCTGCACTGGAAGCAGGGAGTCCTAACCCGGGCGACCAGGGAGTCCCAACGGCAATTCTTAACCCAGGCTCCCCTGGTGACTCGGTGCTAAAGAACCCGCTCGCCAGTGCAGGAGATGCAGGAGATGTGGGCTCAGCTCCTGAGTCGGGAAGATCCCCTGGAGAAGGAAATGACAACCCACTCCAGTATTCTTGCCTGGGAAATCCCACGGACACAGAAGCCTGGCGAGCTAGGGTCTATGAGGTTCCAGAGTCAGACACAACTTAGTGAATAAATGACAGCAAATGCTATTACAGGCTGTAGAAGGACAATCTTACAAATAAGTGAGTTATCTATTCTCCTCCATTGTGAGCCTTAAGAACCACATTTACCCCATAATAAAAAAATATATCTCACTGTTTTTTTTGTGCCTGAAATTTCCCATCATTTTTTCCCTCTCTCTGAGTAACAACATCTCTTTAAAAGTTGCACCTCCCATGGAGTGATAAGGAATCAAACTTTGGTCATCCATCTTTTCAACTGGTGGAGTGGGTATAAATGATAGCAGAGATTCAAGTCTATCATAGAAGAATAACGAAAATCTTCCAATTTGGGTCTAGATGATAAATTGTGCTCCACTTTCTCACATAGCCCCTCATACCAAGCCTGGTCTTCCCTGATAGCTCAGTTGGTAAAGAATCTGCCTGCAGTGTGGTAGATCTGGGTTGCATCTCTGGGTTGGGAAGATCCCGTGGAGAAGGAAAAGGCTATCACTCCAGTATTCTGGCCTGGAGAATTCCATGGACTTCGTCGCAGAGTCGGACATGACTGAGACGTCAGAACACGCAGACGCCAAGCCTGCAGACACTCGAGAAAACACAGGGTGTCAGAACAGCTGCCTGTCAGGACAAACCCTGAGGAACACTTGGAAGACACAGATGGTTGGGTCTCACTGTCAGGAAGAATGGTGGCTGGAGGAGGGACAGAGACGGGGACCTGAGCCCAGCTGACGTAGGGCACCTATAAAACTTTGGAGCAGCATCTTTTGCCTCTGACAGAGCACTCTGGGTAAGAGCTGATTGGAGTCCCTTTGATGGCATGGAGGAACATTGGGTGGTGTTGCTGGCCAGGGGAACACTCAGAATAGGGAGTCCTACAAACAGGCACATGAGCATGCCACTGCCTGAAGGCCCACCTCATCCCGGTCTCTCGTGAGAGAGCAGTAGCACTCCCTGAAGGCAAGGAGGCAATGCCAAAGTCATGCCAAGAACACGTGCCAGCCAGTGTGCATCTATATCACCTCCCTTTGGAGGAGGCAATTAAAGCTAAGGTTGTGTTCATCAGGCAAGAGTGGCCCCTTTAGATATGGGAGAAAGTTGAGCTGGGGGCAAAAAACGGTCATGAGAAAAATGAGATGGTTCAGTCCACACTACAGCTTTCCAGCCACACATTTTACCAAAAAGAGGATAATCCTAGACCTGAGCTTGGAGCTAAACAAGCAAGGTACTGATGAAAGTAAAACAATGAGTGAAAGTGAAAGTTGCTCAGCCGTGTCTGACTCTGCGACTCCATGGACTCTGCAGTCCACAGGCTTCTCCAGGCCAGAACACTGGAGTGGGTAGCCTTTCCCTTCTCCAGGGGATCTTCCCAACCCAGGGATTGAACCCAGGTCTCCAGCATTGCAGGCGGATTCTCTACCAGCTGAGCCACATGGGAAGTCCAAGAATACTGGAATGGGTAGCCTATCTCTTCTCCAGTGGATCTTCCCAACCCAGGAATCAAACCTGAGTCTCCTGCATTGCAGGCAGATTCTCTACCAACTAAGTTATGAGGGAAGCCATAGCTTCCTCAACATTGAAGCCATAGCTTTCCTAAATATTGAGAAAGAAAGGCAATAAAAAAAACCTTTCTATAACAGAAGAGACCTATCTATAACAGAAGAGACTAGTACAATGTGGCAATTTAAGGAGAGATTTAAAGTAAGTATTGTTAGTATTTCTGAAAATTTTAAAAGGCATTTGTAAATGTAAAATAAGAACAAGATATGTGCATGAGAAGTGATTGGAGATATTGCCTTAAAAATAACATTTTCAAAAATATTCTTGGCACCAACTGGTTGTTCTGACAGCATCACCATCCTCATTTCTAGTGGCCCATGATTTCCACCAGGACATGTGTGATTATCAAAGAGCATGTGGCCTTGAAAACTAAACAGTACATGTTGCCTCCTGGACACATGGACTGATGTGTGTGCTGTCATGTAACCTATGGTGGTCAAATTCAAGTGACTTTCAGGATTTCACTGGGAAGTTGTGAGACACAGATGCTTGTAGATTGCTCTGGTTGATGTGGTATGACTCCTAAAATAATTTTTCTGTCTTAATGCAAGTGAGTCTGAGCATCAGTTCTATATATAAAGATCAGAGCTTGGATCTCTCTTCCTACTATAGCTGTAGACTGTTAAATTTTTGTTACATATGCCATTACATTCCTTTTCATCTTTAAAATGAAACTGGATTTTCTTCTACTTGCAAACACAGTGCTGAAACAGATAATAATGAGTTAAGTTACAGAATAAATTAGATTCAGAGAGCAAATTAGTAAACTGAAAAGTAGGATGAAGGAGGTCTTTCTAAAGCAAAATCAAGAGATAGAGAATGAAAATTATAAGTGATAAGCTAAGAAATGTGAAAACAAAAAAGCCAACCTGCCTAAAGAAGATGGGAAATAGGGACAAAGGAAAAACAAAATATTCTTTAAGTCAATATATCTATTTTTAAATGATACTAGATTTCTGTTGAAAGGGTTTATAGAGTACCAAGGTTTTCCCCTTTGAAGTCATACAAGGACCCAGAAAGAGTATGAGAGAAAAATCATATCTGATAACTTTGAGGGGAAGTATTTCACAATGTATTCAATGACCACATAAGAAACAAGAAGATTAGGAATCCAAGTTAACAAATAAATCTCCATATTTAATTGAGCCAAAGATAAAGTGATTCACCATTACTTTATGCACCATAAAGAAAGAAAAAGATTAAGTTAGAAAAACTTGTTTTTCTATAATACTGATATTCAGATGAATATTACTTGAATTAAATGCTGCTTTTCACAATTTCTCTTAGGACTGATGAAATACAATTGTAAGATTGATTTTTTGACAAGATAGCACACTCACCAAGAGTACCTGCAACAGTCTAAGATTAAAACTTCAGATAAAGTCAGCATGATGGTTTGGAAAATTAAAGATAGATGAGTGATAAAAGCGTGATAAAAACAATTGTTGTTTTCCATAAAAGAGTGTATAGGTATTGATAATCTTCAATAATTAGGGAAATGATGAATATATATTTAAAATTAGGTGTTGCTACCAAAAATTAAAATGTATAGCTTACAAACAAACAATGGAAAAAGAAAAAACAATCATCTATGCAACGATAATTAGGAAAAGAGATCAAGGCCAAAAAAATCATGATAATTCAAAATATGAAGGGAAATGGCAAAGTAAGCTCATTTTTATATGTCATTATGATATATATATAAATGGATTTATTTCTTAAAGGAATAAATTTTAAGAAAACAAAACTAACATATGTATTTAAAAGATAAAGAAAAAATATCACAAGAAGTTTGATAGAAACAGATCAGAAACAAAGGAATAGCTAACAAATATTAAAATCATTCAGGCTGGTCATTTCAATATAACAAAGAAGCATTCAAATAAAAATGAAAGTGTGGCAAAAAGAAACACAGCATACTGATTAAAGGAAAAACCTATACCAAGTGGGTACAATAATTAGAATCATACATCACATAAATATGTAGCCTTGAACTGTGTAGCATATCAGATGAAAAAGTAGTAGGAAAAATGTAATTTACAAATGTAATTAGAATTCATACACACACACATCACTCAAAACATAGTATTCTCAAAATCATCCTAGGTTATAGAGAACTTGACTCACATGCATAACAAGTACACTTTAATTGAAGTGTTTCCACTTTCTGTACCATTCATTAGGACTCTAGATTCCTCTCAAAAAGCATGTGGAATAATGAAATAAGGCATAGACAAAGTCTCAGTACATTTCAGCATCCAAATATTTTCTCTGACCACAATCCAATAAATTTGAAAATGGCTTCCCAGAGAGCAGTAGAGATAAAGAACCCACCTGCCAATGCAGGAGACGAAAGAGACATAGGTTCACTCCCTGGGTTGGGAAGATCCCCTGCAGAAGGAAATAGCAAGCCACTCCAATATTCTTGCCTGAAGAATTCCATGGACAGAGGATCCTGGCCAGCTACAGTCCATATGGTCATAAAGACCATATGGTCTGCCGGATTCAGTTGTGTCAGAATTGGACACAACTGAAGCAACCTCACATATATGGTACACATAACTAAAAATAGTTTATTCCCATTAACCAATGGTTTAAAGAGGAAATGATGAAAAATATCTGAAGTACTTAGTGCTAAATAGCAGTTAAATTTTAAAATATCAAAATGTTTAATTAAACAGAAAAATAATAATTTTTAATTTGTCAGAAAAATATTTTTAAAAATGAATGAGCTTAAGTATCAGCCTCAGGAAATTAAATAAATTATAAACATAAACTTGAAATAAGGAATCAAAAAAGATGTCACAAATACAAAGACAGAAAAAAGAACAACAAAAGAATGATTATGAATGGAGAATATGATAAACTTCTGAAAAGACAAATCAATAAAACACAACAAGCAAGCATTTATAACAGAGAGAGAACGAAGTTACCAAAACAAGAAAAGAGGGAGGAAAATAGCCACAAATATAGGAGAGATTAAAAATCTTTGAAGAACATGTTGGAAAAGAATAAGCCAAAAACATGTTTAACATGGATAAATATATAAGATCAAAGTCACAGAAACTGTCAAAATTAGCACATGGATGGAAAAATTAAATATTCAAATAACTATTAAACCATGAAATTGTCAACAATCTCCCAATTCTCCACATTTCTAAACCTAAATGACTTACTGGTGGATTTTCCCACATGTCAAAAGACAAAATCACACTCACAAATAAGTCATTCCCAAAATTAGGGAAAGGGGAAAACTTCTCAGATTTCAAATGAAATTAATATGTAATTGACATGTCACATAATGAAATTCAAAGAGATAAAAAAATGTGGACTCATTTTCCTTTTGAGCATAGATCTAAAAAGTCTTAAATAATATATTATAGTTAATTCTACCCAAGAGTATATTAAGCAAAACATAATTTCCAATTCATATAGATTTATCACTGGGATGTAAAACCAAAGATATAATTACAGGTCTTTCATTTTGTTTCACCAAATTAACAGTTTAAGGAGAAAAACAAAATCACAGCATAGCAGTCAGTAGGCATTTAGCAAGTTAACATATATTAACAAATTTAAGATACCTATAGGTAAACAGGAATATAAAAAAGTTCTGTAATCTAACAAACGGTATTTACAAAACCTCTACATAAAATTTAAGCTTAATATAGAAACTGAAGAGGTGTTTTTAAGTTAATAATAAGACAAGAATACCTATAATAAGAGAAAATAATTATTAAGATCAAAAGAAAACAAATAAAGTTGTGCATGTGCAGATGATATGATAACTTACAAGAAAGCAAAATTGAGAAGATATTAAAGCCAGTAAACTAAGTTTAGCTAAACTGCTATGTAATAAAACAATGTATAGGGGTTTCCCTGGAGATTCGGTGGAAAAGAAACTGCCTGAAGTGCAGGAGACACAGGTTCAGTCCCTGGGTTAAGAAAATTGCCCGAGAAATCCCATGGACAGAGGATCCTGTGGGCTACAGTTCACAGGGTCACAAAGAGTCAGACATGACTGAAGCTACTGACCACAAAGGACAGAACAACATATAACATTTAGAAGTATTTTTCAACATGAATAATTTTTTAAAAAGGAAAACTGTAACAGAATATGATGTAGAATACCAACAGCAAAATAATTGGTTGAGGAATTAACCTAATAACTGTAAAAAAAAAAAAAAGCAGATAGAAACTCTACAAAGAAAAAAGTTTAAATCTATTAACATAAACAAAAACCTGAATAATTAGAAAGATTATACCATGTTTGTATATCAGAAGGATTAATTTTGTAAAGATGTCAACTCTATTTCAACTTAAATCTATAAACTTAATGTTCTTGCAATGGGCTACATTGTGATTCAGTTCAGTTCAGTTCAGTTCAGTTCAATTGCTCAGTCATATCCGACTCTTTGCGACCCCATGAAGCACAGCATGCCAGACCTCCCTGTCCATCAACAACTCCCGGAGTCCACCCAAACCCATGTCTATTGAATCGCTGATGCCATCCAACCATCTCATCCTCTGTCGTCTCCTTCTCCTCCTGCTTTCAATCTTTCCCAGAATCGGGGTCTTTTCAAATGATTCAGCTCTTCGAATCAGGTGGCCAAAGTATTGGAGTTTCAGCTTCAACATCAGTCCTTCCAATGAATATTCAGGACTGATTTCCTTCAGGATGGACTGGTTGGATCTCCTGGCAGTTCAAGGGACTCTCAAGAGTGTTCTCCAACACCACAGTTCAAAAGCATCAATTCTTTGGCACTCAGCTTTCTTTACAGTCCAACTCTCACATCCACACATGACCACTGGAAAAGCCATAGCCTTGACTAGACAGACTTGTTGACAAAGTAATGTCTCTGCTTTTTAGTATGCTGTCTAGGTTGGTCATAACTTTCCTTCCAAGGAGTAAGCGTCTTTTAATTTCATGGCTGCAGTCACCATCTGCAGTGATTTTGGACCCCCCCCCAAAATAAAGTCAGCCCCTGTTTCCACTGTCTCCCCATCTATTTGCCATGAAGTGATGGGACCAGATGCCATGATCTTAATTTTCTGAATGTTGAACTTTAAGCCAACTTTTTCACTCTCCTCTTTCACTTTCATCAAGAGGCTCTTTAGTTCTTCTTCACTCTCTGCCATAAGGGTGGTGTCATCTGCATATCTGAGGTTATTGATATTTCTCCCAGCAATCTTGATTCCAGCTTGTGCTTCCTCCAGCCCAGCGTTTCTCATGATGTACTCTGCATGTAAGTTAAATAAGCAGGGTGACAATATATAGCCTTGACGTATTCCTTTTCCTATTTGGAACCAGTGTGTTGTTCCACGTCCAGTTCTAACTGTTGCTTCCTGACCTGCATACAGATTTCTCAAGAGGCAGGTCAGGTGGTCTGATATTCCCAACTCTTTAAGAATTTTCCACAGTTTATTGTGATCCACAAAGTCAAAGGCTCTGGCATAGTCAATAAAGCAGAAACAGATGTTTTTCTGTAACTCCCTTGCTTTTTTGCTGATCCAGTGGATGTTGGCAATTTGATCTCTGGTTCCTCTGCCTTTTCTAGAACCAGCTTGAACATCTGGAAGTTCACGATTCACATATTGCTGAAGCCTGGCTTGGAGAATTTTAAGCGTCACTTTCCTAGTGTGTGGTGGCTCAGATGCTAAAGCATCTGACTACAATGTGGGAGACCCAGGTTCAGTCCCTGGGTTGGCAAGATCCTCTGGAGAAGGAAATGGCAACCCACTTCAGTACTCTTGCCTGGAAAATCTCATGGACGGAGGAGCCTGGTAGGCTAAAGTCCATGGGGTCACAAAGAGTTGGACACGACTGAGCGACTTCACTTTCACTTTCACTTACTAGCATGTGAGATGAGTGCCATTGTGTGGTAGTTTGAGCATTCTTTGGCACTGCCTTTCTTTGGGATGGGAATGAAAACTGACCTTTTCCAGTCCTGTGGCCACTGCTGAGTTTTCCAAATTTGTTAACATATTGAGTGCAGCACTTTCACAGCATGATCTTTCAGATTTGAAGTAGCTCAACTGGAATTCCATCACATCCACTAGCTTTTTTTGTAGTGATGCTTCCTAAGGCCCACTTGACTTCATGTTTCAGGATGTCTGGCTCTAGGTGAGTGACCACACCATTGTGATTATCTGACTCATGAAGATCTTTTTTGTATAGTTCTGTGTATTCTTGCCACCTCTTCTTAATATCTTCTGCTTCTGTTAGGTTCATACAATTTCTGTCCTTTATTTAGCCCATCTTTGCAAGAAATGTTCCCTTGGTATCTCTAATTTTCTTGAAGAGATCTCTAGTCTTTCCCATTCTATTTTTTTCCCTCTATTTCTTTGCATTGATCACTGAGGAAGGCTTTCTTATCTCTCCTTGCTATTCTTTGGAACTCTGCATTCAAATGGGTATATCTTTCCTTTTCTCCTTTGATTTTTGCTTCCCTTCTTTTCACAGCTATTTGTAAGGCCTCCTCAGACAGCCATTTTGCCTTTTTCATTCCTTTTTCTTGGGGATGGTATTGATTCCTATCTCCTGTACAGTGTCATGAACCTCCATCCATAGTTCATTAGGCACTCTTGTCTATCAGATCTAGTCCCTTAAATCTATTTCTCACTTCCACTGTATAGTCATAAGGGATTTGATTTAGGTAATACCTTAATGGTTTAGGTAATACCATTAAGTGGTATTACCACTTTCTTCAATTTCAGTCTGAATTTGGCAATCAGGAGTTCATGATCTGAGCCACAGTCAGCTCCCAGTCTTGCTTTTGCTGACTGTATGGAGCTTCTCCATCTTTGGCTGCAAAGAATACAATCAATCTGATTTCAGTGTCAACCATCTGGTGATGTCCATGTGTAGAGTCTTCTCTTGTGTTGTTGGAAGAGAGTGTTTGCTATGACCAGTGCATTCTCTTGGCAGAACTCTATTAGCCTGTGTCCTGCTTCATTCCATACTCCAAGGCCAAATTTCCCTGTTACTCCAGGTGTTTCTTGACTTCCTACTTTTGCATTCCAGTCCCCTATAATGAAAAGGACAACTTTTTTGGGTGTTAGTTCTAGAAGGTCTTGTAGGTCTTCACAGAACGGTTCAACTTCAGCTTTTTCAGTGTTACTGGTTGGGGCATAGACTTGGATTACCTTCATATTGAATGGTTTGCCTCGGAAACGAACAGAGATCATTCTGTTGTTTTTGAGATTGTATCCAAGTAATGCATTTCGGACTCTTTTGTTGACTATGATGGCTACTCCATTTCTTCTAAGGAATTCCTGCCCACAGTAGTAGATATAATGGTCATCTGAGTTAAATTCACCCATTCCAGTCCATCTTAGTTCACTGATTCCTAGAATGTCAGTGTTCACTCTTGTCATCTCCTGTTTGACCTCTTCCAATTTTCCTTGCTTCATGAACCAACATTTCAGGGTCCTATGCAATATTGCTCTTTACAGCATCGAACCTTACTTCTATCACCAGTCCCATCCACAATTGCATGTTGTTTTTGCTTTGGCTGCATCCCTTCATTCTTTCTGGAGTTATTTCTCCACTGATCTCCAGTAGCATATCGGGCACCTACTGACCTGGAGAGTTCATCTTTCAGTGTCCTATCTTTTTGCCTTTCATACTGTTCATGGGCTTCTCAAGGCAAGAACACTGAAGTGGTTTGCCATTCCTTTCTCCAGGGGACCACATTCTGTCAGACCTTTCCAGCATGACACGTCCGTCGTGGGTGGCCCCACATGTCATGGCTTGGTTTCACTGAGTTAGACAAGACTGTGGTCCGTGTGATCAGATTGGCTAGCTGTCTGTGATTGTGGTTTCAGTCTGTCTGCTCTCTGATGCCCTCTCTCAGTGCCTAGCATCTTACTTCGGTTTCTCTTACCTTGGACATGGATAACTCTTCACGGCTGTTCCAGCAAAGCGCAGCCGCTGCTCCTTACCTCTGACATGGGGTAGCTCCTCTCGGCCGCCGCGCTTGTGCGACGTCGCAGCCATCGCGTTTGTGATTAGAAACTTATATTTCAAATATACATGGAATAATTGATTATTTGCACTGACTCTATCAAGCAATCTGACACAGTTTTAGGCCATGATAATTTAAAGAATACAATTTTGGCACAAAAATGAAAAAAAAAAGACAAAATAACCAATTTAAGACATACAGATGTGTACGTGTGAACTTGCTTTTTCCTTCCAGTTTTATTGAGCTAAACTTGATATACAACACTGTATAAGTTTAAGGGGCACACATTATACAGAGAGAAAAAAAGAGTAAGCCAGAAAGATAAAGACCATTACAGTATACTAACACATATATATGGGCTTTAGAAAGATGGTAACGATAACAACATATGCAAAACAGAAAAAGAGACTCAGATGTATAGAACAGACTTGTGGACTCTGGGAGAAGGCGAGGGTGGGATGTTTCAAGAGAACAGCATTGAAACATGTATATTATCTAGGGTGAAACAGATCACCAGCCCAGGTTGGATGCATGAGACAAGTGCTCGGGCCAGGTGCACTGGGAAGACCCAGAGGGATCGGGTGGAGAGGGAGGTGGGAGGGGGGACCGGGATGGGGAATACATGTAAATCCATGGCTAATTCATTTCAATGTATGACAAAAACTACTGTAATGATGTAAAGTAATTAGCCTCCAACTAATAAAAATAAATGGAAAAAATAATAATAATAATATTAGATACAAAAATTTTAAAAAAAAGTTTAAGGGGCACAGCACAATGATTTGATTTACATACATTATGAAATGATTATCATAATAAATTCAGTGAACGTCCATCCTTCCATATAAATAAGAAATTAAAGATCTAGAAAACAAAAATTTTCCTTGTGATGAGAATTCTTAGGATTTACTCTTTTAACAACTTTCATACATAAGATACAGCAATGCTGATCATATTTATTATGTTTTACATAACATCCTAGTACTTATTTATCTTATAACTGGAAGATTATACCTTTGACCACCTTCATCCAATTCCTCCCCTTTCCAACCCTTCCTCTGGTAACCACTAGACTGATCTCTTTTTCTATGAGTTGGTTGGTAGGTTTTTGAATTATAAATGACCTACAACTCTGTGTAGTTCATGTTACATAACATATTGATTTTATATTTCTATACATTTAAAAGTATACGTATGCACACACATAAACCACATAGTACATCTTCTGTGTCCATGCATCTACTGGTGGGCACTTAGGCCGCTTCAGTATCCCGACCATTGTAAACAATGTTGCAGTGAGCATAGGCGTGCATGTAGCTTTACGAGTTAGTGCTTTCCTCTCATTCAGACAAGCACCCAAGAGGGAAACTGCTGGGCCATGTGGTAGTTCTATCTTTACTTTTTTGAAGAATGTCCATAATGTTTTCTGTAGTTTCTGGCACCGGGGCCCAATGGACCCAGAACTGGTGTTGGCTCACTGGTGACTGATAGCTGGTGTTGGCCTACTGGTAAGCAGGGTCCTGGAGCTAGTCCCAGCTTCCCAATGGGTGGTTCAACTATACACTGTCTACAGGAGACAAATATAGAGTCTGAGGTACAAGATTAAAAATATGGAAAAATATATCATGAAAACACAAACAGAAAAAAGCTGGCTTACTTACATAATTTCAGAAAAAATACACTTTAAAACAAAACAAATGTTACCAGAGGTAAATAGTGACATTTTATATATAAGATATATAAAAAGATATATAATATAATGCATGTTATATATATATATATAATATATATATAAGATATAATAATTATAAAAGTAAACCTTGTAAGGTGAACAATGCAAAGAAAAAGAAGAAAACAATAGAATGGGAAAGACAGAAATCTCTTCAAGAAAATTAGAGATACCAAGGGAACATTTCAAGCAAAGATGCGCGCAATAAAGGACAGAAATGGTATGGACCTAACAGAAGCAGAAGATATTAAGAAGAGGTAGCAAGAATGCACAGAAGAACAGTACAAAAAAGGTCTTAATGACCCATATAACCACAATGGTGTGGTCACTCACCTAAGCCAGACATCCTGGAGTGTGAAGTCAAATGAGCCTGAGGAACCACTACTACAAACCAAGCTGATCTATTTCAAATCCTAAAAGATGATGCTGTTAATGTGCTGTACTCAATATGCCAGCAAATTTGAAAAACTCAGCAGCGGTCACAGGACTGGAAAAAGGTCAATCTTCATTCCAATCCCAAAGAAGGGCAATGCCAAAGAATGTTCAACTACCACACAGTTGCACTCATTTCACTTGCTAGTAAGGTAATTCTCAAAATCCTTCAAGTGAGGCTCCAACAGTACATGACCAAGAGCTTCCAGAAGTGTAAGCTGGATTTAGAAAAGGCAGAAGAACCAGAGATCAAATTGCCAATGTCTGTTGGATCATAGAAAAAGCAAGGGAATTCCAAAAAACCACTACTGCTTCACTGACTACACTAAAGCCTTTGACTCTGTAGATCAAAACAAAATTGTGTGAAAAATTCTTCGAGAGATGGGAATACCAGACCACTTTACCTGCCTCCTGAGAAACCTATATGCAGGTCAAAAGTCAACAGTAAGAACTGGACATGGAGCAAAGGATTGGTTTAAAATTGGGAAAGGAGTACATCAAGTTTGTATATTTTCACTCTGCTTATTTAACTCATATGTAGAGTCAGTTCAGTTCAGTAACTCAGTCATGTCCGATTATTTGCAACTCCATGGACTGCAGCACACCAGGCTTCCTTGTCCATCACCAACTCCTAGAGCTTGCTCAAATTCATACCCATCAAGTTGGTGATGCCAATCAAGCATCTCATCCTCTGTTGTCCTCTTCTTCTCCTGCCTTCAATCTTTCCCAGCATTCAGATCTTTTCCAATGAGTCAGCTCTTCGCGTCAGGTGACCAAAGTATGGGAGTTTCAGCTTCAGCATCAGTCCTTCCAATGAATATTCAGGACTGATTTCCTTTAGGAGTGACTGGTTTGATCTCCTTGAGTCCAAGAGATTCTCAAGAGTCTTCTCCAGCACCACAGTTCAAAAGCGTCAATTCTTTGGCACTCAGCTCTCTTTATGGTCCAACTCTCACAACCATCCATGACTACTGGAAAAACCATAGCTTTGACTAGACAAACTTTTGTTGGCAAAGTAATGACTCTGCTTTTAAATACACTATCTAAGTTGGTCATAGCATATCATGTGAAATGCCAGGCTGGATGAAGCTCAAGCTGGAATCAAGATAGCTGGGAGAAATATCAACAACTTTAAATTTGCAAATGGCACCACCCTTATGGCAGAAAGAGAAGAGAAACTAAAGAGCCTCTTGATGAAGGTGAAAAAGGAGTGAAAAAGCTGGCTTAAAACTCAACATTCAAAATATTAAGATCATGGAATCCAGTCCCATCACTTCATGGCAAATAGATGGGGAAACAATGGAAACAGTGACAGACTTTATTTTGGGGGGCTCCAAAATCACCAGACAGTGACTGCCACCATGAAATCAAAAGATGCTTGATCCTTAGAATAAAAGCTACAACAAACCTAGACAGCATATTAAAAAGCAGAGACATCATTTTGCAGAAACAGGTCCATATAGTCAAAGCTACGGTTTTTCCAGTAGTCATATACATATGTGAAAGCTGGGCCATGAAAAAGACTTAGAGATGGTTGGCTGGCATCATTGACTCAATGAGCATGAGTCTGAGCAAATTCCAGGAGATGGTGAAGGACAGGGGAGCCTGGCATGCTGTAGCCCATGGCATTGCAAAGAGTTGGACATGACTGAGCAACTGAAAAACAGCAACAAAACGCACCTAAGAATAGAAAAAACTTAGAAACAAGAAATAGATAATTCAATAATAGTGGTTATAGACTTCAACAACCACACCTTCAATTAATGAATTGAACAATTAGGTCAGTCAGTTCAGTCACTCAGTCATGTCCGACTCTTTGTGACCCCATGAATCGCAGCACGCCAAGCCTCCCTGTCCATCACCAACTCCAGGAGTTGACTCAAACTCATGGCCATCGGGTCAGTGATGCCATCCAGCCACCTCATCCTCTGTCGTCCCCTTCTCCTCCTGCCCCCAATACCTCCCAGCATCAGGGTTGAACAATTAGATAGGAGGACAAAAATGAAATATCGGTATTAAATAACACTATACACAAATTAACCTTAACAGATACTTATAGAATCATCCAACAAGAAGTGGAAGATTACACATTCTTTAAGCAGAATGGAGCATTCTCCAGGACAGACCAGATGCTAGTCCATAAAATATATTTCAGTCAATTTAAAAGATAAAATTCAATGAATTTGTTGTCCTATTGCAGTGGAGCAAAATTATCAATAACAAAAGGAAATTTGAGAAACTAACAAATATGCAGAAACTGAACAAAGCACCTCAAACATTCAACTAGTCAAAGAAGAAATTAATTGGAAAATGAGAAAATATTTTGAGATGAAATGATAATAAAAACACAATATCCCAAAACTGATGTGATGTAGTCAAAACAGTAATGACAGGGAAATGGAAAGTTCTAAATGTCTATATTAAAAAAATAAGTAAGACCTTAAAAAGAAGAAAAGAAAAAAGAGAAAGACCTCAATCAATAATCTAACCTTCTACCTTAAGACAGAGAAAAGAGAGAGAAAATTAAGTCTAAAGCAAACAAAAAAAAAAAGAAAAGAATAAAAATTAGCAGAAAGTAATAAAATAGAGAATAGAAAAATGACAGAGATAATAAAACCAAAAGATCAACAAAATTGACAAATCTTTGCATGAATTGACCAAGAAAAAAGTTCAATGAGTCAGATAACTAGAATAAAAAAGGAAACAGGGACATTAGTAACAACCTTACAGAAATGAAAGAGATTCTATAGGAATGTTACTCTATTCTATGTCTATTAATTGGATAACTAAGACGGAATTGACCAATTCCAAATAGACCAACTACTGAAACTGACTCCAGAAGAAATAGTCAATCTGACTTAGAAGAATTACTCATTGTTATGTTAAATAATGACTTTAAACAATTTCTGCCAGGTTCATGAATACATTTTGAGACTATTCCCAGTTAAACCATAAACCCACCAAAATATATTATCAGTTTTACTTATGATGAAACCAAAGCCAATAAAGTCTAACTAACCTACCCAGGTGACGCAGAGGAAAACAAAAATGTGTTTCTGTCTAAAAGCCCGATATACATTCTCTAGGCAAGGAGTCAGAAATATTCTTCTGTAAAGGGTCAGAGAGTAAATATTTTAGACTTTGCAGGACATATGACCTTGTTACAACGATTCAATTCTTTTATTTAGGCATACGCAAATAAATATGAAGTATTCCCTGGTGGTTCAGATGGTAAAGAATCTACCTGCAATGCAGGGGACCCAGGTCCAACCCCTGGGAGAAGGGGATAGCCGCCCTCTCTAGTATTCTTTTCTGGAGAATCTCATAGACAGGGGGCCTGGTGGACTCAGTCTGTGGAGTCACAAGGAGTATGACTGTGTGCTAATTAGTTTCAAGTGGACACTGGAATTTGAAAATCACAAATTAGCACCATTGTGAAATATTTTTTCTTGTATTTTCTGTCATCTAAAAAGATCAAGACCATTCACAGCTCCTGAACCATACAAAACAGGCGGTGGGGCAGAATGACCCGAGGCCATTGCTACTGACTCCTTACTGAGCCCTGTACTGGACTATCGACCTCACTTGCACTTTTTGCTTTCACGCATTGGAGAAGGAAATGGCAACCCACCCCAGTGTTCTTGCCTGGAGAATCCCGGGGATGGGGTCGCACAGAGTCAGACATGACTGAAGGGACTTAGCAGCAGTGGCGGCAATACTGGACTATGCTGTTACTGTGGTGACTTAAAAATGTTTGCTTCCTCCTTTAGCAAACCCCTGTGGATTCTAATCCCCTATGCACTGATGCAGTCACCTTTGTATTCATGCCCTGAACATATCTGTACTCATAGTTTTGGCATTCTAAACCAGCTATTCTTTCTCTCTCCCTTCCGTCTACCTTTCCCTTATTCTCTGGCCCTCCCTTCTCAGGTCTTTCTTATGCCTTTGCTTCTCTGAGCATGTTCTATGATCCTCAAGGGCTCCATTTCACCTCACACCAAAGTGACTTCCTTCTGGGCAAGAGTGTTGTCTGCTCACATGCTATGTCTTCATCTTGCTCATAAACTCCTTTTTTTTTTTCACATAGTAAGGTAACTTTCCTTTGTGCACATCTAGTTCCAAAGTTCAGAGCAGGGGGAAATATGTAATTATACCATGCCTCATGTCCCATCCCACAAGCTTTCTGATCTCAGGAGATCATTTGTCATGTCTCCAGCCAGAAGGGAAGGTGTGCACCCTGCTACCAAGCTTTGACAGATCTCAACAGACAAGTATATTCCTGGGGGCTGTTTCATCTCAAGTTTATGACTGAATTAATACCCAAACTCTCCCTTTGACACTTGGGTATAAATATTACAAGACATACATTAAAAAGAACTTTCCTTTAGGCCCTGATATTTCTGAAAACTGACGATTCTGGATTTGCTTTCATCCAGAAGCATTTTAGGGAAACCTTTTGCTTAACATTTAAGGGCTGAATGGATGCCTCTGTCTTTGGGGCTCTTGCCCTGCACTGGGTCTCTCTCCTAATTATATTTCCACTGAGCTGCAGGCTCATTAATAATTCACTAGTTTATGCGACCACTTAAATCCCTAAGGCTTTAATTCCTTCAAAACATACACTGACTACCTTAACTCTAATGTCTATAAAAGTAAATCATGCCAGGATGTGAAAGAGAGCCATGAAATCAACCTTAATCCATCTGTGTAAAGAACGTGTGTCACATTTAAAATGAACAAGTCCACTCCTGTATTCTAAGAACTCAGATCTTTTTAAAAAAACAATTTTATTTCTATCTCCGGTTCAAGCTTTAAGGAACTGCTGCTCTCCATACTTTGAGATGGAAGGAGGAAATACAGGAAGAGAAAGAGGGGAGGCTGAATTGGGATAGGAAGCTGAACAGTCAGTGCTATTTTGTTCGCATGTGACAACGTGGCTGGACCCATGACATATTTTTAATATGATACCTGAAAAGCTTTATCACAATTCTAATAATTGTCAGAGATCATTTTCCAATGTATTACATGTTTTATAATGCTTTAAATATATTTTGATTAAAATCTACAAATTTAGTCCATTCATCTTAGTCCTGGCTGTCACACCAATCAGCCAAAGAGGCTTAAATTCTAAGAGAAAAAGCCTAAGTTCATTTTTTAAATTTAAATAAACTTGTTAGTGCACATCCCCTTCATGAAATTCTCACTACTGAGTTTTAATGCTAAGATGTTAACTAGCTAGCAGTGAATATTCTCTTGCATGGGTGTTTCCTGGCTGGAATAAAGCTCCCTTCTTTCAGAGGGAAACAGTCTCGAGTTGTCCTTTTGTTGAGTGCCCAGGAGGTTCTTATAGCCTGGATCACAGCGCTTTAATAGAATCCAGATAGCTGAGAGAGATACTTTCCTTTTTTCCCTTGGAAATTAGAAAAAGAAATTCATAAACAGGAATTAAGTAAAGGACTGATAGATGGGTTTCATGCAGAATAGTCTTAGAGAAGGGTACAAATGAAAGGCGAGAATCTATAAATTTATTTTCTTACATCTATGCAAAGAATTCACCTACCATGCAGGAGCCCTGGGAGATGTGGTATCCAATCCCTGTGTCAGGAAGATCCCCTGCTGGAGGAAATGGCAACTCAGCCCAGAATTCTTGCCTGGAGAATCCCATGGACAGAAGAGCCTGGCGGGCTACAGTCCATGGGGTCACAGGGCTGGACACACCTGAACAGCTAAGCATGGCACAGAACATACATACTGCCTAGAAAATGTTCCTACATCCACAGGACATGTGTGCCCTGTTTAAAGACTACTGATTATGAGTCTCTGAAGAAGACAGGAAGGAATAATAAACAGGTGACATGAGAGATAAGATGCCAGTCACCAGAGAAACCACCTGCTCAGCCCTCCAAGTGCTGTCAGAGAGCAGTCTGCTGCTCTTTGGGTCACCCTATGTAGTGTGCAGGGCAGATGGAATTTACAGCGGTGTGTGAAACTCTAAGAAGGAGCAAAGATGCCTCGCCGAGTAACTGAGAGAATGAGGCTAGACTCAGCAGAGGAAGGGCCCTTCCGAAGGAGAGAATCCTCCTGAGCGATTCCTGGAGATCACCAGAATAGTAATGCATGTCTAGCAAAGAGCTGGTATTACATAAACAGTGGCTTCAGTTTTCCGAGTTCCCTCTTTAAGCTACCTGCAAGAACACCCCATCCGGCAGTCAGGATGGTGGTTTTATTTTGTTCTGCTTTTTCCAGAGAAAAGCTTGGTTTGCTCTCACTCCTGGTTCTATGTTCCTGCATTGGGTGCAAGTAAAAGATGATGAGTGGGAAGGGATTTTGTAAACATAGAAAGAAGAATAAATAAACCTGTCAGGAGAAAAGAGTACAATCTATTAAAGGTTTTGATCATCCTATTTGTCACAGAGAAATAACAGATGCATTAGTGCACACAGCACTTATAATTCAGAGACCATCATTACATCAGATGACAAATGATGTTACTATAATTTACCATTTGTCTTTTTTCACATAGTTAAAAAACCATAATTACAAGAAATCGTGACAACTTGCCAATTAAACAGACTCATTCACCCACAGATGAAGCATGTATCTTTGCATTTTGCAAATGAGGTTGGGGTGTGTGGGGAGGATAAAAATCAAAGTGTGCAGTACAGTGATTTATTAGCCTCAACAGGTGTAAGCTCAAAGGAGAACAACTTCCCCCTCTTTTATAGAGCATCTAAGCCACTTGGAAAACATTCCCAGTTATACAAAAAACAAGAAATCTTTCAGTTTTCTTTTTAAAGATTTTCAGACTTCACTACAATCTCACTTGTAAGGTTAATTCAATCTCATCTTTCTTTCACTTTCACTGTTTCAGTGGACAAACAATCTAATAAAGTAAAAGGAATAGATTAATCTTATACTACATGAAGAAAAAAATTGAATTGTGTGTATAAAACTGGTAGGCACACTATTTTGGAAATAATGAATGAGATAGAACATCTTCTTATAGGGAAATGAGGTATATAGGGAGAAAAGTTTCCAGGATGCAGCAAAGGACAGGCAGTTGGGAACACGGAAGGAATCAGAAGAAAGGCTAGTCAGGGTCAGCTGATATCCAGTCCTGATAAGAATAAAGGTACAAGCAAGACTGAAGGAGTTTCTGGTCCAAGTGATTTGGGAACCCAAGATGATGAGGGCAGTCCTCTTAGCAGGTGGAGCTCAACTTTGTTATAAGCATTCATGGAGCCTGGAATATATTTCAGTCACTGGAAGTAGAAGCTTGCATTTACCTGTAGATAGATGACCCCTTTATTTGGAAGAAGCCACTTTTTGCCTACACAATGTAAAATGAAGAGCCGTTCCTTTTCACATCTCTTAAGAAAAAATGGTGAAGCAATCTTGATGCAGGTATTTTAGACTTGTTTAGTAAGACGAATTATGGTGTGTGTTAATTCTGGGTCATATGGTGGAGTTTGTTAAGTGCACAGATTGTGGAAATAGCCAGTAGAGATCACATCCCAGTTCCCCGTATCCTAGCTGCTATCACTGGTTGACTTGAATTCTCTCTGCTTACAAGTTCTCATCTTAAAATGAGGCTAATAACAGTGCTAATTCATCAGGCTATCTTGAGGATTCATGACTCAACACAAGTAAATTCACAGCACAGTCTCCATGCAGGGTTGATACTTAGTGAGTGCTACATGGTTGGGAGGGATAGTTCTCCCCTTTGGGTGTAGACAGCAAAGTGATAAAGCTGGAGCCCAGTCTCTTGGAGACAGATCTGATTTGCAAAAATCATGGCAAGGTGGGGTTAGCAGAAATGTGGCCTTGCTGTCTGCTGGAGTGTGAGATATGCCAGTTATAAGTATGAGAGGGCTAATTAATGTTAAAATGGATGAAAACCAAAATTCACTCTTCATTTGCAAACAAAACAGTGTTACAGCTAAAGCTTTGACAAAGAAAAGTCCAAATACACCAAACCCATCTTCATATTGTGTAAGGCTAGGATCATTATTGACTGTAAAAGTGTCTACTTTTTGGCAGTGGTGAAACTGGACATGATCATTTACACAGAGAGC
This sequence comes from Odocoileus virginianus, assembly GCF_023699985.2. Lineage (NCBI taxonomy): Eukaryota > Metazoa > Chordata > Mammalia > Artiodactyla > Cervidae > Odocoileus > Odocoileus virginianus. The sequence goes on along the minus strand of NC_069686.1, from coordinate 63,375,841 downwards.
ACCAGTCTATAAGGTTATAGAAGTTTCACATCTACTGCTATACTTCCCTTTGCAAAGTTGTTTGAATTTCCTTTGGGGGATAGATGCAGTGTAGACTCACTTTGAAATTTGGGCTCCTTGGCCAAAACATGCGCATTTGTTTCTTTTTAATTCGTCTAAATGTATCATCAACACAGCTAGAATCCCTAGGCAGTTGGTACTGGACTAGTCACTTACAAGCATAAACAGCTATGTGATTAAAAATAAATTTTCTGTTGAGAATGTGTTTTGTTTTTGAGGGCAAATATTCAAATATTCCATTTATTTTGTACTGTAGTTTTAAAACTTTTTTATTTTATGTTGGAGTATAGCCAATTAGCCATGTTGTAATAGTTTACGGTGAACAGGAAAGTGATTCAGCCACACATATACATTCTCCCCCAAACTCCCCTCCCACCAGGCTGCCACATAACATTAAGCAGAGTTCCCCATGCTCTACAACAGAAAATGCTCCATTTCTAAACAAGGATATGGAGAAGGAAATGGCTACCCACTCCAGTATTCTTGCCTGGAGAATTCCCTGGACAGAGGAGCCTGGCAGGCTATAGTCCATGGGGTTGCAAAGAGTCAGACACAACTGAACGACTAACACAGACACCAACAAGGAGAAGGTGATATATGATGTGGACGAACGTATGATCCTAATCTCCCTATTTCATCAAATCTTAGTGTGATAGGGGAATTGCTACCTTGACAGAACCTTAATACTGTTTCATAAGGAGGAGGCTGGGAGGATATTTACAGAATTGGGGCATTTTCACTCCAGTGGTATAAAGCAGATCTTTCCAGGGAGGGAGTCAATTTTTACTGGATTTGGTTCATGAGACAATAACTTAGGACGGGTAGCACAGTGAGGCGGGGTCTTGAAGTGAGCCTGAGAAATAAACTGTGTGGGATCTATGAACTAGTGAGCAAACCATTTGCCCAGACAAACTGATCTGCAGAAATTTCCTGAAGCAACAGCAACTTTATTAGTTTACACATGTATCGTTCCAAGTGAGAATTTCCTGGGAGAATTAAATCGTGTGGACCCAGGAGTCTGCAATCTTCTTCCTGGTGGTGAGGCTCTATGGACACAGGCTATCTCCTGTCTCCACTGATACCAAATACCAGTTCCCTTGACAACCCTCTGTCTTCTTCAGCAGCATAATCCCCTGGGGAGCTTTTGTTTCCTCCTAAAACCTATCATTTTAACATACTTTTCTGGGGAAAACACAGAATTCACAATTGTGAATCCCTAAACCTAGGAAAATAAATGAGTAATAATTCAATGTTTCTCAAGCTGATTTAGGTCACAGAAAACCTAAGCACCTCTCTGTTCTTTCCATGACAGCATGAGGAATGTCAAATGCAAATGTTTGTATCTGAAATAATTATTTATGTAGATTTTGGGACTACATTTTTACTAGCAATAAGCAATTGCATGTAAAAGAGAGTTTAATGCAATTCATAAAATAATTTTTTAATTAAGAAAAATTATCTTCATTAATTTTTTACATTGAAAGCTAAGAGGGAAAAAAAGTGTGTATCTCTCACTGTAGCTTTGGACCACTAGGCTTACACAGAAGCAGAAGATGAAAACCACTGGGCTAGAAAGAAACACAGCTGGCAAACTTGATCTGTGTGGCTGTCTAATTAGCAGCTGTAGGGGATTATATTTGCATTCTAACAGGAAACTTTTTGCCATAACTTAAAGGAGATACAAGAAGTGGGGATTTCCCACATGGTAGGGGAAATTATTTTTTTATTGAGAAGATTCTGAGATTCCCTCATCCTATGATTAGATAGACATCCTCTCTGCCCTTCATTAGGCTCATCTCTATTATAATTGGCATTTGTCCTATGATTCCAATTCTGATACAATGATCCAGGTTTTGCCTCAATAACAAACAGCCCCAAAATCCCACACAAAGTCTTAATGCATCAAAAATGCATTTCTCAGGAACTCTTTGATGGGCCAGTGGTTAGGACTCTGTCGTTCCACTGCAGAGGGCACAGGTTCAATTCCTGGTCAAGCAGCTAGGATCCCACAAGCCATATGGTGCAGCCAAAAAAAAAAAAAAAATTATTTCTCCCTCACACAAATGACCAGTACAGATTGGCCAATAGCTTAGGCCACTAGGGAGAGAGACTGAGGCAGTTCCATTTTGGCACATGCTTGTATGGTTGTGGGAGAGAAGAGTCATGGATAATCACACACTGATTCTCAGCCTCCATGTGGAAGTAACAGAGTCCATTCCCATTAAAACCTCACTTGCCAGAATTAGTCACATGGGCACACACAGCATCAAAAAGAGAAAAAAACCCATCTCTACCATACGCCCAGCAAAAGGGAAACAAGAGCACAGTCTTTACTACTAACTAGCTTTAATGCTTACCACAACCTCTGGATATTAACTTGGATTTGGGAAATAGACATTCATGTACTCAGGCCTCAGCTCCAACAGGACTGGCAAGCAGCATGAAAAGTATTGAGACCCAGAGAACTCTTTGCATTATCCCTCTGATGGTATTTACCAGTGGGCTGGATTTACTTAAAGGGGCCAAGCAGGAAAGACATCAGACATCCCTTCCTTTAACCAATGCTCAATCTCTCTCTCTCCCCTGTGAAATGTCCTGTGACTGTTCTTGGATACATCGTTTGTTCTGCTTTCTTCACCTATAGCTGAGTGCACTGCCATGCCACCAACAGTCACTCTTAGTAACTACGTGACCCATGAATGGATGTTTGTTAAATCAGTATGTCAGAGCTCAATATTTAACTCCCCACTTAGGTAACAAATATAGCTTGTTTCTTCCCAGTTAGATAGTGAGTTTCTCAGAGGCTTAAAACAGTTATTAAGGAGTTTCACAAAGTGCCTAGGTTAAAGATGGGCACACAATAGAAGAACCATGTTTCTGACAGTTCACTGATTGATGAAAATCAAACAAGCAAAAACAGCCACAAACTAATGGATGTGAGCTGAGCCCCTCTTTGTCCCTCAAAGAATAGATGCTACTGCCATCAAGAGCACATAGCTTAATCCTCCCACTCAGCCTTGCCACACACAGTGAGTTGGAAAACTACTGAACAGAAATGACATTTGGCTGGGCGCACTCGAGGACAGTCATTAATATTGCTAACAGTCCATGTGTTAGACTTGGCCCAACATGGGCACCAGATGCATCCTCCCAGGCAACCTGAAGGTCCTGATGGCTCCTCCAGGCCAGGCAATCTACATCGGCTTCCATTCAGGCAGCCTGGCTGCTTGGCACAAGACAGGGCATCCATGGCAAGAATGAACACTCTCTCAGTGTGACTCCACTTCGTGAAAAATGAATGCAACTAGGGGGTTGAGCCCTGCCATCAGATCTGGACAACAGATGGTGTGCTGCTGATGACAGGTGACAGCCGATGGAAAGATAACTTAGACCTATTTCTGCAGCGATTGGTTCACTAAACTCAAGGATTTATGTGTAGTTGTGTGCCTACCTTGTTTCTAGCCCTGTGGTCAAGAAAGTGGAAGAAAGAAGAAGGTATCCTTTGACAAAACATGATATTAGAGTTGGGCAGCATGTAATTGGACCAGGAAATAAATTTCCTTCAGGGGTCAAGAGTTAAGAATTTTTTAAACATTCTGCTAAGAGATTCACAGACATCATTTAATACATTCAACCACCTTCTAAGTAGGTACTAATAACTACATTTTCCAGATGATGAAACTAAATCTGAGAGGTTACATGACCCAAGGTACAGTTGATAAGATCAAGATTTGAACCTTTGAATCTGGAGAATGGGTTTCCATATTCAACATTAGATGTTGAGGGTTATTGAGTTCAAAAAAGGCAGCCGTAGAGTATGACTAATAATAAGAAACATTTACATAGTGCTCACTTATAACCTGACACCTTTCTAATAATAACTTATCTAACATTCATATCAACTCCATAAATTAGGTACTAATAATGTATTTTCAATTTACAAATAAGGTAATGAGTGTACAGAGAGTTTAAGTGATTAGCCCAGGGTCTCACAACTACATGGAGTGGGGATTTGAACCCAGATGAAGGTAGTGCTTCTTTTTACCCACTATAGTATATTAAAATGTGCTGGTAATATTCACTCCTCCTTTCTCCAAAATGTGGCTAAGCCTTTGTTTGTGTGGATAATTGATCATGTTCCTCTGTCTTGTCTCAAAGCAGAAGTGCCCAAACTTCTGATACACCTCTCTGACCTTTGTTTTCAAAAGCTCGAATGCTATATATACATCTGGTCCCCTAGACTTGAGGATACAAGAGTGCCTGTGTTGTACTAGGATATACAAGACTCCCCAGGCAAAGGTGGGGACACCAAATTTCCCCTGTGGGGGATCTATAACCTTGCTTATGTGTGAAGAGCATAGATAGACATAAATGGATAGATAGATAATAGATAGATAGGCATATAGCTAGCTAGATTGTAGATAGGAAGATAGGTAGATAGGAAGAAAATAGATTGTATATTAATAAGGAAGAAGGAAGGAAGAAAAAAGAAGATGTACATAGGTAGTATACTATAGGTAGATACCTACATAGATTGCAGATAGATGATAGCTATCTAGATAGATGGGTTATAGAGAGATAAGTGGTAGGTAGGTAGATATAGATAGATAGGTAGATATAGATAGGTAGGTAGATAGACTGTAGATAGGCTGTAGATATATAGTAAATAGATTATAGATAGATAAATAGATAGTGGATAGGTTGTAGATAAAGATAGTAGATTGTAGGTGGGTAGGTAGATAGACAGATAACAGTTGGACATTTTTTAAACTTCTGCACTAGCTCAGAAGTCAGTGTAGAAATGGGGGAAAATCTCTTAGGTGAAAGAGTCAATTACTCTGGCCCTAATTCAGTACCTTGAAAAGATGGTAGACCTTCTGAGAACAAGATTTCATGGCAGAAGTACTGGGCATGAGGAGAAAAGGCTCCTAGCCTCATGAAGAGTCTCTTTGTGCAAGTTTGTACACCGACAAAAGTGTGCAATGTTGTCAACTTCAAGGAATCTTGTAGGTCCGGATATAGTACCCTCCTGCTGACCATTATGGAGAGACCGGAAAATCTGAACCAAATATTGTGATTCGCGGCAGGCCCTAAGTGTTCTGAAATAATTCCCGAGAAGATAAAAGTTCTTCAAAACAAAAAGACATTACATTTTTTTAAAACTACTTTGACAAATAAGGAATTGGAATGGGATTTAATGATTTGGAAGAAATAAAGTAAATGAAAGATTCTTGGATATAAGTAAATTAAAGCCTTTTCAGTGAGAACATATAATCTTGAAAATCTGCAATTTAAATATTTGGTACAATATTATCTTGAGTACCTGGAAAATGTTTAACTTCTCTTTTCTCTTAATTCACACATACATAATAAAGGAAAAAAAACTAGAAGGAAAAATAGCAAACTTAAAAGATTTTTTGTGGCAGATGTAAAAATGAATACCAGCTAGTTTTCCAAGTAATGGAATCAGATGTTTAGTTTAGCAGGAATCTGTTGTGTATCTAACTTTTCCATTAAGATTTTCATAAACAGAGACCTGATAATCACTTTTGCAGAGAATACTGACGAGGTATACTTGCTTGGCTGAAGGGGAGGAAAATGAATATGTGCATTTAAAATTTTTATGATTACATTTTTACTGAAGGGAGGAGGATGCCTGTAGTTTCATAACGACTTTAATGCAATCGGTTCCACTTAGAGGAGATGACATGTTGAAATGTGATGTGTAAAGACGTGCAGAATGCTTTCCCAGTAATTGGATTCGAGCAACAATAACACTGGGCATCGTCAAATCCTTTATAGCTTTTTTCAAAGGTCTTCTCCCTTCTTCTGGGAAAACATGCACATATTATAGAGCATCATGACCTTATCCAGTAGTTAAAAGGGAAATTAAAAAATTATTCCACCTAAATGCATCTGAATCAAGCACATGCTAAAGTTTATGCAACTTCTAACTGCACAGTTATTTCTCCCCACTTCCTCCTGTTATAAAAGCACAGAAATTTAGAACTGAATGCTGTATTTTAGGAGTAATTTTAGTGTAACATCTTCATTTTTGAGATGAGGAGATAAAGACTTAGGGAAAGAAACTTACTTGTGAATGTACCATAACTCAAACAGAGGCTCTGTGACAATTTTGAAAGGTGAGATGGGGAGGGGGATGGGAGGGAAGTTTGGAAGGGAGGGGACACGGGTGTAACCTATGGCTGATTCTTCTTGATGTATGGCAGAAAACCAAAAAATTCTGTAAAGCAATTATCCTACAATTAAAAAAAAAAAAGGTCCATGCTTCTTGCATAGTCATAGACAAGTGTGTGTTGGGGGGTGGGCAGGGGAATAACAGAGGTCAAGTAAACAGAGGGTGTGATGGTCTAAATGTTTGTGTTCCCCTAAACTTCATTTTTTGAAATCCTAGCCCTCCTAAAGTAAGGTCTTTGGGAGATGATTAGGTAATGAAGGTGGAGGTCTCCTAAATGAGGTTAGTGCTCTATAAGAGATCCCGCAGAGCTCACTAGCCCTTCCACCCAAGTAAGACAAATGACAAGTCTGTGACCTGGAAGGGAATACTCACCTGACCATACTAGCTCCCTGATCCTCCAGAACTGTAAGCAGTACCTTTCTATTGTTTACTAGCTACCCAGTCTGTTGTATTTTGTTCTAACAGACCAAATGGGCTAAGACAGAGGGCTTCAGGAAATCAGAAACCAATCATCCTTTGGAAATATCAAGAAGAGCTGAAGGAGAATGAGAGCTGATGAAACATCATTGGTTGTTGAAAGCAGATCGTTGATGGTCTACTTGGTTATAAGGGGCAGAAAACTACCTGAAACTATCTTGCACTAAAGGAAAAATTATGCCCCCATGTAACCAAGAGGACTGAATTTGGAGATGATTTCAAGTACACCTGGACTCAGGTGCCCAAATGACAATCCATGCTTTCTCTCAAGGTCTGGTCTTTACCTCTATGGGTTTGTCTCATTCTTTCTCTCCTGTATGTAGTGTCTGCCCCTATGATAAGGAAACAGATAACCTGAAATCCCAAATTCATATCCTCTTAGTTTAGCAACCTCAGTTAAAAAAGAAGTCTTTCTTCCAATGTTCAGATGTTAATCACAGGACAAAAGTTAATCTGCCCTGATTAGGTCATAAATAAACCTTAGATTCAAGAAATTGATTAGTATGATTGGCTATATTTAGGTCATCTTTCAATCCTATAGTGAATGTGATAGAGAGGGATTGTGATTCATTGACTTCCTGGAACATAGAAAAAGATAGGAGCATCTTAAAAGGAAGAGGAAATGTAAATGGAAGGAAAATGCTAAAACATAAAAACAATATCTTGAGTTTTCCTTAACCTCACCAACAAGCACATACACCCCTCTCAGGCATCCATTTCTGTTTCCACCTAACAAATTACAAGGTATCTATGTACAATTAAATCTTGCTCAACACTTCCCAAAGAGTTATAGCCCTAAGTCACTTTCAGATCCAAGGTATGTTCATTCTGCCTCTAATGCCTCTTGAAATCCCATTTCAATATTCTGTGGTCTACAAATGGAATGCATGATTAATTTAATCATCCAAAGCATATCAATTTAAAAGTGAAAGGAAAATAAGATAAAAATCCAAAATGTTCTCATTCAGAAATCAGAGAAAGGGAGTAGTATAGCGATGTTCTTAACCCATAGCACATATCACATACTAGACAAGAAGCGTAGTGTCTCTCTGCATTATTGGTGGGATGAAATCCTTGATTAGTCAGTCTGGCTGCCCCAATTCTATTCTCTGGCACATTTACATCCATGCTTATGTCTGACAGAGACATAGAAATAATTAACATTCTAGAATTTCTTTCATTTTAGAAGCCCACTTTCTATAGGTACAATTGTAGGAATCTTGGGGTTCTCTTAGAGATTAATAAACTACATATTCCTGTTTGACAAGATTGCATTTCTTTGCTAATACAAGTGTGTTAAAACCCCGGTCAACTGAAATGCTATTACATTCCTATGAAGTCTTGTTAATAACTTACACTGGACTATATAAAGAGATAAGATCTGTGAATGCTGACTTCAATCAGTAGCTTGTTTCTGATAGCAATAAACCTTAATGCTAGACTTACTGGGTGCCATGAGGGTACCTCCCAGAAGCCTTGTCCAAGACTGAAACTTCAGCTAAAGAAAGCTGCCTTGCACGAGTTTTGCCCCTTTCCCTGGGTTTAGCCTACATCCAGTGGCTGGCCAATGCAGATATATAAATGTCCGACCTCCTTTTCTAACCTGAGACAACTCTGAAGGGACAACTCATTCAATAGCTAAAGATAGGATTGATTAACTTTATCGTTACTATATCACTCTGACCCATATTCACTCTGCCCAATCCTGCTTCCTTTTTTCTCCCAGAAGTGTTGATTCTGAAAGCACCCTTCCCAACAAATGCCCTGCTTTCAAATCTCCATCTCAGAGTTGGCTTACCAGGGAATCCAATATATAATAAATGGTACCAAGGGTGGCCCAATGTGGAGGAATCAGGATACACTTAATATGGGGCATCTGCTTACAGTCACTCACAGTTACAATCAAGAACTTATCGATGGTGGGAAAGATGCCATGTGGAATTTATGGTGTGAGCCAATAGAAGGGACCCATAATAGATTTTATCTTTAAGCCATTATAGTTTTCAAGAACAGCTGTTTATGTGCTACTGGACTCTATTAGAGATGAAGCCCCTAACTATGGGACAAGTGACTGTGTGGCAGGAACCAATCAAACTGTAGGATCTGTTAGACATCCAAAACCAAAAGACCAGAGAATTTCAACTAAGGTGAATCCAAAAAGAGCCACACCAAGATATATTGTAATCAAAAGTTAAAGACAAGGATGGAATCTTAAAAGCAGTGAAAGAAAAACAACTTGTTACATACAAGGTAACCTCCATAAGACTATCAGTAGATTTTTCAGCAGAAACTTTGCAGGTCAAATGGGAGTGGCATGACACATTCAAAGTATGGAAAGACAAACAAACAAACAATATCAATCAAGAATATTTTACCTGGCACAGTTATCCTTCATAATTGAAGGACAGATAAAGAGATTGCCAGATAACAAAAGTTGAAGGAGTTCATCACCACTAATCTGGTAGTACAAGAAATGTTAAATGGACTTCTTCAAACTAAAATGAAAAGATACTAATGACAAGGGAAAAAATGACAGTATAAATCTCACTAGCAAAGATAAATACAGAATTAACCTTAGAATACTCTTTTTGTAATTGTCTCAGACAAATCACTCACAAATCTAATATTAAGGGTAAAAGACCAAAGTATTAAAAATAACTATCAGTTCAGTTCAGTTGTTCAGTTGTAGCCAACTCTTTGTGACCCCATGGAAGCATGCCAGGCTTCCCTGTCCACCGTCACCTCCCAGACTTGCTCAAACACATTTCCAGGTCAGTGATGTGATCCAATGATTTGATCCTCTGACATCTCCTTCTAGTGCAACCCTCAATCTTTCCCAGCAACAGAGTCTTTTCCAATGAGTCAGTTCTTCACATCAGGTGGCCAAAGTATTGGAGTTTCAGCTTCAGCATCAGTCCTTCCAATGAATATTCAGGACTGATTTCTTTTAGGATGGACTGGTAGGATCTCCTTGCAGTCCAAGGGACTCTCAAGAGTCTTCTTCAACCCCACAGTTCAAAAGCATCAATTCTTCGGCACTCAGCTTTTTTACAGTCCAACTCTCACATCCATACATGACTACTATTAGAATTAATAAATGAATTTGGTAGAGTTGCAAGATACAAAATCAATATGCCAAAATCAGTTTAGTTTCTGTACACTAAGAATGAACTAACAGAGAGAGAAGTTAAGAAAACAATCCCACTTACAACTGCATCAAAAATTAGTACCTAGATATAAATTTAACCAAGGAGGTGAAGATCTATACACTGAAAACTGAGACACTGATGAAAGAAATTGAAGATGATACATATGAAAGGAAAGATATTCCATGTCCATAGACTGGCAGAATTAACATTGTTAAAGTGTTCTTAAGACCCAAAGCAATCTACAGATTCAGTTCAATTTCCATTAGTATCCAACAATATCAAAATTCCAACAGCATTTTTCAAAGAACTGGAATGAATTACTCTGAAACTGTATGAAACCACAAAAGACCCTAAATAGTCAAAGCAATCTTGAGAAAGAAGAATAAATCTGGAGTCATAGTACTTCTTAATTTCAAATTACTTTGCAAGCTATAGTGCTCGAAATATGATGGAATTGGCATAAAAACAGACATAGAAGTCGATGCCACACAATAGTGAACCAAGAATTAAGCCTATGCATATACGCTTAAGCACTCAGGATTATACAGTGGAGAAAGCACAGTCAATAAATGGTATTGGGAAATTGGACAGCACATGCAAAAGAATGAAATCAGGTCACTATTTTACACCATCAAAGTGTCAAGTCAAAATGGATTAAAGACTTGAATGTAAGACCTGAACTCATACAACTCCTGAAACAAAACATAGAGGGTAAGCACCTTCACATCAATGTTGGCAATAATTATTTTGAAATTGACAACAAAAGCAACAAAAGTAAAAATAAATTAGTAGGACTACATCAAATTTAAAATCTGCACAGGAAAGGAAACCATCAACAAAATAAAAAGGCAACCCACCAAACTGGAACAAAGTATTTGCAAATAGTATATCTGATAAGGGGTTAATATTCAAACTATTTTTTAAAAACTCATACAACTCAATAGCAAACAATCCAATTAAAAACAGGTAGAGGAACTGAATAGACTTTTTTTTTTCCAAAGAAGATATTCAAATTGCCTACAAGTACATAAAATGGTATTCAGCATCACTAATCATTAGGGAAGTCAAACCATAGTAAGCTATCACCTCACACACTTTAAAATATATATCAGGAAAAATATAAGAGGTAACAAATGTTAGCAAGAGTGTGGAAAAAAGGGAACCCTGGTGCACTATTGCTGGGAATGTAAAATGGTGCAACCACTCTGGGAAACAGTATGGAGTTTCCTTAAAAAAAATAAAAAAGAATTACCATTTTATTTTTATCCAGAAACCCTACTTCTGGAAATACATAGATCCAAAGGAAATGAAAATAGAATTTCAAAAGTTATTTGCAGTCCATGTTCTTTGAAGCATTATCCACAATTCACAGTAGCCAAGACATGGACATAACTTAAATGTTCATCAGTGGTTGAACAGACAAAGAAGATGTGGTGTATTTATATATGCACATAGTCAGTGGAATATTATTCAGCCATAAAGGGTACAAACTTTCAGCTATAAGATGAATAAGGTAAAGCTCTAATGTAAAATATGGTGAGCATAGTTGATAGCATAACATTGTATAAATGAAATTTCCAAAGAGAAAAAAATGTCCTTCTAAGAGAGAATAATATATGAGGTGATGGATGTATTAATTATACTAGGGAATCCTTTTACAATGTGTTCGTTGAGCAAACCACCATAAAGTATAATTTAAATATCCTACAATTATTTTATTTGTCAGTTTTTGTCAGTAAAATTGAAATTAAAAATAAATAAAGTGGTATTTGCATACAACTAAGATTTGTGATAATTTGTTACCCAGAAATAGTAGAACAGACTTTGGTACAGAAATGGGTTGGTGTTATAACTTAAGCCTAAACTATGTAGTGTAGTTTTAGGATTTGGTGTTAAGAGCTGGACTGGTCTTGAGGAGATTTTGGGTGGAAACACAACTCAAGATATTGTTGGTGACAGCTCATGGGAATGTGGAATTGAAACCTGATAGTATCTTAACCCAGCGCTATCAAGTTGAAGCTGAAACTCCAATACTTTAGCCACCCGATGCGAAGAACTGACTCATTGGAAAAGACCCTGATGCTGGAAAACATTGAGGGCAGGAGGAGAAGGGGACGACAGAGGAGGAGATTGTTGGATGACATCACCGACTCGATGGACATGAGTTTGAGCAAGCTTCAGGAGTTGGTGATGGACAAGGAAGCGTGGTGTGCTGCAGTCCATGGGGTTGCAAAAAGTCGGATGTGACTGAGCGACTGAACTGAACTGAACAAAGTTGAAGAGGCTCCTGGATTCTGGCTGACAGTATCTGCTGAGCCCCCAGACAGCAGCCAGCATCAACTCTTAAAACACGTGTCAGAGGCATTGTGGAGTGCTCATGAATGCTGCCTGATGTAGTTGATACATAGGACAGGTTTTGAACCTTTTCAGTACCCAGCTTTTCTTCTATTTAGATGTATTATTTGGAGTTTTCATGCCAGAGAGCCAACACCTGAAAAAAAAATTTTTTCTATTGTGTGTATATTTCATCTTTCTTGTTCTAGTGACTAGAATAGCTAAAGCTGTATTAAGTAAGAGTGTTAATAGCAACTGCTCTTGTCTTGTCCCTACCCAAATAGTAACACAAAAATCTTTATGAATAGTAATAATAGGTATCATTATTATTATTGTGTGCTATATGCATAATAATGGTATATCATACTGTTTAGAAGCAAAGATTAGGAGTCCAGCTGTCTACTTTGTACTACCTCTAACTGTGTGACCTTAGGCAAGTTGGCTTACCAATCTTCAGTTTGCTCACCGATGGAATGGGTAACAATATCTGCTGAGCTCGTTGAGTTGTTATAGGGGATTCAACGGATGAGTTAAGTTAGATTCACTTAGTGCAATACCCAAACCTTGGTAAATGCTACATAGGTGTCTGTTACTCTTACCTTTTGCCAAGTGCATATTATGTCCAGACTCTGTGCTAAGAGCTTCAATATGTTGCCACACATAACGCTTACAACTTCTCCATGAACTGTGCACTATTCTCCTAAAATTTCAGAGGGGGAATCTGCAGGTCCACAGGATCAAGCAACATCCCTGCATGCTCAAGTGTAAATGGCAGAGCAAGATTCTGAACTCAAGGACGCCTGACTCTCTAGTTCACGTTTTCCTCCTGTGATGTGAGTGGCACACTTCCTGTTCCATGTCAAGTACTTTGAAAAATACAGAGCAATATCAAACACAGTGCCAGCTGCCAAGGGTCTTAAAATCCCAGGAGTCGGCCAGGGCTGCCAGCAAATCCTCAGTTTGCTAGATCACTGGAGAGGAGGCGAGAGGAGCAGCAGCGAGGCCCCTGACTCGGTTCAAAGTGCTGAATTCTGAACATTAAGGAAAGAAGCCACTCTGGGTTTCCCTGAAGAGCAGCGAGCTGTCAGGGGCAGAGGTTTCATCAGACGAAGGGCTCAGGTTATCTCCCTGCAGGGGTCTGATGTTTGACCTTGGTTTGCTTTTATCCCAAAGTCGTAATGAGAGGCTGCAACGGGGACGGCCAAAGAAGTGTCTGACGTGGAAGGTGGTTCCACTGAATAAATTGCAGAGATTAAGGAGTGACCATGTTTGGAGATCTCTAAAACAACTTTTCCATTTACTGATACTTCATTTCAAACAGGCTCTCTCTTCAATGCTGACCTTCTTTATGACACTCAATCCCACATTTTCAACTGTTTCTTTGATGGCCCCATAAGAACAATAATTTCTTCTGAAACTGAATCCAAGTAAAATGGAGTCACTATCCAAGTTTACCTTCCTATCTAGACCTAATTATCATTGATATTTTTATTCATCTGGCACATACTTAATACTTTAAAACCATTCTTCATCCTCCCCTTCAAACTAATCACTGGATTCTACGGAATTTTCCTCATTTCATCTTATTTTTTTTAAAAAACTACAACTGTCTTTCTAGTTCATATCCACATAAGGGCACACCCAAGGTTATGAATATTTTTAATTTGTATTATTATTTCTTAATTGTAATTTTTTAATTTTATTTTTTATTTTTTTAATACCAAAATCATTTTGTATTGGGGAATAACCAATTAACAATGTTGTGATAGTTTCAGGAGAACAGTGAAGGGACTCAGCCATACAGTTGCATGTATCCTTTCTCTCTTAAACCTCTTTCCCATCCAGACTGGCATATGACATTGAGCAGAGTTCCAAGTGCTATGTGATAGTTTTTTGTTGGTTATCCATTTTAAATATAACAGTGTGTATATGACCTTCCCAAAGTCCTTAACTATTCCTTCCCCTGGTAGCCTGAAGTTCGTTTTCTAAGTCTGTGAGTCTCTTTCTATTTTGTAAGTAAATTCATTTGCATCATTTCTTTTTATATTCCACGTATAAAGGATGTCATATGATATCTCTCCTTCTCTGTCTGATTTACTTCACTCAGCAGGACACTCTCTGGGTCCAGCCACATGCTGCAGATCGCGTTATTTTATTCTTTAATATTACATTGTCTACATGCACATATGTGACATCTTCTTTATCCATTCCTAAACAACTTGGAATGGATTTGAGGCAAAATGTGCCTTAAGAAAATTTTCTTTAAGTGACTAAAACAAAGTTTAAAAAGCAAATAACAATAAAAGAATGAGTACCTGGATAAAACACTCATTTTTCAATAATGCAGCTTTTAAGTACATATCATTGCCTGGCCATAGTCCATGAGGAGTTACAAGTCCACACTTCAACAACACGTTGACAGCTCCTAAAGAAAACTACTTTAGGCCTTGTAGACACCGCCACCCCAGAGTCTCACGCTGTCCAGCCACGCTCAACCCCATCTTGTTCTCAACATCACTGTCGACAGCAAGCCCTTGGGCCACATCTCTTTCAAGCTGTTTGCAGACAAAGTTCCAAAGACAGCAGAAAACTTTCATGCTCAGAGCACTGGGGAGAAAGGATTTGGTTATAAAGGTCCCTGCTTTCACAGAATAATTCCGGGATTTATGTGCCAGGGTGGTGATGTCACATGCCCTAATGGTGCTGGTGGCAAGTCCATTCACGGGGAGAAATTTTATCATGAGAATTTCATCCTGAAGCATACAGGTCCTGGCACCTTGTCCGTGGCAAATGCTGGCCTCAACACAAACGGTTCCCAATTTTTCATCTTCACTGCCAAGACTGAGTGTTGGATGGCAAGCAAGCAGTCTTTGGCAAGGTAAAAGAGGGCATGAATATTGTAGAAGCCGTGGAGGGCTTTGGATCCAGGAATGGCAAGACTAGCAAGAATATAACCATTTCCGACTGTGGAAAAATCTAATGAATTTGACTTGTGTTTTACTTACCCACCAGCCTATTCCTCTGTAGCCCAGGAGAGCACCCCTTTACCCCATATGCTTGAAATATCCTATAATCTTTGTGCTCTTGCTACAGTTCTTAGGGTTCCATATCTTCCTTATCCCCCTCCAAGTCTAGCTGGATTGCAAAGTTAAATTTATGATTATGAAATAAAAACTCAGCAACAACAATAACAACAAAAAAGAAAACTACTTTTAAAAAAAGGCATAACCCAGATGTTCCTTCGTTTGACTTACTCCACCTAAGTTCAGATATGCAGAAGGGCTAAGGTATATCCAGAGTATTTTTTTAATGACACTCCCTCCTTTCACTTCAAATCACTCCTACCTAGCATGCAAAAATGAGTCGTTTGATATACTCTTTAGTATGGCATGTTTTAGTGTATCTTTTAGCAAGAACAGGGGAAAATAATACCATCATCAGACATATCATGTGGCTGTTGTGACCCCATCATATACTGTGATCAGAAAGACCTTTACCTCAATCAATTCATGAGAAAAAATATCAGACACACCCAGGCTAGGATAAATTCCACAGGATACTTGGCTAGCACACAGTAATATTGCCAAGGTCATGAAAAGCAAGTAAAAATGGAGAAACTGCAACAGACAGAAGAAACTCAGGAGATATAACACTTAAACACATCATGGTACCCCGATCTTCATCCTGGAATAGCAAGAGGACATTGATGGAAAACTGATGAAATCCAAATAAAGTCTAGAATTTAGTGAGCAGTGAGGAACCAATGTTGATTGCTTAGTTTTTGACAAGTGTAACATCTAATCAAAGATGACAGGGAAAGCTAGCAATCACACATAAACAATAGCATTTATTCTACATTCATGTGGGTGTCTCTGCCATATCTAGATATTTTATCTGCCAATGTCTGAAATTAAAATTTATTGAGCAATAAATTAGCATAAGATATCTTTTCCTAAACCAGCTAACCCTGAAGATGAGATTACATCCACAGATGCTAAGGTAAAATGAGTTCTCAGCACAGACATTATCTAATTAACAGCCAACACTGACATCTACTTAACACTCCTATGTGTTATCTCCATCGTTAAAGGCCAGCCCTCATTTACACAAATGTTCACATTCAGTTCTGATAATATTTATCTTGTCAAGCTATGAAAAATTGCTGAAATGTTATTTTGCATATCTTTGGGCATTTGAGCCTTAGAGAAAATATTCAAGCCCCTAGAACGGTCCATTTGTCAGACACCACTTTACCAGAGGGAAAGTAAAGTTAGCCAAATTCTCTGTTTCTCTCAATATTTTTTAAGCAAATAATTTCTTCTGATAATACTCTGATGTGCCTCTTTTCAAGCTGCTAAAAAGCTAAAACACCTAAACAAGAGAAATTTAGTTAGAGGGAGAAAAAACAAACAACCCAAAAAAAATGTTGCTTTCAAGATCAGAAACCAGTAAACCACTTTCACATCAGAGTTCAATTTAATCTGAAAGGAAAACAAATCCATCAATGTCCATTCAACAAGCTCACAGACCTAAGGGACACTCTGTTTCCTCCTAACTGGATCTGTGCATTAGATGTTATTTGAGTTTTTCTGTCCCTGAAACACTTACTTTAAGATGTACCATGTAGCTGGATTTTGTGTTCTTTTTTTGACTCTGCATATGTCTACTTTTTTTTCAAATGCTCCTTAGATTTTTAGCTGCAAGAAACATGTATTTAAAATGGGACAGTGATTGCTTGCTTAATTCAGCAGCATTTAGTAACATTGGGGAATCAGGTCATCTCAAGTGGGCTACAACAAGGTTATCTGCTTCTGATTCAGCGGCCCTTCCCTTTCACTATGGGCCACTGGCAGCTTGGCCATGAGGGCATCCCTCATCAATACCCAGCCATCTTTAGGGGAAAATAGTCTGGGGAATACATTTCAGTGAAAAGTAATTTTAGTGATGCTTCACGAAAAGACCAACCTTAACAGCTAAACTTGAATGTAACTATTTCCATTAAAGATATAAAACTACTTAAAAACATAGCTTCCATTTGATAAAGGAAACCAGGCAAATCCTCAGAGGAGCGCTAAATGCTTAACTGTCTCTTATTCCAAAGAAAGGCAGCAACTTCCACATGCCAAACACCAGCTCTTCCTAGGAACCCACATTGATGGCACTTTTAGCTCCATTTTACAGACAAATAAATTGAGGTTCACAGTTTTAGTAACTTCACCAAGGTCACACAGATAGTAGAAAAAGGAGCCAGGATTTGAACTCAGGCATGCCAATGCACTCAGTATGCCAGCAAATTTGGAAAACTCAGCAGTGGTCACAGGACTGGAAAACGGTCAGTTTTCATTCCAATCCCAAAGAAAGGCAATGCCAAAGAATGTTCAAACTACTACACAATTGCACTCATCTCACATGCTAGCAAAGTAATACTCAAAATTCTCCAAGCCAGGTTTCAACGGTATGTGAACCAAGAACTTTCATATATTTAAGCTGGATTTAGAAAAGCCAGAGGAACCAGGGATCAAATTGCCAACATCCACTGGATCATTGAAAAAGCAAGAAAATTCCAGAAAAACATCTACATCTGCTTCATTGACTATGCCAAAGCCTTTGTGTGGATCACAACAAACTATGAAAAATTCTTCAAGAGATGGCAATACCAGACGACCTTATCTGCCTCTTGAGAAATTTGTATACAGGTCAAGAAGCAACAGTTAGAACCAGAATGGAACAACAGACTGGTTCTAAATTTGGAAAGGAGTACGTCAAGACTGTATATTGTCACCCTGCTTACTTGATCTATATGCAGAGTACATCATGCAAAATGCCAAGGTGGATGAAGCACAAGCAGGAATCCAGCTTGCAGGGAGAAATGTCAACAACCTCAAATAAACAGATGACACCACCCTTACGGCAGAAAGCACAGAGGAGCTAGAGTGTCCTGATGGATATGAAGGAGGAGTGAAAACGCTGGCTTAAAGCTTGACATTCAGAAATGTCGAGTCATCTGGTCAACAGATGGCATCTGGTCCCAACACTTCATGGCAAATAGATGGGGAAACAATGGAAACAGTGAGAGGCTTTATCTTTTGGGGCTCCAAAATCACTGCAGATGGTGACTGAAGCCATGAAATTAAAAGATGCTTGCTCCTTGGAAGAAAAGCTATGACAAACCTAGAAAACATATTTAAAAGCAGAGACATAACTTTGCCAACATAGGTCCATCTAGTGAAAGCTATGGTTTTTCCAGTAGTCATGGATGGTTGTAAGAGTTGGACCATAAAGAGAGCTGAGTGCCAAAGAATTGATGCTTTTGAGCTGTGGTTCTGGAGAAGACTCTTGAGAATCTCTTGGACTCAAGGAGATCAAATCAATCAATCCTAAAGGAAATCAGTCCTGAATATTCACTGAAAGGACTGATGCTGAAGCTGAAGCTCCAATATTTTGGCCACCTGATGCAAGGAACTGACTCATTGGAAAAGACCCTAATACTGGGAAAGATTGAAGGCAGGAGGAGATGGGGATGATGGGGGATGAGATGGTTGGATGGCATCACCAACTCAACGGACATGAGTTTGAGTAAACTCCGGTAGCTGGTGATGGACAGGGATGCCTGGCGTGATGCAGTCCATGGGTCACAAAGTGTCAGACACGACTGAGTGACTGAACTGAACTGAACTGATGCCCTGCTCCAGGCTTCCCTGGTGGCTCAGCTGGCAAAGAATTCACCTGCAGTGCAGGAGACCCAGGTTCTGTCCCTGGGTTGGGAAGATCCCCTTGAAGAAGGGGATAACTACCCACTCCAGTGTTCTAGCCTGGAGAATTCCATGGACAGAGGAGCCTGACAGGCTACTGTCTGTGGGGTCGCAGAGTCAGACGTGATGGAGTTACTAGTGTGCACTAATGCATGCCACACTCCAAGGCCCTGGGGTTAATTCCTTGGACATACTGAATGAACACTAACAGTGTCAGTCCCAGTATTCATAACAGCAGCAACACTTATCCCAGTTAAGAAAAGTGAAGCAATGTGAGCCTGATTTCTAAGTACCAGCCATCCAAGGGTATGGAGTGCTTTGTTTTGTTGCTTCCTTGCTGCTTTTGTGATTATGTTCCTCTGTGAAGAACACAGATGTGCCATGGAGTGGGGTCTCTGCAATCAGGCAAGCCTTCACCAGACCTTGGCTCATGCCCTACCCATGGCCAAAGTAGCCTTGAACCAGTGACCTAACCTCCCCAAATTTCACTTTGGTCATTTGCCAACTGATGATAATAACTCTGTCTATCCTAGTGTTTGGGGCTTCTCAGTGACACTAGTGGTAAAGAGCCCATTTGCCAAGACAGGAGACATAAGAGACAGGGGTTTGATCTTTGGATTGGGAAGATCCCCTGGAGGATGGTATGGCAACCCACTCCAATATTCTTGCCTAGAAAGTCCTATGGACAGAGAAGCATGGTGGTCTACAGTCCTACGGATGCAAAGAATTGGACACAGGTAAAGCAATTTTGCATGCACACACGCATGCATAGTGTTTGCAGGAGTTAACTGAAATAATGCCCTAAGTGCTCCTTGAACATTGATTGCAAAGAGTTTAGGAGGTGCTCTTAAATGTCACCTCAATTTTGCATGCTGAACTATGTCCCTTCTACCTATATAATAGGTTAAGCTTAGGCAGACTCTTAGGAGTCCAGAAACCCCAAAGAATCAGTTACCATAGCTGACAAAGTCTTCCTAAGAAGCCCCAGCAAACCCACTTAATTCTCAATAGAGAATTTCCTATTAACTCTGTGTCTCCTTTATCCTTTCAGGAATTAGTAGGAGCAGAAAAACACAAATGCAAAATGAAGACAAACTAGTGCAGTGTGACTCAAGTTTATGTAGAATGTCAATGAGGGAGCCAGAGTGGGAGGAGACATCCTTCTGCTTTGCAAGACAGCTGTGGCTCAGCTTTTCCTCTATTAAAAGCCAGACCCTGTGGCTTTCCTGCCAGATTAATAGAACCTCAGTGAATCGCTGATGGAGCTGACTTTTAGAATCCTTCAGCAGGCACTGTGCTTCAGATGCACGATGCTCATTTCCTTCCCTGCTGACATGTTTATTTCAGTAGACAGCCAAGCAGGTGGAAGGCCTGGCTAAGAGTATCTGGGACCCCACCTCCTCAACTCTCCTCCCATGAGTTTTCACGGAGTCCCAGAACGTTTGTCAAAACAGCTCCTTAGTTTTGGCCGGTAGATTGCAACAAGTGTTGTGGATGAGGTTAGAATCCATATTGTTGTGAGGACCCTTCAGGTGGCCCCGGAGGGCCTCACATCCTGCAGCTTATGTCCTCATCTTCTCCCCGCCCTCTGACTGTGCACTAGGCTTGCTGACTTGCTGTTATTAATAAAATACAGCATAAGTTATAGGATGTCAAGCTAAGTCCAGGTTACAAAAACACTGTGGCCTAAGCTAGGGACACCTTCTGTTTCTCTCGCTGGCTCTGATAGAAGCCAGCTGCCATGTCTGAGCTGCCCTAGGAGAGGCTCAGATGGCAAGGAATGGACAGGGGTCTCCAGCCAGTGGTCATCAGAGAACTGAGGCCCTCAGTCCAGAAGCCCAGGAGGTACTGAATCCTTCCAACACTATGTGAGGAAGCTTGGAAGCAGATCCTCCACAGGTCTAGCCTCCAAAGAGACCACAGTGCCTGCTGGCACCTTGATACATGCAACCTGGTGAAGGATCTCGGCTCAGGGGCACAGAGATAGTCTGTGCCCAGATTCTCAACCCACAGAAACTGAATTAATAAATACTTGTCATTTATTATGACAAACTTGAACTTGCACAGTGTTGCACGGCAAGCATAACCCAATTTCCAAAAATTAAAGCATTAAAAACATCAATCAGACTCTTTGCTCATCTGCCCTTCGCCTGCTTCTCTGCACTGAGCTGCTCACGTCTCCTGACCGTCACATGCCATGCCATGCCTCTCTGTAGGAGCAAACCGGTCCCTCTCCCCTAAATGTCTCCTTGTCCAATAGACTCATCCAGCTGTCCAGCTTCCATTAGGAGCCGATGAATGCCTTATTCCTTCCTCAGAGTTTTGCTGATCGATGTCACTGCTACCATTTCATCCTTGAGCAATCACTACACCTTACTCAACATATCTTTATTTTTTCACAAATTACTGCCTCCTTCACTAAAATATGAAATATAAAACCTTTTAAATTCTACAGTTTAATTTTCCCAGAATATAACACAGCTTCAAGTATACAGTAGAGGCAAAGTAAATGCATGAATGGATACAACCTAACCCTTTTGTCTAACTATGTACTGCAATCTATTTGAGGCCATGGGCCACCTCTCAAGTTGCTTTTCTTTCCATTGTATCACACCATACTATACACAGAGAGATAGCTGAAGAAACATTTTTGACTGTTTTGAAACTCACAGAACAATATTGATTCATTAAAGGTTAACTGGTTGCAGGATCTGGTTTGAATTCTTTTCACTGTAGGGGTATAAATGAGTCATTCTTCCCAACTCTACTATCTACTTAAATTCTGGGTAATCTGTAGGTTTTATAAAGTGTTTTATGCTCTATTTTAATGGTCTTCAATCATTGTGAATTAAATGTTTCTTTTTTTTCTTTCAGTAAAAAAATTCAAAATCCAGATGTACTTAGTTTATAGTAATGACTCTGAGTATTGTCAGCGATCATGAATGTTCCTTGCATAAGAGAATTGATGGGGTTGTGGTTTTGATACTTTTATGTAAGATACATCACAAGGAAGCCTGTAGCTCATCAGCAGAGAATCAGCTCCAAAGGAAGCAGAGCAAAGACGGTTTGCTGCGGTGTGACCTCTACTCCCACATCCCAGACGGGGCTGTCCCAAATCTTACCTGCTCTTTCATGTACCCACCACATGGATCTGCTTAACTGACCCGTTCTCCCAGAGTCTATAGCCTTCAAAGTCGTCTTCAGTCTAGTGACACCTCATTACCTAGGAATCTGCTTTACATGCAACTTATTGAGCCCTACCCCAGACCTAATGAATCAACAACTCTTGGACAGAGGCCAGTGAACCTGTGTTTTACCAAGCACTCCAGGGGATTCTGAGGTGCCCCAACGTTTGAAAATTATAGCTATAGAGCACAAGTCTTCTGAGGGCAGTGTTCATGAGTTATTTAAGTTGATATTTCTAGTGTCCAGTGTTTGACCTAAAGTTAGCACTCCGTAAATGTTTGTGAAAGAATGACTGGACACCTGAGTTACTTTTGAATCTTCTGAATTGTTCTATGGAGCTTTTCTGGTTCATTACGGGAAGATGGGATTACCAACTGTCAGAATCCACATAACAACAAAAAAAAAATGTCCAGAAAGGAGTGATGATTGACAAACTCATGCTACTCACCTTTCAAGTCTTACTTCAAGCCATACCTGCTTTACAGATCTTTCTAATTCTACCAAGCAAGCTTATGCCTCTTATCCTGTGGTCTCCCTGTATGTGTCTGTTTCTTATTGTTTAACTGATCATATCCCAACTAAATACTGACTATCATTATTCATACTTTTAGCCTCAGGCTAGCACACTGCTTAGAACATGGCTAAGGCAAAACAAATATTTATTCATTATCCACATTTTCATTGAATTGAATCATGTTGAAAATGTTAGCAAAACTATTCCTGTCAAAGTTGATGCCTAGGATGAGCCATGTCTTAGAAATAATAATAATATGTTATATTATTCCATATGCCAAAGGCTTTGACTGTGTGGATCACAACAAAGTGTGGAAAATTCTTAAAGAGATAGGAATACAAGACCACCTGACCTACCTCCTGAGTAATCTGCATGCAGTTCAGGAAGCAACAGTTAGAACTGGACATGGAATAACAGACTGGTCCCAAACTGGGAAAGGAGTACGTCAAGCTGGTATATTGTCACCCTGCTTATTTAACTTATATGCAGAGTACATCATGACAAATGCTGGATTGGATGAAGCACAAGATGCAATCAAGATTTCTGGGAGAAATATCATGCAGATGACATCACCCTTATGGCAGAAAGCAAGGAAGAACTAAAGAGCCTCTTGATGAAAGTGAAAGAGGAGAGTCAAAAAGTTGGCTTAAAACTCAACATTCAGAAAACTAAGATCATGCATCTGGTCCCATCACTTCATGGCAAATAGATGGGAAGCAATGAAAACAATGACAGACTATTTTTTGAGGCTCTCAAATCACTGCAGATGGTGACTGCAGCCATGAAATTAAAAGACACTTGCTCCTTAGAAGAAAAGCTTTGACTGACCTAGACAGAATATTAAAAAACAGAGACATTACTTTGCCAACAAAGGTCCATCTAGTCAGCTATGGTTTTTCCAGTGGTCATGTATGGATGTGAGAGTTGGACTCTAAAGAAAGATGAGCATCGAAGAATTTATGCTTTTGAACTGTAGTGTTGGAGAAGACTCTTGAGAGTCCCTTGGCCTGCAAGGAGATCCAACCAGTCCATCCTAAAGGAAATCAATCCTGAATATTCATTGGAAGGACTAATGCTGAAGCTGAAACTCCAATACTCTGGCCACCTGATGCAAAGAACTGACTCACTGGTAAAGACCTTGATGCTGGGAAAGATTGCAGGTGGGAGGAGAAGGGGATGACAGAGGATGAGATGGTTGGATAGCATCACTGACTCAATGGATGTAAGTTTGAGCAAGCTCCGGGAGTTGGTGATGGATAGGGAAGCCTGGCATGCTGCAGTCCATGGGGTTGTGAAGAGTCGGACATGACTGAGCAACTGAACTGAACTGAAGTGATTCCATAGAAGGGCAGGGTAACCCACTTCAGTATTTTTATCTGGAAAATCCCAAGGACAGTAGAGCCTGGCAGACTAAGGTCCATACATTCACAAAGAGTCAGACAGGACTGAAGCTGCCTAGCATGCACATTATTCCCTAAGAGATCAGAGCAGAGTCCTAGAGCCTGGTTTTCTCTACTATCTTCATTCCCCCTTAATTTTTTTTTTTTTTCCTCTCTCTACTCAGTCCTGACCAGGATATGACTCTAGTTCCATTTCTTTCAAGATCTTGCCAAACCTGTTATCAAAGATGTTGTGTCAGATGGTAAAGAATCTGCCCACAATAGGAGACCTGGCTTCTATCCCTGGGTTGGGAAGATCCCCTGGAGAAGGGAATGGCTACCCACTCCAGTGTTCTTGCCTGGAGAATTACATAGATAGAGGAGCCTGGCAGGACAGTCCATGGGGTCGCAAAGAGTCAGGCATGACTGAGTGACTTTCTTTTCAGTGTGATATCTGATTAAGTTTACCTTTTCCTGATACTATAACCTTTAAAAGTTAAATTTTTAAAGAATAAAAGATCTTCAACAAGAAATTAATAAAATCACCATTTCTTTCATTAATAAATGTTTCTTTTAATAACAAAAACTTTAAGTTTGTTGAGTATCTAGTATCAGGTGTTATTTTAGGTGCTTGGACTAGATTGTTAAACAGACACACAGACACCCCGCCCTTAAGATGCTTGGGTCCAGTGGAGGAGAGGGCAGAAAAGAGAAAGGGAGAGACCATAAACAACAAATACACAGACAAATATGTAAGATAGTGAAGTAGGAGAAGACAGGTGATATGAAAAAAGATGCAGCAGCATGAATGGGATAATTCTGCTGAACTGATGGCCAGTTAGTTGATTTACAGGTCAGGACTGAAGATTGCGCCCAGAGGGTACTCACAACCTATTATTTTACATTTTCTATGTTCACCTCCTGTATTATTCCATCAAGTCTCAGGGCTTCAAATATAATTTATATGCAAATGACTCCAAAATTTATACTCCAGTCTAGAGCTCCTCCATGGATTCCTGAAATATACATCCATCTGCCTCTGGGCATCTCCGTTCGGATACCTAATAGGCACTTCCAATTCAATTTTCCAAAAACCTGTCTGCTCTTCCCCTGCCCCAACGCTTTTCCCACACACAAACTTGTCCTCATATAGCGGCTGCTATCTCAGTTGATAGCCTGTCCCCTTCCACTTGCTCAGGGCAAAGCGCCTGGGGTCTCCATTCACTCCTCCCTGCCTCTGCATGGCTGTGTGCTAAGTCGCTTCAGTCATGTCCGACTCTTTGCAACCCTATGCACTGTAGCCGACCTAGCTTCTCTGTCCGAGGAATTCTCCAGGTAAGAGTACTGGAGAGGGTTGCCATGCCCTCCTCCAGCGGATCTTCCCAACTCAGGGATCGAATCCACGTCTCTGAGGTTTCCTGCATTGGCAGGCAGGTTCTTTACTACTAGGCCACCTGGGAAGCTCCCCTTCCTGGCTCTAACATCCCCGCATCTGTTCTGACAAATCCTATCATCTGTACCTTGAAAAGTTCATCCAGAGTCCAACTCCTCATCACTCCCCTGTGATTCAGCCATTAACCATTCTGCTCAGATTATCACCCCTGCTCCTGAGAACAGTTTCCTTTTGTTCTCAACATCAGGCTTCCCTGGCGGTTCAGAAGTTAAACAGTCTGCCTGCCACGAGGGGTACCAGGGCTCAATCCCTGGATCTGGAAGATCCCCTGGAGAAGGAAATGGCAATGCACTGCAGTACTCTTGTCTGGGAAATCCCACGGACAGAGGAGCCTGGCAGGCTACAGTCCATGGGGTCGCAAAGAGTCGGACACGGCTGAGCGACTTCACTTTAGACTTTTTATTCTTAACATCAGCTGCTCATGACACAGCAACAGAAGTGATGTAGTTACTGGTAACTCAGGCCACACCCCTCCTCTGATCAAATCCCTTCACTGCCTTCAGAGCCTTCACCATCTCTTTCTTTATTGACTTATCATACTTCAAACAACTATCCACCTACTCCTTATCACCTCAGGACCAGGTACCAGCCAACTAGGGGTAGCTTCCAGCCCCCAGGCCACTGAAATTACCCAAGCTAGCCAGTCTAAGCCTGCTTACCCTGTCTTGGCAGGTCCTTCATTGGGAAACCATAACAAAGGCTCTTGCCCACGTTTTCCTCTCACTCCTTCTGCCCCCGACCCACCCTGCTTTCCCTGCATGGAGTAATGTGGTGTACTTCTCCTTCTGATGTACCCTCCTCTTTTCAAGGGTAAAGATAGCTGGCCTATCCATTGCTGAATAATAATAAAATGATCACTAACACATTCTGTCTTAGCAGCAAGGTCAAAGTAAAAGAAAGTATATTTCAAGTATTCACCTGGGGAAGACTCTTGAGAGCCCCTTAGACAGCAAGGTGATCAAACAAGTCAACCCTAAAGGAAATCAACGCTGAATAGTCATTGGAAGGACTGATGCTGAAGTTCCAATAATTTGGCCACCTGATGCAAAAAGCCCATTTACTGGAAAAGACCCTGATGCTGGGAAAGATTGAGGGCAGGAGGAGAAGGGGACAACAGAGGATGAGATGGTTGGAAAGGGTCACTGACTCAGTGGACATAAATTTGTGAAAACTCCAGGAGATGGTGGAGGACAGGGGAGCCTAGGGTGCTGCAGTCCATGGGGTAGCAAAGAATCAGATACTACTTAGCAACCGAACAACAACAGAACTATTCTGAGTATGGGGAGACCTAGGTGACTCATTATTGGGAAAGTTTTGACATATGCAAAATAGCGAGTGCATACTTTAGAAAATCATGGACATATGTGAGAAGGGGAAAAAAAACTGCACTTAGCAAGCAGCTAGGGCACATGACCATATACTGCACTAGGAGTTTTCCATTATGTTAATTAACCCCCATGAAAAACCCTGAGAAGCAAGTGTTGTTATTGCCATGTTACAGAAGCTGAAACCAAGAATCAAAGATTTTAGGCAACTTGCTCAGGTTCTTAGAGACAGGCAGAGGCCTATCTGTTTCTGACATCTGTGTTTCCTTCCACTTCACTGAGGTTTAGAGATACGACTGAACAAGAGGCTGACTTGTTTTGCTGATGGTGTCCAGTCGCTAAGTTGTGTCCAACCCTTTGCAGCCCTGTGGATGGTAGCATGCCAGGCTCCTTGTCCTTCAATATCTCCCAAAGTAGTTCAGATTCATGTCCACTGAGTCGGTGATGCTGCCTACCCGCCTCATCTTCGGCAGCCCTCTCCTTTTGCTTTGAGTCTTTCCCAGCAAGAGGCTGACTGGGCCCGTCTAAGTTTCGCTCTCTTCTGATTTTCTTTGGTTCTTAAAATGACTTCTTACCCATTCTTTCCCTCTGTGTTTACTTAGGTTCTTCCATCCTCAAAAAAATCAAAAACTTCTCTCTCTGCCTCTCAGTTACTTCTGACTAAACACCTTGTCATTGCCTTTCTCTTCTTGAACAGGTCTAAACTCATATACCACACTGTTTAATTGACAGACTCAGTTAGGTTGGGAACTGTCTTGAAAGGAAATTTCTTTTGACAAATTACATTTGAGTGATTGATTGGTTCCTCCCCTAGAGATGCTGCTACACCCTACTTCCTGACTTAGATAAAACTAAGTGGTTTAATACAAATCTACTTCTTGTGGTCAGCCTCCTTATCAGCAGGCTGCAAAACTACTTTCATTTGTAAGCATCACCCTGCCCTATTTGATAATGTAAAGTTATTTAACAGGCAAATGGACCTTCCAGAGTCAGGCAAATTCATGGGGACATAAATACAACAAAGTTTGCAGTACAAGAAAACAGAAAGGATTTGGACTTTCAGATAATCCCCAGACTTTCTAACAATCACCATATATTAGTCATTTGATGCATTTGGCTTTGTTACATTGGTATTGCTGCATTTCAATTAGAGTATGACCATAGACAATATTACCACCATTTAGCCTTACTTTTCTCATCTCCTAAGCAAGTATAATTATCTCCTGAGTTCTTGCTGGGAATGATTAGGATACCATAAAGCACTGTAGCTGTCTAGAGTGGGCTTCCACAGCTGTCAATAGAATGCACCGCGAAACTGGACCTCCATGTAACCTACGTACCACTCTTAACTATGTAACCTTGGCAAGTCTCTTAATTTCTCTGTGCTTTTTCTTCTTCAATTTCCCCATAAGTAAAATGGGGATGGGGGGTGGGGGATAGAGTAATCTTATTGGTTTGTTATTATGATAAAAAGAGTTAATGCATATAAAAAACTTGCACTGGAGATCTATATAAATGTATACAAATATATACACATATTTGCATTTTTAATTGAGATGTCACTCACACAACATTCACCATTTTAAACTGTATAATGCAGAGATTTTTAGTATATTCACAATGTTGTGCAGCCAGCACCGTGACCTCTTTCCAAAATATTTCCATTACCCCGGAAAGAGACCTTGTAGTGTTACCTGTCCGTCTCCACACTCTTCATCCCCTGGCAACCAGTAATCTATTTTCTGCTTCTATAGATTTGCCTGTGGGGACACTGCATATAAATGGAATTATTCAATATGTGGTGATTTGCCTGCCTTCTTTTACTTAAAGTTTTTAAGGACCATCCAGGATGTAGTATGAATCAGTATATCACTCCTTTTTCATGACAGTAATATTCTATTATATGGATGTACCACATTATTTATCCATTCATCAGTTGATGAACTTTTGGGTTATTTGCACTTTGGAGCCGTTTTTTTCTCCTTAAATAATCTTGCCTCCATTGTTGGCGAGATTGACCATAGGTGTGTGGTTTTATTTTTGGACTCAGTTCCATTACATTGGTATGTTGTGTTTGGCTATATTCATCAAAAACACTTTCTAATTTCCCCTGTAATTTCTTCTCTAATCATTGCTTATTTATTAATAGGAATGTACCATTTAATTTCTATATTTAGTGAGTTATTCAAACTCGTTCATTGATTGACTTCAAATATCATTTCATTGTACTCAGAGAACATACGTTGTGTGATTTCAATCATTTAACATCTATTAAGACATAAACCTGAAATAAGGCCTATCCTGTGGAATGTTACACACTCACTTGGGAAGAATGTGTATTTAGCTCCTCTTGAGTAGAGTGTTGCCTCAATTTCCATTAGGTCTGCTTGGCTTTTAGTGTGGTTCCGGTCTTCTTCCTTGCTGTTCTTTCTAGTTGTGCCATCCATTATTAGAAGTAGGCTATTGAAGTCTTCAACTGTTATTATAGAATGTTCTATTTCTCCTTTCAATTCTGTCAGCTTTTCTTCATGTATCATGGGGTTTACTCCTAGGTGTTTATGTATTCTAATTGTTATATCTTGATGTACTGTATCTCTAGTATCAATTTTTGTTTTAGTCTATTTTGTTTAATATCTTTATAGCCACTCCAGTTCTATTTTGATTTCTATTTACGTAGTACTTTTTTTCTTTCATTCTTTGCTCTCAACTTATATGTGTCTCTTCAAGATAGTTTATTGTTGGATCATGTTTTTAATCCATTCTTTCATCTTTACTTTTTAATTGGAAAGTTTATTTACATTGATCTAAGGAAGGATTTGTTCTGTTTTGCTATTTGTTTTCCATATGCCATGAATCTTTTGTTCCTCAAATATACTGCCTTATTTTGTGTTAAATTTAAATTTACTAGTATACCACTTTAATTCTCTTGCCACTTCATTTACTGTATACTGTTAAGTTATTTTCTTGGCTATCGCCCTGGGAATTACAACTATTAATATCATCTTAACCTATTTCAAACTAATACCAGTTTAATTTCAGTAGTATGCAATTTTTTTTTTTTGTAGTTCCATTTCCCTCACTGTTTTTATGGTGGTGTTAATATTTTCAATTAAACCATTTTACAGTGTGTGTCCATCAACATGGGTTTATAATTACTGATTCATGCACCTAATCATATAGGGAGAAAGAATTACAAGAAAAAGAATAGGCTCACGCCATCTTCTATATTTACCCATATGGCTGTGATTCCTCTGGTGTTCTCTCTGTATCTATGTGGATGAGAATCACTATCCAGTGTCCTTTCGTTTTACCTTGAAGGATTGTTTTCTGTGAACTTTCTGCTACTTCAGCATTCTCTCAGCGCTTGTTTTTCTGGGATGTCTAAATTTATCCTTCATTTCTGAAGGATAGCTTTGCCAGATACAGACATCTTTGTTGATAAATATGCCCATTCTTTCAGCTCTTTGAATTTGTGTGCACAGAGTAATATTTGGGAGGCGTGGGCCATTATTTCTTCAAATATGCTTTCTACTCCATTTTCCTCCTCTTCTTCTTTGGGACTTTCATTACACATAGTTGGTAGGTATGATGATATTCCATAGGTTTCTGAGATTCTGCTTCATTTTTCTTCATATTTGACTTTTTATTCTTAACCTTGATAATCTCAGCTGATGTATCTTCAAGTTCACCAACTCCTTCATTTGCTTGCGAGTGCTGTTGAACCATTAAATTTACTAAAATAAATTTTTTTCATTTTTGTTTCAGTCGTACTTTTCAACTCTGTAATTTCTATTTTAAAAAAATTCTATATTTTTATTGAGATACTCTATTTGATGGATATTGTTCTTGACTATTTCTTTAGTTCTTTAAAGAACGTTCACTTTTATTATTTGAATATATTTAAAATAGCTGATTTTAAGTCTTTGTCTTAAAAGTCTCATGTCTAGGGCTTTCTGCAGGGACAGTTTATATTCACTGCTTTGTTTTGGGGTTTGTATGTGTGTATATTGGGGCTTCCCTGGTGGCTCAGCTGGTATAGAATCCACTTGCAATGCCGGAGACCTGGGTTTGATCCCTGGGTTGGGAAGATCCCTTGGAGAAGGGAAAGGCTACCCACTCCAGTGTTCTGGCCTGCAGAGTTCCATGGACTGTATAGTCCATGGGGTTGCAAAGAGTCAGACACGCCTGAGTCACTTTCACTTTCATATGGTTCATCCTCTCTTCCTCTTCTTTTTTTTTGCATTTCTGTAATATTTGTTGAAAGCTGCGGGTACCTTCAGCACTACAATGTACGTCTCTAGAAATCAGATCACACCTTCCCAGTCTTGCTGCTGTTAAGTTTACTATACTTGTGTCTGTTGAGTGTCTTTTCTAAATTAATTCTCTAAAGTCTGTATTTCTTTTCAAGTGAGCCATTGAATTCTCTGTCCGTTGCCTTAGTGGTCAGCTAATGACTGAACAGAAAATTCGTTTGCAACCAAAAACCTCTCAGTCTTCCTCTGGAAGGTTCTGTGTACATTCAGGGCAATCCTTTGTCACTTAGCCAGGGAGTTAGGACCGTGGCTCAGCCTCTGCTTCCTGTTTGCATAAAGACCAGACCAGAGGTGAGAGTCTCAGTGCCTTCCTTAGCGTGTGCACATCCCTGCATGTGCATCTGGCCTTCCAGTTTCCCAGGAATATGGCAGAGCTTTTCAAGTCTGTATGTCCATCTCTTCTCCAGGGGATCTTCCCAACCCGGGGTCCAACCCAGGTCTCTCGAACTGCAAGCAGATTCTTCACCAGCTGGGCCACCAGGGATTCCCAGGCTATCTCATTCCCCAACTTTCCCCAAGATACTGTCTGATCATCTGTTTGTCCCAACTATTTCCTGTCGCCTCAGGCGGCAGCCGCTGAAACGTTGGCCTGTAAGTGCTTTCGGCAAATACTCCTTAGGTGGGCTGCTTTGGCACCGGGCAAGTTCTGAATCAGACAAGCCTTTTAAGGTAGTTTTCCAGGGAGCCACCAGACAGTTCAGATTGTTGTAAGCCTTGGGTTAATTTTCAGAAATTTTAAAAAAAAAAAGATTCTAAGCATTTTTGCTAGTTTTTTCATCACTTTTATGGAAGCACAGATTTTCAAAGTTCCTTACTCTGCTATTTTCACTGGCATTACCCCACTATACATGTGGGGTATATATACACATTATACATTTATATAATTGCTGTTATTACCATAATTGTTATTTTTCCTTTCCCCTATTAGTATTGAGCCCTTCAGGCGAGATCTGAGGCGAGCTTTATTATCTAATACATCATTATTTCACTTTATAAAACCAAAGGCTGATGTAAACATGCAATATTCTCCAAACAAGACCACACCTAGATCTTCATTTCTTAGGTGCTGTGACATAAGTCACATGTTTGACAGTTTCCTAATGAAATAAAGAAACAGTTTCAATTGGGACTCTGATTTTTTTTTTATTGGTTGATAGGCTTGAAATATAACTTGAAAGTAAGTCTTTTAATGTTTAGTTATTGACTTATTTGGCTGTGCTGGGTCTTAGCTGTGGCATGCAGGATCTTTAGTTATGCATGAGAGATCTAGCTCCCTGAGCAAGGATGGAACCCAATCATCCCTGCGTCAGGGTCCAGTGTCTCGGTCACTGGGTTACCACTGAGGTCCCTCAGCTGGAAGAAACTGTAGTGGTCCTATGGCCTTTGATTCACTCTTCACTCAGAGCATCTGGAAGGCGCTCTTTATCCAGATGGAAGCACAGCATATAATCACAGCCTTCAACAGAGTAATCCCTGACTTGAACCCCATGCTCGGAATACTAGAATTATTGTCTTTGCCACTTTATTTTTTTTAATTGAAGGATATTTGCTTTACAGAATTTTGTGGTTTTCTGTCATACATCAACAAGAATCAGCCATAGAATTATTTGTAATAAATATTTTTGAAGTACAGTGTACATATAGAAAAGTGCACAAATCAGAAACAGTCTGAACAATTTATGCAAAGTTAATGCATTTGTGTAACTAGCACCCAGATCAAGAAAATAACAATAATAAGCATCTCAAAAGAGTACTTGATGTGTCAATTACCACCACCACTCTCCAAGCACAGGAGACTTTGCTGACTTCATACAGTACATTTTAGTTTTGTCTGTTTGGGGACTTTTAACATAAGTGGACTCATATAGTACTTCCTCTTTTCTGTCTGGATTATTTTGTACAAAAAATTGTTTGGGAGATTTATCCATGCTTTTGCGTGGAGCTGTGGTTTGTTGGTGAATGGCTGTACAGTATTCTTTTGTTTAAAGAAGCCACAATTTATTTTTTCCACTTCACTATTGATGAACACTTGGTTTTTTGTTTGTTTGTTTTTTCCTTGTTTCATCCTATTATGTATTAGGCTACTATACTCATTCCTGGACATGTCTTTGGATAAATACATGTGCTGGCTTCATTTTGGATATATATTCAGGAGGGGAATTATTTGGTTCCAGGGAAGGTATATGTTCAGTCAGTTTTTCAAATGGTTCATTTTACTTTCACTCTCCCTCCAGCACCATTTGAACATTCCAGTTGTCCTAACACAAAGTATTATCAGTCTTTTTCTCTTACTCATTCTGGTGGGTATATAGCTGTCTTCCATTGTTATTTTGCATTTTCCTGATTCCCAGTGAGGTTGAGTATATTTACATATATGTTTTGCGTATCTGAAGTATCATATGTTTTTAGCCTTTTCAAAATTTGTAGTTTTTCATTTAATTTTCTTGTTGATTTGTAGGAGATTTGTATATACTTTGAATGAAGTTTTGTGTTAGTTATGCACATTGCTAATGCTTTCCCATTGTGATGTTTGCTATTTCACTCTTTTAAAGATATCCTTGATCCAAAGAAGTGGGTAACTTTATTTTTTTTTTTAGAATTGGTAAGTTTAATACAGTGAATTTCTAAATACACTTCTCTATTGTTAGCATCCTATTTAAGAAAGCTTTGCCTATTTTATGAAGATAACGTCTTTGTTTCGTTATTCTTCTTTTTAAAGGTAGATCTACAATCAATCTATTGTTTTTGTGGAGGAAGTGGGGTAGTAGTCAATATTCATTCTGTAAACATATGAGTATCCAATTAATCCAACTTCAGTATAGTTCAGTCACTCAGTCGTGTCCGACTCTTTGCAACCCCATGGACTGCAGCACACCAGGCTTCCCTGTCCATCACCAACTCCCGGAGCTTGCTCTAAATCATGCCCATAATGATGGTGATGCCATCCAACCATTTCATTCTCTGTCGTCCCCTTCTGCTCCTGCCTTCAATCTTTCCCAGCATCAGGGTCTTTACCAACGAGTCAGTTCTTCACATCAGGTGACCAAAGTATTGGAGTTTCAGCTTCAGCATCAGTCCTTCCAGTGAATATTCAGGACTGATTTCCTTTAGTATTGGCTGGTTTGATCTCCTTGCAGTCCAAAGGACTCTCAAAAATCTTCCCCAGCACCACAGTTGAAAAGCATCAATTCTTCGGCACTCAGCTTTCTTTATACTCCAACTCTCACATCCATACATGACTATTGGAAAAACCATAGCTTTCACTAGATGGACCTTTGTTGGCAAAGTTATGTCTCTGCTCTTTGATATTCTGTCTAGGTAGGTCATATCTTTTCTTCCAAGGAGCAAGCATCTTTTAATTTCATGGCTTCAGTCACCATCTGCAGTGATTTTGGAGCCCCCAAAAATAAAGTCTCTCACTGTTTCCATTGTTTCCCCATCTATTTGCCATGAAGGGATGGGACTAGATGCTATGATCTTCCATTTTCTGAATGTTGAGTTTTAGGCCAATTTTTCCAATCTCCTCTTCCACTTTCATCAAGAGACTCTTTAGTTCTTATTTTCTTTCTG
Source organism: Odocoileus virginianus (assembly GCF_023699985.2). Classification (NCBI taxonomy): domain Eukaryota; kingdom Metazoa; phylum Chordata; class Mammalia; order Artiodactyla; family Cervidae; genus Odocoileus; species Odocoileus virginianus. The sequence goes on along the minus strand of NC_069686.1, from coordinate 63,341,130 downwards.
CCTTAAGGGTGGTGTCATCTGCATATTGAGGTTATTAATATTTCTCCCGGCAACCTTGATTCCAGCTTGTGCCTCATCCAGCCTGGCATTTCACATGATGTACTCTGCATAGAAGTTAAATAAGCAGAGTGACAATATACAGCTTTGACTTACTCACTTTCCAATTTGGAACCAGTCAGTTGTTCCATGTCTAGTTCTAACAGTTGCTTCTAGACCTGCATACAGATGTCTCAGGAGGCAGGAAAGGTGATCTGTTATACCCATCTCTTGAAAAATTTTCCACAGCTTGCTGTAGTCCACACAGTCAAATGCTTTGGTATAGTCAATAAAGCAGAAGTAGATGTTTTCTGGAACTCTCTTGCTTTTTTGATGATTCAGCAGATGTTGGCAATTCGATCTCTGGTTCCTCTGCCTTTTCTAAATCCAGCTTGAACATCTGGAAGTTCACAGTTCACATACTGTTGAAGCCTGGCTTGGAGAATTTTGAGCATTACTTTGCTAGCGTGTGAGATAAGTGCAATTGTGTGGAAGTCTGAGCATTCTTGGCATTGCTTTTCTTTGGGATTGGAATGAAAACTGACATTTTCCAGTCCCGTGGCCACTGCTGAGTTTTCCAAATTTGCTAGAATATTGAGTGTAGCACTTTCACAGCATCATGTTTTAGGATTTGAAATAGCTCAACTGGAATTCCATCACCTCCACTAGCTTTGTTCGTAGTGATGCTTTCTAAGGCTCACTTGACTTCACATTCCAGGATGTCTGGCTCTAGGTGAGTGATCACACCATCGTGATTATCTGTGTCATGAAGATCTTTTTTGTATAGTTCTTCTGTGTATTCTTGCCACCTTTTCTTAATATCTTCTGCTTCTGTTGGGTACATAACATTTCTGTCCTTTATTGTGCCCATCTTTGCAAGAAATGCTCCCTTGGTGTCTCTAAGTTTCTTGAAGAGATCTCTAGTATTTCCCATTCTATTGTTTCCCTCTATTTGTTTGCACTGATCTCTGAGGAAAGCTTTCTTATCTCTCCCTGCTATTCTTTGGAACTCTGCATTCAAATGGGTATATCTTTCCTTTTCTCCTTTGCCTTTCACTTCTCTTCTATTCTTAGTATTTGTAAGACCTCCTCAAATAACCATTTTGCCTTTATGCATTTCTTTTTCTTAGGGATGGTCTTGATCACTGCCTTCTGTACAATGTCATGAACCTCCATCTGTAGTGTTTCCCTGGAATCTATTTGTCATTTCCACTGTATAATCGTAAAGGATTTGATTTAGCTCATACCTGAATGGTCCGGTGGTTTTCCCTGCTTTCTTCAATTTAAGTCTGAATTTGGCAATGAGTTCATGATCTGAGCCACAGTCAGTTCCAGTATTGCTTTTGCTGACTGTATAGAGATTCTCCATCTTTGGCCACTCAGAATATAATCAATCTGATCTCGGTATTGACTATCTGGTGATGTCCATGTGTAGAGTCTTCTCTTGTGTTGTTGGAATAGGGTGTTTGCTATGACTAGTGCATTCTCTTGGCAAAGCTCTGTTAGCCTTTGCCCTGCTTCATTTTGTATGCCAAGGTCAAATTTGCCTGTTGCTCCAGGTGTCTCTTGACTTCCTATTTTGCTTTCCAGTCCCCTATAATGAAGAGGACACCTTTTTCGGGTGTTAGTTTTATAAGATCTTGTAGGTCTTCATAGAACTGTTCAACTTCAGCTTCTTCAGTGTTACTAGTTGGGGCATAGACTTGGATTACTGTGATATTGAATGTTTTGCCTTGGAACTGAACAGAGATCATTCTGTCATTTTTGAGATCACACCCAAGTACTTCAGTAAGTAATCCAAGTTACTGAATATTTCATTTCTATAGTTTTCTGCATTGCCATTTTATCATAAAAAAACAGTATTTTATGTATATGTGGGTTTCTTTCTGCATGCTCTATTCAACTGATCAGCCTCTTACCCCTTGTCTAATACCAGGCAGTTTTAATTATTGTAGATTTATAGCAAGATTTTTGACATTAACTTTGTTCTTCTTCTAGACTGCTTTGGCTATATTTGATTAGGTGTACTCTCTTATAAGGAAATGGCAACCCACTCCAGTATTCTTGCCTGGAGAATCCCGTGGATGGAGGAGCCTGGTAGGCTACAGTCCATGGGGTCGCAAAGAGTCGGACACAACTGAGCGACTTCACTCACTTCACTTCACTCTCTTATAAAGTTTAGAAATAGCTTGACAATTTCACCATAAATAATTGTTGGGATTTTAATTCAGATTGTTTTAAATTTATAGATTAATAGAAGGAAAATATATATATTGATTTAATCTTGCAATTCATAAACATAATTGTTGTTCTTGTTTAGTTGCTAAGTGATATCTGACTGCATTTATTTAGATATTTTTAATTTCTCTAAATAATATTTTGCAACTTGCTCATATATAGATTTTATACATCTTTGGTTAGATTTAGTCCTATGAGTGGATGTTGTTTGTGAATGTAATTCCTTTAAAAAAAAAGTTTCCATCTTTGTTTATTGGTAATATAAAACAGATAAAAGAATTTGGAAAGCTTTTCAGTTCTAAAGTTTTCAGTTGTATAGTGATGTTTGTCTTTTTATTGCTCCTGTTTTATTTAAGAATTAAAAAAGAATTAATTCAATGGTGAAATTATCTAGACTGAAAATTATGGATTAAATTATTTAAAGATTTTAGACCTTTCAGATTTTCTATTTGTTCTTGTTTTTTTTTTCATTATAATTTCAAGGAATTTGTCCATTTCAACTACATTGTTAATCTATTGTCATTCATTAATGTATTTTTAATATTAATTATATGCACAGGATATTATAATTTATGCCTTTTTAGCATTCTTCTTGAATAGTCTTTACCAGTTTTGTACAAATTGTATTAATCTTTTTGAGATACCATTGTCAGTTTCTGTGCATTCTCTCTATTGCACATTTGTTTCTTTTTAAAAATTAATTTCTTATCTTTAATATTATTTCCTTCCTTCTGCTTTCTTTGGTTTTAATCTTTTGTTATTTTTTAAAATATCTATGCATATTTAGACCATAAATTCTCAAACTTTTAATTTATCTGTTGTTATTTAAGGCTATAAATTTCTCTTTAAGCAGAAGTTTTGCTATATTCTATACATTTTATAACTCATTTTAATTTCCATTTGATTTCTTTTTTGAATCCATGACTTCTTTAAAAGAGTTTTTTTTGCTTAATTTGCATAACTGAGAATATTTTAGACTTTTCTTTTAGTTTCTGTTTTAGTTCCACTGTTGTTAGATTTGTTAAAATTGCTTTATGATCCAACATGTCTTTAGTTTTGAATGTTAACTGGACATATAAAGACAATGTGTATTCCACAGTTGTTCAAATTGTCTATACATTAAAATTGCCTATTTTTTCTATCATTTAATGAGAGGGTTTGTGTTAAAATGTTTTGCTATGATTGTGGATGTGTCCCTTTCTCTTTTTACTGCTATTTCTGTCTTATATACTCTGAGATTTTGTTAACCAGGCACATTCAAATTTAGAACTTTTTGTGTATTCTGGTGAACATGTAAATACCCTTTTTAGTCTCTGTGTGTGTGTTCAGTTGTTCAGTCATGTCCAACTCTTTGCAACCCCATGGACTATAGCCTGCCAGGCTTCTCTGTCCATGGAATTTTACAGGCAAGAAACTGCAGTGGGTTGCCATTTCCTTCTCCAGCATATTTTCCCGACCCAGGAATCAAAACTGTATCTTGTCTCCTGCATTGCAGGCAGATTCTTTACCACTGTGCCACCTGCGAAGCCTTTAATTTCAAGCGATGCTTTGTTTCATAAAGTCTCTTTTTTCCTGACATTGATATAGTTATGTTTTCTTTTGATTAGTGTTTGCTGGATTTATCTCTTTTTTATTTTTTTACATTCAACATTTTAATATTCGTACATTTAAGTTGGCTCTCTTCCTAGTAGAATACAGTAAAAATTTTAAAATTCACCCTAACAATCTGCATCTTTAAGCCAGATGAAGTTATAATCCCTCATAGAAACCATGTTTAGGTCTCTGGGAGGACGTTAGTTAGGGAAAGGCCTCTTTAATCCGATTAAAGATTGACATGATTTCGGATTAAAATTGTGGAAGTTGGTTTATGTTGTTGTTGTTGTTCTACTTTTACTCTCGGTTATATCTCTTCAGGGATACTGGCCTAAAAACTGGAGATTCTGCCTGAGCCTCTTCACCTTAGAAGGTCCTGAATTCCAGCTTTCAACTTCCCAGGCCTATGGTTTGCTGAAGTGAAGTGTTAGTCACTCAGTCGTGTCCAGTCTTTGCGACCCCGCGGACTGCAGCCCACCAGGCTCTTCCGTCCATCAAATTCTCCGGCAAGAATAGTGGACTGGGTACCACTTCCTTCTCCAGGGAATCGTCCTGATCCAAGGATGGGACCTGATGATTTCCTGAAGGATCTGCAAATATTGTTAGTCTGTTAGCCTTTGAAGGCTGTGGCATGGCATTCAAAATAAAGGGAAGAGTATTATCAAAATCAAAATGGCAATTAAAGCATAGAGTATCCTGCATGGCAGGAAAGCAAAGGGAGAAACAGAAGATAAAAAAAGTTAGCAGGTTGAGTTTCAGAGGGATTCCAACACCACAATTAGCAGTGGGGATTTTATACCACAGGATGAAAGCCAGGTCTGTTAGTGAAGCTAATCCTTCAGTCCCCTGTTTAGAATTCTTCCAATCGACTGGCCCCTTACCACTTGGGGCCAACTTCTCTTCCTCCTTAGAAGGACTTAGTTGGTTCGATGTGGGGGGACATAGTGCTTTCAGAGCAAGCTCCTTGGGTTTTTTCAAGAGGAGCCAAGTCTCCACATCAGAAGACATTTTTCAACACACAATCCCATAGAGTATGTGACTGACACCCAAGGGGGAAGACAAACACGAATCAGAACTTGCTTTTGAAAGGCTGAGATGTGAAATTCATGAGCCCTTTCCTAATACTGCATTTGCCTCTTACAGATTAGGTTTTCAAACACATCAGTTTATAAAAAGGAATCATTATCAGTAACATTGAAATGAAGGGAAGCTACACACCATGTTCTGAGCAGCAGGATTTTTTTTTTTTAATCTTAACAACTTAATTATTTTTGCTTTCATTATTTCTCCAGGGTTAAAGATTGTCATTTTATCCTGCAGGTTTTTACAAGTTTGTTTTTTATATTGATTGGGTTAAAATCTCTAAAAACCATTTCAGCCTACTGCCAATTCTTTTAATTTAGACAGCTATACATTAATTTTAATTGTTTCTGAAAACATTCATTGAGTAAATTAGACATTTTAAAATTGTTCAAATACAATGTGAACTGAAAAGTTTCTTTCATTGACAATAAATTACTTTGTTTCTCACCAAATTACTTACATTCTTTCTACTCATACTTTGTTTAAAAGTTTTTAAAAGAGTTTTCCTGGTGATATAGAAGGAATTGGGTCTCAAAAGTGACAAGTTATCTTCCCTGACACAGAGTTATTAGAACTGTGTCCTCTGTGCTTGGTTCTATTCCTTCTGGTAACAAGGATTCCAAAATTAGCAAAAGTTCTCTACCGCTAGATCTCTTCAAGATTGAGAACAAGAGTTTTTAAAAATGCTAATCATTTCTATGCATGCCTTTTTTATATGATACAGTCAGCAAATCATCTCAAAGAATGATTAATACAAGAGCTCTAAGCAGTGTGAAGTGAGCAGAGAGATGAGACAAAGGATGACTCTATTGTGATAGAGATTTGATACAGACCTGGTCCAGATCAGAGAATCTGAATTACAGCAAAAGCAATTAATCAAAGACATTCTGAGGAAGAGGAGAGAGCGCTCACTACAATGGTGCAGTACAGTTAGATGTAAATTGCACAGGCTTCTGTATTAGACATAATATGCTCTCTTACTGCCCGTGTCTGCTTGCTCAGTGACTTCTTAAACACTAGCACTGAGTAGGATGCTCAATAAATATTTGAATACTTAATTTACGGGTCAATTAAGGGATAAGTGGGAGGTCACATCATAGCGGGTTTTCTGGGTGCATGTGATGTTTTAATTTCATTTTTTAATAGACTATACTCCATCTAAAGTTATTACAAAATGATGGCTATATTTCCCTGTGCTGTTTGATATATCCCTGGATTTATTTATTCTGTACATAGTAATCTGTGTCATTTAATTCCATACCTCTATGTAGCCCCTCCCCCTTTCTTTTCCTCGCTGGTAAACAATAGTTTGCTGTCTCTGTCTGAGTCTGTTTCTGTTTTATCATATATATTCATTTGTTTTATCCTTTAGATTTCACATAAAGTGATAGCATAGAGTGTGTGTATTTCTCTGCCTGACTTATTTCACTCAGCATCGTTCTCACTAGGTGCATCCACGTTGTTGCAAATGGCAGAATTTCATTCTTTGCATGGCTTAGTAACATTCAGGTCAGTTCAGTTCAGTCGCTCAGTCATGTCCGACTCTTTGCGACCCCATGAATTGCAGCACTCCAATATGTTCTCTAGTAGTGGTTTTATGGCTTCAGTCTTACATTTAGATCTATAGCCCATTTTGAGTTTATTTTTGTATACAGTACAATATACTATATACATTCTTTTACTTATAGCTTTCCAGTTTTCCCAGCACTAATTATTGAAGAGACTGTCTTTCACTATGGTATATTCTTGCCTCCTTTATGTAGATTAATAAGTGTGTACTGACCTTACTATTCTGTTCCATTGATCTGTGTGTCTCTTTTCATGCCAGCGTCATGCACTGTAGATTACTGTGCCTTTTTAATATAGTCTGAAGCCAGGGACTGTGATAACTGTAGCTTTGTTCTCTTTCCTCAAGATTGAATTGTCAACTCAAGGTCTTTGTTTGGTTCCATATAAATTCTAGTTCTGTGAAAAATGTCATGAATGTTTTGATAAAGATTTCATTAAATCTAGATTACTTAGGGTAGGATGGACATTTTAACATTAATTCCTCTAGTCCACGAACATGAAGTCACTTTCCATTTTCTTGTATCATTTTCAAATTCCTTCATCAGTGTTTTATACTTTTCAGTGTATAGGTCTTTCACCTTTGTTAAGTTTAAGGTATTTGATTCCATTTTAATGTGATTATAAATTGTATTGCTTCCTTAGTTTTTCTTTTAATAGTTCATTATTAGTGCACAGAAAAGCAACAGATTTCTGTATATTAATCTTGCATCATACAACTTTGATGATTCATTTATTAGTTCTAATATTTTTTTTCCATTTATTTTTATTAGTTGGAGGCTAATTATTTTACATCATTGCAGTGGTTTTTGTCATACATTGAAATGAATTAGCCATGGATTTACATGTATTCCCCATCCCGGAGACTTTAGAGTTTTCTATATAAAGTATCATGTCATCTACAAACGGTGAGAGTTTACTTCTTCAATTCCAGTTTGAGTATCCTTTATATATGTATTTACTTTTCTGATTGCTATGACTAGGAGTTGTGAAGTGCAGAGTGTCCATCTTTGATTTGTCCCTGATTTTAGAGGAAAAGCTCTCAGCTTTTCATCCTTAAGCCAATTAGACTCAATGGTGGCATGATACATTTTAAAATTTTAGTTTTTAGTTTCATACCATTTGTCTTTTCACAAATAAAAATGTACAACTGATGTTTTTTCCAACTAAAATTAAAGTGTGTTCTAAAAGTATCTATGCTGGAAATGAAAAGAAGGTAATGAGAAGATGAAAGAAGAGCAATACAACATCATAGTTTTGCCTGATTTTCTTATTCACACAAGCCTAAAAATCTGCTTTACCACGTTACCGTTTACTCTGGGTATGTCATTAATGATCTTTATTATGTTGAGATACGCTTTCTCTATACCAACTTTGATGAGAGTTATCATCATGAACAAATGTTGAATTTTGTCAAATGTTTTTTCTGCATATACTGAAATGGTTATGTTATTTCTATCCTTTCTTTTGATAATGTGGTATATCACATTGATTGACTTGCAAATAACAAATCATTCCTGCATCCTTGGAATAAATCCCACTTGATCATGGGGTATGATCCTTTTCATATATTACTGAATGCGGATTGCTTGTATTTTGTGAGTAAAATTTGAGCAACCTCTAACAACTTTCTTTGCTCGGATCAGCTAAGAAGAAATGCTCCATAGACCCCGAGTCGCATATTTCCCCACAGCTCTCCTGCCAATCCATAGGGCTAGATGGCTTCACTCCTCCAAGAATTCCTTCTTCCGGAGCATTCTAGAATAGAATAGCGTTCTCATTCTCTTTTAGTCTCATAGCAGTAGTAATAAACAATCACTGTATTAAGTGTTGTGTTAAATGCTTTACATACACAGCCTCATTTTGTCTTCATAATCACAAATATTATTAATCTGTAGGTGAGAAAAATTAAGGATTTACTTATCTTTATCAATGCTAACACTGAAGGATGTAACAGCACCAATATACTTTCTCTTTTCATGGCTAAGTTATAAAGCATGTAACTTAATGGTTAGCATCCAAGCAGAAATCCCTCATTTTTACATGAGGACATAAGGTCCAAAAATAGTAAGTTCCTCATCCAGAATCACAGCCAGTCAGTCCATACGTCTTCAGATTCCCACTTGGCGTGCTTTATCCTACAGTGTGAAAAGTGTTAGTCACTCAGTTGTGTCTATTTGCGACCACTCAGACTGTAGCCCACCTGGCTCTTCTGTCCATGGAAATCTCCAGGCAAGAATGCTGGAGTGGGATTGAACCTGGGTCACTCGCATTACAGGCAGATTCTTTATCATCTGAGTCACCAGAGAAGCTGGTATTTGGTCATAACTCCTCTTCCCTATGTAATCTCTGGAATGTTTCTTTTAAGTATTATCTTCTTGCTATTAGCACCTTCCCATCGTAGTAAGGGGAATTAATGCCTTAGAATTACTAAAGTCATAGAGAGCCCTGTGCTCTTTGCCTAGGTTTTGGGAGCTTGGTGTAGCTCAGTTTGCATAGAGCTCTGAATAAAATTATTTCATCCCACTATCTTCAATGGAATTCTCATTGCCCTTCCTGGAATTATTTGAATTCTCCCACTTCTCAAATGACACCTGAGAGGTTCAGCTGACGAATGGCTTCCGTTCTGCTGTGGAAGGCCTTCCTTCAGAACAGGGACAAGCATCTTTTAATCTTAGTGAAGACCACTAGCTTCAATAGAATGTCCTCTCTGACATTTACCAAGTAGTAATACTCAGCCCCACGATGAAGCTCATTTCCATGGCTCTGCTAAAATAACAGCAGGATATTGACGATATTTTTTTGACCAGACTTTTATAGAAAGTACATTGATGAAAGAGCATTTGAGATTCATAGAATCAGCTCATTTACAGAAATGTTTATTATTGGTTCCTACGTTCGTAGTACAATTTTATACTAACAGTGACAATGAGACAAGCCAAACATTATATATGACTAAAAATCAGAAAACTATATAGCTCATTATAAATTCAAATTTTTTTAAAAATTCCATCAGCATTCTTGGTAATATTAGCTGGCATTTCTTGAGTGCTAGGCATTATTCTAAGTACTTTGTCAGTCTTACCTAATTTAACCTTAATGAGGTGAGCAACCTGCCCAATGTTACATGGCTAGTAAGTAGTGGAGCTGGATTCAAGCCCAGAAAATGCACAGCCTGTGCTCTAGGCCTGGCATGTATTGCCCTGTGGAGCCCAAATCCAGACTGAACCCTACACCAAGAACCTTACATCTTCTATTACATTTCCTCAGCTAGGGGAGACAAGAAGGGCTCACCTAGGCATGTACACTAATGTAGACAGTTTAAAACGTCTGTAAGGCAGTCATTGTTTCTCTCAGGCTATAGAAGCACACACATACTACACATATGTCACCAAACTTTGGTCTTCTCAGCCATTCCCAGTAAAGCCAATTGACTGATGTCGGTTTTGGTGAAGGAAAGCACAGTGTTTCCTTCAGGCACCAAGCAAGGAATCTAGGTACCTAGTATTTAAAAGGCTTGAGCTCCGTTCGATGATGTTTTTCAGGGAATTGTTTTTAAAGGCAGGCTAAGAGAGAGGTGGGGTGTGTGGTCAGCTCATGGACATTCTTCTGATTAGTTGGTGGCTAGATAGTTGGGAGTCAATCTCATCAACCTAGTTCCAAACTATTTGGGGTCTATTGCTTATGGGAAGCATACACCTGACTTCTATCATCTGGTGGGGGATTCAGTATCTGCAAAACAGCTAAAGAATGTGGCTCAGAAAAATTATCTATAGCCTTTGAGGAGGAACTAAAAGTCCCTGACTTAGTTTAATAGCTAAGTTATTATGTCTTGCTTGACTGTTTTCCTTTCTGCGTTTTCTCACTCCTCTGTTTAAATGTATTCTTTGACTAAAGTTTTGCTATAGACAGAAGGCCATCAGGGAACATGGTGGGTGGGGCCTGGCCTGTTTCCAGAAGGCCCTGCAGGGTCTTGCTCAGTTACATACAAACATGCATTGAGACCTCAGGAAATCATTAATAAGATTAGTGATTCCTTCTTGTTTCAGACAGTCAATGGTTAGTCAAAAAATATTTGTTGAGTTGCTAGGTCTCTCCAGGAATCATGCTTCTTGCCTTTCAATTTGAATTGATAAGTGTATCATATCACTTTGGGGCTATGGGGTAAATGTATAAGCATGCAAAGGTTACAGCTACTACTGTAGTAGGCTGTGAATGTTGGAATTTGCAAATGTTAACCACTTACTTGCACCATCCACCTGAAAATACACAAAGGGCCAATGAGGATTTATATTCAGCAAAAGCTATCTTAAAGGATTGGCTGGGGCCCCACTTTATAGGGTTCTCTTGTCAAGCTAAGTTGGAAAATGGGATTTGGATCTGAAGGCAAAGTGAGGTTTTCTGTTATTTTGGCTTCTAAGTCCAGATTTGAGCACTATTTTCTGAAAAGTTCTACCCACAAATCCAACTAGTGAATGCACACTGATTCCAGCAGGGGTTTCAGTCACTCAGCTCGCATCAGGGACCAGCAGAATGGAGAGCGAAGGGGAGGAAGGTGGGCCTCACAGCCCGCTCTAGGAGGTGGAGGCTGGCCCCAGGCCCTGCCAGCTTTTTGGCCCTGTGATCTGGATTTCCTCACCAAACCCAGATGCCTTCAGCAAAAGAGACGACAGGGGACATGCTTCCTGCTTTTGAGACAGTTTCTGGTGAAATATGGACCATCTTCAGCCTTTCACCACCTTCTTTAGTCAGAAAAGCAAATCCCTACTTCTCCCGGGGGGGGGAGAGATTGGAGAAAGCCCCCTCACCTAGAGAAACAGGGTGCTAGGGAGGGAAGGGGGCCTTCCAGCCCATCACTGCCAAGCACAGCGAACAGGGCAGAGCCTGCCAGATAGACCAGCTCTCACAGGACAGAGCGGCTGCCCAGTGGAATCCTGGAAGACTTGGTAAGATGAGGGGACTGCCATTGACCTGGTAGATGAGGAAGGAAAGATTGGAACCATCTCAGGATGGGGAGGCTCATGAGTCAGTGAGTGTCTAGGCTACAGCCACAGTTAGGATGGTCCTTAACCAGGAGGGTGATGGTGAGGCCAGGGGAGGGATGACGGGAACCAGCAGCTCCCTGCAGGGGTAGCAGCCTTCCCTCGGGGCCCAGAAACCAGGGAGTCCAAGACGGGAAAAGGGACAGTGATCAGAGTGCTGCCTGCTTTCAGCCAGGGCAGCTTCTTTTTATTGGAATTAATTTTTTTTTGATGCTGTTCTCTTGAAAATTGAGAGTCTATTCCTTGCAGGCAGGAATTACATTTTTGCTTTTAAATACAAAGGGCTGGACTCTTCACTGTATGCATTTGTGACTCTGTGGGTTATAGCCCACCAGGCTCCTCTGTCCATGGGATTCTGCAGACAAGAATATTGGAGTGGGTTGCCATGCCCTCCTCCAGGGGATCTTCCCGTCCCAGGGATGGAACCCATGGTCTCCTGCACTGCAGGTGGGTTCTTCACTGCAGAGCCACCGGGGGCCTGCTCAGGGTGTAGAAAGCTTGTTTCAAAAGCCCCTTTCCATCACCATGGGGCCCTTCTTGGGGTCACTTGGTGGCCATTCTGTCTCAGCCACCCCTCCCAGTCCTTCCTGCCTTTCCTCTCATGTAGACTCTGACTTGCCCTCATTTTCCTCACTCAAAAATTCCATCTGTTTCTTCCGTCCTAGGAAAATATGCAAATATTACAAAGACTGCACACCAGCAACTGCCCACACTCTGCCCCCACCTCTAAAGCCACGTTTGTGCTGCTCTGACAGGATGGATGACAAGGAGAGGCAGGGAAACCGGGCGGGGGCCTTCTGTCCTCTGGAACTAGGGGAACAGAAAACCACTCCGTCTGGGAATGCAGTGAGAAAACACAGAAAACCGGGATACTGTCACAAAGGAGACAAAGGCCAGCGGGTTTCAAAGGTCAGATGGGAAAAGGGGCGGTTCCCTCACAGGTTTCAGTTAGTGCACTTGCTGCCAAGTTTTAAACGTTTCCGTGAGCTGGATTTCCTCACCGAACAACTTCAGTCACAGCAGCATTTTGTTATCAGTTTATTCAAGCTCATATTAATATCCTCATAAATGTCAATCAGCACCTTAAGTGACGTGAAAAATTTTTGGTCGATAGATTCGACCTTGGGTGCAATGATTGTACCCGTTGCCTTGCATTGTGTTGTGTTGTATCGCATCTGAGATGTACAGACGTTCAAGGGTCTACTGAGGGTCAGTGTGCAGACGGGGTTACTGGGGAGGCAAAGTGGCAGGTGGAGGTTAAATTGCTCAACATTTCCTGCTAGCTGATTCTTCCTGGATGTTGAAAATGTCCAAATCACGAATGATATTCTGGATATTTAACAAACTTAGTATTGAGTGTTTGTATATGGCATGTATTTATATGTGTCTGTGTGGAGAGAGAGAGAGAGAAAAATAGAGTGCTTGTTAGAGACTTTAAGAAAAACACACTGCAAAAGTTAAGTACATTTATGAGTGTTCAATAAACTGTGTATTAACTTCATATTGTTATAATTACTACCACTAATAAAGAATGGTGGGGTTCTTGTATACTTGCCATGCATTATTGTAATCTTGGAGTAGCTATCAATATCTTTATGCTAGATGAGGGAATTGAGACTCAAATTGATTCTGAGGTCACACAGCAATTTAACAGAGAAACCAACAGTTTAATCCAATACCATCTGACTCTAGAGCTTAAGTTCTTTCCACTGCATAGTGATACCTCAGTTCAGTTCAGTTCAGTCGCACCTGCTGAACATCAATAAAATAATGCTGAATCATCATATTTTCAAAATGAACTAGATCCAGAAAGCAGCCTACATAAAGAAGTGATCAAATAAGACAGTAATGTATATTCTCTCAAATTTTGCCTACTTTTCCCTTCATAGTCTGAGCAATGTGTCACCCTTGAGTTCTTTAAGGAATGAAATCTGTATAATAGACTTGCCTATTTTATTAAGTGTCTTGTTTTCCTTTGCTCTCATTTTTTCTTCTTTATGTAGCCCCTAGACTGCAGGGAGATCAAACCAGTCAATCCTAAAGGAAATCAACCCTGAATATTCATTGGAAAGACTCATACTAAAACTGAAGCTTCAATGTTTTGACTAGCTGATGCTGACTCATTGGAAAAAACTTTGATGCTGGGAAAGATTGAAGGCAAAAGGAAAAGGGCGTGGCAGAGGATGAGATGGTTAGATAGCATCACCAACTCAATGGACATGAAGCTGACCAAACTCCAGGAGACAGTGAAGGACAGGGAAGCCTGGCAGGCTACAGTCCATGGGGTCGCAGAGAGTCAGACACAACTTAGCGGCTGAACACACACGTGGCACCAGTTACACCAGCGCTCTCAGGAACTGAGGGCTCAGTTGTGAGCTGAAAGAACACTACGCAGGACACGAAGCCTGAAAATGCGTGAGGTGTTTGGACAAGTCAGTGATTCCCTTGCACCAGAGTGGAAGGAATGTGAAGCATCGTGGCAGAAGTTGGGGTTGGAGGGAATGAATTCTATGCTGCTGAGTCTAAATTTATACTCTGGAAAAAATGGAAGGCAGGGAAGGTTTTTGATAAGAAATGCAGCATCATCAGGCTTGTGTTTTAGGAAACTAATGACCAAATAAGGGATGAATTGGAGAGGTAAGATAGTAGAAGCGCTGGGACTACATTGGGTGATTCCATAGGAACGAGTCTGATGCCTTGAGAGTCTCCCGTTCTCTAGGTGCAAAGCACATAAACAGAGCCCTGATTCTCTATGACGGGTGGAAGACGAAGGGGCTGATCTATCATGCTCTTCCCCAGGACAGGAATTCTCCCTTCATTCCTGTTCCTGTTTTTCCTTTAGCAGGATTTAGTGTTTTCTGAGAAGGGTCAATGGGTTCAAATGAATGCAGCCCTTGGTAATTCCCCTAAAATGTTGAATGAGCCTATCTCTGAGACAAAATAGGTGAGTTTTCAGAATGATTTGAGAAATTTTGACTATGGCCTTGTAAACAATAGGGAGATATTCAAGAGCCAAAGTTAAAACGTCTTCTAATATAGGACCTGTGTTATAATCATCTAGCACTAGTAGTGGATACTAAATTCTTCAACATTCCCTGCTCATAGATTCTTTCTAGATAATGAAAATGTCCAAATCACAAACAATGGTTATCATCTTCATATTTAACAAACTTTGAGTTTCTGTTTATGGGAGGCATTGTTATGTGTGTGTGTGTGTGTGTGTGTGTGTGTGTGTGTGTATGGAGAGATAGTATATGTTTGCTGAGGTTTTTTCAATAATGAGATATGCAGTTTTACTTAATAACCTGTAAAGTTATACATTCCATATCTCAGCAGATACATTTATACAGTGCATTCATATGTGTATATATAATAGTTTACAATATTATTTAAACTTGTACTCACAATATTATGAATAGCATGCATTTAATATTATTAATTTTATATAATTCCATGTGAGCTCACAAAGCCTCTTGTATAAAGCTTTACACATACTAATGGAATATGTGGTTATGTTGAAATAATTTCAGAGCAAATACTTCAACTAGCAATATTTTAAATAATCAAAATTTGTGAATTTCAGTCTTTTCTTTCCTTGGGAAGGCAGTTTAGCCATTTAGCTACTCATATAATGCTTCTAACAATTTGAATGTGGAAAACTCTATGGCAAATTGTTAGGATTATAATGGAGTTCAACCTAAGCTTCAGAGGAGAAAAAATTGTTCTTGCTTAGACTAAACTTCCCCCAGGAGAAGAAAAACAGAATCTACAATAAGGTTTCAACTCAGATTAATGGGATTAATAATAACAAAAACATCAACAACAACAATCATAATCTAACCAATTAGCCAATTTGGACCACAAGAGTATAAAACATGCAGCTTTTAAGTGTCTTGGGCCCTGTAGGATACAGGAAGGGATAAAGCATAAACAATTTTTACTGTGGATCATAACTAAATTAGGTTTTCTCATCATATATCCTTCCATCCAGCGCTCACAGAAGCCCTATGAGAGAATGTGGTGTCTACCTGTAAAGTTTCCTGAGAATTGTCTCTGAATTGCCCAGAAATGTGTTAGAAGGAACTGGAAATGCCACCCTCACCCAAGGAGAAGCTGCATTTTCCTACAGGTGTTCCCTAGGTCTTGAGGTCCTAAGCAGGGGGCATTTTCCATCACTCACCTAAACAGTGGCATCTAAGCTGTTATTACTTTGTAACTTACATAAAACACCAGGCAAGCTCACAGAGCATCATGCCACTCACTGTCAAGGTCTTTCTGGCCTTCATCCCATTAAAGGAAGAGCAATAGACCATGGACTCCCTTCCCTGGAATCCAGCCATGCTGGGTCCAGCAAGTTCCAGCCCTGCTACATATCTATAGAAAGTTAGGCAGTCTGGGCAACTGTGCACCTCTTCTTGTGGACTCTTCACCTGTAAGTTTCCCTAAAATGACCTGATTCTTGTATCTATACTGTGTGTCATCATGGACTTGGTGAAATTAAATAACATTAAACATCAATGGGAAGTAAGAAAGCTGGATTACAGATTTTGGTTAGTAAATTAACATATTCAAAGTCATGCTGTTACTAAGTTGTGGGGCTAGAAATCCAATCGGGTTTGTCAATTCACAAGCCAGTGTTTATCATCGCAGTGCAATCTTCCTCAAGGGCGAACTCAAGGCCACATGCACCGTAATGAGCATCATTACTACATTAGTTTATGGAACCTATCCCGGATTTATGGAATCATTATCTCTGGTGGCAGTGATCCAGCAGAGATAATGAATGATCCACCAGAGATGATAAGAATCTTCAGTTTTTAAAAGACACCCCAGGTGATCCCAAAGCACTCAAAACTTTTCTTTATAGAAATCATCCTTAACTTGCTACAAGAAACTGTGTAAATATGGGGCTTCTGGAACTCTGAGTTGAGGAGGTCATGACGAGAGTTGTGTGTCAGGAAGGATAGAACTCCCATATAATCCAGCAATCCCACTCCTGGGCATATGTCTGGACAAAACTGTAATTCAAAAAGATACATGCACTCCAATGTTCAAAGTAGCACGAAGACATGGAAGTAAACTAAATGTCCATTAAAAGATGAAGGGATAAAAAGATGTGGTATATACATAAAATTAAATATTATTCAACCATTAAAAAGGATGAAATAATGTCATTTGCAGCAACATAGATGGACCTAGATATTATCATACTAATTGAAGTCACACAGAGAAAGACAAATATCATATGATATTGCTTATATGTGGAATCTAATAAAAATTATACAAATAAACTTTTACAAAATAGAAGTAGACTCACAGATCTCAAAATCAAAACCACAGTTGCCAAAGGGGAAAAGTAGGGGGTATAAATTAGGAGATTGGGATTAATATATACATATTATGATATATAAAATACATATGTATAGAGAGAGCTCTATTTAATATTCTGTAATAAGCTATATTAGAAAAGGATCTGAAAATGAATGGATATATATACATATATAACTGATTCACTATGCTGTACACCTAAAACTAACTATTGTAAATCAATTATACTCCAATAAAATTTAAAAAACAGAAGCTAACCTCCTAGGATCGGTAGTGGAAAACAAGAAAAGAGGAAGTTTTTATGATATCTCAGGGATTTTTAGACCTCCTGCAGAAGGATCCACTGGCAGCTCTTCAATATATGATTTCTAATACATGAAGTCAAGGAACATCCTTGACTTTGGTCTAGAGAATCTGAGGGTGTGTCCTCTCCTAGAAGGCTGACAAGATCACCATGGACTATTCTGAGCCATACTGAGGCAGAGAGGGAAGAGAACCAGTAAAACATTTATGGGAAAGAGCCACAGTTGTCTTCATTCCCTGGAAAAGTAAGTGAAGTTGTTAAGCTACTCCAACAATCAAGGTAAAGTCACTCATGAAGTGATAAAAATGTGGACCAGTTGTGCACTGAGGCAAAATAGCATAAAGATGACACAGCCAAGAGGTAGGTATAAGCCTTTCTAGTCTGAGGATGGCACTATTTAATTCACCTGTTCTTCCCTCTCCAGTCTCCTCAGAGAGAACCTGGGCTTCACTTCAGAAGAACCTTGGCCAGAAGCCTGTGATTGAAAAATATTTCACCTAATTCATCAGTGTTAAGCATGTCAAAAATCAAACCTTCCTACACACTGCTATAAATCACTCTGCCTAAAACAATAGGAAGTATGCTATTCAAATGCAACAGCAATTTCTATGAATTCCAAATGACCAAGCAAAAGTCAAATAGAAGCCTTGGAGGGAGATATAATTTCATGATACTTTTTGAGAACATATAAATTTTGAAAAAGTAAGCGTGGTATATCTAACATGGTGGAAAACCAAATGAAAGATGATTAGACACCAGAACAGAGTCAAAAACATATTTAACTCATTCTGTATAGTGCCTGGAACATAGAAGGTATTCAATAGTTTCTCTAATTAATCCATAAATAAATTCCAAGACTCTGACAATTACTGCTGCCTGTCCTAGATATAGGACTTCCCTGGTGGCTCAGATGGTAAAGTGTCTGCCTACAATGCAGGAGACCTGGGTTCAATCCCTGCATTGGAAAGATCTCCTGGAGAAGGAAATGGAAAACCCCATGGATGGAGGAGCCTGGTAGGCTACAGTCCATGGGGTCGCAAAGAGTCAGACATGACTGAGCAACTTCACTTCATCCGAGATATAACAGGGCCCCCCACCTTCAACATCAGAGGAAAATACAAAACCAGTGACAGCCACCAGAGTGATCTGTCCTCATCACTGCGCTGGCTGAAAGCTCCCAGCATTGGCTGAACATATTCAAACATTAGCAATTAGCCAATTTACTCCCATATTATTTAGTTTTCTTTTTATTCCATTGCCCAAAAAGAACATGACATTTTTTCCCTGATACAAGTCCCTAACTTGGAATAAAGATGAGAGTGGGAGTGGTTGTGTCTATGACAGTTTGGGATAATGAAATTTCAGTAAATAGATTAGTGAGACTTCTAGGATAGCTATCAATAACCCTGCAGTATTACGTCAAGAACAAGGTTCATGCTAAACAGGGAGCTTGTAGATGTTTAAATGAGGTCTCAGCATCAACAAGGAGATTTTGTTCCACTGTAGTTATGTTATCAAATCAGAAGATGGCTTTGTGAGAAATGGCCATAACATTGAACTGCTAGAATTATGTATTTTTGAAAGAAGACATATATATTGATTTGTTTACTGAAAGTAGGAAAAACATTGAATTTATATTTTGCAACTTTTAAAGTCTTTTCATTGTAAAGGATCTTTCTCTTAATACCATCTTTGTCAGAGTTTATCAGATCTCATAAGTATTTCCTTGACCAGATCATTTTCAGCCTAGGTTTTTATTTCAGCTTCCAGTTTATTAACTCATCCAAAGCAAGATTGCATGACTATATTCTCTGTGGCTCTTTTTTCCTCCTTTGATCTCTTTTCAAAGCTGGTAATTAATATTCATATGCTAGAAACCAATGGCTTTTGTAAACATGTACATGCGTGTAGACAAATTATTTTCTAAGCAATGCTAACATTGCCACCTCTGGTGAGAAAGAAACAAATAAGATCAAAAAATTTAAGAGCTTTTAATAATACCTACTGGAGGAAAATTCTGTCTTGGTTTTGTATATAACCTGGCTCCAGAAATTTTACCTTCCCCATCTTTTCCTATTAATATTCAGAATGTGTTTCCTTATTTTTTTATGAAGCAATAAGAATTAAGTTTCTCCCAATTCATCCCCCAAAACCATAAGCTGTTACTTCTACATAAAATAAGAACATGTATGTTTATACATAAATATGTATTATGCATGTGTGTATACATATATGGAAAAAGAAAAGGAAAGTCTCTCAGTCGTGTCCGACTCTGTGACCCCATGCACTGCAGCCTAGCAGGCTCCTCTGTCCATGGAATTTTCCAAAGAAGAATACTGGAGTGGGTAGCCAAATGCTTCCCCAGGGAATCTTTGCAACCCAGTGATTGAACTTGGGTCTCCTGCATTGCAGGCAGATTTTTTAATTGTCTACTGTCTGAGCACCAGGGAGGGCTATATGCATGTATGTGCATATATACATATACATTTATAAAAAGAGAGACTATCATAAAGTGGTTTTCATATAGCAGTCAGAATGATCATTTATATAAGAAAACCAGATCCTATCACTGCCCTAACATGCTTTTCCTTTTTTTTTTTTTTTTGGTTGCTTCCAAATATCTTATCTCAAATTATATCTAAGAACTCCTTTCATCAACCCATCTTGATGACCCTGATTACCATGATGGTGAGGTCACTCAGTTAGAGCCTTTATCTTGGAGTTAGTTCAGTTAGACCTCATCCTGGAGTATGAAGTCAACTGGGCCTTAGGAAGCATTGCTATCAGTAAAGCTAGTGGAGGTGATGGAATCCCAGCTGAGCTATTTAAAATACTAAAAGTGCTGCACTCAGTATGTAAGCAAATTTGGAAAACCCAGTAGTGGCCACAGGACTGGAGAAGGTCAGTTTCATCTCAACACCAAAGAAGGGCAATGCCAAAGAATGTTCAAATTACCACACAATTGTGCTCACTTCCCATGCTAATAAGGTTATATTCAAAATCCTTCAAACAAGTATCCAACAGAAATTCCAGATATACAACCTGGCTTTAGAAAAGGCAGAAGAACCAGAGATCAAATTGTCAACATTCATTGGATCATAGAGAAAGCAAGAAAATTCCATTAAAACATCTACTTCTGTTTCAATGACTATGCTAAAGTCTTTGACTATGTGGATCACAACAAACTGTGGAAAATTCTTCAAAAGCTTGGAACACCAGACTACCTTACCTCTCCTGAGAAACTTGTATGCAGGTCAAGAAGCAACAGTTAGAACCTTACATGGAACAACTGACTGGTTCCAAATTGGGAAAGGAGTACTTCAAGGCTGTATATTGTCACCGTGTTTGTCTAACTTATATGCAGAGAACATCATGTGAGATGCTGGGCTGGATGAGTTACAAGCTGGAATCAAGATTGCCGGGAGAAATATCAATAACCTCAGATATGCAGATGACACCACCCTTATGGCAGAAAGTGAAGAAGAACTAAAGAGCCTCTTAATGAAGGTGAAACAGGAAAGTGAGAAAGCTGGCTTAAAACCCAATGTTCAAAACACTAAGATCATGGCCTCTGGTCCCATCACTTAATGGCAAATAGATGGGGGGTAAGTGAAAGCAGTGACAGATTTTCTCTTCTTGGGCTCCAAAATCACTGCAGATGGTGACTGCAGCCATGAAATTCGAAGACACTCTCTTCTTAGATGGAAGGCTATGACAAACTTAGACTGCTTATTAAAAAACAAAGATATCACTATGCTGACAAATGTCCATATAGTCAAAGCAATGGAGACTGAGTGCCAAAGGATTTGATACTTTTCAATTGTGTTGTTGAAGACTCTTGAGAATCCCTTGGACAGCAAAGAGATCAAACTAGTCAATCCTAAGGGAAATCAACCCTGAATACCTATTGGAAGGACTGATGCTAAAGCTGAAGCCACAATAATTTGGTCACCTGATGAGAAGAGCTGACTTATTGGAAAAGACCCTGATGCTAGGCAAGTTTGAGGGCAAAAGGAGAAGAGGGTAGCAGAAGATGAGATGGTTGGATAGCAACAGTGATTCAATGGACATGAGCTTGGGTAAACTCCAGGAGATGGTGAGGGACAGGGAAACAAGGAGTGCTGCAGTCAGTGGGGTCTCAAAGAGTCAGACGAGACTTAGCCACTGAACAACAGAATGCACTGATGGTCCTCGGTGTCACCATCCTTCCTCATGACCAAAATCATCTGACCATCATGGGGTCCTTTTCTTCTCTGAGTCTCTGACTCTAATGTTCTCCCCCATCCCTGCTTGACTAGCTTATTTCCAAACTTGTGGGATCATCTCAAATGATACCTCAGAATCCCCCTGAAACTATGTATTTCCATTTCCACCCCCACCTAAAGCAATCTCCTTGGCTTTCTATCATTTAAACATGTTTTCACAGCCTGATGATTGCCTTATTTTTTGCTCTTATCATTGTTTACTCTCTGGTTTCCCCACAGGGGAAACTGTGAGATATCAGCATGTATCCTGGTACATAGAAAATGCTCAGTAAATGCTTGATAGGTGAAAAAGTGAATAGACAATGAGTCCAAAATTCATAGTATTGTGGTATAAGTTGCTTTTTCCTGTGAAAAAATGTATCATGGGGAAAGTTCTGTGTCAGCTCATAAAGAGTTCCCTTATTCTAGTTGCTGAATTGTAGTCAAATTAGGAATGCCTATCATTAAATTAGGCATGTGTGTACTAAAATGGTCAGGATCTTTTTAATTTCTTAGGATCAGACTCTGCCCTGAAATAACTAACTTTGTATTTGAATACACAACCTTTTCTGCAAGAAACATTTTAAGGATGAAACTGTAGTATCAATGGATTTTAAATTCACTGATACATTCAAATTGTTCTCAACAAATGTTATCAAGAACTGTGAAGAGTCTGAGATTTTACCTTCATAATAGATCATCCTGCCACAGTTTCATAGATGCCAGAAAACATGAGACTCCTGGATGAAAGACGCATCATATCAATCACATCATAACAGGTAGCATGAGCTTCATGTTCAAGTTGGGTCTGCTGATCAGGTCCCGCCACCAACATACACACACAGCCCCCCCCCCCCCACACACACACACGGCCCACAGGGGCAGTGCAGTGGCCCAGGGAAATTCTACACATGCAGTGAAACCTTGACCTTTGGAAACCCTCAGTGTTCTAAAAGGCCCACAACAAACCTGCTCAGTCTTTGAGCCAGAAGGACAAATGGTTTATCATCCCAGACAGTAGACTAATCTGGCAGCTTCTCCAGGGGGGAAACATTATATATTTACAAGGCAGTTTGCTTTACAAGCATCCTTGAAGAAATTGTCTGAAACAGAAGCTATCAATGTCTCTGCTTACAAAACTTACAGAAACACAAGAAGCCCATAGGGAATTATCTCCCACAATGTTACATTAATTTACACTTCTACTAACATCAGAATCCAGGGTTGGGAGTAAGAATGATTAAAATCAGGTGTAAAAGTTGACCAGCGCTTCTAACTAGTTATGCAGGCAAATCAAGAGGAAATTGGGATTTTGAGTTCTAAATTTGGTCAAGGTATGCAATCAATTTCATTACTTTTCCAGTGCGTGAAATATGGAAAATGGCAAGCAGGATTTTATACCATTTCTACTTGATCAGAAGTCAATCACAGGGCTTTTCCTCACTGGAAGGGAGGCTGGGAAATGTACCTTAACCAGGTTCCCAGGAGGGACAGGAAGTAGAATTTGCTGGGCATGTGATTTTGCAGAGAGTCCATGTGATTAAAGTCCCATATGATCCCCCCACATACTCCTTCCGCTCGAGGTTTTATCTATAGGGGCGAATCTTTCTTCTTCTTTGCAGCACCAGAAGTTCTCCTCTCCAAGGACCCATTAGTGAGGAGTGAGATGAGCCACCTCACTGCCAATTCACCAACTGCAAGCATTGCCAATTGCTATTGGTGAGCCACCAAGAGAGGAATGAGAAAAAGGATAAAGATATTCCCTGATAATAGGGATGCATCATGATGTCACTGAAAACTGTGAGTTTTTCACCTGAGCAATCTTAAGTCTTTTCAGAACTTGAAAATATTTATTGGGAATTGCTTTTAATGCCAAAGAGATACAGAAGATATTGCAATACAGGGTCATTGTCAACCAGACACTTCACCTTTAGCTCTTCTGGCTAAAGACATCTATCAGGAAATAGAAATGACAGAGTTAGGCAGAACTGAAGTTCAGATACTCACTCAGTTATCACACATCAATTTTTTAATCTCTCTAAAACAATTTTCCCTCCTCTAAAGGAGGAAATAAAACTTGGGAGCTGATAGAATCTAATGGGAGAATTAGCATCAGTGAAGTAGTCACACTAATATTTGTGGACTTATAAGTCTGGTAAATGCTAAGAACCCCTTTGAATGATGAGCCCTGAACTAGGTTGGTGAGGTCAGGAAAGCTTTGGAAGTAATTTCAGAGCTGAGATAGGGAGGTGAAGAAGACATTATGCCAGGCTAAAGGAGCGTACACTGAAAGGCCCCAGAAAGCGTGAAATTATCCAAGGGAACAAGAGAACGGACACCTGGCACAAAGATGGGAAGTGGAAGATGAGGTTGGAAAGGTGGATACAGGTCAAATCACAGGGCAACTGTACAATTATCACAAACCAAGGCACATTTGAGCAAAGAGGGGGACAATTTTAACAACAATGCTTGGGTAACAGGCATAAATCAGCCCACAGCAAACCAGAGAACTGGAGAGAGGGAAGACTATTAGGAGATTATTGCAGAAACTAGATGAGATGCAACATGCTGGAAGAGATGGATGTGTTACAACTGAATGCCAGAAGGCTTTGCTGGGAGTACGGAGTAGGTAAAAGCAAACTTCTCTTTCCTCTTTAGCACAAAACATGCCTTGCCTTCTAGCAGGGAAGAGATGAATCATCTCTGTGGTCCAGCCTAATTCACATGTGAGATCTCTCATTAAAGAAGTAAAATAGACATTAATCATCAACACTGGCATGCCAGTGAAGACTTAAAATCAGCATTTCTGCATGTGTCGATTTTACTGTAAGAAAAATTTTCCAGGAACTGTAATTAATGAAGCTCCCTGCAGGTTTAGATGCTCATAATATCCTTCCAATTTTTGAGAAATTGCAGCTTTCTTTAACATAGGAATCAACAGTCATTCACACCCAGAGTTGATGCTAATTTCAGAGGCAAATACAGCCTAAGGTTAATGTCTCCAATCTGTTTTGTTCATCTGCTTCGACTTAAATCTTAACTACAGCCTGAGAGTAGAAAGGAGAAAAAAGAGAATAAGGCAGAGAAAGAAGGAAAAAGGGAGAAAGGAAGGAGGTGAGCAAGGAGGAGGGGAGGGAGGGAGGGTGAGAGTGATGGACACATCCATGTACCTCAATTTGTTTATCCTTGTGTTTCCCTAAGAAAAGGTAAGCTAGGGACCAAACCAAAGTGAACGTTGAGTCCTTGGCTTCTATAAGGAAATCAGAATGCTCCCGTGTTGTTGAGTTGAACTGACATCTTTTCTAGAGTCAGACTCCAAATTATGGAAAAGCAATTTTAAATAAACTTGAGAAAAATAAATTAGCATGTTAGTCAGATTGGATATTTTTGGTAAGTGGAAATAACAACCACAAATGTGCTTATTTCAGAACAATTTTTAGAATGAAATGTTGAGATTCCATTATAATCTCTGTTTATCTCTCCACCACTTTCTAACATTGTCCCCACCCCCAATCACCATGAACCCTTCTTCCTTTTCACAAACATCCATAGAAAAGGTTAACTCTCAACCAAAGCTGAGAAGACAAATATCTGCTTTGACCCCTTCCATCTCCCCTTCCTGGTCACATCTCTTGGGGCTGTTTGGCTGTCCTTGGCAAGGCCCAGTCATGACTGAGGCCATCAGGGCAAACTTGAAGTCCAAAAGATAAGGCCCCTTCCCTGAATTATCAGAGCTGTAATTTCTTTTATAGACTGATACCATTTACAGGAAAAAAAAATTGAGAAATTATTTCCTGCTAAGTCATATGTAACTATTAATATGTGATGTACTACCTTACTCCATCTGCTATTTATCAGAAGAAGGTATATTTTTTAAAAGCTGTAAAGAAAAGTAAAGCAATGAAAACAAATCTCACATTTCAAATATGGAATACCAGAGACTGTGGAATTGAGTGGAAAATTACATATACATAGGTGTATGTGTGTGCTAAGTCGCTTCAGTTGTGTACAGCTCTTTGCAATCCTATGGATTGCAGCCCACCGGGCTCCACTGTCCATGGGACTCTCCAGGCAAGAATCCTGGAGTGGGTAGCCACTTCCTCCTCCAGGGGATATTCCCGACCGTGGGACCCAACCAGTGTCTCTTTATGTCTCCTGTATCCGCAAGTGGGTTCTTTACCACTAGCGCCACCTAGGAAGCCCCATATGTGTATATACATATAATATATAATACATAGGGAGAGTACAGATGCTGTCAGCTAATGTGATATAGAAAATACTAATTCATTGAGTGCCCACTGCCTCAGGACCGACCTGGGTCAGCCCCCAAATAAACGGTAGTGAGTAAATCAGCGATACTCTTCACCCTAAAAAGCACAGTTTTTCAAGAGTAAAACCTATTATATTAGTATCATTAGATAAACAGGTAATTTTCTTTCTATAAATGATAAGAACGGTGTTTTGAAGAATAGTTTCTAGAGTCGCTGCACCAGGTCCTTGCTCAAAATTCCCAACCCTAACTTTTAGCAGAAGTCAATATAAATCTTTAAGTCTTTAATGGTCCAGAGATAAGAAACGAAGCTATAGGGAGAGACAAACAAGCAGAAAACAGATGGAACCAGCTGGGACCCAGAGGGTGAGGAATCTGACCTCCAATGGACCCTGAGTCTCATTAGGTGCCGGTTTTACTACATTAGCATCTTAGCAGTCAGGACCAGAAATTAAGGACCAAAATGGATAAGTAGCCTCATTCCTCCTCCTTTCATCTTGATTCTTTAAAATCAAACTTCTCTTGCCTCATGGTCCAGAAGTTGATCTGTGGATTTAGTTACCACTTCTCCATTCTTTGGCCATTGAACAAAGCTTGTGTAGCATGGATCTTACCTTTGGATTAGTGATTTAGCTACATAAACTTGGAAGGGAAAAGAACTCGAGGAGAGTCCATACAACTTAATTCAGTAACAAAATCATGGTAACGGCAAGAACTCACTATAGACAGAGGAGTAACAGTTAGCTTCTTTAAGCAATATCAAGGTGAGATCTATGGCTGAGAAAGAGCTACCATGTCAAATTTGAAGAAAGGCCTCTCTTGGCATTTGTCGACATAGTTTCTTCCAGTAATTCATTGTGTGTGTGTCCATGTCAACAGCCTAGGGCACTTTCTCATGCTTCACTTTTTTCTTCCTTTACTGATCCCGTCAAGAGAGATATCTTATATCCTATATTTTATTAAATATTTTAGTGGTTGTTTGATATTTTCTCATAAAGCATGCCTTCATTTACCAAACCATCTAGGACATCTGTTTCCTGCTATGAATAACAGGAAATGTTATGAATTCAAAATGTTATGAATAACATTTTGGAAAATATCTTAGTACATAGATGTTGTATTTCAGATGATTCCCTAGGATAGATTCCTAGAGTTGGAATTACTGGATAAAAATATAAACCTCCAGTATCTGGTACATAATGCTGTAAGTGTACATAAGTGATTATCTTATTGTCATGATTTTAAAATTCATTTAGTTAAAGCAGTTAACGTGAAAGTTTGCATTTTGATTCACATTGTTATGATGTCTTTGACTATTGTAATTACCCTTGCTTCCAACTGAAGCACCTTGGTAGTAGCTATATGTCACGGCCACAGCTCACACCCACATCCTTAGAACTCCAACCCTCCCATGCCTATTCAGTTGGCTCTAAAAGCCAAACAAAGGCCGCCTCTTGAGGTTCTGGACTTTTCAAATCTCTGTTTCTGCATCTGGGGAATTGCAGAAAGCAATATGCTCCACTAGCCTTTGAAAGACATTTCTAGGACCCCGACATTTTTCAGAGGGTGCACGGGCTGGAGTTCATGAGTGAGGACTTGTCCATACACCTCTCACAAGTTCATGAGCCCTTACTGCCCCTTCCCTCAGGGAAAGTACCTTCCACATTTAGTTCTTGCCTGAAAGATGCTGTTAGAATAATTAGCAATCAGAACTCCTTAGAAGACTTGTTTGTGGTGGTCCTTTTAGAAGACTATCATTTCCCCAACCTCCAGACCTACAGAATCAGAATGTTTTAGGATCTGAAATCTACACTTTAAAATACTCTCCCTTTGAGGCTGATATTATATCAGCTTAAAAATTCATTGATTATAGCTTGGGAATTTCCACCCCAAGACTCTTGTCTCGGTCCAAACTCTAATCATCAAATTGCTTGTTCTTCTTCGCAACTCTTGCAGAGTAAACACACCTCCAGCAGACCCCAAACACCATTCTATACAACCCTCCACTCACAGAAGAACCCAGTTTAGGATCTCAGGGAATCCTTTATTCCATTTACAAGCAGAGGAAAATGAGGGGTTAGCAATCACTCGAGGAAAATAAAGTCCAAAAATCTTCTTACCCCAATTATCTGAACAACTAATACAAGGCAAACTGTGCTATAATTTTTTGTCCTGAATTGAAAATATATATTATCAAAGTTAATCCAATCCTGGTGTTATAATAACACAATGAAACCAACATAACTCCAAAAGATATGATAGATGCCACTAAAATAACTTTATGTTTCAATAGCTTTTACTTTAACCCAATTTTTCCATTAGAGAAGAAGTTTATTAGATAGCACACAACTTACACTCTTTTATAAAGTGGTAAGTGTATCTTCAGTTGTGTGCTCAATTGTAGGAAGTTCACAAAAACATTTAGGCATTACCTCTTATCAATGCTGGCTCTCACCAGAGAACTTCACATTGACTCTAAGGATGTCTCTGTTTTCTTAACATGCCAAAGAACCATTTTTAAATATTGCTGAAAATCACTGGCTTCTCAGATGGTGCTAGTGGTAAAGAGCCTGGCTGCCAATGCAGGAGACACAAAAGATATGGGTTCAGTCCCTGGGTCAAGAAGATCCCCTGGAGAAGGGCATGGAAACCCACTCCAGTATTTTTGCCTAGAGAATTCTCATGGAAAGAGGAGCCTGGCAGGCTATAGTCCATAAGGTTGCAAAGAGTGGAACATGACTGAGGTGACTTAGCATGCATGCATGCACTGAAAAATATATCAAATGTGAGGATATTACTTGAGACACCAAATAAATAGAAAATCAAAACTTGCACCCTAAACAAGAGATGCTGTGTTAAGAATTAATAAAATAAAATAATTAATATATGAGATCTTAAAGAAAAATTATTTTGTTTAAAAATTTCCAATTAATATCCATTATCAAATCAGAGGTATCTCTTTAGGACAGTATGTTTTCTATTCCTTCCTTTGCCTCTTTTTCTACAAAGTATGTGGAGCAAGCCAGGGCATACACTAAACCCAGCAGGTCTTCCGCAGCCACTTCTCCTCCTCCGCACCGAAACTATCACTCGGTACATGTTCCTCAGTTTCCCTTGTTGCTCAGTCACTCAGTCATGTCTGACTCTGGGACCCCATGGACTGCAGCACACCAGGCCTCCCTGTCCTTCACTGTCTCCTGAAGTTTGCTCAAACTCATGTCCGTTGAGTCAGTGACGCCATCCAACCATCTCACCCTCTGTCATTCCCTACTCACGCCCTCAATCTTTCCCAGCATCAGGGTCTTTTCCAGTGAGTCGGCTCTTCACATCAGGTGGTCAAAGTATTGGCACTTCAGCATCAGTCCTTCCAACGAATATTCAGGGTTGATTTCCTTTAGGATTGACCAATTTGATCTCCTTGCTGTCCAAGGGGCTCTCATAAGTCTTCTCCAGCATCAAAGTTCAAAAGCATCAATTCTTCAGCGCTCAGCCTTCTTTATAATCTAACTCATACATCCATACATGACTACTGGAAAAAAACATAGTTTTGACTACATGAACCTTTGTCAGCAAAATCACATCTCTGCTTTTTAATACATTGTCTAGGTTTACCTGGTATTGAATGCTATGTAACATCATTAAACAGTCTTCCAAAATCTAAGGCTTAAATCCCTCCCTCTTGCTGCTCCCTTCCCTCTCCCATCACATCCCTCCAGGTCACCACAGAGTGTAAAACTGGATTCCGTGTTAGCTATCTATTTTACACATGGTAGTGTATATATGTTGATGCTAATTTCTCTGTTCATCCCACTCTTTCCTTCCCCCACTGTGTCCACACATCCATTCTCTATATCTGTATTTCCATTTCTTCCCCATTAATAGGTTCATTAATACCATTTTTCTAGATTCCAAATATATATATATATGTTAATATATGATATTTGTTTTTCTCTTTCTGACTTACTTCACTTTGTATAACAGGTTCTAGGTCCATCTGTCCTCTAGAATGAACTCAAATTCATTCTTTTTAAGGCTGAGTAATATTCCATTGTATATATGTATCTTCTTTATTCATTCATTCACATCTTCTTTATTCATTCATCTAGACAACATGGTACTAGCACAAAAACAGAAATATAGGCCAACGGAACAAGATAGAAAGCCCAGAGATAAACCCAAGCACATATAGGCACCTTTGACAGAGGAGGCAGGAACATACAATGGAGAAGAGACCGCCTCTTCAATGAGTGGTGCTAGGAAAACTGACAGCTACATGTAAACGAATGAAACTAGAACAGTCCCTAACACCATACACAAAAATGGACTAAAGACTTAAATGCATTGCATCTTTACAGTGTCTCTTCATCCCCTCCAAAACTGAACAAATTGATTTCTTTGTACATAGTAGTGTTCACATATAAAAAGATAGGAAGGACAATATTGGCAATAATGGCAACTGCCATTTTATCATTCACTTTTATGAAGTGCCAGACACTTTCCTAAGTATGCTGCATATGTCATTTGATCTAATAACCACAAGATACTCCTTAAATATTATCCCCTCCTATTCTCTTGGCAAGGAGCCTCCATATCAATAACAGACACTTTTGCATAGCAGACACTCTGCGCTGGATGAGATGCCAAGCCATGGAAAGTTTCTGGAATCAAAGAATCCCTGCTTCCTTTTCCTGACCCTCCCTCCTCTAATGGCCAACTTCCTTCCTTCTCTCCATCTTCAGAGATGTGTGTGTTTATGACCGGAGTCTGAAACTGACTCTGGCTAGTCTGAAATTAAATAGATGAAGAAAACAACGAAGTTTCATTAGCTCCATCAAGGAGCCCAACTTAGTTGTATATGCGTTTTTTTAAACATATAATTACAATGAAACACAGTACAGAAATATAAATATATGTGCCCTTCTTTACTCACAAGTTAAATACGCATGCACCATGAAGAAAGCCCTAGATGAATATAAGCTGTTGCTGAAATCCTGACATGCACCTTCTCCTGACACCTTCCAAATCAACCAGGCCTGGGTAAGGAGAACAGGCTGCCTCTCATATAAAGGGCCTTCTCTAACTGTCTCTTCTCCCAGCAACTGTTCCAGTGAAGACATCACCTGGTCCTTAAGGAAACTCTAAGATATGAAGGCATGCTGGCTTTTGGATGACCCCTAACCCTACTGCTACTGCCTTCCACCCCACCCTCCTCAGTAAAATCTTACTTGTAATATTCATTTCAGTTCCTCCAGGAACCTTCCCTACTCTTAACCCCTAGTCCACACTGGGCAACCCTATCATGTTCTCCGTCACAGCCCCAGTCATTCTGCACAGCGACTATCTCCCCAGTTCTTCTCACATGTCTGTGAGCACCGCAACGGGAGGGCTTGTGGCTTAGTCAACACCGAGGCTCCAGCACAACGGCCTGCTGGTAGCGGTCATTCAGGAAAGGCTCGTTGGGCAAATAAATGAATGCAGTCAGCTGTCTTTTGATGTTGATGTTTTGGCACCTGGAGTCTTACTGACCCAGAGGAGACTGCCTCTCCTACCTGTGACTCATGTATGCAAAGCAGCAGATCCGGGCTCCACATCCACCCCAAAGACCTCACTTTTTGAGCTCTCATCTAGGTTGCTATCCACTTGATCACCTTATCACTCAAAGCCAGGTACCAAGGCACCAGCCAACTAGAGACAGCCACAGCACCGCAGAGGCTGTTGGAATTGTTATAACTAGTCAATCCTAAAACTACCTACCCTTCCTCACCCATTCCGTCCTGCAGGAACCACAGTGACAGCTGCTTCTCACACTTTCTCCTCCCTCCCTCTGCCTCCAGGCCAACCCCTGCTGTTTCCCTGTGTGGCTCTGCTGGTATAGCATGCCTCCTCCTTCTGGGAACTTTGAGTAGGAAACTGTCTTTTCAACGACTATAATCTCTTCATCTGTTGGCCCTCTAAGACCTGAATAATAATAATAATAAACACCTACATTGTCGTAAAACCTCCATAATAAAATCACGAATTAGCAGATGCGGAGGACTTATTAGACCTGTCAAACATACCTGAACTCAGGTACCTGTCTCTGCTGGGTTCAAGGAGGTTTTGCAACATTTTCTTGAACCAGACACAGTGCATGACACAAGGAGCCCAGAGGTGAATTACACCCAATCCCAGCCCTCAAGTGCCTGACAACCCAAGGGAGGAGTTCACACAAGAGCACAAGGATGCTGACCCGGCAGTCACCCAGACTCTTAACTTTCTCCACTGAAGCAAAATGTCATCAAGCCGCTCAAAGAGAAACAGCGTGACAGCCAGGCGTGCACCCTGCTCAGGGCTGCAGGGCAGGATGGAGGACAGAACAGGAAAGAAGGTAGACTCCAGGTGAGGGTCAACACCTGGTCTCATTGTATAAGTCTTTCTGCTCTGCCATGCCTCTTGCTGGTGCATTGGGGAAAATGTAGCCTTCATCAACTATTGAGTTCAGGAAGGTTTGTTCTCTTCTTTCTGGTAGAACTGCATTTCAGTTGTTCATTTATTTGTTTGTTTGGTTCATTACAACTGAGCACCTACTATACACAGGGCTTAATACATAAGGCATGATTCTGCTCTTCCTGGGGAGACAAACATGAAAGAAAGCGAAGTTTGATCAAAGTCTTTTGTTCAAGGACTGGAGGAGGGGAAAGGCAAGGGTAAGTCAATACTGATAAAGACAAGGAAGACTTCCCAGAGGAGCTCATGCCTAAGACAGTACTTGAAGGACAGTAAAATTTGCCAGGTAAAATTTTCAGGGTAAGTCTTTTCGGTGAGAAATGTGCAAGCCCAGATGCTGCAAATATGCTGGCCACCAGTGGGATTCAGTGGAATACTTGTATCCAGGCATTTTCATTAATTCTACTCATAAAACAGCACACTTTCTCTGACTTTGTTTGGCTAAGTACTATTAAAGGTTTTGTAGGGCAAACATTGATATTTATGCTGTATTTAACTTTCCATTAATAATAAATTCAGGTGAAGCAGCATTGTTATTAATATTGATCAATGTTCCAATTGAAAGCACAGATGTCAGGGAATTTTTTTAAATGAGTTCAGTTATATTTAATAGTGCTGTTGATGAGAGAAAACCTAATGAAAACCAACAGATGGTCTATTTGATATCACTCTCGGCTTTGAAACATGTGCCAAACGTGATACACACAAGGACTTGACAGGCTGTTACTGGAAGCCTTTAATTACAACTATTTGCACTCCCAGGTCTGCTGAAATTGCTAAAATAACACTGAAGGTCTAAC
Source organism: Odocoileus virginianus (assembly GCF_023699985.2). Lineage (NCBI taxonomy): Eukaryota > Metazoa > Chordata > Mammalia > Artiodactyla > Cervidae > Odocoileus > Odocoileus virginianus. The sequence goes on along the minus strand of NC_069686.1, from coordinate 63,308,140 downwards.
ACTGGCCAGGCCAGAATTTAAATAATATCCATTTTGTGATATTGTTTGTAGCATTGTATTTCCAAATGACCTCCATAGAGAGTTTTCCTGACAGATTTTTGGGGGTGTTTTGTTTTGTCAAAGAACTGGAGCCAGCAGCCAAGATGGGGTTAGATGGTCCCCCATCCACACATCAACACATTTAGTCTGGAATATTGAACAGCATCTCCAAGGTCAAGGGGCGGTAGAGATCCCTTTATTATGGGGTTAACTCAAATACAGAGACAGCTCAACTGAAGTAAACTGCCAAGGCAGTGACTAAGTAATTAATAGTGATAGTGATGATAGAAACTGCCCATTATGAACCTTGCTAGGCATGTGGCAAATGATCACCACCACATCTCATGACTGGAAAAGTGGGGGCAGGGACACTGACCCCTAGAAGAGTTCACATATGAGGCCCAATGTGACATGGATTGTCATTGTAACCCAAGCAGGCTGATTAACCAAAGTAAGAGCAAGATGGGCCAAGCAGATCAGGCAGGATAGCACATCAGAAGGAGAAGAAGGGGAGGAGGAGGAGAAAAAGGAAGAGGAGGGAAGTGGAGGAGGGAGGAGAGGAAGGGGTGGAGGAGGAGGAGGGTAAAGAGGAGGGGAGGAGGCGAAGGGGCCGCAGGAGAGAGGGAGGAGGAGGAGCTGGCGGAGGAGGAGGGGAGGGGAGAAGGAGGAGGAGGGGAGGAGGCGAAGGGGCCGCAGGAGAGGGGGAGGAGGAGGAGCTGGCGGAGGAGGAGGGGGAGGGGAGAAGGAGGAGGAGGGGAGGAGGCGAAGGGGCCGCAGGAGAGAGGGAGGAGGAGGAGCTGGCGGAGGAGGAGGGGAAGGGGAGAGTAAAGAGGAGGGGAGGAGGCGAAGGGGCCGCAGGAGAGAGGGAGGAGGAGGAGCTGGCGGAGGAGGAGGGGGAAGGGGAGGAGGAGGAGGAGCTGGCGGAGGAGGAGGGGGAAGGGGAGGAGGAGGAGCTGGCGGAGGAGGAGGGGAGGGGAGAAGGAGGAGGAGCTGGCGGAGGAGGAGGGGAAGGGGAGAAGGAGGAGGGGAGGAGGCGAAGGGGCCGCAGGAGAGAGGGAGGAGGAGGAGCTGGCGGAGGAGGAGGGGGAAGGGGAGGAGGAGGAGGAGCTGGCGGAGGAGGAGGGGGAAGGGGAGGAGGAGGAGGAGCTGGCGGAGGAGGAGGGGAGGGGAGAAGGAGGAGGAGCTGGCGGAGGAGGAGGGGAAGGGGAGAAGGAGGAGGGGAGGAGGCGAAGGGGCCGCAGGAGAGAGGGAGGAGGAGGAGCTGGCGGAGGAGGAGGGGAAGGGGAGAGTAAAGAGGAGGGGAGGAGGCGAAGGGGCCGCAGGAGAGGGGGAGGAGGAGGAGCTGGCGGAGGAGGAGGGGAAGGGGAGAGTAAAGAGGAGGGGAGGAGGCGAAGGGGCCGCAGGAGAGAGGGAGGAGGAGGAGCTGGCGGAGGAGGAGGGGGAAGGGGAGAAGGAGGAGGAAGGGGAGGAGGCGAAGGGGCCGCAGGAGAGAGGGAGGAGGAGGAGCTGGCGGAGGAGGAGGGGGAAGGGGAGAAGGAGGAGGAAGGGGAAGAGGAGTGGAGGAGGAAAGGGGGAGAAGAAGGAGGAGGGGGAAGGGGGAGGAATGTGCACCAAGGAGAAAATCCCCCACTTAAATTGCTTTAGAAACAAGATAGCAGGAAATGCTCAGGGACCCCTTCATCTGCCACCCTACTGGCCTGTCCCCACCCTATGACTGCCTGCTGGAGTCTAGGTGAGAACCTACAGATCCACGGCGTCTCAGTGAGGAGACACTCGCCTCTCAGCTGAGCATCTCAGCTGCCCAGAAGGTCGGACGGCCACCCACAGGCTCTTGGGGAACCCTCAGAGTAAAGACGTCTGCAGATGGCACCAATAGTTGAGAGGATTACATCACTGGGCTTATGACACGTGATGGCCTCTCTCAGACTTGTGGGAAATAATGAGAGCTGTGAATGTGACCTTCTCTGAGAATTCTAGATGAGTCCTCCCACCCTGCCATGCTCTGATTGGCTTCTTATCTGAAAAGAGTCAATAATAATGGAAAGAATCAATAATAATGGAAAAAAATTAAGTTTATTGAGCATTTTAAAAGAAAAAAAGAAATTATAAAGGCTGCATTCTTTACACAGAATATAAAAAGAAATCCTCAAAAACAACAAACAATGATCAAAATAAATCTACCACTTGGAAATTAAGAAATATTCTTCTAAAAAAATAGTTTCAAAGAAGAAATTTAAGGTGAAATTACAGGGTTTTTTTTCATTCATTTATTCATGTCCTCCAAAAGTATACCTGAAATACCAGAACTGGGACAAATCAGGAATGAAAATTTATAGAGAAGAAATTAGTTTATCCCATCTTATGGGGTAAATAGTACTCAGAGGGCAATATTTATTATTTTCATAGGCAAGCCTATAAATAAAGAGAAGGATGAAAAACTGGAAAAAATAATTGAATAGCTATATAAGATAATCTAGGAAAAGGATAATAAAAATAGAGATAAATTCCACTAGATAACTAATAAATTTATACAATAGATAACTACTAAACTAATAATAGATATAAAATAATAGCAATACATATAGAAATAAAATTAAAAAGAGATAATATAAATAAACTTGAATAATAAAACATAGTATTTAAAAGAAATATTTTATAAAACCTAGCCCTTTTTAAAAGGGAAAACAGTCTATAACCTCCTGGCAATTCTGATCAACACAGAAAGGTGAAAATATTCAATACCAAGAATGAGAAAGTCCTGTAAGTGTATGAAGCTCATAGTAATAAAAGAATATACACTCAGCTCTATAAAAAGAAAACTGCTATCCTTATGAAAATATAAATTTATAAGATTTTATCTACACGGGCTTGTCATGGAAGCCCTGCCCCAGGAATCTGCCTGCCAATGCAAGAAATGTGAGAGACGTGGGTTTGATCTCTGGGTCAAGTAGATCACCTGGAGATGGAAACCACAATCTACTCCAGCATTCTTGCCTGGGAAATCCCATGCACAGGGGAGCCTGGTGGGCTACAGTCCATGGGGTCACAAAAGAGTCAGACACAATTTCTTAGCAACTACAAAGAAAAACAATAAGATTAACCCATTTTAATAAAACATAAATTATAAAAGTCTATTACTTTAAAATGTATAAAATATAGAATGTTTTGGAGTTGAATTCTGTATAACTTTCTAAATATCACTATCATTGCCATCACCAACATTTTCTTTTAATTATCTTAACTAAATGCAGGTCAAGAAGCAACAGTTAGAACTGGACATGGAACAAGTGACTGGTTACAAATTGGGAAATGAGTACATCAAGGCTGTATATTGCCACCCTGCTTATTTAACTTATATGCAGAGTACATCATGAGAAATGTCGGGCTGGATGAAGTACAAGCTGGAATCAAGATGTTCGGAGAAATAACAATAACTTCAGATACACAGATGACACCACCCTTATGGCAGAAAGTGAAGAACTAAAGAGTCTCTTAATGAAATTGAAAGAGGAGAGTCAAAAAGTTGGCTTAAAACTCAACACTCAGAAAACTAAGATCATGGCATCTGGTCCCATCACTTCATGGCAAATAGATGGGGAAACAATGGAAACAGTGACAGATTTTATTTTGGGGGGGCTCCAAAATCACTGCAAATGGTAACTGAAGCCATGAAATTAAAAGACACTTGCTCCTTGGAAGAAAAGCTGTGAACAACCTAGACAGCATATTAAAAAGCAGAGACATTACTTTACCAACAAAGGTCCATCTAGTCAAGGCTATGATTTTTCCAGTAGTCATGTATGGATGTGAGAGTTGGACTATAAAGAAAGTTGAGCACCAAAGAACCGATGCTTTTGAACAACTGTGGTATTGGAGAAGACTCTTGAAGAGTCCCTTGGACTGCAAGGAGATCCAACCTGTCAATCCTAAAGGAAATATTCATTGGAAGGACTGATGTGGAAGCTGAAACTCCAATACTTCGGCCACCTGATGCAAAGAACTGACTCATTGGTAAAGACCTTGATGCTGGGAATTGAAGGCAGGAGGAGAAGGATATGACAGAGGATGAGATGGTTGAATAGCATCACCAATGCAATGGACATGAATTTGAGTAGGCTCTGGGAGTTGATGATAGACAGGGAAGCCTAGCATGCTACAGTCCACGGGGTCGCAAAGAGTCGGACACGACTGAGTGACTAAACTGAACTGATCCTAAAACAGATTGTGATGTCAAAACTCGACAAAGATAACACAGAAAACTAGAGCAAATTTTTCTTATAAATTGTAGAAAACCCTGGTAAATTGTAATCACATTAAAATTGTACTCACACTAAATATAGCATCATACTTTTAAATGTCTCATTTTAACTAAGAAAAATTTGCTCCATGACTACTGATTTTGTATTAAGCAATTTTGTCAGCATAAAATTTTACCAACACACTAAAGAGGAAAAAAATCAGAATACATGATTATGTTACCATGTGGTAAAATAACATCTAACATAATTTAGAAGCCATTCACAGTAAAAAAAAAAAAAAAAAAAAAAAAAATCAGCAAAATAAGAATAGAAATCCCCACAGACACCACAAAGTATAATTAACAATATCCTACAAGAAAAATAGCAATAATAGTGAAATAAGAAGGTTGTCATGATTAACAGCAGCTATTCCTGTAGTCACTAACAAAATATATCACCAATATCCTTATTTGATGGTTTGCTAGAAATTGCAAAAAGAGTATCAAAAACATTTGAAATGATAAAACAATTTCATAAGGTGTTTGAATACAAGCTCAATAGATAGATTTTAATGCTAACAATTCCATGTTAGAAATAGGTATGAAAAGATGAAAATCCTGTTATCAAAAGTTGTAAAAATAGGCTTGAAAAGAAGAAAATCCTGTTATCAAAAGTTGTAAAAACCACAAATATAGATTAAATTTAACTTCAAATTACTGGGCCTATATGAAAAGAGCTATAAAATTTTATAAAAGGACATAAAGTAAAATATAAGTAAAATGAAAGGCATAGCATGTGCCTAGGCTGGAAGACATTCAATATCATAAAAAGGACAATTCCGCCCAAACTGATAAGTCATCTTACTCTAATGGCAATCAAGATTCCAGTTTTATAAACTGGAATTTTTTTTTTGAGCTTTATATAGAAAAATATTTGTGTGAGAATTCTCTAGGAAAATGGAAAGATAATAATAACAGATAATTTGATTTTCACCATTTTAAATCAACACAATGGTTGTAAAGTAGTGGTATTGACCCATTAATACATACAACAATGAACGAAACAGCACTGGTAAAAACAAAACATGTAACTGCAAATTGATATATGGTAGATGTTACATTTTAATTAATAAGAAAATTGTGATTTTTAAAAAACAACTACTGAAATAATCACTTGTCCATCAGCTAAAACAAACTATTTTTTATAAATAACTAGATAGCAAATATTTTCTACATTGCAGTCCACTCCTTTCACAAGTACTCTTCCATTGTAGAAAGAAAAGAACCATTTGATGTTGTTCAGTTGCTAAGTTGTGTCCAACTATTTATGACCCCATGGACTGCAGCACACCAGGCTCCTCACTTCACTATCTCCTCCTTCACTATCTCCTAGAGTTTGCTCAAATTCATATCCATTGAATTGGTGATGCTATAAAGCCATCTCATCCTCTGCCACCCCCTTCTCTTTTTGCCTTCAATCTTTCTCAGCATCAGGGTCTCTTCTAATTAGTAGACTCTTCATATCAGGTGGCAAAGTATTGGAGCATCAGCTTCAGTCCTTCCAATGAATATTTTTTTTTTTTTTTTTTTTTTTTTTAAATTTTTATTAGTTGGAGGCTAATTACTTTACATCATTACAGTAGTTTTTGTTATACATTGATATGAATTAGCCATGGATTTACATGTATTCCCCATCCCAGTCCCCCCTCCCACCTCCCTCTCCACCCGATCCCTCTGGGTCTTCCCAGTGCACCAGGCCCGAGCACTTGTCTCATGTACCCAACCTGAGCTGGTTATCCGTTTCACCCTAGATAATACACATGTTTCAATGCTGTTCTCCTGAAACATCCCACCCTTGCCTTCTCCCAGAGTCCACAAGTCTGTTCCATACATCTGAGTCTCTTTTTCTGTTTTGCATATAGGGTTATCGTTACCATCTTTCTAAAGTCCATATATATGTGTTAGTATACTGTAATGGTCTTTATCTTTCTGGCTTACTTCGCTCTGTATAATGGGCTCCAGTTTCATCCATCTCATTAGAAGTGATTCAAATGAATTCTTTTTAATGGCTGAGTAATATTCCATGGTGTATATGTACCACAGCTTCCTCATCCATTCGTCTGCTGATGGGCATCTGGGTTGCTTCCATGTCCTGGCTATTATAAACAGTGCTGCGATGAACATTGGGGTGCATGTGGCTCTTTCAGATCTGGTTTCCTCGGTGTGTATGCCCAGAAGTGGGATTGCTGGGTCATATGGCAGTTCTATTTCCAGCTTTTTAAGAAATCTCCACACTGTTTTCCATAGTGGCTGTACTAATTTGCATTCCCACCAACAGTGTAAGAGGGTTCCCTTTTCTCCACACCCTCTCCAGCATTTATTGCTTGTAGACTTTTGGATAGCAGCCATCCTGACTGGCGTATAATGGTACCTCATTGTGGTTTTGATTTGCATTTCTCTGATAATGAGTGATGTTGAGCATCTTTTCATGTGTTTGTTAGCCATCTGTATGTCTTCCTTGGAGAAATGTCTGTTGAGTTCTTTGGCCCATTTTTTGATTGGGTCATTTATTTTTCTGGAGTTGAGCTGGAGGAGTTGCTTGTATATTTTTGAGATTAATCCTTTGTCTGTTGCTTCATTTGCTATTATTTTCTCCCAATCTGAGGGCTGTCTTTTCACCTTGCTTATAGTTTCCTTTGTTGTGCAAAAGCTTTTAAGTTTCATTAGGTCCCATTTGTTTATTTTTGCTTTTATTTCTGAAATTCTGGGATGTGGGTCATAGAGGATCCTGCTGTGATTTATGTCGGAGAGTGTTTTGCCTATGTTCTCCTCTAGGAGTTTGATAGTTTCTGGTCTTACATTTAGATCTTTAATCCATTTTGAGTTTATTTTTGTGTATGGTGTTAGAAAGTGTTCTAGTTTCATTCTTTTACAGGTGGTTGACCAGTTTTCCCAGCACCACTTGTTAAAGAGGTTATCTTTTTTCCATTGTATATCCTTGCCTCCTTTGTCGAAGATAAGGTGACCATAGGTTCGTGGACTTATCTCTGGGCTTTCTATTCTGTTCCATTGATCTATATTTCTGTCTTTGTGCCAGTACCATACTGTCTTGATGACTGTGGCTTTGTAGTAGAGTCTGAAGTCAGGCAGATTGATTCCTCCAGTTCCATTCTTCTTTCTCAGGATTACTTTGGCTATTCGAGGTTTTTTGTATTTCCATACAAATTGTGAAATTATTTGTTCTAGTTCTGTGAAAAATACTGTTGGTAGTTTGATAGGGTTAGTAGAAGGAAAGAAATCTTAAAAATTAGGGCAGAAATAAATGCAAAAGAAACTAAAGAGACCATAGCAAAAATTAACAAAGCTAAAAGCTGGTTTTTTGAAAAAATTAACAAAATTGACAAACCATTAGCAAGACTCATTAAGAAACAAAGGGAGAAGAACCAAATTAACAAAATTAGAAATGAAAATGGAGAGATCACAACAGACAACACTGAAATACAAAGGATCATAAGAGACTACTACCAGCAGCTCTATGCCAATAAAATGGACAACTTGGAAGAAATGGACAAGTTCTTAGAGAAGTATAACTTTCCAAAACTGAACCAGGAAGAAATAGAAGATCTTAACAAAACCATCACAAGCAAGGAAATCGAAACTGTAATCAGAAATCTTCCAGCAAACAAAAGCCCAGGACCAGATGGCTTCACAGCTGAATTCTACCAAAAATTTAGAGAAGAGCTAACACCTATCTTACTCAAACTCTTCCAGAAAATTGCAGAAGAAGGTAGACTTCCAAACTCATTCTATGAGGCCACCATCACCCTAATTCCAAAACCAGACAAAGATGCCACAAAAAAAGAAAACTACAGGCCAATATCGCTGATGAACATAGATGCAAAAATCCTTAACAAAATTCTAGCAAACAGAATCCAACAACATATTAAAAAAATCATTCATCATGACCAAGTGGGCTTTATCCCAGGAATGCAAGGATTCTTTAATATCCGCAAATCAATCAATGTAATACACCACATTAACAAATTGAAAGATAAAAACCATATGATTATCTCAATAGATGCAGAAAAAGCCTTTGACAAAATTCAACATCCATTTATGATTAAAACTCTCCAGAAAGCAGGAATAGAAGGAACATACCTCAACATAATAAAAGCTATATATGACAAACCCACAGCAAGCATCACCCTCAATGGTGAAAAATTGAAAGCATTTCCCCTGAAATCAGGAACAAGACAAGGGTGCCCACTCTCACCACTACTATTCAACATAGTTTTGGAAGTTTTGGCCACAGCAATCAGGGCAGATAAAGAAGTAAAAGGAATCCAGATAGGAAAAGAAGAAGTGAAACTCTCGCTGTTTGCAGATGACATGATCCTCTACATAGAAAACCCTAAAGACTCTACCAGAAAATTACTAGAGCTAATCAACGAATACAGTCAAGTTGCAGGATATAAAATTAACACACAGAAATCTCTTGCATTCCTATACACTAACAATGAGAAAACAGAAAGAGAAATTAAGGAAACAATACCATTCACCATTGCAACAAAAAGAATAAAATACTTAGGAGTATATCTACCTAAAGAAACAAAAGACCTATACATAGAAAACTATAAAACACTGATGAAAGAAATCAAAGAGGACACAAATAGATGGAGAAATATACCATGTTCATGGATTGGAAGAATCAATATTGTCAAAATGGCTATACTACCCAAAGTAATCTATAGATCCAATGAATATTAAGGACTGATTTCTTTTAGGATTGACTGGTTTGATCTCCATGCAGTCCAAGGGACTCTCAAGAGTCTTCTCCAACACCACAGTTTGAAAGCATCAATTCTTCAGCACTTAGCCTTCTTTATGGTCCAACTCTCACATCTGTACATGACCACTGGAAAAATTATAGATTTGACTATACAGACTTTTGTCAACAAAGTAATATCTCTGCTTTTTAATACACTGTCTAGTTCTGTCATAGCTTTTCTTCGAAGGAGCAAGCATCTTTCAATTTCATAGCTGCATTCACCATCTGCAGTGATTTTGGAGCCCATGAAAATAAAGGTTGTCACTGTTTCCATTTTTTTCCTTATGTATTGGCCATGAAGTGATGGGACTAGATGCCATGATCTTAGTTTTTTGAATGTTGAATTTTAAGCCAGCTTTTTCACCTCCTCTTTCACATTCATCAAGAGGCTCTTTAGTTCTTCTTCACTTTCTGCCATAAGGGTGGTATCATCTGCATATCTGAGGTTTATTTCTCCCAGGAATCTTGATTCCAGCTTGTGCTTCATCCAGCCTGGCATTTTGTAGGATGTACTCTGTATATAAGTTAAATAAAGAGGGTGACAGTGCTATGGAGAACAGTGTAGAGGTTCTCTGAAAAACTGAAAATAGAGTTACCATAGGATCAAGCTATCCCATTCTGGGGCAAATAGAGAAAATCATAATTTTAAAAGACATATGCATCCCAATGTTCATAGCAACACTATTTACAATAGACAAGATATGGAAGCAACCTAAATGTCCATTGACAGATGGATAAAAAGACTTGATACACACACACACACACACACACACACACACACACACACGATGGAATATTAGTTAGCCATAAAAAAGAATGAAATAATTTCATTTGCAGTAACATGAATGGACCTAGAGATCATCATATGAAGTGAAATAAGTCAGATAAAGACAACTATCAAATGACATTACTTACATGTGGAATCTTAAAAATGATGCAAAGGAATGTATTTACAAAACAGAAATAGATGCCCAGACATAGAAAACAAACTTATGCTTACCAAAGGGAATAGTGGGGAGTGAAGGGGAGGGATAAATTAAGTTTTATGGTACTAACATATACACATCACTATGTATGAGATAAACAACAAGGACGGACTGTGGAGCAGAGATCTGTAGTCAATATCTTGTGATATCCCCAAGTGGAGCATAATCTAAACAAGACAAATAAATACCTATGTGTATGTAAATAACTGAATCACAGCTGTATGCCTGAAACTAACACAACACTGTGAATTAACCATATGTCAACTTTAAAATGGCAATAAAGAAATAAGTTTCAAAGAAAGGAAAGCAGAGTGTTTCCAAAGAGGACGGTTAATTACATTCAATGCTACTGATAGGTCATGGAAGATAAGGGCATAAAATGTAAAGTGGAGAAGTGGAAAATGTAAAGAGAGAAGTTAAGGGTATTTGACCCAGGAATGAGACTCATGAGATTATAAAGCATGTGAAATAAAGAAGTGAGGATCTAAATGAAGAAAGAGTACAGTGAGGGTATCAACTCCTTTGGAAAGATGTGTTGAAAAGGGCAACAGAAAAATGTAGCAGGTAAAGGAGGACATCGGATCACTGAAGGGTTTATTTACAACTGGACTATACCAGTACTTGTTTTTAGACCAATGACAATGAAGCATAGAGAAGAAACAAAAGATGCAGGAGAGTGAGCCTGAGGGAGTCAAGACCTCGCGTGTGGAGGAAGAACTGAGCCAGGCTACAGGTGAAGGTGATGGAGCTGTTGGTGGAGACGCCACAGAGAGGCAGGCATGAGTAGGCATGCAAGCACGCTCAGAGATTGACCACAGGAGAGGCTAAGTCTTCCTGATTGGTGTATTTCTTTCCCCACCAAAGTCTGAAGCAAGATCCCCAACTGAGAATGGAAGCGTAACAGCAGAGTCTGAGGAATCACTTTGGAAAAGGGTCAGATTCTTCTAACAGGAGGCTCCTGACCTGAAACAGAAGCAACTGGACAGCTGTGATCATAAACGGAAGTCTGAGTAACTGCCACACTTGCTGTTTTGTGAACATACATTGGGAACTCTCGGCACTGGATGAAGAGGCTTTCTCTTTCCATTTTACAGGGGAGGGATACAAATCTCACAGATGCTGACTGACTTAGTATGTCCATCCAGTTCCTAGGTGACCAAGCCAGGATTAAATACACATATGTAGACGTCAAACCTTTTTCATAAAAATAATAGTAACTGCTACCTGTCTTCTGCCAAAGTACTTAGAAATGTATGAGGTGAAGTAAAGTGAAGCGAAGTCGCTCAGTCGTGTCTGACCCTCTGAAACCCCTTGGTCTGTAGCCTACCACGCTCCTCCTTCCATGGGATTTTCCAGGCAAGAATACTGGAGTGGGTTGACATTTCCTCCTCCAGGGGATCTTCCCTACCCAGGGATTGAACCCAGGTCTCTCACATTGTAGGCAGATGCTTTACCATCTGAACCACCAGGGAAGTAGAACTGTATAAGAATGGCAAATAAGAGTATTTTTAAGGATAATTCCAAAGTCATAACAAACATGCTTCTGCAGAAAGATCTGAAACCAATCCATTGACACTTTTGAAAAGCATACCCTATTATATATTGATGACTCTGAAATCTTTGTTCAAAGTTTAATTTTAATAGACTTTCTTATCTTAATTGCTTAGGAGGAACCAGATAAGATGATAATCTATAAAATGACCTAAAAAAAGACATTTGCTATAAGCTTGGCAGTATTTATTCAAAATAAATTCTTATGCATCAACCAATTAATAAAATCAGCAATGATCATGGCCTTGGGTAACAAAAACACTCAGAGTCTAGCAGTAAAACAGTGTCAAAGAAAACAAATGTCCTGTGGGAAATGTCTTTAAAAGCTCATCACCTTATAAATCAACACTGGCAAATCAAATATAGCAATTAACATGCAAAAAGTCTATATATGCTTCTTGAGGGAGGAAGTGCAAGAAAATAACAATTTTTTTTTCTACTTGAACAGTACAAAGGAAAACAAAAATAGTGGATTGTGTTGGTCAACTGATGCCAAACAAATATGATTGCTCTCTGCTAAGATGGCAGGATTAGTAGATGGGGCAGGGACAAGTGATGTGCACATCTGTTTAGGACTGTGTGCACATGTGTATGTTGTACACAACTGCACATAACCTGATATGCACATATATTTGAAATGTGTCATTTAAAAATAGAAATATTCACAAGATTTTATTAAAATCAATTTGGTAGGCTCACAGATTAATTTAAACATGTTTAAAAGACTGTTAGCTTGGAAAAATGCCACTCGGGGGAAAATCGCAGAGAGATACTTCATTAGTCAGTATGACAAGAGGTTTTGCTAATAACCTAGAAACTTGGGATAAACACTATATTTTTAACTTAATATGAAATAAAGGTCTTCTTAGGAGTTAGAAACTTTATACAGAAAGAATTCAAGCAAGTTGAAAAATGCAGACAAGAAGAATCCAATAAAGGCAAATGTGGGAAAATTATATATGTGTAAATGCATAAATTTGTAAATGTTCTTGGTCAATCATCTTGATGAGTCCAGGCTGCCTGTTACATAAAGTATTTTGGATGTAATGTGCCTGTGTTCAGTTTCTCAGTCCCGTCCGACTCTTTGCAGCTCCATGGATCGTAGCCGACCAGGCTCCTCTGCCCATGGAATTTTCCAGGCAAGAATACTGGAGCAGGGTGCCATTTCCTACTCCAGGAACCGATGTCCCGACCCAGGGATCAAACCAATGTCTCTTCCGTCTCCTACATTGGCAGGTGGAATCCTTATCACTAGTGCTATCTGGGAAACCCTGTAATGTGTTTATGGCATTTAAACTTGTAGTAATAATAACAATAATGATAATAACACTTACCCTTTATCAAGTTCTTACACTGACAAATGCTATTAGGCTCTTTATAATACCCTAACTCATGTAATAAAAACAACTGCATTGTCCCCATTTAACAGATAAGGAAACAGGCTCAGAGAACTTGAACTTTAATTGCTTGCTGGAGTCAAAGATCTAGAATGTAGTAAGATTAAACTCTCCCCAAATTCTTTTTTTAAATTGAGCTATAGAATTATGTAAGTTTCAGTTACTTAACATAATGATTCACAATTTTTAAAGGTTATAGTCTATTTATAATTATAAAAGGCTGGCTATATTCCCTGTATTGTACAATGTGGTTGTAGCTCTTCTACTTTAAACGTGGTACTTTGTACCCCTTAAATCCCTACCTCTACTTCGCCCCTCCTCCTTCGCTCCATCTGCCCACTGGGAGCCACTAGCTTGTTCTCGTATCTCTGAGTCTGCTTCTTTTTTGTTATATTTTATAGTTTGTTGTATTTTTTAGATTCCACATATAAGTGATATCAATAGAGTGTTTATGTCTTTCTCTGTCTCATTTTACTTAGCATGATGCCTTCCATCCAAGTTCATTCAGGTTGTTGCCAAATGGCAAATTTATTTATTTATGGCTGAGTAGTATTCCTTTATATATGTATATCTATGTATTACATCTTTATCTGTCATTCGGTGATAGACAGATAGATTCTATATCTTGGCAACTGTAAGTGGTACTGATGTGAACATTGGGATGAAGTTATCTTTTCAGATTAGTGTTTTTGTTTTGTTAACATGTATGCTGGATCATGTGATAGTTCTGTTTTTAATTTTGTGAGAAACCTCCATACTGTATCCCATCCTGGCTGTACCACTTTACATTCCCACCGACTGTATACAGATTTCTTTTTTTTCCATTTCCTCACCAGCATTTGCTTTTTGTGTTCTTCTTTGATGATGGCTATTCTGACAGTCGTGAGGTGGTTTTAATTTGCATTTCTCTGATGGTTAACCATGCTGAGCTTCTTTCCAGGTGCCTGTTGGCCATATGTATGTCTTCTTTGGAAAAATGTCTATTCAGTTCCTCTGCCCCTTTTTTTAAATTGGGCCTTTTTTTGGTCTGTGTTAAGTTGTCTGAACTGTTTCTATATTTTGGATATTAACTCCTTGTAAGTCATATCATTTGCAAACATTTTCTCGCATTCAATAGGCTGTTTTTTCATTTCGTCGATGATTTCTTTTGCTGTGCAAAAGCCTTCAAGTTTATGTAGGCTGTATTTGTTTATTTTCATTCTTGTTTCCCTTGCTTTAGGAGACAGTTCAAAACAAATATTGCTACAATTTATGTCAAAGAATGTCTTACCTATGTTTTCTTCTAGGAGTTTTACAGTATCCAGTCTTACATGTTGGCCTTTAATCCATTTTGAAACTCTCCCCAAACTCTTGATTATTCTGTCATCCTCTCGGCCAAAAAGACCAACAAGTCAAAGGGCAAATGGCAAGGAAGCAGCTTCGGTCACCCTGGTCATCGCCCAGAGCTCTAGGTTGGCTCCTTCTTCCCCATCACCATTAAGGCAGCACTGCCCCCTCCCCACTCTCCACCATCAGGGTTGGGGCTGCTTAAGCAAATAAAAATAATGAAGGCTAATAAACCCCAGCCAGCCTTGCCCCTCTAGCTCCAGTGCCCGCTGTCTACACACAGCTCACTTACTGGAGGTCTAACTGCCACACTCATTCCCACCCAGCCTCCTACTATCCAGTGGGTTCCATATTAATCTAGATTATATCTATGCGCATGTGTGCACATGAGTGTGTTCTCACATTTATACTTGTGTGTGCACATGCACGCGTGCCTGAGCCTGTCAGGCTCTTCTGTCCATGGGATCCTCCAGGCAAGAATACTGGAGTGGGTTGCCATGCCCTCCTCCAGGGGATATTCCTGACCCAAGGATCAAACCTGCATCTCTTGCGTCTCTCGCATTAGCAGGCAGGTTCATTACCGCTAGTGCCACCTGGGGAGTCCTTCATGAAGCATAGATTTAGCCAAATATTAACAATTTTCATTGAGAAAAACTTGTGTAAAATCTAAATATTCAGCCTAATATTCAAGGTCTCCAAGATTTTTCTGCAGTAGACTTTTTCCAAACTTATTTCCTATTATTTCTCTTCCTACATGCTATGCCCAGAACATTAAAAAAGAAACAACTTACTGTTTCCCTTATCCAAGCTCTGCTTTCCAATTTCCATGCTTTTGTCCATATTGCTCTTCCTTTTTGCTAAATGTCAAAATCACCACATTCCTCAAAGTTCAATACAACTGTCAGCCCTCTGCAGATCCTAACCTGATTCCCTCACTCTGGACCAACACTCTCATCCCTGAAGCACTGCACGTGATCCTGTGTTTTCCTTCATCTTAGTGCCATTCTGGTCATGCCTCATCTGACTCTCCATCACTGATGGAAAGATCCAAGAATGTTCTCATTCTTCATCAGGTCCATGATGATAAATTATTGCTGAGCAAAGCAATGAAGACATTAATGAATGTAAAATAATTTTTAGACTCAGAAGATGTATCAGTATATCTCAGTTCCCAGCACTTATAGAAAATGCGCAATAAATATCTACAGAATGAGTGCACAAATGAATTAATCAATTGAATGAACTGATTGATTGCTAAGAATGCACACTATAAGTCATTTGGTGAGTTGGTTAATTCACAATGCACATCAACTTCACTTCAGATAATCCATATTAATTCTTTGAGTTGATGAGTATAAAAAGCACTAGTTAACTGTGTTGGGTCATGTGCTATGTGAGCCTGCCCACATCATGTGTGCAAGACCAGTGCTCGGACATTATCCAGTGCATACTCTTCTGCATTGTTAAATTTCTTTGAACTTATACGTAAACCTGGCCTTTATAATTATAGTGTCCAATAGGGAAACATCTATTGTGAAAGAAGTGAATGTCCATTTGCTCACTTTCCTTGAGTGAAGGCTTTAATTCAGGGAGAGAGCAAGTAAAGTTTTATTTCCTAGCTGCTGTAGGTGTTTAGGACTCTGAGGAGAGAAGGAGAGAATGTTGTCTGCCCACCTCCCCAGTCTGTAATTCCCTGTCCTCAGGTTTCAGTAGGGTGCCTTTGTGAGGATGGCAATGAAATTACTAGTAATAGTAAAATCCGCCCTAACAGATCGTTTCAATCAGCATGGTCAAGTCTGCAGAGAAATGATGGGTGGGTTAGATCTGGCCGGACCCTTGACACTCCGTGTGTTCTAGGCAGGCAAACCTTCATCCTGTTCACTGTTCAGACTTCAGCATGCTCTTCCGTCAGTGACTCGAGCTCTAAAATGATCCTCCTCATGTTATCACACTGCTGAAACTCAGCCTCTCACTGAGAGGCCACAGTTTCTTCTAAGCTTGGAGAGTAGCAGAAGGATGGGACACACTTACACTAAGGTCAGAAAGACAGAAAGACCTGAAAGTCATCCCAGATATTGTTTTGTTTAAAAAAAAAAAAAAAAAACTCTTCAACACTTCGTTTTTATTTTAATTTTGTAAGAAATTAAGGGAAGGGAACTCTCAGCATTCCATTGAACCCTAGTGCTAGAACTTACCATACTAATTTCATGAACCATGAAATGATTTCCTTAAGTAATATAATGTATCTCCCCTCCCCATTCCTGTGTTTTCTTCCCATTTATGCCAAAGTGAACATCCTAAAATACAGATCTCCTGGCATAACCCCACTATTTAAAATATATCAACTCATTTTTGCCTATGTGATAAAAGTTCAAGCTATTCAACATAGAGCAGAAGTTTCTTCCCAATGGTGCCCCCATTTCAGTTCCCCCAATTCCATTCTTTTTTTTTTCTTGCAACAGAAAAATAATTTAGTTTCAATATTGATTTAGTAAAAGTACTGAATTATAAACCTGTTTCAGGTTGGATTCTCCAGGAAGTATATTCTCTCTCTTTTTTTTTTTTGAAGTATAATTGATTGAAAGTGCTGCTATATAGCAACGTGACTGTTTTTTGTGTTTGTGTGTGTATGTGTGTATGTGTATGTGTGCATGGGATTCCTAGGTGATGAATCCTAGGTAAAGAATCCACATGCCAATACAGGAGATGCAAAATAGACATGGGTTTGATCTCTGGGTCAGGAAGATCCCCTGAAGTAGGAAATAGCAACCCACTCCAGTATTGCTTGGAAAATTACACGGACAAGGAATTTTACAAGGAGTGTAACCCACAAGAAGCCTGATTGGTTCCAGTCCGTAGGGCTGCAAAGAGTTGGACATGACTGGCTCATATATGTATGTACATTCTTTTTTATATCGTTTTCCATTATAGTTTATCACAGGACATTGGCTATGGTTCCCTGTGTCCCTCTAAATAAAAGGCTCTGAGGTCTAACCTCTATACACTAACCAAACTCTCACCTTAAATACTTTGCAGAAGTTGTGGACTCTGCCTGTCACGTGTCCCATGCTGCCTCTTCTGAATCAGCACTCTGGCCCCAGTCGTCCTCATCTCAGCCCAGGCATCCCCACACATTTTCCCTTCTGCCAGGGCTGTCTGTCACCACTGCTGTTCTTCTCCCAGGCTCCGCCCTTCCTCTTTCAAGTCTCCATTTCACTGGGCTGCAAGCTCTCTGATTCCAGGTGAGTCTCAGAGTGTCTCTCCATGTGTATCTAGCACAAGTGTTTGTTCCATGAATATACATTTGCTGAGTGACTGAATGAATCAACCAACCTCTACATTAATAAACAAAGGATTCTATTTTATTTGCTACCTTTTATTGGAGTATAGTTGTTTTACAATGTTGTGTGAGTTTCTACCGTCCTGCAAAGTGAATCAGCTATACATACACATGTAACCTATTTTGAATTTCCTTCCTGTTTAGGTCACCTCAGAGCACCAAGTCCCCGGTGCTATCCAGGATGTTCTCATTACTCATCCATTTTCACCAGAGTATTCAATCCCAACCTCCCAGTTCATTCCACCCCCTCCCTGCCTTGGTTTCTGTAAGTTTGTTCTCTACATCTGTGTCTTTATTTCTGCCTTGCTAACAGGTTCATCTGCATTGTTTTTCTAGATGCCACATGAGCGGTATTATCTGACATTGTTCTGTTTCTGACTTACCTCATTCTGTAGGGCAGTCTCTAGGTCCATCCATGGTGAATCAGCTCAAACTGATCTTAGGCCCAATTTGACCTAGCTTCTAAAATGAGAAACTTAAGGAGGGAAAAAAAGCAAAGAACATATCATAGATCTAAGCAAAACCTAAAGTAAGTCAGAACTATGTACAGTCAAGTTCCTGATTTGTATATAAATGAAACATATTTCTTATATGGCATGGCTAATGCCAAAGGATTTTGAAATATCTTGCTTTGAGTCTCACTCAAGTTGCTTAAGACAATAAAGTACCTACTTTACTTATTGTGAAGAATTTTGGATGTGCTGTTGTGAGTGAGTTTGGGGTGTAAGGTATGTGGGTGGTGGGAGAAAATAAAGAGTTTAGGGAAATAAAGACAGAAAAGCAAATTCCAGAGAAAAGCAATACTATAGAGTTAACATGCCATGACTGTATGAAACTCCTAAATACTCTTGTAAAAATTATTAAATTCTAATTTATACAGGATTGGGCTTGCCACAGGATGGTACACCCCAAAATGTTTCTTCTCAGATCATAAATGCCCAGTGTCCTCCTGCTGGCCTAACAAATGCTTGTCAACCATGTTTTGGTTTGTGTTTGAGATGTGAAGTTGCAAAGCTAATGCTTCTCCCCTCTCTTTGGGAAAAGAAAAGTTGTGATGAAGAGTTTTGTTGGTGGCTGAACACAGGTATTCTTCTCATAAATGCTCTAAGAAGCATCTTTATGTCAAAAGAGAATTGTTTTGCAAGTTAATTTACCAAGTACTTTTTTTCTTAAACCATCCTATTTTTGTCCTTACCAAAACTTGCAAAATGTATGATAATCATCTTTAAGACGAGTACTTTGAGATTCAGGAAATTTGATGCAGAGTTGTGGTTCAAGCCTGCATATGATTCCAAGATATACATTCTTTCTGTCAACCTCCTGGGGAGCCAGGGAGGAGACACAGGACTTGCCCTCCTTTGCCCTAATCCCCATTTCCTGAAAGCAACCCCAAAATCAATTATATTTCTTTAATTCTCTCCTTTATCCAGTATCTGCCTCCACAGCAGTTTCCTTTTCTTATTGCACGTGTAGTTTATCCCAGCCTTTCCCTCTTATAGGGAGAAATCATCCTCTGTGCCCCATTTTCTCATTCTCTATCCCCCTTCCACCACCTTCTAAATTCAATCAGTATTCTCCAGTTCCCTTCCAGACCCTTTAACTGAACTCTGTGGTTCTGTTGTGTATAATCTGTTCATCATTCTCAGGCTTCAGCTTATGCCCTGTACTCCTTTCATTGACCCCACCCTACAGATGGGATCAGATGCTTTGGTTCCCGTGACTCCTTATCACACCTGCTTGTCGTCTGTTGCTTTTAATCTTCCTCCAGCTCTAGGATATGAAGTCCTGAGACTCAAGACTGGGTTCTGTTTTCTGGGTTCTGTTAAACATCCAGAACTTGGGGAAATGCCTTGCACACAGTAAATATTCAATAATACTCATTGAATAAATGAATGAATGAGTCTGGCTCACAAATTCTACACCAACTGAGTAATGCCCCTGCCCATGTTATATCATGTTATATCATGTTTCCAGTGTGACAGAAAATGATCACAAGCTGCGTCTGCCTGAGTTTTGTTTTCGTTGCATTTTCTGGTATTTGGGGTTTTGTTTTGGTTGCTGTCACCCATATCACTGTGATATCTCAAAACTGCCGCCCTCCCACAATTGTCCTGTATCCACACTTCACCATCCTATTCAATCTCAGGAAGTGATGGAATCTTCTACTTTCCCACTGCGGAGGACACCATGTGAGCTCTCTCCTCTCTACCTTAATCTCCCTTGGAACCTTGACCCTTGATCTCTTGGCAAGTGCAAACTGCATTGATAAAGTTGCCGTCTTTGCACCCTCACCCCACCTTGCACTGCGCATCCAGCCCACTGTTCTGTCCGTGTCCCTCCTCTTGACCTGATGTGGTGCCTGCATTTTCTAGTCCTCCCTAGCCCACCAGTGTTTATTTAAGAAGGCGCCTCTGTTCCGCCCTGTGGCTATCCTTCTGCTCCCTAGCATCCCCATCGTCTCTGCCAGCCGCCCCATTATTGCTCCACTTGTTAAAGTCCTGGTAGATTCCTTGCCATCAGTCACAAATAAGCTTCTTGAGCCCTGATTTCTCATTAACTCCATTTTCCTTGGCTAGAATGGTGTCCTCTTTCCTCTTAGTCCAGGATTGCCACCACTTCCCACTTCATTGGGTATTCCCAATCAGATTCTCTCCACTCTACCTCTCCTGAATCTCAGACTCTTCCGGGACACCTTTAAGAGTGTCTTATAGCACTTCACACATTCAGAATCACACTTGTTCCTCAAGGGCTTTTTCATCTGCTATTCTCCCTCTCCAAACTCCACTGAAATTTCTTCCCAAAATGTGTCAGAAAATGAGATGTGCAAATCTAGGCTCATGGGGGGCTTCTCTTTAGCTCTATCTGAACTTATTGTCCCTGATCCAACCTGCAACCTATCCTAAACTCCACTGCAAGTCCAGTCTTTCTCGTCTACATCTTCTGTTGAATTATTATTTATTGACAATCTATGATTACACCCCAGAGACCAACAAACCAAGTTCAAGTCACCTAATTTGACTCTCAGGATCTACCAAACTATCCTTCACTTCTTGCTTTTGTCTTAGGGGGAAAAAAGTATTAATTTTATGAGATGAACCAACCTTATTTAAACATTTTAAAAAAAAACTTTATTTTTGTAAAGCACAGTCAACACGGATTTTGAACTTCATGTCAAGGGTGTCTCTTAAAATGCTCAACACAAATTCCTACAAAGACTGAAGCTAAGACATGCTGCCAAAGCATCTTTCCTGTTTGTGCAGATGTGGGGTATATTTAGACCTGCACAAAGCAGCTCACAGCAGAAGTGCCCACCTTTCTTAGAGCATCTTCCCCACCTCTAAGTGGTACAAGTGTCTCTCAATGGGAGATGCCATCATGTTGCCACTACTTATAGCAGACCACCCCTCCTGTGAAGAAAGAAACTCAGAGAACAAAGTTCAACACCTGGATGCAGAAAAAAAAAAAAGAAGAAGCTAATTATTTTAAGCATCTCTTCTGTGCCATGTGTTTCCTTCATTAATGCTGGAGATTCAGCTAATCTCTGGCTTTACTGTAAACTCAAATATAAAGGTCTAACTCCACATTAACTAGTTCTCAAAATTCCAACAGTGTTGACACTTTATTCAATTACCAAAAGAGAAAAAAAACAATATTTTTTGTATAGTACAGTGTCACAGTTTGGAAAAAATGATGCTTTTAGGTAAGAAGATACCAAAAAGAAATTTTTTGAAGAAAATGTCTGTTATTTGCCAAAGAAATACTGCATATGCTATATAATGATGTTTAACATTGATGAGGGATGACTTGAATATCAAAAATTATGGTGTGCTTTTCTTCTGTAAAAGTATTGTGCACAATTTCCAGTAATTTTTTAAAGGGACGCTTGGCATCCTTTGCCTCATCTTTGTCTGCTGCTGGGAATGTGGATGGACTAACTGGAACCTAAGAATTCAAAACATTTTAAGGAAGTTTGTAGCACATCAAAAAAAGTGAAAGCAAATCACTCAGCTTTGTCCAACTCTTTGTGACCCCATGAACTGTAGCCCACCAGGCTCCTCTGTTGATTGAACTCTCCAGGCAAGAATACTGGAGTGGTCTGCTATTCCCTCCTCCAGGGATCTTCCTGACTCAGGAACCAAACTCGTGTCTCCTACATTGCAGGCAGATGCTTACCATCTGACCCACTAGGGCACATTGAAGATTATTTCTAATCATCTGCAAAGAGTTGAATATCTAAAAACATGAGGCATAATAAACTTATGAAATAATTTAACATTGAGTAAAGGCTCAGTACTGTAGTAAGCGAACCAAAGACAAATGGGGATGAGATCTTTGAAAAGGAGTCCTGGACAAAATTAAAGATGACCCCAATTTCCCAGCAGGACTAAATGTGTAAACAGAAGCCTCCTTCCCCTAACAACCACTGACCACAATCTCTCTTATGTTGTGCCCTTTTTAAGCTAGTGTATATTTTGTCCACTCAAATAGACAAATACATAACCTTGTTCTCCTGTTCTTTGGAGAATATTTGAAATGATTTCCAGGTCTCTAAGTATCAAAACAATTTTATACAAGAAAATTAAGTTCCATGGGGGGGGGAATAACTTGTCACTTGAAATTTTAGTAACTGAATGATGTATTAAGTGGTGGCTTTGCTCCCAGGCTAACCCCCTAAAGCAATTAAAATACTCTGCACTCATACAAAAAAGTACAGAAAGTGTCTTCTGCTGAGCTTGTAACTACTCTACATGTTAAAGGCCTGCTGAATATGTTAGGTTGGGTTGGTCTGTATGTGTCAGACACCCTAAAGTAACAGGAAGTGAGAGGTTGACTCCCTCCCTTTCCTCAGAGGTAGAGAGCTAGATGGAACAGATTCTTGTACGTATGACAAGTAGGCGCTCCTTCCATTTGGTGACCGTCATCCTCAGAATATGCCTTTTCTGTCACAGTGCAATATGACTGCTTGAGTTCCAGTCATTTGTTCTGCATTCCAGACATTGGAAAGGATGAGGAAAAGAAATTGCTATCTTTTTGCTAGAGCACAGTCACATTTCCACACCAAAGTGTAAGGGAGGGTGGGTCACTGGGTCACCGTTCCCGCAGCAGTGCTGAGGGTGGTGGGCAGGACCGGCTTGGCTCTGAAAAGAGGATGCTTCAGTGAAGGAGGACAAGGATGGGCAGGGGTGACCAGGAATTCCCACATGTGTTCACCACATCCCAGACCAAGTGTCCATGCCTCTGTGGAGCCAAATGTTAAACAGTCGTGTCAACTAGGGACGTGTGTTTGAAGGTACACGTCTACTTTTTAGGTGAACTGTGTTTAACTGCATGAACATACTAACTTCTTTTCTCTGTCTTTCTTTTGTTCATTTGTCCTTTTTCATACTTGAGAAAAAGGCTAACAAAACACGTAGTCATGTCCAAATCTGATATTTTTATCATATAAACACACACACACTCACAATACACCTTAGAAGTCACAAAAAGAGTACAAAGAATATCATTAACACATTAGTCTTATCAGCAGAATTCTGTATTTACTAGTATAATTTCAATGATGCTTAAGTTATTTCCCCACAAACATATTCTTGAGGGTCTGAGGATGGAAATAAATGCATTGAAGTGTCCTGTTTTGATTGTGTACTAACTGGATGGAAATTGGAGAAAGAAAAACACAACAGAGAAAGGCCAAAGATGGCTAGATTGGAGCTGGGGCTACCAGCTCTGCCCTGGTTCTGCCCTTGACTTGCTGGGCACTGCCCATTTTCAGACCTCAGTTTCTTCATTTATAAAATGTGGGGACTGGATTAAGCCATAAATTCACTGTTATGGACTGAATTGTGTCCCCTCAAAATTCATATTTGAAGCGTTAACTCCCAATGTGGCTATATTGGATGTAGGACTTTGAAAGAAGTAACTAAGAATAAATGAGGTCATAAGGGCGGGGCCCTGATACAGTAGAACTGCTACCCTTGTGACCAAAGGAAGAGGCACCAAAGAATCCCCAAAAGAATCCCCGAAAGGGATCAGGGCATGAAGAGAAAAGCCCATATGAGAACACAGCAAGATGGTGGTCATCTGCCAATCAATGCAGAGGGATTCAGCCTTGCCTGCACCTTGCTATTGGACTCCTGGCCTCCAGGACTGTGAGAAAATTATTTCTGCTGTCCAAGTTCCCCAAGCTATGGTGATTTGCTATGGCAGTTCTAGCCAACTATTGTAGTAACTTCCAATTCTAACATTGTTTTGTTAGGAACCTAGACTGTTCTTATGCATAAAGATCAGAATATATTTGTCTGAATTTAAAAACAATATTTTACAGATAGTAATAGAATTGAAAATAATTCTACAAAGCAATCATCAGCTCAGAGAATTTTAATCAAATAAAAATGATTGTTTACAAGGGGCCTTAAAGGTTTACAAAATGTCTCCATACAAATTACTTTATCACCAACTAAAGAAGTAGATGGTTTCATAGGTCACAGGATTAACCACAGGTCCATTAATGTCTGTCTATGCATATATATCTTGTCCCCTTCTTTCAAAAAAGAACAACAACAACAATAAAAAAACTGTCAAGGCAATTTATACTGAAAACAGGAGTGTAGTGAGGACAATATGCCAAAAAAAGTCATTTAAAGGTAATTATTGATTCTCCTCCAATTGACCACCATCTCTATAGCAATTACTGTCTGCAGGGCCCTATATCAACAATGGTGGAGAAATGCAAAACTCCAAGTCTTGATTTCTATTCACAGGAAGACTATAATCAGTTAGGGAAATAAGATATAAACAGAAGAGTCTAAAATAAGAGAGATGCATACAATGATAGAATATATGTGACAAAATGGTATCATCTAAAAAGATGAATGAAATATAACTGTAGAGAAACCTATAGTGTTTCAAGGACTTTTTGCTGTGATATGTAGCAGATAAAATGAAATCAGTTTAAAAAGCACATTGCTTCTGGTTGGGTTGAAGAGGGCTGGCGGGAAAGTGGTTAGTCCAAGTGAGTGGGAAATTATTAACCTGCCCAAAGTCTGCTTCAAGTTATTTTATTATCACTTCCCGGACCCCAAGTGATTGTGGCTTGATTTTTGTCATGTTTCTATCACTTATATTATTTAAAATATTTGTCATTCACCTATCTTTATATATTAATCATTTATCAACCTTGGTATCTGGGCTCTATCCAATTACCTCAGTTTATCACATTGGTTGGAGACACTTCCATATGGCCACAGAAGGGTGACAGTTCACTCTACTGGAGCTAAGAAAAAAGATACCCAAGATAACAAGACGTTTGTCAATCTCTTGCCAATTCTTGTTTGTGATCTATGGCCCATATTTTGTTCTTGAGCCCACTTCACTCTCAAATGTATGAATTTGGATTATTCCTCCAACATCTGGCCAACAGTTAGGTTTCCTGCTTTGGTTTCACCCATCAACTGTGATTTATGCCTTCTCAACTGAGCATGCATTACTGATACCACTGCTGACATGCATGGCTTTGGACAAAGCACTTACTCCTGTTATTAGTCCTACATAGTTCAAATTACACTTCTGATAATTCTTGGTAGATACAATATAGATCAATTTTGGGGGGTTGCCTTATTCTGTTGCTGAATCATCAAAGACTCGGTATAAGCTAAAAGAAGGTGCACCAGTTTAAAAAAAAAATCATTTCTAAAGGCAGCTGGATGGCAGAAAGTGCACTGGAACTTCTCAAGGTTCCTCAAGTTCTAACACCTTCCTGGGTTGGATTCCGGAGTGCATAGCTGAAATAAGGCATTCCGCCTTTTTTTTTTTTTCTTCCCTCACATGTGTATATATATATATATATATATATATATATATATATTGCATTTTTTAAATTTTTTTCCATTTATTTTTATTAGTTGGAGGCTAATTACAATATTGTAGTGGTTTTTGCCATACATTGACATGAATCAGCCATGGATTTACATGTATTCCCCATCCCGATCCCCCCTCCCACCTCCCTCCCCACCCGATCCTTCTGGGTCTTCCCAGTGCACCAGGCTCGAGCACTTGTCTCATGCATCCAACCTGGGCTGGTGATCTGTTTCACCATAGATAATATACATGTTTCGATGCTGTTCTCTTGAAACATCCCACCCTCGCCTTCTCCCACAGAGTCCACAAGTCTGTTCTGTACATCTGTGTCTCTTTTTCTGTTTTGCATATAGGGTTATCGTTACCATCTTTCTAAATTCCATATATATGCATTAGTATACTGTATTGGTGTTTATCTTTCTGGCTTACTTCACTCTGTATAATGGGCTCCAGTTTCATCCATCTCATTAGAACTGATTCAAATGAATTCTTTTTAATGGTTGAGTAATATTCCATGGTGTATATGTACCACAGCTTCCTTATCTATTCGTCTGCTGACAGACATCTAGGTTGCTGGCATTCCACTTTTTGAAGCAATGAAGCCGATGAATTCATTTTAACAATTAACTCTTTGAATATTAACTTTAGTTCAGATTTACCAAGGAGTCGTTGTTTCCTGATTGCCACCTCAAAAGTTTAGATGGAGTTTCTAAAGCTTGTGGAATAGAATCCATTTTTTTCCTAGTTTTATTATAGTTCCATTACTGGATGACTTTAACAAGATCTCATTATTAACTAAATTCTCACAAATACAGGCCATACAACTTCACTCTTAAATTATTACTTTCTTATCTAGAGAAAGGGACCCAAAAGTTATGATATCTTAGCTATTATAATCTTTGACTGATATGGAAAGTAGGAAAATTAATATAAACTTACTGGACTCCAGAGGTTTTGCTGAACAGTGGGAGGTGTGTCTTCTGAGTATTGGCAGTTAGGATGCTGTTTCTTTAAGACTGCAAAAAAAAAAATGTTTCAAAATAAATTATAATGATTGACATGTTCTTGGGTTTGCAACACCTCTTAACTCTTAATATTTCTTCCACTTCTTCAAGCTTATATTTCCTTCTACTTTCAGCTTCTTTTGTATCATTTAAATTCTTTTTTCTCTCTTCCAAAAGAAAATTTAAAATCTTTCCAAGTAATACAAAATAATCCATGCAGTGTATTCATAGCCATGTAAATATAGAAGAAACTGGTTTGGGGGAAAAAAAAAAAGAACTAAAGAAAACTGAAATGTTTGGGTTATGGGTGAGGTATTTTTTCTTCTTATTTTTTAAAATTGCCTACAATTAGTAATAAGCACTTTTGTAATAACAATAACAATAAAATGATGATAATAAGAAGAACTGTAACATCATGAAAAAAACATGAGCTCAGGAGTCAAATAAATGTGACTTAAATTATGGCCATGAGACCATGGGCAAGTCTCATCACCTTTATAAGGCACCGTTGTCAATTTTTTGTCAAATTCCTTATAGAATACCTTCCTCCCAAAGTTGACGTTAGATAAAACAATCTCTGTAAATGACTTCACATGATCATGCTACTCTTTCATAAAGTAAAATTTTTATCCAAATTGAAGAAGCCTCAGTGAAAAGTAAGCTAAGACAATGTTCTGACTCAAAAATTGTCTGTCTTTGCCTCTACACAGAAAGTTGGATACCAAAACAGAAATGTCCGCTGCAGGAGCGCTTCAGCCCGAGGTAATGCAAAGCTTGTGACCACAACGCCAGTGGGAGGCAGGTGTGCTCTGAGTCAAGGTTTCAACTTTTTCCAACCTGGATACAGGGTAGTCATTAGATTCTTCGATGGCCTGTCTAGTTTCTCAAACACCTGGTAAAATTAAATGCCTAAAGACTGGCAAAGGATATGTTCATTGTATATAGCCATCATAAAACTAGTGAACTGAAAAGTCTAAAATTCTCTTACTGTCAGAAGTGATGTGATCTAACTTAGGAAACCATCTCCCTGACTCCATAAGGTGAGTATGGGGAGCGTTCTTTGATGCTATGCATATGTAATAATGGTTCCGCTCAGGAAACCTGGAATAATTAGACTAAATTGTTTTTATTCTCTTGAGAGAGCCTAGTAGCAATGATTATAAGAGATTTAGCCATTTCAGGAAATAGGCAGGCTCTACTATGAACTTCAGGAATATAATCTCTGGTGAATAAAGTAGCTTGTATAAAAATTTACAAAAAAGTACTTTTTAATCAGAAATTAGTATATTGAACAAACTGGTACTGAGCTCCTACTGTTACATGCCAAGATCTGAAGATACAATTCAAAATTAATGCTCTCTTGATAGTGAATCCCTAACAAATCCTGTCTATTTTGCATTCACAATGCACCCTTGTTTTTCATCCCTGCCTGCCATAATGTTGCTCAAATTGTCTACAATTAGTTGTGATAATAATAATAGAATGATTATAATAATAATAAACCAAATAACATAGTGTTAAGAACATGAGTTCAGGAGTCAGATAAATCTGATATAACTTCTTGCCTTCAACCCTCAAATCAAGCCTGCATCTTTTCTCACTTGGATAGATGATGACAGCCTTCTGTCCATTCTCCTTTTTTGCAATTTTTTCCCCATGCCTAATTAATTGACCGTCCTTTCTCCAGAATCCTTGCCCTCCAGGAAAACATCCAAGCTCCTCCTGATTTTGCCTCTGGTTTTTCTCTGTGGTCTCACCTCTCATCATCCCTATTCTACTACAGCGCTATGCTATACTATGCTTCGTTGTTCAGTCACCTCTTCATGACCCCATGGACTGTAGCCCACCAGGTTCCCCTATCTATGGAGATTCTCCAGGCAAGAATACTGGAGTGGCTTGCCATGCTCTCCTCTAGGGGATGTTCCCAACCCAGAGATCGAACCCAGGCCTCCCACATTGCAGGTGAATTCTTTACCGTCTGATTTTTAGTGAACTTTAATTATATATTCACAGGCACACATTGTGATGTGCTTTCCACACCCTATCTGCTCAAGCTTTTTGTCTCCTGGGTGTGCCCTTGACCATTTTTCTGCTTGGATAATTCTTTCCCATTATCCTAAAACCTACTTTATTACTCATGCCTTTTAATTTTCCATATTTTCAAAGCTTTGATATTCAGGTCCCTGCTGATCCTGGAGAGACTGCTCCCTGCAGGCTGGCCAGTTGGCAGAGATGGTAAACAACTCCCCTGGGAGAGTGTCTTTCATAGGCAAACCAACCAATGCACAGCCCACAGCCAGGCTACCCCTTTATCAAGCTTTCAAACTTCAAACCACTGTCTCGCAGTACTAAACATCCCTTGGGGCTTCCCTGGAGGCCTAGTGGTAAAGAATCTGCCTGTAATGTGGGAGACCCAGGTTTGTTCCATGGATCAGGGAGATCCTCTGGAGAAGGGAAAGGCTTGGGATGAGATAGCAATAAGGGGTAGCTCTTATGCCTCAGAGCCTGATGAGATTATTCAGACTAGCCAATCTCAAATCTATTTACCTTGCTTCACTAGTTCCTGCCTCTGCAAACCCCAACAAAGACTCTGCCATGCCTTCCCTTGGCTCCCTCTGCCTACTGACTGACTCTGGTGATGCCCTGTGGGGGATGAAGGGGGGCCTTCTCAAGGGAATTCTGAGTAACAAAGTTTCTTTTCAGTGGTAACTACCTTCTTATCTGTTGGCCTCACCTAAGGTAAAAACATTCTGAGAGAGATGGGAATACCAGACCACCTGACCTGCCTCTTGAGAAACCTATATGCAGGTCAGGAAGCAACAGTTAGAACTGGACATGGAACAACAGACTGGTTCCAAATAGGAAAAGGAGTACGTCAAGGCGGTATATTGTCACCCTGCTTATTTAACTTATATGCAGAGTATATCATGAGAAACGCTGGGCTGGAAGAAGCACAAGCTGGAATCGAGATCGCCAGGAGAAATATCAATAACCTCAGATATGCAGATGACACCACCCTTATGGCAGAAAGTGAAGAGGAACTAAAAAGCTTCTTGATCAAAGTGAAAGAGGAGAGTGAAAAAGTTGGCTTAAAACTCAACAGAAAACCAAGATCATGGCATCCGGTCCCATCACCTCATGGGAAATAGATGGGGAGACAGTGGAAAAAGTGTCAGACTTTATTTGGGGGGCTCCAAAATCACTGCAGATGGTGACTGCAGCCATGAAATTAAAAGATGCTTACTCCTTGGAAGAAAAGTTATGACCAACCTAGACAGCATATTAAAAAGCAGAGACATTACTTTGCCAACAAAGGTCCATCTGGTCAAAGCTATCATTTTTCCAGTGGTCATGTATGGATGTGAGAGTTGGACTATAAAGAAAGCTGAGCACCGAAGAACTCATGCTTTTGAACTGTGGTGTTGGAGAAGACTCTTGAGAGCCCTTTGGACTGCAAGGAGATCCAACAAGTCCATCCTAAAGGAGATCAGTCCTGGGGGTTCATTGGAAGGACTGATGTTGAAGCTGAAAGTCCAATACTTTGGCTACCTCATGGGAAGAGTTGACTTGTTGGAAAAGACCCTGATGCTGGGAGGGATTGGGAGCAGGAGGAGAAGGGGACGACAGAGGATGAGATGGCTGGATGGCATCAGCGACTCGATGGACATGAGTCTGAGTAAACTCTGGGAGTTGGTGATGGACAGGGAGGCCTGGCATGCTGCGATTCATGGGGTCGCAAAGAATCGGACACGACTGAGCGATTGAACTGAACTGAACTGAACATAAATAACAATGGAACAGTTTAAAACACTTAACTCTATTATTATCCACTGTGGAAAACCTGCCCGAATCCCTTCACTCTCCCAGGTGACCGTGATACAGTGTATCTCATCTGTGCTTTCCCTGGCCACATAAACACCATCCTCGGGCTCTTCGTGCATTGATAATATGGCGAGCGTCCCCACCAAATTCTCTGGCCACAACTATATCCTGCATATATACTTTCTGCCAAACTTTCAAGTAACACCTACAGGGAGTGTATAGCGAACTCTCCAGTTGAACTGAACTCAACTAGAAAATGAGCTCTGCCTTCAGAAAACATAAGTATGAAGAACGATGCAGAGCAGAAAGCAAATAATTCCAGTTCATCCTGGTAAACTCAGAGATAGCAATAAAGAGGGGCACTGCAGGAACTGAAGGATACACATGAGACTCTCGACCTGACATGTAACTGTTTAGAAGGTTTCACTTTGTTTTTCTTTTTGTCTGTAAGAGTCCAAGTTTCTCCTGCTTTTAACAGCATTTGCACATTCACTTCAGTTCAGTCGCTCAGTCGTGACCGACTCTTTGCAACCCCATGAACCACAGCACACCAGGCCTCCCTGTCCATCACCAACTCCCAGAGTCCACCCAAAGCCATGTCCATTGAGTTGGTGATGCCATCCAACCATCTCATCCTCTGTCGTCCCCTTCTCCTCCTGCCCTCAATCTTTCCCAGCATCAGGGTCCTTTCCAATGAGTCAGCTCTTCACATCAGGTGGCCAAAGTATTGGAGTTTCAGCTTCAGCATCAGTCCCTCCAATGAACACCCAGGACTGATCTGCTTTAGGATGGACTGGTTGGATCTCCTTGCAGTCCAAGGGACTCTCAAGAGTCTTCTCCAACACCACAGTTCAAAAGCATCGATTCTTCAGCGCTCAGCTTTCTTTATAGTCCAATTCTCACATCCGTACATGATCACTGGGAAAATGATAGCCTTGACTAGATGGACGTTTGTTGACAGAGTAATGTCTCTACTTTTTAATATGCTGTCTAGGTTGGTCATAACTTTCCTTCCAAGGAGTAAGCATCTTTTAATGTCATGGCTGAAATCACCCTCTGCAGTGATCTTGGCACCCAGAAAAATAAAGTCAGCCACTGTTTCCACAGTTTCCCCATCTATTTGCCATGGTAAATCTAAAGCACTAACAGAACAAAAAGAAATGGCCTCAAAATCAGTTAATTTGGAGCTCCTGACTATTGGATGGATGACTTGGCATATTTACAAAGAAGAAAATTATTGTATCAATTAAAGTAGCTGTCTTGGATTTTACCTTCTACATGTGCTTTCACCATGCCCTGCCTCTGTTCCCTCTGCTAGTGCCTTTGCCACAGCTAATGCTGTGCTTATACCTTCCTGGGGGCTTCTGAGGTGACGCTAGTGGTGGAGAAATTGCTTGCCAGTGCAGGCGACAGAAGAGGCAGGTTCAGTCCCTGGTTCAGGAAGATCCCCTGGAGGAAGCCATGGCGACCCACTCCAGTATTCCCGCCTGAGAAATCCCATGGACAGAGGAGCCTGCAGAACGGTGGGGGGCTGGGGGAGCGGGGTCCACAGTCCATAGAGTCACAAAGAGTTGGACACAAATGAAGCAACTTAGCAAGCACGCACGCACATACGGCATACCTTCCTCCAGAGTCAAAGACCAAGCAGTGATTAAAGTCCTGGTCTGCATTTTCAGGCCCTATTTGCCTACTTGATTAAATATTCAGCAGACACTATGGGGATATAGCCAGTCTATTGCCCCTTTCATCTTA
The DNA here is from genome assembly GCF_023699985.2 of Odocoileus virginianus. Lineage (NCBI taxonomy): Eukaryota > Metazoa > Chordata > Mammalia > Artiodactyla > Cervidae > Odocoileus > Odocoileus virginianus. Next base: position 63,276,004 of record NC_069686.1, on the reverse strand, counting down.
CCTCAACAATTTCCATCACAACTTTTTATCCAAGCTTGACAAACTGACTTACCAACATATCAATTTTAGGCATATAATCAAAGCCTGTGACTTAGTAATTCACTCTAGTCTCCAAATACATAGTCATTACGCCTTGAAAGCATGTTATACTGCATTGTAATTTTCCATAAAATTGCAAATGATGGTAAGCCATAAGCCATGACACCAATTCTGGTCAGAGCCAATACAAAAGTCTGGATGGAGCCAGAGTGCTTCAAACAAGTAATCTTAAATGAAGGAGGAACTACTTGAATCCTAATTGGATTGTCATCAGTTATATTTTAATGCTGATCTGCTTCTAAAGCCATATGCAAGGTGGAATTTTTTATTCACATTATATTTCCATTATTTATATTATATAAAACTATTACTGATACTTTTGGTACACAAATTTACTTTCTCAATCCTATTCAGGCCCCTTAGATAACATACTTATTGGGATGACCTTTCCGATAAAACCATTCACAAAAGGTAACTCTTAATGTGATCTCATTAACATTGATTTTTCTGAGGGAGCTGGGGAATCTTGAAAGAAATACAAAAAGTCACAAGTCGAATTTCTGAATGAATTATTAAGTTCATTACATGGATTGTCATCCAAATTTCTTATCCAACAACAAGCTAACTTGGAATATTGAAAACATAGGAACTTTGATGGAGGCGCATGTAATTTAAAGATTCTGATGGCTTGACTGAGATTAAGCAATGCTACAGATCACCAGCCCAGGTTGGGTGCATGAGACAAGTGCTCGGGCCTGATGCACTGGGAAGACCCAGAGGGATCGGGTGGAGAGGGAGGTGGGAGGGGGGACTGGGATGGGGAATACATGTAAATCCATGGCTAATTCATTTCAATGTATGACAAAAACTACTGTAATGATGTAAAGTAATTAGCCTCCAACTAATAAAAATAAATGGAAAATAAATCCTAAAATAAATAAATAAATAAATAAAAATTTAAAAAAAAAACAAAAGGTTGGGTGCATGAGACAAGTGCTCGGGCCTGATGCACTGGGAAGACCCAGAGGGATCGGGTGGAGAGGGAGGTGGGAGGGGGGACTGGGATGGGGAATACATGTAAATCCATGGCTAATTCATTTCAATGTATGACAAAAACTACTGTAATGATGTAAAGTAATTAGCCTCCAACTAATAAAAATAAATGGAAAATAAATAAATAAATAAAAATTTAAAAAAAAAACAAAAAAAAAACCCGCCTGCCTTACTAAACTGCCGATGCTCTTCAGCATTGCTAGTAGTTGTAGAGAGGAGGCTGTTTATAAGTTTGTTTGTTTACCTGCTTGTTTGTTGTGGCCCTATAATATAATTCACGTGATAATATAATGACAGAACAAGCCTAGTCCCCATTGCAATATTTTACCTTCAGTCTTGGTAACTCAGTTAACTCAGCCTCAGACTCTGGGAAGAACTCTGTCCTTTCTTCAGGAAGAATTTAATGTATCTGGGTTCCTTAATTCAAGTCACTCGGAATCAAGGCAGCCTGATGGCTAGTTGGGCTCTGAGATTATATTCCATTTTCCGCCCAGCTTTATTGAGATGTAACTGACATATTGTGTGTATTTAAGGTGTACAATGTGTTGACTTTATTGCTTATATATTGCTAAATGATTACCACCATAGCATTAGCTAACACCTCCACCCCATCCAGTAATTATGCTTTCTTTTTCTGCGGTGAGAACATTAAAGATGTACTAATGGTCCTACTTACAATTTCTTACAATGGTACAAAAACAATATGCATTCAGTAGAAACTATACTTTTAATTTTTTTTTCCCCAAGACTAGCATCATGCAGTATATACTCTCTTGTGATGCTGGGTAGCATCAACAAACTGTATGTACCAGTCAGCCACACAATCACAAGGGTAAACAGCCAACATATTTATGGCTATTCTATATCCAGTCATCCTGCTTTTCACTTTCAGTATAATATTCAATGGGCTTCCCTGGTGGCTCAACAATAAATAATCCACTTGCAATGTAGGAGATATAGAAGATTTGGGTTTGGTCCCTGGATCAAGATCCCCTGGAAGAGGGAATGGCAGCCAACTCCAGTATTCTTGCCTGGAGAATCCCATGGACAGAGGACCCTGGTAGGCTCCAGTCCATTGGGTCACAAAGAATCAGATACAACTAAAGCAGCTGAGCATGCATCTATGCATAGTATTCAATAAATTGCATTAGATGTTCAACACTTTATTATAAGTAGACTTTCTAGTAGGTTATTTTGTGCAACTGTATGCTAATAGGAGTGTTTTGAGCATGTTTAAAATAGGCTGGGCTAAACCATGATATTCTATAGGTTAAGTGTATTAAATGCATATCTGTTCTGATGCTTGCTATTTCCTTCTTTCTGCTAACTTTGAGCTTAGTTTGTTCTAATTTTTTTTTTAATTTCTTGGGGTATAAATGTAAGTTGTTTATTTGTAATCTTTCTTTTTTCTTAATATAGGCATTTATCACTGCAAAATTCCCTCTTAGACCTGCTTTTACAGAATCCTATATGTTTTACTGTGTTGTATTTCCATTTTCATTTGTTTCAAGATTCAAGATTTCATTTGATCCAAGACTTCCCTTTTGATTTCTTCATGACTCATTGATTGTTTGTATAACAAATATTTTTTTAAGTCATTCATCTTCCACATGGCAGACAAGAGAATGCAGCTCACAAACCTCTAACTAAATGAACAGAATGGACCAAGGATCCCCTTTGCTGTGCTCAGAAGTCATTACCACATCTGAGCCAAGACTTTGCTTTCCATAAACCGCTACAAGATTAGCTGGCACATAACAGTAGATATCATTCTTTCCAGTCTATGGAAAAGGAAACTAGGGCTTAGAGAACTTAAATACCTACCAAAGGAAATAAAGAAATTGGAAGAGCTGTTAATATATTTTCTATAAAATTTTAAAAGACAGTGTTATTCCCATCAATTGTGATGTTTGTAACTTCAAAGGCACTGTCTAATCCATAGCCTTAGAAGGACAAGTTCTTCAGCACCTCAGTACTTCTTGGAAGGGTAATTCATTTTATCTTTTATCTTGTTATCTTCATTTTATCTTGTCTGGCTCCTCTCTAAGACTAGAAATGGATCCTGAATGCCAGTGAAAATAAATGTTTTTCTTAGAATACAATGTGAAAAATTATCATTGGAATTTTTCAATGCAGTAAGTCCTGCTCCGGTTTGCCATCAACTGTTCCCCTGACTTGCTTGGCTGTGTGTTATCTGTTTCTTTCAGTGTGATTTTCAAGCCTGCAGGGACCTCACTCAACCAAGTGGTTATGCAACATCTTGCTCCATGGTCTCCAAATGTTGGGTTTCATATTCTTAGCTGCTTCTTAATCTAACACCAGCATTTAGGTCCCACCCTGCATTCAATGACCCAACATGAGACAGATGCCACTCAAGCATAGCAATATTTCACCTGCTACAAGAAGCGAATAAGGAGTGGTCCAGCCCCTCAGAACCAGCGACTGCAGGAAGACACTCTACCTCTTAGGCTGAAGGGCAAAGAAAGAGGGAAAGAGGGTAACAGTCATTTTGTAACAGTTTCAGTAGCTGTATAACAAGAAAATGAGACAGAAACTCTGACCTTCTGGTGAGCACAGCCACCGCCCACTCGAGCCCCCGAGGGAAGGAGCGAAGGAAATAAACACCCCGCCTCTCTCTATTCCTGCCTTCCTACCTTCTGACTGTGGAAGTTATGGGGCAAGTGAGGTTGGCCAGGACAGCCAGTAAGAGTCATTTTCCTAAAACATAAAACAAGGTGGAGAGAAGGGTGCAGATTGGATCTGGAGGAAAGAAGGAAGCATCTATCACACATCCACATACCTGCTGTTCCCCTCAGGAAGCATCTAGTTTACATTCACGGTTCTCCCCTCTGAACTAGCGTGTTTCGTGGCTCTGTAGAATTCTTTTCAGATAGGTTCACCACAAGTTGTTGATATTTGCTAATTTGGGCCTTTTGATACCCTTTCCCTCTTGTTTTGATAGTAACACCACCAGAACTCTTTTGAGGAGTCTTTGCATCCCAATCCTATTTTATGTGGTACATGGCTGATTTTAACACCCCTAGTGACAGAGGTTGAGTCCATTTTTAAGCAGCAGCAGCAGGCTAACCCCAAAGACAATATTTCAGCAGCAGCCAAGTCAGGTAGGTCAAAACAAATGAATTGACACATGAAATTCTGGCCAGTTTTAAATTTCAACTATCAAAAGGTAAGTCATCTACTGTTGCTTAACTGTAACTCTAATTATCTCATTGTGTTATAGGATATTATAGAGCTATTTCCCTTCTAAGATTAAGCCAGAGAACACAGCTGTTCTTTATATCCCTAATATCTAGCACAATCTCTGACATTCAGTTAACACTTGGAATAAATGGGGGAAATGATACAAGAGGATAAGCATCCTGGCATAGTACTATTCAGATGATGATTGATCCTCACAGAGATTTTGTCACTACATGTCATCCTGTGTATCTACCTGGTGTCAAGAGTCAGAGTAAGAGGCATAGCAAAAAGAATAAAGGATAGATGATAATAAAGAGAGATTAGGAAATAAGTTTTTAGCTTTGTATGGATAGAGAAATGGCCGAAAGCCAGATACCTTGGTAAAAATTGAAATGTTCCTACATTGTATTTACCATATAAAGTGAAGTGAAGTGAAGTGAAAGTCGCTCAGTCGTGTCCGACTCTTTGCGATTCCATGGACACTACAGTCCATGGAATTCCCCAGGCCAAAATACTGGAGTGAGTAGCCTTTCCCTTCTCCAGGGGATCTTCCCAACCCAGGAGTCGAACCGGGGCCTCCTGCATTGCAGGCGGATTCTTTACCAGCTGAGCCATCACTACAAAATTGGCAGTAGAGAATGCACAAGTTTAGGAACTAAGAAGGTTAAATAAGGAAGAGCCGTGTCTCTGAAGGAGACTAAGAAGACCCACGAACACCTGCATCACTTCTATTGTTTTCTGACCTGTAGCCCTGGTCTACCCAGGTGGCCATTCCCATACCTTTATGCTGATCATCTTTTTTTTTTTTCGAACCCTGGAATGTGCCCCTGCTTCTTTGTACCACATGCCTCAAAAGGCCAAATTCAAATTACACTCCCTCCCAGAATCCATCTTACCTACTAGGACTCATATTAGTAATACTGTAGAGAAAACACAGAAAAAGAGGGAGTCTCCCAAAACAATTGTCCAAGAGATCACCACTGGAGGTTAGAAGAGATAAAATGGTCAAAGTCAACTAACTTCAAAGCAAATTCACATTTGTCTATTTGTTTGAGCCTTAATAGAGGATGACTCCACATCACTCAATATTCTTCTGCTTTGTTACATTAATGTTCCACCTGCATAATATTTTTCATCCTCTCAAAATCATAAAGGTTATGTGGGAGGAAGGAAAACAGCAAGCATGAGTTAAAATCCCCTCCCCCTCCCCCTTCCCTACCACAGCACCTAGCAAGCCCAGGATTAGGTGTTTATTAGATACGTGATCATCGTGATCAATCAAAATGACATTATGTGAAGAGCAGTCACTTTTTGTCATGAAATCTCCTTCAAATGCTTGGAATGTGTTTCAAGCAGCTTCATTTCTCTTAGGAAGCTAATATCCATAATTGTATCCATGTATATCTTTAGATTGCATTAAAATTTGCTGGTTGAACAAATATATATATTTGCTACATATATATGGAGCAAATATATAGAGAGAAAGCATATATATATGCCACATATATATATATGTATATATATATCTGCCACCTTGCCTGCTCTAAAGTCCTAAAAATGACAAATCAAATTTCAAAAATTATAAATCCACATTATAGAATATAGGATATTGAAAAGATAAGATCAGATTGACAGACGAAGTATAGCTAAAAGGACATGCAAAAAGAAATTGCAGAAAATATAAGTGGTGGGTCCTAGTCGTGAGAGCCTTGGTTATGATGCCACAACAAACACTCCAAAAATGTGTTTACTTAACACACAAGCCCCATTCTGTCTTGTGTTACACATCGCCAGGGCATTGGTGGAGGGTCGATTACACAAATCACTCGAGGATAACATGCAGACAGGAGTGCTTGTGTGGACCCGTGAAATCCTCGCCGCTAGAATCGGCAGTAATTTGCAGAGTCCCTCTTGCTGAGGCTGCTGACTGGGCTACAACTGCATCACCCGCTGGGCTTCCCAAGCGGCTCAGAGGTAAAGAATCCACCTGCCCAGGCAGGGGCACAGGTTCAGTTCCTGGGTGGGGAAGATCCCTTGGAGAAGGATGTGGCAACCTGCTCCGTTTTCTTGCTTGGGAAATCCCATGGACAGAGGAGTCTGGTGGGCTACAGTCCATGGGGTCACAGAAGAGTCGGACACGACTTAGCAACTAAACAATAACGGTTGCTAGAACAGGAAGAGGAGACGGAGGCCAACTGCCTCAGCCTGTTATGATGCTAGATCACCTCCCAGTGACCTCCGATTGACCCAAGTATCCACGTACTCCTCTCCAACATGACTGAGAAATACGGAAGAGAAAACTGAGTATTTGCTGAATATTATTCTCTGCCACCCCTGGAGAAGGAAATGGCAACCCAGTCCCATATCCTCGCCTAGAGAATCCCACGGACAGAGGAGCCTGGCAGGCTACAGTCCATGGGGTCACAGAGTCAGCCGGGCCTGAGCAGCTAAGCGCCCACATACATTCTCTGCCACTTAATGTAAGACTCTTTCCTTAGTCTGCAAGTGATACTGTATGACTTGATTTCAGGAAAATGGCAGATAAACCCCATTCTGTAGAAGACTCCTAGAGAAAGAAGAACCAAGAAGATAAGAACTGATGACAAGGAGCCATGCCTCCACCTTGCATATACTACCTAAGCTACTTCTCCATCACTTCTTTCCTGCTTTTCTAGTACGCATGTGCTGCATGCTAAGTCACCTCAGTCCTGTCCAACTCTTTGCAACACTATGGACCCACCAGGCTCTTCTGTCCATGGGATTCTCCAGGCAAGGACATCAGAGTGGGTTGCCATGCCCTCCTCCAGGGAATCTTCCTGACCCAAGAACTGAACCCATGTCTCTCATGTCTCCTGTATTGGCGGGTGGTTCTTTATCACTAGTGCCACCCAGGAAGCCCTTATTTAGTACATCTCCTCCCTTTTAAAGACAAAGACACTGGAGTTTAATTTTCTTCTTAAATCAAGGAAGAGTCAACCCCATCCTTGGTTGAAGATTCTTTAAAGGCCTGGTGGATAGCACATCTACTAAATATTCCTAAATTTCTTCTAAATGTATCCATCCAGACTTTCAGTCATAAGGTAGTATGGAGCACTTCTTTTTAAAAAGTTTTAATTGGAGGATAATGGCTTTACAATATTGTGTTAGTTTCTGCCATATATCAACATGAATCAGCCATAGGCCTCCAAATGGCCCCTCCCCCTTGAGCTTCCCTCCCACCTCCCACCCCATCCCACTCCTTTCCTTTGCCACAGAGCCCCTAATTTGAGCTCCCTGCATCATACAGCAAATTCCTTCAGGCTATCTGTTTACATAAGGTAATGCATTTGTTTCAATGTTACTCTTCCAACTTGTTCCTCCCTGTCCTTCCCCTGACTATGCGCACAAGTCTGTTCTCTATGTCTGCATCTCCACTGTTTTTCTGAAAATAGATTCATCAGTACCATCTTTCTAGATTCCAAATATATGTGTACAAATATGTATACAATATTTGCTTTTCTCTTTCTGACTTCCTTCACTCTGTGTAATAGTCTCTGAGTTTGTCCACCTTGAAGTAGCTTCTATGTGTCACACAATGTTCTGGGTTCTCTGTCTCTGAATGCACAAAATCAAATCAAACCTGGGTTCTGCACAAAGCAGAAGCCACAGAGAAACACATGGAGGTAAGTTTCTGGGGCAAAGCTGCAGAATCTTCCAGAGTTTAGCGATGAAGGAAGAGGATTCATTCTGTAAGTGAACATGCCAGGAAAGGTTTAGAAGGGCTTCGTAGTGCAAGTGACATTGGAAGAAACTTGAAAGGTCCAGCTTAGATGTAATCACAAGCATTATGAAAACGTTCTATTATTTTTTCAATCTTTCCTCACCACAGTTACTTCTTGTTTTTCGATTCATCTTCCCGTTTACTTGCTTGGCAGAAGTGGCAGGAACCCACAGGGATGCCACCTTTCTCAGCTTCCAAATCATTCAGCTCTGCCTTTCCCAGCTGTTGTGCTGACTTTAAGTCTGAAAAACCAACCTGGAGGCCCAGGAAGCTGCCTGCCCCTTTCCCACTTGATGGTCGAGTCAGCTTTTAAAACAACGCTTCCCATATTTGTTATTCTCCTTCTTTAGCACCACTGGCAGCTGTACTTTCCACTTCGCATGAATTTTGGTCTATTCCAATTTTCCACTCCTCTGACTCTAATCCCATGGTTACAAATGAAATCCCAGGCTGCACTAATATCTCTTGCTTGCTGGCACTGAAAAGATCAATATTTCAAAATGCCATATGTTTTATAGATCAGCCATGGCATGCATACAAATAAGCGAGATCTGAACCATTACAAGTATCTGTAAGTTACAGAAACGACTGTCCAAAAGAGGCAAGTTATCCCTCGTGGATACATATCCAACGGTCATCTTGATGGATGACCAGGATGCCAACTCTTTATGTGTCTTTTGCCATATCTGGGAGTTTGAAGGAGAAAAGGATCACCAAAAATGCCACCAGCACGCTGAGTAATTTGACATGAAGGAACGCATTGGCAATTAGACATCCCCAGGGTTCAGCTTGAGGCTCTATCCAGCGGCAGCCCTTGGTTCCTGAGAGTCTTGCTTGTACTCATTCTTTCACCTCATTCATTCAACAAATACTCATTGAGCACCTATACCTCATGGCCTGAACTGTGTTCCATGGATAAAAGGACAAATAAATCTCTTCTCAAGAGGCTCTTGATCCACAAGAGGGAATGTGTACATAGGTAATAAAGTGAAACAGGCACAAAGAGAGAGGAAAACTCTCAGCTTTAAGGACCCAGAAAACTTCCAAGAGGAAGTGAGCCTGAGCTAAGTGTTGAACAATTTCAACACTTTCAACAGTTTTACAGGTCAACAATTTCAGAATGCATCTGGTAGAAAGAATGACGCATGTAGGAAACTGCAAATGGTTCAATATGACCAAGCAATTCATGACAATGGACATGTGAGACATAGGAAAAAAAAAAAAAAGAAATCATCTTTGTTTCAAAAATAATAGAGGTCTTCAGGATGTTTAGGGACAGGATCTAGCAAGTATGGATGATCCGTTGTGTATGTCCATGGATGCTTCCACCCAATGTTATTTAATTTTACCCTTCCAATAGTCCTCAAGTTACATTTAGTAAAGGCTCTCTCTCTTTTGCAGATAGGGAAAGGAGGGCACAGAGAGATTCAATATGTTGCCTTGGATCTTCACATGATAGATTATTAAATTAGACTACAAGCCATGGGCTCAGAAGTTTACAGAATATATAAAAATTCCAGTTGAATGATGTTTGGAGCCAGACCAAGAGACATGAATTCTTAGATATAGAAATCTGATGAAAGGAAAAATCAGTGTTCATGGAGTGAAATATAAGATTGATGTAGCAGATAAAATACAAAACTGAAATATGGGATAGAAATTCACCAGGGAGAGAATCTTTACAGGGAGAGAATAAACAGATTCTTAGAAGTCAAAGTCATTAATGTGTGGTCAGAGTTAGCTCTCTTGAGGTACACTGGCCTCATCAAAGCGCTTTGCAGGGTTGGACAAATATTTGCAGAATGCCTATGAGATACGAAACCTTATATCTTTACTTTAGAAACTTTCTCTAATTTACCCTCATAACAAATCAATAAGCTTCCCTTTTATCTCATTCACGAAATGGGAGTGAATCCAGGTTGAAAGATAAAACATATGTCACATGCATACATATCACAGTGTTGAGAAGAGTAGAGAGACGATTAACTCAGATCACCTTCATTTTATAGGTAAAGAAACTCGAGCTTGAGAGTGGATCCATTGCCTTCACTTGTGTAGCTAGAGGAGACAGAGAGCATATTTTAAGCCAGGTATGTCTGTTTCATTTTTTCAGAGCCTTTCAAGTCATACCAACTCCTTCCACTGGCGTTAAACTGAGGCAGAACTGTCTAATAGACATGTAAGTACTCAATGAAATGAGAATACTAAAACTCTATTGTTTGATTATTTCCCTCACCATAATATATCTTCATTTCAGGAACCTGGGGCTTCCTGAAATCCTGACAAGTTCTGATTCTTTAAAATTATAGATTGATAGATGATAGGTAGATAGATAGATACATGGATTATTAGACATTTCTACTTCAATATGATTTACTGCCATGCCTGACTTCTTCTAGGTTCTTTGTATCCTAAAGCTTTTCTGTTTGTATAATTAACAAGTATACACTTTTAGATTATTTCAGGAACCTCCGAACAGGTGAGGCATCAGAAAGTCCCTGAAGTCATCATACTCTTACTACATCCTTTGATTTAGCAAAAACCAAACCATATGCAAATATCAAAAGACTGTAAAATCATCAGGCTCCACAGAAGTTCCAAAGTAATAAAATGAGCCCGTTTCAAGGCAAGAAGAATGACCCTTATTAAAAAAGAGTTTTAAAAATTAAGTACAGTAATATGGCTTTAGTCTGTCAGGGCAGTAATCAAATGAAAATATATTTAAAGAGCGGTTCTGGCCCCTGTGGTAGGTATACCTGTGAGAGCCATCATGTCTTTAATAACTTTGCTGTATTTCTTCACCACATTATTGAAAATTGTTTAATGAGCAGTTTCCCTCAGAGAAGATACCAGATTCTCAGAAGCAGTTGCCATGAGAGATACTCTTTAAAGCCTGATGAAATTATGTTTATTCTTTTACATTTCTTCCTGGAGTGGTTGAAATCATGGTGATTTCATTTTGTTTCCCTTTAGAAATATGTTTTCTGCTTATAAAAATAGTAAGCGTTCATGGTATAAAAAGTAAAATTAAGCAGTCTAAAGAACAATCAAGATCAATGTGATTCTATTGTACAAGCACAGAGGGTAACTAAATATTAGGGTTTTCTGACTATCTAAACTTGAATTCCTACATGATTTTTGTATGAGTAAGAGCAAATAAAAATAAATCAATTACATTTGGATCCTGCCCCGATTTTTGTAGTCCACTTTTTAAAAATTGCATCATTCTCTCATACAAATCATACTCTTCTTGTAAACCAGAAAGCAATCGCCTAGGTATTTCAATTTTCTCCAGTGTGCAGGGACCGTCTTTTCCATTCACACCTAGCACTTCCTCCCGTTCATAACTCTCGTGTCTGTAGGCAGCCACTGGCCCCATTCAGCCCACTTTGTGCCGGGCTGGTGTCACCTCTATCCCTCCTGCAGAACCCGTGATTACACGGGTGGTGGCATTAGTGTCAGAGACCCAGGAATCAGTTCACCCACCCAGTTACCGGCTCTGTGATTTGGGGTAAGTCACTTAAGCTTTCAAGACCTCCATATTTTTTATCCACAAAATGGAAGATATAAAGATAAACCTCCTGAATTTAAAGGTAAAGATTTAAAGATAAATCACCTAAAGGGCATACATACCAGAGAGATAGGCCTGGAGTAGATCACTGGTTCACATTAGCTTAAATGGCAGCTAATATTGAAGAGAAGTTGTGAGAAATGTTACATTGGGAGAGGAAGTTACAATAAAGTTTCTTCAGGAACAGCTAACACAGGCTTTTCATTGGTTATCTTTTCAAATAACAGTACAGTTTGGCTTTTAATCATTTCAAAATGTCTGCTGAAATTTTCCTTCATAAATTGCCTCTCTCCTGCTTCTACTGACAGCTTTATTTTCTTTTTGGTAGATTATTCCTTTACACTTTTTGCTCTTTTCATTTGCTGGCGTTTTAATGTATTTCTTATTGATTTACAGCTATTGTTTTTGAAATATACATATTTTATATTCCTACAAGTTAGTCAAATATTTTTGAAATTCCAGGTTGCCTCCTCTGTTGATGTTTGCCCTGGAGTAGGAAACGGCAACCCACTCCAGTATTCTTCCCTGGAAACCTACTTGAACAGAGGAGCTGGGTGGACTACAGTCCATGGGGGTCGCAAAGAGTTGGACAGGACTGAGCAACTGAGAAAGGAGAAAAGGAAAGATATGCTCATTTAAATGCAGAATTTTGAAGAATAGCAAGGAGAGGTAAAAAAAGTCTTCCTCAGCAATCAATGCAAAGAAACCTCTTCAAGAAAATTAGAGATACCAAGGGAACATTTCATGCAAAGATGGGCTAAATAAAGGACAGAAATGGTAGGGACCTAGCAGGAACAGAAGATATTAAGAAGAGGTGGCAAGAATACACAGAAGAACTGTACAAAAAGATCTTCATGACCCACATAACCACAATGGTATGATCACTCACCTAGAGCCAGACATCCTGGAATGTGAAGGCAAGTGGGCCTTAGGAAGCATCACTACGAACATAGCTAGCGGAGGTGATGGAATTCCAGTTGAGCTATTTCAAATCCTAAAACATGATGCTATGAAAGTGCTGCACTCAATATGCCAGCAAATTTGGAAAACTCAGCAGTGGTCACAGGACTGAAAAAGGTCAGTTTTCATTCCAATCCCAAAGAAAGGCAATGCCAAAGAATGCTCAAACTACCATACAATTGCATTCATCTCACATGCTAGCAAAGTAATGCTCAAAATTCTCCAAGCCAGGCTTCAACAGTACATGAACTATGAACTTCCAGATATTCAAGCTGGATTTAGAAAAGGCAGAGGAACCAGAGATCAAATTGCCAACAATCATTGCATCATTGAAAAGGCAAGAGAGTTACAGAAAAATATCTACTTCTGCTTTATTGACTATACCAAAGCCTTTGACTGTGTGGATCACAATAAACTGTGGAAAATTCTGAAAGAGATGGGAATACCAGACCACACGACCTGCCTACTGAGAAATCTGTATGCAGGTCAAGAAGCAACAGTTAGAACTGGACATGGAACAAAAGACTGCGTCCACATTGGGAAAGGAATGCTTCAAGCCTGTATGTTATCACCCTGCTTATTTAACTTCTATGCAGAGTACATCATGCAAAATGCCAGGCTGGATGAACCACAAGCTAGAATCAAAACTGCCGGGAGAAATATCAATAACCTCAGATATGCAGATGACACCATGCCTTATGGCAGAAAACAAAGAGGAACTAAAGAACTTCTTGATGAAAGTGAAAGAAGAAAGTGAAAAAGCTGGCTTAAAACTCCACATTCAGAAAACTAAGATCATGGCATCTGGTCTCATCACGTCATGGGAAATAGATGGGGGGAAAATGGTGACAGTGAGAGGCTTTATACTTTTGGGCTCCATATTCACTGCAGATGGTGGCTGAAGCCATGAAATTAAAAAATGTTTACTCCTTGGAAGAAAAGCTATGACCAACCTAGACAGCATACTAAAAAGCAGAGACATTACTTTGCCAACAAAGTTCTGTCCAGTCAAAGCTGTGGTTTTTCCAGTAGTCATGTATGGATGTGAGAGCTGGACTATAAAGAAAGCTGAGTGCTAAAGAAATGATGCTTCTAAACTGTGATGTTGGAGAAGACTTCAGAGTCTCTCGGACTGCAAGGAGATCCAACCAGTCCATCCTGAAGGAAATCAGTCCTGAATATTCACTGGAAGGACTGATGCTGAAGCTGAAACTCCAATACTTTGGCCGCCTGATGCGAAGAGCTGACTCATTTGAAAAGACCCTGATGCTGGGAAAGATTGGAGGCGGGAGAAGAAGGGGATGACAGAGTATGAGATGGTTGGGTGGCATCACCGACTCAATGGACATGAGTTTGAGTAAACTCCAGGAGTTGGTGATGAACAGGGAAGCCTGGCATGCTGCAGTCCATGGGGTCACAGAGAGTCGGACAGGACTGAGCCACTGAACGGAACTGACCGAGTGACTGAGCACACACACATTAATATTTTAGCTTTAATCTCTTTACAGTAATTTTTACTGGTTTCACTAGAAATTACAATGTATATCTTAACCATCTATGTGGACTTACTATTTTACTGCATACATGCATGCTAGTTCGCTTCAGCCGTGTCTGACTGTTTGTGACCCTATGGACTACAGCCTGCCGGACTCCCCTGTCCATGGGATTCTCCAGGCCAGAATACTAGAGTAGGGTGCCATGCCCTCCTCCAGGGGGTCTTCCTGACCTAGGGATCGAACATGTGTCTCTTATGTCTCCTGCATTGGTAGGCAGGTTCTTTACCACTAGTGCCATCTGGGAAGCCCCTAATATTTTACTACATCATGTAAAAATGGTAGAAACCTTCTAATATAGTTCAATTCATCACCACCAATCTTTGTAGTATTATTGTTATACACATAATACTAATAAACATTACAACCACCATACTACAGTGCTATAACTATTTTTAAAATAGTAGCATTTTTTTTTAATTAAGAAAAGAACAGACTCCTAGCCTTCAAAGATTTTGTGGTTTTTATCTGCAGATGGGGACATTCGTGCACTCTCCCTCCCTTCCAAGAACTCCCCTATCATCTATCATGGTTCTGGACTTTTTCCTTTGGCACATGCCAACAGGAGCAGCTTTGGGTGCAGGAGGTCCATGGAGCCTGAGTACAGAGCAGGAGAGCGTGCCTTCCGGCTGATGCTGCCCGCTTAACACATCTCACTCTTGCTTCTCCATGTTTGCTCCCTAGAACTTCCAAATAGTTGTATTTTTCACATTATTTGCCTACATCTTGTAATTATTATTTATAATTATAGGGTGAGTCTTATTAAGCTTGTCTATCATGACTAGAAATCAGATTTCTGTTTTGACTCCCGAGTTTATTCTTCCTCCATCCCCTCATTGCTTGCGTTCCACTGAGGAATCGCATCCCTGTACATGGAAGAACTTTTCTTCACTCAAGAGTATACGAGGCTTCCTTTCCTACTCGTCTTCAAGCAAAATACTTGAATGTGGCTCTAATAATAATAGCTGCCATTTATTGAGTCTAATCCACTCTAGCTCTCCTAAAGTGGAAGAAAATAAACAGAGCTTATTCTTCATGTAAAAAAGAATGTTCCTCCTTGTTTCTATCCATGCTGTTCTCTTCCAAGCCAACTGTTACTTCAACACTCTCTACTGTTTTACTTCCCCAAATGAGCTCTTCTTCTCTTACCAAGATGAGCCTTTGTCCAGGGCCTTTCTTTTTTGAACCCAAAGGCTATTCAAAAATATCTAGTTTCCATGGTCTTCATTAACGTTCAGTCAGCATTCTGTATATACTCTGTTCAGTGATATCCGAACCTTTTGTGACCCCATGAACTGTAGACCACCAGGAATCCATGGGATTCCCCAGGCAAGGATACTGGAAAGGGTTGCCATTTCCTCCTCCAGGGTATCTTCCCGACCCAGGAATCAAACCCACATCTCTTCGTTGACAGGCAGATTCTTTACCACTGAGTCACCTGGGAAGTCCAGGGGCCCATAATAAGTGTTCAATAATTATTTATTGAACAATGATATTTAAGTTAGTAAATGACAATGTCTTTGTTCAAACAATTTAACTATCACTCATTTTAAAAATGATTTTATTTAACTTGTCTATGAAGAGAGACTAAAAGCTTGCATCATGACCTCGGAAATAGCCTCCAACTAGAGAAAAATAATTCTATGATTTGTGTTTCTAGGTTGAAATGTGGTTGAAAGGGCCCTTCTTGGCACACCATAGTAAGTCTTTGCATTCTGTAACACTTCAAACTGATTCGTGATCATTCATCTGGTTGTCCCCGCCATCAAACTGTGAGTTCCTGGAGGATGAAAGGAGGACTGTCCTCATTTCAGAAGACCCCAGTGGTCATTATGTTTGCCACACACAGTGGAAACTCAGAAAATGGTAAATAGGTAGATGTGTGACTTTTTGTTCCTAAACGAATGGTTTGATTAGTATGCTAATTATCAGTAAGAGCTTTTTTACATGACATATTAATATGCCACATTAGACTTCTATTAAGTTTATACAGTTTCAGCATTTATTTATTAGTTGCCTTCTACGGCTTCCCGGGAGGCTGTGGGTAAAGAATTTGCCCCCAGTTCAGGAGACGCAGGTTTGATCTCCAGGTCAGGCAGATCCCCTGGACGAGGGCGCAACAACCAACTCCAGTGTTCCTGCCTGGGGAGTCCCGGGACAGAGGAGCCTGTCTGGCTACAGTCCATAAGGTCACGAAAAGTCAGGCACGACCAAAAAGTGAGCACACACCTCGGGCTCAGGCGTGGAGAAGGGCCAGAAGGGGCCATCAGGAGAGCGCTTACAGAGGAATCCGGGGCTTCTGTGGCCTGTTTGCCCAGCAAGCAGAGCTCAGCGCAGGAAACAAGGCTTCCATAAACTGGAATCTAGTTCTGCGCTTTTTAAAATTAGCATAGTTTCGAAACTTTAGTTCAAAGAAATTTTAATTTCTACTTAAAACAATTATTGGTAAAGTTACATGAGCAGATAACACCCTCTGGCTGAGACACTCTGTGCACAACTTTTTTCCCTACCTACTTTCAATACACAGCCACTAGTAGATCAGGAATTGTCTACCCCATGCTGCCCTAGTCAGCTATGCCAGAACAGCTTCCAAAGTAAAAATGGTAACATCTAAATTTTACCATAAAATGAGCCACAGACACATAGGAGTCAGAGTTTCTCTGGTGGCTCAGTCAGTAAAGAATCTGCCGGTAATGCAGGAGACCTGGGTTTGATCCCTGGGTCAGGAAGATCCCCTGGAGAAGGAAATGGCAACCCACTTCAGTATTCTTGCCTGGAGAATCCCACGGACAGAGGAGCCTGGTGGGCTACAGTCCGTGGGATTCCAAGAGTCAGACACGACTTAGTGACTAAACCACCACGAAGGAATTTGGTGTCTCCTCTTATTTCTGGAATTTAGTAAAACAAAAATGGATTTAGACACTTTTCTCACTTTATACATTCTTTGCCCACAGAGCCTCCTGGGGCGCCTTCTAAAGTGAGCGAAGATTGTCCATGATTTTAGGATCACCAAATCACATAGAAGAAGGGTTGGTTGTTAAGAGTTAAGAGTTAAGCCCCTCTTCTTTAGAAAGGGGAAGAAGTAGCTCTAGTTTCGTCAACTCAAAGAAGCAGAAAATACATCTGATGCAGGAGCTGCATCAAACAAAACCGAAGTGAGGAGACTTCAGAAGAGGAACCCTGGAGGAGAACCGGGCTGTACTTACGTGTTCCAGAATCAACAACACAGCAAAACACAAAGTAACACAAATGAAATTCTTCACCACCATTTTCATTGTTTCTTCTATCCTAGGTCCATTGCATTGTTTTCATCTGGACAATTTCAATAACCTCTTAGTTTCTTGTCGGCAACCTCATCTTCTTCCAGAGGACCACCAGGGTGAACCGATAATGCTGTTTGTATGCTCGAATTCTTGCAACAACTCTGAGAACAAAGTCCAAAGTCAGCCTGGTGTTTCACTCTCCTTAAACATTGCTCCTTTTAAAAGTGCTTTCAAATAACCTTAATAACAAGAGTAACAACCATATTCTAGGCATCCTGTTGGGACATTTTAAAGGCCACATGTAAAAGCCCTTTTCCTGTTTCTCTCTGCTCCAAGACCTTACTACACAGGTGTGTTTTTTCTGTATAAACAATATCACACAAAATGTCTAGCCCTGGCTGGATTAATTAGGGGCCAGCAAGTTCCAAGGCAATTTATGGGAGAATCTTAGTGCTGCCTTGAAATCAAAGTCACTTGTTTGCATTTAACAAGCTGTGCAGTGAAAGATATGTGATGAAATTTGGCACAGAATTTGGAATAGAATGTTTTTTTCACCCAAATGATCACTAGATGCAGTAAAACCAGAAAACTCTTTTTTTTCTTTTTTGTAAGACAAAGTAATGGGAGATTTGTTGCATTTCAGCCTAATGCTAATTTTCTGACCCAAAATGACCAAATCACTTTTCAGGAATAACAAAATTGTTCAGTGGAATTCTGTTATGCTGGGAAATGATATTAATGTGCAATCCAAGAATAAAATTGACTTTCTGTAAATATAGAGAATTGGCTCACTCCAAAGGGATATTTTTAAAAAGATAAAATGACAGCAACCCAAGACAGTTTTTAAAGCCACAGTATAATTAATCTGAGCACTTTTTCTTTTCAAAAATGTCTTCTTTGGAAAATTTGGATTATATACCCACAATTACATTTTAGTATGTTTTCTTTATATTTATTTGTACACCCTGAATGGAAAGAATCTATGTTCATTTGTTCCCTAATCCCATGAGTCATCCCCCCCAAAATCAAATACTACCATTCTTGTCTTGTAAATATGAGCCGAAAAAGACCAGTCTGCACCCAAAGTAATTTCTCAGGGAATTTTTACTTGTTTGAAGCCTGTGTGAACTAAGATTCTGTTTCCACCTACTCCAAAATCTGGAGGTAGTGGCCTCTTCAGTATTGACCTAAACCCTCCAGGTATGGTATTGACCCCTTCTCTTCTGATACTTAGGCATCCTCTTTTTCTCTAAGCACCTCTGTCCTACTTCTTTGGCTTTTAACTTCTTCCATTTCTTCTTGAATAACATATTCCCATCAAGGGTACCATTGAGCCTGCTGTTGTTATAATAAATGTAATTGCTGATCTCCCATCTTCCCTGCACATTTGACTCAGTGGATCACTCCTTCCTCCTTAGTAGTCTTTGCTTGTTTGACTACAATATTGTCCTTTTCTTTCTATCACACTGCCCATTGCTTTTGGATCTTCTTTTATGGATCCACCACATTTCCTTGACTCAGTCTTGGACATCTTCTCTCTTCTAAATAGATTCACTTCCTTTGTGATCTCATCAATCTTATGACATTAAAATCAATCAATACGCTGATGTCTCCCCAAATGATAAGTCTCAGCCATGGATCCTTCACCTGAACTCTGTCTCCAGGTGTCTGCTTAAACATCCATACTCCAGTGTCTAATCAATACACTGAAATGAATGTGTTCCAGGCAGAACTTCCTCAGCTCCTCCAGTTCCATGTGGGAACCTCCAGTATCCCTGTCGTTCCCGCTTTCCATGACTTCTCTGTTACTCTCACACTCCACATCAAATCTATCAGGCGCCCATACTGCCACTGAAATACATCTGACATCTTATTACCTCCAATGCTACCAATTTGTAACCAGCCAATATAATCCCTGACATGGATTATTGAAATGACTTCCACGTTGTCTTCTTGCTTCTGTCTTTGTCAACTCTTCCGTGCCTATTACCCAATCTTTTAGTTTATTCCTGACAGTGAAATCGAGCTAGTCTCATTGAAGTGTGTTATATCACGTCACTTTCTTTCTTATACACCTTCTGTAAATTTCTTTGTGAAAGCCAAAATCACTTACAATGGCCTACATGGTCAGACACAATATTTAGACATGCCCCATTCATTTCATAGAGTTCAATTCAGTTCAGTCACTCAGTCGCATCCAACTCTTTGCAACCCCATGGATTGCAGCACACCAGGCCTCCCTGTCCATCACCAACTCCCTGAGTTTACTCAAACTCATGTTCATCGAGTCAGTGATGCCATCCAACCATCTCATCCTCTGCTGTCCCCTCCTCCTCCTTCTTCTCCTTCTTCTCCTCTTTCCCAGCATCAGAGTCCTTTCAAATGAGTCAGTTCTTCACATCAGGTGGCCAAATTGTTGGAGTTTCAGCTTTAGAATTGGGCCTTCCAATGAATATTCAGGACTGATTTCCTTTAGGATGGATTGGTTGGCTCTCCTTGCAGTCCAAGGGACTCTCAAGAGTTCAAAAGCATCAGTTCTTCAGTACTCAGTTTTCTTTATAGTCCAACTTTCACAACCATACATGATCACTGGAAAAACCATAGCTTTGACTAGTTGGACCTTTGTTGGCAAAGTAATGTCTCTGCTTTTTAGTATGCTATCTAGTATGCACTACTTTACTGGCATATGAGATGAGTGCAATTGTATGGTAGTTTGAACATTCTTTGTCATTGCCTTTCTTTGGGATGGGAATGAAAACTGACCTTTTCCAGTCCTGTGGCCACTGCTGAGTTTTCCAAATTTGCTGGCATATTGAGTGAAACACTTTCACAGAATTATCTTTTAGGATTTGAAAGAGCTCAACTAGAATTCCATCTCTTCCACTAGCTTTGTTTATAGTAATGCTTCCTAAGACCTACTTGACTTCACATTCCGGGATGTCTGGCTCTAGGTGAGTGATCACACCATGGTGGTTATCTGGGTCATGAAGATCTTTTTTGTATAGTTCTGTGTATTCTTGCCACCTCTTCTTAATAACTTCTGCTTCTGTCAGGTTCCTACCATTTCTGTCCTTTATTGTGCCCATCTTTGCATGAAATGTTCTCTTGGTATTTCTAATTTTCTTGAAGAGATTTCTAGTCTTTCCCATTCTATTGTTTCCCTCTATTTCTTTGCATTGATCCCTGAGGAAGTCTTTCTTATCTCTCCTTGCTATTCTTTGGAACTCTGCATTCAAATAGGTATCTCTTTCCTTTTCTCCTTTGCCTTTTGCATCTTTTCTTTTCTCAGCTAGTTGTAAGGCCTCCTCGGACAACCATTTTGCCTTTTTGTGTTTCTTTTTCTTGGGGATGGTCTTAATCACTGCCTCCTGTACAATGTCACAAAATTCCATTCATAGTTCTTCAGGCACTCTATCAGATCTAATCCCTTGAGTCTATTTGTCACTTCCACTGTATAGTCATAAGAGATTTGATTTAGGTCATACCTGAATGGTTTAGTGGTTTTCCCTACTTTCTTTAAGTCTGAATTTGGCAATAAGGCATTCATGATCTGAGCCCAGTCAGCTCCCAGTCCTGTTTCAACTGACTGTATAGAGCTTCTCTATCTTTGGCTGCAAAAAATATAATCAGTCTGATTTTGTTATTGATCATCTGGTGATGTCCATGTGTAGAGTCTTCTCTTGTGTTTTTGGAAGAGGGTGTTTGCTATGACCAGTGCGTTCTCTTGGCAAAACTCTGTTAGCCAAACTCTAGAGAAGGGAATGGCAAACCACTTCAGTATTCTTGCCTTGAGAACCCCATGAACAGTATGAAAAGGCAAAAAGATAGGACAATGAAAGATGAACTCCCCAGGTTGGTAGGTGTCCAACATGCTACTGGAGATCAGTGGAGAAATAGCTCCAGAAAGAATGAAGAAATGGACTCAAAGCAAAAACAGCACTCAGTTGTAGATATGGCTGGTAATTAAAGAAAAGTCTAATGCAGTAAACAGCAATATCACATAGGAACCTGGAATGTTAGGTCCATGAATCAAGGCAAATTGGAAGTGGTCAAACAGGAGATGGCAAGAGTGAACATTGACATTTCAGGAATCAGCAAACGAAAATGGACTGGAAAGGGTGAATTTAACTCAAGTGACCATAATATCTACTACTGTGTGCAGGAATCCCTTAGAAGAAATGGAGTAGCCATCATAGTCAACAAGAGTCTGAAATGCAGTACTTGGGTGCAATCTCAAAAACGACAGAATGATCTCTGTTTGTCTCCAAGGCAAACTATTCAATATCACAGTAATCCAAGTCTATGCCCTGACCAGTAATGCTGAAGAAGCTTTAGTTGAACAATTCTGTGAAGACCTTTTAGAACTAGAACCAAAAAAGATGTCCTTTTCATTATAGGGGACTGGAATGCAAAAGTAGGAATTCAAGAGATACCTGGAATAACAGGCAAAGTTGGCCATGGATTTCATATAACTCCCATCTCAAACCCTCCACTGGTGCACACCAGCTGGCTCTCTGTTCTTCAAGCCTATGTGATCCACGCTTTCAAGAACCCTTGCACTTGCCATCTTTTCTCCTGGGTCCTTCCTACCAGCTATTTTCACACCATGTTTCTCTCTCTCTCTTACCGCCCTCTTGTCTTTCTCAAATATCACCTTCTTTCTGTGATCCTTCATTTACTATGCTTTTAGAGTGAAAATGTTTCCAGCACTACTTATTTAATTATACAATAAAATAGTTAAATATTAATTTCAACATAAATGTTAAGATTAGTAAACATAGAGTTAAACCCAGAAAACTAAAGTCTGGAGGAAAAAGAGAGAGAGAGAGAAGGAGAGACGAGGGAGAGAGACAGCATAGATATGTGAGTCAGAAAGTCCTCAGCACTTTACTTCTGACCACCCTGACGACCAAAAGAAAAATGGTAACAGAATTCTTTGAGTGGTTTCTCAATGTCCATAGAGATAAATCATGACATTTCATAAGAGGAGGCAAAATTTTACCCACCACTTAGCTCCGAAAGAAATTTCTTACATGAAACTTCTTCGAAGGAATTCAAACAAAGTTGGGGGTGGTGAAAATTACCATATCTCAACATGAAATGCAAGTGTGAACCTCAGAAAGCACTTCTTCTTCTTGCTTAAATGAAAGCATAGGGTATAATACCAAAGTCCAACTAAGCAAAATTCATTTCACTGAGGAGAAAATAGTGTTCTTCCCAATGCTTCTTTTCCATCTCCCTAGACTCCCAGCCCAAAGCTCATCCAGGAAAACAATGAGTACAGAGTGTCCCCCAAGCATTCCACTGTCCAAAGGACCATTTCAATTCCTGCCCATTCCCTTGGGCCTATTCTGGATCCAGCACTTTAGTTTTGCTATTTATTTAAGCTCATTAAGCAACAGGTACTCAGAAAATATTGTGTCAGTATTTCTGAACTTATTTGCAAATAGAACTTTTGACGTTTTCTTGTGTTTTGCTTATTATGTTGAGAAAAAAGAAAGGCCTGATTTACCTCTCTGGTAACCTGAGTTACCAGAGAGAGAGGGTGTGATTATCGTGAAGATACATGGGCTGAACAAAACCTGGAGCTGGGGCAGGGAGAGAGGCACTGTCCTCCCATCCTCACGCTCTTCTTTCCTGGCCTCTCTCTCTGGCTCCTCGGCACATCTGCGGTTTCTCCTTCATCTTTACGGATGTTCTCATCCATCCCCTCTTCAACACTTCATCTGTTTCCTCAAACAGCATGTGGAGTTTGAGCCAGGGTCTCAGCAGGTCTTCCTGGCATCCTGCTAATGGTCACTGTCTCAGTATTTCTTGACTCAAAGCCACAGGAAACAGTTTATCTATTTGAACCAGAATTCTTAGGTCATTTATTCTGGTATCCTGCTTTGGTCCATTTTTGGTTCAGCTGTAACCAGTAGGATTAGAAATAGAGACATATGCTTCAAAGTCTGCCTATATGCCAAAAAGATATTCTTTTTTCATAAACTTTTTATTTTATATTGGAGTATAAGCAATTTATAATATTGTGATAGCTTCAGATGCACAGCAAAGTGAGTAAGTCATGCATATGTATGTATTCATTCTTCCCCAAACTCCGCTCCCATCCAGGCTGCCACAAAACATGAAAAGAGTTCCCTGTGCTATACAGTAGGTCCTTGTTGCCTATCCATTTTTATTACACTAGTGTGTACATGTTGACCTCAAACTCCCTCCCTGTCCCCTCACCCCACCATTCCCCCGGTAACCATAAGATTGTTTTCTGTCTGTGAGTCTGTTTCTGTTTTGCCAATAAGTTAATTTGCATCACTTTTTTAGATTCCATATGTAAGTGTTATATGATTTTGTCTTTCTCATTCTGACTTACCTCAGGTAGTATGATAATCTACGGGTCCATCCATGTTGCTACAAATGGCATTGTTTCATTCATTTTTATGGCTGAGTAATGAGATAAAATTGCCAACATCTGCTGGATCATCGAAAAAGCAAGAGAGTTCCAGAAAAACATCTCCTTCTGCTTTATTGACTATGCCAAAGCCTTTGACTGTGTGGCTCACAATAAATTATGGAAAAATCTGAAAGAGATGGGAATACCAGACCACCTGACCTACCTCTTGAGAAATCTGTATGCAGGAAAAGAGGCAACAGTTAGAACTGGATATGGAACAACAGACTGGTTTCAAATAGGAAAAGGAGTATGACAAGGCTGTATATTGTCACCCAACTTATTTAACTTATATGCAGAGTACATCATGAGAAACACTGGGCTGGATGAAGCACAAGCTGGAATCAAGTTTGCTGAGAGAAATATTAATAACCTCAGATATGCAGATGACACCACCCTTATGGCAGAAAGTGAAGAAGAACTAAAGAGCCTCATGATGAAGGTGAAAGAAGAGAGTGAAAAAGTTGGCTTAAAACTCGACATTCAGAAAACTAAGATCATGGCATCCAGTCCCATCTCTTCATGGCAAATAGATGGGGAAACAGTGGCAGACTTTATTTTTGGAGGCTCCAAAATCACTGCAGGTGGTGACTGCAGCCATGACATTAAAAGATGCTTACTCCTTGGAAAGAAAGTTATGACCAACCTAGACAGCGTATTAAAAAGCAGATACATTACTTTGCCAACAATGGTCTGTCTAGTCAAGACTATGGTTTTTCCAGTGGTCATGTATGGATGTGAGAGTTGAACAATAAAGAAAGCTGAGCACTGAAGAATGGATGCTTTTGAACTGTGGTATTGGAGAAGACTCCTGAGAGTCTCTTGGACTGCAAGGAGATCCAACCAGTCCATCCTGAAGGAGATCAGTCCTGGGTGTTCATTGGAAGGACTGATGCTGAAGCTGAAACTCCAATACTTTGGCCACCTGATGCGAAGAGCTGGCTCATTTGAAAAGACCCTGATGCTGGGAAAGATTGAAGGTGAGAGGAGAAGGGGACGAAAGAAGATGAGATGGTTGGATGGCATCACTGACTCAATGGACATGAGTTTGAGTAAACTCCGGGAGTTGGTGATGGACAAGGAGGCCTGGTGTGCTGGGGTCCATAGCGTCCAAAGGGGTCACAAAGAGTCAGACATGACTGAGCAACTGAACTGAACTGATCTGAATATTCCACTGTGTACCACACATTTATCCGTTCCTCTGTTAATGGCCATCTAGGTTTCTTCCATGTCTTGGCTCTTATAAATAGTGCTGCAGTGAATATCGGGGTGCCTGTATCCCTTCAGACCACGTTTTTCTCTGTATATGTGCCCAGGAGTGGGATCGCAGGATCACATGGTAGCTTTGGGGCTTCCCTAACGGTGCAGTAGGTGAAGAATCTGCCTGCAATGCAGAAGACACAGGAGAAGAGGGCTTGGTTCCTGGGTCTGGATAGTCTCCTGGAGGAGGGCATGGCAACCCACTGCAGTATTCTTGCCTGGAGGAACCCATGAACGGAGGAACCGGCAGGCCACAGTCCAAAGACTCGCAGAGTCAGATATGCCTGAGCAAATAAGCGTGCACACGTGCTTGGTAGCTCTATGTTTAATTTTTTAAGAAACCTCCATGACAAGACAGTATTCTTGAAATAAATGTTGTGGGAGAGGCATTGATCCACATCATCAAGCTTTCTCCCAAAAGAGGGGCCAGTGAAACTGTGAACAGATAGATCCTGTGACCTGGAATCTGAGGACAAAAGGACCTTTCAGAGTCATTCAGATATTACTGTGAATTAAACTGCTGTCAATTTTATCTATGCACAAGGTATTCTTCAATAGAAATAATCAAGTATTGCCCTATTGATGCTAATTTATCACTTTTTTTGTAATGAAATATTGTTTAATCCACCCTGTCATATCATGGAACCATTGTGCTGATGTAGAGAAATAGGTCATATTTGAATAACTGGATCTCTTTTTCATTTGACTCTTTGTTCAAAACAATCTTTTTGTTTTCAGATCATTATAAATCATGGCAGAAATTTTTCATAAAAAATGTAATATGAGAAGAAACCAATTGCAATTTGTAAAAAAGAATATATTAAATATATTTATCTCAATTATATCTGTTATCAGAGGGTGACTGTCACTGCAAATCTTTCTGTGCTCAACTTATCTTGGAAAAATGAAAAAAGAATTTGGTAGCTTAGGAAAGCTTCCCAGTCCAAAACTATAAAGGAAAACTAATTTCGATTTTGATCACAAAAGACATCAACGAACCCATACCTCATAACTTCAGTCCAACTTAGGCAACTGCTTCACTCTCTCAAAACCATTCTTCCAGAGTTTTAAACAAAATGTACCCTATTAAATCCACTGCTGAATCCAGCAGTAGCAGTGTTTCTGTTCAAGTATTAGACACGTTAGGCTTCCAAATAAACCCCTCATTCTGTATGATGATGATGACACTATTGCTTCACCACTGAATAAACACAGTCAACTGCAAAGGTATTACTGGCTCCACACAGCCTCTTCAAACCATCCACAAGACTGAAAGAGCCTACTTTGAAACCATCCATATGGGGAAAAAATGAAGCCAGACAATCATTCAGTGATAACACAACCCCAAACCTAAATTGCATTTAGGAAATTCATTTTGATACAAAGTGCTATTTGATAGGGAAATAAAATCAGGAAACAGCTTAGTTGATAAGGAGAAAAGCATGCTTAGCTTGAGCCAAGCTACAGATATATCTAATTAGCAGGACCAGCATTTTGGTAGTGTTTGTCTTTTTTTCTCTCAATACATCCACCACCAACCAGCCTCTTGTTTCTGCAGTTTGTTCATTGCCCCATTTTCCTCTCACTGGTGACTTACTTTCCTTGGTTTCAGAGTAAGATATCATGTCAACTATCTATATCTTGATCAGATTTAATTGTAATCAATGAAGTCTCTTCATGAGAGATTTTCATTCTAAGTTATATACTAAATTGCACAAAGAAAGATGCTGTTGGCTCTTCAAGAAATGTCCAGCATTAGCATACGAAAGGAAAAAAGTGATGGGCATCTGAAAGTCATAAGATGTGAGAACTGCCATATGACCCAGCAATCCCACTTCTGGGCATCCACACTGAGGAAACCAGATCTGAAAGAGACACGTGCACCCCAATGTTCATCGCAGCACTGTTTATAATAGCCAGGACATGGAAGCAACCCAGATGCCCATCAGCAGACGAATGGATAAGGAAGCTGTGGTACATATACACCATGGAATATTACTCAGCCATTAAAAAGAATTCATTTGAATCAGTTCTAATGAGATGGATGAAACTGGAGCCCATTATACAGAGCGAAGTAAGCCAGAGAGATAAAGACCATTACAGTATACTAACACATATATATATGGAATTTAGAAAGATGGTAATGATAACCCTATATGCAAAACAGAAAAAGAGACATAGACTTACAGAACAGACTTTTGGACTCTGTGGGAGAAGGCGAGGGTGGGAGGTTTTGAGAGAACAGCATTGAAACAAGTATACTATCAAGGGTGAAACAGATCACCAGCCCAGGTTGGATGCATGAGACAAGTGCTCGGGCCTGGTGCACTGGGAAGACCCAGAAGAATCGTGTGGAGAGGGAGGTGGGAGGGGGGATTGGGATGGGGAACACATGTAAATCCATGGCTGATTCATGTCAATGTATGACAAAAACCACTACAATATTGTAAAGTAATTAGCCTCCAACTAATAAAAATAAATGGAAAAAAAAAGAAAAAGAAACTGCCTCATGTACACATTGAGATATTAATACATTCCTGATCCCTTGGTATTGCTGACTAATGGCATACTGAAAAATCTTGCCTAAAAAAAAAAAAAAAAAAAAAAAGGTGATAGTTATTCATTTACTATGGGAAGTGCTAAATGAGGCATGCTACACAAATGATCTCTTAAATCTTACAACCATCCTCCCTCTTTCCTACATTCCTCCTAGCGGAGGAATCTGAGACTTAAAAAAGATGGAGGCAAACTCAGTTCAGTTCAATCACTTAGTGTCCAACTATTTACGACGCCATGGACTGCAGCACGCCAGACTTCCCTGTCCATCACCAACTCCTGAAGCTTGATCAAACTCATGGCCAGTGAGTCAGTGATGTCATCCAAATCCAGGAGGTAGTAGGTCCAAAATTTGAACCTTAGTTTGTCTGACTCCATAGCATACAGTCTTCCAACATGCAGTGATTACAATAGTCTTCTAGCTGCTGTCCTCTAGTTTTTAATCCCTTCACACTGTCATGTGAAAGCACTGCTTCATGTCTGATCATTATAGACTCTATTCCTTAAAATCCACCAGTGATTCCTGACATTTGTGTGCTCCTTAACTTATCATGCAAGGCTAGGTACAAGTGAGCGCTCTTCTGATCCACTGGATCATTTCTTCACAGGTATAACAAGCAGACCCTTATCCTCTTACACCTCCGGCCCCTAGGTATTAAGATCATTAAACTAAAATTGATGCCTACTCTTTAGCAGGATTTTAAGAGATGTTACTGACCACATGGCCTCCCGTATAAGAGTAGAGTAATAGTCCCAACCAAGTCTGACTGCAGCTCCAATGTTAACATATCTTCACAAGAACCACCTGAACAATTTCAGGATGCTTCCCAACCCAGCAGTGTACACACACTGACTGGTGAGCCACAGGCAGAGGTGTTTCTGCAT
The DNA here is from genome assembly GCF_023699985.2 of Odocoileus virginianus. Classification (NCBI taxonomy): domain Eukaryota; kingdom Metazoa; phylum Chordata; class Mammalia; order Artiodactyla; family Cervidae; genus Odocoileus; species Odocoileus virginianus. The sequence continues at coordinate 63,247,458 of NC_069686.1, read as the reverse complement.
CAGGAGAGGCTCCAAGCCTGTGCACTGAGATATCCCTAAATCCATCTTTCCCAGTGACAGTCTCATCCTCTAATATTCCAGACAGGAAACAACTGTCCTCCAAGAGGTTCCATGACCAGCCTTAAAAACCCTAACTATAAATACCCCACATACAGAAAGTATATATATATTTTTACTTTTCACATATCTAGGTACATTTAGATTTAAAGTTAGGTTTGCTAACATTTTAATTTAATTAATCCAGGAGAAAAGGTACAATTATGATATAGATGTCTGGTCATGTAAAGCCATTCTCCTATTTATTCCCAGTGGCTCAGCTGGTAAAGAATCCTCTTGCAGCGTGGGAGGCCTGGGTTTGATCCCTGGGTTGGGAAGATCCTCTGAAGCAGGGAACAGCTACCCACTCCACTATTCTGGCCTGGGGAATTCCATGGACCATATAGTCCATATGGTCGCAAAGAGCTAGGCACAACTAGGTGACTTCCACTTCACTCCTGCTTACGGACAGGCCGCTACAAGAAGCAGTGGAGGGAACAGTTTCTACTCCTTCAGACTCCACTGTTACAAGTAGACCTCCAGATGTATATCAATGCTACTTTCAAAAACCTCCTTCAAGTCCTTTATACTTGTTAGTCTTCAACTACATGGAATTCATAGTCTCTAGATGGCTTTCATCTACCCATGCCTTCACTGGTACCGTTTTCTCTCTCGGGAATGCCCTTCTTATCTTCTTCATTATTTAAGATTATACTCAAGCATGATCTCTTTAAGGAAGCTCATTCTGAACCTCAGAATAGGCCAATGGTTAAATCTTTGTATTCCTGAGTCATTTATGCTTCTTAACCATATGTTATTTTGTTGAAATACTCCAGTTATGTGTCCATTTTCTCACAAATGACAAGCTCTGCATAAGAAGGGATGCTAGTTGAGCTGATTATGCAGTCACACAAATTGGGATAGGATCTTAGCTCCACTACTTACTAGCATGTGATATTAAGCCTCTGTGTACCATGGAAAACTTGTCTGCAAATAGTTTTACTTGCTATTCTCTAGACACAATACTGTGGAGCTTTGGCAAAATAATATAGATAAAACCCTAAAATAGCATCCAGAACGTAATAATATAAGCTGAAAAAGTGTTAGGTATGTTCCAGAAGAAACTTTTTATGGTTGACAGTTGAATCTGTTCTGTTTGTAGCTTGCTTTGTTTGCATGATTGAATTTCAGCAATCTTACTTGATAATGCAAGTTGCCAATAATTCTTTTTTCTCCTCTATCTCCCATTATTTTCTGAAATTATTGTTTCATGAAATCCCATGGGATTCAAACAGAATGCCTTGTCCCTGGAACAGTTTTACTAGAGTCCCAGGTCTTCTCTTCTATCATATAGGCTCAGGGACCTGATTTGTCATCTAAAAGAGTCATATTAACCAAGTGCCATAGACTAAAATATAATCAAAACAGGTAAACTATACGGAGTGCTTAATATGTATAAGCTACTGTGCTAACCAGGTAACATGAAATACTATATTTTGTCATCACTATCATCCTATGAGGCAGTTTGCTCATGGTAACCCAGTTAGTTCAATCCTCCTCTGAAATCCATGCTTTAACCACTACATTCCATTACCCAACTATATATTTTCAAGATTATCATTTTAATGACTTCAGTGAGAAGAAGAATAACTCTTTAGACCAGGTCCTTAAGCATATGCCCTCTCCACGTTTTCTACTTGGAGCTAATCTTCATGGGGCTTCCCGGTGGCTCAGATGGTAAAGAGTCTCCCTGCAATACAGGAGACCTGGGTTCAATCCCTGGTCAGGAAGATCCCCTGGAGAAGGGAAGTGGCTACCCACTCTAGTATTCTGGCCTGAAGAATTCCAGGGACAGAGGAGCCTGGTGGGCTACAGTCTATGGGGTCACAAAGAGTTGGACATAACTGAGCAACTAATACTACATGAAGATGTTAACATCACAGGGTCTTCATTTTTCCTTTGGCCATGCTGCATGGTTTGTGAGATCTCAGTTCCCCACAGAGGGCTTAAACCCAGGCCACAGCAATGAAAGCCCAGAAGCATGGAACCCTAACCACTACACCACCAGGAAACTCCTTAAAATCATAGATTCTGTGATGAGCATGGGATTTGATATTTTGTATCTAATATTTAGATACTCTGAATTACAGAGTATCCAGGAATTAAACTAACTGGAAGTACTCTTATTACAAGGTTAGCAGGGCCAGTTTAAGTATTTTACATTTATAGTAAAAATTTCTTCCATACTAGAATATTTGCAAGAGGAAATGCTGATATTTGCTTCACAGTCAGCAATCTATTTTTCTTCTCGTCTGTTAGTGCCATAAGCTATTTTGGGTCACTGAAAACTATCCCTTTGGTCCTTTTGACTTACTACTTTTACAGTGACTTTTATTATGTCTCCATAAGCCATTACAGGATGAGAAGGAAATGTAGCAAGGTGGGACCCATTCCAGGCTCTGAAAGCAGCCCATTCCACCCCTGCTCTGTGACCACGAGCAAGTTACCTCCAAACCATAATTAACATGTTTTAAAATGGGTATGCAGATGGAGAAATATACTGTGTTCATGGATTGGAAGAATCAATATTGTCAAAATGGCTATACTACCCAAAGCAATCTATAGATTCAATGCAATCCCTATCAAGCTACCAACGGTATTTTTCACAGAACTAGAACAAATAATTTCACAATTTGTATGGAAATACAAAAAACCTCGAGTAGCCAAAGTAATCTTGACAAAGAAGAATGGAACTGGAGGAATCAACCTGCCTGACTTCAGGCTCTACTACAAAGCCACAGTCATCAAGACAGTATGGTAGTGGCACAAAGACAGAAATATAGATCAATGGAACAGAATAGAAAGCCCAGAGATAAATCCACTAACCTATGGACACCTTATCTTCGACAAAGGAGGCAACAATACACAATGGAAAAAAGACAGCCTCTTTAATAAGTGGTGCTGGGAAAACTGGCCAACCACTTGTAAAAGAATAAAACTAGAACACTTTCTAACACCATACACAAAAATAAACTCAAAATGGATTAAAGATCTAAATGTAAGACCAGAAACTATAAAACTCCTAGAGGAGAACATAGGCAAAACACTCTCCGACATAAATCACAGCAGGATCCTCTATGACCCACCTCCCAGAATATTGGAAATAAAAGCAAAAATAAACAAATGGGACCTAATGAAACTTAAAAGCTTTTGCACAGCAAAGGAAACTATAAGCAAGGTGAAAAGACAGCCCTCAGATTGGGAGAAAATAATAGCAAATGAAGCAACAGACAAAGGATTAATCTCAAAAATATATTAGCAACTCCTGCAGCTCAATTCCAGAAAAATAAATGACCCAATCAAAAAATGGGCCAAAGAGCTAAACAGACATTTCTCCAAAGAAGACATACAGATGGCTAACAAACACATGAAAAGATGCTCAACATCACTCATTATCAGAGAAATGCAAATCAAAACCACAATGAGGTACCATTACACGCCAGTCAGGGTGTCTGCTATCCAAAAGTCTACAAGCAATAAATGCTGGAGAGGGTGTGGAGAAGAGGGAACCCTCTTACACTGTTGGTGGGAATGCAAACTAGTACAGCCGCTATGGAGAACAGTGTGGAGATTTGTTTAAAAAACTGGAAATAGAACTGCCATATGACCCAGCAATTCCACTCCTGGGCATACACACCGAGGAAACCAGATCTGAAAGAGACACATGCACCCCAATGTTCAATGTTCATCACAGCACTGTTTACAATAGCCAGGATATGGAAGCAACCTAGATGCCCATCAGCAGACAAATGAATAAGGAAGCTGTGGTACATATACACCATGGAATATTACTCAGCCATTAAAAAGAATTCAGTTGAATCAGTTCTAATGAGATGGATGAAACTGGAGCCCATTATACAGAGTGAAGTGAGCCAGAAAGATAAAGACCAATACAGTATACTAACACATATATATGGAATTTAGAAAGATGGTAGCGATAACCCTATATGCAAAACAGAAAAAGAGACTCAGATGTATAGAACAGATTTTTGGACTCTGTGGGAGAAGGTGAGGGTGGGATGTTTCAAGAGAACAGCATCGAAACATGTATATTATCTACAGTGAAACAGATCACCAGCCCAGGTTGGATGCATGAGACAAGTGCTCGGGCCTGGTGCACTGGGAAGACCCAGAGGGATCGGGTGGAGAGATAGGTGGGAGAGGGTATCGGGATGGGGAACACATGTAAATCCATGGCTGATTCATGTCAATGTATGACAAAAACCACGACAATATTGTGAAGTAATTAGCCTCCAACTAATAAAAATAAATGGAAAAAAATAATAAATTAATTAATTAATAAAATAGGTATGAGATTACCTATTTCATAGTGTTGTTAGAATAATCACACAAAACACCTATAGAATGATGTCTAAAACAGGGAGAACACTTAATGAATGATGCTTCCTGATGACACTGTTGTTGATAGCCTTGTTTTCATACATATTGCATTGTAACTCTTAAAAGAAAACCATATTCTCCCTACCACCAATGCTTGAAAACCATTTTCTCTCCAGGCTCAAGGCTCCACCCTCTGAGACATCTTTCAGTTTTCACAGAGGGTAGCAAATGTTTATAGCTTAGCTGTTTATTAGCTTGTTGCCTGGCTATAGAATTTTAGGAGTTGGACAGCCTTCTTTTATTTTATCCTCTTTTTTGTGCCCAAGTAGACAATATTTCTGCTGGTATAACATCCTTGCAAACCCTGTAGGTCTTCTGTGTAATGTTTGGGGATTCACTCTCATAAACTAGAGTCTCCTCCACAAAATAATCCCATCTCATCTCTATCTATCCCTAGCTTCTGGGGAGATGGCTGAGTCACATGCTTAATCTCTTTAAAGGCTTTTCTGTCTGATTTGAATATTCTGACCTTTTTTTTCCTCCCCAGGAACTAGAAAAAGATTGTTGTGTCATACCCTTGACTACATCTCCATATTTTAGTGCCTCTTGCAATCTAGATAAGCTGAGAATGTCCCCAATCACCAAATTCTTGTTTCTTTTCTGCTTAATATTTTTTTCTCAATTTAATTTTGTGCCTTTTATTTTACTCTAAGCAACAAGAAGAAACAAGGCCACACTTTTAGCACTTTGCTTGGAAATCTCCTTAGTTCAATTCAGTTCATTACTTATAAGTTCTGCCTTTCACATAACTATAAGAAAATTCTACTAAGTTTTCTGCCATTATGTAACAAGGATCCCTTTCATCCATTTTTCAATAATATGTTTCTCATTTCCTTCTCATACCTCACCAATAGCACTCAGTATTCATATTACTACCAACAGTCTGTCTATGATGCCTTCAGTATTCTGTAGGATTATATAGGCTTTATCTACCATGCTCCTCACCTCCTTCTGAGCTCTCATCTTCAGAACCTTTAGTGTCTAAATTCTTACTAACAATCCTTTCAGGGTAATAAGGTAATCTAGGATTTTTCTAATATGTTTCTCAATTTTTTTCAGCCTCTGCCCAAGGCCCACTTCCAAAGCCACTTCCAAATTTTTAATATTTGTTATCAGAGTCACCCCACTGCTAGGTACTAAAATCCATATTAGTCTCCTATTGTGCTGTAACAAATTACTAAAAAACACTGTAGCCTAAAACAACACCTATTTATTATCCTACAGTTATGGAGATCAGAGTTTTGAAATGGATCTTACCAGGCCAAAATCAAGATGTTGACAAAGCAGTATTCCTTCTAGAGGTTTGAAGAAAGAATTTATTCCTAGTGTTTTCACTGCTTCTTGAGGCTATCCATATACCCAGGCAGCATGTTAAAAAGCAGAAACTTTGCTGACAAAGGTCCATCTAGTCAAAGCTATGGATTTTCTAGTAGTCATGTATGGATGTTAGAATTGGACTACAAAGAAAGTTGAGCACTGAAGAATTGATACTTTTGAACTGTGGTGTTGGAGAAGACTCTTGAGAGTCCCTTGGAATGCAAGGAGATCCAACCTGTCAATCCTAAAGGAAATCAGTCCTGAATATTCATTGTAAGGACCGATGCTGAAGCTGAAACTCCAATACTTTGGCCACCTGATGAGAAGAACTGACTCATTGGAAAAGACCCTGATGCTAGAAAAGACTGAAGGCAGAAGGAGACGGGGACGACAGAGGATGAGGTGGTTGGATGGCATCACTGACTCGATGGACATGAGTTTGAGCAAGCTCTGAAAGTTGGTGATGGACAGGGAAGCCTGGCGAGCTGCAGACCATGGAGCTGCAAAGAATCGTACACTACCGAGCGACTGAACTGAACTGAGGCTGTCCATAGTCCTAGCTCATGTTTGCATAACTCTTATCTCCACTTCCACTGTCACAGCATCTATGACTCTGACCTTCCTTTCTCCCTCTCATAAAAACCCTTGTGATTATATCAGACCCACTTAGATAATCCAGGGTAATCTTCATACTTTAAGATTCTTGGATTAATTACATTGCAAAGTATCATTTGCCACAAAAGGTAAAATACCCACAAGTTCCAGGGGTTAGAATGTGGATATTATTAAGTGATCATTATTCTACCTACTGCAAGTTGTAGGAGTTTTTTCCTTATTTTAGATACTAGAATGTAACAGATGTTTTTGTTGGTCAGTCACAAAGTTGTATCTGACTCTGCAACCCCATGGTCTGCAGGACAGCAGGTTTCCCTGTCCTTTACTATCTCCTGGAGTTTGCTCAAATTCATATACACCTCATTCTCTGCAGCCTTCTTCTTTTGCCTCCAATTTTTCCCAGCATCAAGGTCTTTTCTAATGAATCAGTTATTCACATCAGGTAGTCAAAGTATTGGAGTTTCAGTTTCAGCATCAGCCCTTCCAATAAGTGTTCAGGATTGATTTCCTTTAGGATAGACTGCTTTGATCTCCAAGGAACTGTGAGTCTTCTCCACCACCACAATTTGAAAGCATCAATTCTTCAGCACCCAGCCTTCTTTACAGACCAACTCTCACATTCGTATATGACTTCTGGAAAAAAAAAAAAAGAAAACACCACCATAGCTTTGACTATGGACACCTTTTTAAGTAAAATGATGTCTCTGCTTTTCAATATACTGTCTAGGTTTGTCATAGCTTTCCTTCTAAGAAAGAAGCATCTTTTAATTTCATGGCTGCAGTCACCATCCACAGTGATTTTGGAGCCCAAGAAAATAAAAATGTCACCGCTTCCACTTTTTTCCCCTTTTATTTGCCCAATACCACGACCTTGGTTTTTTTAATGTTGAATTTGAAGCTAGCTTTTTCACTCTCCTCCTTCACCCTCATCAAGAGGCTCTTTGGTTCCTCTTCACTTTCTGCCGTTAGAGTGTTATCATTTGCACATCTGGGGTTGTTGATATCAGACATACAATCTGCAAATATTTTCTCCCATTCTCTTGGCAGTATTTTGACTATGGCATCCCTTGATGCCCAGAAGTTTTTAATTTTGATGAAGTCCAATTTGTTTTTTTTTTCCTTTAGTTTTTGAGCTTTCTAACAGTTTCATAAGAAGCAGTACTATAAAAATGATAAGGCATGTTTGAGCCTTTGATCCATTTGAGTTAATTTTTGTAAATTAGGCAGCAATCCTATGTTATTTCAATGTCCAGCATCATTTGCTAAATTCTCTGTTGAATTGTTAGTACCCTTGTCAAAAATCAATTGACTATAATTAAATGCATTTATTTTTAAACTCAATTTTGGACTCATTGATCTATATGGCTCATTATTCTAGTACAACACAGTCCTGATTACTATAGCTTTGCAGTGTGTTTTCAAATCTGGAGATGCAATCTCACTGATGTTTTTTCACAAAATTGTTTTCATTGTTCTGGATTCCTTGCATTTCCACATGGATTTTAGAATCAGCTCCTCAGTTTCTGCAAAAAAGGAGGACAAAGTCTGCTAAGATCTTGAGAAGGATGGTATTGAATCTGTAGATCAATTTGGAAAGTATCTTAACTATACGAAGTATTTCAGTCCATGAACATGGATGTTTCTCCATTTATTTTAGAGCTCTTTAATTTCTTCCAACATTTTCTTTCACCAGTATGCAGACTTTTTAATCACGTTGATAAATTTATTCTTACGTATTTCCTTCTTTTTAATGTAGCTGCAAGTGCAGTTTGTTCATTTCCACATTATTCATTCCTAATATGTGAAACTACAATTGATTTTCATATATTGATTCTGCACTATGCAACCTTGCTGAACTCAATTATTAATAGTCAATCTATTAGGATATTTTTGTTTTTTATGTTGTTGATTTTTCCTTAGGATTTTCTATGTGCAAGATCATATCATTTGCAAATAGATAGTTTTATTTCTTGTGCTCCAATCTGAAGGAATTTTCTTTCTTTCTCTTGACTAAATTCCTGAGCTCAAATCTCTGTAACAATATTGAATTGAAGTATCAAGAATGGACATCCTTGATTTGTACCTTATCTTACTGAGAAAGCTTTCCATCTGTCATGAATAAGTAGGTGTTGGCTGTGGGTGTTACACAGATGCTCTTTATCATGGTGACAAAGTTTCCATCTATTTCTAGCCTAGGGTTTTCAATCATGAAAGGGTATTGAATTTTGTCAAATGGTTTTCAGAATTAATTAAGATTGTCTGTGGGGTTTGTTCTTTGTTTTCTCAATAAGGTATATTTCATTTTTTGATATTTATATTTTTAATACAAATTTACATTTTGGGAAAAATTTACAAAAACTTATGACTTCTAATTCTCTGTACATGTTGCTGGATAAAGTTCACTATGGTTTTTGTTAAGGGGTTTTTATATATGTTTGTAAGGGATATTGGTCTGTATTATTCTTTTCTTGTGATTCGTTTGTTTTGATATCAAGGTAATAATGGCCTTATAAAATGAGTTGGAAAGTGTGTTCATCACTTTTATTTTTTGGAACAGTTTATAAAGCATAGGTGTTCATTTTTCTTTAAATAGTTTGTAGAATTCACCAGAGTAGTCATCTGGTCTTGGACTTCTCTTTCTGGAAATTTTACTGATACTAATTCAACCACTTATTGTATGTCTATTTACTTGTTATATATCTATTTTTCTATATCTTTTTGAGTCAGTTTTTTTTAACCTGAAGTATAACTGCTTTACAATATTGTGTTAGCTTCTGCTGTACAGAAAAGTGAATCAGCTATCTGTATACATATATTCCTTCCCTCATGAGCCTCCCTCTCACTGAGTCAGTTCTGATAGCTTGTGTCTTTCTAGAAATTTATACATTTTAACTAGCTTTTCTAATTTGTGATATACAATTTTTCACAGTATTTCCTTATCTTTTTTATTGTTTCTTTAAAGTTTGTAATAATACATACTCATTTCAATTTTAGTAATTTTGAGTTTTTTTCTTTTATTTTTTTCATTCATGTATGTATTCATTTATCTTGGTTAGTCTAGTTAAAGATTTATAAATGTTGCTTACCTTTTCCAAGAACTTGCTTTTGGTTTGTTGATTTTTCTCCATCATTTTGCTTGTTATTTAAGGGTGCTATTAATCTCTACATATATCTGAATTTCTCAAATTTCCTTATGCTATTGATTTCTAATATATTCCATAGTATTTGAAAAGCATACTTTGTATAATGTCAGTCCTTCTAAATTTTTGGAGATTTGTTTTATGGCCTAACATATGGTCTGTCCTACAGAACCCTCCATGTGCCCTGAGAATGGACATTTTGCTGTTGTTGGGTGAGGAGTTCTATAGATATGTAAAACATCCAGCTGTTTTACAGAATTGTTCAGTCCTTCTACTTTCTGTTGATGCTCTTTCTAAACACTCTATTCATTATTAAAAGCAGGGTATTGAAGTCTCCAACTACGTTAGCCAAATTTTCTATTTTTTTCTTCAATTCTGTCAGTTTTTGCTTTACATATATTGAGGGCTTTGTTAAGTGCCTACACATTTATTACTGTTATTATGCTTGATTATTGATTCTGACTTGTCCATATCAACACACTTTAGATGCTAGGGGATCTCTAGGCTCTTGACTCAACTATTTACTTTTATATACACACTGTCTCTAGGTGGAATACCCAGTTTTGTGGCTTTAAATAACATCTATGTGCTGATAACATTCAGATTTCTATCCAGTTCCAGTCTCCCCACAGAATCCACCCTCTTTTTCATTTTATAAACATCCCACACACAGCAGGCTCAGAATAGAACTTATGACTCACTCACTACCAAAGCCACTTCTAACCTCTGTTCTTTCCTATCTCAGAAAATGTTACCAACACCCAATGATATTTTCGTGCTATAATTACATCGGTCCCTCTGTTTTCCTCTTCTCACACTTTAGCCAATTCATCCTCAAGTTCTAACTTTAAAGCAGCCTGAAAACTCTGTGCTTCCTTCACCCTCTCAGTTGCCACTGTTCAGTCTGAACCACCATCATTACCATCGCCACTTCCACCGCTGCACTGGCCTCGCTGCTTCTACACTGGCCCCTTCCTAGTCCAGCCTCCCCATAGAAATCATTTCTGTCATAAATCCGACAACGCAGTGTCTAGTTGCTTTGCACTTAGAGTAAAATCGAACATCCTCATCAGGGCTTTAAAAGCCCTTTCATGATTTAAGCATCAACTTTCTCAATTCTATTTTCTTCTACTCGCCACTCACCATACTTCTTTTCCACAAACGTGCGAATTTCTTTTTCATCTTAAGTGTTTTGTATTTGCTGTTTTCTCTATCTCTTCTTGTCTACCTCTATCTCATCATTTTGTCTCAGAGTCAGGGTGACTTACCAGATAAAGGGTAGGAAAAACCCACAGACATTCACAAAACAAGATTATAGTCACATTGTAAGTAAAGTTTATGTAGATTAAGTATGGTTCTGCAGCAACCAGAATTTATAAACATGAAAGTATGAGGTTTAACCAGAATGGAATAAAGAAAAATGTTACTTTTTAAAAATTTTAGTGCAATTTTAGCAATGATCTTGCAATTTAAAATAATGAAAGAAGAACTAAACTCCAATGGAGAAAAATTAAGAAAGGAAGTTGATTAAAAAAAATGGTAGATATAAACATACTGGAAAATTCAGAAGGATGTTGTAACCATCTCTGATATGTTTTCAACTCTGAAGATGCTGCAAGTCAAAGACTCCAGGGTCATGATCTATTATTGCATTTAGTGTAGGCATCTTGTAAGTACACAGATCCTAAGAAAATAAAGGCAAAGTCTAAAGGAATTTAAAGTAAAAATCTATGACATTAGGCACAAAGAAGAACACACCTCCACATTCAAATGGGTCACAGATAAATCAACCAGAAACAGCATCACGGGGACTTCCTGGAGGTCCAGCAGTTAAGACTCTGTGCTGCCAGTGCAGGAAAAACAGGTTCAATCCCGGTCAAGGAACTAAGATCACACATGCCACATGGCCAAAAAATAAAACAACAACTATATGCATGTATATATACATCATATATATTTACGTGTATATATGGAATCAGTTGGGAAGAAATGTTTGTAATATATATAATAAAGAATATTTTTTAGAAGATAACATGATGGATGATAGGGACAAAGATAGAAATCTGGAAGCTGTGAGATTAAAGACCAAAATTTCCTTTGCTTATCAAGATATTTGATGGTATTCAGGGAAAACTTTCTTGGAAAGGTAATACCTGTACTGAATCTTAAAGGGAGCTATAACAATGTGTGGACCACTCTGAAGTACTTTTGTAAGATTTAGCACCCACAGATATATATTCAAAATATTTAACAAATGGAAATATGTATACTGGACTTTCAAGGAGGTTCAGATGGTAAAGAATCTGCTTGCAATACAGGAGGCTCAGGTTTGACTCCTGGATTGGGAAGATCACTTGGAGAAGGAAATGGCAACCCTTTCTAGTATTCTTACCTGGAGAATTCCATGGACAGAGGAGTCTGACAGGCTCCAGTTCATGGGGTCACAAACAGTTGGACATGAATGAGTAGCTAACACTTTCATATGTAAATACTGCATCTATTTTTATTTCCTAATATTGGAAGTGATAATACAGAGTTGACCCATGAGCTGGACTTGGCCAATCAGATGCTCCTCACTCCTCTTCTGTCCTTGGGATATGCTCACCTTTTCCACCCAAGGAGCTGTTTCCAGGATGCCAGCCTTGAGGATAGGGTGTCACTGAGACCATCTAGACTGTGTCTGTGACTGAACCTAGCCAAGGCCTCTGTATAAACTTGAAGATTCTGTCGGGTGGATGTGAGACCCACTCATCTTACAGCATCCAAAGGCAAGTCTCTTATGTAAGTTCCCTTGTTTATCAGACCTGCCGCCTGCCAATCATCAATGATCTGCCTCCTTCCTTCATCTCCTCCTGCCCGTTGTGTGAGAGGCTGGTTCCAGATGACACACAGGTGGTTCCCAAGACTGCAAATTAGCACCTAATTGTTTTAATCTCAGCAACTGATTATCAAATTTTATAAGTTGTAGCATAGATCATTTGTCAATTCATTCTAAAAATGTACAAAATGATTGCCGGCATGATCATTCTGACATGATGGATGCTAGTTGTTAAAGCCATATTTTGAGCCAGGAAACCACATCAAACTATTCCAATGACTTTTCCATTGAATCAGTAGTTATTAGATCACTGGTAGTCACAAGAAGTTGATTTCCTTCTAAAATCAACAATATTCATTCTGCTGCTGCTGAATTCTCTCAGTTTCTGCTGAACCAATAGTAATTGGTCAAAAACAATAGCCCAATTTAGGAAATGGGCTAAAATTTAAAATAAAATATTATATTAGATTTGTTTAATATTTTCAATATCTTTACTATTGACTAAGTCACAAAAATTATTTATTGGAATGTCATAGGTATTGATAATTAGGTCAAATCTTATATTCCTGATCAGAAAGTGGTGGAGCTGTTTGGTAATTCAGATCATCGTCTATGGCCTCAAATTCTGGCTCTATGATAAAATAACTTTTTTCTTCTTCAGTTCCCTCCCCTGTAAAGGGGGTAATGGTGACAATTTTAATACTCTGCTGAGCTGATTATTCATTTAGAAAGTATATGTTGAGCATAGAGTAAGGGTATGTAAGTATTAGCTCTCATTTTATTAATAAACTTAATATTTTTAATATATATGGTAAGTCAGCATTTATGAGTTTAAATGAATTTCTCCTCTTAAATGGAGATGAGCTTCAACAGGATTGCTTGAAAGAAGAACCCAAAGCTTTGGCATGTCCTCATCCCAAACCATATCCCAGGCACAGCCACAGTTTCTGTCTTGACCCAGGAGCATCCCCTTCCCCACACAGGTAGATTACAGGATATGTAGCTGGTGTCTGCACTGGCCTCTATGACTGCCTACTCAGCTGTTTCTCTGTCCAGCCTTCGTTCTCTCAGAGCCAAAGTCTTTGTCTTGGTACTAAAATCGCTGAACCAGAAAAGACCACGTTGCAGGAAGGTTTGGAAACAGGAGGCAGTAGAGAGCATCCGGAAATGCACGTGGCCAGATGACAGAGCACACTGAGCGCTGGGTGGCCAGTGATGCCGCCAAGGGCGCCTCTTCTCTCCAGGGAGGAATACACTTTAGCTGGGGGCGCCAGGGGACTGCCTGGACCAGCAGCCCAGCAGATGCAAGGACTATGCCCTGGCGGTGCCCACCTGTGTCTCCATTAATCCAACAGGAATATGGGCAGAATTTGAGCAGCACATAATGGTCTGACTAGTCAACAACGATGCCCAGGAAGTGGGGGAATCTGGAAGCTGTCAACGAACAATCAGAATAGACCCTAGTCACAGTGTTAGAGCAAGGACCTGACAGCCCACAATGGTTCCGTCAGCACCTTTAGTTACTGTCTCATGAGGATGACTGAAGAGGCCGGAGGAGGAGCTGGGGTGGCTCTGGGCTGGGTTCTAGAGTTCTCCCGTCCTTTAATATATCCAAGTCCATTTTGAATTTTCACTGGGAGGTGCTATGCTATGTGATGTTTTCAATGTATTTGACCACAGAACTTTTTTAAGGAGCATCTTTAGGAAATTCATTTCAATAAACACTAATATAGTGAAAAATTACAGATATTGGAGGTATTGAGCTCATTCCCAGGTCCATCTGTTTGACCTTGGACACATTACTTAATCTCTCTAACCCTGGTTTTCATGTAAAAGGGTAATAAGATCTACATTATGACAGTGCAAAACCTGGAGAGAAAAGAAACTTTCAGACTGTGGCAGAGGAAGGCTTGCCGTTCCCTACTTGGCTCACGTTCCCTCCTGGGCCTATATGTTCCAGGCTTTCTTGCACTGCGTGAAGCCACATCCCTAGTTCTGGGTAGTGGATTTGAGGGCCAGTGACAAACTCCACTTTCAAGCTTTGCCCATAAAATCCCTCCTGTGAACAGCAAGGTGTCCCTCCTCTCCGTCTGCCTCTGATTCTGTCCCTCTCTCTCTCCACCTACTGACTCGGTGGAGTGAATTCTAAAAGGGCAAGGCAGAAAGAAGAAGGAGCTCGTTGGGCCCCTGATTCACTTACTGAAATGGAACCCCCAAGGAAAGCCTCCTAGGCAACGCATGAGCAAGAAACACACAGACATTGTGTTGAGTTGCTGATGTTTTGAGAGGCTTTGTGACATTGCTATAGTATTGATGCTATTCCTATAGTGCACATGAAAAGTCTGGAGCACCTTGTCTGATAATGTGTACTAGCTGGTAGATGGTGGGGTTGTTGTTATAAAATGAGGAGGAGAAGGAGGATGCTGGTCCTGTGGTGACTGTAGTGATGTCATAGTGGTGATGGTGGTGGTGAGGAGGAGGAGGATGGTGATGATGGTGACAGTGATGATGGTGATGGTGGTGGTGAGGAGGAGGAGGATGGTGATGATGGTGACAGTGATGATGATGATGGTGTCAGTGATGCTGAGTAGGAGGAGGAGGATGGTGATGGTGATGGTGATGATGATGATGGTGATATCTGTGCCGATGGTGGTGATGAAAATGATGATGATTAATGTTGCAGAAATATACTCAGAAAGGAGCAATTTTATGATTCCACTAAAATATCAATGAAGTAAAACTCCAGGTTCACGGATGTCTCAGTGTTTTTTCTGTGGTGTGTGACTAGGAAGTGTTGCCTCATAGTCTCCATTTGCTAGAGCTACCATAGCAAAGTACCACAGGCTGGATGGCGTAAACCACAGACATTTATTTCTCACGGTTCTGGAGACTCGATGTCCAAGACCAAAGTGCCTGCAGAGATGGTTCCTCCAGTGACCTCCCTTCTTGGCTTCTGGACAGTGTGGCTTCACATGGTCTTCCCTCTGTGAATATCTGGGTCTAAATCTCTTCCTATAAAGGCACCAGCCATATTCGATTAAGGCCCATCCTAATGATTTCATTTTAACTTTATTACCTCTTGGAAGACTCTCTGAATACAGTCCCATGATGAGGTCCTGGGGGTTAGAACTTCAGAAAGGCTGCAGTGGGAACAGGACAGAACACAGCCCATAACAATTACCAACCTAGGCTCTGTTTTCCAAAGAGCTCAGGTCAAGAAAACATGTCCAGATAATAGCTGTATATTCCTGGAGTGCTGATCAAAAATAAGTTAACGTCTTGGTTTAAACTTATTATATGCATGTCAATTTTACTCTCTTTACCTGGAGATAGTGCTTTATTATAGGACAATGGGAAAAGACAGTTATAGCAAATATAATTGGCTTTTCTCCCTGTTGTTCACTAAAATGCGTGTGAGATATCATTTGAACAAAAAAGAAAGTAAATTTCAGACAGAATTCCTACTGAGCAGAAAGTAAAGCTAACTCCCAGTTACAAATGGAGTATCCTTTAATTGTTGGTACATCACATGTGGATGTACGGTAAGCACTTGTTCAAAGAAGCAAAGTATCTCCGGGGTTCACACAGCCTTTTAGAAGCACATCTGGGAAGGGATTTTAAAAATATATTTTTCAGGTCCAAAAATGTTGGAATGTCAGAAAACAGAGTTGAAGGAATAATGGCATTTTATATTGCTTTTAGAAATTGCTGTATCATAGAAAAATCATCAAGGAGATTTTGTATTAATAGAATTTATTTTGAAGGCATCAGAAGGAATCTTCAGAGAATGTAAAGTCAGTGCACATGTTGTTATAGCACACACCCTCATCGTGATATAGTTTAACCAGAGACATCTTTACGTACCCAACCAGAGTGGAGTGAACTCACAGCCAAGTATTCTTGAACTCTTTGCTTCCTGACCCCTTGAAAAATCTCACTTGGAAGAAAAACACATTTAGGAAGTGTTGCCTGAGGGTCTTGTGATCTTTCTGTTTCTCTCTTCTAGATATTCTTAAAGTAACCCTTGGATTAAAAACAAATCCCTTCTCACCTGGTCCTGTCCTTTCTCCCTCACCCTTTAAAGCCCAAGAGACAATCAGGCCTCACTGAAGCGTCCAAGCAGGCCTGGAACACTCTTGGGAGAAGTCCTAGAGTTTGAACCAACAACAATGCTACCCAACATTTATTAAGAGTACAGTATTTGCTGAACACAGTTTTGACTTCATAGAGTAGAGGATTATAAAAATTTAAGAGGGCAATTTCTATATGTCTTGTTCACTGCTGTTTCTCCAGTGCATTTCACAAGAACTCAATAAATATCTCATTCACTCTTCTGAACAATTATTTGAGGTTAGTACCTTCATCTCAGAGAAGAAAACAAGGCCCAGAGGTTGAGACTAGCCTGGGTTTCAGGTCTAATAGGAGGCAGATGGGAC
This sequence comes from Odocoileus virginianus, assembly GCF_023699985.2. Lineage (NCBI taxonomy): Eukaryota > Metazoa > Chordata > Mammalia > Artiodactyla > Cervidae > Odocoileus > Odocoileus virginianus. The sequence continues at coordinate 63,230,635 of NC_069686.1, read as the reverse complement.
CAAAGTCAGGTACAACATCACCCTTAGTCATAAGCAAGAAAGTGGGGCTCCTCCCCAGACCTCGCTGCACAGAGACCCCACACTTCACAGTGTTACCTTCCTCAAGACTGTCTAAGCTCCTGGGATGGGCTGGGGTGGGCAGTGCCATCTGGGGATAACTGTAGCCTAGATTTGGACCTGCATGGGCTCTGACTCCCATATCTCTTTGGGAGAGATGTGCCTGATATACGGCCCCCTACATGGGGTCAATCAGATGTCACAGAGATGTCCAAAACCTTGTTCAAGTGAATCACAAACACCCAGTGTGGTAAAGCCAAGCCCTCCTAGCTAAGGCATAGGTTGTGCAGGATGGGGACAGAGGTTCCTCGCATAAATGGGACTTCTCTTCTTACCCTGCCCACAGGCCCCTCATCTCTTCTCCCTGTAACAGGCAGGCTTGTGGAAGGCACCAAGAAAGACATTTCATCCTAGTGACATACTCATTACAGCCCAAAGGCTTCCAAGAAGAGCTCATTCTCAACAAAGCACAGTTAACAGCTGCAGAGAGGGTTACTAGGAGCTGATATTCCCAGGTGGTCCAGTGACCAGCCTCAGGAGCAATGATGTCACTAGCATTCAGCAAATGGCCTGAGATACTGCAATGGGGAGATCTATGTTTCTTGTTGCTGTTTAGTCACTGAGTCATGTCTGACTCTTTTGCAACCCCATGGACTGTAGCCCACCAGGGCCCTCTGTCTGTGGGATTTCCCAAGTAAGAATACTGGAGTGGGTTGCATTTCCATCTCCAGGGGATCTTCCCCAGGGATCAAATCCCTGTCTCCTTCTTGGCACACGGATTCTTTACCAACAAGTCACCTGGGAAGCCTGAGACCAACATTATTTCATTATAAAATCATTTCCCCAAAACCATAGTATTATGAGTAATCGTGGGAGACACAGAATTATGCAGAAATAGTGTGTTTGGCCCCCAAGAAGGTGAAGTGAAGCCTAGATATGCTGCAGAATCTTCATGTGCACCAACTTGGCAATAAACAAACATAGACATACTTCTTTTCCATCTATTATTCAAAACCTTATTTCTTAATAATAAAAAAAAAATCACGATACCTCACACAGACCCATGGATTTTGTAATGCATTTTGATAGTCACATTTTTATTGAAACTTTTGATTTTGAAAACTCAAGAGGTTATGCAAAAGTGGGGAGAGATGAAAATTTCTAGGGTGAGGAGAACACTGTATATTAACAGAGTTTTCATACAAATGTGGGATTCTTATACATGTGGAATTACAATGTATTTTAAACAAATAAACTTCATTTGTACTTTATGTTGGAATATAGTTGGTTTATAATTTTGTGTTAGTTTTCAGGTGAACAGCTAAGTGATTCAGTTATACATATATACATTCTCCAAAGACTATACTTTATTTTTTAAAGAAATTTTGGGTTCAGAGCAAAAGTGAACAGAACATAGAGTTCCCCAAAACCCTCCCCCTACACACAGTCTCACCTCCATCAACATTCTGACCAATGTGACATGTTTATTGCAATCAGTGAACCGACCCTGATGCATCATTATCAACCCAGGCAAGCAGGGTACACTCTTAGTGCTGTATATTCTATAGGTTTTGGCAAATACATATAAAAGGATATATCCATCATTACACTATCCTACAGAGTAATTTCACTGCATTGACAATGTGTGAATAAGCTTCTACTGGGAATAATTTTACATTTATAGAGAAGTTACAAAAGATACTCTTCATCCCACTTCCCCTAATGTTAACATCTTACATGGCCATGGCGTATTCATCAAAACTCAGAAATTAGCATTGGTATAATACTGTTAACTAATCTACAGACTTTATTTGGATTTCCCCAGTTTTCCCATTGCAGTTCTTTCTGCCTGCTCAGAGTCCTACCCAGGGCCCCACATTTCATTTTGTTATCATATCTGCCCAGTGGCTTCCTGTCTGTGACAGTTTCTCGGTCTTTCCTAGTTTTTTATGACCTTGGCCCTTTGAGGAGGACTGGTAAGGTATTTTGCAGAATGTTCCTCCATTGCGGTTTGCTTGATGTTTTCTAATGATACACTGGGATACAATACTTTTTTATATCAAATTATTTATATATTGAAGTGAACAACAACAACAACAAACATTTGCCCAGAGCCCTGGACAGGCTAGGCATTGCCCTACTCAAGATGACCGCATTCCAAAGCCCGTGATCTGGACTTCTCCATGTAGCTTTCCAACCTGATTCCACCTGCCCCAGTTCTAGATAGACCATTGACTTTAATCATAATGAGACGTCCTTTTCCATAATTGATTTCTTATACACTGCCTTTCCCACCTGCAATGCTTGTCTTCCTTCTATCCATTGAGTCAGCGAACCACCCAGGCTTAAACACAGTTTGATGCCTCAACCTTTAGGAAACTTCCCCCGAATCTTCATCCAGCCCACTTTCGTTTTGCATCTGGCTCATCATGCTCTTTTAGTCTTAAGAATCTTTGGTGCTTTCACCCATTGTTACATATTGCTTTGTTTTCCCAGTCAGATTACAAACAACTTGTGGACAGGAATGTTTTATTTTTATCCATCATCCACATCACTTAACTCAATAATGTCTAACAAGAATTCCTTGAATAGCTGAAAAACAACTATTGAAAGAAGTAAAAGTCTCATTTTGGGGGGAGGAAGGGGGGTTAAAAATCTTTATTAGGAAAATCTTATTAGCAAAATTTTATTAGTTAAGCCCATAGAATAATAAATGTAACTGTACTAATTTTAAAGGCTTCCACCCATTTGTAGTAATGGAGAGAATATTTGCCAATAGAGAGCTCACTTGGCTTGGATTCTCTTTGAGAAAGAATTGTTTGAGAAAAGCACTTCTATTCTGCTTAGCAAAAATGATCATAATGCCTAAAAAAGGTTATATTTTAGGAAAATTAAATATGATGTTCATATTATTAATCTTCAACCAGTTCATTCTTTTTTTCTTTTTGTTTATTTTTTATTAAACTTTTTTCTGTACTTGAAGTATAGCCAATTAGCAATGTGATAGTTTCATGTTGACAGCAAGGAGACTCAGCCATATATATGCATGTGTCTCTTCTCCCCTAAACTTACCTCCCATCCAGGCGGCCACATAACGTTAAATAGAGTTCCCTGAGCTACACAATAGATGCCTGTTGGTTGTCCATTTTAAATATCCAGTGTGTACTTTCCACCCCAAACTCCTTAACTACCCCTGCCCTCCATCCTTCCCCCGGCAACCATAAATTCACTTCTCTAAATCTGTGAGTCTGTTTCTATTTTGTAAATAAGTTCATTTGTATCATGTCTTTTTAGATTTCACATGTAAGGGGTGTCATACAATGTTTCTGCTTCTCTGACTTATTTCACTCCTTATGACAATTTTTATCCTTCAAAAAACTATGCTCAAGTCATGTTAGTTTTTTTTTCAAAAAGATTAATCCTAAATCAATTTTTATTATATTATACTGACTTCCTCTAGAGATTTTGGTTTTTGCAGCACACAAGGATAAAATGTTGTTTAAATTTTCATAAAGAAGAGTGATTTTTATTCATTCATCTATTCATTCATTCAATAATTATGGATGGAGTACTTACCATGAATTAGACACTGTGATGAGCACAAGTGATATAAAGATAAAAGACTGGCCTTATTCTCAAAATGCTCACAGGCTCCTTGGAGAAAAAGGAATCAGAAAACAAAACAGAAACACAGGGAAACCAAATTGAGGGTAAGGCAGGGAGGAAGGGAAAAATGACTGATATTCATCCAGTTTTTATTGTTTGGGGTTAAAATACAATTATAGAAATCTGTTTTGTTTTCCACTACCTGTTGTGGACACAAGCCCTGAAACCTATGAATGTACAAGACACATTGCTAATCTTTTTCTTTTAAAATAAAGGTTAGTCCATACAGAGAATGGCTTCCCTGATAGCTCAGTTGGTAAAGAATCGACCTGCAATGTGGGAGACCTGGGTTCGATCCCTGGCCTGGGAAGTTCTCCTGGAGAAGGGAAAGGCTACCCACTCCAGTATTCCTGCCTGGAGAATTCCATGGACTGTATAGTTCTTGGGGTCTCAAAGAGTCGGACACAACTGAGCGACTTTCACTTTCACTTTCATACAGAGAATAAGGGACTTCGATAGAATTCAAACACAAGTGAATTGTACCTGGAAATTTTATACTTATCTATTTCTCTTTTGTCTGGAACACTTCATAAGGTCATTCCTTTCATAATGGAATATTCACAAAATTAACTATAAACAGCTCATCAAAATTAGATAATTAGTTACAATACACTTTGATTACAATTACTCTTTGAGCCAAGCCTGCGGGCATGAGACTTGGTCTTATCAGTCACACAGCAGTGACAGGAGGCAGGGGTCTGTCCCTACTATTGTGCTCACTGTAGGTACATCTCATTAGGCTTTTCTTTTAAAACCAGAGCCTCAGGCATGCCTTGGCTGTGGGTCAGCCCGTCATATCCAGTCTAGAAGTAGAAATGAGGTTGTGATTGAAGAGCTAAGGCATTTTCTTCTGTTAAGGTACCAAAATCCCTGGATGACGAGCATTTTGGGAGACTTTTTTTTTTTTTTTTTTCTGCAAAGGAAAATGAATATTTATTAAATCTCCAGATTAGGAATATTTAATGGGAAAAAACATGGGGGGGAAGCCACATTAAAAAAGACCAATTTATTTGGTTACTTTAAGAAGAAAAAACCCATAACCAAAATTTAAAGGCACATTCACACAACTGGAAATACAAAGGCCCAGCAATTGTACAGAGAAAATAGTGATCAAGGTCACTAAAATATCAAAAAATTCCAAGCTAAAATTGGACTCCACATTCACCTATTATTGTGAGAACTGGGTTTTTTGTTGTTATTTCCTTGGTTTGTACTACTTAGCATTTGGGGAGACACTTTCTAATGTATATTTTCTAAAGTGAAAATTAAATTGAGTGGGGACGTCCCTGGAAGTCCAGTGTTTAAGAATACACCTTGCCATGCAGGGGTCTCAGGTTCCATCCCTGGTTGGGGAACGAAGATCTCACATACCTGAGGGCAGCTAAGAGAGAACACGGCACTCCTGAGCCCAAGTGCTGCAGCTAACACACCCAACATGACCAAATAAATAAATATACATAAATAAATTCAGTCATGTCAAAAAGAGAAAGGAAGTTTGTATAAAGAGAAGAAAACTGGGGGAAGCGGACAAGCACCAAGAACCAACCTATTCTGCTACACACATTGTTTTCAGAACCTGAATCTAGATCAGAAAATAAGAATTTGGCTTCAAAATAGTAACTTTTCTTTCTTCCTTTTTTCTTGGTGGTGCCATGCGGTATATGGGATCTTAACTCCCCTACCAGGGATGAAACCCGTGGACCCTGCACTGGGAACTGAAGTCTTAATCACTGGACCTCCAGGCAATTCCCTCAAGGTAACTTTTTAAACACTTGGCCTTCTGATCCCCAAATTGAAATTTAAAGTGATGTGATTGACGTATTTTATTTACATCTTTGGATAAGACCATCAAGACAACATAATTACAGTTTCTTTTTTTTGTTTAAGGATCTAAAAAAATGCATCTTTGCTGAATTTTGATCAAGTGTCCTCCAAACTAAAAAGAAGGTCAAATTAAAAGCTGTCCTTAATTAAAATGAGTGAATAGAATTGATTTAATAAAATTGTAATGTTGTTTAATGATTGTGGGAGATTGTGTTCAGGGCAGAAAACTGACATTTTGCCATAATCAATGCACATTTTATTAAAATCAATGTGGTTATTATGTAACACCTATTGAAAGAAGCTTTAATAAAGTTCAATCTATAAAATATAACCAACTCTAACTCAATTGAAATTTAACATAATGGTGGCTACAGTGTGTTCATGCAGCACGTCAGCACTTACTTACTGAGTGCTTACTGGGTACTAGGAACTTAGAGAGTATTTACCAAAAGTCACTTTCCTTCCCTCAAGGCATGTAGCATGGAGTAAGTAGCTTAACATTTTGCATTAAATTCAAGTGAAGCTAAATGTTTGGTATTTCACTAGCATATTAAAGAACTATTTCTGTTACATTTTAAATAAAACCTCACCTTGAAAAACATTTTTGAATGCTAATAGCTTTCCCAGTTCTAATAAGTGACTCCAGTTGTTAAGATTTCAAGTTCAAATAAAATTTTCAGTACTGGGGAAAAAAGGCCATTTATCCTTTGCAGTGTGTATAACTTTGTGTCTCTTGGGTTTTCCTCTCCTAAAATAAAAATTAGGTTTCTAATCAGCATATTTTTCACTTTAGCTTCCACGAGGCTAAGGTACTCGACCTCAGGAGCCGGGTCAGGGGTTACAACATGTACTGTAAGTCTGCATCTTACTCGATCTTGACTGCCCATTACAGCTTCTATTTTCCTGATCCTGGTTCTTGATTTCTATTGATATTGCATTTCATTCTGTCACATTTGTTTCTAATGTAAGATGCTTCAAAACCACTAAGGAGAAAGGTGTTTGAATAAAGCAAAATGTAACTTTTTTAAAAAGATTTTTAGCCATTTCAGGGCTAAAACAATATCTTACTCATGATTTCCCTGAAGTTCTTCACTCAATTCTTGTCACATAGTAGATACTACTTAAATTTTTTCTTATAAACAACAAGGTCCTACAGTATAGCACAGAGAAGTGTATTCAACATCCTGTGATAAACCATAATGGAAAAGAATATGAAGAGAAATGTATATGTATAGCTTAATTACCTTGCTGTACAGTAGAAATTAACACATTGTAAATCAACTATATTTCAACAGACCAAATTTTTAAAATAAAATAAATAAGCTATAAGGATATATTTTACAGCAGAGGGACAATAGCCAATATTTCACAATAACTATGAAAAATTTATCTTAAATTCAGTAGATAACTTTTCATTAGTTCAGCAAGTATATATACTGAGCACCTACTATATTCCAGGAATCTTGGTAAATGCTGATGATACCATTAGAAGTCATGTATGGATGTGAGAGTTGGACTATGAAGAAAGCTGAGCCCAAAAGAATTGATGCTTTTGAACTGTGGTGTTGGAGAAGACTCTTGAGAGTCCCTTGGACTGCAAGGAGATCCAACCAGTCCATCCTCAAGGAGATCAGTCCTGGGTGTTCATTGGAAGGACTGATGCTGAAGCTGAAACTCCAGTACTTTGGCCTCCTCGTGCGAAGAGTTGAATCATTGGAAAAGACCCTGATGCTGGGAGGGATTGGGGGCAGGAGGAGAAGGGGACGACAGAGGATGAGATGGCTGGATGGCATCACGTGAGGTTGATGGACATGAGATTGCGTAAACTCTGGAAGTTGGTGATGGTCAGGGAGGCCTGGCATGCTACGATTCATGGGGTCACAGAGTCAGACATGGCTGAGTGACTGAACTGAACTGAACTGAACCATTAAGAGTTACACAGGAGTTGTCAGAGCTGGCTAGCTGCTATAACAAAAACACTCCGCATCTCAGAAGCCTTCAGCAAACACTGCTCGTCACTCACTCGTGGTGCAGCCCTGAGCTGGGGAGGGAGGCTCTTTGTTTCATTACAGAAGCTTCACTGTTTTCAATATACAGTCCCCAGTGTGGACCTGGGTATCAAAACCCAGTGGGAAGATGCGGATTGGAGATATTGTAGAGGTTCCTGTGAGAGAAGGTGGAAGGACTAGTTTCAAATAACAAGCCTCTTCCATTCACATTCAAGTTGCCAGAATTCAATCCCAAATTTCCATCAAGCTTCAGAAAATATGGATTTGTTGAAAGGGGCTGGGACAGGTTTTCCTGGATGAACAGGAGGACAAGGACACTGGCTTGGTGAGCATCAGCACTACACCCATCATGATCCACCGTCTGGTTGCCATGAAGCCATTCATCCCCTCCCCCAGGAAGCCTACCAGGAATTGAACCCGAGTCCTCTGCATCGGCAAATGTACTCTTAGCCCCTGGACCACCAGGGAAGGTCCAGGCACAGGGCTTTTAAACTGAGAGGTGAGTGCATACTTTGTTTCTTTTATTTTTTATATTTTCCAACATTGTAATTTAGTTGGCAATAAGCTGTCTTCAAACATGCATTTAGATTCTGATTTATTCAATTCCTGTTGACCCATGGAGCTCTAACTACACCCAAAGTTCTTTCTGATTTAGTATCAATCCTGTCTTTTTTTGCATTTTTAATTCCTTTGTTTTTATTTTTGAGGTATAATGACATGTAACATTAGTTTCAGGTGTATAACATAATGATTTGTATCATTCGTTATTTCTCTATACTGAAAAATGACCCTCACAGTAAGTCTAATTAATACCCATCACCACACACAGTTACAGAGTTTTTTTTTCTTGCAATGCGAACTCAAGGTCCACTCTCTTAGCAATTTCCAAACATGCAATACAGTACTCTTAACTATAGCCACTATACTTTACATTGCATCCCTATGACTAATTTGTTTCATAACTGGAAGTTTATACCTCTTGACTCACTTCGCCGTTTCACCCATCCCTCACCCCTCACCCCCACCCCTGGCAACCACCGATCTGTTCCTGTGTCTACAAGCTCTTAGGGGATTTGCAAGGAGGAGGGTATTCCACATTTAAGGGAGATCTCAAAACTGCCAGTCTGTCTGCCTTGGATGCCGTAATAAATATCATAGGTTGGGTGGCTTAAACAGCAAGCAGTTTTTTATTTGCTGATCACATTGCTGGGTGATTTGGTGCCTTCCCGCTTGCTGTGGCCTCCCAAGATCAAGACGCTCTCTCTCGTGTCTCTAGAGAGCAGCGCTCTGAGTCACAGGCAAGTGTAAGTTCCTGGTATGACTTCCCCAGGAGCCCTTGGGATCCCTAGCCTTCTAGGACTTCTCCTTACCCAAAATCCACTTGGAGCTTACTGAAGTGAAATCACTCAGTCGTGTCCGACTCTTTGCGATCCCATGGACTACAGCCTACCAGGCTCCTCTGTCCATGGAATTCTCCAGACAAGAATACTGGAGTGGGCTGCCATTTCCTTCTCCAGGGGATCTCCCCGACCCAGGGATCATACCAAGGTCTCCTGCATTGCAGGCAAACGTTTTACCGCCTGAGCTACCAGGGACACCTGGCAATTTTGCTTTCAATTGACCAAATCAGCCTTGGTTTAAGAATCAGCTCCAAAGGGCTCCACCCAGAGACCCTCACAAGTCATGTAACTAGGGCCTGTCTCTCTCTGTCTGTACTCTGTCTTCACTTCACTTGGTGGCCTCTTAAGACATTCCAGATACTCTTTCAGGATCTGTGATTAATAAACTCCTCTATTTCAATTTCCCTTGTTGTTGAAACACAGCTCACCAACCAGCACCGTGTGCTCCATTTAATCGACTGTTCATTTATCAAATTCATAACACTCCAAAAAGTTGTACCTCCAAACACCATCACACTGGGGCCTAGTACTTCAACATTTGAATTTTAGGGATAAGGACATTCAGTCTATAGTGTTTAGTTTCTATACTTCAAGGCCTCAAGCCTCATGTGCTGGAGTGATACAGAGGGAGCTGAAAGCAGAGTTGATCAGACTGCCCAAATCAAGTCAAATGTGAGTGCCACAGGAAGTCATTGTAAGTTCTTTGGGCTCCCCAGTCATGCACGAACATGAAGAAAGTTGGGATGGTGTTTAATGAGCCAACCCACAGCATCACCAGTGACACTAACCACAGGCACCCTAGCAGAACAGATATTGCTAAAGTATTATTTTAGTCCAACTGAGTACTCTTTAACAAACTTCTCAGCTGTGTTTATACTTTAGTAATTGAATCATCTTTTAAAATAAAATAATTGGATGAATTTCACAGAAAAAAATCTAGATGCCAAAATTTGGCTCATGGGCTTCCCACCCCCATGTCTTGCTCAAATGGTACCTTTTTCTGAAATGTCTTTCCCATCTTTTCTGACAAACATCTGCTAATGTTCCCAGTCATCTTTTCTCTGAAATCTTTTCTGATATAGACAATTCTCACCCACACAAGGAAATGACAACTCTCTGCTCTTTGCCCACAAACTATGACTTCTGGAATGCTCATAACTTTTGTTGCCTTTGTTTGTTTGTAGATGAGTTTACTTCCAGCCCCCTCTACCCGTCCCCAGAGCAAACACAGTATCTTATTCAATTCCCAGTCACCAGCATTTACTTAGAACGTGGCAGGTATTTAAGATGTCCTGTTAAGTACACTAGGCTTCCCTGGTGGCTCAGTGTTAAAGAATCCACCTGCCAATGCAGGAGACTTGGGTTTGATCCCTGGATTGGAAAAGGAAATGACTACCCACCCCAGCATTCTTGCCTGGGAAATCCCATGGACGGAGGAGCCTGGCAGGCTACAGTCCATGGGGTTGCAAAGGGTCAGACATGACTTAGCAACTGAGCATGCGAGCACACATATTCAACAGATTAAATAATATCCTCCATACTACTCTTTGCCTGTAAGGAACTCTATCAGGAAACTAAGCGTTCAGAGTGATATACACGTGATTTGTAATCTAAAACTCCAAGTTAGAAGATGAGTCCCTTGTTGTTATCAATTTGAAATCAACATCTTCTAAAATGTGTGTCACTATCAGGTGGCTGGGGGCTTTCTCCTGCGAGCTTACCGGCTGTGTGGTTTGTCTGGATCTCCTTATTCACCTGCATTCCCCTCATACTCCAGGCTGAAGTCCAACCCCCGCAGACTGCCTCCCTCTCCTCACGCATGAATCAAACCGGGGGCGCTCATCATGTTGTCAGATTCGCCTGACAGATAGATTTGCTACAACAAATGAAAACACTAAATAAGCAGCTCCCATCTATTTTTTATGGCGGATATTCATCCCCAGCAAACAGCAAATGTTATCCCAGGATGAAAGCAACTATAATTCCTGAAGTTTTCATTTTGTGGTAAATCATAGTGAATATTTCCATTGTGAGACTTTTTTTAATGTAAAGCAATAGTTAAAATACATGTACCTGTATTTTTAAAATTCCTTAGGAAAGTGTCACAACCAAGTTTGGATCCAGAAACAATTGCATCATAGAAGGTTTAAAAATACCACCAGAAACATTTAACTTAATCTTACTTTCTAAATAAATATATAAGCATAGATACATATACAGACAGGTGCAATCAAGAGTTCAAAGTGCTTAATTACAGATGCCTCAGCTTCTATCTATAGCAAACTTTCATTTTTTACCCATCTCCAAGGTCATCACTACAACTGGCAGCATTCCTGAACCTAAGATGTTATAGCAGCAGCTACTAGAGGCTCACAAACTCACCAGCCATCTAATCTCTCCATACCTCCCTGGGGAAACGTGACCGGAAGAGCCAGGGTGGACGGAAAGTAACTCTGGGAGACTAATAATGATAGTAAGAGCTAATCATTATTAAGTAATTTATATGCGTTCTCTCTTTTAATCTTCATGATTGCATTTGAAACAGGTACTCTGATCAGTACCACTTTATTGGTGGAAGAATCAAGGCTTAGAAAGATTGCTCCAAACCACACAGCTAGTAACTGACAGAGGACTTGAAAACGGTGGACTTTTCTTTCAACTTGAAGAGCAATACAAAAGAAGATAGTGAAATGCCGTGTGTAACTCTCCTTCCTCATTTTAGAATTAGAATTAAAAGATAAGAACATTATAAATCAACCATGTTTCAATTAAAGTTTTTAAATTAAAATAAAAGAGACAAGAGTAGTTAGCAAGCAGGTAAGCAGATTTTCTCCCTAATAGTGCCATTTTTTCAGTTTTTTGGGATGTCCAACAAAGTTCTATCTGATCATAATGTGCCTAAAAAATCTGGCTGTGACATCCTTACTGATGAGGGAAAGTCGACTCAGTCTTTTCACCTAAGTTGGTTGTGATTAAAAAGTTGTCACATGTCCAGCTTCTTTTAACTTCTCCCAACTCCACAGATTCTTAAAAAGGAAATAATGAGAAGATTGAAATTTCAATTTCATAAGCACCAAATGCTCTGGTAATCAGTACAGGGATATCTGTTTGGACTATCTCATTTCATCTGTGCAATATCTACATATGCAAAAGTTTTAAAACCAGAGGTTAAATAAAGTGACTCAGGTCACAGAGGACTTTAGAGAAGGAACCAAAATCTCAGCATAGTTTGGACTGCCTGTACAATACAAGATGCCTTCAACTCCTACTCCTCAGATGAGAGCGATGGAAAAGCTGAGGCAAAAGACTCAGCATTGTGCTTTCAGCACTTCCTCGCCATTTGTTTCCTGCTTTCCCTTTTAACTTGAAAACATCTTGCACAAATGCATCCTCTGATTTTTTTCTGAGGTGCTGAATAAACAGTTTTGGTGATGTGTGGCCATGATTGCAAACTTGTCGGAATCCAATTATTAAACTGATACTTAGGTATTTATTGCTGCCATAAGAACTCTGCACAATGGTTTTGAAAAATTGCCCTGACTCGTGGTTCATATCTGAGGCGTTATCAAATGCACATTTTTTTTAATATAATGTGGGTGCCAAGAGGTTACAGGCACATTGTATTCATATTCAATAGCACTCTATAGTCCTGGAAATAAAACACTGGATTACTTTTAGGGAGAATTTCTTCCTGCATATATTTCTCATTCTAAAACTATAAGTCATCTATGAGAGGAACGTGGCAGTTTCTAAATAGGAAAGACAGTTTAAGAACTTGGAGAAAATGGAAAAATGGTCAGTCAGACATGGAGATAAGGATTCATACTGCACAACACATCACACGAATGCAAGGCATCACTTGTGTACAACAATTAGTAACGGCATATTTGATTCCAGTGAAGCTTTCCCTAAACTCACATCTAATTACTAGAACATCTACTGAGAAAATTTTGGATAATATGTAGTACTCAAGATCACTTTTCTTTCCATGTTTCAAGATAAAATTTGTGGAGCTCAGAACGCTCCTGCTTTAGGAAACGCTTGTGCATGTGAGTGCTCAGTTCTCAGTTCTGCAACCCTTTGGACCGCAGCCTGCCAGGCTCCCTGACCATGGAATTCTCTAGGCAACAGTACTAGAATGGTTGCCATGCCCTCCTTCAGGGCATCTTCCCAACCCAGGGACTGGACCCAAGTCTTTTATGCATTGGCAGGTGGGTTCTTTACCACTAGCACCACATGGGAAGCCCCCAAGGAAGTGTTTACAGCAAGCCAAAATAGTCATCATAAAAATTCAGATAAATTATCTATCTCCAAGCAATAAATGTACCTGTAGCTTCCTGAGTTGGGCTTCCCTTGTAGCTCAGCTGATAAAGAACCTACCCACAATGTGAGAGACCTGGGTTGGGAAGATTCTCTGGAGAAGGAAATGGCAGCCCACTCCAGTATTCTTGCTGGAGAACCCATGGACAGAGGAGCCTGGCGGGGTACAGTCCACGGGGTCGCCAAGAGTCAGACACGACTGAGCGACTAAGCACAGCACAGCACCTGAGTTACTCCCCCGGGTAAGCTCAAAGCCAATTTCTAAAAATGATCCTCCACATGCCCATTATTTCCTTCTTAAGCATGACACCAGTTACTCCCAATTGCTAAGATATTCATCAAGGAATGGGGAGAGATAAATGAACACCCCTTCTCTATCATTGATCAAGGTCTCTTCCCAGAGTTTCCACTCAAATCCCCCAGGAATCTATCACTGGCAGAAAACATGCCCTGGTCCACTCAGAGTTTCAGAAGTGGAGACAATGACGCTTCAGTGATTGCAAATTCTAGCATCCTAAGCTCAATGCCAGAGCCGGCTCTCTATCATCCATTTTCTTCTGGCAGCTCTAAAAGAGCTCATTATTTCAACATCCCCACAAAAATCTGATATCCGATGTATTCCTCAAGGAAGGAATAAAAAGATGGAACATCAAGTAGAGCTTTTTCACTATAATTAAACACCTATGAAGAAAGAAAGGTGATAGTCAATGGTCTACCAATAGTATAGATGAAGGAAGATGGGAAAAAGAAAGGTACCAGTACAAACTGCACATCTATAATACATAAGGCAGAGCTACAAGCATACTGTAAGTCAGGGTACCAAACTCAGCACTCTTGGCATTTGGACTCAATAACTCTGCTTTGGGGTCTGTGATGGGCATTGTAGAATGTTTCACAGCTTCCCTGCCCTCCACTAGATGCCAGGAGTGTCACCCCACCCCATCCCCAGCATTAAACAAGCAAAAATATTCTCAGACGTTGCCAAATATCCCCTGGGGAAGAACTGGCCCTGGATGAAATTCACAGCTATAAGGTATACAAATTAGTTTCAACCCCGCCCACAAGGAAGGCCTTACAATGATTCTTTTACCAGCGAAGAAATAACTGAAACAGTGGACACATACTTAGAGTTTAGTGTAGGCCAGGCATCCTTGAAAGTAGTTTATATATAAACTCACCTATCTTTCATATAATCCCCATGGGTTTATATAAAATATAATAGATATTATCATCCCCATATTACATATGAAGAAGCTGAGGCACAGGGCAGGTAAGGAACCTGCCGGGGGTTGTATTTCTAGCACAGTCATCCCTCAGGATCCGTAAGGTTCCAGAACCCCTCGTGGATACCGAGGTCCCTGGGTGCTCAGTCCTTTATATAAAATGGCACAGTATTTGAACATAACCTATGCACACCCTCCTGTTTAAAGTCATCTCTAGATTACTTGTAGTACCTCATCCCGTGTAAATGCTATATAAATAGTAGTCAATACAAAGTAAAAGCTATATAAACAGTTGCCAGCATGGAGCAGAAAATTCAAGTTTTGCTTTTGAAACTTTCTGGATTTTTTTAAAATTAATTTTGATCTGAGTTTGTTTTAATCTGTGGATGCAGAACCTATGGATCCAGAGGGCTGACTGTAAGAAATGGCCAATATACACATGCAAGTATGTGTATGGGCGTCCCTTTGCAGGGCAACTGGCTACCCTTGGCTTGCCCAAGTTGATCCCACTGCAAAAGCAGATAGAGAACTCCAGCCCAAGGCCATTGTCCTTCCACTGCATAAATTTGTCTCCTAAAACAGAAGAGGTGGTGCACCTCATGATGAAACAACTGCATTTCAATAAGAAAGAATAGCATCCTCCACTCTGTCAACTAAATCTGTCAGCTAAACCACGCCCACATGGAGAATCCATGGAGTTTAAAGAGAGAGAGATGTCCCAGGAAAGGACAGGCAGTGTCTGCAGAAGAGACATCTGCTAGCCGTCTTTCCCGTGTCTTTCCCGTCTTTCTCATCCCTCTTTGATCACTCATCTAAAACAGCACGTTCAACCACAGATCATTTGTCTACGAGAATGACGAATGTCTGCAACTGTGTCTAGGATGGTTCGTTTTATGTATCAGGCTTGTCTGGGTTAAGGGCGACTCAGGGGATTGGTATAACATTATTTCTGCATGTAACTATGATGGTGTTTGTAGAAGAGATTAGCATTTGAATCAAGAAGTTGAGTAAGAAATCACCCAAGGAAGGAATAGAAAAATGGAACATCAAGTAGAGCTTGTTGACTATAATTAAACACCTATGAAGAAAGAAAGGTGATAGTCAATGGTTTATCAATAGTATAGATGAAGGAAGATGGGGGAAAAAAAGGTACCAGTACAAACTGCACATCTATAATGTACAGCCAGCCACTCACATTGGGGAATGGGCATCCTCCACCCCCCTGAGGGCCTGAATAGAACAAAAAGCCATGAGAAGGTCAAGTAGGCTCTCTCTGCTTGACCTGGGACATATTGTCCTGCACCCTGACATTGGAGTTCAAGTTTCTTAGGCCTTTAGACTCAGATCAGGACCTACGCCACCAGAATCCTAATTCTTAGGCCATCAGAATTGCCCTGAATTATACCATCAACTTTCCTGGTTCTCTAGCTTGCACACAGCAGGTTGTGGGGCTTCTCAGACTCCAAGATCATATGAGATAGATTGGTAGGTAGATAGATATGGAAATTTATCATAGAAATAATATACAACATATTTTATGTTAAATAATAGTAATATTAATCAATAATATAAGTAATTATATAAACAATATTGTATATTTGTTTTGTATATATATTTCTACACATATGCTATTTTATACATACTATATTATACAATAATTAATTTTAGGTTATTAATATCAATTTCCTATTAACATAGAAACTATGTTGTCTATTATTCTTACAAGTTACCACCTGTATCTCCTCTTCTATTTCTCTGGAGAATCCTGATTAATCCAATGTCTTAACTGATTCAATTTGCAATAGAGAAGCAGAAATATTGGCTGAATTGCTCAATTGTTAATTATTAACTACAGGCAAGAAAGCCTGCTTCCTAAATGTATAGGCTATTGATGAAGAAAAACCCACGTTCAAGTCCTAGCTTCTCTATTCACCAGCTCTGAGAGTCAAGAGTTCCCATGTCATCAAGGGAAATGAGGAGAAAAGCTCCTCTTCGTAGAGGTCATCTTATACAACAGACGAAAGCCCTGCCGAGGGGCTGGGGAGTCAAGCACTTTGTGGTTTGAACGAGGATGTGGAGGACGAGGATTTAGGCCTAAGGAGAGGATGTCACACTTCCTTCTCACAGCCGCCTTTCTGCCCCAGGACAGAATGAAAGATACAGGTGAGCCCACTGTACTGTTAGCTAAGAGATTCCAGGCCCATTACCACATCTTCTCTCTTCCCCAAAATGAGACGGCCTATTGATTCTGCTTTGAAAAATCAAGCACTCATTTCAAGGAACATAACTCGCTTTCCTTTGAGCACAAAGAAGCAATGCTAAAAAATAAAAATACCTATGCAACCCTCTAAAGCATCGATGCAAATGGGTTGAGGCAGTAAAAGTGACGGTTCCAGGATTCCATCTTTACAATAACCCTTCTCTCAGGGGCATCGATATTAATCCAGTCACACTTTCTAGGAGGGTGAATCGCTAAATCTGCAAAGCCCCCAGCGACAGTTTAACTGCAAGCCATCGACTCCAGGATCACACACTGATGCATAGCCCTCCTGGGTAGAAATCCTAGTGGATGCCACTCCACACCTGCTGGCTGGCAGAGCCAGCTGTGGGGGGTAGGGGATAGTCAGGGAGGAAAGATACTTGAGAACCCGTGTAAAGGACTTCTCACTTTCCCCAGTCATGTGGACATTCTGAGCCACTCCACCAGACTCCCTAAATCATCATTTCAGTTCTCATCATGTCCTCCCTACCCTCCATAAACACTTATCTCTCTGGCATTCTGACAGAGAAAAAAGCCAAGAGGAGAAGTGGCCAAGACTCTGCAGGTTACATAGCAGCCACTTGCCAGAAGGTGCGCAGCTAGAGCCTGCCTTCTTCTGTTCTTCAGCAGTTTCCAAGTTCCACTCTCTGCTCCCTCCCGTACTGGTGCCTTCTGCAACCCCTCTCCAGCCCCATATGCCGAGTGGCTTCTCCTGGGTCACTTCCCCTTTCCTTCCAGAAAATCGCCACTGTGGAACACTGATACCTTACCTAGTCTGAACTGAGAAGCGTATTCTTTTCTAAGAACCGGAATACTGATATTTCCCCAACCAGAAGCCTAAATAGATACCTCTAAACACTAAACAGAGTAACTCTACTAAATAGCACATTCAGAGGTAAAATACACAGGGTTAATGCCGGCAAACTGTGTTACGCTTTTCCCTTTATTTAACTGCTCTCAATCACAGCTAACTTTAATCTCGTTAGATTCTGTAGCCTTGGAATAGAATTATCTTTTGCAATTCCTTAACCATCTCGGAGTAAAACTGTCCTAGGACATCAAAATAGGATTCTATGCTTTGCCATCAGGAATCCCTACAGTGATGCCTGCCATGCATCTTTCAGAAATGATTACAACAACACAGCCTGTTGTTTAAGCCATTTGCTAAAGATTTTACTGCCCTGTTGTAAACCCTCTAGAATATATAGAGAAAGAGGAGACAAAAATCTACCCTTGTGATGAAGTACCTAACAACCCAGGAAGAGCAGAAATGACTTCCAATCAGAAAGACATTTTCTACTTAACTCCTTAAATTGGATAAAACAATATACAGCTGAACGTGTATTTTCCGTGGCTGCTGATGGCTGGATGGATGAGACTCTGCATGTAATCTCGCTTCCTTCAGCAAATGCTGGGGCTTGAAAGCAGCCAGCTTCTCTTAGCCTCCAGGTGCTGTGTAAGATTCTAACAAACCAGAACCTCTGAAAAACAAATTTAAACAAGGGTTTAATTTGTTTATGTTTGGTTATACAAAGATTTAAAATATCTCCATCACATCTTCCCCAGAGATATTTGCATTATAACAGGGATCCCTGATTTGGCAAGTTGAAGCAGTACATTTCCCATATTATAACGCTAAACAGGCTCTTCACTGAGAGAACTCTAACTATTACAAAGGGGAATGCATCCTTTCATTCATAAGGTATTTATTAAGGGCCTACTGTGTGTCAGGCATTGTTCGAGGGGAGTGAAAATACAGTGAATATACAGACTGAAATCTCCCTTCTTGAAAAAGGGATCTTACTACACTGTTGGTAGGAATGTGATCTGGGGCAGCAACTATGGACAGCAGCAGGTGGTTCCTTAAAAAACTAAAAAGTGAACTACTTGATAATACAGCAAACCCAGTCCTGGGCATATACCCAGAGAAAACCCTAATTTGAGAAAAATACATGTACCCAATATTTACTGCAACACTACTTACAATAGCCAGGATACGGAAGCAACCTAAATATCCATCAATAAATGAATGGATAAAGAAGATGTGGTACATATATATGATGGAATCTTACTCAGCCATAAAAAGAAATAAACAATGCCGTTATTCTTTTTTTCCTTCTCTAGGCTCAGGTCCAGCAACATGGATGGAACTAGAGATGATCATACTAAGTGAGGTAAGTCAGACAGAGAAAGACAAACACCATATGATATCACTTATATGTGGAATCTAAAAATATGATTACAAATGAACTTATCTATATAACATAAGTAGACTCACAGACATAGAAACAAATTTATGGTTATCAAAGAAGGAAGAGGGGAAGGAATAAATTAGATGTCTGGAATTAACATACATACACATACTACTATGTATGCAATAGATAACCAACAAGGACCTATTATACGACACCGGGAACTGTACTCAATATTTTATAATAACCTGTAAAGGAAAAGAATCTTAAAAGGAAGGATAGATAGATAGCTGAATAACTAAATCACTTAGTTGTATACCTGAAACCAACACAGCCTGCAAATCAACTATATATCAATGAAATAAAACCCACCTCCTCATGAAACTGGGGAAGTCCCCTGGAAAGTTATGGGGGCTTCTAATTTTGAAAGATGAGATTATATTTTTATTTCCTCAACATCTTGTCTGGTGTCTAAAACAGTTCTGACTTCATGACTGTTCATTTTCTAGCCGACATCCACTGAGGGCCTGACACTGCAGAACCCAAAATGACTGCTGTGATTCTTACTCTTGGGGAATCAGAGTTCCTGCTTCTAGCAGGTTGTAGCTGCTTCTGCGGATGTCTAAGCAGGGCAGTGGAGCAGCAGAAGATGATGACAAGACTAATTAGATGGGAGAGGAGAGGCTGCTTAGAGCAGGAGCTGCTAAACTAAATCTTGGAACACAAGTGGCTGAACCGCAGGTAAAAGGAGAAAGGCGAGGGGTAATGGAAGAGCTGGAAGCTCCAGGCAGAGCATGTAGTGGGGAGCAAGATGGGGAAATGAAAGGCACCCTGGTGTGTCTGGAGTAACCTGAAAGTGTTAGCGGTCCTTTCAGTTCAGTTCAGTTCAGTCGCTCAATCGTGTCCGACTCTTTGCGACCCCATGAATCGCAGCACGCCAGGCCTCCCTGTCCATCACCAACTCCCAGAGTTTACTCAGACTTTACCCCAACCCAGAGAGGAGGTCCTGCGGAATATATGCTCAAGGCTTTCTCAGCTTCTTCTTGGGGCAGATGGGTATCAACCCACAGCCCCTGCCACGTCCAAGAAAGAAGTTTGAATTCTCTAAAAATCCAAGAAAAATCAAGCCCACATGCTTCTGTGACTAGAATACTTAACTTTGAGTCAGGGAAGAAGCATTTTGGGTCTTGAGAGACAGAAGTGATACAGATTTCAATCCAGCCTACACTTCCAAATCCTGAAAGATGAGGTCAGGTGCTTGCTTTTGAGGAAGGCACACTTTGCAGGGCCTCCATGCTGGTCACGTTGATGGCTGGCCCTTAATCTGCCTTCAGATACACCCTTCAGTCGTGGGACTGTTTGTCTCCCCAGCCTTCTGCACTGCAGGCAACTAAATATGCCTTTAATATTTATCTGTGCTGTGAAAACTGCTTCTACATGCATCCCTTTGAGGGAAATAGCCAAGATCAATGCAGGACTGACATATACTAAATGAAGAAACAAACAGAAATATTTATTTCTCTGTCCACAGACCACAGTGCCTCCTGAGGGTGAGTACAAATTGGCAGCAACACTATGGAACTCCAAGTGGGCATCAGCAGACTCTGTGAAGGCCGGGGCTGTACAAGTTCATGTCTTTCTTTAGATGAGAGGCTCTATGCAAAAACATAATACGAGGAAAATTATTTATATTTTAAGTGCAGTTTCTACATGACTGTTCTTAGACTCGATCTCTCAAACTTAGTTTTGTTTGGGGTTATAGTAAGTAGGACATTGAGTATCAGGTATTTAGATACTTTGTCCTATTAAATTCAGACTCTGTCCATTTCAGCAGCATTGCTGATATTTCACATATTGTGAAACAAGCAAGAATGGGGACAGGGTGGGTATCTTGCCTGAGAACCTCAGTAGCAGTGGTTCAGTTTACAAGATTCATCTGGCTCCAAACACAATGCCATTTTCTCCATAAGCATCCCTCTCCATGAGTTTCAAACATGATGAATATATAAATCTGTAACACACAAACATGAATACTGCATGTCTTAGGTGAGTTTCCCCAGAAGAAAATTCCTGAAGCAAGAATGAGGAGCAAATTATTCATTAAAGAGAATCTAGTGGAAGAAAGACAGACAGACAGAGAGAAAAGGAGGAGCCAAGTAAAGGTGTGAGCTCAGACACCATATGGAAGCAGCCTTAGGGCCCATCTTATAGGGAAAATCAGGAATGCAACTTACGTTCAGGGCCATCCCACCCATGGGGGGAGCCAGGCCCCATGACCTTGTAGCCACAGGTCACCAGGAAGGGCTGCCCAGGAATGATGTAAACTTTCTATAGGGATCATTCCATTGGCCTGAAGACAGTACTTGAAATAAGACAAGAGAAGAACTGACAGAGAGATTAAAATAGGCCTTAGAGGAGGCATGCAGAGCAGAGATGAGGCTATAATATTTCAAAGGGAATGCTCATCACCAGAAACAGGAATGGGGCTAACCAACATGTAGATCCACAGGCAGCAAAAGTCCCAGCCCCTCCCCAGCTATCCTAAACACAGAGATTTGGATCTGCAACAGTGGGCCTTAGACTTGGTGCCACGAGCTGCGAGTGTGGGAATTAAGGGCCTTTTCTTAAGTTTCAGGTGACTTCTGAGGATGTGTGGAGTACATCCCCTGGACCCCACTTAAGATCCACTTGGATCCTCCAATCTTAAGCCTACTTCTCACTGTGCCTCCCACCTTTGTAATACTTTGACAGATCTGGAGTCTTTGCTCTGTTCTTCCTATTTTCCCTTCTCTGGGAAGCAGAGCCTAATTCCTGTATGCCACAATGGAGACCTGCATAGTGTAAGGTTATCAAGGTTATAGAGACATTCGTTTGCAACTTGCTTCTGCCACTTAAAGCCCTGGATGTTGGGTGGGTGACCTAACTCCTCTGAGTTTCCCCATCTGTTAAATGGAGAACAGTAAGACTAGCTCAGAACTTCTTGTGAGACAGAAAACTTCCTTGCTATGTAGCAAAAAATAAAAGAAAGAAGGAAAGAAGAAAGTGAAGTCATTCAGTAGTATCTGACTCTTTGCGACCCCGTGGACTGCAGCCCACCAGGCTCCTCTGTCCATGGGATTCTCCAGGCAAGGATACTGGAGTGGGTTGCCATTTCTTTCTCCTGACCCAGGGATCTGGGTCTCCCACATTGCAGGCAGATGCTTTAACCTCTGAGCCACCAGGGAAGCTATGTAGCAAAGTGTTGCATAAACCTATCTCTAGAAACCACCTTAAAATAGATCCTTTTAACCTCTCCCTCCCTCTCTTTTCATCCATCTCTTTCTTCCCTTCTCCCCCTTACATCTGTCTAGCAGTAAACTGAGAGAAGAAAGAGAGAACATCCTTAAATGAAATCTGACACAGGCCCATCACACACCAACATGAAACAGTAGCACTGTTCCAAAAGATCCTTGATATTCATCCAACCGTTAAGAACAGAGAACCTTGGAAGTTACCGACACTGGAGCTCCTTATTTAATGAGATCATTTGTCCTGTTGTTGAGCCCAAGTTTAAGTTCGTGTGCCCAATGTACCCTGAAACAAACAGAAGCATCAGAGTTTGGAGCAGAGGGTTATTACAGGGCCAAGAAAGGAGCATTCTCTGTCCAAAAACCCCAGACTCTCTGAAGGGTTTTCTGGGAAGACGTTTTAAAGGCAATATTTGGGGTGAGGGCTGCAGGGTGCATGACTTTCTTCTGATTGGTTGGTGATGGGATAACAGGAATCTTCTGCTCAGCCTGAAGTTATCATCCTCTGCCTGGGTGAGGGCCTTAGTTCCTAGAGAGCAACTCAAGGATATGTATCAGATTGCTATCCATTGAGGAGAAACTAGGACTCTGTTTTATCACAAAATTACTGTTTCTTGGAACTTCCCTGGTGGTCTAGTGGTTAAGAATCTGCCTTCCAATGCAGAGGATGCAGGTTCGATCCCTGGTCCAGGAACTAAGATCTCATATGCCATGGGGCAACTAAGCCCACACACTACCATGAAGAGCCTACACACCACAAAAAAAGACCCAGTATGGCAAAAGCTGGAAATTAATTAATTAATTTAATATGAAATTGCATCCTCCTTAAAAAAAAAAAACAAAAAAAAAACTGTTTCTTGACTGTGCCTTCTCTGTTTCTGCATCCCTTCCCTTTCCTAATTAGTAACTTCTTGGGCCTGCTCTTTGGAACTTGAGGGGGCTGAAGTCTCTTTGTATAGACAGAAAATAGGGGATGTGGAGGCAGGTTTAGACCTGGCTGGGTTCCACAAGGTCTTGCTTGGTTTCAGACCTTCTGTTCTGCAGCCCCATAGCACACTGTGCTGACACTCTCCTAGAATTTATCCCACTGGATTTTGAGTTTCTATTTTTGTATTTAACTTCCTACTGAAACATAATGGCAGAGAAACAAATTTACTCCTTTCTAATCTCAATCTCCCAGCAGTTCTGACATGTAACAGGCATCAAAACAGAATAGGTGAATGAACAAATGAACCAACTAATGAAAGCCATTTCAGAGATTGTAGCATGGTAGTTTCAGATGTCTAATCCAATATGGTAGCTATGTACTGCCAAGTGAGTCAACAGATTTTTACAATACTCTGTCTTTGGAAGCTATGGCAATATATATTTACTAACTTGATTAGAACCATATGCATCTTGTTTTGACATATCAAAAATAAGTTTAAGTGAAATTTTATGCCATGCAAATGAGCATCTGGAACAATATAACACACAGAAGAAGTCAGTTTTCTCATCTTGAAAAATGTTTATGGGTGAGCCACGTGGGGCTGTGTTGAAAGAAGATTTAAGTTGTAATAATTTATCTGATAATTAAACTTCATGGGTCAATGATTGCAAACTTCATTGTCCCTAAGGCTTACTCAGGAAATTTAAATCAATAAAGTAGGCCGTGTGTGAACTTTAGCAAGCTAAAGACTGAGGGGTAGCTCTGTCTAGCTGGGGTAGCTGTGATGCAGCTCAGAATATTATCGGGCCAGTTTTTCAAAAGGAACCAGAAATGTAGAATGGGAAATCTCCCATTTTTATTTACTTGTTTGTTTTCATTTTTAATTAGAGTATAGTTGCTTTACAGTGTTATTTTCTGCTGTAGTACGCCATGAATTAGCCACCTGTGTACATATACCCTCTCTGTCTTGAGCCTGCCTCTCCCTCCGATTCATCACGAAACACGAGCTGAGCTCCCTGTGCTTCCAGCAGCTCCCACTGGTCATCTGCTTTACACTCGATAGAGTGTATACGTCAGTCCTCATCTCCTAATCCAGTCCACCCTCCCCTCCCAATCCCAGTGTCTGCAGGACCCTTCTCTATGTCTGCGTCTCTGTTCCTGGCCTGGAAGTAGGTTAATCTGTATCATTTTTCTAGATTCATTAAATGTAAACCAACATTATGTTCACCAAACAAAACTTGTCTGTTGCCTGGATTTAGCCTGTGGGCTTCTAGTCTAAATGATAATGTGGGTGAAAAGCTAAAAATCTAAGAAGTCTGCAGCAGCTACGCATTGACCAAAGCGAGCCACTAGAAGACTCCTGCCTCTGTTTTCTCTCTAATTCTTTGTTACAGCCCTAAGCATTTAGTCTAAGTTTCTGCAAACAATGAAGGTTTTAGGCAGATTTTACCAACTGGAAGATTATAGTTGGGAACAAAGCAGGTTATAAATAAAGAAGCCACATAGAAAGCAAAATTGACTATTTCTATTTTTTGTGCCCAAATTGTACGTGTTCTTCTATCACAACCCTTGCAACTCTGTTGTTGGCTCTTGGCATTTATGACATTAACTTTTGCAATTTCAGTTACATGTGATCAGACCCAAAGGTCAACGATGTATGGAAAATTGACTTTTTGTTGAGGTCTAACTGGGAAATACAAGTGTTGCGAGAGCAATAGAACTAGGAAGACAACCTTACTCACAGTCAGGCAGTTCAGCTCAACACACACTCATCTCTTTATTTCCTGGGGAACTTCCCTGTCAGTGCGGTAGTTAGGGCTTCATACTTCCCCTGCAGGGGAAAAGGGTTCAATCCCTGGCCAGGAAACTAAGATCCCAAATACCACACACATAGCCAAGCAAGCTATTACTGGTTCTTAATACATGCAGACACCAAAGCCAACATTTAGGGATGGTAAAAAAATGAGAAAAGAAAGTGAGGTCTTCACCTTTTTCAAAGTTGAAAGTTAGCCCCTTGAACCACCTCCTTCTCTTGGCATTCAGAGCTCACTTTCTCCTGATGCTCCTTAGATCTTGCTGTTCACTGTCCTCCAACACTTTCCCAGGTTCCTTCTCATTTTTCCAACATGTAAATTTTGAGAGAATTCAGTCCTCACCCCTCTACTCTCTATTCATTCTCCACGGGATCTGAGCCCACTCACACACCAGGGACTCTAAAATTCTGATGATCTCCAGAGCAGATTCGTCCCTGCCCCCACCTTAAACCTCATACTCCTACATCCAACTGCCCACTCATCAGTTTCACTTGTTTTCTATTCTAAAATACAACAAACCCAAACCTACTCTTCATTTATCTCCATTTGGGATGCTACCATCCAAATCATGCTCTGTCCCTAGTCTTTCCCATCTTGACAATCACTCCTGGCTGCCAGTCACTTCAGATAAAAGCCTGGAGTTGTCCTTCTTATATTTTATTTCTCATCCTGCATCACAATCCACCATCAACTCTTTTTAGCTCTACCTTTGACACATATCTAGAATCTGCCCTTCTTACCATCACCATTCAAGCCCAACCTCCCAGCATAGTCCACCAAAACCATTTATACAGCCCAGCACATGCTTTTGCTGTTTCATCCTTGCAAACCTCCAGGTTATTCCCAACAGAGCAGGTGGAATGATTTGGTCAAAGGAAAGTGTAGGAGAGGAAAAACCTAACTCTTTCCCCCTCTACCCTCATATGTTCTCCAGATAGGGCTCTACAAGTTAGGCTGACAGAAAGATAAACAGGAGGGAAACAAATAGAAGTTGATTCATGTGTGCATTCACATACACATGGGAGACGTCAATGATGGTGACTCCAAGGGGCAGTTAGAAGTTGAGCTTAAACAGCATTTTAACAAAAGAATATTAACTTCATATAGAAGGGACAAGATAGAAAGGATAGGGATTTTGAGTATGAACAGCAAATTGTGAGAAGGTAAATATATGGAGGAAACTAATGTGAGAGTTGGACCAAAAAGAAGGCTGAGCAATGAAGAATTGATGCTTTCAAACTGTGGTGCTGGAGGAGACCCTTGGAGATTCCCTTGGACAGCAAAGAGATCAAACCAGTCAATCCTAAAGGAAATCAACACTGAATATTCATTGGAAGGATTGTTGCTGAAGCTGAAGCTCCAATACTTTGGCCACCAGATGCGAAGAGCCAACTCATTGAAAAAGACCCTGAATCTGGGAAAGATTGAAGACAGGAGGAGAAAGGGGTGACAGATGATAAGACGGTTGGATAGCATCATCGATCCAATGGGCATGAGTTTGAGCAAACTCTGGGAGATAGTGAAGAATGGGGAAGCCTGATATGCTGCAGTCCTTGAAGTCACAAAGAATTGGATGTGACCTAGTGACAACAATAACAGATGCAGAGTAAGGGCATTTCTAGCAATAGTTGCTACTTAGATTCTTCTGGGACCATCTCTGGACTAATAAGCATCTAGACGTATCTCCAGGGTAGTTAGGGACAAGAACAGTCTTGCTCTTCCTGGTAGAGAGGGGGCCAGCTTGTGTGTGCTTTTACTCAATTGTTTTGATCTCAAAATAAGCATTAGGCCAGTATGGTACATTTGAGAAACAACACATTTGGAAAACTCAGCAGTGGCCACAGGACTGGAAAAGGTCAGTTTTCATTCCAATCCCAAAGAAAGACAATGCCAAAGAATGCTCAAACTGCTGCACAATTGCACTCATCTCAAATGCTGAACAAAGTAATGCTCAAAATTCTCCAAGCCATGCTTCAAAAGTACATGAACTGTGAGCTTCCAGATGTTCAAGCTGGATTTAGAAAAGCCAGAGGAACCAGAGGTCAAATTGTCAACATCCATTGTATCATTGAAAAAGCAAGAGTTCTAGAAAAACATCTACTTCTGCTTTATTGACTATACCAAAGCTTTTGACTGTGTGGATCACAACAAACTGTGGAAAATTCTGAAAGAGATGGGAATACCAGACCACCTGACCTGCCTCTTGAGAAGCCTGTATACAGGTCAGGAAACAACAGTTAGAACTGGACAGGGAACAACAGACTGGTCCCAAATAGGAAAAGGAGTATGTCAAGGCTGTATATTTTCATCCTGCTTATTTAACTTATATGCAGAGTAGATCATGAGAAATTCTGGGCTGGAGGAAGCACAAGCTGGAATCAGGATTGCTGGAAGAAATATCAATAACCTCAGATATACAGATGACACCACCCTTATGGTAGAAAGTGAAGAAGAACTAAAAAGCCTCTTGATGAAAGTGAAAGAGGAGAGTGAAAAAGTTGGCTTAAAGCTCAACATTCAGAAAACATTCATGGCATCTGGTCCCATCACCTCATGGGAAATAGATGGGAAACAGTGGAAACTGTGGCTGACTTTATTTTTGGGGTCTCCAAAAATCACTGCAGATGGTGACTGTAGCCATGAAATTAAAAGATGCTTACTCCTTGGAAGGAAAGTTATGGCCAACCTAGATGGCATATTAAAAAACAGAGACATTACTTTGACAACAAAGGTCCGTCTGGTCAAGGCTATGGTTTTTCCAGTGGTCAGGTATGGATGTGAGAGTTGGACTATAAAGAAAGATGAGCACCTAAGAACTGATGCTTTTGAATGGTGTGTTGGAGAAGACTCTTGATGGTCCCTTGGGCTGCAAGGAGATCCAACCAGTCTATCCTAAAGGAAATCAGTCCTGGGTGTTCATTGAAAGGACTGATGTTGAAGCTGAAACTCCAATACTTTGGCCACCTGATGCGAAGAGCTGACTCGTTTGAAAAGACCCTGATGCTGGGAAAGATTGAGGGCAGGAGGAGAAGGGGACGACAGAGGATGAGGTGGGTGGATGGCATCACTGGCTCAATGAACATGGGTTTGGGTGGAGTCTGGGAGTTAGTGATGGACCTGGAGTCCTGGCGTGCTGCAGTTCATGGGGTCGCAAAGAGTTGGACATGACTGAGCAACTGAACTGAATTGAACTAAACTGATACTATGAATCCCTTCAAAAGCCAGACCATGCCTCTCTTCTGCTCAAAACACACCAGGAGCTGCCTGCATTTTTCCTTATTCAGGGTAGCCATAAAATTTGGAAACAGAGACAGTATTATTTGATTGTACTGCCACATTATGTTAAATGACACTTACTATATATTCATCTGTTTCCAGGTCTGTTTGTTTGTTTTTAGCAACTCTGTAAAACCTCAGTTATTTACCAGGACCTGCACAACCATGCATCCATCCATCACAAGAACCCTTCACTTCCTCTCTTCCTCATCACTTCCTCTTCCTCTTCTGCAGCCTCACTGGCTTCCTGGCTGCCCATCGAGCACATCAATTTCATTCATTCCTCAGGGCCTCCGCCATGCAGACACCTGACACTTAAAAGGCTCACTCATTTTGTGTTCAAATGTCACTGTAGCCAACTGCAATATCTCTCTCTATCCCCTTAACTGACCTTATTACACATTGCCTGTGTCATTGTTCAGTTCAGTTCAGTTGCTCAGTTGTATCCAACTCTTTGTGACCCCGTAACTGTAGCACGCCACACTTCCCTGTCCATCACCAACTCCCAGAGACTGCTCAAACTCATGTTCATCAAGTTGGTGATGCCATCCAACCATCTCATCCTCTGTCGTCTCCTTCTCCTCTGGCCCTCAATATTTCCCAGCATCAGAGTCTTTTCTAATGAGTTAGCTCTTCACATCAGGTGGCCAAAGTATTGGAGTTTCAGCTTTAGTATCAGTCCTTCCAATGAATATTCAGGACTGATCTCCCTTAGGATGGACTGATTGGATCTTCTTGCCGTCCAAGGGACTCTCAAGAGTCTTCTCCAACACCACAATTCAAAAGCATCAATTCTTCGGCATTCACTTTTCTTTATTGTCCAACTTGCGCATCCATGCATGACTACTGGGAAAACCATAGCTTTGACCAGATGGACCTTTGTTGGCAAAGTAATGTCTCTGCTTTTTACTATGCTGTCTAGGTTGTCATAGCTTTTCTTCCAAGGACCAAGCATCTATCTTTTAACTTCAAGTCAGCATTTGCAGTGATTTTGGGGCCCAAGAAAATAAAGTCTGTCACTGTTTCCATTGTTTCCCCATCTATTTGTCATGAAGTGATGGGACTGGATGCCATGATCTTCGTTTTTTGAATGTGAGTTTTAAGCCAGTTTTTCACTATCCTCTTTCATTTTCATCAAGAGGCTCTTTAGTTCCTCTTCGCTTTAAGGGTGGTGTCATCTGCATATCTGAGGTTACTGATATTTCTTTTGCAATCTGATTCCAGCTTGTGCTTCATCCAGCCAGGCATTTCACGAGGTACTTCTGTTAGGTCCATACCATTTCTGTCCTTTATTGTGACCAGCTTACATCCTATCACTATCTGACATAAATGCAAGTTTCATGAGAGTTTCTACCACTTAGTACATGCTCAATAAATATTTGTTGTATTAATGAATAGCTTAATTAATGAATGGCTAAGCATGGCAAATGACCTGAAAGAGATTAATTTCTCAGTTTTATTTTTCGTTTATCTATTTATTGGCTGTACAGAATGTGGGATCTCAGTTCCCCAACCAGGGATTAAACCCCTACTCCCTGCATTTGAAGCACAGAGTCCTTAACCATTGGCCCACCAGGGAAGTCCCAATTTTTCTGTTTTGGTTTATTGTGTATTGGGGAGACATCATAGGTTGTGGTTTCAATTCTCTTGTGACTGTCAGGGATTCTTCTATATTTGGAGTTCCTTGAGGATAGCAACCATGCCTTCATCATATTTATTTCCTGGGGCTATTAAAATGATTTGCACATAATCAATACAAATAAGACATTATTAAATGATAAAGTAGCTGACCAACTAATACTTTGTTCAACTGAAATCAGACAGAAGGAACTTAAGAAAGTATGATATGTCCCCCCTTAACGCTGTTTACAAAGGAGAAGGAAAAAAATGACTACATTTAAGGAAACAATCTTCCTAAGATACACAGTTGTGTTAGTAGATGTTGAACTTGAAATTCAAAAGCAGCCTTTCTGTCTGCCTAAATAGGCAATTGGAACATACGCCTCTTCTTTCCTCTCTCTTCAGGGAGAGACAAAGGAAGAAGGTCTTAAGAGAGAGAAGCCAATGAGGACTTGAGGACTGGTGGGGTGTTTCCAGGTGCTCGTGGTCCCTGCAGATGCGTGATGTTGAGACGCTAAATGATACAAGAGAGGAATGACTCTGGGCAGCACCCAGGTGGGCTCAGCTTTTGCCAGACACACATCTTTCTCTTTCAAGAACCAGGTAAATGTTTCATAATTTGAAAACTAAAACTCCTAACTGCGTTTTCTCCAGCTTCAGCCTCCCAAATTGTAGGGCCAACACAGACTCAGCAGGGGGATGCTAAGAGTGCTTTAAAGGCATGTGACCACCTGGGTCCGTTGCTGGGTTTGCTGCTGTTTCCTTGCAGCAGGATGGAGTGGACAGAACACACTGCCTATGTTCTCTGAGAAGCCTCTCACACAGGTGTACTTGTGTATTTCCTTGCCAGTCTCCTTACTGCCCTCCTCCTACCAGCTCATTGCCCACCCACAGCCCCTGCCTTCCTCCTGTCAGGTGATTAATTGGGGATCTTAAAAGGACACTGGGCTTGGAATTCAGCATAGCTGAGTGAGATGGGAAAATGTCCATTTGGTACAACTGAGGAAGAAAATGCAGTCAGCAGGCATTTTATTCCTTGAAGGTAATGTTCACTTCTCTTATATTTAACTCCTTATTTTATATTGGCGTACAGCCAATTAACAATGTTGTGTTAGTTTTCAGTTATACATATGTGATTCAGTTGTACATATACATGTTCCTATTCTCCCCCCAAACTCCTCTCCCATCCAGGCCGCCATATAACATTGAGTAGAGTTCCCTGTACTATACAGTAGGTCCTTATTGGTTATTCATTTTAAATGTAGCAGTGTGTACATGTCCATCCCAAGCTTGCTAACTATCCCTTCCCCTCCCTGCCCGCCCCCCATAATCATCAGTTCACTGTGTAAGTCTGTGAGCTTGTTTCTGCTTTGTAAATAAGTTCATTTGTATCATCTCTTTAGATTCCACATTCACTTTCTCTTTAAACTTAGTCACTGATGTTGTGATGAATGCCATGGATGTGGCATGCACCTCCTTAGTTTGTAGCAAGTCACCCCTACTTCTCCTTCAAGTCCTAAAATTTTCTACATCAAAACGGATGTGTTGGGGAAAACATTCCTATGCAATTGGAGCAGGATCTCCAAGGCACCAGGTGCCAGGCAGGGTCTACACTCTGACTTTGTGATTTCCTCCTCCCTCACATATGATTGATAGCTCTGTGCTTTTTCTTTCTTCCTGCCTTTCTCTGCCCAAGGCCATGGTGGTATCTGAACCCCCTGCCTGTATTTTGGGATTCATGTAAGTCTATGCACTATAATTAGGGATGAGATCCGCCACCTTTTCTACAATTTCTCAGTGCTGTTTATGAAACTTCAGCATGCACCTTACTTTGATGTAAGGATGTTGGGTGTTGGGACAGACGCGTATAGATTTAAGAAGCACTATGATATCCAAAGTGCAGCAGACCAACTGCGAAGTGTGAGCAGGCTCTCCAGCCGGGGCCACTTACCTTAACTTGCCAAGAGACTCCAAGAAGGAATAAGCGTGCACCAGCTAGAAGCCCTAAAGGAATCATTAGAAATATTTCTCAGGTCGTTTTGACAATGGCCCTTTTTATAGTTGAATGCAGCCTATTACCACAGGTGGCTGAGCGTGTCTGACAATTGATACTGAGAGGGAAATTAAGGCTTTAAAACTCTGAGTGCTAGCTCCTCGGCTGGACTAAAACAACACAATTCTTGGGCCCACGATGTCAGTGATGCTCCAGATGTTTCTCCTTGTTTTCTCTGTGTTACCCGGGTAAGTCCAGAAGTCCATGACTCTCAAGGCTTAGCAGGAGATGGGGGGCGGGGGAGAGGGGAGGAATGATCTCAGTAGAAGTGCTAGGACAATTCCCAAAATACATAGCAAAATCAGAAAACAGCCATGTGTTCAACAGCCAATCGGTGGGAAAGAGCTTTTAAAGGGGAGTTTCCGGAGTGTACAGGTGGAGGGAAGGGGCTATACACAGAAACAGCATGGTCAGCTCTAACAGGCATCTTGAAGTTGGTCATGTGGTGTCTGACCAGCGTCATCTTGACTGTTTCAAGTGCTGTTGGTCTCCAGTTCCAGGGGCAGTTTGTTCCCCTTTCCTTGAGGGCGGTTCTCAGGGTCGTGGCAGCTTATGTCACGGCTACAGCCCGGTCCTCATGTAATTAACTTTTTCCTCCTGGTGGGGGTTTCGGTATCCACAAGACAGCTCAGAGGAGATGGCTCAGAACGTTACCTATAGTCCTCGAGATGGAGCTAAAAGTCCTTAGCAATGCTTGATAACTCAACTATTATTAGCTTGTCCTGTTTCTTATTTATTTATATACATATATTTTTCACTTTGCTGATTAAGTGTACTCTGACTGAAGTTTTTCTACAGACAAATGCAGGAGGAGGACGAGGTTGGGGGAAAGACCTGCTCTGCCTCACCACCGTGACACCATCACTCAAAAGGCAGATCTTTCCACCCCTGATGACTATGTCCTAGGCTCACACAGTGAACACGCCAACAAGCCCTGGATCTTGCTCCCTACAGTCACTCCTCAGCCTCAGACTCTCCCAAGGACTCAATACTGGACCATCTGCCAAGAGCTGTCCCGATCATCACGCTGGGAGGAGAAGAGGAGGAACTGCAAGGAACTTGGGAACAGCAAGAAAGGAGCCGGAGACTCTCCCCTTGGAATCCACCTGACTCCTGGCCCCACTGCCCCCTGCTCTCTCTGGGCCCCTTGCCCTTCCTGTCGCCCCAGCCCTCTGCCCTCTTCTCTGTATTCTTTCATACCACCTACCCTGACCCTCCCTTCTTCCACTCCCCAAAATACTTATATATCTCTACCCTTGGAGGTTCCCAGGCTTCCCTCATAGCTCAGCTAGTAAGGAATCCACCTGCAATGCAGGAGATCCTGGTTTGATTCTTAGGTTGGGAAGATCCCCTGGAGAAGGGAAAGGAAGGCTACCCACTCCAGTATTCTGGCTTGGAGAATTCCATGGACTGTATAGTTCATGGGGTCACAAAGAGTCAGACACACCTGAGCTACTTTCATTCATTCACTTAAGGTTTCCAGTAGGGATGGAAAGGAGGGAAGGGACTTGTATACATAATTCTAACTGTTTCTGTTATCCAGTGCCATCCCTTTGAGACGACTAAAGTCAGGCTCTATCTCCCATGTACGATTAGTAAGAACATTTCAAATACGGTGTGCAAGGAGGGATGTCTGGAGAAAGACTCAACCTTTTACTACAACAGTGGTGCCTGGAGATGATCCTTCTCAGGCCCCCAACCTAGAAGAGCAGTAGGCAGAAAAAGAACATTTAATTGAGCCTCCCACAATTTCCTTGGCACCTCCTGGATGGTTTTTGAAAAGTAATTTTCATTTTAAAAGTACGGAAATAAACACATTATTTTCAGGTATTCACATGGGCACACAGAGACATGTTTGTTTCCAGCTGCTGTGCTGAGCAAGCTCGGGAGCAACAGGGAGTCACTTCCAATCTCTGATTTTTCGCTGATGCTGACAAAGGCAATCCCCCTGGGGCTGGGGAGGAATTACTGTATTTACTCACATAATTTCCCTCTTTTTTCAAAGTTGTCAGGCTGCCTCAGGAAGTAAGATGGAAAAATACCCCAGCCAAAACCTCCTCTGATGTTCTTCCAGCCCAGAGCCAGAAACACAGGAGAGGGGCTAAGGGTGTTAGCTGAAATTGCTGTTGACCATCAGAGAGCTGAGAGTCCACGGGTTACAATGGCTAATCAACTTGAGAAGAGTGGTAACTGCTCCGAAATGAGGCTGGGTGACTCTTAGTGACCTCTGACATTTCTCCAGAAACAATAGAAGGAAAGTGTCTCAGGAATCCTGCCTCTTTAACCTCTTGCCTGCCTAAAAGCATTGGGACCTTCAGACTTTGTTTCTATTCTTACCGTATTTTAAACTATTTAATTAGGTAGAAATTATAGAGGCTCAGAGTCACATAATCCTGGGTTCCAGTATTGTATTTTAGTGCACAACTCATCATTGTTAAACTTGGTGAAAACAGGGTTAGAACAAGCATGGAGCCTGTGTTTTTTATATGAACCATCAGTCTGTCTGTCTGTTTAGTCACTCAGTCATGTCCGACTCTTGCTATCCATGGGATTATCTAGGCAAGAATACTGGAGTGGGTTGCCATTTTCTCATCCAAGGGATCGTGTCAACCCTAGGACCAAAGTCATGCTTCCTGTGTCTCCTGCATTGGAGGAGAATTCTTTACCCACTAAGCCATTGGGGAAGCCTGAATGTGAACCATATTTCTGGGCAACTAAATAACTGATGAAGGAAAAATTCTTATTGTAGAAGCCTGCTAGCTAATGAATGTGTCTGGAATGATAGAATTATGGAAATTATCATTGTACAGCTGCTAATGAAATAATCAACCTGGACAATGAACATCGGTGACTTTGAAAACACAAGCAAAATGTTCATGCAGGTTTTTGCAAAGTGTGACTCAGATTCTTAACTTCTGAACCCAGTTATCAACTATAATGTTGACAGAAAGGAGACACTAGACATCATGTGTCTCCTGAAGTGATGCAATAGAATAGACATGGTACCATTTAAGAAGAAAACATTTTGCCAAAAGAAAGCACATTAATCTGAATCTAATGATACGCTAGATTGTTCTACCCATTTACTGAAAATATGGGGCTAAAGGAACATGTTAAACCAAATCAAGTGAACACAATCAGCCCAATCCAGAATGTGATAAATTCCACAGAGGGAAAAAAATGCCTTCAGTAAGTAATTGACATGAAAAAATGAGGAGAAAAAAAATTTAATGGTGAAAAGAGCCTTATTAGGCATATTAATCAAATGCAATGGATGAATCTATTTGAGCCATTAATTGTTTTAAAAACATAACTCCAGAAAGATATTTTGTGAAAATCAAAATAAAGCAAACATGAGTTGAGTGTCAGATGATATTAAGCAATTATAAAGGAATATTATTTGTTGTACTAATAATATTGTCTGTGTATTTATAAGTTCATATCTATTACGGACACAAAGTAAAAAAAAAGAAAGATGATGGTGATAAATGAAAGAAGAATGGCAAGATATTGATAGCTGATGATACTGACATTTGATACTGACCATTGATGACACTGATATTTGATACTGACCATTGATGACACTGGTACTTGATACTGACCATTGATGACACTGATATTTGATACTGATCATTGATGACACTGATATTTGATACTGATCATTGATGACACTGATATTTGATACTGACCATTGATGACACTGGTATTTGATACTGACCATTGATGACACTGATATTTGATACTGACCATTGATGACACTGGTATTTGATACTGACCATTGATGACACTGATATTTGATACTGACCATTGATGACACTGATATTTGATACTGATCATTGATGACACTGATATTTGATACTGATCATTGATGACACTGATATTTGATACTGACCATTGATGACACTGATATTTGATACTGATCATTGATGACACTGATATTTGATACTGATCATTGATGACACTGATATTTGATACTGACCATTGATGACACTGGTATTTGATACTGACCATTGATGACACTGATATTTGATACTGATCATTGATGACACTGATATTTGATACTGATCATTGATGACACTGATATTTGATACTGATCATTGATGACACTGATATTTGATACTGATCATTGATGACACTGGTATTTGATACTGACCATTGATGACACTGATATTTGATACTGACCATTGATGACACTGGTACTTGGTACTGACCATTGACGACACTGGTACTTGGTACTGATCATTGATGACACTGGTACTTGGTACTGATCATTGACGACACTGGTACTTGGTACTGATCATTGATGACACTGGTACTTGGTACTGATCATTGATGACACTGGTACTTGGTACTGACCATTGATGACACTGGTACTTGGTATTAACAACTGATGCTAAGTGATCTTGGTACACATTTGAAAGTGTTCATAGTAAAGATGCCAAAACTTGAGAAAGAGCAAAATTAAAACCACTGGATCAGTGAAACGTAATAAGCATTTACTGTGCATGTAAGAGAGCTTCCCCAGTGGTTTAGCAGTAGAAAATCCACCTGTGATGCAGGAGGTGCAGGAGATGTGGGTTTGATCCCAGGGTCAGGAAGACCCCCTGGAGGAGGGCATAGCAACCACTCCAGTATTCTTGCCTGGACAATTCCATGGACTGAGGAGACTGGCGGGCTACAGCCCATAAGGTTGCAAAGAGTTAGACATGATTGAAGTGACTGAGCACACACACATGGGCATATAAGAACAGTTCACGAACTGGAAGCTTTGAAATCTAAACTGATGTGAAGCTCAGGGGCGTGATGTTACAGGATGTCTTATAAAGTGATAATGAGAAAAATTAAGAAAACAATTCCATTTATAATTACAAAACAAGAATAAAATATCTAGGAATAAACTTAACCAAGGAGGTAAAATACCTGTACATTGAAAACAATAAGACATTGTTGAAAGAACTTTTTTTTCCATTTATTTTTATTAGTTGGAGGCTAATTACTTTACAATATTGTAGTGGTTTTCATCATATATTGACATAAATCAGCCATGGATTTACATGTATTCCCGATTCCAATCCCCCCTCCCACCTCCCTCTCTACCTGATCCCTCTGGGTCTTCCCAGTGCACCAGGCCCGAGCACTTGTCTCATGCATCCAACCTGGGCTGGTGATCTGTTCCACCCTAGATAATATGCATGTTTCGATACTATTCTCTCGAAACATCCCACCCTCGCCTTCTCCCATAGAGTCCAAAGTCTGTTCTGTACATCTGTGTCTCTTTTTCTGTTTTGCATATAGGGTTATCATTACCATCTTTCTAAATTCCATATATATGTGTTAGTATACTGTAAGCCAGAAAGATAAAGACCATTACAGTTGAAAGAAATTTAAGAGGACACAGATAAATGGAAAGATAGTCCATGCTCATGGATTGGAAGAATTAACATTGTTAAAATGTCCATGTACCTAAAGCAACCTAAAGTTTCAATGTTGTCCCTATCAAAATCCCAATGATATTTTTCAGAGAAATAGAGCAAAAAGTTCTAAAACTTATATAGAATCACAAAAGACCTCAAATATCCAAAGCAATCTTAAGAAGAAAGAACAAAGCTAAAAGTATCACACTGCCTGTTTTCAAAATATATCACAAAATCATAGTAATCAAAACAGTGTGGTATTGGCAGAAAAACAGATACATAGATCAATGGCACAAAAGACAGAGCCCAGAAAGAAATCCACACAAATAGAAGAAATTAACTGATGGCAAAGGAGCAAAAAATATATAATGGAGAAAGGACAGTTTCTTCAGTAAATAGTGTTGGGGAAATGCAACATGCAAAAAAAAATAAATAAATAAAACCAGATCACTATCTCACAACATACACAAAAACATACACAAAAATTAGCTCAAAATGGATTGAAGACTTGAACCTAAGACCTAAAACCATAAAACTCCTGAAAGAAAACATAGGCAATACACTGTTTGACACCAATATTAGCAATGTATTTCTAGATATGTCTCCTCAGACAAGGAAACAAAAGCAAAAATAAACAAATGCTACTGCATCAAACTAAAAAACTACTGCACAGCAAAGGAAACCACAAAAAAGAAAAAAAAAAAAAGGAAAGATAACCTACTGAATGGGAGAAGATATCTGTAAATGACACATCCCACCAGGAGTTAATATCTAAAATGTATAAAAGACTTATACAACTCAACAACAACAACATCAAAATACCAATCCAATTGAAAAATGGCCGAGGAGCTAAATAGATAGTTTTCCAAAGAAGACATATGAGTGGCCAACAGATACGTGAAAAGATGTTTAATGCTACTGATTATTAGGGAAATGCAATCAAAATCACAGTGAAATATAGCCTCATACTTATTAATGGGCTATTATCAAAAAGGCAAGAAAGAAGTGTTGGTGAAGGTGTGGTGGGAGGGAGCTCTCGTTCACTGTTGGTGGGAATGTAGATTGGGGCAGGCACTATGGAAGACATTATGGAAATTCCTCCAAAATGTGAGAATAGAACTACCATCTGGTCCAGCTATCCCATCTCTGGGTATTTATCCAAGAATAAGAAAACACTAATTTGACTCTGGGTATTTATCCAAGAATAAAAAAAAAAAAACACTAATTTGATAAGATACATGGGTTTCTCAGGTGTCTTACAGGTAAAGACCCGCCTTCCGATGCAAGAGACACAGGAGATGTGGGTTCAGTCCCCAGGTTAGAAAGACAGCATGGAGAAGGGAATGGCAACCAACTCCAGTGCTCCTGCCTAGAAACGCCCACGGACAGAGGAGTCTGGTGGGCTACAGTCCATGGGTCACAAAGAGTCGGACATGACTGAGGGACTGAACACACAGGCGCACACACACCCCGACATTTATCGTGGCGTTGTTTTCAACAGGTGTACCCATCAGTGGATGATGTCTTAAAGAAAATGTGCCAAATATATATATATATACACCATGGAGTACTACTCAGCCATAAAAAGTGAAATTTTGACAGTTGCAACTTTGGGTGGGCTTTGAAGGTTTTATGCTTAGTGACATAAGGCAAGTACTATATGGTTTAATTCATATGGGGAATATAAAAGGCAAGCAAACAAATAAATAAGTGAACACACCGAACAAAAGCAAGCATGCAGACACAGAGAACAGAGCAGTGGTTGCCAGAGGGGCAGGGGAGATGGGTGAAGAGGGCAAGCTGTACGATTGCAGATGGAAACTCGTTTTTTGGTGGTGAGCATATACTGTAAGGTACAGAAATAGAAATAGAGTGCTCTACACAGGAAACATGTTATAAACCAATGTTTGCTGCTGCTGCTAAGTCGCTTCTGTCGTGTCCGACTCTGTGCGACCCCATAGACAGCAGCCCACCGGCTCCCCGTCCCTGGGATTCTCCAGGCAAGAATATTGGCCTTCTCCAAAACCAATGTTTAGGATTTAACTAATGCTACCTCAGTAATAAAATAAATCTTAAAAAAGAAAATGAGGAAGTTATTTAAGCTTGAAAATGATTAGTTGTTACAATGTGGGTTCTCAGCAGAATTTTTTAAGTGATTATCTCACACAATTTTTCAAAGATAACATGTTTCTTTCATGATTATCAGAGGCATTTATGAGAAATAAATTGTTTCACTTCTGCTCATGAACTAGATTCAGTTCTCTTTTCATGGCTCCATTTTGTTTATTCAGAGTATTTTCAAGTTTGGTCTCCATTTTGTATTTTACTTTAACAAAGCTTAAAAAAAAACTTTTGCAAATTAGTTATTAACCATGGAATACTGGACAAGTTCTAACTTTTCTTATTTCTAATTTTTTCATCAATAAATCGGGGATGGTAGTGTTTTCCCTCCCATGATTACTTTGGAGATTAATGATTATAATAGGCCCACATAATGCCAGATCCTAGTACATATTTAAGAATAAAAATTCCTTTGCTGATACCATAGAAAGTCCTAAGGAAATCCTTAGATTTTGTTGACTCTGGTCCTTTTAAGTGGGCAGATTACATCTCAGCAAGTCTTCTAAGAGTATTCCTTTTGAATCAAGGCTTAGGTGTGTCCTCCTCTCATGGATGTTCCTTGAGGATACAGATTCTGTCTTATTCATGTCTGCATCCCTAGTAAATAACACAGATAGTGTGGACACTATAAGTGTTTGTTCACTAATCGAACTGAGAAGTGAATGAATGAATAGGTGAGGGATGCCTAACAATCCAATACACTTAAAACATAGTCAATGTGTAACTCTGT
Organism: Odocoileus virginianus; assembly: GCF_023699985.2. Lineage (NCBI taxonomy): Eukaryota > Metazoa > Chordata > Mammalia > Artiodactyla > Cervidae > Odocoileus > Odocoileus virginianus. The sequence continues at coordinate 63,190,441 of NC_069686.1, read as the reverse complement.
AAAACAGCAAGCTATGTATTAGAACTCTAATGAAAAACAAGTGAGTTGGTGAGAAGAATGAACCTAGTCTCTGGATTAAAATGGATGGTAGAAAAAGTCTACAAGCAATAAATGCTGGAGAGGGTGTGGAGAAAAGGGAACCCTCTTACACTGTTGGTGGGAATGCAAACTAGTACAGCCGCTACGGAGAACAGTGTGGAGATTCCTTAAAAAGCTGGAAATAGAACTGCCGTATGACCCAGCAATCCCACTCCTGGGCATACACACTGAGGAAACCAGATCTGAAAGAGACAGGTGCACCCCAATGTTCATCGCAGCACTGTTTATAATAGCCAGGACATGGAATCAACCTAGATGCCCGTCAGCAGACGAATGGATAAGGAAGCTGTGGTACATATACACCATGGAATATTACTCAGCCATTAAAAAGAATTCATTTGAATCAGTTCTAGTGAGATGGATGAAACTGGAGCCCATTATACAGAGTGAAGTGAGCCAGAAAGATAAAGACCAATACAGTATACTAACACATATATATGGAATTTAGAAAGATGGTAACGATAACCCTATATGCAAAACAGAAAAAGAGATATAGATGTACAGAACAGAATTTTGGACTCTGTGGGAGAAGGCGAGGGTGGGATGTTTCGAGAGAACAGCATCGAAACATGCATATTATCTAGGGTGAAACAAATCACCAGCCCAGGTTGGATGCATGAGACAAGTGCTCGGGCCTGGTGCACTGGGAAGACCCAGAGGGATTGGGTGGAGAGGGAGGTGGGAGGGGGGACAGGGATGGGGAATACATGTAAATCCATGGCTGATTCATGTCAATGTATGACAAAACCCACTACAATATTGTAAAGTAATTAGCCTCCAACTAATAAAAATAAATGAAAGAAGTAAATAAATAAAATGGATGGCAGAGAGTAAAGGTACAACTGCCTTTTATCAGGAACCAGGAGAACAATGAAAAGTTAAAAGCTGGCATAAAAGTCAACATTCAAAAAACAAAGATCAGGGCATCTGGTCCCATCCCTTCAGGGCAAATAGATGGGGAAACTATGGAAACAGACGTTATTTTCTTGGGCTCCAAAATCACTGCAGATAGTGACTGCAGCCATGAAATTAAAAGAAATTGCTCCTTTAAGAAAAGCTATGACAAACCTAGACAGCATATTAAAAAGCAGAGACTTTACTTTGCTGATAAAGGTTCATATAGGCAAAGCTATGGTTTTATGGCTTTTCCAGTAATCATGTATGGGTGTGAGAGTTGGACCATAAAAAAGGCTGAGCACTGAAGAACAGATGCTTTTGAACTGTGGTGCTGGAGTGCCAAGGTGTGGTCTCGAGAGTCCCTTGGACTACAAGGAGATCAAACCAACCAATCCTAAATTAAATCAGTCCTAAATATTCATTGGAAGGGCTGAAGCTGAAGCTGAAACTCTAATACTTCGGCCACATGATGTGAAGAACTGACTCATTAAAAAGACCCTGATGCTGGGAAAGATTGAAGGCAGGCGGAGAAGGGGATGACAGAGGATGAGATAGTTGGATGGCATTACCGAATCCACAGACATGAGTTTGAGCAAGCTCCGGGAGTTGGTGATGGACAGGGAGGCCTGGTGTGCCACAGTCCATGGGGTCACAAAGAGCCAGACATGACTAAGAGACTGAACTGAAGTTCAATCTTTGTTCAAGACAGAAAAGCTCCCCTTAAAAGTTGAGTCTATCTTAAAATTTCACAAAAGTTACTTTTAGGTAATCCCATCTCCTCAACCAAAAACCACATCTTTAAGTACAGACAATGATAAACTATATCTAAGTGAGGCATTAAAATATAAGAGAAAAGTTTAGTAGAAAGGGGTAAAGGTTAGATTTTTGGAAAGAATACTTAGGATCAGTGAGAAATGTAGAAAAATGGGTGAGATGGTAAGTAAACATCACTTATGGTTTTGAAGAGCTAGAACAAACACAACATTGACTGTTAATGCAACAGCTCAGCGAAAGGATTTCATTTTGCTCCACGTGAAAAATGGATGCTTCAAGTTGTGTTCCATTAAACAAAAATGGCAATGTAATAGGAAATGTGTTACAGACACTGTCTCATTATAAAGGAGAAAAAAAATTTTTAAAAGCAATATCAAAACCAGAAACGAAGTGATGAGAAATGAAAGGAATTTCACATGATCTATGATATGTTATGATTTTTAAAAACTATATTTTTAAGATTTATATTAATCAATAATGGATTAATAATAGAGTCGATTTTAAGGCAGTCAGTTCATCTTGAAGAAGGGGAAAAAATTTGTAACCCAGGAAATGCCCCCATGCCAGTATACAGACAAGAATAAATGAGGCTATTTTTCTCTGCATATCATGTCAAAAACAGCATTGATAAATGTGTATGCAATTTTGAACTGTCTTATGCTCTCAGAATTTGGAAGCCTTTTAAGAGATCTGATTAATTTAACATGTCAAATCTAATGGCAAATGAGTTCAATTTCTCCAAAGAACAATTAGTCAACAGAATAAATTAACATGAAATATTGTCAAATGCAACATCATGCTCATTTCCAAAGATAAAACACTTTCACTGCTCTTGTTGAACTCACTTCTTTGTTCTGTGAAGGGTTTTTTTTTTTTTTTGACATAATTCCTTCACAAACCCCAATGCTTAGAATAAGCTGCCATCCTGTTTCACATGGACCACTGCAAAGTCTCACAATTTCTCACTCTCTCTAGCCACACACACCCACCTCGTGTCGCCTCTCCACAGGCTATCCACAAGATATTCCAAAACTCTGAAAGCCTTTCAATAACATCCATTGCACTTGGGGTAGACAAAAAGGCGTTCTCACTGCCTCCTGGGCTCTGGCACTCCTCCTGTCCCAACCTCCACATCCTCAAGATCATCATTCCATTACTGCTGCCAAAGCCACCACTCTACAAAAATTCCTCTTTCCAACACCACTCCAACTCTCCTTCCAAATGCAACGACTTCTTCCCTGCCACTTGATATCTTGTCAGCATCTGACACAATCAAAAGCTTCCTTCTTTAGAAAACTCTTACTCCCGCTGGTATTTTAAGAACAACCACCCAGGCTTCCTTCCACCACATTAACCACCAGCTTCCAGTAATTTTTGTCTTCCCTTCCTTAGCTATATCTCTTAATTTTGGAGCCCATTTCACTAACAACTAACTCTCTATTTTTCTCTATCTGCCTCCTCTCCCTATCTGATTCCTGACTATCCCACAATTTTAAATACCACCCACATATCAAAGGCACTCACATTTATGGATCTAGTTCCAGACATCTTCACTGAACTATTTACTAATGTATTCAACTATCTACTTGACATCTTCTTTTGGAAATCGATAGTCATCTCAAGCTTACCTCAAGCAAAACAAAATTCTTGATAAGCACCCTTGTCCTGCTCAATAACATACACAAGCCCACTACATCTCAACAAGTGATTCTACCATCCATCCAGTTGCTCAAGTCAAAATCTAGGAATCATTTTTCTAGTTGAAGTATAGTTGATTGACAATGTTGTATTAGTTTCAGGCATATAGCAAAGAGATTGTTTTATATATATGTATACATTGTTCAGTTTTATACATGTGTGTGTGTGTGTGTGTGCGTGTATGTATATACATACTTTTCAGATGTTTTTCCCTTATGTCATTACAAAATATTGAGTATAACACCCTGTTCTATATAGTTGTTATCTATTTTATACATAGTAGTGTGTATCTATTAATCCAAAACTCCCAATTTATCCCTCCCCCCACCTCTTTCCCCTTTGGAAACCAGAAATTTGTTTTCTATGTCTGTGGTGCTATTTCTGTTTTGCATATAAGTTCATTTGTATCCTTTTTTTCAAACTTCTACATGTAAACAGTATCCTATTTGTCTTTCTCTGTCTAGTTTACTTCACTTAGTATGATAATCTCTAGGTCCTTCCATGTTTCTGAAAATGACACAGTTTTCATTCTTTTTTATGGCTGAGTAATATTCCATTGTGTTTCTATGCATGTGTATATATGTACATATGCATACAGCTTTTTTCTTCATTCATCTGTTGATGGACATCTCGGTTGCTTGCATGTGTCAGCTATTGTGTGTGGCTATGAACATTCTTGCACATGTATCTTTTTGAATGAGAGATTTTGTGTTTTCTGGATATATGCCTAAGAGTGGAATTGTTGGATCATATAGTAACTCTAATTTTAGTGTTTTAAGGAATCTCCATACTGTTCTCCACAGTGGCTATACCAATTAACACTTCCACCAGTAGTGTAGGAAAGCTCCCTTTTCTCTACACCCTCTCAGCATTTATTATTTGTAGACTTCTAAATGATGGCCATTCTGACTGGTGTGAGGTAGTATGTCATTTTAATTTTGATTTCTATTTTTCTATTAATTAGTGATGTGGAGCGTATTTTCATGTGCCTCTTGGCCATTGTTACATCTTCTTTGGAGAAAAAAGACTTTGAAGAAAAGTCTATTTAGGTCTTCTGCCTATTTTTTTAGTGAGTTGTTTGGGGAGGGGTTTGTTGCTGCTATTGTTGCTGAGTTGTATGATCTGTTTGTATATTTTGGAAATTAATCCCCTGTCAGTCGTATTGTTTGCAAATATTTGCTCCCATTCTATAGGTTGTCTTTTTGCTTTGTTTTTGGTTTCTTTTGCTATGCAAAAACTTTTGAGTTTAGTTAAGTCCCATTTGTTTAATTTTGCTTTCATTTCCATTACTGTAAGAAACAGGTCCAAAAAACTTTGCTGCCATTTTTATCAAAGATTTCTCTGCCTATGTTTTCCGCCAGTGTGATCAGATTCTTGATGACTCTCCAGTCTGCTTTCCTCCACCTGAGTACTCACAGACCATACCATTGCTTTTCAAACTGTAGGTAATGACCCACTAATGAATTGTTATCAGTTTAGTAAGTCATGACCAGCATTTTTAAATGAAACAGAACCACAGGGATGAGGAAAGAAAATATAAAAGCATATAGTATTTAGCAAGGATAAACATTATTTAAATTATTGTTAAATGCCTGGAGAATTCTATGAACAGAGGAGCCAGGTGGGTTGCTGTCTATAGGGTCGCACAGAGTCGGACACGACTGAAGTGACTTAGCATGCATGCATGCATTGGAGAAGGAAATGGCAGCCACTCCAGTGTTCTTGCCGGGAGAATCCCAGGGACAAAGGAGCCTGGTGGCCTGCCGTCTATGGGGTCGCAGAGTCAGACACGACTGAAGCCACTTAGCAGCAGCAAATATTATTTATAAAATATCATCAAATATTACTTTGTGAAGTTTTTGTCTTTTGTTCCTGCTGAATTTGTGTGTACACATGTTGGGTACTGCATCACTATATAAAATATATTTTTCACTACTTGTCACAGTGAAAAAATTTGACGCATGGTAAGAGTCGCTACTCTAAACAGAGTCAGACACTTTCAGTTCCCCATACGACACTGTCTCACATCTCCAGGCCTGAGTAAGTACATCCCCCAGTGGGATGTCCTTCTGTCACCATCATCCATATGGGGGTCTCTTCTTAACTACGCGTATCCCAAGTTATTTACCTGTTCTGGGACTTCAAGTCCCCACCTAAACATTCCCTTTGTTCTCTCTGGGACAAAAACTGCACTCTATACATGTCTTTGTCTTATTTAATTTAGAGTCAAGCAATTACATCATGATTTACTTGCAATTAATCAAACACTGCTTGTCTGCCAACCAAATTCTTGACCTCTTGAAGGCAGAAACTCTGTACACTTCTCATGCCTCTTTATTCTAAGGACATGTTCTGCTGTAGGTATGTTTGAAATGTTTGTTGAACTAACACCTAAAAGAGAAGCTAGAAAATAGTAAAGCCATCTTTCCTCCTGAAAAACACTTCCTAAGGTGTCATCCAACTCTCAGAAGTGAAATTTGTTTGGTTATCACACAAGATAGGACAAAAGGTATCCACTTAAATGGTCATGAAAATCTAAATTTACCTGTCACCAATGAAACTCCGGAATTGTTCATGAATGGTCATCTGAGTATAGACTTTTAATTAGTACAAAAACATCTTCAAGTTTCAAATAAATGTGTGGAGACTTAAAAGAAAGATAGTCACCAAGCCAATACCCTTGAAATGAAATGTCAGTGAAGGTCATCCTTTCAGAGGGTAATAATACATTTTCTATGAGACATGGAACACTTCAAATCAATACACACACACACACACACACACACACACACATATATATATATAATATTAAAGCCTTGCTTCTTTTAGATTTTTTTTTAATAAAGTAACAAAAGAGAAAAGAAAAGTAAGTTTTGTTTCAGTCTGCTGAATCCCTGGGGAGGCACAAGACATGGCCACAGGGAACAATCATCAACAGATAAATGAAATCAAACCACCAGCTGCTGCTTCCATGTCAGGATGGGCACACGAGCTGGTTCCTCTGCGGAAGGTAACTGTCACACAGGTTCCAGAGCTCCAGGCTGGCACATGCATGAAATAAAATACAACCGGGAGATGCAGGCAATCACAGCCATTAAAACCCAGCCCTCCTTTCACTACAAGGACGTTCTACCCAACTGGTTATTTTACCTTAGAAATCCCCCTACCAATAACACAAAAGTAATGTTAACTTCCTCCCACTCCTCAAATCAGGGGTCAGCATCCGCTCTAGTTCAGTTCTCATGATTCAACAGGTGACTTGAACCTTCTGAGGCTCTTCCTGACATGCACATTCCTCACCCAGTACATTTTAGAATTCTGCATTTCTCACCAGCTCACAAGTGGCTCTGATGCTTCTGGTTCCCAGATGATGCCAAATCTTCATTTATGTATTGTTTCCCGCAAGGGAAATAGCAAATAAGCAAGAAGCGACGAATACCAATGATTTGTTCCTTTGCTTATGCAAGGGACAATCATCAATAGGCCTCTTTTAAAATGAAAATAATCTAAAAGCAACTCTTCTTTGAAAATAGAAAAGGAGAGTAGACCAAAAAATAAGTCCTCCTTTGTGACAGCCACTAGGTAGGTGTTATCTAACAGAACTCTTATGATTTTAATTTTATCAAACAACAAGCTAAGACTCAGATATGAATTTTTCCATCAGCATCTGAGCAATAAATGGTCAAAATAGCATTTGAACCCAGTTCTCTCTAATCCCAAAGTTTTATGCATTTTTACCTCTTCTGTGGCTATCAGCTAATGATATTTTAATTTCAATTCAGTTCAAGAGAAATAGCTAGACAGAAAGAATATACAAATATATTTTTGTTGTTCCATCACTAAGTTGTGTCTGACTCTTTGCAATCCCAGGGACTGCAGTGCACCAGGCTTTCCTGTCCTTCACAATATTCCCAAGATTGGTCAAACTCATGTCCTTTGAGTTGATGATTCCATCCAACCATCTCATCCTCCATTGACCCATTCTCCTCCTGCCCTCAGTCTTTTCCAGTATTAGAGATTTTTCCAATTAGTCAGATCTTCACATCAGGTGGCCAAATTATTGGAGCTTCAGCTTCAGCATCAGTCCTTCCTTTGAATATTCATGGTTGCTTCCCTTTAGATTGACTGGTTTGATCTCCTTGCAGTCCAAGGGACCCCCAAGAGTCTTCCCCAGCACCACACTTCAAAAGCATCAAGTTCTCAGCCTTTTTTATGGTCCAGCTCTCACATCTGTACACGGCTACAGGAAAAACCATAGCTTGGACTGTATATAGACCCTTGTTGCCAAAGTCATGTCTTTGCTTTTTAATACACTGTCTAGGTTTGTTATAGCTTTTCTTCCAAGGAGCAAGCACCTTTTAATTTTGTGGCTGCAGTCACCATCTGCAGTGATTTTGGAGCCCAAGAAAATAAAGTCGGTCATTACTTTCAGTCTGTCCCCATCTGTTTGCCCTGAAGTGATGGGACTGAATGTCTTGATCTTCGTTTTTTGAATGTTGAGTTTCAAGCCAGCTTTTTCATTCTCCTCTTTCATCCTCAGGCAAAGGCTCCTCAGCTCCTTTCCACCTTCTGCCTTTGGAGTGGTTAACATCTGCATATCCGAGGTTATTGATATTTCTCCCATCAATCTTGATTCCAGGTTGTGATTTATGCAGCCTGGCATTTCACATAATGTACTCTGCATAAAAGTTATATAAGCAGGGTGACAACATACAGCCTTGGCATACTCCTTTCCCAATTTGGAGCCAGTCAGTTGTTCCATGTCCAGGTCTAACTGTTACTTCTTGACCTTCATACAGGTTTCTCAGGAGACAAATAAGGTGGTCTGGGATTCCCACCTTTTTAAGAATTTTCCACAGATTGTTATGATCCACACAATCAAAAAGCTTTAACGTAGTCAATGAAGGGATATATATATATGTGTGTGTAACTGAACCATTTTGCTATACACCTGAAATGAACACAACATTGTAAATCAAATATACTTCAATTTAAAAAATGAAAGAGGAAACACTGACCTATACTACCCTAGGAAGCCCTGGGCCCCCTTTCAAATCAATAAAATGTACTTGGACACCAAACATAAGCGATCCATTGTGTGTGTGCACGCGCATGTGTGTGCACAAACAAGAGAGGATATACATATAAGGAGGACAAGTCCAAGTCCTCCGAGAGATCATGGTGGACCAGAAGGGGCTGGGCACCGTGGTGGAGACCCTGGCAAGAAGTTCTCTTAGCTCAGTTGGGTGAAGAGTTTATTTGCTAAGTGAAAGTCATTTAGTCGTGTCTGAGTCTTTGCAACCCCATGGCCTGTAGTCCACCAGGCTCCTCATTCCATGGACTTCTCCAGGCAAGAACACTGGAGTGGGCTGCCATTCCCTTCTCGGGAGATCTTCCTGACCCGGGGATTGAACCTGGGTCTCCTGTACCGCAGGCAGATTCTTTACCATCTGAGCCAAGGGAAGCTCTTTAGTTGCTAAAAGAAGATAGACATGTTGCCAGGTAGAGGAGACAGCTGGAGAAAATTCACACAGCTATGAGATAGATATTGTGTCATTTGAGGAAAATTTTTGGTGAATAATCATGGCAGATCCCTTCTCTTACCAGGTCCAAAGAGAATGAATAAATTATTATTTTTTTAAAAGGTTCTGAAATTCAAAAGCCAGACCCATCAGGTAAAGATGGGTTTATTGACAAAATCCCCTCATTTCTCTATTTGGGGTGTATCATAAGATAAACATCATGCTTTACCCATAATAATTTCTCAGGCTCCAGACGACAAAGCGGACAAAAGGAAATTAATCCACACGGCACCGCAGGGTCAGTGTAGGCACTGCCTCGCGGCCTCTGCTTGAGATGATTAACAGTGATGACAGTCAATCAAACCTTTACTTTTACTATTTCAGGCTTTGAGAGGTGGGCTTCCTCTACTTTCTATCAGAGAGCTGTTACAATGCAGTGGCACACAACATTCTAATGATACCCTGCATAATAAAAAGCCTGCAGAATATGAAGCTTGTGACTTTAACAACTTAAATAATGTAATATATAAGCTGCTCCCAGGCACAGATTACTGAGATATATGATGAAAGCTTATCAAATGACAAATGGTCAAGAAGATTCACTGCCCACTGTCCTCCGGCACATTTGATTGAAGGATTAATTACCTGTGCTTCTGTCCAACAGTGATACCCTAAGTCTTCTAGTTGTCATGTTCTGGGTCAAGACTCCAGGAGCATCTCACAAGCTCACATTGTCCCTCTATGACAAATTAAATTCTATAAGGCCCAGCTTTTCCAAAGTCTGGAAGATGCCCATCAAGTTTAAATTACTCATGGTCATAATGAGTAACTAGTTATTTGCTATTTTTTATCCTCTCTTGCTCTTACTTACATAGTTATTCAAATATTTGGGAATATTTGAGTACTCTTATGGAAATTAAAATAAAATTGGATCTCCCAACTAGTCTATAAGTAATAATGAATTGTAGGCAGAGCAAAGACTTAAATGTGAAAAAATAAAAACTTGAAACCAGTGTAAAACAGTAAAGAATATTTCATGACTTCGCACAGGGAATTTCTTTATCTGAAGAAATACATGGGTTTCTTCTTTATGTGAAGAAACAATTTGAGGAGTGAAAAATCAGTCTATTAGAAAATGAGATGATCATGTCTGGATCCTCAAAATATTACTCTCTGAGATAACTAAGGTAATCTACAGTTCAGTAAAAAAAAAGACACGGACAAAGATGTTCACAGGAGGCTACTTTCCATTGCAAGTGTCTGTTTGAAGAAAACTTGAATGCACACCGAGAGAAAATTGGATAAATAAACTGAGGTTTGTTCAGATACTTTAGACAATAATCTGAAGGAATAAACTAGAACTATACCTATGAACATGATACATATAAACATAATACTGTTTTTTGAAATGCAAGGCTACAAAAGATGTACACAGTATAGTATTGTTTGTACAATATTTAGAAAGTGAAGCAATGCCATACATGTCATAAATAAAGAGACATGATTGGAAATGATAAAATACCAAATTCAAAATTATGATTCCCTTTGGTTAGAGAGAAAGGTTCTGATAGGGAGGTGAATAGAAGAGACTTCAAATATTTTGGTGCTATTTTATTCCTTAGGCAAGATTCTATGCTCATAATTACTTATTATTTTGTGTATACTTTTATATGTTGAAAATTTTTCACAATAAATATAGTTTTTTTAAAGGGAGAAAAGTGAACTGGAAGGTTGAACTGACAATTCAAGAGAATACCACAAAAAGACAATAAAGTATAAAGCTAGAAGAGAGGGAGGTAAGATACATATATTCTTTTTTTTTTTAAGTTAATTGACTTACAACAATATGTTAGCTCCTGTTACACAGCATAGTGATTTTATATATCTATACATTTCAAAATGATAAGTAAGTCTAGTAACCATCTGTCACCATACAATGATAGTATATAATTATTGACTATATTCCCCACACTGTACATTTCATACCTATAACTCATTTATTTGTACGTGGAAAGTTGTAGATCTTAATCTCCCTCACCTACACCAGTTCAAATAACTGTCTAATAGTAATTCCCAAAGTAGAAATCTTTGAGGAGAAATACACATAAGTCAATAAAAGAAAAAACTTCTCTGAATTTAAAAAAGACATGAAACCTCAGATAGGGCCCAAATGATGCGGAATGAAGGCCCATACATACATATCAGATCAGTGGCAGCATAATAAATGTAATGTGCTGAACCATCCAGAAACCATCTCCTTCACTCCGTCCATGGAAAAATTGTCTTCTGCGAAACTGGTCCCTGGTGCCAAAAAGGTTGGGGATCACTGGAGTAAGAGATAAAAATTATTTCAATAAATTCTGAAAAAAAATATTTTATAAAGTTCAACTTTCAGTCCAGTGTCTTTTCTTACAAAGACAGCTATCCAGGTTTAAATGAAAACTTTCTTAACTTGAAATGTATATCTCTCAAAAACCAGCAGTCAACTTTGTGTTTCATGTTAAAATGAAAGCAACCACTCTCAATCATACGATTCACACTGAACCTTGGTTCTAGCCAATACTATAGGAAAGGAAATAACATCGTTGTCATTCTTTTACAATGTGATCATCTAGTTAGGGAATATACCAGAATCAATAGATCTATTATTAAAGTTAATTGAGTTCAACACAGACTTAATATTACCTTATAAAAACCAACAAACTTTCATATGCATTTCTAGTTTTAGGAGAAAGTAAACATGAGACAAACACAGTTATCTGAAACACACAACTGTTCTATCCAATTATCCAACTGCTATTGATTTTCCCAAGTGATCATTTATGTGACTTATTTATTATTTATTTATGTGAGTTATTTCTTTTGTTCAGTATATATCTGCTTCTAAATGACAGAGTGACACTTGTTTTGACTTCTTTGAATAAGAAAGAAGAAACCTAAGGAGTTGCAAAGTATGTCAGACAATCTCAGAAGTAAAGAAGGAAGGACAGCAGCTGGGTCTTTCTCACAAAATAAGGCAGAATGTAATTCAATAGCTCATCAGGACAGTGGTCTCAGACAGCAAGCAAATGGAGAAATGATCCAATACCGGTTTTTGAAATGCTAAATTAGTCCATTTTCCTAATGAGGAGATGAACCAGGCAAACACAATCCCCCTTCAGCCAGGAGCTGAGAATTCTAGTTAACTCTACCAATTATAACAAAAGAATAACAGGGAACATGCACGTTGTGATAATGGGAATAGATCAGGTTAACCCATCAACTCACTCCACTGACAGGTTATATAGCAATGACCTAGTGAGATTTAACAGCAGATAATGATGGAGAAAAGCATGTTGCAGGAAAGAAAGGACAGGAAAGGGAAGAGTAAAACTCCACATGCCAAGATTACACTAAAAACATCTTTTTTGGAGCAAGAAGAAATGGTTATCTTTAGAAAGTAAGCTGTGATACCTATGACTCATTCCTGTTGAGGTAAGGCAGAAACCAATACAATATTGTAAACCAATTATTCTTCAATTAAAAATAAAGTAATTTTTTAAAGAGGGAAGCCGTGGCAGTTAATGAGCGACTCAGGTCAGATTCTCGTTCTAAGAAACACCAGAAGCCGGTGTTGCAGTGAAAATCGGCTTGTTGATAACTCAGATCCTATACCTTCAGCTGCTTAGAAGTTACTCTTTTGCTTTTAGACCTGGAAATAGCACTGTAATTGGGTAGAGGAGAGATTTTGTCCCCAAAGTTATTAGGAACAATATTAAATAACAACATAAAATGAACACAATTGGGTACTATATTAATGGCTCTTGGTCAGGCCCGTCAATCACTTACAAAATGTGTTCTTAGTGGCTTTCTGAGGTGCATTTTTTGTTAGCACATCCATCACTCTGATATTTCTGGAACAAAGGCAAGTTTTATTGTGCCCCACTGTAGAAGATGTCACACACCTATTGCAGTGGAGAACTCATGCTTGTTTTGATTCTCTAGTCTCCATGGGACAGTTTCCAAAAGTAGACCATGAATATAATCAATCCAACTGAGCTTAAACTCAGGCAAACACTCACCCTGGACCTCTGGCCCAAGATGACACAGCCACTGAACTTTCCCAGATGACAATTTCTAGGTCTCATCTGCCCAATAACCTTCCAAATAAAGGATGATTAACTGTTATTGATATTATTATTACTACTATTCTATTCCTGATTCTGAACAACTAGAAAGGGTGTGCAGGCAGTTGTGGTGGTTTCGTTGCTAAGTCACACCTGACTCCTGCCATCCCATGGACTGGCTCCTCTTATTCCAGCAAGAATACTGGAGTGGTTTGCCATTTCCTTCTCCTGGGGATCTTCCCAACCCAGGGATCAAATCCAGGTGTCCTGCATTCCAGGTAGATTCTTTACTGACTGAGGTACCAGCGCTAAGGAGAAAAAGGACTGTGCATAGCTCCCCGTCCAAGTGAGGTGATAAGGGATCCCCAGTGTAGCCCATCACCCCACGCCCTCCTCCCCCGTTCAGCATTTCGCGCCCACAGCTGCACCCACTCATATCCTATTGTCTCATTCTTCTGGGCCACGGGCGCAGACCTGAAGGTGTTCTCTCTGCCTGAGAGCCCACTGCTCTTCTGGTTGCCTCATGCTTTTCCACCCACAGTTGACCCAGGCAGGCACCCCCCCCCACTCACTGCTGGAAACCCCTGGGGGCTCCTCAGGGCCCCCAGGATCCTCACCATTACTGTAGTCTCGCTTGCCCAGGATGGATCGGCACTGCCTGTGTCTGAATAGTCTCACCCACTTCAGAATGTGGTGGCCAAGAGACCCTTGAAGGAAGAGGCTGGTAGAAAGAGGCTGGGGAGAAGCTGTCTTTAATCTACATCGTTCCTAATTTACCAGAAGCACTCAGTAGTTATTGATTGAGCTGAATGAAGCTGGAAAAAAAATGAATAGATGTCTAAAATGAAAACATTCTAAGTTCACTGCTGGAGGCATCTCCCACCTCAAACATGGATGAACCAAAATGGAAACAGATTTGAAACACCGACCACAATACCAAACACATACTAAATGCTTGATAGTCTTGGTTGCTAGCGTGTCCTCCTGCTCCTGTGAAGTGAACAGGTGTCCCATGCATCACATTGCATTCCAGATGATCACCAAACTCATGCCTCACTTCTCCTGACCGGATCCTTCCTGTCACCTAAATTATCTGGCTTGAGTGATCCCAGATTTTGTTGTTGCTATTCAGCTGTCGAGTTGTGTCTGACTCTGAGATCCCATAGACTGCAGCACACCAGGCTTCCCTGTCCCTCACTGTCTTCTGGAGTTTGCCCAAGTTCATGTCCATTGAATTGGTGATGCCATCCCACTGTCTCATCCTCTGAGAATTGACTTCCTACTTTTGCATTCCAATCCCCTGTGATGAGGAGGACATCTTTTCTTAGTGTTAATTCTAGGAGATCTTCTAGGTCTTCACAGAACTGATCAATGTCAGTTTCCTTGGCATCAGTGGTTGGGGCATAGACTTAGATCATTCTGATGTTGAATGGTTTGCCTTGAAAACTAACCAAGATCATTCAGTCATTTTTAAGGTTGCACCCAAGTACTGAATTTAAGACTCTTTTGTTGATTATGAGGGCTACTCCATTTCTTCTATGGGATTCTTGGGCACAGTAGTAGATATAATGGTCATCTGAATTAAATTCACCCATTCCAGTCCATTTTAGTTCATTGATTCCTATTAAGTTGACGTTATTATTGCCATCTCCTGCTTGACCACGTCCAGTTTACCCTTCATTCATGGACCTAAAATTTCAGGTTCCTGTGCAATACTGTTCTTTACAGCATCAGATTTTAGTTTCATCACCAGACATATCCACAGCTGAGCATCATTTCTGCTTTGGCCCAGCTGCGTCATTCTTTCGGAGCTGTGGAGTTGTACTTCACTCTTCTCCAGCGGTACATTGGACGTCTTACAACCTGGGGACACTCATCTCTTGGTATCACATCTTTTTGCCTTTTTATGCAGTCCTTGGACTTCTCACAGCAATTTGACTGAAGCGGTTTGCCATTTCCTCCTCCAGTGGATCATGTTTTGTCAGAACGCTCCATAGCTGCCTCCAAATCCTTGCTTCTGACCATGCAGTCTACATTTCCTCTCTGACACTTTTTCCCTCCAAGCTCAGTTCTTGGTGCCCTCTTCCATTGTCTGATTTCAGCATGCGGTCCCAGTCATAAGGCGGGGTAGCATAGTGGTTCTCAGCAGATCAAACCCCTCCTTACTCAAAAGACAGAAATCCCACTGTGCAATCAGAAGCAAAACTGTAGTGATAAAGATTCTCAATGCAGCCAGCACTGCTTTCCCTCAAATTAAGAGGTGAAAGGTTGTGATAAGTTTGATTATTAAGATAAGATGTGGGGCTACATAGGAGACAGAAAGACAAGTAAACACTCCATAATACACACCAAACTTAAGAGGCACTCACAGATGTTGCACATTACTATAGATGCTAAAGTCTTTCCAGCTCAAGAATGCCAAACTGTACAACCCATACAGAATTTGGCAATACTGAACAAATAATATATACATAGCTTCACTCTGAACTTCAACATTGCACTTATCCTGAATATATATTTCAAACAACATATTGTTTGCTGCCGTGTTCTTTGAGTTTTCAAAACATCAATTTGGAAACTACCCAAAACTACAAGAAAGGGCAGACTAGTAGAATAATCAATGCTACCTACCTATGTTGAAATACTATGCACCTCTGAAAAAGAATGATGAAGATGCCTAGGAACCAATATGGAGTGATTTCCAGAAGATATTATAATTTTTTTTCCTAAAAAAGCAAAATGAAAAGGATAATATGTATGTTCTACTTCTTGGTGAAAAAAAAAAAAAAAAACAAAGAGAAATAAGAAAGCATGCCTAATCTCCTTGTCTTTACCAGTGGGAATACAGAAAGGCTAAACCAGAAAACAGTAATGCTGGCTACCTACAAGGGCTTGGTAGTGGTGAGGTATCAGTAGTATAGGAGTGATTTTCTCTGTACACACCTTCTTGTGTCATTTTTAGGTGCTTTTCGGAGCTTATTAATGGATTGTATACACAAAATATTAACTTAAATCAGTAAAGATGCTATTTGCTGTTGCTGCTGCTGCTTAGTCACTAAGTCTCATCTGACCCTTTGTGACCCCGTGGACAGCAGCATGCCAGGCTCCGAAGTCCTTCACTAACTCCCAAGGTTTTCTCAAATTCATGTCCCCTGAGTCGGTGATGCTAACTGACCATCTCATCCTCTTCTGCCCCCTTCTCCTCCTGCCCTCAATCTTTCCCAGCATCAGGGTCTTTTCCAGTGAGTCAGCTCTTCCCATCAGGTGGCCAAAATATTGGCGCTTCAGCTTCAGCAACCATCCTTCCAATGAATATTCAGGGTTGACTTCCTTTAGGATTGATTGGTTTGATCTACTTGCAGTCCAAGGGTCTCTCAACAGTCTTCTCCAACACCACAATTCAAAAGCATCAGTTCTTTGGTGCTCAGCCTTCTTTATGATCCAATTCTCACATCCGTACCTGACTACTGGGAAAACCACAGCTTTGACTGTGTAGACATTTGTTGGCAAAGTGAACTCTGCTTTTTAATACACTGTCTAAGTTTGTCATAGTTTTTCTTCCAAGGAGCAAGTGTCTTTTAATTTCATGGCTGCAGTCACTGTCACAGTGATTGGGGAGCCCAAGAAAATAAAATCTGTCACTGCTTCCACTTTTCCCCCTTCTATTTGCCATAAAATGATGGGACTAGATGACATGATCTTAGCTTATTGACCGTTGAGTTTTAAGCCAGCTTTTTCACTCTTCTCTTTTACTTTCATCAGGGGGCTCTTTAGTTCCTCTTAGCTTTCTGCCATAAGGATGGTGCCATCTGCATATCCGAGACTGTTGATATTTCTCCTGGCAATCCTGATTCCAGCTTGTGATTCATGCAGCCTGACATTTCACATGATGTATTCTGCATATGAGTTAAATAATCAGTGTGACAATATACAGCCCTGTCATTCTTCTTTCCTAATTTTGAACCAGTCCTTTCTTCTACGTTTGGTTCTAACTGTTGCTCTTGACCTGCATACAGATTTCTCAGGAGACAGATAAGGTGGCCTGGTATTCCCATCTATTTAAGAATTTTCCAGTTAGCTATGATCCACACAGTCAAAGGCTTTTGTGTGGTCAATGAAGCAGAAGTAGATGTGATAAGGAAATCTAAAACTAAACATAAGGAACTCTGTTTTATGTATTTTCAAATGGATACCATTAAGGAGGTAACACATCAAAGAGGAAAACAAGAAAGAGAACAAAATAACTTATGAACATGACGTTTGACCATAAACCCTCTGTCTTAGATGAGATGGAATGGGAGAAGTGCAAGCAAATCTGAAATTCTTTTTCAGCTGATTTGTTTCCTGTAAGTATGGGCACAGCATTTCTGAAATAATTTTAGATGTCCTATAGAAATGAATAAATTACAAAATACATTGAAATTATTAGGGAAAGGGGACATGAAAATATGAAACGGTTGAGGGGATTAAGAAAGAACTTTGGGGACAGTTTGGATTTAGAGATTTTGGTATAAATTCATAATTTCTAGAATACATACACATATATGTGTCTGTACATGTGTGTGCATGCATGTATATGTAAATATGTGTGCAAATATGAATGTTTATGTATTTTGGTATGTACATGAGTTATGTGGATATCTATCCATGAACACCTAGTTTTGCCTTCTGAAAGCAAAAATCACCCAATAGGGATGAATACTACTAGGTCTCCATGTCTTGGTCTTGATTCTAGTGATCTCCAAGGAAACACATGCAAATCCAAAAGGAGGAACATCTTGCTTAAAGAAAGGAGGGAGGTATGTTCTTTAGAAATGTTCATGTTTTAAAAGACAAAGAAAGGCTGGGAATGTCCCAGATATGATGACAAAATGTAATACATGGTCCTGTCTCGGTCCTGTTACTCACAGGTGGAAAAGGCCATAAAAATATTGGGTCAACAGACAAAATTGAGATATGGAGGGTAGGTTAGATAAAAGCATGCAGCAGTGTTAAATTTGCTAAAATTGACAACTGCAAAGCAGTTTATGTTTGAAAATATTGTGTTTATGTATGAAAATATTCATATTCTTATGAAATACTTGAGTGTTTTGGGTTAAAGGGTCATAATATATGCAACTTACTCTCTAGTGATACAGGGAAAAAGATATATGGGTGGGGGAGCAAACAGAATGATCACATGCAAGCAATAGTAGATGAATCTGGGTAAGGAGTATGTGCACATTGCTTGCACTATTCTTATTCTTGCTACTTTTCTGGTTTGAAATTATAAGTTACAAGAAAAACAAAGAGAGGAATCTGTGGAGTGTTATTTTTGTTTCTTGTTTTGTTTTGGTCAAAGACCCTTTTTTCTAATAACTTCTCTAGGAATCACAGTAGCTGCCACTTGCTGTGATGCTGTGTTATTTGTTGGGTATTAGGGACCTCCCCAGTGGCTGAGGTAGTAAAGAGTCTGCCGGAAATGCAGGAAACCCAGATTCAATCCCTGGGTGGGGCAGATCCCCTGGAGAAGGAAATAGCAACCCACTGCAGCATTCTTGACTAGAAAATACCATAGACGGAGAAGCCTGGCAGGCTACAGTCCATGGGACTACAAGAGTTGGACACAACTTAGCGACTAAACCACCACTTAGCAACTAAACCATACGTGTGCCCCGAACCAGGAATTTTAGACATATTTTCTTTCATAACTATAGCAACTGTGCAATGCAGGCT
Organism: Odocoileus virginianus; assembly: GCF_023699985.2. Taxonomy (NCBI): domain Eukaryota; kingdom Metazoa; phylum Chordata; class Mammalia; order Artiodactyla; family Cervidae; genus Odocoileus; species Odocoileus virginianus. The sequence goes on along the minus strand of NC_069686.1, from coordinate 63,171,630 downwards.
CTTGTTTTCTGCACTAGATTTCTTTTATTACTTTTATATGATCTTTCAACATCTAGAACAACTATGGCTATTTGCAACATCACATTAAAAACTTGATTATCATCACAGATACATAGATGTGCCCCCAATCTGTTTTTAAAAAGGGAAGTATTATCTCTTCTAGACCTTTTGGCTAAGATCAATTGTAAAAAAAAAGAGAGGTATTGAAACCCATTAGCTAATCATCAATGATAAAACCCAATAAATAAGAGAAAGGTGAGGCTATCAGTTTCCCTCACGCTGTCCTCAACGTCTAAGCCTATATCAAGCCTAGTTTTGTTTTTTTAATCTTTCATTTAAAACATAGACATTAAAAGCCTAGAGATAACCATGTCTGTTATGCCTGGCTTTCTCTCTAAGCTCTGGAAAGTTATTAGAAACTGTATCAGTAGTACCTTGCATTCAATCATTTTATTACACAAAAAAATATTTCCTTTCAAAAATCAGAAGTTGCCTTCTACCTCCTTCTAGAAAATTGTAAATAAGGTTGGTCACTTAGAAAGCTCAGCTTGAAAAGCACATGGATAAATGTGCTGTCAAGAAAAAAAGAGAAAGACAGATTTATAAAAAATCAAGCATACTGTGTAGAACAGGACTGCAACTTAATACAAATCTTTAAGAACCTCTAAGACAGACCATTTTCTACTTCTGTAGTTATCTTTTGGCCAGGTTGTATGTGTTATCAGCTAAAAAAGAGAAGAAGAATTTACTTAGCTCTATGGAATACTTTCTTGATTTAGGAGATTAAGTCAATTTCTTATACTCTAAAATCGCTTTTAAATAACTAATTCTGTAATTCATTATTTATGTAGCTGATAATATAATTCATTATTTGACCACATAATTATCACTTGATAGTCAGTGATAACCAAATGAAATCTCTGGGTTTAAAGGCATTTTATTATATTAGCAATAAGGATAATGAGTTTAATGCTATGACCTCATGAGACAGGAAATTTCAGATAAAATATACTGTGAAAATAGTAAGCATTAGCATTCTGTCTACTGTGTGCTTTGTAGCCATCTTCCTAGATGAGAATAAAAGAAATCAGAGAATTTAGAACTGGGAGAAAACAAAAATATCACCCCAGCACTTTACTTTGCAGAAGAGGGACCTGAGTTCCAGAGAGACGCAATGATGCCCTAAGTCCCTCAAGAGGCAGTGTCAGAGTTCACTCTCTGTGAGGATTGTAATTGACCACTGGTCTTAAACCAAGAGTTACGATGCTCCATAGAGAACAGTTACACTAGCCGGTTATGCAAAATCTTCAGAAATTATATTTTCCTTTACTAAATTATTTTTATTCTAGTATATTCTATACTTTTTAAAAATGCTAGTGCAGATCCACTACTTAAATTTAAATGAACCAGTGCTTTGTAACCCACAGTGTGTTCTAAACCAATGGCAAGAACCAGCTCAGGTCTTACTTTCTCCAGGGGGATTTTCCTTTGTTTGTAGAACGGATATTCTCTACTTGTAACCAGGTGAGGACTTAGGGTTCACCTGCTCTGCAAAGCCCTCCCCGAATTCCTCTGAGAAGTTAATTCTATTTTCTCTCAATAGCGATTGGCACCTGCATGTTACATTATGATTTGGAAGCACTGTGTCATTTGACCAAACTTCTAAATTTTTACATAGAGAAGGGTGGCATCTCATATTCCCCTCCACCATCTGCAAACATAAGATATACTCCTCCAAATTCTCCCTGACTCAACACTACATGGTACTCAAGGGTAATGTCATGAAGGGTGATCAACCCTTGCGCAGTGGAAGCCATGTCAAAGCCCAAGGTGCAATGTTGTTCTTGCTCAGTAGCTAAGTTGTGTCTGATTCTTTGTGACCGCATGGACTGCAGACCAACAGGCTTCCCTGTCCTTCACTGTCTCCTGAAGTTTCCTCAAATGAAGTTTCCCCATGTCCACTGAGTCAGTGATATCCTCCAACCATCTCATCCTCTGTCGTCCCCTTCTCCTCCTGCCCTCAATCTTTCCCAGCATCAGGGTCTTTTCCAAAGAGTTGGCTCTTCGCATCAGGTGGCCAAAGTATTGGAGTCTCAGCTTCAGCATCAGTCTGTCCATTATATAGTCAGGGTTGATTTCCTTTAGGATTGACTGGTTTGATTTACTTGCAGTCCAAGGGACTTTCAAGAGTCTTCTCCAACACCCCAATTTGAAAGCATCAGTTCTTCAGCTCTCAGCCTTCTTCACGGTCCAACTTTCACAGCAGTACAAGACCACTGGGAAAGCCACAACTTTGACTATATGCAACTTTGTCAGCAAAGTGATGTCTCTACTTTTTCATATACTGCCTATGTTTCTCATAACTTTCCTTCTAAGGAGCAAGTTTCTTCTGATTTCATGGCTGCAGTCACCATCCACAGCAATTTTGGAGCTCAAGAAAATAAAATCTGTCACTACTTCCACTCTTCCCCCTTCTATTTGCCATGAAGTGATGTGACTTGATGTCATGATCTTAGGATTTTGAATATTGAGTTTTCACTCTCCTCTTTCACATTCAAGAGGCTCTTTAATTCAGTCACCACTGAGTATCTATGACTTAGCTCCTCAAAGCTTGACATATCTTATAAACCAACCCAAACTCCCTTCTTTCCTCCATCCTCCAAACCCAAGGACAGACAATGAGTTCCAGAGGGCAAAGTCTTCTCCACTTTCATTCTATCTCTAAACATTCCCTCTATCTTCTAATTGGAAACTGCCTCTCCCTGATGACCCTGTTCCTCTGCAATTCTTTTAAGTGGCAGCTGTCTTTCTTTCACATTCATGGGACGAATGCCTTCTCATCCCTCATAGCTGTGTCCACACCATGTTCTTTTCATCTCTCTAAGACTCCTGGTCCTTCTAAGCACCTTCTGTCAGACTAGAAGCTACCATCCTTCCTTCTTTTGCAGTAGAACCAAACATGAAACAATGGATTGGTCTAAAATTGGAAAAGGAGTATGTCAAGGCTGTATATTGTCACCCTGCTTATTTAACTTATATGCAGAGTACATCATGCAAAGTTCCAGGCTGGATGAAGCACAAACTGGAATCAAGATTGCCAGGAGAAATAACAACCTCAGATATGCAGATGACACCACTCTCAGGAAGAAAGCAAAGAGGAACTTAAGAGCCTCTTGATGAAGGTGAAAGAGAAGAGTGAAAAAACTGGCTTAAAACTCAACGTTCAAAAAATGAAGATCATGACATCTGGTCTCATCACTTCATGCAAATAGATGGAGAAACAATGGAAACAGTGACAGACTTTATGTACTTGGGCTCCAAAATCACTGCAGACAGTGACTGCAGCCATGAAACTAAAAGACGCTTGCTCCTTGGAAGAAAAACTATGACCAACCTAGGTAGCATATTAAAAAGCAGAGACATCACTTTGCCGACAAAGATCCATATAGTCAAAGGTGTGGTTTTTCCCAGTAGTCATATACATATGTGAGAGTTGGACCATAAACAAGGCTGAGCACCAAAGAATTTATGTTTTTGAATTGTGGTGCTGGAGAAGACTCTTGAGAGACCCTCAGACTGGAAGTAGATCAAACCAATCAATCCTAAAGGAAATCAACCCTGAATATTCATTGGAAGAACTGATGCTGAAGTGCCAATATTTTGGCCAGCTGATGAAAAGAACTGATTCATTAGAAAAGACCCTGATGCTGGCACAGATTGAACACAGGAGGAGAAAGGTTCAACAGAGGACAAGATGGTTGGATGGCATCACCGACTCAATGGATAAGAGTTTGGGCAAATTCCGGGAGATGGTGAAGGACAGGGAAGTCTAGCTTGCTGCAGTTCATGGGGTCGCAAAGAGTCAGACATGGCTGAGCAATTGAACAATAACAACAACAAAGTCTCCTGGTCACTTCCCCTAATTCACTGAAGATTCCATCCCCTGGACCGCTGTTTTTCTCTCTCCACCATTACCCCTACCATGATGCTTGGTGATTTCAAAACCCTTGAAAAATTCATTCAATACTCTGGTCTCTATTTTCTTTACCTTCTTGCTGCCAATGAATTTGTCTTCTACCCATTGTTAACCACCATTCCTGGTGAAATTCAAGCCAGACACTCTATTCATGTCATAAAATTCAGTTTTCAATTACATAAACAGAACAAAGCAGAACAGGAAGTATCAGAGGGACTTTCCAACAGGAAGGGTAAGGATCGTTTCATGAAACTTTGTTTCAATGATATACAGGTGTACTAGACAGAGGTAAAAAATCTCTCTAACAAACATATGGATACCAAGGGAAAAAGGGGGAGTAGGATGAATGGGAACTGGGATTGACGTATCTATACTCTCGATACTGTGTATAAAAATAGGGAAGTAGAGAGAAGCTACTGGACAGCACAAGGAACCCCAATCAGTGTTCTGCAGTGACCTGAACGGAGGAAATCCAAAAAGAGGAGATATGTGTACGGCTGATTCACTTTGCTGTACTCCTGAATCTAACACAGCACTGAAGCAGCTACAGTCCAATAAAAATTAATTTTTAAAAAGTCTGAAAAAAAATCTGTCTTCTGTTGAATCACAATCAAAAATATGTGAAAAATACAACTGTAAACATCACCAATAGCTGCACGCCATCCTATGTTTCTATTTTAAGCAAGTCACTCCCTAACCACCACGCTCTATGTGCTTGTTCTCTGTCTCTAGCATCGCAGCTCCAACAATTCTTCAACCGCTTCAAGATTTCCAATCCATTCATTCTGCTCCTTTTTTTATGCCTTGAGCATGTCACTATTCAATTCCTTCACTGCCTGCCTGGGAGTCCCTGCTCCCTGCAAGATGAGACCCTCAAGGACAGAAGCCATATCCTAGTTAACTTTACGTTCCTGGCACCAACACTGTGCCTGGCACAAATAGATGTCCAGAACATCTTTGTGAAATTAAAAAGACTATAAAATTAACCAGACAGAATCCTGCTGAGCTGGCAGATAAAAGCCTAATTTGTGTTTAATTTTGTTTACCACTGGACCCACATGCAAGTTAATCTCCTCCATCATTACACCTCTAATTTCTTCTTTACAGAGTTTTATTTCCCCAGTTTAATTCAATAAAGTCAGGATGGCAGAGAGACATATCCTCAACATGACACTCTGCCATGAGGAAAATTTCAGTGAGCAATTTCAGCCATAATTTTTTCATCGTACACCTCGATGGGAAGGAAGAAAAATCTCAGTGTCTATCAAAAGATTAATAAGTTTTTATATACAGTTCAAAACTGTCAGGTAGAGTTCATTAGAATAATAAATCTGTTAAATCTTGGAAGGATTCATCTCATTATCTCATCCTTGTTATGAGAATGAAGGTTTTATTATCTCAATGACTTAAATAATTCTTACCATGTAATGCATTCTCTCCACCCCATCCCTCATAATTTAGACTTTGATATTAATTTTTTTAAGTTAGGCATTATCCTTTATGAAAAGCATCAGAATGTCAATTCTGGCTGTGAGAGACAGATGAAAATCTGTATTTTAAATGGTTCTTCATAGTTGATTCATTGGTGGTTTAATGTGATCTTTCCAAAACACCTCTATTATCATATTTAGCATCTATCCTTGAAAGTTGAAATGAAGATTCAAAATACAGCAGTGGAAAATAGCACTAGATTAGGGGTCGGAAGCTGCTGGACTGGGGTCTGGGCCTCCTTCACCTAAAGGAGTCTAGCCTGTTCCCCACTTGGGAAGTTTCTCTTCCTCATTCAATGCTACAGAACAGCAGTCCCTCTGTGAGTTTTCCCTGATCTCACCAGTCCTGTGGACCCTTCTATATGCTCTCACAAAACCTTGAAATCATCTCCATCCAACCATCATATCCATCACATACTGCTGCAATGCTGTTTTTGGCATTTATCTTAGTGGCCTAGGATATAATAGATTCTCACCAAATATTTCTGAATGAGTAAAAATAAATCTGTCTCTCCAAATTGACTCTGGTACATAGTAGATTGGCATGTGGGGATTTCAGTGAAGAATTTGGGATAGAATTATTATTTACATTTCAATGGAGAAATCTAGAGTTCAGAACAGCTCCAAAACTCATTCCAGGCCACAAAGGTCGTTATTCCTGGCACACACACTTGATTTGAACATGGACCTGCCTGTCTCCAAGATTTCACACAATCCAGCACACCAGTCACCTCCCGTGTGAGCCTCGGGTATCTCTTCTGCATCATCAGAGGCTGAGTGCGTGTTATGGACACACTGGAAATCCTCCAGGAGCATCAATTGTGCACATGAATCAAAATTGCCACTGAACTTGCTGCTCCTCTTGGGCTGAACAACTGACTACTGGGTGCCAATCCTTCCCTAGGACATCTCAGAATGTCTTGAAAAAGAGGAGAGGACACTGTCTTAGAAAATTCTTACAGTGAAAATGAGGTGCCATTGAAAGAAAAACAAAAGAACTATTAATTCCCACTCCTGGTGACATCATACCACCACTATTCCTTCCCAAAGGCATCCAGAAGGGAGACTCATTCAAGGCATTTCTAATGATTTCTCTGGATCACAGACATGGGGTGTTCAATCACTATGGCTGAAAGCAGCATGGCCATTACACATTCATTAGAAAGATAACATCACTTCATTTTACCTTGTCAGGCAATTTTATATCTAAAAGAAAGAGGGTGTCTAACAATAACAAACAGCTGAAGAGGAGAAAAATGGTCATGGCCACTCCACAGTGGAACTTTCTAATGGTGAAGCTAATCTCCAAATCAGACTGCAGACTCAGCTCAGAAAACCACTGGCTTGCCCAACTAAATAATTGATTATCTTTGTTTCATTTGTTCGGTCTTGATGATAAGGACCTCATCAAATTGTCCACACCCAGACTGAACTCTGTCTCTCCAGAACATGTGGGTTTGCCCAGCGTGGACCCTGGATGGATATTTTGCCTTCAAATATAATACAGCTTCTTTGGAGTTGTTTCTTTGAAGTCAATGTATCCATTCTTGTTCTGGTTTATCTAATTAAGCTTTCCTAATCCCTGTGTGTATATCCTCAGAGTTTGTATGCTTAGTTTTAATTAAGACATTTTGCTGAGCTCCTCTTTAAACTGATATAGTCAACTGATAGAGTCAAACTCTTCAACTGATATAGTCCTTCAACCTTGGGCTCAAGACAACCCAGGACCACTCTGTGACAGGACGTCTCTCCTGGTTTTGGCTTTCTTCTTTTCCGTTTGCAAATCACACATGATAAGTCCTTACCTATGCAGCTAATCGTCTCTTCCCAAATGCATTCTGTCTGCTGGAACAGTTTAGAAAAATCAAATAAGAGCCTTTAGACTATCCAAGAGATTGACATTCGTAATATTACTTTTTCTTTATTTTTGCCAAAAAACTTTTGTATCAATTAACTTTATTTTGTTCTCACTCTCTTTTTATTGAAATATAGTTTTCATATATATTTACGACGTATAGTTAATTTATCTTCTCAGGTGACACAGTGATAAAGAGTACACCCACCGACGCAGGAGATGTAGGAGACGAGGGTTTGATCCCTGGGTCAGGAAGAGCGCTTGGAGCAGGAAATGGCTACCCACGCCAGTACTCTTGCCTGGAGAATCCCATGGACAGAAGATCCTGGCAGGCTACTGTCCGTGGAGTCTCAGAGTTGGACGTGACTGAGCACGCGCGTGCATGGTTAATTTACAGCGTTGTGTTGGTTTCAAGTGTTCAGCAACGTGATTCAACTCATTTAAACATCCTCCCTGAAAGCAACAGAAGACAACAAAAAGAGTGAAAATAGAAATTTAAGAAACAAATCCTATTGACACATGTATAACGAAGTGAAGTACAATTGCAAAAACCAAGGTGTCAAAAAGAAATGATCCTTTTCTTTATTTTCTCTAACAATCAAAAATCCATCCAATGACATGGTGAGAAATTCATCTCAACTGAAGCTGGTTTCCCTTAGACTTCTCTGAAGACCATGTCCAAGTTCTAGAGGTTTGTGAAATACCAAAGAGATGTGATATGCTTTATCTTGTTGTCTGTCATGAAAGCAGGGAGAGCAGTAGGAAGTTACCTAAAGTTGAGTTCACATGCTCACAAAGGGATTGCTGTTTCCATGCTCCAAAGATGCTCAGTCATCAGTATATGCAGGTAGCTGCCATAATGTAGCCTCTGGGCCACTTGCTCACTCCCTTCTCATTCTCTCTGATCCTTCCAGGTGAGACCTAAGGGCGTGACCCTCACGTTGCTGCTTCGGGGCCACGCTGAGTCCTAGGAGCTGTGTCCAGGCGGGCCCAGGCTGAGACGCACTGGTTACCGCAGCGCATCCTCTCAGCAGGTGGCCAGCGCCCTCCATTCTTTGCGGGAAATAGCCCTTCTGTTCTTGCTTCCTCCAGAGCTGTCTGGGCCTTCTGTCTGCCCAGCGCAAGATGCGAACAAGGTGGGAGGCATAGGACCTCTTTCCTTGGTGCACAAATTCTTGACTCTCATTCACTCCTCTCAGCCTCATCAACTCCCAACTCTTGAGGAAATTGTTTCCAGTGTGGAAAGGGTATGACAGTGAGAGACACATTGCCTGACTTTCTAAATCATTTCTGTTAATGCTTTCAGCTTTTGGAACACAAAAACCGCAGTCTCTCCGGTAGAGATATACAATTTCTATTAATATGCAAATAATTTTTAATAACAATAAATAACCTATAAAGGTTTTCAAGGTTCATCTATTTTGCAACATGTGTCTGCTCTTCATTTCCTTTTATGGCTGACTAATAGTCCACTGCATGGGTATATCTCATTTTGTTTGTCCTTTCATCAGTTGATAGAAATTTGTGTTGTTTTCACCTTTGGGCTATGGGGCATAATGATGCTGTTATGAAATTTTGTTACAAGCTTTTTTGAATACCTGTGTATACAGCCAGTAGTGGAATCACTGGGTTGTATGCTAAGAAAAAGGGGCCAGACACAAAAGGCCACACTGTGTGATTCCATTTATAATAAATGCCCAGAATAGGCAAAGCAATAGAGACAAAGAGCAGATGAGTGGTTGCCAGGGGCTGGGTGAGGGGAGGATGAGCAGTGATTGCTTAATGGATGAGAGAGTTTGTTTGGGGGAATCTTCTGGATCTAGATATCACAGAGTCAGCTGCTCATTCCAAAGTACTGGATCTTCAGCCTCAGCCTCCATCCTTTCAAAGCATATTCAGGATTTATTTCTTTTAAGATTGACTAGTTTGATCTCTTCGCTATTGAAATGACTCTCCAGAGTCTTCTCCAGCACCACTGTTCAAAAACATCAATTCTTTGGCTTCCAAGGTGCAAGAAAATATGTGTAAAGATGGAATAATAAGAAAAAAACATTGTGTACTTTGGCCACCTAATGCAAAGAGCCAACTCATTGGAAAAACCCTGATGCTGGGAAAGATTGAAGGCAGGAGAAGGGGATAACAGAGTGGATGAGATGGTTGGATGGCATCACCAACTCAATAGACATAAGTTTGAGCAAACTCTGGAAGATGTTAATGGACAGGGAAGCCTACGGTGCTTCAGTCCACAGGGTCACAAGCAGTCCAACATAATGACTGAACAACAGCAACAATATGCCTATGAATAGGAAAATGTTTAACAAATTAAGGACTCAAATAATGGAATATTATAAGACAGTTATAAAGAACTATTGTCAGTGTTGACAGAAGCTGCCATGAGAGGGTACTGGCAATACTGTTTCTTGGCCTGGAAGCTGGTGACATAGATTTGTTCATTTTATTATTTAGAGTTCATCAAGCCATACACTTATGTGTTCTTTTCTATGTGTCATGTCATTCTATTATATATCATATCATAACCTGCTATATTAAATCCTGGAGAAGGAAATGGCAATCCACTGCAGTATTCTTGCCTGGGAAATTCCATGGACAGAAGCGCCTGGTGGACTGCAGTCCATAGGGTCACAAAGAGTTGGACACAAATTAACAACTGAGCATATTAAATCTTCTTGAAGAGTTGAAAACAGTTTGTTAAAGGGCCAGAGGGTAAATATTTAAGGCCTGTGGGCCGTGCAATCTTTGTTACAACTACTCAGCTCTGCCACTGCCGTTAGAAAGCAGCCATCACTAACACGGAAGTAGATGATGTGTCTGTGTTCCGGCAAAACTTGGTTTATAAAAACAGGCAGTGCATCTGTTGCCATTATTTTCTAGCAATTGTTACCTAGTATATAGGGTACATATGAATATACTCTGGTATCCCATAATAATTTTTCAAGAAGCATTAAATACGTCTATTCTATATTTTCTGTAGGTTAAGAAAATCTAAATTGGAACAATTAATCTACCTAGATCAATGTGTTTATCCCTAAAAAGAGGTAGATAAAATATGTGTATGTATGCTTGTGGGCACCCATACAAAGAACATTTCTAGAAATGTTCACAAGAACCTACTCCATGGGGTCATGGTTATTTGTAAGTGAGACCAGGATCAGGGCAGGGAGAGAAGCTACATTTTTATTATGCACTCATTAGGAATTACCTTCACGCATAATTATTTGAAGACTTAGAGCAAGGTCCAACCAATTTGATCATTTATAGAGATTTATCTACCCAATATTAAATTTTCTAAAAAGGATTGTTTTTCTCCTATGAAAATGGAGACAAAATAACAATCTCTAAGATAACAGCATTTTTGTACATGTGCATACAAACTTCTCCATCATGTAACAAGGAACAAAAACACATGGAAAATGGGTTGCTAGCAGCTCTTTATTTCATGAATCTATTTTCTCCCTTATTTATTTATAACAGCAAATTAAAATTTCATTATCTCTAAGAAAACCAATACCGTTTTTTTCAATTACTGTTTGATATTTCCAAAGGGAAATGTGAAAATAAAGTAAAAAGAGAGGAGAATAAAATAGAAAGGAGTATACAGTGCCCATGAAGTTATTTTTTGCAAATCACAAATATTCATTTTATATTTTTGGGGCATGGTCTTCGGTTTCAAAGTTATTAGGATAAATTCCACGTATACCTATGGCTGATTCATATTTATGTATGGCAAAAACCATCACAATATTGTAAAGTAATTATCCTCCAATTAAAATAAACAAAAAAAGATAAATCCCATTACAGAAAAATACCAAGGTATCTCTTTCATCATTGAGATTTATTAAACTTCAATTATACATTTGCATAACCACCACCAAAGGGAAAAACTTCTTGCAATCTAAGTAGACTCAGCATCAGTTGAACCTGTAGGTCAACTAAAGAAGGCATCTGATGCATAAGACAAGTGCTCAGGGCTGGTGCACTGGGAAGACCCAGAGGGATGGGATGGGGAGGGAGGTGGGAGGGGGGATCGGGATGGGGAACACATGTAAATCCATGACTGATTCATGTCAATGTATGGCAAAAACCACTACAGTATTGTAAAGTAATTAGCCTCCAACTAATAAAAATAAATAAAAAAAAAAAAAAAAAACAAGAAGGCATCTGGCCAGAGAGTAAGTGAGGAAAACAGACTTCAATTTAAGGACAATGAGTCTAATCTGTGAAAACAAGAGAATTCTAAAAATAGTTTGAGGGGGCAGTATTTTCCTGGTGAATGGTTAGTAGAAGCCCTAATGGAAGACACAGAGATTCAGAATACACCTACAACTGGGGTCAAAGTAAAGCAGACAAAGTCAGTTTCAGGTAAATACAAAACATGTCTGGGTGGCAGCAGTAGGTGGAACCAAGGATGCACATAGCAATCGAGGCTTTATGTGCATCTTTACATGATGTGAAATGTCTCTTTCCTTAAATAGTTTTTGCTCTCACAACATTCTCAAGTTTTTCCAGGATTTACTGGAAATTCTAGATCATTAAAGGGTGGGAACTGAGCCAATTTTTCAAAAATTAAAGATGTTAGTGAAATTGTAGTCTATTCTATAGGCTTCATATTTTTTGTTTATCTCATGAGCTGTTTTTGTCATAAAATACTTGTGAGACTCCAAGGTATTATAGCTGTTTACTAGATTCTGTGGATGGAAATTAAATATATAGTTATAAACCACTGAAATTTAGTTGAGGATATCCACAAAATGTCTTCTCCAGTGAGTACTGATCTTTCTATCTTCAGCTTTATTGAGAACACGTCCTGTCTGAACTCTCAAGGGACATAATCTTATATGCATGAGCAACTGATGATTCTATATACAAGTCAAGAATACCAGCAAGACACTGATAGTCGTTGGCCTTATTGTTTTCCATCTGTTCTCTGCATCGAGAGCCCACCCTATACCTAGCACTTGGCTCATTGAAGTGTTCCCTTCTGTATGAAGCCAATTTAATATTTTAGGCAGCAAAGGTTTAATGTTTCTAAGCAATCAGTTCCTAGCTCTCCAATCATTGCCAAACCAATCTTAATATTTATGATCTGATAAAGCATCCAAAATATCTTTTCTAATGCTAGAGACTTTGGATATGGATATATCTCAGCTACGTTTGACATTTAAAGGAATAAACTGTCTTTTTCTGTCTAGCTTACTTCGCTTAGTATGATAATCTCTAGGTCCATCAAAATCGCTGCGTGGCATTATTTCATTCTCTTCTATAGCTGAGCAATATTTCACTGTGTGTGTGTGTGTGTGTGTGTGTGTGTGTGTGTGTGTACACATCTCATCTTCTATGATATGGCTTATATGCGGAATCTAAGAAAAAGATACAGATGAGCTTATATACAAAACAAAAACAGACTCACAGACATAGAAAATAAACATGATAACCAAAGCAGAAGGTGATGGGGGAGAAATTAAGAGACTGCGTATCATATACACACTATTATAAACAAAATCAATAGCCAGTGAGGACCCACTCCATTGCACAGGGAATTATACTCAATATTTTGTAATAACCTGTAAGATAAAAGAATAAAAAAAAGACTTGAAACCAGAAAGTTGGCCTCCAGCATTCCATCTCCTTTCCTAAGCAATTATAAGAGTGCTCGGAATTACAAAATGTTTTCAAAACATGCAGATGGAATCTGGCTAAGCTTTGCCTTATGGATTTACTTGTTGTGAGAAAAGGCTGTATTTATTGGGTAAATGTTACTTAAATGATCAAATCAATTGCACGTAAATGGTATCACACAGGAATCTTATGCAGTTTTAACTTGCCCTGCAATTTAGTTGATACTCTGCATTCACCACTTTCTTAACTGTAACAAATGCATTATTACCTACTATGTCCCATGCTTCCCTATATTATGTGTAACCACAGAAATTAGCATGCTCCTTTGACAGATATGGAAACTGTTGCTCGGAAGGGTAAATGATTTGCCTGCCCTCCAGTGGCAGGGAAGCTTTCAGCTTGCCCTGATCAGCTTCAAAGCCTGTGCTCATTTGCCATCTCTTTGGAAGCACAATACCTCCCTTCCTCTGATCAATTTGCCATCCTTCATTACAGAAGTTTAATATCATGGGAGTATAACAAGATTCCACAGGCCAAAACGAAACTTGCAGTTCTTTGAGTCTTTGCCCACAGCCTCAGCCAAGTTCTCTGCAAATCCTTGTTTATTACCCAGGACAGAATCTTTCATTTGACACACACACATGTTAACGTATCAGGGATGCGATAGTATGATATGTGCCATTTTTACATGGAAACTACTTAATTTGAATCATAGTCTACATTGTATTGCTCTGCCTGAGTATGCTAAAATGGGATAAAATACTCATCTTTTCCCAATGAACACTATTCTTGCAGTTGGGAAGAAATAAAGAGAGGGTCAACTATGGTTTATGATGGGATAAATCACTCCATGTATTATACCCAAAGCTTTGGAATCATGAGACTGTTACATGTGCTTATTGCTTCATACATGCATGGATAGCAGGCATCAAATCTTCCTCTATAATTCCTAAAATGGGCCTTTCCATATAACCTAAAGCAAGGTCATTTTTGTAGACTTTCTCCCCTTTAGAAATTTACCTCCTCTCATTACTGCTTATGCTGAGAATGAGGCAGTAAGATCTAAGAACCAGAAAAGCAATTATCTAAGGGTCTTTGAGGGGCAATCAGATCTGAAACTACGGTCTTGGATCTGGTAACATCCTGAAATTCATTTCTGCCTAAGAGCTGCTGTATTTTGTGATACAGTTATTCATTTGACAAGGAAAAAAGCAGATCTCAAACTTAAGGAGAGGAAAAAGTGAAGACAAAAGAGAAGGGAGAAGGAGGAAGGATGAAACTGGGGGAGGGAAGGAGAGAGAGAAAATGACCGACAGTCCCTTAAATGCAATAAAATGTTGTTCATCCCAGGTTCATTGCTGAAAATGTTTTAACATTTCCCTCTGTTCATTTTCAGTGCATTAATACATGTTCTTTAGGAGTTAACCAAACAGTGAGTTTCATTAGAGATCCAATTAAAGTAAAATGAAAATAAATCCTAAAAGGAAGTTCAGCTTGAATTTTGGCCTTTTGCGTGCCTAGCCCCAACCTGACTTTCTGTGTCACTGGTTAATTTGAAGAACCTGGTGTACTTCATCCACACCGACTCCTACAGGTACAGGACTAAGTCTTTTGAAATGTACATGAGTAACAAGTATTTCAAGTAAACAAGTAAATAAAATCCCTTATGACTATACAGTGGAAGTGAGAAATAGATTTAAAGGACCAGATCTGATAGACAGAGTACCTGATAAACTATGGACAGAGGTTCGTTACATTGTACAGGAGATAGGAATCAAGACTATCCCCAAGAAAAAGAAATGCTAAAAAGCAAAATGGCTGTCTGAGGAGGCCTTACAAATAGCTGTGAAAACAAGAGAAGTAAAAGGCAAAGGAGAAAAAGAGAGATATTCCCATTTGAATGCAGAGTTCCAAAGAATAGCAAGGAGAGATAAGAAAGCCTTCCTCAGTGATCAATGCAAAGAAATAGAGGAAAACAATATAATGGGAAAGACTAGAGATCTCTTCAAGAAAATGAGAGATACCAAGAGAGATCTCTTCAAGAAAATGAGAGATACCAAGGGAACATTTCATGCACAGATGGGCTCAATAAAGGACAGAAATGGTAGGGACCTAACAGAAGCAGAAGATATTATGAAGAGGTGGCAAGAGTACACAGAAGAACTGTACAAAAAAGATCTTCATGGCTCACATAACCATGATGGTGTGATCAATCACCTAGAGCCAGACATCCTGGAATGTGAAGTCAAGTGGGCCTTAGGAAGCATCACTACAAACAAAGCTAGTGGGGGTGATGGAATTCCAGTTGAGCTATTTCAAATCCTGAAAGATGATGCTGTGAAAGTGCTGCACTCAATATGCCAGCAAATTTGGAAAACTCAGCAGTGGCCACAGGACTGGAAAAGGTCAGTTTTCATTCCAATCCCAAAGAAAGGCAATGCCAAAGAATGCTAAAACTACCACACAATTGCACTCATCTCACACACTAGGAAAGTAATGCTTAAAATTCTCCAAGCCAGGCTTCAACAATATGTGAACTGTGAACTTCCAGATGTTGAAGCTGGTTTTAGAAAAGGCAGAGGAACCAGATGTCAAATTGCCAACATCCACTGGATCATTGAAAAAGCAAGAGAATTCCAGAAAAATATCTATTTCTGCTTTATTGACTATGCCAAAGCCTTTGACCATGTGGATCACAACAAACTGTGGAAAACTCTAAAAGAGATGGGAATACCAGACCACCTGACCTGCCTTTTGAGAAACCTGTATGCAGGTCAGGAAGCAACAGTTAGAACTGGACATGGAACAACAGACTGGTTTCAAATAGGAAAAGGAGTACATAAAGGCTGTATATTGTCACCCTGCTTATTTAACTTATATGCAGAATACATCATGAGAAACCCTGGGCTGGAAGAAGCACAAGCTGGAATCAAGATTGCCAGGAGAAATATCAATAACCTCAGATATGCAGATGACACCACCCTTATGGCAGAGAGTGAAGAAGAACTAAAGAGCCTCTTGATGAAAGTAAAAGAGGAGAGTGAAAAAGTTGGCTTAAAGCTCAACATTCAGAAAACTAAGATCATGGCATCTGGTCCCATTATTTTATGGGAAATAGATGGGAAAACAGTGGAAACATTGGCTGACTTTTATTTTTCTGGGCTCCAAAATCACTGCAGATGGTGATTGCAGCCATGAAATTAAAAGATTCTTACTCCTTGGAAGGAAAGTTATGACCAACCTAGATGGCATATTAAAAAGCAGAGACATTACTTTGTCAACAAAGGTCCATCTAATCAAGGCTATGGTTTTTACAGTGGTCACATATAGATGTGAGAGTTGGACTATAAAGAAAGCTGAGTACCAAAGAATTGATGCTTTTGAACTGTGGTGTTGGAGAAAACTCTTGAGAGTCCCTTGGGCTGAAAGGAGGTCCAAACAGTCCATCCTAAAGGAGATCAGTCCTCGGTGTTCATTGGAAGGACTGATGTTGAAGCTGAAACTCCAATACTTTGGCCACCTGATGCGAAGAGCTGACTCATTGGAAAAGACGGTGATGCTGGGAACGATTGAGTGCAGGAGGAGAAGGTGACGACAGAGGATGAGATGGTTGGATGGCATCGCTGACTCAATGGACATGAGTTTGGGCAAACTCCGGGAGTTGGTGATGGACAGGGAGGCCTAGCGTGCTGCAGTTCATGGGGTTGCAGAGTCAGACACAACTGAGCGACTGAACTGAACTGAACAGGTATTTGCTGATTGGTCATCTGTTTTGAAAAGATATTTCCAGAGGCCTTTGATTGCATGTCTGATAGTCTTCGAGGAGATTTAAGAACCAGACCACTAACACAACCCCTAGAATACTGCACAGATACAGTCAAACATTATTGTGTAAAGGTTTTATGGCTTAGATACCTTTAGCAAGCCTGTGGGGATTCTGTCTACCATATGAGAATGTTGAGGATACTAATAAACAGTGCACTGTTATTACTCTCTTTGGTGTTAATTGTCATCGAATAAACCATGATGAATCCTTTCAGTCCTCATGCACAAAAATCTGCAACATTTCCATCATGATTTACCAGGAAATAATGTGCATTATCGGAGAATGCAATGGCACCCCACTCCAGTACTCTTGCCTGAAGAATCAATCCCATGGGACGAAGGAGCCTGGTAGACTGCAGTCCATGGGGTCACTAAGAGTCAGACACAACTGAGCAACTTCACTTTCATTTTTCACTTTCCTGAATTGGAGAAGGAAATGGCAACCCACTCCAGTGTTCTTGCCTGGAGAATCCCAGGGATGGGGGAGCCTGGTGGGCTGCTGTCTATGGGGTCGCACAGAGTCGGACACGACTGAAGTGACTTAGCAGTAGCAGTAGCAATGTGCATTATTAGAATTTTCCTACCTTGCAGAGATGAGCCAAAGGAGAGGCATTTTAATGGAATAACAGCTTTTTGTTCTCTCTTGGGAGCAGTCTCTATTGTATTTTACCCTTCACAATAAGTCTTTGGTCTTGTGTGTTTCCACGACATTTACACTGCATTGGCTTGATCCCCCTTCAAACTCCCCTGAACTAATGAAAGCATTCTTTTTTAGCTCCATCTCAGTTTATTTATTTCAGTTCCTTCTACTTACAGGGAACAAAAATCTTGGAACCATCCTTGACTTCTCTCTTTCTCGTACTCCTTAAAAAATTGATCTGAAAGTTCTGTTGGCCCTACCAACATACATCTCCAACCAACTACTTCTCACTCCCTTCAACGCCCTAACCCTAAACCTAACCCTATTACAAGCCACCATCATCTCTCAATTTGTTTTTTAATAGCTAAGAAAACATTCTTCAAGGCCATGTTCCTTCTAGGCACTGAGTAGTCATTCACTCCAACCATCAGCCCATATTAAACTCCTACTCTAAAAATTGCTGATAATAGGGGTGTAGTATTTACAAAAAGAAAAAGTTGTTTGATTCAAGAAGGCTCCTGAACACAGTAGAAAGGGGAGTGCGTGTGTTAATTGAGGGAACTCATTCCGCTCCACATTATTGCATTTAATCCTTGCAAAGATTACAATATGATGTCATCATAATGGTTGATGATATCGTTACATTGATGTCATCTTCATTATCCTTTATTAGAGAAAGTAATGGGGATAATAGCCAAGAAATAAATTGTCCTGATAAGTCAGCTAGTCAGTATTACAGCTGGTATTTGAACCTAGGTGGGTCTGACACACAGGTCCATGCACAACACCATGTCTTCCTAGTGGGTTAGAAAAAATAATTCATAATATACACATAAGATACATCAGACTTAAATAATTAAAGAACAAAGGCAGAGTACCATAAATTGACAAATGTCTTCATGAGAAGTAAAAAATCCTTGTTATAAGTTAGCCTGGGGTGACCAGTTGGATATAAAAATAGAGAATCTTATTGCATTTAAGTTTTCTTGGCCATAGTTTAAGTCAGCATTATTCTGCCTTATAAATATACTCTTTCAGGAGTGCTCAGCTTTTTCAGAATATGAGACAAAACTTGAAAGAACGTGTGGCTGAAATAAGCAAAATAAAAACTCAAACATAACATCCTTCTTATTTTATAAAACATAGAATTTTTGTGTTAGAAATTTAAGAGAATTTCTGTTCCCAAAGCTTAATTTTAAGCTGAGAAAATTGCAGCCAAGAGAGTAAAACATGTTTGCCCATCTTTAGCTGAAGAGAAAATAGAAGAATCAAGGTCTCTGATGCTTACATCAGTTCTTTTCACTACATTGCAATAAGAACTTCTCACTTCCTTACTAAATTACTAATCCAACTATCAAATGGCACAAGAAACCAAAAGGACAATAAATCCAGTGCCACCAAAGGTGAATTAACCCTTGATTTAGTCACTCATCTTCTGCAAGAAATAGAGCAGGTTGTGCTGATACAGCCACATGTCCTCCTTGTAATTTCTTATCTGCTTCTCCTCACTCAGGCGCTTTGTCCTTGGTTTGGTTTATGCTTCCCCCAGGGATGATGTAATGATACAGGACAGGTCATTGATACAGGACAACCACTCCATTTCAACAAAGCTGTCTACTAAGGGTCCAATATGGTCAGCCTTAACCCTGGGTTCTAAGAAATCAACACTAACTAATAATGAGAGGGGTGTGAAAACCAGTTATCAGATTATTTCAATACTTCTATACCATTAATTCAGTTAATATTTACTGAGCCTAGCCATGAACAAAAACAGACATAGTTCTTCCATTCTACTGATCAAATTATAATAAAATGAGTATAATAAGTATAATATTGCAACTGAGACAAGGGATAGAAAAGAGAGGTAGGTGCACATTGTCACAAAAGAAAGCCACGGAGAGAGCAGACCAAGGTCAAGAAAGTCAAAGATGTTCCCCATTTAGAGAAAAGTGTGTGTGTGTGCCTTTGTGAGTGCATATGTAGGCATGCATATTTTTAAGTTGGTTATGAACTGTCACAATAAAAAAGGAGCGAGGAATGATTAGAGGAAAAAGTCAGGGGGAGAAAAAAAATTACCGAAAGTTCCAGGTGGGTTTGTGCACATCACACCTGTCTAGGGCCACGACTCCATCTGGCTGGACCATCTCCATGAAGATATTCTATCATAAAGTCACAACTTTCACCAACATTTTACACTGCCTAATTTACTAAAACCTACTTAAATCTTTACAATTATTTGCCATAGGAGTAAATCTGTATCCTCCAAAACCACAATGCTAGGACTTGAGCAATTTGAAAATATCTCTTGCATAATTTCCTCAGAATAAAATACAGTTCTGCCCTCAAAAATATACAGGATCTTTCCCCTGAATAAAAGGAATCTAATAATAAATAACAACATTTTTAACCAAGGGGTCCTAGAAAAAGAGAACATAGCCTTAGTGCCAAAAGAAAGGTTGAAAGGACAAGCATTAAACCAATTTCCTCTAGTCACAGTTCTACCCCAAGGCCAACTGTCCAGCTCAATAATATCTTGAAAACTGTGAGAGCTCTGAGGATGTTGCTGTGGGGATGGAGGGGAACAAGCTTCCATAGACTCATTCAGTCAAAAAACATTTAATAATTGTCTACCATGTGTCAGACAATGACCAGATAAAGGTTATTACTTGAAAGTTAAAAAATGCAACTCTGAAAATATTCTCTATTTCTCTCTTGTACTAAATCAGACTAATCTTATCTACTCTCTCCTACCCAGAATTTTCTCCTCCCCCAACCCATATGCACATTATTCTTAATTAGGGATATCGCCCTTTATTCCTTACAGCTAAGAAGTATGGCAATAAATAAGACCATGCAACTGAGAACAAACAGTCTGTTTATTCAGAACTTTCTGCAGAGGAGGGGTCAGTCACTATCACCTGTTTGGCAGAGACTCAAAGGCAGACTTGGGAGTAGGAAAGTTTTGCAGTGAAAAATAGGGGAGACTTCAGATATGCCCTGATGGGAGGTTGTTGCCACAGGGAAGCAGAGGTGGGCTAACCAGAGTGAGGCATCTTATGTAAGTGATTTGAGGAGCATATTCGGCTTTCTCGAGTTGGTCCTGAATTGGAAAAAGGTCGGGGTGGGGGTAAAAATGGAGAAGCTGTCAGTCATTGATGAAGCTCTGAATATTTGGAGACAATTGTTACACAGGTTGTGGTTGGGCTCCTGGAACTGGTTGCTGCTGCTATGTCACAGTTTACTATATATGGTCAAACATTGTCCATTTGTATAGTCAGCCTATCAGTTCCCCCTTTTAGTCAATTTCTCACCTGTGAGACATTGACAAATGCAGAGCAGTCTAGAGAACCAGATCGTCTCCATTTATTGAATGTACAGTTTTCTCCATAGTCAACTGTAATGTGAGATCTTCTTGACCTTTTTGCTGTGTCGTTATCATGATCCTCTGACAAGAGAATAGCTGCATAGATGCATTTATAACACTGGATAGAATGCAACAGATCAGCATCAAGACAAAAGTAAGGACAATTGATAGTACTTGTAAAATGTTTCAGAACTGGGAATCCAAACTGTCCAACCCAGACCAAGAACAAATGTCTTCTGGGCCGTGAACATCAACTTTAGGGAGCCATGTAGCTTTTTCCCTAAGGCAATGCAGAGCCTGCTCCACCCTGCTCATTTCATTGGCTCAAGTCCAGGGCAAGCTACCAGCAATGGCAGAGACTCCGCCACAACTAGCCAACAAAAACATATAGAGCAGCATAACTGTCACTAGCACTCACATCCGTGAGTTGAGACCAATCTGTATTCCATCTAGGCAGAGGTGGTACCATCAATGACCTCTGCACAATGCCCATGGGGAATACTTCTCTGATGATTCACAGAAAGAAGACAGCCATTCCTCCAGGTAGAGTGTGTGGGGGGTGGCTTCATTTTGGAGCCCACATTTGAGTCAGAACTTTGAGCCCTGAGGATTTATAGAAATAGAGCCTTTGTGTACATACAAGTGTAATAATGTTATTTCTAAAGCGTGTGAGGTACTAATCAGAAGCGAACAGGACAAAACATTATGGCCAGAGAAGAAACAGCATCCAGGAGGAGCACATGGAGATCAGGGAAAAAGGAGTTTTTATGACATGAGATTGGAACCAAAGCTTTACATTAGCTGGGTTATGTTTGACCAACAGAGACCTCTTTTAGTCTCTTTCATGTGGGCTTTGGCTTATCCCCCTACAAAGTTTGATGAATTCAAATTTAGAGTTTCCTAGGGTATGATAAGTTGATTGCAATAAGTAGCTATTTTTCTGGGAGAGACAAACGCTAACAAAGTCATAAGTTAACTTTTTTAGGGTCAATTGTCCATATTGGTGCAAGTGAAAATGCCAACAGCTTTGATTGTCTCATTTGATGAAACAAGTATTGCCCAGACAATTTTATCATGGGGATCATATCCAACAGTCCAGATTTGATCAAGGATGGCATATCCAGCAGTGAGCAAGATTGAGGGCAGTGCCTACTATTTGGGGTAATCTAAGAATGGTGTTTAAATGAATAGGTTCAGACTAAGCAGTTATAAGAAAGAGGAGAGAAAAGAGAAAAGAGGCCAATGTGGATCAGCGACAACCAGGGGTCTAAAGAAAATAAGATGATTATAAGTGAACAGATAAACAACAATATAGGAATTAAAGATAAGCCTTGACCCAAATTATGGAGTGAAGCTTTCCACTATCTGAAGCCATGTACTTGTCCCAAAGATCTTAGACTGGCTGTTTCCAAAGATCTTAGACTGGCTGTCTACTCCTAAAGATCAGCTCCTTATGGAGGGTCTCTAAGAATCTACAGTGGAGTAGCCTTCCAGTCGTGTGGAGTTCTGAATTGCTTCTTTAGCTATGAAATGTAAACCCAAAGCTTGACTCCCTGTAGTCGCATTGCTGTATTTGTTGTTCATAGAACATGATATGATTCTTTACAACATGACTCAGGAACAGTTTTTCTCTGATGTCTCTTCCAATATATGAAATCTCATGGTCAAAAACTGTGAAGAGACTGCCCAGGAATATACTGTGGAAAGATAAGTTAACCTATTGGTGATAGCCCAGGTATAGTACATGATGAATTTCTTACAATGTCTTGCTGTATCTGTTCAGCATGGCAGAGTCTAGTATTGGAAGTAAAAATCTTAAGTGCATAGGACTTCCAGCTACCAATTAATAGAGCGAGGACTAACGTGTTCTAGGAGGAGTGGACTTTATGGCCAGAAGGTCTATTTCAGAAGAACTTTGGCCAAAGGAGCTCAAGAACTCCTGAAATTTTTGTTCACTTTAGTTTAAGGAAATCATAGTCTTTTTCGATCATTCCAGGTGATCACGCATGGTAAGAGTAATATCGTTATTGAGTAACAGATAAAGGCTAACAGAGTTTTTCTATAATTGTTCCCAGAAACTATGTGCTTCAGTAACTTAGTATAAAAGTTGGTATTCCCAGGTTAAAACACAAAATCAAGCAGTTGTTTCACTACTGTAAATTCTGTAGTTTTTGACAAGGGAATGCTTCAACCCACCCTGAAAATAAATATATAATAACTAAAATATAATCAAATCCCATGGAGGCTATAATCTGATCAAATTTATCTGAAGGTGTTCAAAGGACCCTGAGGTTTTAGTATCTGGCTGTGTCCCTTTATGGTTTTTCCAGGATTATGTTCTTGAGAGATGTGACCTCAAAACAAACTCAGCAGTCTTTTGAAAGTTTCCCCATAGATGTTGATTTGAGGTGTAACCCATTTGTACCATCAGTTCAGTTCAGTTAAGTTGCTCAGTCATGTCCAATTCTTTGCGACCCCGTGAATCGCAGCAAGCCAGGCCTCCCTGTCCATCACCAACTCCCAGAGTTTACTCAAACCCATGTCCATCAAGGCGGTGATGCCATCCATCCATCGCATCCTCTGTCATCCCCATCTCCTCCTGCCCCCAATCCCTCCTAGCATCAGGGTCTTTTCCAATGATAAATAATTTAATGGAGAAAGTTAGCTAGTATCTATTTGAAATAATCTGGTACCACCAAGTGGCCATCTTGATAGTGCCAGAGATTATATGAGCAAAGAGTGAAACCTCATTTTTTTTTTCATTTCTTCCTTTCTTAAATCAATGATTAACCACTGCCATTTTATAATGACCTGTTTAAATACTTCGAGAGTTTAGTTAAGATCATTACCTTGGTGAAAGCTGTTTTTGTCACAGTGATCTGCTAGAGCATTTCCTGTAACTTGTATACTCTCTCTTTTCATGGACCTCAACCTTTGAAATAGACACCTCTTCCAGAGGTAGGAATGCACCTAAGTGAAAGTGAAAGTGGAAGTCGTTCAGACCCCATGGACTAGAAGGTCCTTACTTGCTGACCGTTTTTGGTAGGGTCTTCATAAGAGGCAAAAAGGTCTCTTCCTCCGAAGGGTCTCAGAGTCACATACTACTCCAAAATCATAACTGACATCTGTATACAATCAGCTGCCCATAGTCATGAGTTCCACATCCACAGATTCAGCTAACCTCAGATCAAAAATATTACGAAAAAAAATTCCAGAACTTTCCAAAAAGCAAAACTTAGAGTTGCCCCACACTGGCAACTATTTACATAGTATTTACATTGTATTTACAACTATTTACATAGCATTTACATTACATCAGGTACTATAAATAATTCAAAGATGATTTAAGGTATATGGGAAGATGTACATATATGGGAAAACTATGCCATTTTGGGCTTCCCAGCTGGTTCAGTATGTAAAGAATATCCCTGCAATTCAGGCAGACATAAGCGCAATCACCAGGTCTGGAAGATCCCCTAGAGGAGGGCATGGTAGCCCACTCCAGTATTCTTGCCTGGAGAATCTCATGGACAGAGGAGCCTAGTGGGCTACAGTCCCTAGGGTCGCAAAGAGTCTGACATGCCTAAAGTGATTGAGCATGCACACACATTTGCCATTTTAACGCAGACTTGAGCATGTAATGGGGGTCCTGAAACCAACCCCCTACAGACACTGAAGGTCAACTGTATTCATTTGAAGTCTGTTCTTCAGCTAATTGACAAGTACAAAGCTTGCACTCACTTGTCAATTCTGGGTTGATTTTACCTCGGATAAAGAACTATGTTCTAAGGACAACGTCTATTGGAAAGAGTATGTTCTCCTGATAGCTGCCAGTTTCAACTCAGGAATGACCCACACACAAACAATATTAGGTCAGAGTCTCTAGTAAATCTGAGTGAGGTACAGAAAGTTCCATGAGGTAAGACAGTCATGAAATGCCACTTCTTCTTATAAGGGCAAAAGATCAGCAGGATTCAGGATGCTGTGGCAGTGAAGAGTCATGTGACTCACAAGGGAAATTTAGATCATTAAGTATTAAGGTGAAAAACCAGGCTGGATAAAGCTCAAGCTGGAATCAAGATTGCCAGAAGAAATATCAATAACCTCAGATATGCAGATGATACCACCCTCAAGGCAGAAAGTGAAGAGGAACTAAATAGTCTTTTGATGAAGGTGAAAGAGAAAAGTGAAAAAGGTGGCTTAAAAATCAGCATTCAGGATAAGGAAGCTGTGGCACATATACACAATGGAATATTACTCCACTATTAAAAAGAATGCATTTGAATCAGTTCTAATGAGGTGGATGAAACTGGAGGCTATTTTACAGAGTGAAGTAAGTCAGAACGAAAAACACCAATACAGTATATTAACACATATATACGGAATTTAGAAAGACAGTAATGATGACCCTATATGTGAGACAGCAAAAGAGACACAGATGTAAAAACAGACTTTTGGACTCTGTAGGAGAAGGTGAGGGTGGGAGGATTTGAGAGAATAGCATTGAAACGTGTATATGATCACATGTGAAACAGATCGACAGTCCAGGTTGGATGCATGAGACAGGGTGCTCGGGGCTGGTGCACTGGAATGATCCTGAGGGAAGGGATGGGGAGGGAGGTGGGAGGGGGATTCAGGATGGGGGACACATGTACACCCATGGCTGATTCATGTCAATGTATGGCAAAAACTACTAGAATAATATAAGGTAATTAGCCTACAATTAAAATAAATAAATTTTAAAAAAAACTCAGCATTCAAAAAATGAAGATCATGGCATCTGGTTTCATTACTTCATGACAAGTAGATGGGGGGTGGGGGAGGGAAACAGTGACAGACTTTATTTTCTGGGGCTCCAAAATTGTTATGGATGGTGACTGCAGCCATGAAATTAAAAGACACTTGCTCCTTGGAAGAAAACCTATGACAAACCTAGGCACCATATTAAGATACAGAGAAACCACTTCGCTGATGAAGGTCTGTATAATCAAAGCCATGGTTTTCTCGATAGTCATGTATGGATGTGAGAGCTGGAGCATAAAGAAGGCTCAGGACCGAAGAATTTGATGTTTCTGAATTGTGGTGCTGGAGAAGACTCTTCAGAGGCTCTTGGACAGCAAGGAGAGCAAATCAGTTAATCCTAAAGGAAATCAACCCTGAATATTCATTGGAAGGACCGATGCTGAACCTCCGGTACTTTAGCCACCTGATGCCAACAGCCGACTCATTGAAAAAGACCCTAATGCTGGGAAAGATTGACGGTAGGGGAAGGGGATGACGGAGGATGAGATGGTTGGATGGCATTATGAATTCAATAGACATGAACTTGAGCAAATGCCGGGAGATAGTGGGGCACAGGGAGGCCTGGCGTGCTGCAGTCCGTGGAGTCGTGGATTCGGACACGACGGGGCGACTGAGCAAAATCAACATCGTTGATTAACAATGATGTGTTAGTTGCCGGTGTGCAGCCAAGTGATTCAATTTTACCCATGTAATTTTCTGCTCTTTTTCAAATCCCTTTCCCAGGCAATTTAGGCTTTTTCTTTTTAAATCAGGTACCTCAAGACTCTATCAACAAATTCCAAAACCGCTGTCTTATTTTTGTGTATCCCCTGCAGGAGCATCCTACTTCTGATACTACAGTCTATTAATTTGCTAGAGTTGCCTAACAAACTACTACAAAATGAGTGGCTAACACAACAGAAATGCGTTGTCTCATGTTTCTGGAGACTAGAAGCCAGAGATCAAAGTTTCAAAGGGTTGGTTCCTTCTGAACCTGGGAAGGAGACTCTGTTTCCTGCTTCTCTCCCAGCTTCTGGTGGTTTTCTGTCAATATCTGCTAGACTTGTCATGTCTCTGCCTTCATTTCCATGTGGCATTCTCCTGGTGTGCGTCCAAAGTGTCTCTTTTTATCAGGACACCAGTCATATCTGATTAGGAACCCACTCTACTCCAGGCTGACATCATTTTAACTAATTACATTTGCAACACTCCTATTTCAAGTAAGATCACATTCTGAGGTACTAGTGGGGTAGCATTTCTATTAATACATATAAATCTAGGGAACACAGCTCTATATATGACAAAGTGTTTTTTCATATATGCTTTGCACTTTTTAAATATATCATAAATGAATAATTTATTGTTGTTAATAAAACCTAAGTACATGAAAGAAAACTTCTAAATAAATATCATATGTTTTCTAATTAAAGCTTAGCACTAAATTAATATGCAAAGACACTAGAGACCTGATTATCTCTGATACTTGAAGCAAAATTTATTCTGTGACTCCAAGGAATTCTACAAAGAAATATATCTAGTTACAAAGCTTATGTATATAGTTTTTATAATTATAGCTACAGATGGTTATGTTTGTGTTCAGTGAGACTCACAATTAAAGTGGGTAGGTGTCTGGATAATTCAGACGTACAATGTTTCAGAGGAAATCAGCAAAAAAGACTGAAGGACAAGGTACAAGGGAGAGATTCATTGATTTGCTGAGATTACTCAATCCACTGTGTCTTTGCTGATTCAAAATAGAATTCACCCAAAGTACAATATCATCAGCTCACAGTGAGAGAAGGTCTGTGATCTTGCTCTTCTCACCTGCTTACACAAGTGGTCTTTGGAAAGTAAAACCAAAGCCATCTCTGAAAAGGCACCATTGTATTATATGGAGATATGAACAGGGGTCTCCTATCATGTCAATGAAACCTACATCTGAGTAGCATTTTCCTCACAAAGAATATCAATCCTAACATTAATTGAAAGATAGGCTTCCTAAAAATGTGAATTAAAATAATCTTTGGACCTTTATTTTCTTTCAAAGAAAATGCATAGCTTTACTAGGATATTTGCATAGCAGTTCATAGTTTATTTTACATATGCATCTATAGTTATATTTACATTTCAAAGTACTTTATATCCCTGTGAAGTTCAGCAGGGTTTCTTCCTCTTCATTTGATGCATGAAAAATTGAGACAGAGAAATAAAATTCAACTTGCCAACTTCAAACTGTTCTAACTGGGACAAGTAAGCAATATAGTTAGCTACAGGGGTACTAAGTCAAATCCCTTACAATTATACAGTGGAAGTCACAAGTAGATTCAAGGGATCAGATCTGATAGAGTGCCTGAAGAATTATGGACTCAGGTCCATAACATTATACAGGAGGCAGTGATCAAAACCATCCCCAAGAAAAAGTAATACAAAAAGGCAAAATGGTTGTCTGAGGAGGCCTTACAAATAGCTGAGAAAACAAGAGAAGTGAAAGGCAAAAGAGAAAAAGAAAGATATACCCATTTGAATGCAGAGTTCCAAAGAATAGCAAGGAGAGATAAGAAAGCCTTCCTCAATGATCAATGCAAAGAAATAGAGGAAAACAACAGAATGGGAAAGACTAGAGATCTCTTCAAGAAAATTAAAGAAACCAAGGAAACATTTCAGGCAAAGATGGGCACAATAAAGGACAGAAATAGTATGGACCTAACTGAAGCAGAAGATATTAAGAAGAGGTGGCAAGAATACACAGAACTATACAAAAAAGATCTCAATGACTAGATGACCACAATAGTATAATCACTCACTTAGACCCAACATCCTGGAGTGTGAAGGTAAGAGGACCTTAGGAAGCTTCATTATGAGCAAAGCTAGTGGAGGTGATGGAATTCCAGCTGAGCTATTTCAAATCCTAAAAGATGATGCTGTGAAAGTGCTGCACTCAATATGCCAGCAAATTTGGAAAACTCAGCAGTGGCCACAGGACTGGAAAAGGTCAATATTCATTCAAATCTGAAAGAAAGGCAATGCCAAAGAATGCTCAAACTACCGTACAATTGCACTCATCTCACACGCTAGCAAAGTAATGCTCAAAATTCTCCAAGCCAGGCTTCAACAGTCCATGAACTGAGAACTTCCAGATGTTCAAGCTGGATTTAGAAAAGGCAGAGGAAAGTGAAAGTGAAAGTCGCACAGTCATGTCCAACTCTTTGAGACCCACTCTACAGCCCATGGAATTCTCCAGGCCAGAACACTGGAGTGGGTAGCCTTTCCCTTCTCTGGGGGATCTTCCCAGCCCAGGGGTCGGACCCAGGTCTCCGGCACTGAGGGCGGATTCTTTACCAGCTGAACCACAGGGCAGAGGAAGCCCGAGGGCAGAGGGACCAGAGATGAAGTTGCCGACATCCGCTGAGCCACAGAGAAAGCAGGAGCGCTCCAGGAACACATCTATGTCTGCTTACTGACCATGCCAAGGCCTTTGACCGTGTGGATCACAGTCAACTGTGGAAAATTCTTCAAGAGGTGCGAATACCAGACCACCTGACCTGCCTCCTGAGAAACCTGTATGCAGGTCAGGAAGCCACAGTTAGAACTAGACGTGGAACAATGGACTTGTTCCAAACCGAGAAAGGAGTACGTCAAGGCTGTATATTGTCACCCTGCTTATTTAACTTATATGCAGAGTGCATCATGAGAAACGCTGGGCTGGAGGAAGCACAGTTCAGTTCAGCCACTCAGTGCTGTTCAACTTTGTGACCCCATGGACTGCAGCACATCGGGCTTCCCTGTCCATCACCAACTCCCAGAGCTTACTCAAACTCATGTCCATTGTATCAGTGTTGCCATCCAACCAATCTCATTCTCTGTCATCCCCTTCTCAGATTGCAGGGACAAATATCAATAATCTCAGATATGTAGATGACACCACCCTTATGGCAGAAAGTGAAGAGAAACTAAAGAGTCTCTGGATGAAAGTGAAAAATGAGAGTGAGAAATCTAGCTTAAAACTCAACATTCCAAAAACAAAGGTCATGGCATACGGTCCATCACTTCATGGCAAATAGAAGGGGAAACAATGGAAACAGTGACAGACTTTATTTTCTTGGGCTCCAAAATCACTGCAGCTGGTGACTGCAGCCATGAAATTAAAAGACGCTTGCTCCTTGGAAGGAAAGTTATGACCAACCTAGACAGAATATTAAAAAGCAGAGACATTACTTTGCCAAAAAATGTTCTGGTCAAACCTATGGTTTTTCCAGTAGTAATGTATGATGTGAGATTTGGACCATAAAGAAAGCTGAGCACTGAAGAATTGATGCTTTTGAACTGTGGTGTTAGAGAAGACTCTTGAGAGTCCCTTGGACTGCAAGGAGATCCAACCAGTCCATCCTAAAGGAAATAGTCCTTACTATTCATTGGAAGGACTGATGCTGAAGCTGAAACTCCAAAACTTTGGCCACCTGATGTAAAGAACTGACTCAT
The DNA here is from genome assembly GCF_023699985.2 of Odocoileus virginianus. Lineage (NCBI taxonomy): Eukaryota > Metazoa > Chordata > Mammalia > Artiodactyla > Cervidae > Odocoileus > Odocoileus virginianus. The sequence goes on along the minus strand of NC_069686.1, from coordinate 63,141,582 downwards.
TGGAAAAGACCCTGATGTTGGGAAAGATTGAAGGTGGGAGGAGAAGGGGATGACAGAGGGTGAGATGGTTGGACGCATCACTGGCTCAATGGACATGAGTTTGGGCAAGCTCCAGGAGTTGGTGAAGGACAATGAAGTCTGGTGAGCTGCAGTCCATGGGATCACAAAGAGCTGGATGTAACTGAGGAACTGAACTGAACTTATTGATAGAGGTACTGGTTAATAGCAAATTAGTCAAAGGCCAATTCATTCAGAAACTCAGCTGGATGACTACTGGGACATACCCTGAGAAAACCATAATTCAAAAAAGATACATGCACCCTAGTGTTCATTATAGCACTATCTACAATAGCCAGTTCTTGGCAGCAACCAAAATGCTCACTGACAGATGAATAGATAAAGATGTGATACATATATACAATGAAATATTACTCAGCTATAAAAAGGAATGAAATTGAGTCATTTGTAGTGATGTGGATGGACCTATATATAGTCTGTTATACAAAATGAAGTTGTCAGAAACAGAAAACCAAGTCTTATATATTAATATATATATTCGGGACCTAGACTCGGGGAGATAGAAAAGGACAGGGAAGCCTGGTGAGATGCAGTCCATGGGGTCGCCAAGAGTTTAACAAGACTTGCTACTAAACAACAACAACATAGAATCTATAAAAAGGGTCTGGATGAACCCATTTGCAGGTCAGGAAAGGAGATGCAGGTGCAGTGAATAGACATGTGGACACAGAGGAGAAGGGGAAGGTGGGATGAACCGGGAGAGTCGCGTTGACATATGCTCACTGCCATGTGTAAAACAGAGAGCTTGTGGGAAGCTCCTGCTGAACACAAACAGCTTGGTGCTCTGTGGTGGCCTCCAGGGTGGGACGGGGTGGGACGGGGGGAGGGCGGGAGGTCCAGGAGGGTGGGGATACATGTCTCCACAGAGCTGGGTCACCTTCTCATACAGCAGAAACTAACACAACACTGTAAAGCAATTATCTTCCAATAAAAAGATGACTTTTACAAATGGTGAAAAAGGAAATTACACTAGTTTACCAAAAAATGAAAGAAAATAAGCCAGAATATCCATGTAGAAAGAAAGAAAGAAACTCAGCTGCAACAAGGCAGTCACTGTGAATCTACATAACTCTTTATGTCACGTTTTAAGTTCTTGGTTGCCTCTCGGTTTGCTGTGAAGAAATCAAATTTTTTGCTGTCAAACAAAGCATATTCTACAAAGCAATCTTCATCTCAATTTTCAAAAAGCAACACCTGCTTTCTCAAGGAACACCATTGTTACATCTGTAATTAATGCAAGGCGACCAGCTGGCCTCTACACAAAAATTGCTTTATTTTAGTCTTTGGAAATCCACTTAAATCAAGGAGCAGAGAATTTCCAAGGGATTCTCCATAAAATGTGAAAATGAAGAGAATTGAGGGTTTGCATTGCACAGCACAAGCAAACATGAAGGTAGCCTAGAGAACTGGATGGCAATTTCTAACGGAGACGTTTACAAAAAAAAGAATAAAAATGAGAAAAAAAATAGTCAGTAACATTTATTAACAGCTTACTCTGTGCCAGGCACTGATCCAAAGGCTTTTTACATAACACACATTTGGTCTTCACATCAGTCCTGTGATGCGGCACTGTTATTATTAGGCTTCTCTGATTAGAAGAGCGGGCGAGGATAACTTACCCAAAGACAGAGAACCACTGCTGGGTCAAGTTAACCATCAGACCCAGGCAGTCTTACCCAAAACCTTAGGCTAAATGCAGCTTTCTGTGCAAATGCATATGTAGATGTCAGAGGGCAAGTAAAATTCTGACTGTTAAGATGCAGATAAAATGATAGATTACAGTGTTAAGAACTACGTTTATGAATCCTCTGAAGAAACAGTGAAATGTTTTTAGTGTGAGTGAAAAAGAAGACAAAATGGTATGGACATTTCATGTTTTAAAAATGCTTTTATAGATAAATGGAGAAAAAGGCAGCAACATACCATTATACAAGAGTGGATTATGATTTCTAATTGCCTGGGACATTGTGTTCTCACCATAAAGCTATGGAAAGAATGTTCTGTTGGCTTGAAGAACAGAAAGCCACTATAGGTGTTTGACTCCAAGACTCATCAAAAGAGTTGAGGACACAAACTCGATGATGATAATGATGGCTCTACTACGACACAGGTTAAATTCTAATTAAAAGGCTTTTCAGCAGAAATTTCTATGAAGAACCATCTCTAGATTTCTGGAAACAATCTCTGGAAAGGGCATTGTCTCAGAAGGAGTATGACCCCTAGAAAAATTAACTTGTATGAAATATATTTATTCAATGTTAATGCCAGGATTGCATTAAGTAGTGATTAAAAACAGCTGGAAAGTTGAACTGAGACAAATACCAATTGCAACAAAGTGCATATTATCTATTTAAGGCATATTATAAATCTTGTTTACAAAATAAGTACCATGACACTTAATAATAAAAGTGTAATTCTTTGGGTAAAAAAGAATTTTGAGGAGTAGGAAAAATCCAATCTGCTTTTCAGGACATGATGTGAATGTCAAAATAAGGGGTTTAATTCTCATTTCCCTTACACACGTTTAGGTAACATCTGCTAAGGCTCATAGTGTTAAATAAGCATTGTAAACCCTCTTGCTTATAAACTCAAATCTCCTCCATGCTGGAAAGATTGCCTGCAATTGTGTATGGAATAATGGAATAATGTTGGTGATTGTGGCCAGGTCCAACTTAAAAACTCTTGTCCAAGGAAGGAGAAAAAATTCTATTCATCATCCTTGGGGAAGGAAGACTAAACAGAGCCGACTGGCATGCAGCAACTCTTCCCCGCCTGAAACGGACAAACAAGACAGGAAGAAGTGGCAGAGCATCAGCTTGGTTGGAGTAAAAGTTTTGGAGGAAAACTGTCAACAGGCAGGAATCTACATCCAGATCAGCAAAGAGGCCCATAAGGGGACCAAGTTTTGAGAGCTCAAGTTCTGCGCTCACAGCAATTGTTTGGAGAACTCTGACCCCACACAGTCCACGATGTTGAAGATTAGAGTCATATTTACCTAAATATTCAGGAGGCAAGCAGCCCCACAGGACATCAGAGCAAAACTGGGGCACTGGGCTAGGATCTTTCTTTTCTTTTCTTTTTTTTTAACATTTAGTTATTTGGCTGCATAGCATATTGAATCCTAGTTCCCAGACCAGGGATCAAATTCGTGCCCCACCCACCTCCATTGGAAGCATGGAGTCCCAACCACTGGATCGTCAGGGAAGTCCCTGGCCTAGGATCTTAAAGCTGAGAAATGGGACTCTAGTGCAATGCGACATGAATGAAATTACTACCCTAGAGCTGAGCCAAGGGGTACCCTTGTCTTGATTGCCAAACTAGTGGACACACAGCTCTGGGAAGTAAGATGACCATTATTACAGGGACCACGATGATGCTTGGGTCAGAGAACAGTGTTAGTGCTTGGGTCAGAGGACAGTGGTGACATAGCCCCAAGACCAACATGAAAATGTGAGGGAATCATGGCCCCTCCAGGCAGGTAGATAACAGCAGAAAGCAAAGAGCATTTACTGATACATTGGCCAGGGCAATGGAGGCCAAGAAATGAACTCATCAACCAGCCAATCAAAGGAAATCCTGCAGCTTGGTGGTTAGTATGACACTAAGTCCTGAGAGAGGAGAGGAGAACCTTGAAAACCCAGCTCAAGATAACTGAGAAGAGTCTTCATTCTGCTTTGTTTGCCGGGACAGACCACTCCAGAGCCCAACATCCTCCTAAGGGGTAACTATCAAGCAAGCCCAGAGCCCACAGGTCACAGGTACCTGGATGCTAGCACATAGATGCTAGCCCAGATAAGGCTCCTGAGGAAGGTAGTGCCAGATTAAGGAGGAAGATTTTGAGCTGAAGTTAGAATGTGCCACTGAAATATTCCAAGGGAGGCAGGTCTCAGATGTGGAGAAGCAATGGTGATGGATAGAAAAATTGCCCGGTCCAGAATTAGAAATTACACAAAGTCAGAAGTCATGAATCTCTCTGTCTCCAGGGCAGAATAACACTCAGACAGCCCTGCAGGACTGTGGATGGTGCAGGGGTCCGCATGGCAGGTTTCCGAACACACTGACAGGAAGGAGAAAAGATCTCAGTGTAAAACCATCCCAGGCTTTGGCAGTAAGCTGGATACCCATCCTTCATGATTTTAATCTGGAAGATCAGACCCAGTTGGAGCAAAGTGGAAAGAAAATGACTGACAGTGAGATGCAGTTCAAGAAACCAAACCTGCACAAAAAGGCTGAGACTTTCTGCAGCCAATTCTTGTGAATTTAGGAAAATAGACATCTGTTTCCCACAGGACACCTGCTAGCCTTAGAAAACTAACCTCACAGAGATCTGGAAGCTTAAGCTCAGATTCCCAGACCCAAGCTTATGCAGGAGGCTGAACCCCCAACCAGGCAGTGTCCTCAGGTGAGGTCCTTCTTAGGTTCCTCACTTCTGGTCAGACGGGTCTTCAGAACTCAGAGGCTCATTTCTTTCCAGGTTCATGTGTGGTCTCCCAGGCAAGCACACCCATCAGGGTCAAGATATTTATGGTACAGACTTAAAAATATATCAATACAAAGTGGTACCCAAGATTTTTTGAAGTAGAAAATCATCACACAGCCAGGCTATGCCATGAAAGAGACCCCCAAGCGCAGTCCCAGAGAAGAGCGCTTCCCATCACCTAAGAAAGAAGCAGTACTGGGTAAGGATGGCCAGAGGACAAATTACACGCTATTTCTTGTCTTTTTCTCATTCATTCCCCCAGAGAGATCATCTGCATTAGATGATCACATAAAATGGAAATACTTTTCTATCAGATATAATAAGATGGAAAAACATATGTTTATTACAATTTCAGGAAATTATATGAAATGAAAAATGACCTGCTTGGTTGGTCCCTGAAAAACAATTCAAAAGAAGTAGGGAAATGATGCAGGTGGGGAAAGAGTGAAGGAATAGATTGTGCCTCCAGAGTGGCTTGTAGGGGAGGGAATTCTCCTTCTGAGACCCTAGTTAAGGACATCTGCTGATCAAGGACAGGAAAGGAGGAAGGATGCAGGACAATGGTCATATTCAGCGGTGAGTCTCCACTACGACACCCTACATCCTGCACACGATGCAAACAGCAGGCCTCTCAACCCAGGTTCCCACAAGACTGGGATGAAGGTGACAGGAACAGAACAGGAGTAGAGATGGGGGCCTCCACTAAGGAAAAACACTGGAAAAAATTACAGAGAGTGAGCTCAGCCCTTTCACAGGCCATTAATTTGGGGCAAAACTCTAAGCACCAAGAAAACTTCTGAGTTTATGAGACTCTATTGAAAAATGGAAAATAGGTTTCCCTAGTCACGAACACACTGCCTAGTTCAGAATAGAAATTCATTCAATATTTATTAAAGCAGCAGTGGCTTCAGTTTTAAACTTTACATATCCACTCCATGCCAAGATCTCCATCCCTGTTTTGAAGCATCTAAGAGGCACGGCCTCCTCTCAGCAACACCTGCTCATATAGCAGTTGACACTAGTGCAGTAGATGCCCCGTGAGGAGAGCCAAGACAGGAAGAAAGGATGCTACACTCCTAGATGGCACCAGGTTGGAGGTTCAAAACAGTGGATATACAGGATGTCGATGTATTTGTTGAGAAACAAGAAAGATGTTTTTATTCATACCACAAACCTGTGTTAAACATTTTGTTATACATATTTCAATATAATTACTTCCCCTTATACTCCTAGATACTTACTTTTTATTGGGTATAATTTACACATAATAAAATATGTGTATGAGTTCAATGACTTTTTTCTTTGATTTATTCAAGCAGATAACCCTTTATTGCCTATTAAATGCAGGCTGAGTTATCCCACAGGTGAGTTTTTTCTTAATGTCTTTTTTTAAAGATCTGAATAGATGTTTTACAAAATAAATACAGATTACCAATGAACATACAAAAATATGCATGCCAATATCTTAACCCTGCAGAAAGATTTTTTTTAATTCTTGCCAAAGATGAATTTTTTTTTTCAAGAACAATGTGGGGTTTTTTCGCTTGTTTGTTTGTTTGTTTTTCAGCTGTATGGATACCTTGGTACAGTAATACTTCCCAGGGCCTGCAGTGGTAAAGCATCAGCCTGCCAATGCAGGAGATGCAGGAGACACAGGTTTGATCCCTGGGTCGGGAAGATCTCGTAGAGAAGGAAATGGCTACTCACTCCAGTATTCTTGCCTGGATAATCCCTTGGATAGGGGAACCTGGCAGTCTACAGTCCATGGGGTTGAAGAGAGCTGGACACGACTGCAGGGACTTAGCACGCACAGTGACCCTATGAGAAAGAGCAGGCTATAGGGCCTGTAAGGGCTATAGTCCATGGGGTCACAAAGAGTCAGACATGAGTTAGTGACTGAGCGCACGCACACACAAACATTATGGAGTGGGGCTGCAGTATCATATGCTAACTCCAGTTTTAGTATTTCTTAGAGACCCTCCGCACTGCTTTCCATAGTGACTGCACCAACTTACATCGCAGTCAACAGCGCAGGAGGGCTCCCTTTTCTCCACACCTGCTCCAGCATTTATTATTTGTAGACTTTTTACTGATGGCCACTCTGACAGGTACTTCACTGTAGTTTGATTTACATCAGTGATTTTTGACAGTTGCAAATATCTATGTAACCACCACCCCAATCATAATAGAGAACATTTCCAAAACCTCAGAGGGTTCCCTCTTGCCAAGCCCCAACCCAAAAACAATCAACCACAGCCCCGACCTCTATCACCACCGATGAGTTTTGTTTATTCTCAAACTTCACGTGCATTCTTTCCTGTAGGGTTTCTTTTGCTGGACACAATATTTCAAGGTTTGCGCCACAAGTCACCTATGGAGCGGATTAGTCAGGTAGGAAAACTGCACTTGGGAAAAGTTAAGGGGGTTAAATAAATTGGCCACAAAGTTGTGGCAGAGATTAGAGAATGTACAAGCACCCTGGAATCAGTAAGGACCAGGATCCCTGAGGAAGGGGGCAGGGAGGGCGGCCCCCTGAGCCAGAAGAGAGCCCTTGGCTGGGCCACTGACAGTCTGGAGAGCCCTGCAGGAGAGAAGCCGGAAGAAACACACCATTTCTTCTCCTTCTGGTTGACCCGCTGACCCAACACAACTTCAGCCGGAGGATGGGAGGACCTGTAGGTTTCCTTCCAGGAGGCCCTTCCGGTGAGTTGGAGGAACCTAGAGGGGAAAACAGATCCATCCTGATTTACAATGTATTTAGACCACACCAGGTGGTGCTAGGTTCGATCCCTGGGTCGGGAAGATCCCCTGGAGAAGGAAATGGCAACCCACTCCCCTATTCTTGCCTGGAGAATCCCATGGATGGAGGAGCCTAGCGGGCTACAGTCCACGGGATCGCAGAGTTGGACACGACTGAGCGACTACCGACATCACATGCAGGCGGCGCTCGTGGTAAAGAAGCCGCCTGCCGATGCAGGAGGCAGAAAAGACGTGGGCGTGATCCCTGTCCCGGGAAGGGCCCCGAGAGGGGACGGGACAACCCGCTCCAGTATTCTTGCCTGGAGAATCCCGTGGACAGAAGAGCCTGGCAGGCTGCAGTCCATGGAATCGCAGAGTCAGACACGACTGAGCGACTTAGCACAGCACAGCACAGTACTGGGTCAGGAAAGACAGAGTGCTCCGGCATGAGCCTTAGTCCAAAGGCAAAGACACCTCCTTGTCTTGCACGTCATGAGGTCATGCTGCCTGGAGGGATGGCACCTAAGACAGAAGCTTCGCAGCATCTGGGCAAGAACTCTGGCGCTGAGAACCACGGAGCAGGGGCAACAGAAGTGCACTGGCGGCTGCCGAGCCTGTGCCACCCGCACGTGTGGCTCTCGACCGCTGGGAGACAGTGGAGGGGAAACAGGTTCTTAGGGCAGTAAGCAGCGGCGTAAGTGTGGGGCTGGGCGCTGATGCAACCCCGCGGCAGGCCAGGCCCTCCGGCAGGTTTAGGAGAAATCCAGAGATCGGGCGAGGTGTAGAGCTGGGACTAAGCTTGGCCCGTAGGAGGAGCAGGAAGACTGTAATCTGACCGCAGGGAGGAGCACGGTTGGGAAGGTTCTAGCTAATTAGCTCCCGCCCTCTGACTCCCAGGAGCCTGTCCACCCAGCTGCAGGTCTTACTGATTTTTGCCTCGTGATCCATTTCCGAACCCTCTTCTCGCTGCCACCATCACAACGCTGGTCTGAGCGGAACGTCTCTCCAGATGACTCCAGTCACTTCCTGCTGTTTTCGTTGTGAGTCATCCACCTTGCCCTCTGACCCAGGACAGATTTTCTTTAAAATCTGTTGTGATTCTATCTTTCTTAGTATCTCTGGAATGCAACTCAGAATTTCAGTATTCCCCACTTTTGTCTTAATCTCTTACCCTCCCCTTGCCTTTTTTTTAAATTAAAAAATATTTGTATGCTATTTATTTTATTGAAGTGTAGGGGCTTCCCTCGGGGTCAAGTGGTAAAGAACCCACCAGCCAACGGAGGAGACATGAATTCTATCCCTAGTTTGGGAAGACCCCTTGCAGAAGGAAAGGGCAACCCGCTCCAGTATTCTTGCCTGGAAAATACCATAGACAGAGGAGCCTGGAGGACTGCAGTGCATGAGGTCACAAAAGAGTCAGACGTGATTTAGTGACTAAACAACAACACTGAAGTGTAGGCGGTTTACAATGTTGTGCCCCCTGCCTTTTTAGCTATGAGAGCACTGTGGAGACCTACCCTCTTATCCAATTTACAAGGGCGCAACACAGCATGGTGAGCTGTGGGCACCGGAGTTTGGCAGATCTCTAGAACCTATCACTGTTACAAAGCCTTATCACCTCAAAGAGGACGGTCTGCGGCCTAAACTGGAAGATCACCTCCCCTCTCTACACCTTTACTTGCCCCCCACGCCTGAGATGCCTCTGCACTTTGGTGGGCGAGTTTCCTTTCTCCCTGTATCCCCCCGCAGCCTGTCCTGCTCACTCAGGTGTCCGCTCTCCTCGGCTGCAGGAGATAACTGCTGTTTGCGTCCATGCAGTGTTAACCCTACCGGGCTGCGACTATTTACACTCTAGCCTCACCGCTACACTTTCTGAACCATCTCATTCTTGCATAACAGGTATCTGGGGTTAATAGTGAATGCCATGTGTGCGCTGAGGTCCTCACAGAGTCTCTGGCATGAAGTGGGTCCTAAACACAGAAGCACTGTTCAGAGTAGGGGGTCGTTTCAAAGGGAAGGCGGGGACAGATGGAGGGAGGGGAGAAATGCAGGAAAGAGGGAAGGGAGGCAGGTGGAAGGGATATTCCAGGTATGTGAGGCAGGGGATGCAGCATTGTAAATCAACTATCATCTAGTTAAATAAATAATCTGAATTTAAAGAAAAGGCAAGAGGGAGGTGGGTTAGAGATTAAGACAAAGGAGGGGAATACTGAAATGCTGAGTTTCATTCCAGAGATGTTAAGAAAAGTCTCGTATCAAGGGACTTACAGAATCACAACAGATCTTCAAGAAAATCTGTCTTGTGTCCATGGGTGACATTGGTGACCCACAATGAAGACTGGAAGTGACTGGAGGCATCCAGGAGAGAGCTTCAGATCAGAGCAGGGTGGTGGCCCCAGCAATGAAAAGAGACAGTACAGAGATGAATTGTGAGGGAGAAATCAATAAGATCTGGCAATTGGATGGACAGGGTCCAGGAAGAACCACGTGGAATGGAAAAGGAACCAATAACTTGAGAATGTCAGCAGGGGTGGGCGGTCTTGGGCAGAACCCGCCATGGAGGGAAACGGCAACAGTGATTTGATTTGGACAAACTGCATGGAGATTGCTGCAGGCCACAGAAGGAGGAAGCAGAGGGAGCCAGATGGAAAAGCCATTCTCAGAGAAGTGACTGGCCCGGTGCCGTGAGGGGACGGATTGCTGAGGGAAAGAGGATACTGACCAGAGAAGAGGCTGAAATCTTGGGCTTCTCAGCCACCAGCCACACTGCAAAGATGCAAGGATTTAGCAGTGCTCAAATTCCTGGCTGGCTGGGGTTTTTGGCCAGAGGACATTTCTGAAGCACAGTAACACTCCTTAAACCCCAGCCGGCCTGCACACTTTGACTCAGAAGTCGCCACTGGCACTCGGCTTCTAGACTAGTCTTGATTTGCTTAAATCAAATCGTCAGGAATCCTGCTTCTGGGAACTGCTGAACCAAATTCTCATTAAACATGCAGCCCTGCAGTTTGTTTTTGCGATTTTCTTAAGGGTAACAATTAACCTTTAAAATGTCTGACCTTTCCAAAAAGGTAGCCCGTAGTTGGTGGGAGCTCTCTGAGGTGTTGGGTAAATGTTGCAGAGAAGGGATGGCCTTGTAAGAAGCACGGATAAGTACCGCTATGGTTTCCTTAATACTTTCCCTCTTAGAAATGATTCGATTTGTTCATACTTTTTATTTGCGAAATGAAACCACCCAGTGGAGTCTGGGGGACGGCCTTGAGCACAGTGAGAATCCTGCTTCCCAGAGGAAGAGGTGAGGCCTGCGGAGAGGTTTTCTTCTCCACAGGTCCCCAGGCGGTGCATGTGAAATGGCGGAGACTCACCTGAGATTTTCTTAAAGCTTGCTGGCAGCTACCACCTCCAGACTCAGCCTGTCCTAGCCCAGATCAGTGGGAAACCAGCCCAGCAGCCTGCAGGCCCTCCTTCCTGGCCACCAGCCTCTCCTATGCAGCATTCATGCAGTTCCCCATTGAGGGGAATCGTTCTTCCTGCAAGCCTCCCGTTGTCATTCCCTGATAAAAACCCCCGCCGTTCTCAGCCTGATCCTCAGTGAGGGCCCTGGGATCTGGCCTCTTCTCACATCTTCAGCTGTATAACTGCTCTCAGACCCTGCCTCTCCCAGCACACACACACACACACACACACACACACACACACAGACACACACACACACACACAGACACACACACACGCTATTCCTGTGGCTCCCCAGCTCCCTTCACACACTCTCTGCTCCCCAAGACTTCCAGTTCTTTGCAGGCTGATGCTTAACTTACCTTCCTTTGAACTCATTTCCTCCCCTGCAGAGCCTGCTCTGCCCAGTTCCTCAGAACTGGGCACCGTTGACACGCCTGGAGCATCTTCCAGATGCCCGTCCCACAGCAAGAACTCTGCTGTCCTATTCATCCTCTGAACTGGTGCCAGCTCCCAGAGAGCCATACACAGGCATGACCCTTCAAGAATGTTTATGCAATCAGTACAAGAATGTTTCACTGGTGAAACGTCCTCCAAGGATTAGTCCTGTAAAGTACAGAGGCACAATGTTCTTATACTCTTCTGGAAAATGGAAACATTTCAAGTATCCAGAATATTCTAACCAAGATGGTGCATGCAGATGAGTTTAACTGAAGAGGAAAGGACAACTTACAAAGGGCAGTGTTACTGGAATCCACGAAGGCTAGGGAAGCACCCAGGCCTGAAGAAATGAAGAAAGAGAAGAATCCCTGAGCCCGAAGGAACACTTGACAGGCAGGTGTCATCTCCTCTCTGATGGTTCTTGGATGTGGTACCCAGACCAGCAGCATCAGCATCACCCAGTCCTCAGTCTGCATTGCAGGCCTACAGGATCAGAAGCTCTGGGGATGGGGATCTGCCATCTGTGTTAGAACGGCCTCCCAGGGATGCTGGCACACATCAAGGTTTGGCATCTCCTGCTGCGGACTCCAGATCAGCAGTTGATAGACTATGGCTAGACCAGACATGCTCTGCTGTCTGTTTTGTTATAGCCCATGAGCTAGGAATGACTTTACATTTTCAAATGGTTACATTTTAAATGGGTCTATAATTACCTAAATCATAGCCTTAACTTCATCTCCTGTGACACAAAGCTTGAAATATTTACCATCTGGCACTTTACAGAGTTCGCAAGCCCTGCGCTAGGAAAACACAGTTAGGGATCGAGAACCACTTTGCCTCCGTTCCCCATCCTGACGCCTGCATGGGCCAAACGAAAGCCAGAGAGCTTGGGAAGAATTGCCAGAACTGAACTCCTGGATCATGGGGCAGAGGGAGCTGGAGGCTGACAGGGGTAGCATGGGAAGGAATAACAGAGGGCCACCCCACACAGCACGCCGACACTGATTTTAGACTTCACAAAGACAGTCATCTCCTTGTACAACAATATGCATCTTCTGAGAGAGGTGGGAAAGTGGAAGAGGACAAAGGCCTGTCAAGAGGCAGGGGCAAGAGAAAGAGAGGAGGGGAAGTGTCAGGGTCAAAGCAGTTAAGACCATGAAGCACAAAAAGCCAGAGTTTCGTTCCTGTACCCCCCACACGTAAGCTGAGCATCTTAGACAAGTCTCTTAGCCTCTCTGTGCCTCGAAGGACTCATCTGTGAAGCAGAGGAAAAGAAAGCACTGGGCTCACAGAGGTGTGTTGCAGATGAATGACACATGGCATGTGAAGCTCTTCTAACGAGGGCTGGGTTCCCGGATACATGGGGGAAGATGCCACTCATCTGCCTTCACCAAGCACTTCTCTCCTCCAGGATCCATGTGAGGTGGTAGTGATAGAGACAGGATGGCAGGTGGCCCATGCTCAAGGAACTCAGGGTGTAGTGGGGAAGACAGATAGACTACAAGGTCATCAAAGACAGTGAAGAGCCAACTTCCTGCAAGGCCAAGGTGCTTCTCAGAAGCAGGGTCGTTCAGACTCAGCCTCAAGGTGTAGCTCTGGGGAAGGACCTTCCAGGGAGATGGAATAGTGTGGACAGGCCCTTTTGCAAGCTGCCTTTGGGAACTTGCAAGCAGCTTTGCATAACTACAGTTTGGGTTCCAGCTACAGGGGCTGGAGACGAGGCCAAAGAGATACAGAGGGACAGATGAATGGGGACCTTGCATGCCAGGCTAAAGAGCTTACCTCTAACGAATTGGGAACCACTCATAGTGGGAGCCATAAAATCCCTGGCAGTACTCCATGCAGAGCGTGCAGAAAGGAATATGGGTGCCTCTCAGCACAAGCACCAGTTATGTGCCCAGGTTAGGGCACGCCAGCGCCTGGGACATGGTGGGGCACATCCCAGGGACCCAAGTGAGCACACACCTCAGTTAGTTAGACGATGAACTTGGCTTCCACGGAGAGGGTAGGTGCACAGGTCCGCGGACAGAGGTGAGGCTGCGTGGGCATCAGAGGGTCCGTGAAGCTCTCTCAAGACGTACGTTGGACAAAACTGCACTCCTCTCACCAGCTCCTTTCTTGTTTGTGGGAAAACAAATGAAAAGGATTCATTGCCTAGAAGGCCAGCAAAGATAATCGTCTCTCATCAGAGAATGAGAGGGCTGTCCAGGAGCTGGGCATCAAGGCAAATCCATTACAGACAGATGTGAAGGCAGATGCAGCACCCTCACCAACTGTCTCTGTTCTTTGGAAATAAAAGATACTCCATAAATTCCAGACACAATTAGAAATGCAAAGGTAGCAGAGTCATAGAGGGAGACACGAAGGGAAGAAAAATATTGGTTCTAGAAAGATGGTTAAGGCTAACGGGGAGGAAATATTAATATTGATTTATACTTTAATAGCAGCAAAGATAATCCCATTGAACTAGAGACACAATTAACACGTCTGATGTTACCCAAGCTCCAAAGGCAAAGTTGGCTGGACTGAACATGATAAAATTCTGTTCAAATCCATTTAAAAGAGTTTCCCCTTCTTCTTCTTCTTTTTTTTTTTTTTTTTTTGCTTATGAATGTTTTTTTTAATTTCTTTATTTTAAATGGAAGCTAATTACTTTACAGTATTGTAAAGTGGTTTTTGCCATACATTGACATGAATCAGCCATGGAAGTATTTATGAATGAATTCAGCCGAGAGAAATGGAAATTCCATCCCCACAATATGAGTGGGTGGCTTATGAGCCCCATACCCTAGGTCTACTGATGGGCGACTTGGCCTTGGAGGGGCCAGAGCAAGGGAGGCAGAGCTAAGGGAATGTGCGCCTGGACACCCGCCGCCTCCCCGCGTCCTGGGGGACAGCAGAACCAGGGCGTGAGCCGTTTCCTCGGTGGGCAAGTTAGTGTTCAGTCTGCATCCTTGTGGGTCAGCGTGTCTGTGAGAAGCAAGCACGCCCCCAGAAAGCAAGAACCAACTTTCACCATTCTATGGCAGCCAGAGTGTCACCAATTCATACCTGAAAGAAATTAGGAAAGAAAGGGAAGTGGACACAAGGTTATAAAAAGAGAAGGAAGCCGTCAGGGTCTTTCCCCCAGTCCTAGCTGGCCTGAAAATGATAACCAATTCCTGAAAATTCTGCTTCTGAAATACGTACTTTGTCAGCCTCAGTTCCGGCCAACACAGTCACATTCCTAGTTCAAGCCCCCGTGCTGTCTACCCTGGATAGTTTGGAAAGCCTCCTTCTCCATCAGCTTGGGACAAATCCCATGTCACACTCATCCATCCTGCCTTGGAGAACTGCCAGCAGAAGAACATGCCTAAAGCATCGTTACAGTCAGAGGTTTTCTTACCATTCTCCAATGGCCCCATTGCGTATGCTGTGATCCTAAATGGCAAACAGAGCCCGCAAGCCTCTGCTCCTGCACCCTCCTGCCCCCAACCTTCCCACTGTGCTGTCCTGCAGTCCCGGCTGACCTCAGTCCCCATAACACACACTTGGGGGCTTCTGGCGTCTCCACACCTGTGGCCTGCAGTGCCTTCTTCCTGCCTGTCTACCTGGCAAAATGCTGCTCATCTCTGTTAGTCAGCTGCTGTAATAAACACCCCCCAAACCCTCAGAACTCGCACCATTGTTACTGACTCAAAACTCATTGTGCTCACTGCACAAAAGGCCAATGAACTGTGAGACGAGTTGTTTTAGCAAGGAATAAGAACTGTATTTGGAAAGCCAGTAGACACAGAAGATGGCAGACTAAAGTCCGAGAGAACCATCTTACCCTGGTCAGAATTCAGGATTCTTTTATACTGAAAGGGGGTTTCTTTTATACTGCCAAGTCTTGGTGTCAGAATCCTTTGTGCTTGCAGGTATCAATGTAGGTCAGGTCACAATGTTCCCTTAAACCTTCAAGACAAATGCTTTTCTCTGTTCTGAAACATTGTATCTCTATATGAGTGAGAAAGTGTTATACTCTTAAAGGTCAGAGACTTGAAAATGGGCTATCCTGTATATTCCAGTCTCTAGGCAACATTCTTAAGTGGAGGCAAAACAACAGGATACAAAGATTTAAGTAAAAGAAACAAATCTAGTAAGGATGAAATCTATTTTCCCCTACAATAGTGACATCTGTGTGTTTGTGTGCTCACTTCCACATTCAGCGCAGGTTGACAGAGGTTCATTCAGAGATGAACCTCCATCCACTGGCTTGACATTCCAGGGTCCCAGGTGCATCTTCCACTGCAGCCAGCAGACAGAGGAAGAGACGCCTGGAGCTTAGGAGGTAGGGTTTATGGACCAGGCCTGGGAGGAGAATGGGAGGCTGCTGGTCATCTTCTCTGCCTACAGTTCATTCACTGAGAAATGGGGTAGACTTGTCTGCCCAGTGGGAACATTAACCCCTGAGAACAAACAGCCTGCATCTGGGGTGACATCTCAGAGCCAAGCCCCATACCCCAGGTTTACCAGTGGAAGACTCGGCCATGGAGGAAGCCACAGCAAGGCTTCTACTGCCTGCCTCCTGTCCTCCCAGGGGCACGCACGGACCTTTCTCCTTGATTACAGGCACCGGACAGCAGAAGAATCGAATCACCCACTGAAGCTTCACCTCTGTGCCGCAAATCCCTACCACCCCAGTGAGCCAAGTGTGTGTGCAAAACAGGCTTATGTGTCTTTAAAAATGGTGGCACAGGGCATAGAGAACAGCCCTGTGCTTGCCAAGGGGGAGGGGATAGGGAGGTGTGGATTAGGAGTTGGGGGTTAGCAGATATAAGCTATTGTATAAAGAATAGATACACAGCAAGGTCCTACTATAGAGCACAGGGAAGTATAACCAACATCCTATGATAAACCACAAGAGAAATAAAAAGACTGAGTCACATTTCTGTACAGCAGAAATTAACATAATATTATAAATCAACTGAACTTCCAAAAATATAATAAAAACAAAAATGGTGAACCAAAATGCAGGCACTTGGGGCAGAGTTATGCATGTGACGATGGGGAAGAAAAGAAGTGAACTTTTAGTGGTACCCTCTCCCGCACCTGATAAGTAGCATCTAAATGAGGGAAAGAAAGAAGGAATGAATGGGCAAGGATGAAGGAGGAAGAGCATGTCTGCATCATTTAAGAGACGGCAACATTTGATCCAGTTAATGGAGGCGCAGGCACTTCACTAAGCTCCCTTAGTCTGTTATTTCTTTGAATGCTGCACTGTGATCCTCTGAAGGAAGGGGCTGTTCATATCTCTGCTTTGGGAGATGAGAGAACTGAGATTCAGAACGAAGTTTCCATCACTTCCTCAGAGTGGTGCAGTTAGGATTTGAACACAAGCCTCCCACAGCTGCATACAGGACGACAGAAGACGCAGGTAAAAAGAGGGTATTTCTCAAAAATGGAGTATCTGTCAGGGCAGGCAACCAGAGGTCAGTCAGGATGCCCCAGAGCCTAGCAGCAAAATAAGCATGTTTCCCTGAGTTCCCAGGGAAATCCTCTGTTCCAGGGACCTCCGAACCCTATCCTCTCATTGGACCCAAACAGGACAGTGGTTAACAGGGCTATGGTGGCACCATAATTTCTGCCTGTAAAGAGTAAACTTCCTTGGACATTTCTGCCCAAACCCTGAGGACAGCTCCATTCATCCCAGGAGAGTGCATGAGAAGTGTTAGTATTCAGAGCTGCATGTTTTGCTGTTAAATTAGAAACACTTACATATTCATTCATATTCTCACCATTTTTGCTCTTACTTTTGAGCACCCCAATTATTTGTGCCCTGCTTTTATGAGGCCCCTCATCTTGAGCTTTTAGGGCCTAAAATTGTCATTCAGAACTAAATTAATAGCAGTTTTATTGGCTCGTTATTTCTGACATCTGGTTGGAAGTGCAGTGCGATAAGTATTAGGTAATAATCTCAGTGGGCCCTGATTAGAAACTAATAACATTAGCAATAAACTCACAACGTGGCTGCCACGAGCTTGATAGAAAGGAAGGACACGAGGCTGCTCCATGTGGAGAAACCTGGGCCAAGGGTAGAGCCCACCTCCCCTTCCTGCCTGAGTAGACCTCCAGTCCGTTTGTAGCATCATCAAAACCAAAATCTGATTTCAGTCCAGGAAAAAAGTGATGGCCAACAAAAAAATTGTGTTGTCAGAATGGAAATATTGCAAAAGAAATACTCCATATTTCTCACATTTCAAAATCATTCAGGGATATTTCTAATATTTTTCTCTCAATGTTTCCCTTTCTTCAACAAAGATGCATAAAATCTGCTCTTACTTTGCTAATTATTGATATTTGTGAAACCTTAGCTTGGAAGAGGGCCAGGCCCTCTTCCAAACCCTTCATGTACATTATTCCATGCCATCCTCACAAGAAGCTTACAGGGTCGAGGCTATTATCATTCCATTTACAGATCAGGGGCCTGGAACACAGACAGGGAAAGTGACATGTCCCAGGTCGCACAGCAGGAATGCTGAGGCCTGAATCCCTAGCAATGCCCAGGCTCTGTAATCACCAGGAAAGGCTACATCCTTGTTTTCCATTTTAACAAGGCTTAGGGGACACCTGCAATGTACCAAATACTCTGCGATGGAAGGAGAATGGATACAAAGTTAACTCAGGCAGATGCAGTCCTAGGAGAAAACCCCTACCTACATTATTGCAATAGCTTCTTAAATTCCTTCTTTTTGAATCTTGTACTGGTGGAAGCCAGGCTGAAATAGCTTACCTTTGCTTTTTTTTTTCTTCCAGTTTTATGGAGGTGTAATTGACAGTACTGGATACATTTAGGTGTCCAGCACAATGATTTGACTTACATACATCCTGAAATGATTATCATAGTAAGTTTAAATGAACATCCATTATCTCATAAAGACCCAAAAGTAAAGAAATGGAAAAAACTTTTCCCTGATAACCTCCTAACTTCTGGCCTCCTTCTTGTTTTTCCTTACAAAGCAACCAGAGGGAGCCTATAAAATTGTAATCCTCCTCGGTTCAGTCGGTCAGTCAGTCAGTCAGTTCAGTCGCTCAGTTGTGTCCGACTCTTTGCGACCCCATGAACCGCAGCACGCCAGGCCTCTGTGTCCATCACCAACTCCCGAGGTTTACTCAAACTCATGTCCATAGAGTTGGTGATGCCATCCAGCCATCTCATCCTCTGTCGTCCCCTCCTCCTCCTGCCCCCAGTCCCTCCCAGCATCAGGGTCTTTTCCAATGAGTCAACACTTTGCATGAGGTGGCCAAAGTATTCAGAGCCCTCCTTTAACTTATTCCAAATAAAAGACAGTCTCATTCCAAACAAAAGGCAAATTTGGCAGAGTGACTCCTGTCTTTCCAGAGCTTCCCCGTCAAGTGCCCCATTCAGGCCACGCCAGGCCTGTGTGCAGCCGGCGCCAGCCCTGCTCATCACCCTGTGAACAGACCTGTCACCCTCGCTCAGGGCCTTTGCCCCCGTCGTTCCCTCCACCTGGAACACTCCCTAGAGTGCACCACCCGTTACAGCACATCTGCTTCCTGTCCTTGACCTCCTTCAGATGTCATTCAGAGGACGCCTTGCAATGAGGGTGTCTGCAAGCATCGTTTTTAAAATTGTAGAGACTTCCCTGTCTATCCAGTGGTTAAGGCTTCACACTTCTGTTTCAGGGAGGGTGGGTTTGATCCCTGGTCAGGGAACTGAGATCCCGCATACAGCAGTGCATGGCCAAAAACTAAATAAATAAATTAACTAGAAATCCCTTCCCCAATGACCCCGTCCCACGGTCCTCCCTGTGATCCTTCCCCAGTGACGCTTCTATCGTCTTCCTTTTTTTTAACCTTTTCAAATTTGAAGTAGAGTTAATTTACAAATTGTGTTTGTTTCAGGTGTATAACAGAGTGATTCAGTTATAGATTTGCATTTCTTCTTTCCCAGATTCTCTTCCATTATAGGTTATTACAAGGTACTGAGTAGTCTCCTGTGCTATACAGGAGGCCTTTGTTGTTTATTTTTTATATGGTGATGTGTATATGTTAATCCCAAACTTCTAATTTATCTCCCACCCTCAACTTTCTCCTTCAATAACTCTGAGTTTGTTTCCTATGTCTGTGAGTCTTTTGATGTTTCGCAAATAAGTTAATTTGTATTATTTTTTAAGATTCCACATATAAGTGATATCATATATTTGTCTTTGTCTGACTTACTTTACTTAGTATGACAATCTCTAGCTTCACCCATGATGCTGCAAATGGCATTACGTCATTCTTTTTATATGGTCTAGTAGTATTCCATATGTGCTACATCTTTTTTATCCATTCATCTGTCAGTAGGCATGTAGGTTGCTTCTGTTTTTTTGCGAACAGAGCTGCTATAAACAATGGAGTGCATGTATCTGTTCAAATTATGCTCTCCTCCAGATACACACCCAGGAGTGGGATTACTGGATCATAGGGTAGGCCCTAGTTTTAGTTTTTTGTTTTTTTTTAAGGAACCTCCATACTATTCTCCACTGCAGCTACACCTATTTATATTCCCACCAACAGTGTAGGAAAATTTCCTTTTCTCCACTCCCTCTCCAGCATTTCTTATTTGTAGACTTTTTAAAGATGACTATTTTTACTAGTGTTCACCCTCTTTCTCATTTTGTTTTTTTCCATGGCACTTTCCACTATCCAGAAAACTATATGTGTTAGCTGTGTAGTTGGTAGGGTTCTGGTTTGTTAAATTGTCTGTCTTCTCCCCACTAAAATATGTTTCATGAAAACAGAAGAGTGTGTCTATTTTGTCCATTGCTATAGTTCCGATGTTTATTTCCTGAAAGCAAAAATCTCCCCAAGAGTTTAGCATATCTCCTCCATTTGAAACGAGGACCCAACAAATCCAAATAAGCCTGATGCCTGCAGGAGGCGTTCGGCTATAAGCCCACGTGTCCTCTGCAGCATCATTCTGGTCCTTGTGTAACACAACCATTTGCCCAAGAGTTTCATAGCTATGTGTCGTGTCATGTCACCCACCACATCAGGGTCTCCTCTCAGGTGGGGACAGGATCCTGCCCCGCTTTTGTGTAATTCTCACACTTTCGGGAGCGCAGCTCTTGCACAGACATCTGCTCAGAGCTGTCCTCTGGGGTGAGTTCAAGGAACAGAGGTCAAGACGAAGCTTCCACTTTACAGATGAAGAAACGGAGGCTCAGAGTGGTTCGGCGTCTCATCCACATCTGCAGGGCTGGTGTACCGCTGACTCAGAATGAGAACCCAGGTGCCCTGACGCAGGTCCAATGCCTGTTATGCCACATCCTGCATCACCTGTATATCTCACCTGTAATCGCCTGGCAGTCACTATCATGGCTCATTGGTGTGTACTAGATGCTGGGAAGGGTCTCAGTTACACTGCACACGCTGTTTACTCTAAACTCAAATACAGCCTTGTGGGGATTACTGCCCCTCAGCTCCAATCCTTTCTAAAGATCAGAAAGAGATCTTCTTTAAAGATTAATAGACTGAGAAAGGTTAAATTACTTTATCAGGGTTATGCAGCTAAAATTACAGAAGTGGGATACAAAATTACCCAAAACCAGACTCCCTCCTCTTCGCACTGCACAGAGATGCTTGATGATACACAGAGAAAGGCTTCCTAGGGAGATGAGGGACCCACCTCCTCGTCTGCAAATCTCTGATAGAGGCCTCCATGGGCTCGGGAAAGGGAGTTCAAATCCATGGCCTCTGAAACTCTCTCTGATCCAAGGAGGTGATGCAAACATCATGAATGGCATTTGAATACCTGTCACAAAGTAAAAGATCTTGGTCAACTTACAGAAACTTCCCAAACCTTGGCTTCCCATCCTATTAAATGGGGCTACTGGTGTAGACCACTGAGAATTAGTGAGACCTTGATGACGTCATCAGTGCAGAGCGCTGAAGTGTGGGAGGATGGCAAGGGGACCAGCAGTCTGGCGGACAGAGTGAGGAGCAGAAGCCTGGGGCATTGCTCTGCCCCTCATCCTCCAGTGCAGTACCAGAGAGTCTCAAGTTCCTAACAACCCTATTCAGGGATCTTGTTACTGTCTGTCTGCACACAGGCCCAGCCTGCCCTGACATGTCTCCTCCCTTAGCGACGCAGGGCCTCCCTGGGTCTTCACCGTCGAGGAGCTGTGGCCTTGGGCCGACCGTCTCCACCAGAGCTCCTGAGTTCCGTGGCTGCACGCTGACCTCCCTCCTGGTTGCTGCGGTCTCCAGTCTCTTAGCTAAGGTCACTCCTCTTGCTCAGCAAAACTGCACCGCTTTTCCTTTTGGAGGCACCTTTGTACAGTAGTTGGGGGAGGAGGGGTTATAATTTGAGGCATGTGAGGCTAGCACTATCTTTTTTTCTTAGCATTTTATTTATTTACAGCATTTTACAAGATATCTTTTTTAACTTTTCTTTTTATTAAATATAATAATAAACTTGGCATCAGCTCAGATCATTAGTCCCCAGGGTTGGGCTGGTATCCTTGGCTGAGTGTTTCCACTCCTGTTTTCATCCCTCGAAGCTGTGACATTTAGCGTGGCTTATTAAGTCCCAGCTATGTCAACAGACGAGATGAACATCTGCCAGGATCATGGGTCTGCTGAGCCCGCTGGAAATCAGGACCCTTCTTTTTTAGCAGGACTTGAATGCTTTTCAAATTGCAGTTTTGTTAAAGCACCAGTTCTTTTGCAAAACCTGGGCAAATGAAGACAGATGGACTGAACACAAAGACTCTAGGATGAGGATCAAGAGTATGTAACTGGTCCTACCAAGTGGTCTTGCTCCTTCCCCTCCCCACAGCCACCCAGGCACCCAACTTTTTCCCAGAACCACAGCACAGGGACCCGCTGCAGCACCTGGCAGCAGGACAGAGAGTGAAGTGCAAGAGGAAACAGAACACAGTCTTCACAGTCAGAAAGTCCTGGGCCTGTGAGTTCTGACCTCATGCATAACCCAAAGGACTGGGACAAACAGGTTCATCTATTCTTTTCTTTGTGTTACTATTAACCATCATTTTAATGCTTATTATTACAGAGAGTGACAATATCATATGTACCATATAACCATTGCTCTATCACTAAACAAACAGAGTTTTCCAACTTTTCAACTACTTGGAGAAAATACTTCTTCCATATTGTTGTTTCCTTAGGTTACCTACAGGAAACCTTTCTGGTTTTTTTCTTCCTTTTTTGTTGTTAGGAAACTTATTCTGAGTAATCTATCTTCTTTTCAGTTTGAGCTTTCTTGCTGAAACTATGATAAGTCCTTGCAAAATTAAGATGATTAAAATCTTAACAAAGATTTTGGTGCAATTTTCACTAATTGAAATCTACTTCCATTCTTGAGTGACTAGTCCCTCTCCACAACTCTTTCTGACTGTTTTGTTCCTATGCCAGGTAAACAACATATTTTTTTCTGTCAAAGTTTTGTTATACCAACATGAAACATTAACATCAATAAGGCATTCTGATTAAAAGTTGTGGTGTGTCTTTAAGAACTACACATAAAAAAAATTAATCAGTAATGATACTAAAGCATTTTCACTGGGTTGAATTAAACAGTATGAATTCTGGACCTGTGGACTTCATCTACCTCTGCATCTCAGGGTTCCAGCTGTAAAGTGGGGAACAGTGTCAATCCTTTAATCCTCTCGTGAGGATTGAAACCCAGAATTCAATGACAAAGGGCTAGCACAGAGACAGGCAAATAATAAGCACATCAGTTACCATTCTTCCATAGTCAAAGGGATACTGAAAAAGATGCTGGCTGTGGTGGTGAAGCAGCCAGTGTCCTATCAGCTTTAGGTAAATGGATATGAAGAATCCTGTTATTACTGTGTTCAGCTCTCAGATGATGGTGGGAAGTTGCTTTCCAGGCTGTAGGCAGTTTAGTAACACAAACTGAACCAGGTGGGATGCAGGAACGTGAGTCCTTCCATTCAGAGCTGTGAGAAAGAATGCTCCATCATCAGTCAGAGGCTTAAATCTTAACAGAGGTGTTTAAATACTTTCCCTATATCCTAGGAATACTAGTAGAGCCTCTATCTCCTCCAGGAGGTTGACATAGAGTCAAAAGAGCTGAAAAGTGTGATCTACACATTGAAGATTAAGTTCTTTTTTAAATTTTATTTTATTGAAGTATAATTGACTTACAGTATTCTGTTAGTTTCTGTTTCTGTGGTACAGAACAGTAATTCAGTTAAACATATACATACATTCTCTTTCATATTCTTTCCCATTACCATTTATCACAGGATTCTGAATATAGTTTCCTGTGCTGTCCAGCAGAACCTTTCATTTATCCACTCTTTGTAGAATAGCTCACATCTGCTAACCCAGCTCCCAATCCATCCTCCCCTCCCTGCCCTCCCCCTTGACGGCCACAAGTCTGCTCTCAATATCTGTGAGTCTGTTTCTGTTTCACAAACATGTTCATTTGTGTTGTATTTTAGATTCCACATACAAGTAATATCATATGGCATTTTTCTTGCTCTTTCTGACTTATTTCACTTAGAATGAAACTCTCCATGACCATCCAGAGATTTAGTTCTTAATAAGTCATTGTCTTATTGTGTGGACCACAATAAACCATGGAAAATTCTGAAAGAGATGGGGATACCAGACCACCTGACCTGCCTCTTGAGAAACCTGTATGCAGGTCAGGAAGCAACAGTTAGAACTGGACATGGAACAACAAACTGGTTCCAAATGGGAAAAGGAGCACGTCAGGGCTGTATATTGTCACCCTGCTTATTTAACTTATATCCAGAGTACATCATGAGAAATGCTGGGCTGGAAGAAGCACAAGCTGGAATCAAGATTGCCAGGAGAAATATCAATCACCTCAGATATGCAGATAACACCACCCTTATGGCAGAAAGTGAAAAGAAATTAAAAAGCCTCGATGAAAGTGAAAGAGGAGAGTGAAAAAGTTGGCTTAAAGCTCAACATTTGGAAAACAAAGATCATGGCATCTGGTTCCATCACTTCATGGGAAATAGATGGGGAAATAGTGGAAACAGTGTCAGACTTTATTATTTGGGGCTCCAAAATCACTGCAGATGGTGACTGCAGCCATGAAATTAAAAGACGCTTACTCTTTGGAAGGAAAGTGATCACCAACGTAGATAGCATATTAAAAAGCAGAGACATTACTTTGCCAACAAAGGTCCATCTACTCAAGGCTCTGGTTTTTCCAGTGGTCATGTATGGATGTGATAGTTGGACTTTGAAGAAAGCTGAGCGCCAAAAAATTGATGCTTTTGAACTGTGGTGTTAGAGGAGACTCTTGAGAGTCCCTTGGACAGCAAAGAGATCCAACCAGTCCATCCTAAAGGAGATCAGTCCTGGGTGTTCATTGGAAGGACTGATGCTGAAGCTGAAACTCCAATACTTTGGCCACCTGATGCAAAGAGTTGACTCGTTGGAAAAGACCCCAATGCTGGGAGTGGTTGGAGGAAGGAGGAGAAGGGGACGACGGAGGATCAGATGGCTGGATGGCATCACCGACTCGATGGGCATGAGCTTGAGTCAACTCCGGGAGTTTGTGATGGACAGGGAGGCCTGGCATGCTGCGATTCATGGGGTCGCAAAGAGTCGGACACGACTGAGCGACTGAACTGAACTGACTGAAGTCATTGTCTTTACTGCTTCGAATCCTTCTTGAAAATATACCTTTTCCCCCTAACTATTCAGATAAATACTAACCAACTTAATAGAAGTAAGGAAGGCAGAAAGGGAGGGAACAAGAGAGGAAGGGAGAGACAAAAGAAGGAGAAGCTAAGATAAAAACAAAAGTTGAGGAGGTTCTCTGGCAGTGGTTCAGTGGCTAGGATTCAGCACTTTCACTGGTGTGGCCTGGGTTCAATCCTTGGTTGAGGAACTAAGATTTCACAAGCCATGAGGTGCAGCAATAAATAAATAACTAAATAAAAAGCAGTTGGGAAATGGCAGATCTGAGATTAGAACCCAATGTGTCATACTTCAAGACCCAATGTGAGAAAAAATTATTTTATATGCCTTTTAATTTAGTTTCATGATAAATTTTGAAAACTGATTTCTTTTCTTAGAGCTCATTGAAGGAAATTACAGCCTCAGGAATGCATGACATATCGTTGCATGTTGGAGGAAAGTAGGGATCATTATAATCATCTCATGAGAGATACACTCAATGTAGCAGAAAGATTGTGGTTCAATAAAATTGCTCTGTGAAGACTTATGTAATTAAAAACCCACACCAAGTGAAAAGAAGTGTTGTTCTCCATTTAGACCAAAGCCAAGTTCCTTTATGATTCCTCACCTTACTTCAGGCTTGCTTTTCCTGCAGGGTCATTAATGCCTCCACCCCAGAAACCAAGGCTCTTAGGAGACCACCCACAGCCCTCACGACCCCACACGTTAGTATGAGTATTGTTTTTGTCCTCATCATTTTCATTATTTATTAGTGGCCCTTATCATACAGTGAATAAAGCACTCTCTGGAAGTAATCTGTGTGAATAAGTGGGTTAAGACCTACATGTAAGACCAGACACCGGGACTTCCCTGGCAGTCCAGTGATCAAGACTTCATCTGCCAATGCAGGAGGTGCAGGTTGGATCCCTGATCAGAGAACTAAGATCTCACATGCCATGTGGCCAAAAAAACAAATCATAAAATAGAAGCAATATTGTGATGAATTCAATAAAGATTTCTTTGTTGAAGTCTATGGAAAACAGTATAGTGGATTCCAAAAAAACTAAAAATAGAACTACCGTATGACCCAGCAATTCCACTCCTGCGTATATATACAAAAACAAAACCACTAATTTGAAAAAATACATCCTAATGTTCATAGCAGACTTATTTACATTAGCCAAGACATGGAACAACCCAAATGTCCTTCGACAGAGGAATGGATGAAGAAGATGTGGTCCATATGCACAACGGAACACTACTCAGCTATAAAAAGAAAGAAATGTTGCTACTTGCAGCAACCTAGATGGATTTGGAGAGCATCATGCTGAGTGAACTTAGTCAGACAGAGAAGGACAAATCTTGTTTGATATCACTTACAGATGGATTCTAAAATATACAACAAAATAGTGAATAAAACAGAGGAGAAGCAGACTCACAGATAGGATGAGAATCAGTACAGAAAAGCCATCAAATATCTCTCAGTATTTGAAATCCTCAACTTAATGAAATTGCCTGAGAGGTCTTCCATGCTGGCGAAGTGGTGTGGGTAATGAGGGTGAGAGCTCGACAGTTTTCTTCTTTGTGCCTCAGT
Organism: Odocoileus virginianus; assembly: GCF_023699985.2. NCBI lineage: Eukaryota > Metazoa > Chordata > Mammalia > Artiodactyla > Cervidae > Odocoileus > Odocoileus virginianus. The sequence goes on along the minus strand of NC_069686.1, from coordinate 63,115,117 downwards.
TTCTCCAACTGTAGAATAGTAGGAAGGACAATATTTACAGGAATGTTGCAGGAATTAAAACGTGTTAACAAAAAAAATGGAGCAGAGGAAAACCTCATGGTAGATACAACATCAACCTTGGTTCCCAGCACCAGCCACATAGCTATGGGACCTTAAGCGGGTCCCTTCACTTTTATGGACTTCAAATGCAATAGAAATAGACCCTTAGGGAAAGGAGGGAGGGAAAAGTTAGGAGTTTGGGATTAATAAATACATATATAAAATATAAAACAGATACATAATGTAAAATATAAATAACAAGGCCCTGCTGCATAGCACAAGGAGCCTACTCAACAGTCTATGATAATCTATAAGAGAAAATAACCTGGAAAAGAATAGATACATGTATATGCATAACTGAATCACTTTACTGTACTCTTGAAACTAATGCTACAGGGTAAGTCAACTATAGTTCAATTTTAAAAATGCACAGATTCTAATAAAAATAAATGGAAAAAAAATAAGATATTGTTCAGCAATGAATTAAAAAACAAAAGCACAGATTCTGGGTTTGAACCATGTGGTCTCCCTGAGTCTTTAGGATATCACCAGTCTGGCAGGCAGCCCTGCCCTGTGATGTCTTGCTCTCTCTAATCACTACATTGGGTTTACTAACATAGTTATCTCAGAACTGAGATCAGGCAAAGGATTCACTGGGCTTCCTGGGTAGCTCAGTGGGTAAAGAACCCATGTGCCAATGAAGAAGATGTAGGAGACACTAGTTCCGTCTCTCCATTGGGAAGATCCCCTGGAGGAGAGCATGCAGCCTACTCCAGGACTCTTACCTGGAGAATCCTATGGACAGAGGAGCCTGGTGGGCTACAGTCCATGGGGTCCAAAGAGTTGGACACGACTAGAGTGACTTAGCACACTCACATGCACAAAGGCATCATTAGCTATTTAACTGTGTTGAAAAAGAATTCTCCAAGCCAGGCTTCAGCAATACGTGAACCGTGAACGTCAAGATGTTCAAGATGATTTCAGAAAAGGCAGAGGAACCAGAGATCAAATTGCCAACATCTGCTGGATCATCGAAAAAGCAAGAGAGTTCCAGAAAAACACCTATTTCTGCTTTATTGACTATGCCAAAGCCTTTGACTGTGTGGATCACAATAAACTGTGGACAATTCTGAAAGAGATGGGAATACCAGACCACCTGACCTGCCTCTTGAGAAACCTGTATGCAGGTCAGGAAGCAACACTTAGAACTGGACATGGACCAACAGACTGGTTCCAAACAGGAAAAGGAGTACCTCAAGACTGTATATTGTCACCCTGCTTATTTAACTATATGCAGAGTACATCATGAGAAACGCTGGGCTAGAGGAAGCACAATCTGGAATCAAGATTGCCAGGAGAAATATCAATCACCTCAGATAAGCAGATAACACCACCCTTCTGGCAGAAAGTGAAGAACTAAAGAGCCTCTTGATGAAAGTGAAAGAGGAGAGTGAAAAAGGTGGCTTAAAGCTCAACATTCAGAAAACTAAGATCATGGCATCTGGTCCCATCACTTCATGGCAAATAGATGGGGAGACAGTGGAAACAGTGTCAGACTTTATTTTTCTGGGCTCCAAAATCACTGCAGATGGTGACTGCAGCCATGAAATTAAAAGATGCTTACTCCTTGGAAGGAAAGTTATGACCAACCTAGACAGCATATTAAAAAGCAGACACATTACTTTGCCAACAAAGTTGGCTATGGTTTTTCCAGTGGTCATGGATGGATGTGAGAGTTGGACTATAAAGACTATAAAGAAAGCTGAGCACCGAAGAATTGATGCTTTTGATCTGTGGTGTTGGAGAAGACTCTTGACAGTCCCTTGAACTGCAAGGAGATCCAACCAGTCCATCCTAAAGGAGATCAGGCCTGGGTGTTCATTGGAAGGACTGATGCTGAAGCTGAAATGCCAATACTTTGGCCACCTGATGCAAATAACTGACTCATTGGAAAAGACCCTGATGCTGGGAAAGATTGAGGGCAGGAGGAGAAGGGGACGACAAAGGATGAGATGGTTGGATGGCATCCCCGACTCAATGGACATGGGTTTGGGTGGACTCCGAGAGTTGGTGATGGATAGGGAGGCCTGGCGTGCTACGATTCATGGGGTCGCAAAGATTCGGACACGACTGAGTGACTAAACTGAACTGAAAAAGAAAATATAAAAGATCTCCAGATCTCCCACAATACTATCTAAAGGACAAAAGGTTGCCATTTACATTTTGACATAATTATAACAAGTAAAGTCAAGTGCCCGCCGCCACCGGGTTATCCTCCCTGAATAATTGCAGGGTTCCTAGCAGAACTGGTGCTGATAACTGAGTTGCCTGGAGGTTGCTAGGGAAGCCCTAACTGCCCGGGGTGAATGAGGAAATTTAAATAATGGACACAGAGGGGACAGTCCCATCTCTCATCTCTCCCAGAGAACGACCCAGTTAACCACAGCAGGGGCTCAGGGTGAGGCGTGTGGTGCAGGCACCAGCCAGCTGCAGCTGCGCCTGGATGCAGACTCCATACATCCCACCTCCTCCTGCTCCCTCCCACGTGTTATGCTATTATTATGCTCATTGTCACCATGTGTCCCTAGGCACCAATTTTTGCTGCAAAATAACAGAATTTCAGTGATGTAACAGGCATCTGTGAAATAATGTAGGCATTATTTCTCACTGGTGTGTGCAGGTCTTCTGGTGTGGCCAGGCCACAGGCTGACTTGAGGTCTGCTCATCTGTCTCTCATCCTCAGTGGCTTCCTGGAGCCCTGTCCTTTCACGGTGATGGCAGAGAATGTGGTGAAGGCAGAAATGCACAGGCCCCTCAAGGCCTGGGCTCAGAACGGTGCACTGGACACTCCTACACACATTTTCCATGCCAGAGAGAGTCACATAGCCAAGCCTAGCACCAGTGGGGAGAGGAGAGAACTCCTCCCATGGTGGTGGGGGAGTGAATAGTCGCTGAACAATAATGTCATCTTCCATACTTCTTAAAATGGTGAGGCTTTGAGGACAGGGACTATTTTTATTTCTCCCAAACTTTGCCTAGCATAGCTCTAGAAAAATTGACTCGCATTTACTCCCTGGGATCCAGCACAATGATCCCCAGTGCTGAGGAGACACTTGGGTGTCCAAAAGCAAAGATCAGAAGAAATTCCAGGTCACCAAACTGGCATCAGGGAAACTTTGTGCTAAAAATGAGTAGATGTATTATCTAAATATAGAACAGGGAACTCTGCTCGATATTTGGTAATAATCTAAACAGGAAAAGAATCTGGAAAAGAATAGGTAAAAGTCTGTGCATAGCTGAATCACTCTGCTGTGGACCTGAAATTAACGCAATGGTGTTGACCAACTCTACTCCCACCTAAAGTAACATTTGTAAATGCCAAAAAATTAAATTAAATTAAAAATTGAAAAATATTTTGTCCAATTGACTATTGTCTCACAATTCTCTTTTCTGGCAGAATTTTTTTTTAAATAATAGATATAGAAAACAAACTTATGGTTACCAAAGAGGATGGGGGGCTGGGAGAGATGATTTAGGAGGTTGGGGATAATGTAGACACACTGCTATAGATAAAACAGAGAAACAAGAAGGACCCACTGCATAGCACAGGGAATTAAACTCAGTATTTTATAATAACCTTATGCATGCAATCATGCTAAGTCACTTCAGTTGTGTACAACTCTGTGCAACCCTATGGACTGTAGCCTGCCAGGCTCCTCTGTCCCTGGGATTCTCCAGGCAAGAATACTGGAGTGGATTGCCATGCCCTCTTCTGGGGGATCTTCCCAATCCAGGGATCTAACCCACAACATCTCTTACATCGCCTGCATTGGCAGGCAATTTCTTTACCACTAGTGCCACCTGGGAAGCCTAATAATAACCTACAAGGGAAAATAATCTGGAAAAGAATAGATGTGTGTGTGTATGTATAATTATATTGAATTATACAATATACAATACAATTATACAATATTCAATGTGTATATATTGAATCACTTTATTGTGCACATGAAACTAATACAACACTGTAAATTAACTATATTTCAATTTCCAAGGATGGCTTAAGAAATGAATTTGCCCAGGGACCTCCATGGTGATCCAGTGGTTGACACTTCGCCTTCCAGTGCAGGGGGTGCAAGTTCCATCCCTGGTTGGAGAGCTAAGATCCCCCATGCCTTGGGCTGAAAAAAACCAACCATTAAAAATAAAAGCAACTGTAACAAATTCAATAAAGACGTTAAAAATGGTCCACATAAAAAAAATCTTTATTAAAAAAAATTAATTGAGCTCCAGTGACAAGACTCTTTCCAGGAGGTGGGCTATGAAAGGAGGGCAGTGCCAAGTCTGTGAGTTCTGGAGCAGCAGGACTGTGATGAAACTAGGCAAAGAGAAACAGTGACAGTTTTCAGGGTCAAGGTGTGGCAAGGCCTAAGACCAGGCAGGTGCCTGGCAGTTGCAGCAATGATGGCAGCAGAAACAGCTCCAACAGGGGCCCGGATCCGTAGAGCGCTGTGGTCCCTGCTCCGCTCAGCTGTGCTCCTTGCGCCTGGGGATTCAGCAACGTAGTAGGTGGGAAGGGTGCTCACTTTGGCACTGGGGACACCTGGATCATTTCACCGCATCTAATGAGAGTGTTGTCTCAAGTAAGTTATCCAGTGTCAGCCTTGATTTCTTCTTTATAAAATGTAATAATCATTTTTCAGCTTGACAGTGCTTTCTCAAGGGAGGATCTTAATGGAACCAAATTTGAACAAGAAATTGTGCAAAAATGTGGAACACTGTATCTCCCTGGAAACTGGGAATGAAAGAGGGAAGAAGGTAAAAACCATAGTGGGTGTGATATCTCAAGAAAGAAAGGGATGAGGAGGGTTATATTTATTTTATTCACATAATGTCCCTAGCACCAGGCTAAAATACATAAGTTGGTGTAGCCACTGTGCAGAACAGTATGAAAGCTCCTTAAAAAACTACAAATAGAGCTGTCATATGATCTAACAATCCCACTCCTGGGTATGTACCTGTGACGAAACACTAATGCAAAAAGATGCATGTACCCCTATGTTCATAGCAGAACTAGCTGCAACAGCCAAGACATGGAAGCAACTTACATGTTCACAGACAGATGAACGGATAAAGAATATGCAGTATATAAATGTATATGTAAATGTAGTGGGATGCTACTCAGCCATAAAAAAGAATGAAATCATGCCATTTGTAGCAACGTGGGAGCAACTAGAGGTTATCGTACTAAGTGAAGCAGGCCAGACGGAGAAAAACAAATACCATTATGATATCACTTATATGTGGTATCTAAGGAAACAATAAAAATGACTCACCGACATAGAAAACAAACTTATGGTTCCCAAATGGGAAGGGGGGTTTGAGATTTAAATATACACACTATACATATGAAACAGACAACCAACAAGGACCTACTGTATAGCTCAGGGAACTATACTCAATATCTTATACTACCCTATAATGGATAAGGATCTAAAAAAGAATTTTAAAAATATATATATGTATATATACATATATGAATCAATTTGCTGTACACTTGAAACTAATGCAACATTGTAAATCAACTATATTTCAATAAAAATTAAAAATAAGAAAATAAAAATAAACTTGGAAGGAAAGGGTCAATAGCTGGTTATAGTCTTTTCTCTAGCCTCAGGGACACACAAGATTTGATTTTCAGTTAAATCCTTCTCGTGATATTAACTTAAAGAATTCATAGATAATGCATAACATTGACCCAAGACAAATGCTATGTACAGATCAAGAATCCATACCTCACTGAGGTTATCTATTGAGTAACCTGTAACTAATGTGTGATTGGTAACTGATGAATTACAAGTGCTCTGACAATGTTAGTTACCCCTGAGCAAGGAGGAGCAAGATGTAAAAGCCACAGTACCCAGAACTGATCACTGTCCTTGCCCACTCAGCTTTGGGACCACAAAGGTACCAAGTATACAGAAATTTGAGGCGAGCTGGAACTTGGGGACCTCTGTGGCTTCTGTCATGCCATTGATGTATATGCTGTGGTATTTATTAGCTGTCTCGTAGCCTCTATTAAAGTTATACTTGCCACTGGGTGGAGCCTATTATACCTTGTGAGTTCAGCAAGCAGCGTGGGCCCCAGATCACTGCTGCCAGTCAGGCAAAGTAGGCAGTGCAACGTTAACTAGTTCCTGAAAAGAGAACTCACTGGCCCAGACGGCAGTTTGTTGCAGAGACCCTTTTTTTACATTAGTTTTTTATTGGCATATGATTGCTTTACGACGTTGTGTTAATTTCTGCTGCACAGTAGGGTGAATCAGCTGTCCGTGTAGCCCCGCTCTTTTGAATCGCATTCCCATTAGGTGAGCACAGAGCTAATCTGAGAACTCATCTATTGGGCTGAGTTCCCTGAGCTTCGCTGTAGGTTCTCATTTGTTATCTGTCATATACATAGTATCAATAGTGTCTACCTGTCAATCTGTCTCCCAGTTCCTCCCACCCCGGCTTTCCCCCTTGGTGTCTCTATGTCTGTGTCTCTATTTCTGCCTTGAAAATAAGACCATTGGTACCATTTTTCTGGATTCCATATATATGCATTGTGTGACATTTGTTTTTCTCTTTCTGACTTTCTCCATTCTGTATGACAATCTACAGGTCCACCCATGACTTTTGATGGCCTCATCCTCCTCTCTAACAAGATTCGCCTGGGTTAGGTGCCTCAGGAGAAGGCGGGTCCAGCTGTCCTTCCCCTTCCTGGGGCTGGCTGGAAGGTAGTCAGTGGGTCAGCTGGCCAGTGAGACGTGAGAGGAGGTCATGAGGAGGTTCCTGGAGAAAACAGTACTCTCCATTGGAAGAAAGAGAGTTGGAAGTGATGGTGTCCTCTGCTCCTGGAAATCCCTAAATCTGAATGTAGTACCTGGAGAACAGTGGTCATCAGATGATCAAGAAAGAGACATCCTGAGGGCAAAAGTCGCACAAAAGATTAACGGAATGGGAAGACTTCCTTGATGTCATCATTGAGCTTCTGCTTGTAGGAAGCCTGCAGCCACCTGAACTCGTTGTATGTGTGAACAGATGCCCTTATCAGAGCCACAGTACAGTCTCTGTCTTCTGTGACTTACAGCCAAGGGCTCCTTAACGCACGAGGTCAGTAGGTGCTGGAGCAGAGGAGATAGACTTTCCCTAAGTCCCAGGAGCGTGTCTGACCGTATGGGATCAGCAATGTGAGTCTATCGTTACAGGACGGTCTGGTCTCGGGGAGAGAATCCCCCAGGCACCAGGGCAGAACAGTCTCACGGGTCAAGAGAACAGCCCGAGTCCTCCTGGGGGGCAGCAGAGACGGAGTGCAGGCCGCCATCCACACAGGGGAGAGCTCTTCCTTCCACCAAGCAAGACATTCCTGGTGCCATTATGTGCCAATGACCCCCAGGCCAAGCTCCAGCAGACGACTCTTAGGTAAATATTTACAGTTTGTTTAGGGAAAGAATGCTAGCATAATAATAGCACCTATGTGTGTGTTGGAGAGGGGGATGTTAGGACAATTTAAATGTACAGGTGTTACTGGAAGTGGGGATCTGGCTGCTTGCCACTCAAAAGCCAAAATGAATCAAGGTTGATGGAAAGGAAAGTTTGCTCTATTTCAGATGTTGGCAACAGAGGGTGGTGGGGGCAGACTCCCGTCCAAAGGCCAACTCCCCCAACCGCAGGGACAACCAGGAGGCAAGAATTTTATAGACTGGGGGAGGGGACTACACGTAGAAAGAGCATAGGCAGCTCTGATGGTATCAGACCTGGTCCTGTAATGTCTGACCAGTGTCATCTTGACTGCTTTAAGTACGGTTAGTTTTCAGATCCAAGGTCAGTTTGTTCCCATTTCCTTGAGGCCAGTTCTCAGGATTGTGTAAGATGGAACCGTTTATATCATGACTATAGTTTGATCATTATGTAGCTTACTTCTTCCACCTGCTGGGGGTTTCAGTATCTGTAAGACAGCCCACAGGTGATGGCTCACCTGTGTCTATAGCCCTTGAGAAGGAACTAAAGGTCCTCGATTTTGCTTTAATGACTAAACTATCGTTATTTTGTCCTGTTTGACTCTTTCCTTTTGCTTCTACATTTGCTCACTTCTCAGATTATTTTTTAACTGAAGTTTTTTCTTTTTACAGACAAAATGCAGGTGGAGGACATGGGGGGAAGGGCTAGAGAGTGCTGCTCCATTTCACAGGCTATAAACATGTTAACCAGTAGGGAGCCCCTCAAATCACACCCAAGGAAATCACTGCAAGATAGATCTACACTAAAGGCCTGTTCTGCACAAGGGGGAAAAATATATTTTTCCATATCTTAAAATGAGGTCCCAATAATATCCCTGACTTCCACCTTGAGCATAATGCATCATTTGATAGACTAGAAAGGCAGATCCCAGAAGTGGAGGTGCTTCTCTACAGGAACATTAGCTGGTATTGTCAGAAATAATGGCCCAGTCACAAGGTGATGAGTTGAGCCAGTTGTTTCCGACACGTAAGTGTTTGATTTCCAGGCCTCCTTTATTCTAAGATGCATGATTCATGTTACCAAACACGGAGCTGGACTCCTGACTCCTCTCTCTTTGAAGGCTATGCTAATTTGAGACTTTCTTACCAGACGCTCCGCACCAACGTGGGTTACTGAGAATGCTGATGATTTATTTCTCAGGAAAGCTCTGAACAGGAGGACAGTCGCCCATCTGTCTGAGAATTTTTCAGGGCAAAGTCCTGTCGGCAGTCTCAAGGATAAATGGACTGACCTGTAAAGGGTCCCATCATTTCGCAGCCACTGATTGATGGGAACAAGCTGAACTGGGAGAGAGGAATTTAAAAAGTTTCATTTCAATTGTGACTCGAAGGCAGGGAACCGCTGCATGGAAGGCTTCAGGGTTGTTTTGTTTGTTTGTTTGTTTTTTCCAGTCTTTCTTTTATACCATGTTTTTTTATGCATATCAACATCCAGGCAGACAAAGTCAAGGCACCTCCTCAGACACTCTTTACCTGTCGTTATTGCACTTCTGTCAGCAAGGCATCTTTTAAGGGCAGCAATCAAATTAAATAACCTAAGTGTCCATGAGTCACTTCTATAATTTGCACCACTTATAACCATTTGCAAGTCTCCTTGGAATGGCCACAGCATAAAACCTGACAGAATCCAGACAGAAAAGCTGGCATCTCCACTTGACCAAAGTGCCACTGTACTCCTTCCTGGTGTTTATGTTTTTTGAATAATGGCTGCCTCCCTCATTGGGTCCAGGTAGAATCGAGTGTTTGCCTGAGGGTCGCTTTGTCCCCTTGAAAAGACAAAGGAGAGGAGTTCAGTGAGGAAGAGTTGTAAATCTCAAGTGATGCCCTCCCCACAGGCTTCAGCTTGGCTCTAAAAACCTTAATATAAAAGAAAAAGGAGACTAGAGTGTATTCCATACCTACAAGGAACCAGGCCCATTTGGTCCATGCTTTTGCATGAAGGGCTGGATCCGAATGTCCAAGCCTGATCATAAAGCTAGAGGTTCCTTTTGGGTCCTCGTTCAGCTTGGCAAGGGAAGAACCCAGTTCCTGGTCATGCAGGCATGACCCTGCAGTCACATTCTTTTCCTTATTTAACTGTGCCAGGTCTTAGCTGCAACATGTGTGATCTTTCATCTTCGTTGCAGCACATGGCTTCTTTCAGTTGTGGGCTGTGAAGCCTCGTTTCCAGACCAGGGATTGCACCTGGGCCCCACGCTTTGGGAGTGTGAAGCCTCAGCCACTGAACCACCAGGCATCTCTGAACGGAAATCGTGCCACTGCCTGGAAATGGTGATAATTCAAACTGCAAATTCTAGATTCCAAGCCTCAAGGGGTTGAATAAACATGTAACACGCACAGAACCTTCCACACCATCCTATTCTTTCTCTTCCCACGCCACTGGCAGCCCTATTTCCCACTTAGAAAAAGAACAGTATCCAATAGTTTGTAATAACCCATAAGGGAAAAGAATCTGAAAAAGAATACATGTATATGTGAATGTGAATATGTATATGTGAATCGCCTAGCCTATCAGAAACTAACACAGCATTGTAAATCAACAATAAAGAAAATCAAGATGTAAAACATTCTCATAACTTTAAGTTTCTCTTGCTTCTTTGTGGACTATCCAACACTTGTCCTTAACCTTAGGTAATCACTCTCTGCTTTCTGTCATTCATTACAGTTTTACCTTAAAAAGTGAAATTTTTTGTTGGAAATTGCAAAAAAAGAGAGAGAGAGAGTAGAGAGTCCTCTAGTTATAAGAAAGTGAAAGTGTTAGTTGCTCAGTGATGTCTGACTCTTTGTGACCCCATGGACCACAGCTATGTCCACAGAATTTTCCAGGCAAGAATACTGGAGTGGGTAGTCATTCCCTTCTCCAGGGGATCTTCCTAACCCAGGGATCAAACCCAGGTCCGGCATTGCAGGCGGATTCTTTACCATGAGGCACCAGGGAAGCCCTCTAGTTATAAGAGATCAAGAAAAAGAGGTATGATCCATCTGGACTCACACACCATGACTTCAATCTCTTATCTGAGTGTAGAGAAGATCATGGTCTTTTGGCTCAAGCTGAGAATTAGAACCATTTGTACAGACTGTTTAAAATATAGACCCCAAGTACTCATCCCAGACTCCTCATCCCAGACCCCACACACCAAGTTCTCAATGTGAGCCACAGACCTTGGTATTTTGAAAAAATCTCCCCAGGACTTTCAGTGATTTTTTTTTTCCCTCTATACTTTTGCACTATTTGAACCTTTCATGACAAAAATAAATTCAGCAGGGACTTCCCTGGTGATCCAGAGGTTAGGAATCTGCTTTCCAATGCAGGGGACTCAGGTTAGATACCTGGTCGCGGGACTCAGATCCCATTGTCACAGGGCAACTAAGCCTGCGTACCACAACCAGAGGGCCTGCGTGCTACAACTAAGACCCAATGCAGCCAAAAACAAACTGATTAAAAAACAAAAAAGATTCTAAGGCCCAGAAATCAAGTGCCTCATTTTAAAATATATTAAATTAAAAAAATAAATAAACAACTTCTCTGCAATAAAATAAACAACAATGTCATCTGTGTGTGTTGGGGCAGGGGAGTTCTCAAATTTCCCAGGTTCTTCTCAGAGATTTTTGCTATTCAAACCCCTTACCCATTGCTTGTAATGAAAATCAAAAAAATACTATCTACTCTGACAAGGAAGATGAAAGAAAAAGACCGACAATCAAAGTGAAATTCAAAGTGGGTTTGACATGCAGGAAAGGGCCCAGAGTTTGAAGCTGGAAAAGCCCTGGGTGTGAATTTTTTACCGAATCCAAATTCCATCTGCTTGCCGCGCGAGAGGCTAATAATTGGGAGACGTGTTGAGGCAAGGAACAGCAACTTTTTCCTGAAAGCCAGGCATTCAATAAAATGAACTAATGTTCTAGAGTACCATCTCACTGGGGTCTGGATGCTAATTTTTTTTTTTTTTTATAGAACAGAGAGGGGAAGGAGATGAGGAAGTAAAGTAAAAAGGCCATAAGTCTTGTAAAATATCTCTTGGCTTAGCCAGCACTGGGGAGGGGATGTGCTCATTTCTTCTTCTTGGCAGCCATTTAGAGGTGGGCAGGGTGAGAAGCTAAAGTCCTCTTGAATCAAGCAAAGGTACTTGAGCTTAACATCCAGGCAGAGGGTCCGGATTAAGGCCGGCTGTTACGTATGCTTACAGACACCTGGGGCTTCCCAGGTGGTAAAGAATCCACCTGCCAAGCAGGAGATGTAGGTTGGATCCCTAGGTGGGGAAGACCCCCTAGAGAAGGAATGGCAACCCACTACAGCATTTTTGCCTGGGAAACCCCATGGACAGAGGAGCTGGGGAAGCGTGGACACCACTTAGCAACTAAACACCAATACAGCTACAGACAGCATGTTCTCAGCGATGACAGTGCCAAAGCAATGGAGAGCCAGAGTTAAGGCAGAAGGAACAGTTTGATTCTGTTCTTCCCTGTTACAGATTTTCACTCCAGCATTTATTTCTAGCTCAGTCTTCCTGATGGGTTGTTTAATTGCTCCAAGCTCTGCTTTCCTTGACTATACAATGGAGATCCCTTTGGTCTCACAGGACTATGGTAATTATTAAACACAACATGCAGCCTATTTAATGGACCTCAATGCCTACAAGTGGTAGCTATTATTAGCATCCATTTTATTGTTATCAAAACTAGTATTTTATCAGTATTGATGAACTTTTGGTCCCAAGAAATGAGTGGGAAGAAAGGGAAGACATTTCCAGAGCCTTTGAATGACTCAAAAGGGGCAATTTACAAAGTGCTCGGGTGCAGAACGCACTGCAGGCTGTGGCCCACACTTCTCCAAGCTCCTCCTGGAACTATTTGATCTGTCTTCTTTTATGCCGAGAGTTAGCAAGGCAAGGTTCCCTGTTCTTTCTGCAGTTGGTATAAAGCCCAGGACACAGGCAGCACTCAGTCTAACAATTTCACCTCCTCTCTCTTTTTAGAGCTGCCCCAAGAGAAGAAAATAACTACTCTCTGGGTAATTTTTCTGGAAGAAAAGCGGCATCAAAAATCAGAAACTGCTTGTTTAACTTTCCAAAGAAAGAGGCATTGTGATCTCTTCACATTTTGTGGCATGTGTTGAATCAGATCGTATCAAAGGCAGGGTGTAATGGCATCAAGGAAAGGAAAAGGGAATCAATTGGAAGCTCCCATCTCCTCCATGTGGATTAGCTGTGGGAATGTGGCTGTTAAAATCATCTCTGTGAGGCTGCCAGAGCTAACACCATGACAGGCGGCCCGGACCTAAGTTTCGGCTTCCCCAAAATGGTAAGATTCCCTACCCCCATCAGGCCGCCTGGAGCCAGCCAATCAATATGTGCCCAGTAAGAAAAAGGGAATCTATCGGGGAAAGCTGAAAAGCCCGTGAACGCCCAAGTTTGAAAAAAGCCTGTGAAAGTTTGGACCAATAAAATTGCTTGACAAACATGTAACCAATACGCTTAAGCCAGCTACCAACTGCTTATGCCCACCTTATAAATTTGTGTAACAGCTCGGGCTCAGGGCTCTCTGACCCCGCACCACTGCGTTGGAGGCGGCAGGAGTCCTGACTCGAGTCAGCAATAAACTTCCCTTTTTGCGAGTTGCATTGTCTTGGAAGGCTTCTCTCTTCCCGCTCGGGGATTCAGACATCGGGCATAACATTTGGGGGCTTGTCCGGGATCCTTGACCGGGGGAAGAGAACACTTCCAGGACAGAGGAGAAGGATAGATAATAGCACCAGTGCTCAGGCAGGACAGGACAGTCCAGTGTAAATCCAAGGCCCAGCTGTGAGGCAGGAAGGTATCTGGCGCAGGAGAAAGCTTTCTATAAAGGGGGGAACGGATTGGACGTTCCAGACGGCGTAAGGCCGAGGCCAGCGAGCGCGCTGGAAGGCAGCCGACTCTGCGGGAAGGGGAGTTCCTCTCCTGATCCCGAGTCTGGTGAACAGTGGACGCCATTTGGTAAGGTGAATCTGCTACTGGGAGGCAAGAAAATTCAGGGGGCCCGAAAACCCAGCGCTGTGTTGTCGGCCGATGTTTGTCTGTCTGTGTGTTTGTCTTCGGCTCTCCGTGTTTGTGTATGCCGGCATTGTCTCTGGTCTCGTTCTCTTCTGGTGCATCATTCTCTTCTCTCTCTTCTGATTTATTCTCCTTCTCTTCTTCTTCTCTGATCTGCCCTCAACTCCTTTTTCTTTTCGGGAGTTTCAGTGAACAGGCGAACAGGTTGTGGGGGCAATTGATGAGTCCCAGCCAGGGCTACACTCTGGCGGACTCTGAAGGCCCTACAATAAGTGAGCCTCAGTAACTAGAGCCCGGCCAGGTGAAACTCTCCTTTAATATCCCTAACTGAGGACGTGGCCTAAAATTCTTCATGTGGGCACGGGTCAGGCACTTAAAGGCCATTAGGGCGCCTGCCACTTGAAGACTCCCATGAGAGGATAAGGGGGTCACGGAATGGGCTAGAAACCCCTAGGGTGCCCGCTCCCAGCAAGAAAACTTCCGTGCAACGACATAGGCATATAAACAGTTCCAAAAGCATACCATAAGCCCAACCTCTTGGCCGCCACCACTCCCGGTAGGATTTTTGGTGGTCGTTCTCAGTGACTTCTTCTCTCTCTCTCTCTTCCCTACCATTTATTCTTTGACCATGGGTCAGGGAGAATCCACCTCAGTTTCCCTCATGACTGACCATTTTTCGGATGTCAGGGCCAGGGCCCATAACTTGTCTTTGCTAGTCAAGAAAAGTAAATTAATAACTTTTTGCTCTGCAGAGTGGCCTGCCTTCTGGGTTGGATGGCCTCCAGAAGGTACCTTTCAACCGTCCATCATACAGGCTGTGAAGAAGATTATGGCTCCGGATCCCTGGGGCCATCCAGGTCAGGTCCCCTATGTCATGGTTTGGCAGGATCTAGTGGAAAGTCCGCCTAAGTGGTTAAAACCTTTCGTTCACAAACCTCCTAGTTCTTCTAATCCACAGGTCCTGGTGATGGAGACTGCCCCAGAGGAAACCAAAAAGAAAGAGGACCCAAAACTAGTCTTTCAGGAATCATCTTGTCCAAACCTGATAGACCTAGAAACGGAGATGAGGCCTCCGCCTTATGTGCCCTCCTTGCAATCTCCTCTGAGGAGAGAAGCTCCCACGGGTGAACCGAGAGGATTAAGAGGGCCAATGGGAACCGACCATGAGGGGGGGCCAGCATCGGGGACCTGGGGGAGAACTAGGGGAGATAGGGGTGGGCAAGACCCTGGGGACCCAGAGTTACCTTCATCCACTGTTCAGGCGCTCCCCGTCCGAGTGGGACCAGCTAACCCGGGCGGAGAGCGAACCTACCAGTACTGGCCCTTTTCCACGAGTGACCTGTACAATTGGAAGACCCAAAACCCTCCTTTCTCAGAGAAGCCCCAAGGCCTCATTGACCTCTTAGATTCCATTTTGTTCACTCACAACCCCACCTGGGACGATTGTCAGCAGCTGTTGCAGGTGGTCTTCACCACAGAAGAGCGGGAGCGAATCCTGGCAGAGGCGCGGAAACGGGTCCCGGGGGCCGACGGGAGGCCAACCGCCCAGCCTCATCTCGTGGACGAGGGGTTTCCTCTGTTGCGGCCTGACTGGAATTTTGAGCGGGTGGAAGGTAGGGACCATCTCAGAGTGTACCGCCAGACTCTGATGGCAGGCCTGTGGGCCGCAGCTAGAAAGCAGACAAATTTGGTGAAGGTAAATTTAGTAAGGCAAGAGCCCACGGAGAGCCCAGCAGCCTTCCTAGACAGGCTGATGGAAGCCTTTAGGCAGTATACACCTATGGACCCCCAGGCTGAGGAGTCACGCGCTGCAGTTCTACTAGCGTTTGTGAATCAGGCAGCCCCAGATATCAGGAGGAAATTACAAAAGATAGAGGGGTTGGGAGAACAGACGATACAGGATTTACTGAAAGCAGCTGAAAAGGTATTTAATAATAGGGAGACCCCAGAAGAAAGGGAAGAGCGAATTCAACGGGAGGAAAGGGAATTAGCTGAGAAGATCAGGAAGGAAGATAGAGAATATAGAGCGAGGGAAAACCGGAAGAACCAGAGGGAGCTAGTCCAGATTCTTTTTGTGGGGTTGAAGGCCGGAACAGAATTGAGGGAACCTCGAGACCCCCAGACGGGAGGAAAAGAGAAACCAAAAAGGCAGACCCTAAAGAAAGATCAGTGCGCTTACTGCAAAGAACGAGGGCACTGGAAAAACGAGTGCCCTAAGAGGGACCCAAAGAGAGGAACAGCCCAGAGAGAGGGAATCTCCCCTGGAACTCGAGTTCTATATGCGGGGGAAGACAGTGACTAGGGGAGTCAAGACTCGGCACCCCTCCCCGAGTCCTGGGTAACCATACATGTGGAGGGGAAACCCGTTGGCTTCATGGTAGATACTGGCGCCCAACACTCTGTTTTAAATAAAAAAACTGGGACCAAAGTCTAAGAAAACCAGCGTAGTGCAAGGAGCCACGGGGACAAAAAGATATTGTTGGACCACAGAACGAAAAGTAAATCTGGGGACCCACCAGGTGTTCCATTCGTTTTTGGTGATACCAGAATGCCCAGCCCCTCGACTTGGAAGAGACTTGTTGACTAAAGTTAATGCTCAGATCCATTTTGACCCTGGGGGAATGTCAGTCACGGATGGGCTTGGACAGCCGATACATGTCTTGTGTCTAGCCTTAAGAGATGAATACAGACTTTTTGCGCCTAAGCCCTCAGAGGTCATAGCACCAGACGTACAACCGTGGGTCCACAAATACCCGTTGGCCTGGGAAGAAACGGCAGGGATGGGACTGGCCAAACAGAGACATCCGGTCGTCATCGAGCTAAAGGCCGAGGCAGTTCCTGTGAGGGTGAGACAGTACCCTATGAGCCAGGAGGCTCGGCGGGGGATCACTCCCCACATTCGACGGCTCATGGATGCCGGAATTCTCAAACGGTGTCAATCCCCTTGGAACACCCCCTTACTGCCAGTGAAGAAGCCAAGGGGGACAGATTACAGACCTGTCCAGGACCTGCGAGAAGTCAGCAAGCGGGTGAGTGACGTACACCCCACTGTCCCTAACCCGTATACCCTCCTGAGCAGTCTGCTGCCTGAGTACACTTGGTACACTGTGTTGGACTTGAAAGATGCTTTTTTCAGCCTACCCCTGGCGGCCCAGAGCCAGGAGATATTTGCCTTTGAGTGGACCGAGGGGGAGGGCCAACCGGTAGTACAATTAACATGGACCCGCCTCCCACAGGGGTTCAAGAACTCCCCTACCTTGTTTAATGAGGCTCTGAGTGAAGACCTCTACGAATATTGGACTCGCCACCCAGAGGTCATCCTGCTACAATATGTAGATGACCTTATGTTGGCTGGAACCACAGAAGAGGCATGCAGCCGTGCCACTGGGGACCTCTTAACAGACTCTAGGCACTTTGGGGGTATCGCGCTAGCACAAAGAAGGTGCAAATAGCCTGACAAGAGGTCACCTATTTGGGGTATAAGATCAGGCAGGGGCAAAGGTGGCTAACCCAGGCCATGAAGGAAACAATATTGCAGATACCAGAGCCCAAGACCCCCCGCCAGGTGAGAGAGTTTCTGGGGACTGTTGGATATTGCAGACTGTGGATCATGGGGTTTGCTGAGAAGGCCTGGCCCTTGTATGAGGGAAGTAAAGAGACCCCAAACTGGACTTGGACTGAGCCAATGAAACAGGCTTTCCAGACACTCAGACGGGCCCTACTAGAAGCTCCAGCCCTTGACCTGTCTAAGATGAAAAGCAAGGAATAGGAAAGGGGGTCTTGACGCAGCAATGGGGACCATGGAAGCGGCCGGTGGCATACCTTTCAAAGCGATTAGACCCGGTGGCCGCTGGGTGGCCCCCTTGCCTTCGCATCATTGCAGCCACTGCCCTCCTCGTCCGCGATGCCGACAAGTTGACGTGTGGACAGCAACTCTGGGTTTACACCCCCCACGTCATTGAAGGGGTTTTGTTTTTTGTTGTTGTTGTTGTTGGGTTTTTTTTTTTCAATTTTTTAAAAATTTATTTTATTGAAGTATAGTTAATTTACAGTTAGTTTCTGGTACAGCAAAGTGATTCAGTTATACATACTTAATAGTTTGCATTTGCTAATCTCAAACTTCCAATCCATCCCTACCCCATCCCTGGTGGATTTTTTTTTGTTTTTTAGGTTTTTTTTTTTTTTCCATTTATTTTTATTAGTTGGAGGCTAAATACTTTACATCATTGCAGTGGTTTTGTCATACATTGAAATGAATTAGCCATGGATTTACTTGTATTCCCCATCCCGGTCTCCCCTCCCACATCCCTCTCCGCCCTATCCCTCTGGGTCTTCCCAGTGCACCAAGTCTGAGCACTTGTCTCATGCATCCAACCTGGGCTGGTGATCTGTTTCACCCTAAATAATATACATATTTCGATGCTGTTCTCTTGAAACATCCCACCCTCGCCTCCTCCCAGAGTCCACAAGTCTGTTCTATACATCTGAGTCTCTTTTTCTGTTTTGCATATAGGGTTATCATTACCATCTTTCTAAATTCCATATATATGTGTTAGTATACTGTAATGGTCTTTATCTTTCTGGCTTACTTTGCTCTGTATAATGGGCTCCAGTTTCATCCATCTCATTAGAACTGATTCAAATGAATTCTTTTTAATGGCTGAGTAATATTCCATGGTGTATATGTACCACAGCTTCCTCATCCATTCGTCTGCTGATGGGCATCTAGGTTGCTTCCATGTCCTGGCTATTATAAACAGTGCTGCGATGAACATTGGGGTGCATGTGTCTCTTTCAGATCTGGTTTCCTCAGTGTGTATGCACAGAAGTGGGATTGCTGGGTCATATGGCAGTTCTATTTCCAGCTTTTTGAGAAATCTCCACACTGTTTTCCATAGTGGCTGTACTGGTTTGCATTCCCACCAACAGTGTAAGAGGGTTCCCTTTTCTCCACACCCTCTCCAGCATTTATTGCTTGTAGACTTTTGGATAGCAGCCATCCTGACTGGTGTGTAATGGTACCTCATTGTGGTTTTGATTTGCATTTCTCTGATAATGAGTGATGTTGAGCATCTTTTCATGTGTTTTTGTGCCATCTGTATGTCTTCCTTGGAGAAATGTCTGTTTAGTTCTTTGGCCCATTTTTTGATTGGGTCATTTATTTTTCCGGAGTTGAGCTGGAGGAGTTGCTTGTATATTTTTGAGATTAATCCTTTGTCTGTTGCTTTGTTTGCTATTATTTTCTCCCAATCTGAGGGCTGTCTTTTCACCTTGCTTATAGTTTCCTTTGTTGTGCAAAAGCTTTTAAGTTTCATTAGGTCCCATTTGTTTATTTTTGCTTTTGTTTCTAAAATTCTGGGAGGTGGGTCATAGAGAATCCTGCTGTGATTTATGTCGGAGAGTGTTTTGCCTATGTTCTCCTCTAGGAGTTTTATAGTTTCTGGTCTTACATTTAGATCTTTAATCCATTTTGAGTTTATTTTTGTGTATGGTGTTAGAAAGTGTTCTAGTTTCATTCTTTTACAGGTGGCTGACCAGTTTTCCCAGCACCACTTGTTAAAGAGGTTGTCTTTTTTCCATTGTATATCCTTGCCTCCTTTGTCGAAGATAAGGTAACCATAGGTTCGTGGATTTATCTCTGGGCTTTCTATTCTGTTCCATTGATCTATATTTCTGTCTTTGTGCCAGTACCAAACTGTCTTGATGACTGTGGCTTTGTAGTATAGTCTGAAGTCAGGCAGGTTGATTCCTCCAGTTCCATTCTTCTTTCTCAAGGTTACTTTGGCTATTCAAGGTTTTTTGTATTTCCATACAAATTGTGAGATTATTTGTTCTAGTTCTGTGAAAAATACCGTTGGTAGTTTGATAGGGATTGCATTGAATCTATAGATTGCTTTGGGTAGTATAGCCATTTTTATAATATTGATTCTTCACCAATGAGAAAACAGAAAGAGAAATTAAGGAAACAATACCATTCACCATTGCAACAAAAAGAATAAAATACTTAGGAGTATATCTACCTAAAGAAACAAAAGACCTATACATAGAAAACTATAAAACACTGATGAAAGAAATCAAAGAGGACACAAACAGATGGAGAAATATACCGTGTTCATGGATTGAA
Source organism: Odocoileus virginianus (assembly GCF_023699985.2). NCBI lineage: Eukaryota > Metazoa > Chordata > Mammalia > Artiodactyla > Cervidae > Odocoileus > Odocoileus virginianus. The sequence goes on along the minus strand of NC_069686.1, from coordinate 63,095,363 downwards.
GGGGTTTTGAAGCAGCCGCCGGGTAAGTGGATCTCCAATGCCCGCTTGACACATTAGCAGGCCTTGCTGCTCGATGCCCCACGGGTGCGTTTTCAGATCCATTGCTTCCTGAATCCTGCCATGCTCCTATCTAACCCAGAGAAAGTCCGCCCTCTCCATGATTGCAGTGAGATAGTGGCTGAGGCCCTGGCGGCACAAAAAGACTTAATTGATGTACCCCTAAACAACAATGAGCTAGTATGGTTCACCGATGGGAACAGCTATGTAAAAAATGGGCAAAGGAAGGCGGGAGCCACCATAGTTAACGATTCAGGGCAGACGATATGGGCTGAGACACTTCCCCCAAACACTTCTGCACAAAACGCAGAATTGATTGCCCTAATACAGGCTCTGGAGCAAGCCAAAGGGAAGAGAGTCACCATTTTCACTGACAGCCGATGTGCTTTCAGCACTGCCCATGTTCAAGGTCCCATACACCAAGAAAGGGGATTTCGGACAGCTGAGGGGAAAGAGGTCAAAAATTTGCCCGAGATTCGCAGGCTCCTGGAAGCTGTCCAGCTGCCCCGGGCAGTAGCAATAGTACATGTCCCCAGTCACCAGAAAGGAGAAGACCCTAAGGCATGGGGCAATCGTGCCGCTGATGCGGCCGCTCGAGAAGCGGCTAGCCGGGACTACGCCGCCCCCATATTAGCCGTGGGACTTCCACCTCCTGGTATGGGGACCTTGCCACCAGTTCCCGAATATTCCCTCCCTGATCTCGTCTGGATCCACGAGGATACCACCCTCCAGAAGGATGACAAAGATGGATGGTACCGAGACCAAAACAACAACCTGATATTGCCTGCCATCCTGGGTCGTCGCCTGTGTGAACACCTGCATACAACCACACACTTGGGAGAAAGAAAGACCCTAACACTTCTCCAGATGGCCTGCCTGAGGTTCCCTCGACAAAATGCAACTGTACGAGAGATAATTCAGGCTTGCAAAGCGTGCCAGCTGATGAGGGCAGAGAAGAAGCAGCACATGGGAACGAGGTACCCAGGGGAAGAGCCAGGGCAACACTGGGAGATAGATTTCACTGAGGTAAGACCAGACAAGTACGGGTATCGCCATCTGTTGGTTCTGGTAGATACCTTCTCGGGGTGGGTAGAAGCTTACCCTACTAAGGGAGAGACAGCAACAGTGGTTGCTAAAAAGATCTTAGAGGAAATAGTGCCTAGGTACGGGCTGCCAGTGACTATGGGCTCTGATAACGGACCTGCCTTTGTGAGCCAGATTGTACAAGGGCTGGCCCAAGCTCTGGGGACGAAATGGAAGTTACATTGCGAATATAATCCCCAGACTCAGGGCAGGTCGAGAAAATGAACTGGACGCTAAAAGAAACTTTGATTAAGTTGGCAATAGAGACTGGCAGGGACTGGGTGACCCTTCTTCCCTTCACACTCTTTCGGGCATGTAACACCCCTTATAAGCTGAATCTTACCCCTTTTGAGATTCTGTATGGAAGACCCCCTCCTGTGTATCCTATTTTCAAAGGAAAATGCCTGCCACCCCCTACTTTGGGACAATTCCAGCAAACCCTGATGGCATTAAGTAAGGTACATAACCATGTTTGGAAATTGATTCGAGAGATATACGAGGGCCAAAATAAGGGGGCCATCCCCTCACATAACATTGGCCCAGGTGATTGGGTTTGGGTAAAACAACACCAATCTAAAGTATTAGAGCCTAGATGGAAAGGCCCTTATGTTGCTCTCCTTACCACTCCTACCGCTGTCAAGGTCGACGGGATTAGACCCTGGGTTCACTGCAATCACGTGCGGCAAGCCACTCCGGAAGAACAGGGAAAAGCGCGAGCAGAATGGAAGGTGAGTCCTCACCCGTCAAATTCTTTGAAACTGAAACTCGCCCGCCGGGAGGCCTCCTAATTCTCCTGCTGATGGAAGCTCTCATAGACCCAGGAGCGACCAGTCACAACCCCCATCAACCTGCTAAGATCACCTGGAAACTCAACAACGGGCAAACTCATGAGCTGCTCAACAAGACCTCAGGAATCCACCTCCTAACACCTGGTAGCCAAATCTATATTTTGACCTCAGGAGACTCTTTGGTACTGGGGCAGGGTGGCATGGGGGGCGAAAACACAACTACCATGTGTTACAGAAATGGGCGCTTATTAACACAGACCAGGGATGGTCAGCAGAGGGGTTCTGGGCTTGCCCAGGCAACATAAGAAATAATTGGAAAACCTGTGGTGGCTTGGAAAACTACTATTGCAGGGATTGAAGTTGTGTGACCTCTTGTGACGGACCCCGAAAATGGGACGTAGGAAATCGGGATTTGGTCAATTTTACCTTCCGAGACCCCGAAAACCGGGTACCTCAGGTACGAGTACAGTTTAACCAGGAAAGGGTGAAGAAAGAAAACAGGTGGACCTCCGGATTAACTTGGGGACTTCAGCTTCATGCTAGTTGGCCTGGTCCCTATCCTGGTGGGTTATTAATCATAAAACAGGTTGTTGAGCCGGTGCAGGTACATAGTTTGGGTCCCAATCTGGTCAAAACATCACAAGGGCACAAGGGGTGCAAGGCAACCCCCAAGCCAACCACCTCCAGACCAAGCTCGCCAGGAACATCTAACATCTCCTCTACCCTGAGCCTCGGAGGCAACCTGACGGAAACCCCTGGCCCTCTGGCTGTTACCACTAGCTCAGCAATTCAGGACCCCCTATGGGCCTTAGTGAATGCAGCCTTTACGGTCTTAAACCATACCAACCTAATGCGACCCAATCCTGCTGGCTTTGTTATAATCTTCACCCCCCCCCCTACTATGAGGCCATAGGCCTCAATGTCTCTTACCACTTGTCTTCAGGCCAGAACCCACGCCAATGCCGATGGGAAGAACGCAAGGTTGGCCTCTCAATGAATGAAGTTTGGGGACAGGGACTCTGTTTGGGCACAGTGCCATGTGATAAAACTCCCCTCTGTGCCCGGACTATTAGTAACCTACACTTACACGGCAAAAATTGGATTGTGCCAGAGGCTGGGGGTTGGTGGATTTGTTCACATACTGGGCTAACCCCATGTTTGAATGTGAAGGTTTTTAACCAGAGTCAAGAATTCTGTGTCCTGGTTGCTGTAATGCCAAAAATCTTATACCACTCTGAAGAGGTTATGTACTCACATTGAGACCGGGAAATGCTAAGACAAAAGAGAGAGCCAGTCAGTGCGATCACCATGGCAGCCTTGTTCAGTCTTGGGCTGGCAGGAACAGGGACAGGAATAGCTTCACTATCTCTGCAAGGCCAAGGGTTTTCCTCCCTACGAGCCGCTATAGATGAGGATATAACTCGCATAGTACTAACACATATATATGGAATTTAGAAAGATGGTAACGATAACCCTATATGCAAAACAGAAAAAGAGACTCAGATGTATAGAACAGACTTGTGGACTCTGGGAGAAGGCGAGGGTGGGATGTTTCAAGAGAACAGCATCGAAACATGTATATTATCTAGGGTGAAACAGATCACCAGCCCAGGTTGGGTGCATGAGACAAGTGCTCGGGCCTGGTGCACTGGGAAGACCCAGAGGGATCGGGTGGAGAGGGAGGTGGGAGGGGGGACCGGGATGGGGAATACATGTAAATCCATGGCTAATTCATTTCAATGTATGACAAAAACTACTGTAATGATGTAAAGTAATTCGCCTCCAACTAATAAAAATAAATGAAAAAAAAAAAAGTAAAAAAAAAAAAGAAGAAGAAGAATCAATCGGCCACTTAGAGAAGTCTCTGACTTCCTTGTCTGAGGTGGTCTTGCAGAATAGGAGAGGATTAGACTTGATTTTTCTCCAACAGGGTGGGGTCTGCGCAGCTCTGGGAGAAGAATGTTGTTTCTATGCAGACCATACAGGAGTGGTAAGAGAATCTATGGCAAAAGTGAGAGAGGGACTGGCGCAATGAAACAGGGAACTGGAGGCCCAGCAGGGATGGTTTGAGTCTTGGTTTCAACACTCCCCCTGGCTGACCACCTTAGTTTCCACCCTCCTGGGCCCACTTATAGTGCTATTATTAACACTCACGTTTGACCCTTGTATTTTAAACCGGCTAATGTCATTTATTAAAAAACGTCTAAATACCATTCAGATTATGGTATTGAGGCAACAATATCAGATGGTAGCCCAAGATGAAGAGAAAGATTCCCTCTACAGAAACAAGATAGGGGGGAATGTGAAGCTGCCAGGGCTAACACTATGACAGGCAGCCTGGACCTAAGTTTCGGCTTCCCCGAAATGGTAAGATTCCCTATCCCCATCTGGCCACCTGGAGCCAGCCAATCAATATGCGCCCAGTAAGAAAAAGGAAATCTATCGGGGGAAAGCTGAAAAGCCCATGAACGCCCAAGTTTGAAAAAAGCCTGTGAAAGTTTGGACCAATAAAATTGTTTGGCAAACATGTAACCAATCCGCTTAAGCCAGCTACCAACTGCTTATGCTCACCCTATAAATGTGTGTAACAGCTTGGACTCGGGGCTCTCTGACCCCGCACCACTGCGTTGGAGGCGGCAGGAGCCCTGACTCGAGTCAGCAATAAACTTCCCTTTTTGAGAGTTGCATTGTCTTGGAAGCCTTCTCTCTTCCCGCTCAGGGATTTGGACATCGGGCATAACAATCTCATCATACTAGGACCAAAGGGGAACCTCCAGTGAGCTCCTGTGGGGGATGGATTCAGAGGAAATTACTCTGATGGATGACGGTGAGGTCCAGGCACACCTGTGGAAAGCCAGCACTGAAAACAGGAGGAAGAAATAATAAGGCAGAATCACAAGACAAAGTGCAGAGTGAAAAAGACGCCTTTACAAAAAAGAAGAGCTTCTGTAAAAATGATATCAAACAAGTGGTTACCGAAGGGAAAACCACAGTCCATTTAGTGTGCCACAGAGCCATCCCATCTGCTCGGGAGGTCCTGCAGCTCATCCTCCAGGCCAGAAGGGCGCTTGCAGCATCCTCATGTCCTCAGGGTTTGGCTGGAGGGCTTGGAGAGCTGGGGAAGTTACACGCCTCGCTCCGGGTGCCTCCGCAGGAAAGAACAAACCCAAGTATCTCTCCTGTCCTCTTTGCTATCAATTCAGGCAAGCTCGATCCCCAGAAAGCAGCTTATCTGAGCACAGAAACATTCAACTCTTGGTTCAGGTCAGAGGCAGAGGTGACCTCTTTGCCTAAGGGAATGAAGCAGAAAAGCCCAGGTGATGTTACCGAACCTGAGATTAGCCTGCTGGCCACATAACAGGCCAATAATCAGGAGACAAGGTATAGAGGTGAGGAATAGAGACTTTATTCAGAAAGCTGGACATTCAAGAAGATGGTGAACTAATGTCCTAGAGTACTATCTTATTAGAGACTGGATGCCTGTTTCTTTTGTAGGACAGAGATGGGGAGGGGGGAGGAAGTAAAATAAATAAATATTGCCAAGTGTCTCCTGGCTTGGTCAGCTTTTGGGGAGGGGATGTGTCCACTCCTGCAACCATTCACTGGTGGGCAGGGGCAGGGTGTTTCCCAGTGAGCTGAACAAAGACACCATAGTTTAACTTTCAGGCAGAGGGGCAGGTTCCCCAAGGCAGGCCATTGTGTATGCTTATAGCTACACACAGCATTCTTTTGGTGATTATAGTAACAAAAGCATTGGAGAACAAAGGTTAAAGTAAAAGAAACAGATCCAGTCGGGGGTCAGATGTTGCTCTTCCTTGTTCTGGTGATAGCTAATGATCCTCGGGGGGAAAAAAAAAGCTTGACTCTCAGGACCAGATCCGGGAGTGGGGAGAAAGAGCTCACTCATAGTAGAGAGAAAGCCCAGACACTGCCTATTGACTTTACAAACAAAGGGAATTGCCATGTCATTTCTAATGACTCTCAACACCACCTCTTATTGAACTGATCCAGAAAAGGTAGTGAGGGACTCAAAGGCACATCACAGAAACCACGACCCAGCAGGAGAAAGGAGCAGCACATCTGGGCTACAGGTCCAGCACTTCCACGGCTTTTGTGGATGAATATTTCATGCTGAACTCCTTTTGTTGTCTTCCCAGGCTGATGAAACCCTGAAACTCTAAAGTAGCTATTGATATGCAGGTCAGTCAACAGTGAAGTCAAATCCAGCCTCTGTACCCCAACATCAAATTAAATCTCAGAGACAGAGTTTTGGGCAAAGTAGAAGAGAATAGCTTTATTGCTTGCCAGGCAAAGGAGGACATAGCAGGCCCTCAGAACTGTATGTCCCAACCTGGAGGGAGTAGTGAGGAGTTTTTATACTAATGGCTCAAAGAGGGTGTGATTGGCTCACGAACATTCTTCTGATTCGTTAGTGGTGAGGTAGGTGGGAGTCACCATCATCAACCTTCTGTTTCCAACTAGTCTGGCGTCTGCATACTTGTGGGCAGCCTTCAGTTCATTTCGCCCACCTGCTGGAGGTTTCATCCACCTAGACAGCATATTAAAAAGCAGAGGGTGGGATGATTTGGGAGAATGGCATTGAAACATGTATATTATCATATGTGAAATGAAACACCAGTCCAGGTTTGATGCATGAGACAGGGTGCTCAGGGCTGGTGCACTGGGATGACCCAGAGGGATGGGATGGGGAGGGAGATGGGAGGGGGGATCAGGATGGGGAACACATGTACACCCGTGGTGGATTCATGTGAATGTATGGCAAAAACCACTACAATATTGTAAAGTAATTAGCCTCCAATTAAAATAAATAAATTTATATTAAAAAATAAAAACCAGAGACATTACTCTGCTGACAAAGGTCCATCTAGTCAAAGCTATGGTTTTTCCAGTGGTCAGGTATGGATGTGAGAGTTGGACCATAAAGAAGGCTGAGCATTGAAGAATTGATACTCTTGAACAGTGGTGCTGGAGAAGATTCTTGAGAGTCCCTTGGACTGCAAGGAGATCCAAGCAGTCAATCCTAAAGGAAATGAGTCCTGAATATTCATTAGAAGGACTGATGCTGAAGCTGAAACTCCAATACTTTGGCCACCTGATTCAAGGAACTGACTCATTGGAAAAACTGACTCCTGATGCTGGGAAAGACTGAAGGCAGGAAGAAAAGGGGACAACAGAAGATGAGGTGGTTGGATGGCATCACTGACTCAATGGACATGAGTTTGAGCAAGCTCCGGTAGTTGGTGATAGACAGGGACACCGGGCATGCTGCGTCCATGGGGTTGCAGAGTTGGGCATGACTAAGCGACTGAACTGAACTGGTGGGGGTTCAGTACCTGCAAAAGAGCTCCAGGATATTGTTATGTGTCTGCCCTGAGGGAGAACCAGGACCCTGCCTCACTATTGTTTCTTGGCTGCTCCTCCCTCATCTCTGCATCCCTTCCTTCCATAATCAGCAACTGTTTGAACCTGTCCTTTGAAACTTGGGGAAGGCCATGGAAGCTGAATAAAGTCTATTTCCTGTAACCCAGAAACAGGGGACACAGAAAGGATTTTGTGCCCAGGAGCCCCACAAGGTCCTACTCGGCTTCAGAGAACTGCAAAAGGCACAATGACAGCAAGCAAATCTGAGTCCATGTATCAATATATCACTGATACTTAATAAATCAAGACTGACTTGAACAAGCTCTGTCTTAGATCCATAGCTTAACAGAGGCCTCGGCTGTGTGACCAGAAATCATCGTCACTCATTTAAACATACACAGAGGCTTGCTTAGTACAAATTGCACGCATGTTAAAAACACTAGGAAAACTTTCACGAAAATCCAAACGGCTATTGGTCAGGGAAAGGCTATTCTCAAAGTGCAAGTGACATTGTGAAGAACTAAATTGAACGTGGTCTTTATTTTCTGAGGATATATATTAGTTTGTTTATGCTTCTCTCTCAAAGGAGAGGACTTCCCAAGGGGCACCAGTGGTATAGAAGGCATCTGCCAATGCAGGAGACATGGAGACTAGGCTTGGATCCCTGTTGTGGGGAAGATCATCTGGAGGGCACTGGCAACCCACTCCAGTGTTCTTGCCTGGAAAATCCCAAGGTCAGAGGAGCCTGGCGGGCTGCAGTCCATAGGGTCGCAAACAGTCAGACACGACTGTAATGACTCAGTACACATACATGAGGGAAGAACCAGTAGGATGAGGGATGGCATCTATTGAGCAAATCCAGTCCTCCCTGCAGCAAACTTGCAAGGAAAACAGTATTATTCCCGGGATAGTAAGAAGCTTTCTAAAACTGACCTATGCACATACAACTAGTAAGTGTGAAAAATCAAAATTTGAACCCAAAAATATGAAAAAAGTATACATGTATAATGTTGCTGTACAGTAGAAATTAACACAATATTATAAATCAACTATACTTAAATTTTTTAAAAATTTGAACCCACTATGGCAATCGAGATGAAGAGTCCAGGGGTCTCCCTCCTAAATCATCTGGCTCTCATGCATTCACTCTCATATGTGACCTTACATGGTGCCCCCTACTGTGTGAGGTCCCATATGAAAATACTTAGAGAGCTGAGAATATCAGACCACCATACCTGCCTCCTGAGAACCCTGTATGCAGGTCAAGAAGCAACAGTTAGAACTGGATATGGAACAACAGACTGGTTCAAACTGGGAAAGAAGAACATCAAGGCTGTATATTGTCACACTACTTATTTAACTTTTATGCAGAGTACATCACGTGAAATGCAGGCTGGATGAAGCACAAGTTGGAATCAAGATTTCCAGGAGAAATAGCAATAACCTCAGATATGCAGATGACACCACCCCAATGACAGAAAGTGAAGAGGAAGTAAAGAACCTCTTGATGAAGGTGAAAGAGGAGATGAAAAAGCTGGCTTAAAATTCAGCTTTCAAAAAAAAGAAGATCATGGCATCTGGTCCTATCACTTCACAGAAAATAGATGGGGAAAAAATGGAAATAGTGACAGACTTTATTTTCTTCAGCTCCAAAATCACTGCAGATGGTGACTGCAGCCATGAAATTAAAAGATGCTTTCTCTTTGGAATAAAAGCTGTGAGAAACCTAGACAACATATTAAAAAGCAGAGACATCCCATTGCCAACAAAGATCCCTATAGTCAAAGCTATGGTTTTTCCAGTAGTCATGTATGGATGTGAGAGTTGAACCATAAACATCGCTGAGTGCTGAAGAATTGATGCTTTCTAACTGTGGTACTGGAGAAGATTCTTGAGAGTCCCTTGCACAACAAGGAGATCAAACCAGTCAGTCCTAAAGGAAATCAACCCTAAATATTCATTGGCAGAACTATTCTGTAGCTGAAGCTCCAGTATTTTGGCCAACTGATGTGAAGAGCCAACTCATTGGAAAAGACCTGATACTGAGAAAGATTGAAGCAGGAGGAGAAGGAGATGACAGAGAATGAGGTGGTTGGGTGGCATCATCGATTCAATGGACATGAGTTTGAGCACACTCTGGGAGATAGTGAAAGACAGGGAAGCCTGGTGTGCTGCAGTCCATGGGTTTGCAAACAGTCAGACACCCCTGAGCAATGAACAGCAACAACCCAGTAGGGGACTCTGGAAATAAACAGCTTCTTCCTAAGAAAAGTGTGTGATAATACAGTGAACCTTCAATCACAAGCATGAAGTCTAAAAGATACCAATTTTATGTCTAAAACTGGATTTACTGTATATTAGTTGAAAACCATAGAATAAAATTAATCAATACCTCCTCATCTTTTGTCAAGCTAGTATGGGGTCAAGTGGACAGGCTGAATAAGTTTTTTTAGAGAAACCTAAGTGGGCTTGGCATAACTGACCCTACATATGCCCAAACAGTGTGTTCTAGAGGTGAAAGCAAGAGTCACTTAGCTTTGTGGGAAAGGGTCTTTGCTTTCCCTGAGTCCTGAGGTAGATTTATTAGGCACAGGATAACACAGGAGGTATAACACCGTTCCAGCTCTACCCGGCCCCCGGCCGTATGCTTCATTTTTCTGCCTTCCAAAGCTCCCTCAAGCCTGCAGGGGGAGGGGAAGTGCAAGAAAACATTGTGCTAGCAACATGGAGGGCCTTCTGCTTCAGCCAAGTCCAGGACTGCATGATCCCACCCTCCCCAGACTGTTTCTTTGCTGGTCACAGGTCTTGGGCAGCCCAGAGAGCTTTTCGTGGTCCAGCCAGATGACCTTCTCAGCACTCTGAGTTGGGTCAGGGTAGGGGGGGGGAGGGAGTAGTAGGGAGGTGGGCAGGGGGATGGGGCTCTATGCTGTTCTTTAGAACAGGCAGAATTCATCCAAAAGGGTACTAACAAGATCCCCCACTCTCTCCTGTCTCTAGCTAGGACAGCTTAAATTTGAAGGAACAAAGTAAGAATGTTTTCCCTGTCAGCTTAAAAACATCCTTATAAACAAATTTTCAGGAAAGTAGTCAAAATGTGCCTGAACCCAATCACTGGTTTAACAATGGTATTAAGTGATTTCAGAAAAAATAACTTGACTATAGCCTTGCACCATCTGGGAGAAGAGTCAAAGCAACTCCACCGTGTTCATTCCAAGGTAAGGGGAAGCGGCAGGGGGCAGTGGCTTTCCTGAGTTCCCTGGGGTGCAGCTCAGAGCCATCCTGCCGAGCACCCACTGATGGCGCTGCTGGGGTCCATGCAGTACCTGCAGAGCCCACAGATTTCTGCCTCCAGATCTTCTGAGTCAACACAAGAGAGGGCTTTGGAAACACAGGCCTCAAGTCCAGTGTTTACAGAGCTTTCCTGAAAAATCCTTCCAGGATATGTCAACAACCATTTGAACAGAGAAAATTCTAGGGAGTCATTTTCATTGTTCACAAGAGATGGTCCCCGCTGTAGGGTGGACCTGCATTTATATAACCAGGAGCTGCCTCTCCATCTTGGCAAAAACTCAGAGAACTGAGAGAAACATCTTACAGCAAAACATCAGTACTGTTTTGGGGAGTAGATCATTTTAGGAATGCCATGTCTTTGAGGTTGCAATGCATGAAATGCACCATCCCAAGTATTTGGGGGAAGATAACCTCATACAGAGGAACAAGTGCTCATTCTCCCGGATCCGTTCACTGAGTGGTGTCTCTTGAGGGATAGTCTTGAGCATCTCAATCAAGAGTGGGAAGGACAACTCATCTCGGTATCCACAGTACTTAGCAAGGTGCTGATACACAGTAGGTACTAGAAAAAGGTAAATGAATGAATGAATGGCTATACAACCTAAAGTTTGGTTTCCCCATCTGTAAACTGAGGGCGGTAAACACGGGACCTGTCCATTTCACACAGCTCTCTAACTCAACTTCATGTGCCCAACACACAGCGAGGACAGAGGACACCAAACATTGGAGTTTGGAGCAGAGAAAGGCTCCCTGCAGGTCCGTCCAAGGAGAACAAGTGGCTCACGCCCCCCAAAACCCTGAGCTCCCCAAAGGGTTTCAGCGGTGTCTTTAAGGGCACGTTGAGGGAGGGGCATGGTTGGTTATTGCAGACTTCCTGGTGTAGGAATCCTTTGTTCTTCCAGCTGTCCACATAGGTCCAGGTCACGGTGTTCATGTGAACTTTCAACAAGGCACATGTGATTCCCTGCTCTGCAACTTTTTATTTATGAAGGGGAAAGTGTTATGCTCTTGAAGATAAGAGCCTTGAGAATGGGCTACCCTGTATATTTCAGGTTATAAGCAGCATTCTTAACTGGAAGCAACAGAATACAATGGTTAAAGTAAAAGAAACCGATCTAACGCGGCTTCAGATTTGTTCTTTCCATTAAAATAGAATGAGCAGGAGCATCAGGATGTAATACACACCTACATTCATTACTGTGTCTTCAAGCAGCCTCCTCAGATCTACTCCTTCTTTTGGAACTCGGCGTTCTGTGTTACGACTTATACATGAGGGACCTGTCTTTGGTCACAGACTAGATGGTCTTGGAGGATGCGGACTGGTGATGTTTATTTCTGCGTCCTTATGCCTGGATAAGACAGTCAAGGGTGTTGCTGAATGGGTCCCAGACAGAGTGCGGCCCTGAAACTGTTAGGGGAAGCACACAGATTGAAACCGCCCACCCTAGCCAGGCACCATAGTAACCATTTGCATGAGTTGTTTTATGACAGGAAATCCTGATAAGGAATACAGAACTAATAAGCCACCACCAGCCGGAAGAGTTCAGGAAAGGTCGAGAAGAGACCCTGCCTGCCCGTCCACTTCCCAGAATCCCTCTCGCTAGCATCCATCTTGGCTGAGCGATGCGTGCGCCACCAGGAAAGACTCTGAATTAGAATGATTGGCCAAAGCCACCCGGAAACTAATCCCATCACCATGAAACCCGAGACTGTGAGCCACCCAGCAGAGCAGTTCTCCCGGGTTCCCTTACCTCCTGCTCTCCACCCGGGTGCCCTTTCCCAATAAAGTCTCTTGCTTTGTCAGCATGTGTCTCCTCGGACAATTCATTTCCGAGTGTTAGACAAGAGCCCAGTTTCCGGCCCTGGAAGGGGTCTCCCTTCCTGCAACAAAACCACGTCTCTGAGCCACAACCCTGATGGCCACATGCCGCTGGGCCCCCCAGACACTCAGGCATCAGAGGACTCTGACTTGTGCCCGAGCAGCAGTTGTGAGAAGTGAAGCCAAGTGTCTTCATTAGGTTCTGCCAGATGCAGGAGGCGGAGCTGTGGAGCAAGGAACAGGGGGCCCGAGAAGCATGCGTAATGAGGCCTGGAGTTGCGGGCGGGCAGCTTCCGGCCACCGAAGCTGATGGTACTGGGCAGAGGGTGGAGGGCCTTGGACTGTTAGCATCCCAGCCTCTCACTGTTAATGCCTGTTCCCTTTTACTGCTAAAGAGATCTGTGCTCCCAGGCTGTTAGCGGAGCAGTTTGTCAAGATGAGAAATCCACTCGGAAACATTTTACATCTTCCACACAATTGGCTCATTCACAATGTAATTGTGCCCGAAGCAGAAGCATTCAAACACTCCCCAGGCATTTCGGCCACAGTCTGTATCCAGATCTCAACAATACTTGCCAAGCTTGCTGCTTTACCTTAATTTTCACAGAAGGAAGATGAGAGGGGGATACCCTGGGACCTTCATCAGAACAAGTGATGCTTGAATATATTGCTCATCTTCGGCAGGAAAAATTTTATCCTGTTTCATATTCTTTTTTGAAGGAAAAAAAATCACTCTCATTTTAAAGGCATTCGTGATCAGCGTGGCCAAATAAAGGTACCTTCTCCGTCAGAGCTAGTTAGTCCATGGCACTTCTAACACCAGCCCATGCTTCTGCATCTGTGATAGACACTGCTTATCAGTTACTGCATACCTAGGCAACCTCAGCATCCTTCTCAACCCATGTTTCAGGCAGAGCCATTCCAATCAAATGACATTCGTAACTGAGACTTGCTCCTGCTCGTCTAGATGCTTCATGAGCCAGCCTCATCACTGTTATCTTCAGCGGCTCCCCATACACATTGGATCTTTTTATCTCCCCCTTCTTACAGAAGGGAACCCTAGTTTACTTCAAGGAATCCTCCAGCTTCTAAACCTTCCAGTTTAAGTAGCTCAAGTGTAATAAATCCTCCTTGTTTCTGGAATGGATACAAGAGCTAGGTGTGGCCAATTAAAACACTGGACGCAACCCCCTCCCCCAACCCAGCCGCAGAGATTAGACCAGGGATGCATTAGAAAGACCCAAACTCAGGCCTTGGAAAAGGGAACTTATTTTACTTCTGGACCCGAGTTCATGAAACTGTAGGTCCACGGCCATAGAAAGAAAACCTGCCTAAGGATGACATCAGGTCAGAGATGATCAGAGATGAGTGAGGTTGGGCATTTGTGTCCCCATGATTCATGCCATCATTTGATTCTCTGTCTTCTGTTGTGTGGGGGTTTACATTTGTTTGTTTGTTTTAGGCTTTTTATTTTTGAAACTGTCAGTTATACCATAAAGTATTTATAACTATAGTTACCATGTTGCATGTGACATCCTTATGACTTATTTATTTTACAGCCAGAGGTTTGTACCTTTCAATCACCCCCATCCATTTCGCCTACCCACCCAGAATCCCATGTTCAAAAAAACGTATGCTAATGTTTTTGAACCTATATCCATCTCTGTACATTTCAGTTCTACAAGGCAATGAAATTCATTTTTAAAAAGCAACTCAAGCCAGCTTGAGTTAATTTTCTGTCACCTGTAACTGAAGCAGCCTTCTTTGACATAATCACACCCTTCAACAGGATGCAGTTCTTGGGTGACAGGCCCCAGCAGGAGTAAGAGAATAGAAAACAGCAGAACTGCTTCAGGTGATGGGAACAAAGGCATGTTTGTGGGCGACCAGGACCGTGGACTCCCCACATCCACAAAGTTGGAGCCTCACTCGCACAGGTTGCCCTCAGAGAAAGTGGTCCTAGAAGGGCCGTTACAAAGAAGACCGCCACGAGGAAGAGGCGGGGGGCTTTCACTGGCATCGTGCCCCACAGGACGGCAGTTCCTGGGCACAACCTGCTCTCCCGGGACTCCCAGGCCTGGCACTGTGGGTTTGATTTGCCAACTCAGTCTCCACCCACACGACTTGGAAATGCCAGTCCAGGACTCCGCCACTGTCTGCAGTGTAGATACAAACTGATCTCCCCAGCCCTAACCCTAACCCTGACCCTGTGAGGACCCTTCCTTGCATCTTTCACTTCCCACTCTCCTCCCTCCCCAGTGCCATCATCCTGCCCACCAGTGTGGCTCCCTGAGACCACCGCCCCCCCCCCTGTAATTCAGGCTCTCCCTCTAACTTTGCCAATGTGGGATCACCTTTTTGGTGAAAAGCTCCCACTGACTTTATCTTACTTCCTTAAAAAAATCTTGACATGAGTCCACTGTGTTTTTTCTACTTCATCTCAGGGTCTTTCTTTGATTTCTGCACATGAAGGTAGATTGGGATCTCCCTAGACATCAGTCCCCTTTGCCTACAGAGTTGAGTTTGCTTCTGATGGCTGAAACAGAATCTTTGTTCCCTGTTATTGTTGAAGATGTTAACATGCCAACACTCTCCCAGTTGGTGCAATATTGAGGATTAAAAAATTAATCAGGAATAATCATGCATGCATTATTCATCCTCAGACGTTCTGGGTATGGATGCCAAGAAACTACACATATTTCAAACGTGAAATCCTTCATTTTTCCAAAGAGCTCATATCTCCACGATCATACCAAAGGGGACGTGTGGGCTCATTTCTCTGCATGTACCAAGAGAAACAAAATAGTGCAATTTAGCTCCCACTGTTCATAACAGATGCCCCTCCCGGATGCTTTGTTAAAAGCTCTTAACAAACACGTGTGTCCCACTCATTGCTTGCCTCTCTTGCTTCCCCGGCTTTTCCAGAACACATTTCATGCCTAAGAGAGTGCCCGTCAGGGAGAGAAAGACCTCAGCCTTCCTACAAACAAAACCAACCTGAGTAAATCCCGCAGAGAATTGCTTCCCTTAACAGCATTCAAGGAATCTTTGGCAATTTATTAATTTTTAGAAACTGGTCTCCACCACGATATAAGCTACCTCTGTGGGGCCAACTATATCATTCATCTGTCCTTGGGAACTATCGTTTCAATCAAGGACAATAATGAAACTATTTCTTATGATAGGAAATACTCTCCATCCAATTTTTCTTTTCTTTATCTCCTTTCTAACCTTCCAAATAGCTCATTTACAGGAATGCTCCTTCTTTCCTCTGTTACCAGCTCACTTTCTACTCAAGTGTATGCCTTGTAGGTCCTTCGAGGGGGAGATATCACCCACTCTACTAACCGATACTCTCTCACGTGGCACAGGGGCAGAAGGCTGGAAATCATATCTCCCAGGCTCTTGGCCAGGGCGGTTTCTTTTTCGATCATCCAAGGAGAAACTCTCCTGACATATTTGGACGGCGGAAAGAAGCAGCAGCTGCCACTGCAACAGCAGTGGGCAGGCACTAGTTCTTGGACAGACAGCAAGCAAGAGGCTCTGTGGTGGCTGCTAGAACCTCTCCTAGGAATCCTGCCTTCAGTGGCAAGCAGCTGAGGCCATCAACAGCTATTGCTTATGCTCGTCTCCCCAGAATCTGCAGAGATCCATCCAGGGTCCTGAGTCTGGAGGCAAAGCAAAGGTGTGGGGATGGAGCCTGAGAATATCCACATTCCTTTATGAGTCAAGGCAGAGACTTTGCAGAGTATATGTACAAGGGAAGACTGACCTCACCAGAGAAGAGAGGCTCGAAGCAGACTGGAGGCCTGAAAAACCGGCTTCAGCAGAATTCAGGCAATGTCCCCAGTTCAGTTCTCAATGTCTGCTCTTTCTTTTCTTTCTTTTTCTTCTTTTTCTTTTATATTGGAGTACCATTGATGAGCAATGTTGTGTTTGTTTTAAGTGTACGATAAAGTAGTTCAGTTATACATATATCTAATCTTTTTCAAATTCTTTTCCCATTTAAGTTATTACAGAGTATTAAGCAGAGTTCCCATGCTATACAGTAGGTCCTTGTTGATTATCTATTTCAAACATAACAATGTGTATATGTCAATCTCAAACTCGTAACTTATTCCTTCCCCCACCCTTCCCTTTTAGTAACCGCAAGCTTGGTGTCTAAAACTGTGAGTCTGTTGCTTTTGTAAATAAGTTCATTTCTATCATTTTTTTTAGATTTCACTTGTAAGCAATATCATATGATGTTTGCTTTCTCTGTGTGACTTACTACACTTTGAATGATAATCTCCAGATCCATCCATGTTGTTTCAAATGACATGATTCCATTCTTTTTATTGTTGAGTATTATTCCATTGTGGGGATCTTCCCAAGGGGTTCAGTGGTAAAGAATCTTCCTGCCAAGCAGGAGATATGGGTTTGATTCCTGGGTTGGGAAGATCCCCTGGAGAAGGGGATGGCTACCCGTTCCAGTATTCTTGCCTGGAGAATTCCATGGACAGAGGAGCCTGGTGGGCTAGAGTCCATGGTGTCAAAAATATTTGGACACAACTTAGTGGCTAAACAAGAACAGCAGTGTTCCATTTATATATATACCCCATCTTCTTTACTCATTCATCTGTCAGTGGACATTTAGGCTACTTCAAGTCTTGGCTCTTGTAAACAATACTGCAATGAACATTAGGGTGCACATATCCTTCTGAAACATGGTTTTCTCCAGATATATGCCCAGGAGTGAGAGTGTTGGATCACATGGCAGCTCTAGTTTTAGTTTTTTAAGGAATCTCCATATTAGTTTCAATAGTGGCTATACCAATTTACATTCCCACCAACAGTGTATTGCTAATAGGTTTTTTATGATGACCATTCTGACTGGTATGAGGTGATATCTCTACTCTTTCTTAATCAGTGCTCCAGCTTTTTCATAACAAACAGGGTTAGGCTCTAAGGTCGAATTCTACTGGTATGATCTGCAGAATTAAACAATGCCTGGAAGGCGAGATGGTCAGAGGAATAGATCTGCATTGACTTGTGGCCAGAAAGGGGTTAAATTCAGAGAAATGGTGGTAGGGAGCTCTGAGGAGGAGGTAGGGTAAATTTGTCAGGATGAGCAGAGGATGGAGATTCCTGTTTTCCATACAACTCTTTACCAGAGGGAGCCTACTGTAGACACTGGTCTCCATCATCGGGTAAAGAAGTTGATCCATTCTAGACAAGGCAGCCTATTTCCCCAGATATCCCAGGGCTTGCTCAATGGATTCCTGAGTCATGCAGCCAGGACACAGACTGAAGTTATGCATCGATTCAACAACACTGATCTCTGCTGGCTGCTCCAATTGCCAAAGCCCTCACCTGCCCAAACCGAAACCATGTTCACAATATGGCATCATTCCCTAGAGAACCAGCCAGACGCCTGGTGGCAGTTGCATTATACTGGGACCCTTCTCACGAAGGGTCAGCAGTTTCCCCTCACTAGAAGAGAAACACTCTGGAGATGGATATGCCTTCTCTGGCAGAAGCTTAGCTCTCATCACTGAACCTACTGAGCAGCTTTGTTATCACCAATCTACTGCTTCTACATAGCATTGCTTCTCACAAAAAGAAAATTTATTTCAGCAGCATGAGTGAGGCAATAGACTTGTGCCCTTGGCATTTATCATTCTTACCACTTTACCCACTATGCAGGAACAGATGACCTTCTAGAAAATTGCAGTGGTCTGTTAAAAATTCAGTGTGGAACCAGTTCAGAGACAACCCTGTGCATAGTTGTGAAGCAATCATAAAATACAGCAGTTAGCAAAGGACTTTGTCTCTGACAGTCAAGTGTAAAGGTGGAGAAGGAAGCCATGAAGGCAGGAGTAGCATCTTTACTGATATTCCTATAACCAACTTTCAGAATTTATCTTCACATCTCCATCAGTTTGGAGTCTGCTGGTTTTGAGGTCTGTTGGGCTTCCCTTGTAGCTCAGTCGGTAAAGGATCTGCCTGCAGTGTAGGAGAGCCGAGTTCGATCCCTGGGTTGGGAAGGTCCCCTGGAGAAGGAGATGGCAACCTACTTCAGCATCCTTGCCTGGAAAGTCTCATGGACAGAGGAGCCTGGTGGGCGGCAGTCCACGGGGTCGCAAAGAGTCGGACATGCCTGAGCGACTAATACTAATACTAGAACAAAGCGGTAGCACCTTTACTGGAAGGGCTCAACGACTGGCCCACTGAACTTTAACCTGAGATGGCTTACTGGCCACTCTGAGCTCCGCCTTCTTCTCAACCAACAGGCCGTGATCAGGGTTACTGTACGGACTCTACCAGGACCCGGAGAAACGGAGCAGCTGCTAAATAATGGGGCAGAGAATAACACAGATGGCCCCCTACTTAAGATAGGGTTTCCTTGATAGCTCAGTTGGTAAAGAATCCACCTGCAATGCAGGAGACCTCGGTTCGATTCCTGGGTTGGGAAGATCTGCTGGAGAAGGGACAGACTACCCACTCCAGTATTCTTGGGCTTCCCTTGTGGCTCAGATGGTAAAGAATCTGCCCACAATGCGGGAGACCTGGGTTCGATCCCTGGGTTGGGAAGATGCCCTGGAGAAGGGAAAGGCTATTCACTCCAGTATTATGGCCTGGAGAATTCCATACACTATATAGTTCATGGGGTTGCAAAGAGTCAGACATGACAGCAATTTTCACTTTCACTGTGCACTTAGTAGAAATTGTACTTTGAATTTGGAGGGTTTTTTTTTAATTAATTTTTACTGGAGTATAGTTACTTTACAACTACAGATTCTGCTGCAGTGCTAGATCCTACTGCTCAGGAAAATGAATCAACCGTACACATGTTAGTACATCTGTCTTCTCCCTTTCGGACTTCCTTTCTCTCAGATCAGCACAGAGCAGCAGGCGGAGTCTCCTCTGCTCACAGCACAGTCTCACCAGTTACCTGCTCTACACGCAGCTTCAATAGTGTATATGCGTCAACCCCAACCTCGCAGGTTCTCCCACCAGCCCCTTTCCTCCTTGATATCCATACATCTGTTCTCTATGCCTGTGTCTCTACTTCTGCTTTGCAAACAAGATCATCTGTACCATTTTTCAGATTCCACAGATGTGAGTTAATACAGTGTTTGTTTTCCTCTTTCTGACTTCACACCATATGACACTGTCTAGGTCCATCCATGTGTACTTTTTTGAATTGTTATCTTTTCCTGGACTAGTGACATGTGATGTCATACTGTCTCGTGATGCTGGGCAGCAAGCCATAGATACTCTAGGATGAGGCCCCCACCCACCCCCCAGCACTCCCCAATTCACAGCACACAAGTAGCTGCCTCTCCTGCACATGCAGAAGGCAGAATGATGTGGAGAATGTCTGCTAAATAAAGCAGCCTAATTAATAAAGCAACTGTCAAGTGCCTGCCATGATAATTTCATCTCGTCATGATCTCATCCAAATAGGCAACCATCTCACTGAGGCCAAGTAGTTTCTATATTCTGTTTTAAGAGGAAGACAAGTGCATAGACAGCAGTGAAATAGGGGAATGCGGGCTGCTGAAACAATATCTGCATTTCATAGCCTGTGCCTCTGATCTTTTCTTTTTCAAAGATAAATCTCAGCCCTGTAACACCCCCTGAGACTAGAGAACAGTGGTGGAGGGGACAGCTCGCAGCCCCACGCTGGAAACCCTTTCACAGACTGCCTTCAGAGGCGAGCTCGAAGGTGTCCTGCGGAGCTCTCCAGCAGAACCAAAGCTTCGCCAAACAGCATTCTGACATTCTTCAAGTTAACTGGGATCTCTGGATTTCCAGCCACTGGTTCCAAGACCCAAAAGATAGAAAAGATGATCCTGGTTCAGATTCTGGATTCAGACCTACTCAGGGTTTCAATCCCAACTGTACTGTTTTCCAGCTGTATTGACTTAGACAAATTGTTCAACTTCTCTGAGCTTTCATTCTTTGTCCATAAACAGGGACAATGCTTTTGCAGGGTTTACACAAAGATGAGATGAGATAATATGTGTGATGTCTGAATAAGGGGAACATCACATGGCAGATGCTCACAAAAAATTACTTTTCCTACCCACTAACTCTAAAATCCTTGATAATTTGAAAATACACATGTGTGTTTGTATAACTGAATCACTTTGCTGTACTCTTGAAACTAACACAACATTGTAAATTAACTATACTTCAATTTATAAAGAAACTGGAAAAAAGAAAGTAGCATTATTCCAGGGTCAATAGTTCCACATATTATATGGCTATAGCTTTTCTCTTCCCACTTTAAATGCTCCTCCGAAGTGGTTTTCTGCCAACTAAAAGTAATAGCTCCCTGTTCAATAGGGAATCTTTTGTAGGGAAGAACAAATATTTAAGATGAGGTATTTTTTCCCTTAAAGCAGCACTGAGCAAAGGATAAAGATGTGCTATTATCTTCCTCATACGCATGCGAAGAGAAGAGTTTGAATCTTCATCCTTATAAACCCGTAAGAGTCACATAACGGACATTTCTTAATCCAGGGACTCAAATTTCAGCTGAATGTAACTTTTCTATCTTGCAAGACAGATGTGACAATCCAAAAGCATTATTATTAATATGAGGATGTCGAGAATGAGAAAACTATGCTTTGTACTTACATGGCAGTAACAAAATAGCAAACAGTAGGACCCCAAGAATTATGGATGCAGTGGGATGAGAACTGTTTTTCCTGGGGGGACAGTGGGTGACACGCATAGACTGAGACTCGGGAAAGACACTGTGAGCTCTGGTGTGACAGAAGCAAACACAGACATGAAAACCTAGCATAAACATTTGTGGCCAAGAAGGAAGGGAAGGCAGAAAGGTTACTGTTGACAATGTGGATATAAAAATCCCAATCTGCAATATAATTATAAATAAAACGGTTGTTAACTTTTACAATGCCTATATATTTTTATGTAATGTCAAAGCTTACACATCACCAATCTTTATATCAACTTTTATATTGGCATTTTGAGAAAAACACCATATTTCCTGGACCTTTTTGTAAAGTAATAGAGCAGCCCTGATCATAACCATCCTTCAAATGCATAGATTGCATTTCTGCGTGTGTAAATGGTGTGCGTGATATGGACGTAGGATAAATAGCTCAACAGAGATGCCAGAAACAGCCATGGTAGCAGCACAGGTTTGACTTTTAGCAGAAACAGCATGAAAATATTACCAGTGTATCCATATGATTTCCCGTCCTCCACCCCCAATTTGAGAACGTGGAAAGGGGAATAGATGCCCTGACCACATCCCAAAGATGGTTGAACAATGAATGCCTGGCCCTCGGTTGAGAATGTTGCGTTTAAGACCAGACCCACCTCTAGCTGTCTTGGCAATTTTTAAGCAAATCAACCGTTCACTTTTTGTCTTCACTCATAATGGAGGTTTGAGTTCATGTATAAGATGAAACCAAAAATCACATGAAAGGCTTTCTGACACTCAACAGGAAATTATGCATCAAAGCAAGGGCCATGCCACTCATGGAGAGTACTGGAGAAAGTGCTACACTTATCCCAAGGATGAAATTATCACAAGCACCCAGTGTAGACCTCATCCGTTATAGCTGTCCTAAAGGGCAGAACCTGGAGTCAAGCAGCCCCAGCTCTATGGCCCATGGGGCTGGGTTTAAACTCTGACTCCATCACTTACCAACTGTGCAACTCTAAGCAAGTCACTCAACTCCTCTGAAACTCCATTTCACCATCTGTCCGATGGCAACAGCAGTCTACCCAGTGAGCCAAACTGCCTGAACTCAAGTCCCAGCTCTGACCCTCAGTAGTTGCTGAAGGCAAGCATTTGGGTTCAGGTGTAGAAACCACACTCTCACCTGAAGCCTATACTGTTTCCCAGCCTAGGGCTACCTTGAGCTTGCTTTGGCGTTTCTGGAACTAGCTCTGGTTAATAAAGCGGCACATAACTTTCCTTTTTGACTAATACCAAAGGAACATTTCATGCAAAGATGGGCTCAATAAAAGACAGAAATGGTATGGACCTAACAGAAGCAGAAGATATTAAGAAGAGGTGGCAAGAATACACAGAAGAACTGTACAAAAAAGATCTTCATGACCCAGATAATCACAATGGTGTGATCACTCACCTAGAGCCAGACATCCTGGAATGTGAAGTCAAGTGGGCCTTAGGAAGCATCACTACAAACAAAGCTAGTGAAGGTGATGGAATTCCAGTTGAGCTATTTCAAATCCTGAAA